>NC_090928.1:146051483-147287624 GCF_040938575.1 Ambystoma mexicanum
TGGATTAAGCATGGGATATACCTCTCTTGGAATCACTACTGATGGGCAGGGCACACCAATGGCCCTTAGCTGTGCAACTACACTACTTGGCCTGGGGCTCAGGCCTGTAATGGCCATTTTAGAAAGGACCAGCCGGCAAAACCAAACTTTGATGGGAATAGTGGCACTTCACACATATTTTTCCTATCAATGAAACTCTGGGGTAGTGCAAAAGAGTTTGAAGTCATGAGTATACAGGGGAGTGACCACAAGCCACTGTCGTTGAAGCTCTCCAGTCTGGGTGGACACAAGAACAACCCTTGTGGCCATCCCAGTTATCCCGTTCATATACAGCACCAATCCAAACAGCAGATAAAATGGTCCGCCCTCGATCTGGCACAATAAAGACACACATTTATTTTCCTATTTTGCCCGATCTGGAACACCTTTCCTTGATGGAATCTGGTGATGCAGGTATTTTTCCTGTCTACGATAAAATGGTTCTGTCCATACATCCCTTCTTCACTAAACCTAGCAAAAGCACATAGAAACACGCAATAAAACATCATCCCTGGCTTGACGAGGATTGTAGGATAGCGAAGTCTGACATCCTGAACTGTTTAAAAAGACGCCAGGGTCCAGATAAGACTGAGCTGAGATTACTCAGGGCATCCTACAAATCTCTGATAAAAGCAAAAAAGAAGGCTATGTACAGCAAGAATGGGACAAAATGCAGGAGACCACCCAATCTGGAGATTCCTACACATTTTGGAGGGTGGTGAGCGGGAACAAAAAAGGGCACGATAGGGGTGTGGAGGCCGATATAAGCCTGAACACTTGGAAGAAACACTTCTAGGACCTCTATGAAATGAGAGATTTGCGAGCTGAGGAGAGCACTGACCAACACAACTAGGAGAGAGGGAATGACATTGACTTAATCCATTTAGAGTTATGGGAGATTTGTAATGCAATATCAACTCAGAAGTGGGGGAAGGTACCCTGCCCACACATAATTCCCATTGATTTAATTGAAGACAAACCAAGGGTAAGGGCACCAGCACTATGGCTTCTTTTCAACACAATCCTTGAGAAGAACAGGGTGCCCCACCTCCTGGCAAAATGCAATAATAAATCTGATTTGACTGAGTACATTTTAGTCCAATTTCTTTATTAGATGGAGTGGGGAAAATATTCTTTAGAACAATCTAAAAAACGCTACAAGTGTGGGTTGATACAGGGAAATGTGATTGACCATTTGCAAGCTGGGTTTTTACCAAAAATAAGTACAATGTACAGGCTTTTTGTCTACACATGATCATGCAGAAATACACAGCCCTGAAAAAGATTAAGGTATTTTCTGCCTTCGTCGACCTCAGGACTGCGTTTGACTGCGTGTCACGGGAGACACTGTGGTCAATACTGACGAAAAGGGGGGTACTTTTGGGTCTCCTGTGGATAATAATCCAACTCTATGCTAGCAACCTAGGCCTCAGTCCATTGGAGAGTGGGGGTAGAACTCACAGACCCATTCGAGGTAACTAGAGGAGTGAGGCAGGGGTGTGCCTAACCCCCTCCTCTTCCTGATATATATTGATGAAGTGGTTCGCCATGTTAGGATGAAATGTCGATTGCCCCAAGCTGGTCCAAAAGGCCTGTCCGATACTTCCTTTTGCAAACAATGCAGTTCTATTATCTACATCTGCAATGCGGCTCATGATCACTCTCGAGGCTTTTCTCCGAGAAATGCTTGGATCTCCATCTTGAGATCAATATAGACAAAAGTAAGCTATTGGTTTTTTGTATACAATTCAGCAAATTTGTGAAACTCAAGATGGCTATCAATGCCTCCCACATTGACCAAGTGAGACAATGTGATTAACTAGGTGTGAGATTTAATGACCAAGGCAACTGGCCATCGCAGATTCTAAAATCTAGCCTGGCTTTGGAAAAATATTGGGGGCAATAATGAGATTTTTTCTTACACACGGCCAAGGCCCCATCTCACCCGCTATCACAATGTACAAAGCCCAGGGCAAGTCAGCAGCCATGTATGGGGCCAGAATTTGGGGCTGTTAGGGAGAATTCTCCAGAATGGCTAATTTCCCTTACCTACTGAGTCCATCAGCAGCTTTGCTGGATTTCTTGGATTTATTTTTTTCACCTGGTAAGAGTGTGAGCCTTTTTTCCCACTCTTACATGTGTTTTGCTGTGTGTGTTTAACATTTTTTTCTGTTCATAGACTGTGGAGCCTCACCTACTCCATAGGCATCATCTTTTTACTGTGTGTTACACAGCACCTTCAGTGCAGCGACACAGGGTTGTCTTTTTGGCTTCCCAGAACATGTAAAGTTGCCATTGACTTTATTAGTCTATTTTGAAACTCACAGACCCAGAACAAACTATCTTAAATAATAATAGAAAGGGTTAATACTTATTCCTTTTTGTCTGTTTCTCTTGGAGCATTGTTTCGCTCCCTTTTCATTAAGACTTGGCTGGTGGCAGTGGTAACTACCCTATTTTTCCTACCGCGGTTATCTTAATAGCCCTGATATTGTTTTAGGCTATCTTGGTAGCCTCAAAATTAAACCTGCTAGACCATATACGTTTTTCATACTGTTCCGGCTGGGTTTATTCACCATTTCTTTTTGTAAAAGTCTTTCTCGTGTTTTTATCTGCGCGCCAAACCAGGTTTGGTTCCTTTGTTCACCATCCTTTCGCGGGCTTCTACACAGGAGCCCTTCTTAGGTGCCTGTATGTCTGGGCAGGACAGGATGTGAGGGAGGGGTTTAGGACTCCCTGCACAGGGTCTCCTTGGAGACCCATGTCGCACTCTGATCTGATTGGCTGTGGTGACTGTCCGGCGGGACAGCCACCCTGCTGTGTGATTGACAGCCAGACTGTGTGGATGGGGGAAAACTGCATAAAAAGCAGGTCTCTGGGTCTGGAAAGGCAGAGTCGCCACTGGAACGAAAGAACCGAAGACGAGCTGACAGAAGAGGACCCCTACAATGACTGAACCGCCCGGTGAAGCCCTGCTGCAGGTCTGAATCTTCATACTCCAACGAAAGGGAAGATCTTCAAGGAATCTTCTCCCCTCGAGCTGGTGGGAACAACCAGTTTACCAAACTTCTCATCAGGTCTCCCTTCTCTTGTCGAATTTGCTCTACAGAGCTACAGTGAACGGGATAGCCAGGAGGAACGGACCCTGCTTGCATTTTAAGGTGCGCACCTTTCATTTGTTGCTTTGCTCTGCTGCTGGTTTCTTCCCTGGGCAGTGCAGGACCCTCCAGTCTTCCTACTTCGTGTCAGTCCCACAGTTGCTTCAGGAACCATGAGCCTGTAGGAGCTGCCAGGAACGTCCGACTCAGCTACAGCCTTCTGCTTCATTTAAGGTACTGTTCAAATCCGGTTGTCTGTTTCTTTCAGCCGCGGTGAAAGAGTGTGAAACCTTTTGCCAATCCGAGGGCTTGTCCTCCATTCTTTAAACTAACTTTTCTGCCGACCAACTTCGTCTCGAACTCTTGGCAAAGACTTAACTGCGTACTACCCTGAACTGTGTGATCTTGAGCAAAAGACTCTGACCCATTGACTTTGGGCCAGGGCCTGTTTGAATCTGATTTCCACACTGTAGTTCATTTTTCTTGATTGCCCTGCTTACTTACTTGTTGGTGTTTCTCAATTCTTGCCTAACTTTGTCTTTCGCTCCCTTTTAAATTGCTGGAGTGCCATTTTGCTCACACTTCATTTTGAGCCTAACTTGTCCAGAATCTATTGGGTGTGCTGTAGTGTATTAAGAGTGTGTGATTTTTCAACTGCTTTACTTTTAGTGAAATGTTTTACAACGGATGTGTAAATAAATGTATATTCTTTTACTCAGAAACCTTGAGTCAGTGTTTGTTTGAATCATTGCTGTGCTTTTTGTAACTATTGATACTTCTCACTTACTCTTGAGATAGGTCTGGCTGCTCAGCCATCGCTATCACTTTACTGTGTAGTACAGGCTTGTACCAAAGGTGAATTTGTACTGTCACTTGTAGTCTTAATTGTGTGTGGTGTTCCCAAAGGGTACTGCATATAATTCTGCCTAACAGGGGCCATTCAGCCAATCACAAATTGGGTCTTCCAGAAATATTTTCCATGAAAAAACGTCTAGGGTTGTCATAATCATCCCTGAACATCCCCATTTACTTAGAATTGGGACTTAGACCAATTCAGAAAGAGGTTTCATTTAGACCAGTATTTTACTGGCTGAGGTTGTGGTTAGTTTCAGAGTTAAAACGTACTGTGAAGTCATTATCCATCTTTAGGATCCCAAGGGTGGTAGATCTCTGACTTGGCATCAGCATGTCAATAAAGTTCTGATGTATCAACATCTTGTAAAAATCAAATTCTTTTGATTATAAACAAGTAAATTAAAAATAAATTTAAAAAAAATAAAGTTCTGATGTAAAATGGAATTAGGAGACATTTGGCTAAATCGCCTGGGAATTATCCCAGGAGACCTAGCGAAAGCTAAAAATACCTCATGGAGATTGATCAAATCTGAGTTAGCCAATGGTTGTGAAGGCATGCAATATACACGTGTCCAAGAGATGAGTTGCAAGGATGACACAGTTTATAGGAATTAAAGTATGCAAGGAAAGAACTCTGCTGCCCAAGAGCGCTCTGCAAAAATGTACACGGACAGCACATTATAAGAAGCAATTTCATCATGAATGGTGTCATCATACAGTACAAAATCACAGTGTGGATTGGTGGGACCGTATGGCATAGCCTGCTCTATGGGTGATGCTGTCCTGCAATTGACCGCTGCTTCCCAGTCGATCAGGTGGCACGTGGGTCAGCTGGGCTCATCTCTGTGGTGAAGGTCAGGCTGAATGTGAAACATAGCTGACGGTCTGAGCTAAACAACAGGAACTGATGATATGACAATAATGGTGAACATACAATCCTTGCATGAATGGGGGTACTTAGAGACGATGGACTAATATAATGGCATTCCGACTTCTACATTCAGGGATTCATTGATACTGGGGTCCCGCTCCCAGGTGTCTCCCCCTGGGGGTTTGATCTACTGTCTACTTTCCCTGGCGCCTCATGATACGAACAGACGTGTGTTGCTTTAGGGAGGATATACTGCGGCACAGGATTAAGTCTATGTTGGGTGTTGGTTTATGGTATTTGCAACGAAAACATTGCATCGAAAATGAAAACCATCAAATGAAATACATTGAATTTAAATTCATCGAATTGCTATCTTTTACATGTAAAAGGACATATTCATCGAAACTTGTTCATCAAATATAGGAATGGACACATTTTGATGGCTCTATACTTTTAAATGTAAAAGATAGCATTGCCATGCATTTATTTCACACGTTAAAACCTTACATGGAGCTGTCCAGTGCTGAAAACTTCAAAGTATTTCGGCACTGACCAGCTGTATGTAACATTTTAGTGTTAATTATTTAATGGGGGTTCCCTCCCCGAGCCCCCTCCAACCCCCAAGGGCACCCCCCTAACCCTAACCCAAACCCAAACCCTAACGCAAACGCAAACCCAAACCATAACCCTAACCCTAACCCAAACCCTTGCCCAACCCTAATTCTAACCCTTGCCCTAACCGTAACCGTATTTCTAACTCTTGCCCTAACCTTAACACTATTTCTAACCCTTGGCCTCACCTCAGCCCTAAGCCTAAAATCCGTCGAAATCCATCGAATTTCATTCAATGAAAATGCTTTTTGATGGAAAACATTTTCAATGAATAAAATTTGATGGAAATGCATTAGATTAATAATTTTTCGATGGAAAGTCTAGCTACCGTGGGTGTTTTGGAATGGTTAGTGCGAAGGGGTCAGATGTGTATCTACATTAAAGAGAGTGCAGGTTCATGACTGGTGGGCCCTGGCCTGGTGGTGGTTGACAGGGCACGGGCAGTTTAGTGGAGATGGATGGGCACTTGTACTCGGACCGGCTACGGTCTCACGCTCTGTGGAGAGCACATTCTGTGGAAATGATACTAAACAATTGCAACATTAAATGGCTGGACTTCTGTGAGAACAAGGCTCGTGCACAGCAGGTCTGGGATGGTGATGGCTTGAGCCTTCTGCAAGAGATGCTGGGGAGGGGAGGGCTGCAAGCTGCAAGGGAATGGTGTTTCGACCTAGTCAAAAGATGGTGCCTGCTCTAATATAAAATGACATTTATCTTCGGGGCATGAGCTGCATTATTCATATAAGTCTCTATGTTGTTTCATGAGGGGACATGCCTTGGGGGTGGGTGTCTCTCACCCCCTGGCATGCACATGATCTATTTACTGCAGAAAGGCGAGGGGGTTGGGATAGAACCATCTCCTTCCCAGCATTCCCACTTTCGTTACTCCTAAAGTAACAAACACCCTTCCTCAGTATTTCTACGCTTCTCAGCCCTTCTTACTGTTTTGTCCCATGCTGGGGTACCTTTTATGCTCTACACACACTTCTTAAACTCTCCCCACATCGTGCATATTCTTCAGGAGTACATGTCATGTAAAGACATGCCCCACCCCCATTTAGGTCAACCCACACCTCCTTGTAATTTTCAAGATCCTGGTGCTGTTTGATAGTAGTATGATGGTAATTGTCTACCACATCCCCGCTATGGTATATTGCCACCATATGATATTTAGGCTCATCACTCTCACCAGTCTGTACCTGTGCTTCTTTAGTGGGAGTAACTTTTGTTATTGTCACCATCATCATCACACTACTCGCAACCGCTTTTGTGCAGCATCGGAGCCCTAATTGGCACACATAGAAGGCCAGCAGGAAGAACACAATGATGGGTATCAGCATCTTCATGGTTGTTCCAAGCCTGAGGGTACCCAGCTGAATGCCATATTGAACCAGTCATTTTCTTGCACTCCTCCTTCTTTTCTCATTTTTACACCAAGTTCATGCACTGCAGCGATCAAGTGTGGTAGTGTCCCGTTCTCAGCATCTGAAGAAGGTATGAATGTGCAACATGAACTTCCGATTTTCTTGCCAACACCACCTTCCATTGCAGTGGGGAGGTCTAGCACGTACTGATTCTGCGTCATCATGAGTTGAAGTGCTCTTAGTTCCACTTTGGTGGCGTTAAATCCCTGCTCAGTGTCATTTGCCAACTGGATCAGCTCCCAGTGCACAATCTGCAACCACTGTCATCCTGGAGACACCGCTCGTCCCTTTTTGTGCTCTTCAGGTATCACCAGCAGCAAAGAGTGCAGTGTTTCAAGCACACAATAGCCCCTCCAGGATGGTGGGAGGTGTAAGTATGCCTTTTTGGAGAACACCCAGTAATAGCCCATTAGTGCAGCAGTGCCTTTCTGAAGATCAGGGATGATGAGGGTTCTGTGGCAATGTGTGTTAGAACCCATGCACACTTTTCCTTCCCCCTAGAAACAAAGTTTGTAATTCTCTTCTTGCTGGACCTTGATCGGTATTTCAAGCGCTGTGACCCATGTCAGATTTGTGCGCATGTCTTTTCCATCCACTCCGGCCTTTCCTCAGATAGGCCACACAGTCCCTCAGCTTTGCACATGAAGGTTGAGGCCAGCCATTTGTTTTCCACGAAGCTTGTGCCCTCGATGGCCAGGATTGGTTCTTTGAAGCATTTCACACCTCTCGATCCGTCCTTTCAAATCTTCTCATCTGGTGGGAGGAGCTTCATTTTTACTGTGTGTGCCTGAAGGGATCTCTTTATCATTCATAGTGCAAAGTGGGTGAGCCATTGGGCTTCTACTAAGGGGGCTTCTTGAGGCACTAAAATCTTCGGCGCCCCAGACGCATGCGGTATTAAAGAACACATGTAGCAACTTCCATTGTTCGTTCTTTTTCCTATGGCGTTCATATCAGAATACCAACTGTTAGACTGCCCATGATGACGAAGGTCCTCTACCTTATATAGTCCCAAACCCTCGTAGGCATTGTATCTTTGTTGTCATGCCTGTCTTTTCTTCCTTCTATTATGAAGAGTGATTGTTGTTTCCCTGTTAAACTACTACACAGTCTATCAGTGGTGCACAGTGTACATTCGTGGATGACATAGGTTTCTGACTGTAAACTGGAAAAATATCAGTATCTACATTTACATTAGTGTCTATAGTTGCTTGTCGGGGGAGAAGAAACTTAACATCATATTGGGAGCTATAGTGGGGAGCACATCATGCATTTCATTAAGCCTTGAGGTAGACATTATGTTAGGTTGTGAGGTAGCTTGTGAAAATGTAAACATGGGCAGCGTGACATTCAATGCAATTGATATAGGGCCTCATTACGAGTCCGGCGGTAACCGAGGCGGTAAAACCGCCTGGTTACCGCCGGACTCGTATTACCATTCCACCTCCGTGATTCCCGGAATTAACGGGGCATTACAACCCCGGTGTCCCGGGAATTCCGGAGGCGGAATGGTGTAAATCCCAATTCCCATTGTGTCCTATGGGACTCAATGGGAATGGGGATCATGGAAACACCGGCACCATCTCGTGATGGTGCCGGTGTTTCCTCGTCCGCCTGCAGGCGGGCGGTGGTAAACCCGCTAGGTCAGACCTGGCGGGAACGCCACCTCCCGCCTGCAGGACTCGGGATTGGGCGGTCCAGAATTAACAGTGGCGGCGGGTTCACCGCCACTTTTATTTCCGGACCGGCCGACCTGTAATGAGGCCCATAGTCTCATTTTCATTAGATACAAATAATACAGTTTCTGAGGTTATTCTGGTTGCATTCTTGTGGAATGTTGTTAAATTTAAAGACACATTGCTATTTCCCTTCCATCTTACCCCTCCCCTTCTTTAATATGGGCCCGCAGATAAAAGATGCTCCCCAATAAATTCCTAGAACAAACATAGTCACTGTGAAAAATAAAGCAACAAAGTGCAGACCGCAGTCATAACTGAAGGAGTGAGTTGCACTTATCCTATTCCTACTATTATCTGACTGAATATTAATATTAAGTGACATCAACTCCAGCATCGTTGCACCTAAAGAAATAATGAAATGGGACGGGCAGTATAAAGTTCTAGACCGGACAAGACTTAGAGGAGAGGAAAGAGAGAGAGAAAGAGAGAGAGAGCATTTTATAATTTACAAATTGATCTGCATTTCACACTACACATCAGTCTTCTTATTTACAACATTTTCCAGTATTTCTTATCCCTAGTAACCCTTTGTAAGGTACAGTGGCATTTGTTTGATTGTTATTCAATGTTTCAGGTGCTACACTATCGTGTGCCTTTCTGACATCTGAGAGATGGATCCATTACTATAATCCCTTTACTTTTACATCAAGGGGGGTACAATAGATCACCTCATATGGTCTATGGAATCCCATTTTCGCACAAAGCTCCGTGTGTACACTAGCTCTCCGGGTATCAGGGGTTGTGCTCTGCAGTTGTTGTGTCTGTCTCATTGTCTCTGGTGAATGGTAGAGTAATTTATTTGACAGTACATCTCACTGCTCGTGTGAGCTCCGCGAGGTACTTTTTAAATTCTTCTCCTGTTCTGCATGTGTCAGATACTCTTCTCACTGGTGACGATAATGTTTGCATGTGTCAGCAAGTGACTATTTCATGCGGTGGACAGGTAGTGGTCCTTGCAGGGCTGGGTGCAGAGCTGGAAGAGGGTGAAGGGCAGGCAGTATACCCAGTTCATTTTTAGAGAGTCACACAGTTTGGATAACCTACTCTTAAGAAGGCAGTTTATTTTGCTCTTTTGGTGGGGCTCCCTTCTGTAACTCTATGGTTTGGGCAATAGGTAATGTATTGTAGCCCTCTCCTTTTTGCTCATCTTGTTTGCTTACTAATATACTTCTGCGCTCATATGTGTGGGGAGATATGCTGCTTCCTTTGCTGTCATGTCTGCAGCTGCATTTCTAAGAGATATTTCATCTATGTTATGTGTATGGGCTTGGCACTTCACTAGTGCCATTAAAGAGGGTTCTGCAAGTGCTTCAATTAATTTATTCAGTAACTCTGCATGTTGTACTGAGGATATATCTGCTCTCCTGAACCCGCTCCTTCTCCATCTTGATATTACCACATGTACCGTAGTGGTTACGTATGCTGAATCTGAATATTTTGTTGCCGCACATCCTTTTGCTGCATGGAGAGTCTCAATCTATGCCACTAGCTCTGCGGCTTGGGCAGAATAATGTATGGGAAAGCGTTTCTTAACCAGTACCTCATATTCCCCATCCTCCATTCTCACTACTGCTGCTACAACATGTTTGTCACCTGTTTCTTGGCAAATGGATGATGATCCATCCACGAAAAACACTTCTCCCTCCTGTAGTGCATTTTCCCTTGCCTTAGGGATGTCATCCCCTTCTCCCTCATATGTGGAACAATCATGTTCTTGCATGTCTTGCACAGTGCATGGCTCTGCAAGGAACGTGGTTGGGTTTACTGATTTGCAATGTACCACATGAATATTGGGGCTGGAAAGGATGATATCATAGGCCGATTCCCTTTGTGTGGTGAGGGTGGATTTAGATCTTTCAAGTATGGTAAATAGGGAGTGTTCCATGTACCCGGTGACAGAGCACCCCATAACAATCGTTGAGTTCTTTTTGATAGCAAAGCCAGAATATGCAAGGACCTGTTCGCAAGCGAAGTGACCCTGCATGGCTGAATAAAGTGTATCACTGTACTATGCCAGAGATTTGTCACCCATAGAGCACTTTTGTGTCAGTACAGCCGTCATTAGGGCCCCTTTGGAGTGTGAGAAAAGGTACAATTCTTGCTCATGATCAGGTGTGGCTAAAACTGGGGCCGTGCAGATCAATTATTTTGACCGGTTGAATGCTATCTGCATTTCAGCTGTCCAAGTTATGCGTGTCTTGTCTTTCTGTGCTTCTTTTAGACCTTGCAAGAGGGGCGTTGTGTAGGTGGCATAATCTATTATCCATGCCCTGCAGTGATTGGTGCTTCCAAGGAACTATAAGCATATCCTTTACAGTGTGTGGTCTGGCTGAGACACGTACTGTTGCCGCGCTGTTGGGTATTATTCTTTTGCCATCTTTTGAAATCAATCGGCCCAAGTACAGAACTTCAGTCAGACAGTATTGCAATTTTTTATTCTCTACTTTATACCCCTTTTGGGCGAGCAACTGGAAGAGGACAATAGAATCTCTTCACCAACTTTCTTCACTTTCACTGCAAACTAGGAGGTCATCTACGTACTGAATGATGGTGCTCGGGACTTGAATATTGCAGAGATCTTCATGCAATATTCTGTTGAATATGCTTGGGCTCTCGTAGTACCCCTGGGGCAGTCAGCGGTGTTCTTATCTCCTCCCGCCCAGTGCAAATGCTGTGAGATACTGTGAGCCCGGATCAAAGGGTACAGAGAAGAAGGGGTTCTTTAAATTGACCACAGGAAAGTGAGTGGCCTGTTTTGGAATGCTACATAAAATGGACGCAGGATTTGGGGCAATAGGAAATTCATTTTGGAGAATATGGTTGAGTGGGCGAAGATCCTGTATCATACGCCACAACTCCCCTGTCACTTTTGTAATGGGGTATACAGCCGTACTGCACGGGGAGTTTGAGGAGACAAGTATTCCTTGCTCTAGTAGTGCTCGCAATGTTTCTTGGATCCTTTCCTCCGCCTCTCTGGACAAGGGGTATTGCTTGACCCTGGGCAATATTGCTCCTGGCTTTAGAGTTATTCTTACAGGGGTCACTTTTTTCAACAATCCCACATCATGGGGATTGGTGGTCCACAAGTGGGGAGGCACTTGTTGCATATCTGTGTCATTGTAACAAGGTGGTACGCTGACGACAGCCATTGGATACTTTTCGGTACTGTACCATCACTTCACAGGGGATGTTTATTTCTAAAATAATTTCCCATCATCATTGTTGTCAGGGAACAGTTCTTCATCAGTTAACTCATGCAATGGTATATTTAGGTCAATGCACAACACTGTTCACCATTTACACCCATGCATGTCAATTCCTATTGCCACTATTCTCTTTGCAGACACTTGCACTCCTTCTAGATCTAAGCACAATATTGTGCCAGCAATCATTTCGGGAGCAGCTACAGGGCAAAACACAAAATCTTTGGCCACTCTACATTCTTTCCTTGTGAGCTCGGGCACTGCTTTAGCCAAAACCCTGATCCCGTACACGAACATGTAGGGATTTACTGGTCTCCCCTCACCTGCCATGGTGTGTTTCAGCAGCATTGCTCTAAGGGGGCACATGCTTGGGGTGGAGCAAACAATCCCTCTGTCGGTAAATGATATGGTTATGTTTAACTTGCTGAGTAAACCTCATCCCACCAAATTGACAGTGGAACTTTCACAGTAGAGTAGGGCTGCTCGCACGGTTTTTCCCCCCATCTTGACATTCAAATCTTCTGTTAAAGGAACCACGACTACAGCCCCAGATAACGAAAATTACCTTCACATATGCATGATTTCTCAGCCCCTGAGTCCACCATAAAGATGAACTGTTTGTTCCCTATCTCTACCTCCACCAGTGGTTCCGTACTTCTGGATGCAAGGTAGTGGATAGGCCTGGACACGCAAGTGCTCTCTGGGGGCTGTCCTAGTCAGGGTGAGTGTCTGTCCCCGGGCAAGAGAAAATATTTTCACTGAGTACACACGCCCGATGCACCATTCGGGTTGGTGGCAAATGGGTTGTTGTGCCATTGGGCCAGCTGGTTGGGACAGTTTTGTTGTGATTGCATTGTATGGGGGGATGGCAGAGTGTGTTGTAACCAGGGGGTGGAGGGGATTGTTGCGGATATTGCAGGGGTTGCTTGTAAGCTCCTTGTGGAAGTCTTTATGGGCTCCCCGGATGAGGGTGTTCATATTGGGGTGGGCTCTATTAAGGTTGATTGTATTGATCGTTTCTTCCTTGCCTGCTGCGGCATTCCCGCAAGTAGTGACTTCACCTCCCGCACGACCAGCATTGCCCTGGATTCCTTCCTCTTGCCCCTTGTCCCTGATAATCCCCTGCCCTCTGTCCCCAGAACCCACCTCATCCTCTTGCAGGACTTCCATGTATTGTTGCTCTCCTCCCCACTGCTCTTGCCCGTTGTCTGTCCATACTGCAGCCATCATTGCCTGTGCAGCCTCCGAGACACCCCCCCTCCTCTCCCAGCTGCTCTGAGGCCAGTCCTGCTGTTACTGCTGCAACCTTCACTACCCTTGTCTGCACTAGTTTCGCTTCTTCAACTAATCTCCTATGAATTGTTTCTTTTTCCCTTTCTTTGATCCTCCTACAGTGCTGCACTATAATGCTCTGAATCTCAGGCCAGCCTTTGGCGTCTATCCCGCTATCTTGTCAAGGGCCTTCTGTACCTCCTTTGGGATTCCTCTCTTAATGATAAAATAAAATAGGGAGGTAGACTGGTCCCACGCAGTGCCTGTCTCCGCACGCCACATCTCTTGGACCCAGAGAATGAACTGCGCAGCATCTTCCTTATCCCCCATAGTGCACTGCATTATGGAATGTAAATTGTGGGTGTTGGGGAAGGTTTTCTGCAGTAAATCCCATACATGTGCTCGGACATTATTAAATGATGCCCCATCATGAGTGTTGTTTCTTATAGTCACACCTGGGAAACCTGTTTTCACCCACACCGAATCTGTTTGATCTCCTACTGCAAATATCAAGAGGCTTTTAATGTCTCCTATAGCTAGGAGCACCCCTGCAGTGTTCTATCCGAGGCATAGATCCATTTTCCCATGGCTGCCGTAAGTGGGGGGAGGGACTTGAGGAGGTTGTTTTTTGTCCATCTGTGCCCAGGGGACATAGTGGTGCCGCCCTACCCCTTATGGAAAAGGGACATCTGTAGTTTTGATTTCACCTTTCCACCGTTCCCCCCTGTTTCTTTTTTTTTTGCTAACACCATCCTTCCCATTCTGTTTCGGAGCCTCCCCTCCCATGTCTCTCCCACTCTAGGGGTGGGCCACTGCACCTGCTGTATCCTTCCCACGGCATCTTCTTCCAATTTGTCTAAGTCACTCCAATACTCCTTGTCCCTCACCAATGCCACAGTGTCGTACCCCAGACTATCAGTTTCCGCTTCCTGCTCTACTCGTACTGCCTGCATGGGTGGACTATCAATCTTAAAACGAAGTCCCCTGATTTCCATTCATCTTCTGGTATGGGAGGGGTGCCCCTTGGACGTTGGGGCCCTTCCCCTGACCCTTGTGCTGCTTCACACACAGCCTGTAATCGAGCCAGTTCTGTACGGGTGGAGATTAACACCACCTCAAGATCTTGGATACTTACTCCATTGTGGGCTGGGGTGGTGGTCGATGGGCCATACAGTGCGGGTGGCGCTGTACCTGGTGTAGTAGGTGCACTACCCTCTGATACATACATTGGATTTTCATACCCGTCGCCAAGCCTTGTGATCAATGGATATATTTTCTTGGGCTCCTCCTCCCCCTTCTCCTTTTCTCCCTCATCTCCCCTCATTACTGCTGGTGTCTCTGACCCTTGCTCCCTCTTATTTGTCGTAGGAGTTTCTTCGAACATCCTCTACAAATCTAATGCCTCCTGTCTCTTCTATTTTGGATCTGCTTCCCTTTGTATTTTGCTGTTAGGTACATGGACAGATGCTCTAATGTTCCCTTATCAAAAGACCCATCTTCCGGTCAGGCATGTGACAATTCTTCCCCCTTCATTTCTGTCACCCATTGACCATGATAGTTCTTAATTCGTTCACTATAAAGGGGGAGGTGTTTGCAAATTTGGGATAGTGGAGTGTCCATCCCCATGACCAATAACCTTTTGCCTTTTGTGTACGGTTCCCCCAATACTTTTTAGAACAATCAATGAAGTCTTATAACATCTACCTCTAACGTCAGAATGAGGTGCACAATTACATACAAAGAATACAGAACAGTTTAAAAACCAAAAAAAAGCCTGGCCCATAAGTCGATCATGGGTTTTGGAAAATATCTAGATCACGTCAAGTTCTCACTCACGTGCAGCGTCTATTAGAGGTTTACATTCTCCCATTGAATTTGGCATGCCACACTAAAAAATGGCCACCAAATGGAAATGAGTTATGTCCTGTTTGTGGATCTGCCAAGGAATCATTGAATCATTTCCTGTTCTTTTTTCAGGGCTACCATGTAGCACGATGCGAGTTCTTAAAAACAATATGCAACACACATGCCATACGTCGAATAAGTAATGCGATCCACCTCTTTAGGAGCAGTGATGACATAAATGTGGTATTTTATTTAGCAAATTATCTACAACAGGTCTGGTGAATAAGGGCAAAAACTATAAAAGGCGGAAGCCTGTAGTTATGACACACAAGCACTTTACTACCTGTTTGCACTTTATGAAACAATGAAATTATATGTTAATATTGGAGCCACAATTATGCGCATTTAATCCAAGAACTGTGAACTTTGAAGTATATCCCAGGTTTTAATAACGATTTGTATTTTATCTTTTGCATTGGATATTAATGAATTTTGATCTTTGAACCACTGTGTACATTTTATGTCCTTTTGAAAGATGTGTTATGGCATCTTACTGTATTGTCGAATAAAAAACAATTGAACTGAACTGAATTGGAAAAGCTTCCAGCATTAGAAATGTTCATGTTTTCTCCACCACCGGAAAGATACCAACTTGAGAATTCTTCAGGCTCTCGCCACTACCTGAGGGCCTCATACATGACAATTGTTTGGGTTCCCTCAGGTGTGTGACACCAACGAGCAGCTCTTGGGTTCTTCCATCAGTACACGAGAGATACCAGGTATATCTTTTCTCCGATTTTCCTTTCTTATTGTTGGGAGGAGGGTACGACATGAACTGTTGGGATAGAAAAAACCAGCATGGGAACAAAGAAGTGTATTTAGCAGTAAATGACAGCACGCGTATGGACTGTGCTGGTAAACTAGAGAAAATCAAATGGGACAGGAATGTGCTGGGAAAGTGAAATGGCCCAATCAATGTCTTGGAGATGGAGTTTGACTGCCAACTTAAATGTAAGTTTGTTGGAGGGAAGATAGCTCAGCGGCAACATGCTCGCCTTGGAAGCAAGATGACATGGAGCAAGACAGGTTCGATCCCCCTCTGAGTATTAAGTGCGTTATAAATAAGTCTTGGGAGGATTGCTCAGTCGCAACGTGCTCACCTTGGAAGTAAGATGACATGGAGCAACACAAGTTCGATCCCCGGGTCTGCGCTTAGAAACCTCTGGGTATTAAGTGAGTTATAAATAACCTATCATATCATATCATATCATGGTGGTGTTTTTAATGCCGGGTGTAGGGAGTTCCAATGCTGGGGCAGTGAGAACGAGTGGAAGCAAGGGGATGCAAATGGTGGGTGTGAATGCAGAGATTTACGCGAGTGCTAGATGGCAGTGTGCAAGGAGAAAAGTGGTGTAAGGCAAAGAAGCCAGGTGAGCAGGTTAATCCATGCACAACACAGTTCTCAGTCTATCCCCCTTTATCAATATTGTGAAGTATGTTGGGTGGATGGGCATGCAGGAGAGCTGCCTCCAGAGCCTCCTGATTGAACTTTCTTACAGATCCGTCCCCATAATCAGCACACAGCATTGCAGGTAGTGTGTGCCTGCCTCCGATACTGCACAATTGCATCAGCAGCTTCCATATGTAGTCATAGCTAACCTTTCCAGTGCACAAGGTGTGGAGCCATCAGAGACAAAAACACACTTGATAGCTCTAGCCCATGCTGATGGCTGTGGCTGGGTGAATTCTCCACACCGCCATGATCAGTTTCATGGTGAGGAACAACCTCTATCTACCGACATGCTGGTAGATGCGTCCTCCACACAACTGGAGATATACCATGGCGGTGGGGACAGGGGATGGCTCATGCCCATTAAACATCAGTTTTTGCCATGGCCAAGATAGTAAATGTACTCAATGAATAATCTCCATTCTTATTCTCCTGCCACAATTCTTTATTGCAGACCCTGCACACAACTGCAAATGTCTCTGCATGTACCTTACCCTCAGGCATGGTGAATGACCACAATATCCATGAAGGGCTCAGACTAGAAAGTGTTCGTTTAGTACCTTTTTGTTTGTTCTCAACCTCCAGTCCTTTTTGCGTCTCCATAGGATGGGAGTCACCAGCATCACCTCCATCAGCGTCCTTCCACTACCTCTCCTCTGACTGCCACCCCCCACCTTTCCTCCTGTCCCATATCTACTTTCTACTTGTGTCCTGCAGCCACCGCATATTCCATTTTCTACTGCTGTTCCTCCTACTGCTCCTCAACCACCCTCTCCTGCTCCTCATCCATCTCCTCCTGCTCTTCATCCATCTTCTCCTGCCTTTCTTAAAACTCTTCCTTTTCCACCACCTCGTGTTCCACCTGCTGCTCCTCGTTCACCCTTTAATGTTGTCCATCCTGGTGCCCCTCAAATTCTTCCTTCTTGTTTTCCACCTCTTACTGCCCTCCATCTCTGCCTACTCCTGCTTGACTCCTTAATGACCCATTATCCCAGTATCCATCTCATACTCGACCCTAGCTTCATTCGAGTAATTGTGTGGGTGGAGGGGGCACTTAGGGAAATGTTTTCACAAGCATTTTTAATGTGAAGGGTTGCACAGCTTGTTTATCATGTTTTATTCTTGTGACAAAGGAAAGCGGTTTAAAAAATTATGAAAATACAGGACATAACAACGTTTTTTTTTACAAATGTTTCCTTTATTTTATGTTTTGTCTTTTTAGGGTAGAAGAAGGAAAGGGAAAGAAAATGGATCTGAGAAACAAACACTGATAAAGGGTTTTATAAGAGGTTTCTGAAAGGGGGAGTCACACATCAAGGAACCTCACAAAACAAGCACAATGCATAATCATATGCCACAACCATCTGATGAAATGTTAAAAAGAAGATACAGCAAATGATCTTAATGGATACAGCAAAAACAGTTCAGCTCTCTGCCCATGCGGTTTACCCTGTTGCCCATGTAACCGCCAAGCAACCCACAGAGAACAAAGAAGTGAGTTGGGCCTTTTATCAAGCCACCAAACTATCGAAGAGCATTGTGGACTTTGATTTGTATCTGTTTTTGTATTTTGGTTATGTGGTTTGCGGTTGGATAAGGAGTAACAGAGCACTGCACAATTTTGGTTGATGATTAAAACTGAGGTGTAAGCTAACCTAAGAGAGGCGAAGTTCAGGTTGAGTATCTGGTAGGCCCTGTCCCAGAGTTGAGGCTTTCATTTGGATGAGGAGCTGCTGTCGTAGCTGTTCCTTAGTACTCCCTTAAGAGCTTCCTCTTAAGGTCCTTCCTGGACTGCAAGGGGGTGATGACTCTTCTACTAATTGTGAGTGGGATGTTCCAGTAAGCCTTAGTGGGCATGCATGTGGGCAGTGGTTGCCATGTATGTGATATAGGCTATCTTGACGAGTATCCTGGCTTGGCATAGGTAACAAGTGCAGTTCAGTTGGTATGGGGAAATGTGGTCAAATTTCTTTGACTCTTTCATCAGGTGTGCAGCGGCATGTTCAACAGCTCTTAAGCAGGCTACGTGTGTGGTTGAGATGCTGGTGAGGAGGGTGTTCCTTCTGTTGAGGGGTGGGAGCATTGGCTGTGACCTGGATTGAAGCAATCCCCATGTTGTGTCTGGATCTGGTTTCTTCTTGTCATTTGATCAGATCATGAAGGTGGTTGGCCACTGCTTTCTCAATGATTTTGCACATTAATGGAAGGATAGTGATCGTCCAGTAGTTGGCAAGGACATCCTTGTCTATTAAGCACTTTCTGATTGAGGAGTGGTTGGATTAGTCCTAGATTGAGGCTGCTTGGAAAGATATTTAAGCTCCTCATTTATTGTTTGATAGAGGGGGTTAAGGGCAGTGCCCTTGACTTGTTGTATGCCATAGATAAGTATAGTATCCTTTATAAGCCAGGTTTTGGGGATGATAAAATGTTGATAAGAAGTAGACGGAAAGGGTAGGAGGCAGACACATTTTCATCATTGCAAACAATTCCACCCCAAGTGTGAATGAGTCTCTCCCAGAGAATATGCTTAGAGGGGGGGGGATCAAAGTCTCTCTGAATAAGGATCCAAAAGCCCAAATGTGTAAAAGGAAGCAGGTGACTCACGGCATTTCCACCATGCGAGATAGACCACCCTGTTATACTGCTGAGTTGGCCATACTTATACACTCCAGAGAGAAGACACAGGAGCCATGGTTACTGAGGACCTTCTCTTCCTTATTGACTCCCCTCTTCCCTTGCCCCTCCCTTTCCTCCCACTTCGCGCTTCCTCCCATAGTCTTGAGCTCCCCTCTTAAAGGGGCTCTGTCCTTTTCCACTCGCAACACCTCCCCCTTGCTTAACATGAGGCTTCCCGGGTTACATTTGCTCGATGAGCTGTTGGGGTCTCTTTGTGATCCGATGGGGCCTGTTTGGTTGCTCGTGGGTCTTCTCTGCACTGTCTCGTTGCAGTGTTTCATGTTTCTCCGCTCTCTCTTTTTCCTCCATCTCGATCGCTTCCCCTTTCGTTGGTTCATGCTCTTCAACGTATGACTCGTGGAGGAGGGAGTCGTTTGGCGTCGTTTTGCCATAGTTCCTTGTTGCACGTGTTCTTTGTCCTCTGTCACTAGGATGGGATCTGTGCGATTCGTCTGTCCTCTGGCTTTGCTTGTCTCTCCGGCATCTTGCTCGGGCACGTGGTCCTTCTTGTTGGTTACTCCGAATGACCTATAGTGAATGCTGATGAGTGCATGCTGTAGTGCTGTCTGGTGGCTGAGACGGCTGTGCCCTCTGGCGGGACTTGGTATCATGCGGATGGCATCAGACACTCTGCGGTCTCCTTGGGTTGGGTCGCGTTGTGATTGACCGTTTAGCTGTGCTGTCTGTGTTGTCCTCCATTGGCCGGCATGGTCTTGGGGTTTGTCTAGGGGGTATTCTTCCGCCCCTGTCTGGTACATGTTGCCTTGTGCCGACATTTCCTGTGGCTTCCACCTCCCGCCCGTACGATATCTCGAAGGATACTGGGTGGTTGCAATACTCATAGTTCTCTCGCAGAATGGGTGAGGTTTGTGTGCCACGTGCCAGTCCGTCCCCTTTTTAGTGGGCTAACTCGGGGTACAGAGGGTGTGCATGCCCGTGATGTCTAGTTGGGCTGTTGTTTGTGTCCTTGATGTCTTTCCTGATGTCTAACCGTGCCATCGGTGTATTCGGGTATCTTGCCTGGGCTGATGGTGCGGGTTGGCATGCAAAGCTTGTGGGTGGTCCTGTTCTGCACATTCCCTGAAGGTGACCTTCCTGGCCACAGCGCCAGCATGTTCGTCCAGAGGCTAGGTATGGCTGTCTGTGTGTGTGTTTCCACCCTCGCTGGTGGCATTGCCCTTTCCTCGCCCTTTACGCCTGTGTAATCTAAGTTCCCGCCTTTTCCGGGGTCGAGTTGTCTTAGTGTGTTGCAGTTGCCCTTATGTGAGGGCCATAATGGAGTCGCGTTCAACTTTTCTTTCAATGGCGGCTGTCTGTGCATCTATTCTCTCATATGTTTTTGCTATGTTGAGTATTTTCGCTAGGGGAAGGGGCTTTTTGAGAAGATGTTTTTTGAGCGTTGACGAGGTGCACCCCTCTATGATCCTCAGTCTTATAGCTTCTTCATCATTGAAGTTGGCAAAGTCGCAGTTTGCTACCTTCAGCTGGAGACGTGAGACAAACTCTCCAATAGATTTGTGCAGACGCTGCCTGTGTTGGTTAAATTCAAGGCGTTAGTAGTCTTTGTTGGAGCCTACTATCAGCTTGTCGTTGACTGCATCGAGGAGGCGTTGGTACGTGGTCTTGTCTGTCACTGGAATTGTCCTGATGATGTCCTTTACCTCTTTTCCTACCAGGTTGTTGAATATGCCGAGTTTGTTTGGTGGGTCTTTGTTCCCGATCGCTCCTAGAAAGTCTTCAAACTCTTTGACCCATTCTTCCCACCTTTGGCTTTGATCGTGGTGTGGGTGGAGGGTAAACGGGTCGGGCCGTCGTAGGAACGGGATGTGTGCTCCCGTGTCGGCAGCCTGTCCCGTTAGGTCCGCCATCTTGTTGAGGCTTTGCGGCGTGCGGCTTAGGAAGTTGTGTGGATTGCGGGTGTGACAGGCCCTTGTTGGGGTTGCTGGCGGTGTTCAATTGTGGGGCCGTATGTGGCTGTATGAGGCCCAGGTAGTGCGGGCACTGGAGACGTCCATTATTAGTAGAGGTCATGTGTCCTTTCGGGTAGTGGGGTGAGAGCCATGTATCTATGCTGCCCTTTGCAGTCTTCTGTGGTATCTCAGGGCTGTTGGTGGCTTGGCAGAATGCTGTGCGAGGCAGGGAGGCCTTGTCACCTCGAGTGGCACCTGCAATGGTGCGATGGCGTAGTGAGTGGGGTGTTGCCACTCTTGCTGCTATGCGTGCAGGTGGCCACTGTGCCGGTTGCTGCTGTTGGGCCAGCTCATTGCATGTTCTTTCTTATCTATTTTTTTGGTGTGTGTGTGTGTGTGTCCAAAGTGTGCCCCCTGGGCTACCGAGGCTGTCCTTGTCTCACGTGCATTTCAGATCACTAGCTCCTTTATTTTGTGCCCTCCTTGTGATTGGTGTGGGCGCTTGGACGTCTGGCCGTAGGGATGGTCGCGTGAGGGAGGACACCCTTGTGGTCTTTCCTCAATATTATTATATATTTTGTTTTGTGACTGTCACTGCGTGGGAGACACAGGGTTTAGTGCCTGTTGCAGCCACAAACTTCGTTATTATATTTTTTTATAATGTCACTGCGCGGGAGGCGCAGGGTTCAGTACCTGCAGCAGCCGCATACTCCTCGTGGCATCTCGCTCTCGCCTTTGAGGCTGCTCCTGGTGGCAGCTCTGCTTCCTGCTGGGGTCCGCTTCTGCGTCGGCCTCTACCTGCCATTGTATTCGCTCCGGCGTCTCTGCTGTGCTCTGCTGCGCAGCGCTTGTCGGTACCTCCTCCTGCTGGTCCTCGGCTGGGGGTCTTCACTGTCGCTGGGATGGGCTCCCCCGACGTCCCCTTCCTCCTCCGCACGGGTTCCTCCTCCTTTTCCGCGTGGGCTGTCAGGCTTCCCCCGTTGGTCGCCTGTGGCTCACTGGGCTCTTCTGTGTTTTGCGGTACGGACTGCTGGGCGCTTCACTGCTGGACGCCCCGCCAGGTTCCTTGTTGCTGGGTTCATGGGCCCTTTTGGGTTCTTCTCCTCTGTGGGGCACACGGGCCCTCCTCCGGAGCTCCACACAGGTCTTCTGTTGCGGGCACATGGGCCCTCTGTTCCCTCCGCTGTTGGGCGCATGGGCCCCTCTTCCCTGTGGGCACACGGGCCCTTGGTTGCTGCTGGACACATGGGCCCTTCCGCACCGTGGGCACACAGGTCCCTCCTCACTGCGGGCACACGGGCCCTGGGATGCTGCTGGGTGCACAGGCCCTACTCCTCCTCTGCTGCTGCGCACACAGGCCCTACTTCTCTTTGGGCACATGGGCCCTGCAAAACTGCTGGGTACTCGGTCTCACCTTCACTGTGGGCGCGCAGGCCCTCGATCACTGCGGGCACACGGGCCCCCGGATGCTGCTGGGCACACCGGCCCTCCAAACTGCTGGATATACGGTCCACCGTTACTGCTGGGCACATGGGCCCTTCACCACTGTTGGGCTCCTCACCCGTCACTCCGACAGTCTTCTTCCGTGTTGCCCCGTGCGGTCGCCACTTCACCTTGCTGCAAGGCTCTGCGCATTCCCTTTCCTCGTCCTCCTTGCTGCTGATGCCTGTCACACGTTCTTCTGCCGGGTCGGGTCCGCCGGACCCTCCTTTCTGCTGGGCACCTTCATGCTGCTGGTCTCAGAACTGTCATGGCACTGCTGGGGCTCGTTTCCCTTCGTCGCCAGTTGTTATACTGCTGAGTTGGCCATACTTATACACTCCAGATAGAAGACACAGGGGCCATGGTTACTGAGGAACTTCTCTTTATTCCTCCATTTCCTTACTGACTCCCATCTTTCCCTTGCCCCTCCCTTTCCTCCCGCTTCCCGCTCCCTCCCATAGTCTTGAGCTCCCCACTTAAAGGGGCTTTGTCCTTTTCCACTCGCAACACACCCTACCCTTCCCCAAGCCTCTGTCATGATTAGTGGTTGTGAATGTACAAACAATACATATCCGCTATAATGTTTCAGCATAGCATGCAGACTTGACGGATAATATGCAGTAATAATGCAGCATGCAAGTGAAGGCACAGAGACACTGGGTGTAGGTCTAAGCTTCTTTAATCATAGGCGCGAACTGGCACCCGGGTGGAAACCCCGCCCACAACAAACACGTGGGCTGCAACTCACAAACATAACAGCAGAAAGGATACATGACTCCTTTTCAGTAATAATAGAAACAGGACATTACATCCGCTACACAATCTGCGGCCCTCTCAAAGCAGTGCCTAAAGCAAACGCAATAATCTGCAAGACACGTCTAGAGAATACTAAGGGCCTAATTCATGGAACTTCTAGCATGGTGCAAAAAGTACTTTTGCAGTGCAAAGTGACTTTGTACCGCAAAAATACACTTTGCACCGCTCTGTGAATCAGGGCGTTTTTGGCAGTGCAAAGTGATTTTGCATCTGTGCAAAGTCATTTTGCACCGCGCCAAAAAAGTTCCATATATTAGGACCTGGGAGTCTTCTTCTTTCAGATCCTCTGCTCAGATCGTTATTTATCACTCACCATATGCTGTATAAACGAAATTACATATGCAGTCATTTTATAAGGGCTGTGTAGCCTTAACTCCGCAAACATTGCGTGCGTGAAGTATGGACAACCTATTTTGCTGAAACCCTTGTGCGCCCTGTCCTGCCGGCGGAACTGATCAGCAATTCCAGCAATGGCTCTCTGACAGGAACATATGTGCTGGAAGTACAAGCCATGACCTATAATGAGGACTGTCTCCATAATGAGAGCCAGCTGAGCGTTTATGTATGCGGAGCTAACGACACTGATTCTAATGGTCCCCTTTCAGCTTTCCTGATGCCAGCAGACGGATTGGGCAGGCCATGTATCTAGTGGCAAATGCACAACGAGCTAAATGCCCCCGGTGGTCTGTCATTTATCTTCACTTGCCACCCTCTTCATAAGTGCCTGCTGCAGTGCTAACCCTAAAATTGCATCACTTAATCTATAATCACATATTGCCAGCATTTGTCCATTTTATTGCGTATAAAACGCATTAATTCAGCTGCACCGTGGGCCATCGATGGCTTTAGGCCACTCACTGCCAAAGAAAGATTATTCATCATATAACAGCACCGCAATGACGAGTATTCCCGAGAGAGAACCATGTCGCTTAACTCCCTCTCGGCAGAGATATGTACACCCAGCGGCCATTTTATGTTGCATCTACAGTTTGCTTGAGCTAACTTGGGCCATGAGGTATGTGCATAGAAAACGAATATTTGCATGTGCTGCTCTGATAATATTTGAGTGATGAAATGAATTGTATTGCTCCAAAAAACGGCTTCACCAGAAAAGAGATGCTTTATGAAATGCTAAAGGGCATGATGGGCAGCCGCAGTGAGGTATCAGGGAAAAAGATAATCCTGAGCAAGCAGCATCTTTTCCTGAGAGCGCCTTCACACCATCAAAATCTTGCACTCTTTATTGCTGCAATTATGTATCTTTTGTTTTTCTTGCAAGTGTTTGCAAATGCCATGTAGAGGTGTAAGTGGAAAAGGACCAGAAAAGAAAAAAACAAGCTTGATGAATAGAAAAGTGGCTTGAATGTATTCTTGGAGCATAGTCTGTAGCCAGATAATGTGAAAGGTTGGTAAACAACAATGGCAAAAAGCTATGCAGCGCATGTGCATACAAATGGTACCCCCTTTCCTTCGCATGACAAACTCCTTCCACAAATTCTTCTTTTGCGTTCACTTTGTCAGACATGTACTTGTTAATGCATTTACTTCTTCTTAGCTTCGTCTTCATCTTCACATTTTCAAGGCGGCAATGGATATGGCAAGGATGGCTGTAAGGTTAGGGTTGAGATCAAGGAGGGATAGGGGAAAGAATATGGTTGAGAAAAGAAGGGAGTTAAAATGTTAGAAGAAGTGAAAGACAGACCAAGTAAAGGTATGAAGAGGTAAATGTGACAAAGTGAGAAACAACAAAAATATACATAGACCCAAAATACACGCAGCAAATCCAAGAATGCATCCAGTGTTATAATAATTATGTGATACAATATTTCTTCTATGTTGGTCACTAAAGTATCATTTAAAAAAAGTTCTTTGATTAATTTTCCTCTTTAAAGGATAGTTCCGGGACTTTTTTTTTATTGTCCCTACGGTTCGGCCATGTGTTTTTAAGCATAAATCGGTAGATCGTAGAAAACTTTCCTATGGACCTTACCCGACTTTTCGTCCATTAACGCATTCGAAAACATCCGCCATTTTATGATAATCCTATCATTTCCCCCCATCGCCCTGGCTCACCTGCTTTTGCGGCACTAAATCAAATCCCCCGCCCCTGAAACAGACTTGATCAAAACATTCATATTCCCCGCCTCTATCCGTGACGTGACTGTGCTGCGTAGGCAAACGCGCCGAGGCGTCTTCTACGCGACTCCACACAGAACCAGGAAATCAACACAGATGAGCTCACACAACACAGCGCGCCACAATTGGGAATATGAAACTGTACTTTTAAATTAAACCGCAAGATTGTAAATTTGGTAAAGTACATTTATTTGACATCAAATGTTTTGAGAATATTCAGCGATTTGCATTTTTATTTGCTCACGTTCCAAAAAGTTCGTTTCGAGGCACACGATGTTCCTTTGCTGTACACAGGGTCTTAGATCATCTCACAATACAGCGCCACAATTCGGAATATGAAACTGTGGTTTAAAAGCAAACGGCAAGATTGTACATTTGGCAAAGTACATTTATTTGACATCAAATGTTTTGAGAATATTCAGCGATTTGCATTTTTTAATTGCTCACGTTCCGAAAAGTTCGTTTCGAGGCACACGATGTTCCTTTGCTGTACACAGGGTCTTAGATCAATGAATTTTTATTTGCTCTCGATCCAAAATATTTCGTCTTGAGGCAAGCGATGTTCGTGTGCAGTAGACAGGGTGTTGGTTTACGATAAAATAAGCTCTTCGGTCGCACTGATAATCGCATGGCTGTTCCAACAACGAGGCACTAGGCCACCACAACGGTCTGTATGTTGCATCTAGCCGTTAGTACCGCGTAAGGGCATACTTGTACTTGGCGATCGTCCCACAAAATGGTCAGGGTGCTAACGTTGTTCACGCGGAGAAGCAACTGGCGGTTAAAAAACCCATCCGCCGGTGTCTGGTACTCGTGACACAGACAATAATGGACGATGTATCTATTTGAAAAACATAAAAAAAGGAAATTATCTCACCATCAGATCTTTATTAAAATTATTCATTTTATATATTAGGTCTGGAAATTATTTCATAGCTAGGACAGTGCAACTGGGTTTTATACGTCAAGGGGGGGCTGTAGGATACTGAGACAGTCCCCCAGTGCAGGGGTTGACAGGGAGTGCAGGTGGAGAGTGGAAGGGCCCAGGACCGAGGTCGCAGACAGTGGACCAGTTGTAGCAGGGGAGAGGGAGAGAGAAAGCAGAAGCAAAGAGGAAGTTTTTGAGGTGCTTCCGTAAAAGGAGACGGTTCTCCCCAAGATAGTGAGCGGTACAAAACAATATGCCACATAGAATGAACAAGTACAACTTAACCCGTCTTTAAAGCTACTGTATAGTAATTAAATTGCGGTATAAACTCATCTAAAGAGTTACTTACATTATATTTGCATTTTCCATTGTGTCTGTGCGTAGGGCAGCCCCGAAATACCACTCCTTCTATGCCGACGTTTTATTTCTTATAATGAACGAACATGAAATGGCTTTCGTTTCTGAAATTATATTCATTATCGTTTCTTACGTGGTCCCGGCCTGTCAAGGTCAAATAACAATAGAACCTTATACTGAGTCGTGGGCCATTCTGGCACCCGAGAAAAAATCAAAGCAGCTGACCTTCACTTTGAACGAACACACATTCCTAGTTAGTTACATTCAGTGTAAGGCCGTCTTACAGGACTTGAAATTTACACTCCATCTTTGCATTTTGACTGCGTGCTTTGCAGCCCCACAGAACCATAAATACGGAGACATTCTATATTTTTTGAAAAATCATTTATATTACTGTTTGGTTTCATTTAATGCGCAAATGAACAAGGTTGGATAGATAAACATATTCAATGGGCCTGTGACATGAGGAGACTCGAGAGAACAGACAATCAAATTACAATCATTTAAACCGTGATGTGTATTTCTCAATGAGCTCTTCTTTAGGTGGACATGGAACAGAGGCAATGTTGCGTGGCAATGCAGTTGTCACCTGCACAGGTTCGTTCACAACTCCATTTATGTGCCTATCTAGGACGTCAACAATAAGTCTCTCAATAAACTCATATTGCATATCCTCAAACACTGGTTTGATCACCCATTGTTTACTTCTTTTAGTGAAGGCCTTATTGTAGCGAAGCGTCCCTAAAGTTCCGGTCGTCCTACTTTGTTGACGGCCAACATTATGGTTATGTGCCAAGACCGCTAAAAGAGTCCGATTTATCATGCCCTCCATGCCAAAATGCAATCGTTTTGGCCTGTACTTTAGGCACATATTGTGGAACACCTCCAAATCTCCTGTGTGGCAGAATTCCGTGAGTCCCCTCAAAGCTTTTGTTATAGTTTTATCAAATACAATCTTTTCAATGGCTTTGTGAGTGGGTGATGAAGGAATCAACCACTTCTTCTTCCGTGCCTCCTCTGTGGACAAATGGCCATGTTCACAATTGTGGAAATGTTGGTTCGTGTTCCAGCGGTGCACGTTTGTACAGTGTAGCATTACTGACCGCCATTTTTCCAGTAGAATTTCCAATGACCCTCCACATGTTTTTGAGCTCCACCAAAGATGGTTGCTGATTGACTTGGACCACTGTGAAATACCTTGCATATCTTTTTTTTTACCTGCAGCCGACAATTTTTTGATTGTTTTTGCAAGATGCCAAACGTCAAATTGGTGATTTATATTTTTGTACTCTTCTCTCATTGTCTTGGCAATTGAAACGTGTCTGTCTGTGGCTATCAGGTCAATCACCATTCCCCGCGATTGTAGTTCTTGCAATGATGCTACAAAGCCAACTTTCTCCATGGCCACTGAGGATGTACTTTGTGACACCTGCACGACCACCGAACTCACAATTTTCTTACTTTCCATGTCCTGAAAGTGGTAGGTGCAGTACTTGGCTGAAAATCCTGGGCTGTCGCACTGTCCATCACCGGCTAGCCTGAACCGTTTGCCCGCGAATGTACTATCAATAGACATTTTTTCCATTCTCCAAGCTTCGCTAATGGCTGGAAATAGATAATCGGTTTGGTATTTGTAGAACTGAGTTTTCGCAATGAAATGGATTCCCACAAACTGAAAGAAAGACTCTAATTTTTTAAAACTTGAACCACTAAAAAGTGCAGCCGCTGCACAAAGTAGATTGCCTGCTGGCAGTTGTCCCAGCATGGGTTGTGCAGACCATGAGAAAGGATGATATTTTGTACAGGTGGCATGTATTTTAAGGTTAGTGCCTCGAATTGCACGAGTCACATTAATCAATGGCTCCCCACATACTTCCCCACCTACCGAATGCCCACATTTCAACCGAATAATAATATCAATCAAACAACTATCGAATACAATGAATTTGGCCTCTTTCCTTATACTGTCACTCTGCATCCCAGCTGGTTCGGCCTGTAACGTTGAGGACATGTCACTCACATGAAAGGTAGAATCTCTGATATCGTCTTCCGCTATGTTCAGTGATATTGAAGGTGTTTCATTGTAGTCCACTTCATTCTCTTCCATTGCAACATCTGTTCCTTCTCCAGCGATGGGTGAATAAAACAATTTCTTCAACTTTCTCGCGGTCATAGTTTTTGCGGGTGTGGATTCTGTGAATTTATCTCCGACTGCATCCGAACTACCAGGAGGACATTCACTATCAATGGCTGCATGTGGTATAGCTCCGTTGTCAATCACTTCATATTCTTCCCATTGGCACGATTCATCTCCAGTCTCAAGTCCCTGCCAAAAGGTTTGACAAGCAACATCTCTCGTTCACTTCACTGTCTGTGTAGATCTAGTTCGTACACCCACTCGCAACTAGAGGACAGATTGGAAAAGGGATGTTCAGTTTAAACACAACTTACAGTATTGAACTATTAACAGTGAAAAACAACATAATATAGTGACCAGGACAGTAACCTTCTTTTGCTTTCTTTTCTTTGAAACTTTCTTGCCTCGAACTTCAACATCAGGACGCTGTTGCTCCGACTCGTGTGTGCATGTCTCCACTTCCTCTTGCGCTGCAACGACTATATTTTCATGATAAGCACATCCATCACGCACTGACGCTCCATCGACTCCCTGAAACATAGAACTTTCATTAGTATGTATAATAATATCGAAAACACAAAATGTACTTGGGGACCAATACCCACGAACATCTCAATAGCAAAACACGAATGAACGCTTTGTGTAGAACATTCAAACGACAATTATTCACGCATTGTTGATCTAGTTAGATGGAACTGTCAAGATCCATACCTCGGGCTCCTCATAGACTTCCATTGATGATATTATTGAAGATGATGCTTCAGTGACTCCCTGAAACACAGTAATTGCATTAGTATGGTTTTCTATTTTGATAAAAAGAACAGAAACTTTGTGCAGGCGTGAACGGCTCATCTAAATAGACCTGCACAAATGATCAGTTGTCTAAAATAAATAATGGATATGTAAATATGATTCGATTTGCTTGATCGTTGGAAGTGTCACCACCCAGAGATCTGCATCAACTACTAGGGGTGATGTTCTTGTAGAAGAAGCTCCGTCATCTCCCTGAAACATAGTACTTGCGTTAATAAAGAAGGAAGTATAGCGGATGTAATCACGTCATATGATTTAGCTTGATCGAACTGTCAGTATCCATACCTCGAAATGCATAAGAACATCAAGGGACGATGTAACTGCGGTGCACACTTCTGCAAGCTGTTGCGCCGACCCGTAACTGCATGCTCCCCCTTCTTCTTGGACTAATGCTCCATCGACTCCCTGAAACATAGGACTTTCATTAGTAATGAACACAAAATTGAAAAAAGAAGACACATAGGAGGGCGACGGAACTGTCCTGAAACGTACCTCGAGCATCTGAGTGACATCAACGGTAGTCGTCAATACGTTGGACTCCTCAGCATCTCCCTGAAAGACAGTACTTGCATTATTTTGGATAACAATAATTATAACTGAAAACATAGACTAGAGGACGAGTACAAGGGTGTACCATTAGGTAACATAATTACACGATAAATTAAAACTATTGATTTACATGCCTAAAACAAGTCAGTGGCAGAATAGCCAAGTAAGATTACCCGATAGGTGCTTGAAGTGGCTGAGGACTGCAATAACGACACGGATGGAGAATCTTCCGCCTTCATATTGAGTGGATACATAAATGGGGAAATTATTGTTAGCTAATGCTACACACTACCGCAAGGCCGAGAGATAAATACGTAAACTTGACTCACCAGTGGAGGGATGTGGACGAATAGAGTGGGAATAGCGGTTGAGAGCAATTTTCGCCTCGCTCGCGGTGTGTTCTTCTTTATTAGCAATGATGTGGAGTACATGTCAGAGGTAAAGTGCCTGCTGCAGATGCGGTATCGATCACCCCTCTTGTCCGCAAAGACCTCTAGGACTCTACTTTCAAGCTCAGACGGTGGATATCCACAATATCGGACCCATTCTCTTATCTGATCTATTGTCTTACGGAAAACATGCATTATAGTACCTTCAGATTTATTATGGGTCTTCGAAGGGCAACCGCCAATGGAACAGGCAGGCATTGTGGAAAGTTCTGAAAAGTAAAGATCAACAATTCTCTATGAATACCAATGTAAACTCAGAACATGTGACTAGTTCCTTGCATGTACTGTCTTGAACGAAAAGAAATTGGACGCAAAATGATTATGGTACATGGCCTTACCTTGACGAACAAACAGTTAGATGCAGGGATCAGAGTAGTTTCTTGTCGTAGAACAGGGAGCAGTTCACAGGTTGCAAACTGACGAGTTTCCTCGAAGTGGTCACGGAAGTTCACAGAGACGAAGAGCAGATAACCAGCACCTTCACGGGTTGACTAGCAAAGCGCAAAGAAGTGCTCATTAGAAATATGAAGTGGGTTATAAAGAATTCGAAACAGGGGTGTGTTTGTGAATGAATGACGTGTATATGTCGTGGCATTATGTGGATTGCAGGGGGCCGTCCAGCGTGAGGGGGGATGCTTGGCAGGAGACACGGGGTCTGGAGGTAGACATGGGAACAACAACCCATGCTCTATAGACCACTTTGAAGTGTACATGGTCTTTGGCACCTCTTGGCCTTTATCGCTCCCTGACTGCTCCAGTTGCCAGCACAAGTACCCCGGTGCGAACTGCCTTTGATAGGGCGGGGGGTGGATTGGGGCGGTGGTCGTGCAGACAAGACACAGGAAGACTCGTGAATGGAGACACACATGTGGATTGCAGGGGGCCGTCCAGCATGAGGGGGGATGCTTGGCAGGAGACACGGGGTCTGGAGGTAGACATGGGAACAACAACCCATGCTCTATAGACCACTTTGAAGTGTACATGGTCTTTGGCACCTCTTGGCCTTTATCGCTCCCTGACTGCTCCAGTTGCCAGCACAAGTACCCCGGTGCGAACTGCCTTTGATAGGGCGGGGGGTGGATTGGGGCGGTGGTCGTGCAGACAAGACACAGGAAGACTCGTGAATGGAGACACACTTATGTGGATTGCAGGGGGCCGTCCAGCATGAGGGGGGATGCTTGGCAGGAGACACGGGGTCTGGAGGTAGACATGGGAACAACAACCCATGCTCTATAGACCACTTTGAAGTGTACATGGTCTTTGGCACCTCTTGGCCTTTATCGCTCCCTGACTGCTCCAGTTGCCAGCACAAGTACCCCGGTGCGAACTGCCTTTGATAGGGCGGGGGGTGGATTAGGGCGGTGGTCGTGCAGACAAGACTTGTTTGCCGCAGGGCCTCACCAAGGAGAGGCCATCTAACTGCATGTAAGAGGCTGGCTGCAGGATCTAGTACATGGAAGGCAGGGGGGTGAGTTTATAAATACCTCACCCTCCCAGGAGAATATATGGGTGCAGTTCACCCTGGAGACCCTGGATGCCTAGGCAGTTAGTCAGCAGCAGGCTGGCCTGTGGTGGCAAGGCGGCACGGGCCAGAGGTGGTCATCTCTGTACCCGGTGCCCAAAAGGATGATTTATTATGATCAACCATATTTACCTATAACCATGTTTTGTATCAATAAAATACAACGGCCTTCCTTTTATTGCCAACGCTTGAACAAATCAAAACAACCATTGTTAAAATATATGTTGGGTTTTATTTTAGATCTTAATTTCAATTGAACATAAATAATAAACATTAGACATTGTAAATTTGCGGTTGCAGCACATCCAGGGAAAATCCGCGGTATTGTCCACTGTCGCTGGGGAAATGTTGTCTAATGGCAAGTACCGCACAGGCAGGTATTACTCTCCGAACGCGGTGTCCGAGCCTCCCGTGAAGCCACCAAGTGAAGCAACGATAGGCCACCAGCCTGTACCACCTGTGAAAACGAAAGATGCAAACTGTATTAAAATGACAAAACTTTCTTATCACTGTCGAATCAGGTAAAAAATGTCATTCTGGTTTGAAAAAAATTCTATCTAGAAAATGCACAATATGGAACCAATTTACATGCATTCGAATGATATGTAGATGTAATTTTATATGTGGGAGACGACCATGACATAGTAGTGGCATCACTGACATCACAACCAGAGTATACTTACTCGTTACTCGGATTACGCGGACGAACAGTGCCGCGAAGTTCGTGCATAAGCACCATCATCATCCTCAACACGGTCCGTGAGAGGCAGGCTTCCCTGAACTCTGGCAGCTCAGTGATGCATTGCGGACTTGGCTCGCCTTCCGAAATGTAGGCCAGGCATCCCGAGTTTTCTCGGCAGCAGCAGTTCTCATCCTCAGTTGGCATTAGCTCGCACCGATTGCACGTGCACCATGTGGAGACGCCGTCCATGCGACATGGTCCAGGCTCTTCATCCGTTGACTCGTCCTCCCAACTGCCGTCCGAATCCCCATCGTTTTCGCGTGCTTGCCTTTCCAGTAGTTCTTCCTCGGTGTACTCGGGCTCGTACATATACGGCATTATTGTAGCCATTGTGTGGTAAAGAAAGTAAAATAATTTATAGCGGTGGTACTGGTATCTATTCACACGGGCTACAATCAACGAAGGTAGCTGACCAGAGCACAGAAACGAGTCACAGAATACTCAAAGTAACACAGAGAGAGGAATGGATTCGAAAATCTGCTGCTGTGTTTTGTGAAACGGTCTGTTTATACTTATTGAGGAAAGAGGCGTCCTGCCATTTCCATGGCGACACTTCATTAGCTGAGGCGCAGCGATTGTTGACACGAAACGGGAAATGGGCGGTACGCATCTGCTGATGTCAGGCTCAGGGGCGGGGGATTTGATTTAGTGCCGCAAAAGCAGGTGAGCCGGACGGCCACCAGGGGGCGCAGAGACTGCCATGTACTCTGCGTGAGCTCCGCCGCAACCGCCCCAAAAGATGGACTGAGCCCCCACTTTTTGGACCCCCCCACCGGAGAAAAAGCGTGAGGCAGCAGTAGGAATACCTCGCCCAACGCTGGGAAAAATCCAGAGCGAAAACAGACCCAGGATCCCGAAGAACTCCGTGATCTAAGCCGCGGCCGTCCGACCGGCGAGAAAGCAAAACTAAACACGTGCGCTGAAGGGCCTTCCCGGACCACGAACTCGCAACAGAACCTACACGGCCACGGAGGACCACGACCCTGAGCAGATATCGGACATACCGCATCGGATAACGGCTTCAGACCCACTCCTCGCCCCCCAAGGACCCCTCGCTACCCCAGATCCCGACGGTCGAGAAAACCCGGGCCTCCGGAAAATGGCGACACGACGACGCTGAAAACGGCGCTGAAACACCTAGCGCCGACCAACAGACCACCCAGCGATCCACCCAGGAACCGAAACGGGGAGGCCCTCATCAGAGACGCCCTCAACCCCAGCATGCGACCCAACTGATACTATAACACACGCGTGGTATCTCCGACCCTGAGACTACCACGGCGTGTGCCTCCTCCGACCACAATCACCAGGCTCGCTCTCCTCGCCGCCATCCTTGCAGTTCACCTCGAGAGCCCGAAACCGCCACGCCACCGGAAGGTACCACCTCATACACCCTGCAACGGCCCACTACAGAGGGTAAGGCCCCCAAAACCTGGGCGTGTGCCTCCTCTGCCTGTCGCTTTGCAAGTATCCCAACATCACCATCAAAGACCCGCATGGACTTTAAACATAAGCTCCAGCACTTCGTCTACGCTCCCACCCTTCCCGCCTTAACTGAACCAGCAATGGCGGACAACATCACTACGGGAAATGAACTCGCAGCGGCAACGAAAGGAGACATTGCTGCCCTTTTGGGCGAAATAAAGAACCTGGGCACCAACATAGGAGGCAAGATAGACAGGATCACCCAAAGACTCGACAGCATGGAAGACAGGCTGGAAGGGGTCGAAAATAACCAGACCTCAATCGACACACTCGAGATACAACTTGGACAGAGAATGGCGGACCTGGAACGGAAAGAGGACGAGTTTAGACTCAAACTGGACGATTTGGAAAATAGAGAAAGAAGGAACAACATACGCATCTTTGGCATTCCTGAAAAGGAAGGGGAAACTGAGGCGGACCTCAAGGAAACACTCCACAACATTATTAAACTCCTCACGGCGGATGATGAAGTGGATGAACCCGTAACGGAACGAATACACAGGGCAGGAGGCCCTACAGGTGGCCCACATTCGGTTCTTGCCCGATTCCATCGCTTCAGAGATAAGGCCAGGATCCTCGAGAAGGCCAGAAGGAGCGACGAGATCACTTTAGGTGGAGTACGAATCTCAATTTACCAGGATCTTTCCTCCCTGACTCTCGCTCTCAGGAGGATGTGTGGCCCACTCACGAAGATGCTCAAAGAAAAGAATATTCGATACAGGTGGGGCTAACCCTTCTCACTTTCATTCGAATACGATGGAACCAGATTCAGGCTGAGATCCGAGAAAGAAATACAAGCATGCATATCTAACCTCCTCGACACTCGGGGAGAGGAGGCTGGTCGGGGAGAATCACATGGAGAAGGACGAGAGTGGCGGATCCAGGGCCCCAGGAGAAAAAGAGTAAAGGGGTCGCGAAAGTTCCGGAGAGGCAATATCTCCCCAGAAGCAGATAACTGAATCCGAACGATACTGGTAAGACAGTTCCAATTACATATGCGAACGATGCACTGAGGCGATACGAACACGCATATTTTCCCTGATTCTAATGACTAAAATTAGGGGGGAACCATGGAGGGGCTCACTCCGGACAATAATGACTTCTTTGGTTAGGGGGCGTGAAGTAACGGCCCCCCGAGGTGGTCCGACGTCGACCTGGAGCAACACGCCGGGTTAGATCGGACGCCCTCAATTAGGAATGGGAATGGGAATGGGAGGGAGGGAGATGGGGGGAAAGGCCTGCGGGTCGAGAAGGGTCAAGGCAGCGAGAATATTGCATCAGAACAAACATGGCAGCAAGCAGCCCACGAGAGTGATGTGTTACCAAATACGCACGATGAGACTGTTTCCTATGAGAAAGAGCAATGATAATAGACACTAACGCAAGGAAAAATGTCTCCTTGAGAGTCGGGACACTCAATGTAAAAGGACTCAATTCACCGACGAAACGGAAAGGCCTGCGGGTCGAGAAGGGTCAAGGCAGCGAGAATATTGCATCAGAACAAACATGGCAGCAAGCAGCCCACGAGAGTGATGTGTTACCAAATACGCACGATGAGACTGTTTCCTATGAGAAAGAGCAATGATAATAGACACTAACGCAAGGAAAAATGTCTCCTTGAGAGTCGGGACACTCAATGTAAAAGGACTCAATTCACCGACGAAACGGTCCCTTGTCGCCAGAGAATTCCGTAGGGCTGAAATAGATATCCTCTTCCTGCAGGAAAAGAAATACATAAAAGGAGAAGAAAGACTGATCCTTGGGAAACGAGTTGGGAACGAATACTGGGGCTCCGGCCCGCTTAGGAAAGGAGGGGTGGGAATCCTTGTCAGGAAAGGTATAGCATTCACTCCCACCAGGACATGGTCTGATGTAGAAGGACGAGCTCTGCTCGTGAATGGACAAATTGGGAAGGTAAACGTAACGATTGCGACCCTGTACTCCCCGAATATGGGTCAGTCGAGATTCCTCTCCAGAACGATCCCCAAGATATTACTAGAAGCCACCGGGCACATCATCCTAGGCGGAGACTTTAACCAATGGGCAGACCCGGTCAAAGATTGGAAACCTGGGAACCCCAACGCGAGCCACCAAAACAGACTAGAGCTGACCGAGCTGGCACAAACGATGGAAATGTATAATATGATAGATGTATGGAGAGCACATCATCCCGAACGACAAGCCTACACCTTCTACTCCGCCCCACACAATACCTACACCCGAATTGACTACATATACCTATCCAGAGAGCTCGCTGAGGTTACAGCTAAAGCGGACATATCCCCGATCACATGGTCGGACCACGACATGGTCCTCACGGATATTCATTGGGCAGATCTCCCGACCAAGTGTGGCAAATGGCGCTGCAATGAGAGCCTCTGGAAAGATGCTCTCTTTAGAACCGAAATGGAGACGGAGATCTCCAAATTCTTCGAAACAAACGACAATGGTGAAACGTCTAAACAGATCGTCTGGGAGGCAGGAAAGGCTACCTGGAGGGGGATCCTGATAAGGGAGGGCTCATCGAAGAAGAGGGAGCGTAACCTTATCGAACATAGACTACGAACAGAAATTCACCAACTGGAGAGCAGAATCGAACCAAACGCAGAACCAGATCCCAAGAAAATGGCCAGAGCTAGAGAGAAACGAAACGAACTGAAACTATTGGAACACGAACAAGTGGTGCGTAAATTAAGGTTTTTGAAGCAAAAATTCTATGAGAAAGGGGATAAGGCTGATGCGCTTCTCGCTGCTAGGCTCCGTGAGCAGAGAGCTGAACGAAGAGTAGCTGAAATCGCTGAGGATAACTCCCGAACACTACACGTCCACACCACTATTCCAGAATCGTTCGCCGACTTTTATGAGGCACTCTACTCTTCTGAAGTGAACCCTGAACAAATAGACACTGAAACGTACCTGTCCTCAATAAATGTCCCCCGCATACCCCAACAGGATGCTGAACTGTTGGAATCCCCTATCACAGAATCTGAAGTCGAAGCCGCTATAAAGAGGCTAACCCTAGGGAAATCCCCGGGAGAGGATGGCTATACGGCCGGATTTTATAAAACCTTCATGGCAACACTGTCCCCCTTTCTAACGACCCTTTTCAATGAGATAATGGACACCGGGAAACCCCCAGATTCCTTTACTAGAGCATTGATCACAGTGATCCCCAAGGCGGGGAGGGACCCTACGAAATGTGCCTCGTACCGCCCCATCTCCCTCCTTAACCTGGACGCCAAAATCTATACTAGGATCCTGGCCGCGAGGTTGGAAACACTAATCCCGCAACTTATACACCCTGACCAGGTTGGGTTTATACTAGGGAGACAGGGAGCGGACACGTTGCGCAAAACCCTCCATCTCATCCACACATCCCAGACTCTGGACAACGACCCGGTCCTACTCTCTATTGATGCAGAAAAGGCCTTTGACAGGGTGGAATGGGGTTTCCTAAAATCAGTATTATGTAAAGTGGGAATGGGCACGAGGTTCAGGACAGCGATACAGGCAGTATACTCAGATCCGAAAGCCTCAATATTCGTGAATGGTGAATATTCCAGATGGTTCTCCTTGCATCGTGGGACTAGACAGGGATGTCCCCTATCCGCAATCCTCTTTGCACTCTCACTAGAGCCCCTGGCGATAACGATGAGGGCCGACCCCATCCTACAGGGCATTCGACTGGGATCTATGGAGTATGAAATTGCTCTCTATGCAGATGATATCCTCCTCCACATTACTAATCCCCTTTCTTCCATCCCTCGGGCCCTCTGTCTGTTCGAAGAATATGGTAAATTATCAGGGTTCAAAGTAAACAAAACCAAGTCGACACTCTTTCCCCTCCAAGGCACAGAAGGTGAGAATACCACCAAATTCTCTCCCCTGGGCCTTAAAATTGAACACACTAAACTACAATATCTGGGGATACAAGTTACAAAAAAGCTGAGTGACCTATACGAAGCTAACTTCCCCACCCTGCTGAACCAGTTCAAGTTGGATCTGGCAAGATGGGATAAACTCACAATATCCTGGCTTGGTCGACTTAATGCGATAAAGATGGTGTCCCTCCCTCGATTCCTATACCCCTTCCAAATGTTACCCATCAGGATCCCGATCAGTTTCTTTATTGAAACCAAAAGGATTATGCTCCGATTTTTATGGCAAGGGAAGAGACCAAGGATCCCGTATAAGACCTTAACACTCCCCAAAGACAAGGGAGGGGTCGGATTCCCTAACCTTCACAAATACTATGAAGCATCCTAACTTAGAGTACTAATTCCACATCTACGCAATCGGACAGACATCCATTGGGTTAATATGGATAATCACTATTTCTCACCAGCCACTGTATCGGAATGGCTCTGGGCTCCAAAAGAGAGGATTCGGAGAAAACTCAAAGATCACCCTATACTGAACACCATCTGGGACATTTGGACATATGGGAAGAATATGCAAAACATTACCACCTGGCCAGCCCCCTTAAGCCATCTATTGTCTCCTGGAATCAACGACCACATTCCGAATGTAGGACGATTCCAAGCATGGTATGAGGCAGGACTGGAGAGAGTGGGGCAACTACAAAGAAAGGACTCCTTTATCCCTCTCCCAGAATTAACGGAAGCCCTCGGAATAGGCCCACTATCAACCTTTCAATATATACAAATTAAAGGTGTTCTGATGAGACCTCTGTGGAAGCCCAAATTAATGAGAGATCTCACTCCCTTTGAGAAAATACTCGACTCAAGAACTGAAACGAAAGGCCTGATTTCGGACATGTATAAGGCACTGACTGGAGGGGAGGGAGTGAACACAGATGCACTGAAAAGTAGATGGGAAAAGGATTTTGGCGAACAGATTACATCGGATCTATGGGACACCATATGCCAAGCGGCCACACAAATATCCATCTCAAATCAATACAAGCTCCATGCAATCAAGCTGCTCCAGAGTGTTGGCAGGGATGCGGAGAGAAAGCGGACTATTGGCACATGTGGTGGGGGTGCCCCCAAATAAAATTCTTCTGGTCTGAGGTGTTGGGCTGGATCAAGGAGGTCGACGGCATTGTCAGAACACATAATCCCTACCTCATACTTTTCGGCCTTGAGAAGGATGAAGAGGACTGGATCAAAATAAAAGATATAGCACCGCATCTGCTTCTAGCAGCAAGAGCAACGCTGGTGATGAAATGGAAAGCCCCCACAACTCCTACGAAAAACGAATGGATCAACGTTGCCACCAATATATGCATAATGGAACATATCACAGCGTCACTACACGGAAGATCGTCGCAGATCGAAGCTCTCTGGATGGAGTACAAGAGCATATACTTACCCAATGGGCTCCTCAACCACAAGCTGATCACCCCGAGAACGGGAGACCGAAACGAGACTTGAATAAAACAGAGCCCGCTGCCACTACTATATTCTCTCACGATTGAGGAAGGTCCCGACAACACATGTTAAACTCTGCTTTTCACATGATGAACGCTGTAAGAGCTGTACAAAACGCTGTCTGACCTTGGGGAGGGAAGGGGGTGGGCAACCGGGGGGGCGGGGTCATGTTTACACCCGAACATTATGTATGAAGATCGTGTCTGCTGGACAGACACGGAATACATGGATTCTTCTATTATTTCTGCTTAGTTATACTGTTATAAGATTTGTACTGGCTTTCAGAATGTTGTACCATGACTTACATTTGCAAAACTTAATAAAACCAAATTTACAAAAAAAAAAAGCAGGTGAGCCAGGGCGATGGGGGGAAATGATAGGATTATCATAAAATGGCGGATGTTTTCGAGTGCGTTAATGGACGAAAAGTCGGGTAAGGTCCATAGGAAAATTTTCTACGATCTACCGATTTATGCTTAAAAACACATGGCCGAACCGTAGGGACAATAAAAAAAAGTCCCGGAACTATCCTTTAATGTTCAGATTACGTACCATTAATCCTACTATTGCTGAATGAGGCATTTGTGCTTTCTGAGATAGGCAATACCTTTCAGTTGCTCCAATAGAATTCCCACTTGCTGGTTGACCTCTGACCCTTCACCTCATGCACGGAGGGTATATCCCCCCCCCCAGCTAAAGGTCCTCCTGCTAATATTCCCAGAGGTAGTGTTGCCACAATTACCCAGGTGGAGCTAGTGGATCTATGACTCAGGTGAGAAAGAAAAGGACTCTGAGTAACGTGATTACCGGTAAGTCACTTTAACATTCCCTCCTCATCCCTCTTCATTATCCCAGTTCTTACTGAATGAGGATATACAACCCAATGCAGAGGTGTGTATTGCACAACACACACAAGGCAAATAACTAGATACAAAGCAAGTAGAGCTTTATAACCTTACTAACATCCGGGGCTGGAAGGTGGGGGGCAGTCGCTACACCGGAAACCCCAGAAAACACACTCAGAGTTGGAAGGACACGATCCTTTGAAGGTGAAAATCTGAGATAACATAGGGTCTAAGGCATGGGGGGAATTGAACCATCAGACCATGTGGCACAATGAGAGCAGAGGCCATGGCCGTCAGTAAAGGGAATCCGTAGGAAAGGAGGCTAATAGGCAGTTCCTCCAAAGTTTCAAAGAAGAGCAAAGAGAGCTTTTAGAAGCAGGGGAAGATCCTAGTTGGGTAACAGGGATCGTATCCTAGGGAAGAAAATCTATACCCTCAAAGGTGGTGCAACGCTAAGGTCTCAATGGGTGTAATGGTGACTGTGGGAGGCCTAAATGGTCTAAATTCTATCGGCTGAGCTTCATGAGTGAAATGGGCCAGCCTCTGCCCTAATCCCTCATGAAGAATATCCAACACCCAAACTAGCTTGCATGAAAGGAAGCCAATGGTTGATTTAAGAAACCAGGTCAGATAGACAATCTTCTTAACCCCTGCAATATCACCCTCTTTGGTCAACCCTTTCAGTAACAAGGGCATCAAAGAAAATTGGAAAGGGGTGGAGTTTGGGAGGGTAAGCCACCTGAATGAGGGGTGGATCAACGTGCAGGGTGGAACCCGAGGAGAGGAGGAGAAAAAAGTGGGAACCAGTGTTTGCTTGGTTAGAAGGGGAACACTAAGATCCACAATACTCCCTCCATCTTTGTGAATGAGCGGAACAGGGTGAAAGGCAACTAGCAGCCCAGGAGACGAGAGGGTGTCAGTGCCCACCATCAAATGGATTTGAAGCCCCACAATTTTACAATTTCACAAATCTCAAAAACATGACTTTTTCAACAACACCTATCCAAGGACTAATCCCAATGGATGCACAGGACTACAACTCACAGTACTGTGCTGCTGCTAAAAGATGCCACCCTAAATGCTGACTACCTCCAGCCTTTAGATCAGTCTCCTGCTCCCGAGCTAAGTCCATGATTTAGAGAATAAAATAAAATAAAAAATAAGCCTTTGACATTTGGAAGGAGAGCATTGTGTCTGGAGACAAACAGGTTCACACTAGGGATTCCATACCTTTTTCATATTGGCCTGAATGGAACATTGACTAATTGACTAATGAGGGAAAGACCCTGCTCAAGGTGTTTGCTCGGACATCCTACAACCTGGGTTATAGGGGGCCTGAAGAGAGAGAAGGTTGGACTCTGCCCAGCACCTTATCTCGTGGGCCACCACCAGAAGAGAGAGATACCTTGTGCCAACCTGGCAACTGACAGAAGCCTGGGCCACCTGATTGTTTGTACAAATCACAATCACCCTTGTCTGAGAGGTGGAGCAAGAAAGGGCAGAGCCTGCCAAATAGCAGAAAGCTCCCACTAGTTCTAGGACATCCCCCCTGCTTCCCTGGACCATTGCCCCCAGGACGCAGAGGGAACTTGGAGTTGCTCCTTGCCAGAGCTGACTGGCATCCATAGTGAGGATTAGGGGAAAGGGAGGATCCAAGGGAAAACCCTGGAGGAGGTGACAGTCCTCGAGCCAACATGTTATACTCTTCCCGATGTGAGGAGACACCTTGATCTTCTTCGAATAGTCCATTTATGCCACATCTTGTTGAGACACGAGATGCAAAACTACAAAGACTGATGCTGCCATATCACCCTCTACTGTGAACCACTGAGTAATAGCCTTTGCTCCCTTTAATATATCTGATTGTCTTTTCTAAAGCTTTGTAGCCCTGAGGGGTCACAGGCAAGGAAACTCTCTCTTCCCTTTTTTTGCAGTTTCCCCTGATAAACTCTGTCTCCCAAGTAGGAACCAGAAACATTTTCTCAAGGTTCTCGAGGTTCAGCACCCAGCCACATCTCTATAGGAGAGAGTGCACAGTGGTCATGTTCCTTTAGGCAGCAAGGGCTGATTACATTAGCCATTCATCTAGGTAGGGATTAAGACAGATTCTCAGGACATGTAACATGGCTTTGATGGGCGCAAACACTTTTGTAACTTCCCTGGCAGCTGAACAGAGGACAAAGGGCAGGACTGAAAACAATCCTCTCCCATATCACATATGAAATACCTCCTGTGACCCTCCAAGATAGGGATAAGGAAGTGGGCATCCTTGTGGGCAATAGAAGTGATGAAGTCACCCCTCAGACCAGTAGGATGAATCCCTGTAGTATTTCTATCTTGAAGCGGATGTCCCTGATGAAGCAATTGACCTTCAGATCAATGATTGAGCACCTCTGCCCTGTAGGCTTTGCCGCTAGGAAGAGGATGGAATACACTCCCCTACTACTCAGAACTGAGCACTTAGCAAATTGCCCTTCTGCAGCAGCTGAGGAATTCACTCCCAAAGGCCCAAATTCATCTGCAAATTCTTATGTCAAAAGGTGACCACTACTCCTGAGTCTGGAGGTAACGACGTGAACTCGGTGGCCTACCCCATGGGCGTGATGTCTCAGGCCTAGGCATTGCCAACTATTCTTCCCATACTGAGCTATATAGTGATAGGCAGCCCTCCCACTGAAATGATACATGGGCATCTATGAGTCAAGCTCTATGATTCAGAGCTCTATGAGTCAGAAAGATGCTGGTGCTGCAGGAATCTGGAATACATGGAGCTTTTCGAGCCTAAAAGGAAGAGCTGGCTTGGTACCTATCAGGGGCAGTAGGCTGAGCTGAGCTGCTTAGGCTTGGATGGCCCAACAAGGGCATTGTATGCATTGGTTTGCTTACCAAACCCATTAAATTGAGATCTGAAGGAAATGCAGCCACATCAGGATCACCTTCTGGGATGCCTCCCCACTCCAAGGCCCTTCTCGATAATCTCCAGAAGGTCCTTGCAGTCCTGCCCCTTGTCCGGAAGTGGGTTAAGGGCCTGAAAGCCATTGCACATAGACTCAATGAAGCACCCAGAGTAGGCACCTGCCCTTAGTACAATTTTAGTGACCCACTGGGCACTCTTGAAAGCAGAATCTGCGTGTCTGTCTACATGAGCGAGGGGAAGGTGTCCTTCTCTTGCCACAGTCATTTGTTTGTTTGTTTGTTTATTATTTATAGGGTGCCCGAAACCCTTAGGTAGCTAGGCGCACAGCATATCAAGAATACTTAAAGAGTGATTACAGTTTACTTAGTTACAGTTTGCTTAGTTGCGTACATTATATACAGTAAATACATTATATACATTAGTTACATGCAGGTATAGACAGGTAAATAGGATCTTTGCAGACACAGTTACACAGTAACAAGAGATAATAGATAAGATGAGGACAGGGCATAGGGGGGAAGCATGGTATCCAATTATAATATCGAAAATAAAAAGTCCAATGCAAAAATGTCAAAAAAAATGCCAAAAAAAATATCCAAATGTGTTTTTTTTTAAAATGTGTGTGTTTTTTTTGGGTTTAGGTAGTAAAAATAAACGGGTGTTAAGGGGGAATCCCCCTTTAAAAAAAAAAAAACATTCTAATTTTTTTTTTCTACATTCTTTTTTTCAACATTTTTGCAGTCGACATTTTCCCTATAAACTGGGAGGCATCATAGATCTAGGGGTCATTGTGTCGTAGCCAGGTGCGGGTATTACATCTAAAGCTATTGTATGGCTGGTCCCTTCTTAGCTAAACTGGTAATGCATTCCAATGCTGAGCTGCTTGTACAGGGAAGCTGTTGCTTCCTGTTTTTTTTTAGATGGAATCTGGGTATTTGGAGGCAAAAGGAGTTGGCTGTCCTGGTTGGCAGTGCAGAGGATTTTCCTGTTATTCTTTCCTTAAGGTATGGAGGGGCTGCATTATTTAGACATTTGAAAGTTAATGTAATGATTTTAAGTAGGATCCTATCGCTAATTTTTAGCCAGTTATAGTTTCTCCTGACGTTTGAGATATTCTCTCCAGTAGGGAGTTTCAGGGCCATTCTGAGCGCATTATTTTGCATAGTTTGTGGTTTATTGATAATGTATCTATTTGCTCCTGCATACAGTGCATTGCAGTAGTCCAGTTTTGATAGTATGAGGGTGTTGGGTAGAGTAATGCAGCTTGCTAGTGAGAGGAAGGGTATGCATGCTTTAATAAGTTTGCCATTGTAGGTGGTGGATGAGGCCAGGGAGTTTACTTGTTTTTTTAGGGATAGCATGGAATCCAGATAGAAGCCAAGAGTCTTCACTTCTTTGGCGACTGAGATTATATTGCCATTGATATTGAAGGCGCTGTAGTTAGTGCCAAGTTTTTTAAAGTTGTGGGAGGATCCTAGGATAAGGATCTCTGCTTTTTCGTCGTTCAAACAGAGGCCATGGGTTGCCATCCATGCCTGAATGAGGATGTAAATCTTGTTTACTAAAGCTGTATCCGCGGAGAAATTGCCCAAGAGGGGGATGAGGATCTGAGTTCCATCTGCATAGTTTGTGTAGGTGCAACCCAGTCTGTCCAATTTGTCGAATAAGGGCTTAGTAAAGATATTATACATAGTTGGCGAGACACATGAGCCCTGGAGAACTCCACATGTTGTTTGAATTGGGTCTGCTGAAGCTAGGGTGGAGAAGACTTGCATGCTTCTATTGCCGAGAAAGGATTGGACCCAGGCTATAGCTTCATTTGAGTGGGAGGCCGAAGCTAGGTGATTGCAAAGTACTGTGTGGTCCACTAATTCGAATGCCGGCGACAAATCGAGGAGGAGTAGCATAGCTGTGTTTCCTTTGTCATTGAGTTCATCGATTTGGGCTTTGAGATCTATTAATGCCGTCTCTGTGCCGTGCAGAGGTCTGAACCCAGATTGATGAGTGCCTAATAGTTGGTTGGTCTCAAGGTACTTTTGGATTTGAAGATAGGCCACTCTGTCAATTATCTTCAGGAGGAATGGGACTGTTGTGATGGGCCTATAGTTGGTAGGGATGGGGGGGTCTAGGGTTTGTTTTTTAAGCAGGGGTACAACCCACGATTCTTTTAAGCTACTTAGGACGGTGTTGGATGAAAAGGAAGCGTTGATGAGTTTAGTGATAAAGGGTGCTAAGTCTCTAGCTGCATCCTTAATTATTTGGGCCGGGCAGTTGTCACCTTTGCAATTAGATGGCTTTAGTGAGGCAATTACTTTTTCAGTTTCATGAATGGAGACTTTAGAGAATTTGAATGGTGCTAAGTTAGGTTTGTTATAGGGAGTGGAAATGATGGGAGTTTCACTGAGTGGAAGCGAGGCTTTTTTTTTTGTTGCAATTTTGGATTGTAATGTTTTTATTTTATTTGCAAGGGCATTTTGGATATTAGTGCACCATTGGCTGTCTTTGGGTATGTTATCGGGTGGAGGTATGGGAGATTCTAATTCTCGCAGGATCACAAATAGTTCCTTTGTGTTGGAGCATGCTTTTGAAATTCTTTCATTATAAACTTCTTTTTTAGTTTGGATAATTGCTTTCTTATAGTTGATTGTACAGAGTTTGAATTGTAGTTTATTTTCTTCCATTGGGGAATGTTGCCATATAGTTTCTAACTTCCTTTTTTACATTCTCAGTTCTTTTAGGTGGGGGGAGAAGCGAGTTTTGAGGTGGGTCTGTTGTTTGCTTTTACAGTTCTTGAGATGGGGCAATGGTGTCTATGGCTTTGGCCATAGTATCGTTATAGAAGTCCACCATCGTAGCGGGGTCGGAGTTGCTTGGTAGGTCATTCATTACTGGAAGGAGAAGGGGTAGGATGTTGTCAGGGGTGATGTTTTTCCTTGATCTGGTGGGGATAGGCGGTGCCATAGTTTTTTCTTTATTGGCTTCCTTGTTGAGCATTAAGCTGAAATCAATTAGGAAGTGGTCTGTCCAAGGTTGGGGTGTAATTCTAGTGATCGTAGTGGGGCAGTTTGAAGTGGCAACCCAATCTAATGTCCGCCCTTTGTCGTGGGTAGGGGTGAGGACTTTTTGGGTAAAGCCATGTTCGTCAAGCATAGTGGCTTTTGCTTGCGCTTGTTTGTCATCTGGGTCGTTAAGCCCTAAATTGAGGTCGCCTAGGATCATTATCCGAGATTACTTTTTTGTATTGCTAGCTAAGAGGCTAGATAGGTCTTCTTCGAACGAGCCTAGGGGCCCTGGTGGCCTAAATGTAAGATAAATAGTTACTGTGCGACATGGGGATATGGGCAGTTTCGCTGATAGTAGTTCAGAGGATTTTAGTGGGGGTAGTGTAGATAGCCTTAAAAATCCAAATTGGTTTTGGCAATAATAGCTAAGCCACCTCCTCTGGCGTTGGGACGGTCCAATCTTAGTAATTGGTACTCTTTAGGTATCGCTAAGGAGAAGACTGGACCTGCTGCGTCATGTAGCCAGGTTTCTGTGACTGCCAGAAGGTTATCTGATGTTAGGATATCAGCTATTTCAGTGGAATGGGCCACGATGGATCTAGCATTGATCAGTGCACCCGTTATTGTAGTTGTTTTGAATAGGCTTTTGGTTTTTAAGATTACTGGAGTGGGTTCTTTCACTTTGGCAGTTGCAGATAATTGTGGATATGCTTACGCCATGTTCCTAGTGGGGTTTTTAAGGTTGGTGTGGCGGTTTAAATGAGTATTGCTGAGAAGCTTAGATTCCTAGAAGGAGGAGAGTCTAGCACAAAGCCCAGTGTTCCTATATATAGTGGGGCAAGGTGCATGTTTAATTTGGTCCATGGTTACCTATATTACTTGTAGAAGCAGCAGGGGTGCAGATATCAGCAGAGTTGTGCTGACATGCATTCTGCAATGGTTAATGCCAGTGGCAGGAAACGGGGTAATGTGGAGTGAGGCAGAGCCCGGTTGGCGTGCGGTCAGACAGTAGTTGGGCTAGGGACTTAGCCTATCACAGTTTGCAGTGGGATAAGAACATAATTCACAGTAGGGCTGAAAGCACAGTTCACAGTGAGGCTAAAAGCATGAATCACGGTGGGCAAAGAAGTGCAATTCAATGGGCTGAGCGCACAAATTCACAGTGAGGCTAAAAGCATGATTCACAGTGGGCTAAGAAGTACAATTCAATGGGCTGAGCGCACAAATTCACGGTGAGGCTAAACGCGTGATTCACAGTGGGCTAAGAAGTACAATTCAATGGGCTGAGAGCAAAAATTCACAGTGAGGCAGTGAATTACGACACAGCTGGAGCTGGAGAGGTTGAGTAAGCAAAGAAGCAGCATTGGACATAGCACAATAGGAGTGAGCATACTTAGTCATAGTGTTTGTTTAAATCAGCTGGGCCTCGGCGTAAACAAAGATCCGTAGTAGCAATGTTATATACCTTTGTGCCGTGGTAGCAAGATAATGTAGCAGTGTAATGGTCTTACCTCCCTTGTTATGGGCATAAAGGGATATCGCCACCGCGCACCAGTGCACAAATAGGTGCAAAACAGGGCCCTTAGTCGTGGCTCTTCACCGGAAGAGCTGCAGCCGGCTTCTTCTGCCTGCCAGCGGATAGGTGCAAGGAAAGGCACAGGCGTTGCTAGGCAACACTATCTAGGGCTTTGTCGGATCTATGGGCGGCCATTTTAAAATCAGGCTTCCTTGCAGAAAGAATAGAAAATCTGCAGTAAAGGAAGATAATCCACGTGTTGGATCCTACTTTGGGAGGGCACTTCTGGCATCGTCCGTCTCACCTGCTTAGGATCATGGCCTAAAGGGGGCCGGCGTGGATGTCTACCGCAGTGTAGACAGCTGCTCCTGCAGCAGCGATAGCTGAGGGAGAAGGGCTCCTGCCCTCTCTGTGAACAGGGCGGAAATGCAAGACTAGGTGCAAAACAGGGCCTTATTTGTCCTAGGAATGAGAGAAGGCTAGAGCCATCCTTGAGGGCTTGAATAACTTATTGACCAAACCACAGCAGTGGCTCAATCTGGAAAGTCTTGTTTCAATAGAGGCCTTCTCTGGCTCCTTCCAATCTCTTTTGATGATGTCACAAATACTCTGCCGAAATGACAGCCCAGTCTTTGCTACTGGAACAGTGCAGCTGTAGGCATCAGTAAACCCTCTGTAGCTGTGGTCGCAGTTACATCTCCTACTTCAGGATCATGCAGGAGAAGAGTGGCCACTTCATCCACAATCGCCTTTCTTAGGAATTTGACAGCCATCATCCTCTCATCATCTTGGATCCCCAGGAGATTAGGTACTGCTTCATGCAAGGGGGGATGCTGTGGTAAGAGTAGAGGATCAGGAAGAGGATGAAGGAGGGTTAGCCTTGCATCAATTGTGCTGTTCACTGGCTCTGTAATCATGGCCCTCAGTTTGGCTTCAGAAATTATTATAAATAGGGCAGGTTCAGCTACTGGTGGCAGAACCCATGGAACAGTAGGATAAATCCTAGGGATCCTTCTGCATGATGGGCTCCACGTGACGTGTCTCAAACTCCTGCATCCCTACTGCTAACCCTTAGGGCAGAAGTGTGTTCTGTTCCCCCTTCTGTCATCTCTAGTGTTCAAGGAGACATGGGAATGCCTCTGATCTCCTGTGAATGCATGCACAAATATTGCAAGTTGCCACAAAACACTGGCAAGAAAAAGAGTCACCTCCTACCTGCACAGCTGTCTATTATTGTGCCTCTGGAGTATGCCCAGTGCATGCTACTCTCTCCAGACTCACTCTGGTGCTGATCCTCCCAGAGACATCCTACAATACTGAGAGGCATCCCCAGGCTACTTGCAGGGGTCACAGGGAAAATTAGCAGTCCAACTGATGCCCCCGCTAAGCAGTGTGCCTAACAGGTCCACCCTTGGTTCTGCTTCTTTCAGCCTGATCAGGCCAAAGCAGGTCCTCAGAAGGATCCTGCTCTGCAGGCCAAGGAGCGGCAGATGGTAAGGAAAGAAAACATTATAAATTTACCAGAAGTACATGCGTCAGAAGACAGGAAAAAACAAGAGAATAATTGGCTTCGGGGTGGCCTTATATACTTCCTGCTTTAGGGAAATGTTCGGGGGTTTCTGCAGACAAGGGGAGATTTCTATTGGAAGACATTTAGGGAGTTGCCTGTCTCAGGAGCCTTGGTGCCTCATTCAGTAAAAACTGGGACGTGGAAGACGGGCGAGAAGGTAATATTTGTTTCAGCACTTTACCATAAATGTATCACATGTTATGATTTTGTACAGCTTTGTTTTCCCCCTCATTAAAAATAGACCTATTTATCCTATTCAGTTACAACCTTGAGTTCTGGCTTTTTGTGTTTCAGTAGATGAAGAATATCATTTTATTATTCGACGTTTGATCGACGACCAAATCAAAATGTTTACCTAAGAAATCCAGGGTCTATGATCATACGAGAACAATTGGGCTCTACTATCCTGAATGTCTTAATTATTTACATACCTTTGATCCAGGGGAGTTGCTAGGTCTGGAAAAGACCCAGGGCTACGCTGATGTCCGAACTGTTGGGACTAGGGGCTAGCTAGTCTTTTGGCTGTAGCTCCTGAGATTCTATCCGGGGCTACAACCAAAAGATCAGGGGCTATAGCCCCCTTAGCCCCCCCCCTAGCAACGCCCCTGCTTTGATCATTATTAACTTGGCTTTGTCTAAAGATCTTTTAAGGAAAATCAAGTGCATCATTTAGTCAGATTGTTCAGTGTAGCAAGCCATTGCCCTGATGCTTACAGGAAATTGACTTTCCAAATTAAGTTGTTGGCATTTTTAAAATACCTATGGATGTTTGATTGAGTCAGACTAGTTTTATAATATTAGCCCAACTCTCTAACTGGTGTAATCCATGGCAACACATTTAGCATGGGGATCATGTTGAATTAATTAGATTGACAGGTACGCTTTTGCAATTGTTTGGTTTTCAATTATTTAAAGCATTTTACGTACTTTTAAGTGAGACACTATCACATTTATTTGGTCTGATTAGGAATTAGATGTTGTGGTAAGATTGTTAATTTCACTTCCTGGTTTTTCTTTTCACTATTATTGGACCAGGTGTCACATAATGTGAATGGGTTAACGTTTGGCGATATTTTTCTTTTGGTGATACTTCTTAAACTTCACGCACTATTTGGTGATATTCAGGCATGGATTTGGGGCGGCAACTCCACGGTGTGGCTCATCTTCAGTTGTATTAGTCCTTGTTTCACCTATTATGTTCTTTTGGTACACATCCAACCTTATATTATTGCTTATCCAGCCACACACTCTTTGGAGTTCATCTACAACGGGACAATGGTTCTTTTAGGGTCTATTCACTGGAAATGAGATATTGTTTAATTTTGTTGGTATATAAGTCTCATGGCATCTTCGTTTTTTGATTCTTTTATGTGTGATCATCATTTATTTGAACCCTTCCTTCCGCTATTGGATTGTGGTATGTTTTTATTTATCACTATCTGGTGTCAATGTAATCACATAATAACTGTTTTATATTCTTTTTGTCTGTATCACATATGTTGTGTAACTGAAACTTGAACTGAATTATTTTTTTTAACTTTGTATATGGGACTTAATGCAGCCTTGAGAACGAACCGCAGGTCGAAACACGTGTCGGCTGTCCAACCTTCGCATAAACTCATGTTCTTTATACTATAATTTTTGCACTTGTGGAAATGTCCATCTTCAAAGTATTATTACAATTTAGGTCATAGATTTTGTTGATGTGAGCGTGTGATTCCTACCCACCACCCATAATTTGCCATGTTGAATTAATAGTTTCTATACACTCTGTGGCGGTTTGGGTCCATTTGACCTAAAACATTTGACCTAATCACATTTGATTGAATTTATCTGATCTTTTATTTCGGTCTAAAATGCAGGGGGAGACCCCTGCGATTCCCCCACTTACCCTCAACCTAATCTAAACCCTTACCCACCCCATTAATATATTTAATTACATTTGATCAATTAAAAGGTCAAAAAAATGTGATCAAATGTTTTAGGTGAAATGTTTTTAGGTCAATAATGCTAATACCTCTGTGGCGCGTACAGTAGTGGTCCATAATTATTTTGCAGTGGTGTCCAAAAGTGAAATTGCATTGGTAACTAGCACAGATGATCCTTCTTTAGCCCCTGGGCTCAAAGAAACCTATTTTGTAACACAAATTCATTGAAGAGATACAATGTCAGAATAAGGCAAAGTGACGTCCGGTCTAGAATTTGGTGTGAAAAACATTTGCTGCCCCTATGGTGGCTGTAATTGTGCTCTGTTTTTGATGCTTTGATTTTCATTACTTGGTCCAAGAGCACCTGGTATGCATTAAAACTGAACCCCACAGAAGGTGATTGCGTTTGCTGCTGAAGGTGTGTTCGGATAAGGCTATTCATCTGAAAAATGGACTGCACTATCTGAAAGAGAGTTGGTAATGAAATGAAGATATCGATACGTGTAATTGTGATCATTATCTACCGGAGCACAAATAGGAGTCCCCACTCTTGAACCATGGTGGGTGTGAATGGCGCATGCCCAAGTGGAAATGGGACACATTGTTGCACCTACTCTAAAGTGAGCCTGGCTGGCAGAAGGCAATCTGCTTTGATGCATTAAAAACAGACCAGGTCTAAGAGACCACGGCCAGTATCTACAGCGGCTGTCACTTTAAGGATCTTAGTGTGTCTTTATAAGGAAGATAACATTATCTGATTAACCTTGGGAATGCGTTAATAGTCAAGGCGAAGTGTATTGTACCCCGCCATCATTTTAATCCACTGGGTCAAATGGCGGTGCCGGTCAGTCCAAATGAAACTATAAGACAAATTGTCTACACTGCAAAAATCCTATGAAGTGTGTTTGCTCTTTGTTCGAGCATGTTTGTGTTTGTGGCACGATGGAAGCTCAAAAGTGTCTTTCCCTGTGAGTAATGAGTGGAGCCATGGTAGTTCAAGTAGGGGTGTTCCTCAAGTGATCGAAAAGTGGCTTATTTATTAAACCTCTAAAATCTTATCGTCATATGTTTAATCAATGTGTTTATTTGAGCACACTTAAAATCTGAATATGCTAACATGTTTACTTCTGTTCATTCTTGGAGAATTCTGTAACTGGGTTGGAGCACATATTGGAAATACAATAAGAAATGTAATGCTAAATTGTTCCGCTAAATCGTAAATGCATTTTTTCACAAAGCTGCTTATTAAAGGAAATCTAATGGTGATACTGTACTACAAGGTTTAAAATGTATGACCTTCAGCCATCACTCACAAATGCTTTTCAAACACTGCCCCTAGGTACCTTTCTCAAAAATGTATAAAAGCACAAGCCTCAAGACTTACCCGATCCGCCTGCTCTCGCCAAATTGTCACGCCAAGATTCAGGCAAGAAAGATCTGGGGGAATGAGCTTCCCTGTCATTGCCTCCAAGAACTGGAACGCTCTACCACTGACTTTGAGATATAAACAATCTTATTGGACCTTCCGAAAACTGCTCAAGACATTACTCTTCTCTCCAAGCTCGCCCCTTGTCTGAGCCAGCCACAGTATCTATGCACTAATCTACATATTGTCTGAACTGCTACTACAGTCTGGCATTATTAACTTTGGTAATACCGCCAAACTCATTTACTGTCACTCAGAAAGCATGCAGTAACATTAAGGGTCCTCATGGGTCACGCCAACCCTTTTGTTATTTCTCAAACCTACACACACACGCAGGTGGATTTGAACATTTTCCAAGATGAAACTCAGAATTTGGTGGAGCTTTAAATCTTGCAGTATTTTGTAATACTGCAGAGCTCATGTTGCTCCAAAACCTAATTTGATGGCGGTGACATGCTACGATTGCAGTCGGGCGAAGCTATGCCCGTGCCACCAAATGTTTATCATTGCAGGACAAAACGCTGCCTTTGCCCTGTACATTTGCACTCCACAATGCAAATGAGTAAATGCTGCCTGGGATGCTGGCATGGCTGGCATCGTTCACAATTACAGTTACACGCTGCCCAACATGCTCACATGATAGATAGCATTTAATTTACTTGTGAAAGCTGGTTGCCATTCTTGCATGGTACGCAGAGTACACAGTAACAATGAAACTCTGCCCGACACGCGAGCATGTTCAACAGTATTTAACTGTTATTGTGAACAATCTATCAACAATGGGGTTTTTCCTGCTTGATGATGGTGCATAAAGCTGACAGACCCTACGGGGATCTCCAGCTTTTGCTCTGGCAAGATAATCTGTGCCAGTGCAAATGCTTTAGCATTTGTATGGCGAAGAAGAAAGAAGGTGACTAAAATGCAAGTTGCGTTTCGCCCCTCCTCGACACCATACAAATATTTGAAAATGGAGTGTGACGTTAATGCTCAAGGCTTTTACACGTTCCATTGACGTTACGCCCCCAATGAACGTGAGCTCCTGCACGTTCTAGAATTGTGATCACACACATAATGAGGGCTAGGGAGACAGTGAATTAGACTGCATCTCTTCAAAATACTACTTAATAACAGAATAACAGCAATGAAACCATTATTAATAAAACATCAAAAGACTTCAATTAGCACAATTGCATAATTTCCCGCCATTGTATCTATCGCTGTTACACAAAAGTGCCTTTATTTTTTCACGTACTCGTTGAGCTGGATAGCAAACACTTCACCAGAAATCATACTCATACCAGATGACCTCAGCTATGTTCAATTACGGCCTCAATGAAACAGCGTATCATCAACAGTGCTCAGGAAAGATGAGAAGACACATTAGTAAGACAGCACCACCTGAGTTCCTTAACTCAAAAGAAAAAGTTAAAGATACACATGCCACAAAAATTTAAATAAATACACCATATTTGAGAAGCATTTTATACTTATTTGTGTTGTTGACAAAATAATGACTTGCCTTCAGCTACAAAGGGGAATGTATACATTTTACAGCACTTTAGAAGAAGACTGGTAAAAGATTGTAACTGTAAAGTCTAGGGCACACACTAATTCTCATAAAGACAAGTTAAGTTCCCACTTTGGGAACTCCCATCCCCTGCACACTATTTGTGGCTAAAAAAGCTCAATAGATTTATATTTGTTAGGGGAAATTCAATGTGAATATAGTGATCAGATTACATTCTCTGTAAGTACATGATATTTAGGAACATTGGCATTCATAGCAAATGATTTAGGTACAACTTAAAAATACATTTGTTCACAAAGATTATTTATTTTTCATATGCATATGCACAACGCGTTTCGAGATCATTTCACTTCATCAGGGGCTGTAACAGTTCATTCAATGGTCAAAAAATTCTAAAAGAATACAAAAGAAATGTAGACAAATATATCAAAATTCAGTTGTGAACAACTCATAATGTCAAAGGCAAACCTTCGCCACACATTACATTCCCTCTCCATGCATTTCACAGAAAGTCGTCATCATGACGCGACCACATTGTTTACACATGTGACGTCATTCATGTTCCTACGTGATGATATCACATCAATGACGCATATAATTGCCGCCATCTTGACAGCCGTTATCACAGCGCTTGTCCAGATCGGCTCTATCGACCTCTACAATTCGAGCGAGACACCAGTAAGTACTCTAACTCTATCGCATCACGTTATGTAATGCTCCCACAGGGGGAATAGCACCCGCTCTCTAACGGCCATCTAAATACTTACTGAACACCCTAGTTGTTTGACTATTCTGACACGAGTCATGTTTGATGACATTAACACATGGCACCATTTTTTCAAGGTGCCGCTGACGAGACTTAGAGCTCATATTTTTTTCCCCCTGAAGTCCAATATCCACCGCTTTCAATTGAAGGACAGTGTACTGATTATCAGCTTGGACATTTATCAGTAAGTCTCAACCTATTCCTAACATATCCTATACGTTAGTAGGCAGCACACATTGCTGACACTACTTTTTACATAGTTTTTTGCTCGATAAGGTATTTTCAGAACCTCTCCATTTGGAGCTAAATTGTTTAGCATTTCGCCCTCACCCTTTAACAAGGATAACACGGTATGCTTAACTTGTACTTACAAAATTGGTATTTTCTCGTTTAGGCTACAATTTAGGTATGGAACTACTAGTCACACTAGGCCTCCTGGCACTATTGGTAATATTTCCGACAAACATGAATTAGAGCTCTATTGTACTATGAGAATATTTGAACATGCATCTATGGTTTCTATCAGCACTGAGTTGTTATAATGATGAACAAAATCCTCCATCATGTTTACACAAGTGAAAGTTTGTCTTTGACATTATGAGTTGTTCAAAACTGAATTTTGATATATTTGTCTACATTTCTTTTGTATTAAATCATCTTTGTGAACACATTTATTTTTAAGTTGTACCTAAATCATTTGGTATGAATGCCAATGTTCCTAAATATCATGTACTTACATAGAATGTAATCTGATCACTATATTCACATTGAATTTCCCCTAGGAAATATAAATCTATTGAGCTTTTTTAGCCACAAATAGTGTGCAGGGGATGGGAGATCCCAAAGTGGGAACGTAACTTGTCTTTATTTGTATGTACAATCCATATGCCAGGGTTGTTAACTTTCTCCCCTGCACCTTGAAATACCCTAAACATTGCTCTCTTTTCTTCAAAGAGAGTCCAATAATTCGAATTATTTCCATAGTTAACTAAGAATGCCTGGTGTTTACCTTCTAGTTTGTCACACACTAATACTCCTCAGAATGAACGCAATTGATTATAATGATTTTAGTTGCAATCTATGAAAAGTGTGAGCTCTGGACTAGGTGGGATGTGTTTCACTTCCACCACCATTGGCCACCATTGGCCACCATTGGCCCTGGCTATCAGTTTTGTAATTGAAGGTCCTGCCAGAGGATGAGCTCTGAGTATCTGTAGCAGCGGTTTATTGCAGTTTGTTGATTAGCACAGTTCAAAGCAAACACAGTGTACCTTTGCCCACACTGGTATAACATGTGGATATACAAGCCTTTAAGGCCCACTTGACTTACTTAAATAGAACAACCAAACAAAACTGAAATTCTTTGGAGGCCATGCATTTTTTAAACATAACGTTGCTAATATTAGAGGCGCCAACTTCCCTGCCAAAATGTCATGTTATGTTATACTATTTTTGTGTTGTAGAATGTGGCACTCAGGAAATTAGTGCATCTTTCCACTAGCGGATAAATCACAGTATTAAATGGTGGGGGCGAAGAACAGAGTTTTACCACTTTCTAAGTCACACATGAGATGTCAAAGATCGTATCAAGAGGAAAACCTCAGGGGAAACATCCAGTGTCCAAATTACACCAGACTGGCCATTCGAAAGGGCTGGGCTAAATACTTATTGTGGATCAATTTGTGGAATTGTTGGGGGCCTTCTCCAAAAGTTTCACGGTACTCAGTAAGAGGAATGGGAAGGCCCAAATTAGAGGGTGGTTTGATGAAGCTTGTAAAGGTGCTAAGAGAGCACTGCTGAAGGCCCTAAGGGCTCCAGTCTGTAGCAGGAGCGAGAATGCTCATGCTTGAGCAACCTATCGCGGAGAGTTTATGAGAAGGACATTGGAGGTTGAAGGGGAAGCCTGGGAGGGCTTTCTGGATGCTTCCAAACATAATTATTAAGTTGCAGGGATAGGCACTCTCATGAAAGCTTTGTAACCTTTTATTAAGCTATAAATAACATTAAGACCCCCAGAAGTGCCAGCACAACACTACCAAGGCAGGATCAGAAGATACTGGGGGTCATTACGACCCTGGCGTTAAGGGTTTAACGGCGCCATAAAAGGTGTCAGCGCTGTTAAACCCTTAACCCCTGATTACGAGGTCCCTTTGTGGCTCCCGACCTTAACGGCTGGTCTGGACCAGCCGTTAAAGGAGGGACCCGCAAAGGGACTTCCGAGGTAATTACAGTACCGCAATTTGCGGTACTGTAATTACCGCCTTCCCCTGTCCCATTGAGCCCTCTGGGGCAAAAATGGGAATGGGGAAGGGCCAATGGTAAATGGGGAATTACCGCCCCGCCAACCTTGGAATGGGGCGGTATTTCCCTATTTACTATTGGCGGATTCGTTACAATACCGGCAGCAACCATGGTGCTAATAGCGCCATTGGTTACCGCTGGTGTTGTAATGAGGGTCACTGACATAAATGGAACTTAAGCAAAAGTAAACACAAGCATCATAGGCATATTTAGAAGTGCATGATGAGCGGGTGACATCACAATATTCCAGCCATCAGCAATATTATACAAAAGCTAACACAATGCTCATAAACAGAGGCGTGCTAATAACACTGGCCAGCAAGCCACATAATAACACATCTCCCTCTGTTCATTCATAACACCCATACCCTTAACTTCTCTTCACAACCACAATCCTGTCCTCACTCCACACCTGACCTCCTACCACACAAACAGCAACTTGCATCACTGCTACAACCCTCACAGGGTCAGAATACAAAGACTCCCCTTTCTTCTTTATGACTCCCTTCTTTACCCTTACCATATCTCCACATTAAACTCTCAATTCCTTCTTACCTCTTCTCACATTCTAACGCAACACCCACTCTCTTCTTTCCTCTTCAATTCTTTCCTGACACCATCCACCACATGGTCACTTTCTCTGCTCCTACCCAACCATGGTGGACTAACAGCTGTGTTAGGTTTGCACCCTCTCATTAATTCAAATGAACTCATACCCGTAGTCGCATGAGGAGACATTCTCAATGCAAGCAACCTTTCCTGTATGGCAACCTTTCTGTCGCAACCAGTTTCCACAGCCATTCGTGTCCCTTCCATTATACATCTATTCACTCTCTCAACACACCCATTTGATTCAGGATGATAAAGAGATGTCTTCTCATGTTTAACACCACATTTCTCTAAAGATTTTACAAAACATCCTCCTACGAACTGTGGGCCATTGTCCGTCAAGATACTCTCAGGAATGCCCTCCTGAGAAAATACCTCCTGTAGCTCCCTCACCATGACTTCACCTGAAATCTCTCTTACAATACTGAATTCACACCAAAGCGAAAACAGGTCCACGACAATTACAACACATTTTCCTCTCCCATATTCAAGTTCCACTGGACCCAATATATCCATAGCCACATCTTTCCACACCCCTGAAGGAACATCAAACTCCAACACTGGTTGTTTTCTCGCTTCTTCTCCTTTTCCCACCTTATTGCACATCTGACACTCTAACAACCGTCTCTCAACATCCCTGTCAAAGCCAGGCCACCAATAATCACTTCGCAGGACACCCTTAGTCTTGGGAATTCCTATGTGACGTGCATGCGCTAAATCTATAACTCTACCACAAATCTCTTTGGTAATCACAGTGAGCTCCCATCTAAATACCACATTGTCCACCACACTCAATGAATTCCTCACTTCCCAAAATTGCTTTATTTCTTGGCCAACATCCACCCTTCTTGGCCACGTTACAGATTCGACATACAACTTTATCAACTCCAAAACTTTTTGTTGTTTTAGTTTTTTAAAGCTTTGTAATCTTTTATTAAGCTATAACTAACATTAAGACCCCCAGCAGTGCCAGCACAACACTACCAAGGCAGGATCAAAAGCAACTGACATAAATGGAACTTAAGAAAAAGTAAACACAAGAATCCTAGGCATATTTAGAACTGTATGATGAGCTGATGACGTCACAATATTCCAGCCATCAGCAATATTATACAAAAGCTAACACAATGCTCATAAACAGTGGCTTGCTAATAACACTGGCCAGCAAGCCACATTATAACAGTAATGATCAGAAGTCTTTTTGGGAATATGTAAAGGGGGGTACCTCACAGTCCACCATGAAGAGGTCGAGTTTGACCCATGTAGAGAAGGCAGCTTGGCTGGAGCATTTTGGGAATTTGTTTAGTGGAGGGAACTTAGTGGACAGAGCTGGGCTGAGTCTATCTTGTTTGAAGTACAATTTGGAGGATGTGTCCAGGCAATTAGCCAGCAAGCACGTAATCATGCACCGGGTCCTGATGTGATTCCCTCTGACTTATATCAGGATCCCTTGGATTTGTGGGCCCTGCTACTAACTGTAGTTTTTAACGCTTGTATGGAGACAGGCCGTTATCCCTCCTCATTTAAAAAAGCTATTATTTTCCCCATCTTTAAGAAGGGTAACCCAGTGAGCCCAATATCATACAGACCAAATTCGATCTTGGATACGTCCTTTAAGATCTTTGGGAGGGTTTTGCTGGGGTTAATAGAGACCTGGCCCTCTGAGGAGTCGGTTCTCTCCGATGTACAGTTTGGTTTTCGACCCGGGTGGGTACCATGGAGCAGAGTATCAATCTGTATCTATTGGTGGCTAACTCAGTCTTTTGTAAGGGTAAGGGGGTGTACCTTGCGTTCATGAACCTAAGTACGGCCTTTGACAAAGTAGATAGATCAAAACTATGGGCCGTGCTCGGTACCGTGGGTTGACGGGGGGATATTTTGAAGGTTTTGGTGGAATTACACAGCGATAATGAGGCTTGTGTTCACAGTGGCCCGGGCGTACACGGCACAAGCTGTTTAAAGGTGGGGTGGGATGACTGGCAGGGATGTGTTTTGGCTACCATTTGTTTCTGTTTGTATATTAATGAGCTTCTAAAGGATCTGATTGATACAATGGCTGACTATTTGGTTTTGGGGGGTAGGACTTTCCCTGTGGTGGCATATGCGGATTATACCGTGTTGCTACCCAGGACTCTCAGAGCGTTACAGATTCTTATTAATGCGTATGCGTCCTTTATGGGGTACTTAGGGCTTAAGTTCAACTCTATGAAATTGGCTGTAATGGCCTGTGCTGGCAGAAAGCGGTCAGCGAAAATGCGGCCTATATTATGTAATGGAAAAATCATCCCAAGGGTAAAGGACTTTGATTACCTTAGATTCTCTGAATATCTAACGGGGTTGGCACATTTAAAAAAAAACAATCAGTTAAACGGACCCAACATTTAGGGCGAATATCACATTTTCTGTCTCGCTGTAAGGGCCAACCGCTAGATGTTGTGGTTAAAATGTATTCGGCTCAGACAAAGCCTGTTACTCTGTATAGCGCTCCATTATGGGTTTTTCCAAAAGCTCATGAGTTACAAGTGAAGGAGAACCAGTTGTTTGGGAGGCTACTGGGGCTCCCGAGTTCCTCTCCCTTTATCTCCATTCACAAAGAACTGGCCATGGAATTTTTGGGAAGACCAGTGGGCATTGGCCCCTAAAATTTTCTGGGTCAGATTATGGGCAAATGAATGGGCATCACTCTGCCACTCTATCATTAGGTCTACAATGTGTAGGGATGATTGGAGAATAATTCCGTGGCTCGATTATATCGACAAAGCCCTGGTTGAGTGTAATATAAGGGCTCTTTCTCCCCCAGATGCACTTCTGACCAAAACCCTGGTGAGAAGCTATAATGTATTTTGGAGGAAGCGTTTGCAATGAAAAGAACATTTCTTGAACATGTGACTAATTCAGATAAAGATCATGCAGTGATAAGCCAAGCGAAGGAGATTCGGCCCTATCTTATTTGGGGCACTATCAGGAACGATCGCTGGCTAATCACTTGTGAAAGGTTTGATTACCTTCTCCTGAGGGGAAACACAGCCAAATGGAGCGACAACCCGGACTCAGCAGGCGTCCGCTGTGTGGCTATATAAAAGAGGACCTGGCCCATCTGCTATTGTTTTGCCCTGGTTATAGTGGGATTAGACGATCAACCCTATTGCCAATTCTAAGGGAGGCTAATATTCGCTTCTATAGGCCTGCTATTCTGTTTCTTCTGAGTGCTGACTCTGTTTTAACTGCATGAGCACTCATTTATTTTTTAAAAAGAGCCATGTACTTGCGGAAGGGGTTGTTAGGAGAGTGATTTCATCTGGATTTTCATACTGCTCCATCATCTTTTCCTAAGAAATAGGGTCTCTGATTATTTTGGACCTTGCCATCCAGATGGCTATTGCTACGATGTTTTATTGTCTTTTATCCTATGGTTTTAAGTGTTGTATTTTTTAATGTAGTGCAATCTCATTTGTAATATGTTGTCCTGAATTTGTGTGGAACTGTAATGGAAGAGATTTTATTGATTTTAACACATTTTGTGTCATTTTTGTTTTATGTGTTTCATGGATTTTTGAATCCGAATAAACATTTTGACTGACTAACTGTACTGATTACAGCAGCACAATTCAGATTTCACCTTCTTTTAATATCAATCATGACAGGGAAATGTGAAAACAGCATTTTCATGTATGACCTTAAGACCAATAGTCCTGAAACAATGGGGCCACTTGCACATTTTCTATGTATTTGTTTCTGCATTGACCAGAAGGAACACTTTTCTAAACTCTGCTAACATCACAGACATTTGAATTGATCTAACACAAAGCTCTTTGCGTATTTTTGGTATCCAAATGATCTGCAATTTTAGCACTGCATACTTTTATAAGCAAAGCATGTGCCATGAGAAATCGATCCATAGGTGACCACGATGACAACAAATGAAAAAATAAGTTAATTGATTACTACTTGTTTTCTTGAAAAAAAGTATATGGTTGGAGCTTTTTATGAATATTTGCAGCTTGGCAGTGCTTTGCACAATGACCAATATATGTAGATACATTTTATTAATATTCTTAATGTGTTTTGACACAGATTATCATAATCGAATTTTGATGCATAATAATTATATGTTTTATTTGTTAAAAATCCTGAAATATAACTTTTGATTGATTGACAATAAGGCTAGTGGCCAGACATGTTCCACATTAGCACAGGAATTGTGAGGCAGAGAACAATGAACATTTATTTAAGTTTAGAGACACGTACGGTATTATAACCTGCTATGTTTAGAAGTAGAGACAATGGGGCTCTTTATAAATTTGCTGGTATCCTCGCGGTAAATCCACCAGTATACCGGCAAACTGCATTTCCATTACTGCTGCTTGGTCTGGCAGAATTTCCACTGGATTACAAGTAGCAGTCGCGGAGTAAATCCCCCATTGGCCTCTATGGCGAATGTTTGCCGGAATTACCACACCGGTAATCCCGCTGCAGTAATTCCAGCAAAATTTGACAGAAAGTTGGCAGATTTACCTCCAGATTTACCTCAAGCTGATAGCTGAAAGTGACTCCTCCAATTTTCCGCCGAATTTGTAATTGGGCATTGTAGGAATGCAGCAGAATATGGTAATTCCACCGCATTTTTCCGGCACCACCCAACTCATAATGAGGCCCAATGTTCTTATTTTATTTCTTCCTATAAGACTGGAGAATGTACAAAGATGGACAGGATGATCTGTCCAGGTGAGAATATATATATCAGCTTTGCCAGAATGAGCGTTGGAAAATATCATATAGAGTGGATCGCTCCTTTTGATGTAGCAATCATTGAATACACAATGGAGGTTCATCTACTGATCCAATAGTCATTGCTGGAAAGGGTTGGCGTGGTATTCTATCCAGATATCAAAATCAGCTAAAGGAGTAAGATATCTGCATTCATTGATGTAGGGAGCAGTAACAACTATCAAGAAAGGATGAAGTTGAGGCCTGTGAATGGTTAATAAGTAAACATGCATGGGAACTCCTTATGGAGGTGGCCAGGGGACTGGAAAGATGTTTACTCCAAATTCAATCGTGGGTGGGCACAATCATACAGCAAGGGCGGTAGAAATAAATAAAAGTAATTTCTTCACCTTATTTATCAGTTCAGTTCTGTACTAAAGTTATAGAACCCAGGAAGAGAAGGTCCCTGATCAGCAAGGATGCTTTGTTTATTATCGCAATAAAAACATCAGGTATAAGAGAGTTAGTTAAGGTGCATATATCTTTGGTCTGTTGTACAATGGGTGGGGTTTTACTAGGAATAGTCCTGCACTCATCCCCAGAGGTTAGTGCATTTGCCAGTGCACAGTTCACGCAGAGAGTTTATTGGCCAAGGAAGGGAACCAACCTCGTTCCAAAGAGCTAAATTACCAATGAAGTTGATAGTTGCAATATACTGAGAGAAGGCAGGTGGCAGACAGAGCAATCCTGAGGAAGAATGAGATCCATTACCTGGAGTTAGCAGAATATCAAACAGTATGGCTTGCACTAGGGCTGACTCAGGCGTGAACTTGACTGGCCCTGATAGGCTTGACTTTGGCAATTTGGTACTCCTCCTTTGCACTACTGGCATGTCCACAGGGGATCTGCGCTGTACGAATGTGTACCTGGTTTCATTCAAAAGGTTGGTAGCAGGAAATTGCAGGCGTATAAGTCAGGTTGAAGTAACAAAGGAAGGACTAACACTTCAGCAGCCAGTCTCAAGCAAAGTGATGCAAGTGATAGGTTTCTTAACTTAAGTGACACGACTGTGTTTGTAGACTAAAAGCTTCACTTGTAATTTAGAATCACAGTAGGCTTTCATAATATTGTAATGCTGGAAGTATAGTCTAATCAAAGGAAACAATCAGGTTAAGTACAGAATGATGTTCACAGAAGTGCAAGAACAAACAAATACTTTCTGGAAAAAATGTATCACTAGTTACCATTTACGCTCTAATGGTTTCACAGACGATCTGTAATCAAAATCAATAAAATCCTTCAATACTTGGTTAGAAGCCAGTACATGTTATATTCTTGAGAGAAAATATTTACTTTGTCAGGCTCCAAATTGGTAATGACCCTTTCAGAATGTCCAACATGTTAATGTGTCATATTTCTTCCTAAGATTTTCAAAGATCTCCTGTTGTTGTTGTTCTACAGTAGCTGACTTGAACTCAGTAGAATCAAATCTAATTCTCTAATCACATGAGAATGTGTTCCAAAGTTGGAGACCTGAAGTATCAATTTCATTTATTTCCTCAATTCTGTTTTTTTAAGAAAGGAGATAATGGTTGCAAAATGATGTTTCTCAATGCATTCATGTGAATGCATTGCAATAGCAAAGGCTAGCAATCCTGAAATCGAAGCCAAAAAGACCTCTATAACAGGTCAATAAACCTTTAAAATTATCTTAAGGGGAACTCTTATGTTAAAACTAACCACATGACCACTGTTAAGGTACACTTGCATTGTTTATGGAAAGGTTAAACATTTCTGGCCTTAAGTGAAACTCAATGTTCTGGAAAATAATCGATTTTAGCCTCTTTTAAGAATAAGTGAGGTATTGAAACATGGTCAGCATGGGCTCCAGCTTCACAATGAAGTGAAAGATTCATCATTAGAACCAACTCATGACTACCTTCTCAATGTTGGCAAGGCTCTATGAAACTGATGCTAAAACAAAAGCAACACAATAACAGTCCCACATGAAGCTTAGCCTATACAAGTTATTATTGCCCTCTAAAATTGAGACAAATGAATATTTTGAGGTGACGCTAACCAGCCTATCCTCATTCTGGAGAGTATCTCCTAGCAGAAGAATGCCTTTCACCTCTAAGTGATGATCACCTAAGTATCACCCGGAAGACCATGGGAGGGATACACATAAGAGGCTGTTGCTCTATATGGCTTTAGTAACACAAGAATGTATTTGACTCCTACAAGTAATAAGAATTCTTCCAGGTATATAAGTAGGGGAAAAGCGAGTCTCTTACACATGCTTCTGGTGGGCTCACCTCAGAGCCATGTCAACTTCCACTGAATAACACTGATCTTTGTCTTCAGGTTATGGCTTCATTGAGACTCCCAATCCCACATTAGTGGGTCTCGTTCCTCTGGGATCTTCCTTAGATGGACTCTCCAGTGCCCGCACTATCCTAAAATGTGGTCTAGATTGTCAAAGCAGTTGCCAAGTCTATTTAGCAACCATGTCTGCTGTAGTGAGCATGAAAGAGTTAATGGAAGGGAAAATAAATAAATAAATAAATGTGAAAACTAAGACGACGAAGGGAAAAACATACATGCATTTTTCTTCTCTATGTTATGTAAACCAAGAACGGACACGTTTTCCCGATCATTTAGGAAAACCCACTGAGCAGGCTTTCTGCACAAGCTCTCCATGAAGCCTTCTTGAATGTTTCTTTGTGTCAGATGCTTTTTTCAATGATGTTTATTTTCATCTTCGCATAGCCTTGAACTAGTGCTAAAGAAATGTGATGCCTTCTGTCTGTTCTTACTGTGCTGGAAGATTCACCAATGTGGCTCAATTGTAAGATAACAGACAAGGGAACTATGTAAGGGATGGTAGCCTTTAATTTCATGTAGATCCAGCATTGGAGGATCATGTACATTCTGCCAAGAGTTGAAAACCTTGTGTACCCCATCCCATACTGAAGATAAGCGATTTCCGATTGCCCATATCAAGCAAGCATACAGGGTCCCCCGATGCACAGAAGATTTTGAGAGAGACAGACCATCCGAAGAGCAAAGACTAAGCAAGAGACTAAACAGAACAAACACAGCCAGGGACATAAGTGTGAAATTCCTATATCACTCCTTTGCATTACTACACAATTTCTTTTTTTTTTAAATTTATCTTTATTGACAATTTACAATTTAGGTTGGGCTTAACGGTCGACCCAACCGGCAAAAACAGCAAAATGAACCACATTGTCAGTAACATTTTCTTTTTCATTACCTTAACTCCCTTCCCCATTTCCCCCCTCCCGTCCCTCCCCCCCAAACGATCAACATGCCAAGTTTAGAAGTGTTGCTAGTAGTTATAACATAGGGGGGGACGCTTGCGTACCACATGGTTGCTAAGAGCATTCCTTGAAACAGTGGGGTATAACCGGGAAACCATTAGGTAGGGGCCAGACCGGGACTTTGAGGGCTATGAGGGAATGTGCCATGCTCTCTCTCGTTCAATCTCTCATTTACAGGCGCATGGAAATACAGTCATCATGCAGTAGAACTGCTGTCCATTCTTGTGCAAAATCAGACAAGGTATCATTTGCTATTGCTGTGAGTTTTTCATATGTAAAAATCACCCGGAGTTTGCAGAGCCATTCCTCTTCGGAGGGGGCCGAGACACTCTTCCATTTTTGGGCTAGCGCCAACCTCCCTGCTCGCAGCATGGCACCGATGACCTTGGGGTAAACATTTACTTCCGACTCCGGCATGGGGATGCCCAGTAGGCTTTCCAGTGGGTGCAGGGACGGACCATACCCCTCAATATCTTTGATCCAGCTAAGTAATTCCGTCCAGTAAACCTGTATAACCGGGCAGCTCCACCACATATGAAACCAGGTTCCCCTTTGGTGACATCCCCTAGGGCAGAAGGGGGACACTTCCCGAAACATCCTGGACAACAGGGCCGGGGGGCGATGCCAAGAATGGAGGATTTTAAAACTGTGTTCCATGGCAGCCGTGTACAGGGAACCCGTAAAGATGCATTTAAAAACCGCCCTCCAAGTGTGATCATCCAGTGTCATCCCCAATCTCTCCTCCCATATGCGTTTGAAGGGTTGTCTACCCTCTAGATCTGATGTTATCAGTACACTATAAAGCTTGGATAGCGAGCCCTTTCGAGATGTACTTTTAGCCAATATGAGTTCAAATGGGGTGAGGGGGCGACTAAGTTGTTTGGTCCACCGGGGTTGGGACAAAATCCCTTTCAACCGCAGGTATTCGCAGACCGTGGGGGGCCTATTCACCAGAGCCTCGGCCAGGTTGTCATACTCTATGAAGCCCTCGTCACGTGTGAGTTGGGAGACTCTTTCCAACCCCATATCAGACCAGGCCTGAGTGTCGCGGAAACCCTTTGTGCCAAGGTCAATGGGAGGCCCCCAGAGCGAAGAAAGCGGCGAAGGCCAAGTAGTCAGTAGTTTATTAGCTTTACTGGGTTTCCATAGCGCCCACAGGGCTGATAGGGTAGGATGCCTTCTGAGCTGTAAGGGGATAGCCCTAGGAGCGGTCCAAAAAAAATCCCTAACCTTTCTCGGGTGAGCGTGAATGTCTTCGACATATGTCCAATACGTTCGCATGTCGTCCCGAATATGCTCCAACATCACCCTGAGCTGCGCTGCTTTGTAATATATCCTGAAGTCGGGGAGTCCAAAGCCACCATGAGTCTTTCGGAGGGTCAGGGTGGATGTTTTAACCCTTGGCCTTTTTCCGTTCCAAATAAAGTGGAGGATACGGGATTGGAGCACCTCGAAAAAGGTCTCGGGTATCACAGCGGGAAGGGCTGTGAAAAGATAGAGTAGGCGTGGCAGGATATTCATCTTCACCGTGACCATGCGCCCCAGCCAGGTAAGCGTGAGGGGTGCCCATCTCTTAAGATCGCTACTGACCTGGGCGAGGATCCCCGGGAAGTTGCACTGGTATAGTTGTGTTAAATCTCTGGGGATGGTGGTGCCCAGGTATCTAGTGGATTTTCGTTCAATTTTGACCCCCAGAATCTCCACTTTGCTCCCGATGTCTTGGTCCCCCGCACCCATAGGCATGATACTTGATTTAGATGTGTTTATTTTCAGCCCAGAGAAGGAGCCAAAATAATGTACGAGATCGAACCACCGCGGTAGGGATTTTGGAATATTGGTTAAATAACTCAGTATGTCGTCTGCAAATAGGGAGAGTTTAAAGTCACACTCCCCGCACTGTATTCCCGTGATTTCCGAGTCGTTCCTGACCGCTATGGCCAGGGGCTCCATTGCCAGGGCATACAATAGAGGCGACAAGGGGCAGCCTTGCCGGGTGCCTCTGGAAAGGGAAAAGGGCTCTGAGGGACCCCCGTTAACCAACACTCTCGCCGAAGGCGAGTTGTATAGTGTCGCGACCCACCCACAAAAGTTTTCTCCCAGACCCATCTTCCGGAGAACCTTGCCCATGTAAGGCCACTCGACACGGTCGAAGGCCTTTTCTGAGTCTAGCGAGAGGAGGTACCCCTCCACTCCCTGTCTAGTTGCCTCGTGCATAAGGTCAAGGGTTTTCCTTATATTGTCTGACCCCTGGCGCCCCGGGATGAAGCCCACTTGATCCCCATGAACTAGGGTTAGGAGGTGCTTTGCTAATCTATTCGCCAGGAGCTTGGCCAGTATTTTAACGTCGGTATTAAGGAGTGATATGGGGCGATACGATTGGCAATAAGCGGGATCCTTGCCCTCTTTAGGTAGGACTACAATTAATGCTGACATCATCGTGGGTGGGAGAGTACCTTGGTCCAGTGCAGCATTGAACATTTTAGCCAAGAATGGGGCAAGTGTAGACCTATAGGTCTTGTAAAACTTGACTGTGAAGCCATCATCTCCCGGGGCAGTGCCGCTCTTTAAAGAAGTTATAGTATCTACTACTTCTTCGGGGGAAATGGGTATTTCTAGCGCCTCAGCTTTGTCGGGGAGGAGGCCCGGGACCGGGAGAGAATCCATGAATCTGTCAATGTCCCTCCCATCCCCCGAATATTCTGTGCAATATAGTTTTTCATAGTATAGCCTGAATTGTTCTGCTATTTTGGAGTCCCTCGTGGTTGAGTCCCCTTCCGGGGTATGGATTGAATTCACCCTCCTGCTTTTCCTAAGTTCACGGAGTCTCCAGGCCAATATCCTATCGGTCTTTTCCCCCTTTTCCATGTACTTTTGTTTCAAAAATGAGAGCTTCCTTTCCACTTGACCCACCTGAAGGTCGGCCAACCTGTCTCGCAGCCCCTGCAATTCCTCCCACTGCCCAGAAAACATCTGCGTTTTCAACTTCCCTCCCGGTTGCATAGCCTCTATCTTGCCCTTAAGCACCTTCTCTTCGCAGTCCCTCTCCCTCTTTCTCCCCGCCCCTATGCCTATAAGGGTGCCTCTAATAGTTGCCTTAAATGCCTCCCACACTCCCATGGTGCCAACCTCCCCGTTGTCGTTAAGGGTAAAGTAGTCTTCTATGGCTGTTAGGAGGGTTTGGCGTATCTCCCTGTCCTGTAGGAGAAGGTCGTTACAGCTCCACCTGGATCCGGCTATCGGGGGAGGGGGAAGGCCAATCCTAATCTTTACCATATCATGGTCCGTCCAAGGGACGGTCTCTACTCCTGAGCTCGAGACCTCTCCCTGCAGCGAGGAATCTACCAGGATGTAGTCTATACGTGAAAAAGCAGCATGTGGTTTTGAATAGAATGTGTAGCCAGGGTGCCGACCCTTCTTAGGTGTACAAGTATCACTTAAACCCAGCTCCCCATTCACTTCCAGAAAGGTCAGCGCCATCTTTTTGTAGTGACAGATGTTAGGGCAAGGATTCACGGATCTCCTATCCCTCTCGGGGCAAAGCACCATATTGAAATCCCCCCCCACCAGAAGGGTACCCTCAGCGAATGCCATTATTTTCCCTTTCATACTCTCCCAGAAGGTGTCCTGCGCTTCGTTTGGGGCGTATATGCAAACCAAGGTGAACAAACGGCCTCGTACATCTCCCTTTACCATGAGATACCGCCCCTCAGGGTCTGTCTTTGAGGCTTTAAACCCAAAATGGGCCCCGGGGGACACCAGTAGAGCTACTCCTCTTTTCTTTGCCTGGGTAGAAGCCATATACACCTGATCTATTGTTTTGGCCTTGAGCTTAGGCTCCTTCCCTCGAACCCAATGAGTCTCCTGCACGAAGAGGAAGTGTAGCCTCATCCTCACAAATTCCCTTATAAGTAGCGACCTCTTCGTAGGCGAGTTTAGTCCACGGACATTCAGTGTCCCCACTGTCAAGGATTGGAGTGAATCATCCATTAGAATGCGGATCGAAGCTCATACCTCCATTTTCAACACAGCAAGCATTATTACTCCCCCGATGCTTTAGCAACCCATAGCCGTCTCGAGACAGCCCCTGGGGTGCAAGAGAATCCCTAAAACTTGGCGCACCATAACTGTACCCCCAACAACCCAACTCCCCCTCCTCCGCCCCCCCTCCCCCCTTCCCCCTAATCGCCTGGTTGTGTCGTGGCATTGTCCAGAAACCCCGACCAGGCCACCAATGTCTTCCCCCTCCGGGCTCATTAACTCTGCATAAACAACAACTCGAGCCCCCCCCCACCCCCAGGATCAATGCGATTCATGAATTGTAACATCACCCACCCTTCACAGTGTCAATTGCGGAGTTATTCGTCGGGCTCCATTAGCGCTCTTCAGCTACCTTGCTGGTCTGGCGACGTTGGGGCCACCCTCCTGAATTTCCTCTGGCCTCGGACCCTGTGCCTTTCTTTTGGAGCTTTCTTCCCTTTTGGGCCCGTCGGGCCACGCTCCTGGTCCCGGTCTCCCAGCTCCGTGTTTGCATTGTCTAGTAGTTCGCCAGATACTCTCTGAATATCGCCTTCAGTGATCAAGGCGTATTTATAGCCCTCGAACTCGAAAGAGAGTGAAAATGGGTACCCCCACCTGTATCGGATTCCCTTGGCTTGGAGCATTTTTGTCAGCGGGGAGCAAAGGCGACGTCTTGCAAGGGTGAAGGCCGACAGGTCTTGATACACCGAGATCTGGGCCCCTTCCCATTCCACTGGCCCCTTTTTGCGGGCCAGTTCGAGGATCCTGCTTTTTTCAGAGAAGTAGTGAAAGCGGACCAAGACAGATCTGGGGCCTCTGGAGGATGCCCCCGCTCTGTGGGCCCTGTCGATGGTAGGTTCGTTGGTGTTGGCCCCCTCAAACAGCACTCTTATTACCTCGTTAACGGCCTTGATAATGTCCGTTTGCGTTTCACCGTCGTGTTCCGGGAAGCCTAGGAAGCGCAAATTACAGCGGCGTTCCCTATTCTCCAAGTCGTCAATTTTTAAGGAACATTTCTCTTCTCTTCTCTCGAGCTCGGACAGGCGCATGTCAAATTGTGTCTCGAAGATGTCGCTCGAGGCTGTAGTGTTCTCCAATGCCTGGACCCTGTCATCGATATTGTCCACCTTTTTGTCTAGGGTGTCCAATCTTAGGGTAATATCTGCCCTGAAGCCTCTGATTTCCTCCAATAGGGCCGCCGTACCCCTGGTGACCGTGCTTGCATCCGCGGATTCCCGTTGCGTTTGGGCCTCCATTTCAGGGGCTGTCAGGGGCTCGGGAGGCGGAACTTTTGCAAGGTTTCTCTCCAGGTAATAGGCTCTCCCCGTGTTCCTCTGTTCTCCGGGGGCTACCCCCCGATGTTTGTGGGCGATGCGGCCTGCTTATCTCCCTCTTGGGGGCGGGGGGGGCCCTGTCTGCCTTGGGGCAAAAGGGCAGGGACGCAGCCCCGGGAGATTCGTCCCCCCAGGGATCCCCCCACACCTCTCGATCCTCAAATGGTTCGACTTCCCTCCCTTCGAAGCCGTGTCGGTGTTTGTTGCCCCCGGGGGTGTTCGCGTGAAGGAGAGATCTCAGGGCCCGTAGCCTGTCCTTTCTTTCAGCCGGGCCTCAAGCGCGCGGCTGGGGAGTGCGCTGCACGGGAGAAGCCTCGTTGCCCCAGGCCCCTTCGGGGTTCGCCTGCATGCCGGGGGCTCACCCCCGCCTTTCTCCTGCTTCCCCCTTGGGTAGTCTCACTCTCCCGGAGGTTGCCTAGCCCCAGTCCGGACCTCCTTACCTCCCTGTTGGGGTTTGCATGTGGCACGTTCTGACCTGCGAGGGGCACCGCCTGTCTCCTGCGCCGCCGCCTGAATCCGCTCGCTCCTTTCTCCTTTCTTTTATATTTTTCCTTTATTATTTTTTTTTTTTAAAGCGGGGTCCTCCGCTTTTCCGGTGCGGCCACCTCCCGAACCCGGGCCTGCCGCGTCTGCCCCCAGGGTCGTCCCGCCGCCGCCAGGTGGTTCAGGGCCGGGGCGGGAGCTGCCGGCCAGGAGTCGCAAGGGCCTTCTACAGGCCTCGCTCGGGCCCGGGCTCGCCTTAGATCTCCGCGGAGCCGCGGGGCCGCAGGGGGGAGGGACTTCAGTCCTTCGAGACTCCAGGGTTCCAATCTCCGGCTCCGCACCTCGTCTGAGGCTCAAATTCGAACCGGGGGTGCCCGGCACCTTCGTACTGGCGTGGGTGGTGTCGGCTCTTCACTCCGGGGGTGTCGGGGGGGGGCTCAGGTCCCTCGAACAGTGCCCTGCTGGGGAGGCGAGCCGAGATGCGTCAGTCCATCTCTGCGCCCCCTGGTGGATCCTATCTACTACACAATTTCACCTTTATTTTCTATTACATAATTCTCCTATTTATGTTTCAACAAGCCGTTGGTGTTCGTATATTGAATTAAACAATGAAAGCCAATGTGAATGCTCCGAGATCAGAGTGATTTCCTGCACCTGTGGTCAATTATGGCACACCCCTACACCAACGACCTTATGCAGGACTGCTTGTGTCAATACCTATGGTTTGCTGGCAGACTTCCTGAAACTAAGTAGACCAGGGCTTCTGGGCCAGAGGGGACATTGGTTTGGACTTGGTTCTCTTCCCTGCTCTCTGGGCTTTGTCCCAGGGGTATCCCATACACCGGAGGGTCTGTCATATACTCCCTACACCTCAGGAATGCTGCAATTAATCCTCACTCTGCCCCGCCAATAATTTCAGCCCTGGACCAGTTCTGCCCAAGGGAACCAGCCTATTCACTAGGGATAAGCGGGGCATCTGATCACCATTCTTCTCCTCAGGTCAGGTATACATAATTCCCCCTTAGCTTCTACTTTGCTTCGCCAGCTGCCTCCTAGGGGTTGCCTTTGGCTAGCACTGCCATGCTTCCATCTTCAAACTCCCATCAACAATGTTAACCTTTCTCCAACATACAGCTTCCTCATAGATGGTGCACCTCCTGCTCTAGCTCATCGAATTTCTCCATCACCATAGTTGGAGGTTTTTAGTCCAGAATAATGTACTTTATCAATGGGCTCCAGTATATTAAAGAGAAGAGGGACTGGGCAAATCCCTGTGTCACCTTAGTGGGATTATTTAAGATTTTAATGGAGGAAGTGTGACTATCTTGCAGACTTCATTGAGAAAAGATTTTAGCGGGCCAAGTGCCTGATTCTAGACCTTGATAAATACTCACTCTCCTAATATTGGTGTAATAGACCATGTGGTAGACAGGGATCTTATTCCTGACGAAAGGCAGTCTTAAAGCGTCAAGATTCTCAGTGTGTTGCTTCTTGGCAGTGGCCCGTAGCACAATAAGATGATCCAGCAAGAGCTCCAATATAATGACTTCTGATGGTGTCAGAATGGTCAGCCCATTCATTCGATTTATCTGATTTAATATACTTTTAACCACAAGCTTTTGTATATACATTAAAACAATGCATGACATAGAAAAACCTTCCATCACATTAAAATCCACCCAACATTACACTAATTTAAAATAGTTAATACAATAAAATAAAATACATCCTATCCTAGTTAATAACAATCCCGTATGACAACTTAATTCAAATTCATTATAAAACTCCATTGGATAGGTCATTTAGGATGCCAATACATTTCCAATAAAATTGTATGATAAACAATATAAAATTAATGTTGGCTAAGTATTATGTGGGATTTGTCAGGTAATGGGCGCTATGGAGAGTGTAAATCCAATGATAACTGTTTCTAACCGAAAGAGGTGTGACTGCCGCACCCCCATACAGTTGCAGGAAAATCCCAAGCTGCACTTAATATGGAACACTTAAGGTTTTGTAAGGAGTGTGCGCTTTCACTGGTTTGGTCTATGAAACAATGCCACAGTCAGAACAATGTTCACTTAGTGAGGAAATACCAACACAGGATGTATGGTACCCTGATAGGGTGTCTTGTTTAATTGTACACATGAGATGTTTTGAAAACCCATTCAAAATGCCCACATAATGTGATTTCATAGCCCATTCAGAATGCCAATTAATTTCAAAGCACATTCAGAATGCCAACACGTGTTTCGACCGGCTTGGGTCCCTTTCAAGGCTGGACCTATGTGACTGCATCAATTCATTTCCAATGATTGAAAAAAGCGCATAGCATGGTTCAATTTGGTAAATCAAAAACATAAATGGGAAGGAAAATTGGGAGGCAATGGGAGAAAGAAAAAAACAGAAAAGAAAAGTAAGCACCAAGAATCAAGAAATCAAAAAATCAAAAAATCAATGCATTGTATTCCCATGTGATAATAAAATAAACCCATACATGATAACTTCCTTAGTTCGTTACAGGCTAGGACCGGTGATGGTCATCCCCAAAGCAGTATTTGTAATTGAATAATTCAACATTATTTCACATCCGTGCATAATTTCGTTATTTTATATATATTCAGTGCCTGTCTGAACTGATATTTGTGTGCCAAACAAGGTTAAGGAATATATTGCAAGCTGTTACCTGTTTCAGTGAATGATATTGTCTAACTTGCTTTTGCGATCCACCGATTTTCTTGCAATCAGTAGTCCTTTCATGTGCCGGAGGAAATAATTTCACTCCTTAGATTTTTGTTGCTTTGTCAATTGTTCTATTAAGAATATAAAAACCATGTCTGTGGTAATGTTATACAATAATTCTACATTGTTGGCTAAATTCATTGGTTGTCTATTTGTGCTTGCAAGGTATGTATTTACCTTGTAATGATGTGCTTGTAATACAGTCTGTTCGAATATCACCCCTTTGTTGTGGTGCATATCATCCCATCGTGGTCGGATCCTTGCAGATCCTCGAAGAGATAGTTTCTATTAAAAAAAAGGGGTGTGGGGACCCACCATTAGGATCCAAGTCCCTGTAAGATGTCTGACATGTTCACTATTTCAAATGTAATGTTTAAAGATTGCCCTCTCCTTACTTTGTTTATCTCAGTCCTTGGCTTAAATGCCTATATCGGCGTCTTCCAATCCGCTGCAAATCACTACTACTGAGCATTTCCTAGTACTTCCTTGTTGATCACATGGTCGCGGTCACATTGCCATGCACCCACGCCCACATCATCTCCTGGATGCGTTCATGTGACCATGCGTCCGCAGCGATTCCTGTTTACATCTGGCCTGTCCACAAATAATGTCTGATCCATTTCGTATGAAAAGTAAAAAAAAATGTCAAAACGTGCATGTATTTCTGAACCGCAACTGGAGCGCTTGTCAGAGAAAATTATTATTATTATTTAAAAGATCCATCCTATTTCTGTGAGTCCTTGTTCACATGTCTATTTCACTTGCTTTTCACTGAAAAACTGAGTTTTAGGAATGATTAAATATTGGTCATTGTTTTGGTATTCAGTGAGTGATACTGTTTGAGGCATTTCTGTTTGACATACCTTTTGGTGAATGCTAGTTAAATGTATACTCACTTTCCCATGTATTGTGAGTGTGCTTTTTTATGTTGGCTGCTACTTGTTTCACTGGAAAACTGCATTTTAGTGATATTTCGTTATTTGATCAATAGTTTAATAATCAATGTATGATACTGCTTGGGGGATAGACAAAAAAACCTTCCTGGTATTTTTGATTTTTGAAATTTTAACATTTTGCTGTTTGGAAAACATGAGTATGTATCATTCATATGTCCATCCTGTTCATTGTAAACCTGAAGGTCAAACATTCAAAAATAAAACCAAATTGAATTTGAAGCCAGTTGATCCGGTACTTAAAGAACCAATTCAATTCATGATCATGATCATGATTTAAACCGAGGGTGGTGCACCTAAATTTACAAATCATACGAGCTTCCAGCTGCCATAAAAAGAGCTATCGGTCTCCTCCACTTGCATGCTGTCATGCTTGCTGCAATCCCAGGAACCGAATGTCTTTAATATTGTCCGTTTGGTGTGTTGATTGCGAATGTATGGCCAGAGGCAGCTTACAGTCATGTCCTTTCAGATTGTTCAGATATTCTCGAATGCGCACCCGGAGTTCCCGTATGGTGCTCCCAATTTAAACCCGTTTACATACACATATTATAGCATAAACTATAAACTTGGATCTGCAGTTGATTTGATCTCGTAACTTGCTGACAAGTAAATTCCGTAACTGGTGACATTGCATACTGGCAAAAATGACAAAATCCACATTTGTGAAAACTTATCGGAGGGCCCTTAAGCCACTCCAAACGTGTGCTGGTTGCTGGTTTAGGCTCAAAGAAAGAGGGACTCAGTGAGTTCTTTACAGTTTTATTTCTGGTAAAAACTACCCTTGGTCTCTCAGCTAAATGTGAAGTCAAATCTGGTTCTATTTTTAGCAAGTGCCAGTGTTTGTTTAGTAGTTTGTAGAGTAGTCCATTGTCTTGGACATACTTGGCGATGAATATCATTTCGTCTTGGGGCTTTGTCTTTTGGCAAATTGGAGAATCCAAGGTGGTTTCTCTTGCACAAGCGTTCGCTTTGTGCAATCCTTTGTTGAAACATTTTGATGAGTACCCTCGTTCTCTGAACCTCCTCTTTATAAGTTCACATTCCTGGTTGTATGCAATGGTGGTGCTGCAATTTCTTTTTGCTCTGAAAAATTCTCCTACTGGTATGTTTGAGATTACTGATCTTTTGTGGCAGCTGGTAGCCTGTAAGTCTGCATTAACCGATGTGGATTTCCGAAAGGTTTGTGTGTGTAAAATGTTATTGTCTATTTCAATCTTTAGATCTAGAAACTCTAAAGAGGTACTGCTGATAGTACCAGCAAACTCGATCCCAAATCGTTGTGATTCAAATAATGTGTAAATTCTTCAAAACGTGCAGGTGTCCCATTCTAAATTATGATGACATTGTCTATATATCTTTTCCATGTGACAATTTCTGACTGAAAATCATGATCCCTATGAATATATGTATGGTAAAAAAAAAACATAAATAAATTGACCAGGGATGGTGCGTATTTGGCTCCCATGGCCACTACTTGAGTTTGTAAAAAATATTGCCCATTAAACAAAAATTGGTTGTGATGCAAGTTGAAATCTAAGAAAGCTTTGACCATATTAACATGTTGTTGATAAGTGGCGGAGTGGTTACGGAAAGTGAACTCTATCGTGTCATGTGCCAAATCATGTTTGATGGAGGATTAGAGTGCTTTAACATCCAGACTTGCCAGTTTGTAATTTGGTTGCCAAGTGATGGAATTGAGAATTGTCAAGGTGTGTGTGGTATCCTTGAGATAGGCAGGTAACAGTGGGACCAGAACTTTAATAGCTGTGTCAATGTATTGCGCCAGCCCCTCTGTTGCCCAGCCGACCCCACTCATGATAGGACGCACTTCAGGTAAATTCTGAAAACTCTTATGTATTTTCGGAAGGAAATAGATTGTTGGATTCATGGGATGAGATCTAGCTAAGAATCCTTTCTCGTCCTCAGATAGCAAACCCTGGGCATGTCAATGAGATATTAATGTGTTAAGTTCAAGTACTGGCTGTTCTTTTGGTTTGCCCTTGAGCTGTTGATAACATCCAAGAGTACTGAGATGAAGATCACCCATGTGTAAATAGTCAGAGGTGTTCAATATGACTATATTGCCTCTCTTGTCTGCTTCTTTTATTACAGTACTCTTGTCTTAGGCTAGTTGGGTGAGAGCTATTTTTTCAGACTTGCTTAAATTAGATTTGAGACTGGAAAAACCCCTATTTGTATGGTCCATATGAGAATGTATATCCTTGCTTACAGCCTGATAAAAGCTATCTATTACATTTTCATTTGGTGCCAATGGTAAACATTTTGATCTATTCTTAAATTCCACTAATTCCATATTGCATTGATGAATACCTAACTCCTGCTGAATGGATTCAATAGAAGGTGCTAGTTCAGTGGTCAGAGACAGTGCTAATTGTGTGCTCTTGATGTCTGCTGTTGTAAATTGACTGGTAGCTTGCTGTCTTTCTACTGGTTGAAAATTTCTGGTTTGATAGTGAAAGAATTTTTTTAATTTCAATTTTCTTACAAATTTGTAAAGATCTATCTGAAATTCAATGAGATTAGACTTGACACTTGGTGCAAACGAAAGACCTTTATTTAGGAGAGAAAGTTCAGTCTCAGAGAGGTCCCTAATAGACAGATTATATACTAAGTTTTGAGTATTGGCTTGGGTTGTAAATTCTTGGTTCTGGATCTGGTTAGCCTGGCATCTATACCTTCGTCGTTGCCTCTGTCTTACCCCTCTTCCCATTCCTCCTCTGACAATGAGGTGGTTGGTGTAGTGTTTTGGCCTAAAGGTACCTAAAAACGTACTTTCGTGTTGAAGGAGGGATTGGGTGTCTGAAAATTCCCTTTTTTGTAATGTTTAATCTCTGCCAAGAAACCCCTCCTGCGGTGCGTGAGGCCTCACTAGCTTCCCCGCCTTCGTTGTTCCTGGTTGTTTCCCCTTCTGATTCAGCCTCAGATGAGACTGGCGTTATTGTGGGTGTTAGAGTGTCTCCTTTGATGTTATCATAATCAAATTTAGTTTGTAATGTATCCGTTTTTCAGTCAAAAGCATGTGAAATAGACATGTGAACAAGGACTCACAGAAATAGGATGGAGCTTTTAAATAATCTTTTAAATAATAATAATAATTTTCTATGACAAGCGCTCCAGATGCGGTTCGGAAATACATGCACGTTTTGAAAATATTTTAACTTTTCATACGAAATGGATCAGACATTATTTGTGGACAGGCCAGATGTAAACAGAAATGGCCACAGACGCATGGTCACGCTAACACATCCACGAGATGACATGGGCGCGGGCATGTGGCCATGTGACCGTATTAGGCAATGCTCAGTAGTAGTGATCGGCAGCGGATCGGAAGATGCCGACCGCGCACATTGCTGAATATTGGATAGCGGCATTCAAGCCAAGGACCGAGATAAACAAAGTAAGGAGCGGGCAATCTTTAAACATTACATTTGCAAATAGTGAACAAGTCAGACATCTTTCAGGAACTTGGACCGTTTATACTAACGGTGTGTCCCCCTCCCCTTTTTTTATAGAAACTATCTCTTGGAGGATCTTGAATGATCTGACCACGATGGGATTACGCACCACAACAAAGGGATGATATTTGAACAGACTGTATTACATGTGCATCATTACAAGGTAAATACATACCTTGCAAGTACAAATAGACAACCAATGAATTTAGCCAACAATGTGGCATTATTTTATACCATTACCACAGACATGGTTTTTATGTTCTTAATGGAACAATTGACAAAGCAACACAAATCTAAGGAGTGGAATTATATCCTCTGGCACATGAAAGGACTACTGATTGCAAGAAAATCGGTGGATCGCACAAGCAAGTTAGACAATATCATTCACTGAAACAGGTAACAGCTTGCAATATATTCCTCAACCTTGTTTGGCGCACAAATATCAGTTCAGACAGGCACTGAGTATATAAAACAAGGAAATTATGCACAGATGTGAAATAATGTTGAATTATTTAATTATAAATACTGCTTTGGGGATGACCATCACCGGTCCTAGCCTGTAGCCAACTAAGGAAATGATCATGAATGGGTTTATTTTATCATCACATCGGAATACAATGCATTGATTTTTTGATTTCTTGATTCTTGGTGCTTAGTTTTCTTTTCTGTTTTTTTCTTTCTCCCATTGCCTCCCCATTTTCCTTCCCATTTATGTTTTTAATTTACCAAATTGAACCATGCAATGCGCTTTTTTCAATAATTGGAAATGAATTTATACAGTCACATAGGCCCGGCCTTGAAAAGGACCCAAGCGGGTCGAAACACGTGTTGGCATTCTGAATGGGCTTTGAAATTAATTGGCATTCTGAATGGACGTTGAAATCACATTATGTGGGCATTTTGAATGGGTTTTCAAAACATCTCATGTGTACAATTAAACAAGACACCCTATCAGGGTATCATACATCCTGTGTTGGTATTTCCTCACTAAGTGAACATTGTTCTGACTGTGGCATTGTTTCATAGACCAAACCAGTGAAAGTGCACACTCCTTACAAATTAATGTTGTTGCCTTCTGTATCAATTTCCCAGATCATAGACAAATCATTACAATTAAAATGATTATCATAAGATTTTAGGAAAGAGTTTCTTATGGCAGTTAGACTTGCGCAATCAACCAACAAGTGCTTTAGTGTTTCTGCTATATGTTCCCCGCATAGGCGACACAACCTTTCTGATCTGCTTATGCCCAATTTTGCACCTTTGACTTCCAAGCTCTCACAGATGTTAAATTTTACTAAGATGTACTGTCAAATTATTTTTGGACTAGGATATGCTCTTATGTAGTCTGGAGAAGATGTGCTATCCATTCTATAAGTCAGGTAACTACCACTATTTTTAAGAGTTGCTAGCTGAACAATACTATTCTCCGTACTCACTTCTTTACACTCTTTTTTCAACCAAGATTTAAACATTTATGGTCTTGTGAGTACCTGATTGTTATGAAAACAGCCACTCAATTTTTTGTGCAGGGACAACATTTTCCCCAGTGTGCCCATCTTCCAGTCGTTTTCCGCATGCACAAAAGTCAACAAAAAATGCAGAGGTAGTATCATTGTCCAATTGATACAGTCTATCGCAGCACATCAGTGTTCTAAATTAAAAATCTGCAACAACACTGTTTAAATCAAATTCCAATAATATATATTCAACAGAACCATTCTGTGGATGCCTAAACAATTTTCGCAAAATCAGTGCCTCAAGTTTTTGGAGATCACCTAAAAATGTGTGTCCCCAAATTTCAACGCCATACATCAACCTTGGTCTTGCTCACACTGTGTAAAGTAACAATATTGTGTGTACAGAGTAACCCATATTTTGTCCTATAAATGTACTAATAGTTTGGACTGTTTTGAAGTATTTACCTTTAATTTCACTCCATTGAATCTTCCAATTCAAATCTTCATCTAGATGTTTATAAGTCTTCACTTTTTCTAAGGGTGCTCCATCATATGTCCAGATATGTTTTTTTTATCACCCGTCATTCGTGTTTGAAGACCATAATTTATCTTTTTCCGATGTTGAATTTAAGATTATGGCTTTTAGCATATTCACATAAGGCGTTAAGATGGATGTGTAATCCATGAGGGGTGTAGTTGAGCACTACCACATCATCGGCATATGCAAACCAATTCATGGATAGTGCTCCGACTTTTACAGGACAAGTCAACAAACCATCAAAATGGTTGTTTAAGTCTGCCAAATAGAGGTTAAATAGAGTTGTCACCACTATACACCCCTGTCACCACTATACACCCCTGTTTGACTCCTTGAGAGGTGGATATAGATACATATGGATGTCTCAGTGTACAGTGGCATCAACATTTTTAGTAGGCCCATTAGTAGGCCCATTAGAATCTTCCATTTCACCAACTCTGCCCACAATTTATTCTTAATGATTGTATTGAATGCCGCACAAGAATCAATATAGGCACAGAAGACTTTTGTTTCAGCCCTCCTCCATGCATGTTCTACGGCCGTAGTTAGTATAATGATATTATGCGCGGTATTCGATTGTGCTCTGAAACCCGTTTGGTTTGCTGATAAAATCTTTTTTTCACAAATCCATCCACTTATTCAATTCTACCACCAGTACCCTAGCAAAAGTTTTAGCTGGTATATCGAGCATTGCAAGTAATCTATATTTAGTTGGGTTGTTCCAAGCTGCTTTCTTATGTACCGTTAAAATATTGATCTTCCGCCATGTTTCCGGTACTACAAACTTGTTCCCAATTTCATGGAATAAGATAACCAGTGCGTGGGCTCAGGCGAAGATTTTATCAAGTTGTTACAAACCCTGTCTGGTCCTGCAGCACACAAACTATTCATTTGTTCAATGATTTTTTGGATATCCATCTTAGTCGCCCAGCATATCCATGTACTATTAGGTATATCTACTGCCAATTAATTAGAATAAGTGACTCTCAATGTGGCTTGTATATGAGATTCCCAAGCAGTTTCAGTTATACAGTTTATCGGCAGCTCCCTCTTTTTAGTTGCTTGTATTACCATCCAAATTTCAGTATTGTTTCTTTTAATTGCAAGGTATGCTATGTGTTTCCAATGATCAGTCCTACATTTCTTTTTATACAACTTTAGCCAATTTTGATATGATCTCTTGACACTTTTTATGTAGGTGACAGTTTCAGCACTCATTGTTATGCCTATCACCGGGTATAACACTAGTGCAATCTTATTTTGCATATCGTTTTTTGCCTCTGCAATCTTTTTATCATATTGGCGTCTACTATTGTTATCAATATTAGTAAGTTCAGAGGACGTTTTGTATTTACGCCTAGAGGCACAACCATCACTAATATTCTTCACTAACATTGAAAATGCTTTGATCAACCCACTTTTTAAAATTAACATAAAGGTCATCATATTGTTGTATAAAAATGGTCACATGACTTACTACCACTGGGTTCCCCTTCGTCACATTCTTCTCATTCCAATGTATACAATTAGTTCCTTACTAAGAAATATATCAGCATTCTCATCATATATTGGAGAGTAAATTGAAGTTTCTAGAGACTTTAAGAAGGTACACAGAGGAAAATGATTGCTCTCTTGCCGTGGGACAACTCCCATATCCTCAATGAGTGGGAGCCCATATTTATTAACAAATATAAAGACAATTGTCGTAGCGCTTTTACCCGATGAACGGGTATATGCTTTTTTGGCATCACTTGAACAGTATCCATTTAGCATCACAAAACTATGATCTTCTAGCATTTTCTTCCAAGGTTTACCTTGACAATTTGTTTGAGCTTGTTCTACTGACCTAGAAGTCAATGGGTCAGTTAGGTCAGTTGTTGCAAAAATCGATTCTAGCATTAAAATCTCCCATTATCCACATCGGGTAAGCTTTGGAATAGATCTTAATCAATCCTTCAACCGTTTTTATGTTTGCTTTTGTTACCATTAAATTGGATGGGTCATATGTATGTACGACTATGAGCTTCCACTTCTCATGTCTTATAAAAATTGCCTGAACACTATTGGTGGATTCTTTGAGTTCTTCTAACTCCCATGGATGCTTCACAGATATGGGTAATCTGCCTTTAGGCCGCCCATTTAATCCCTTAGTAGCTGGTTGGTGCATCGTGGTACGACCGTCAATTTGGATATTCTCTGAGGGCCAGGTTTCTTGCAGCGCCACTAGCATAAACATCTCGATATTAGCAATCAGTCCATCCTCACCAAACATATGCATAAATTGTCTCGTGTTCCACAGTACCACAGTTTGATGTCACCAAGACTGTGCTGAAAAATGGGATTTAAAGGCTGACGGTAGCCATTACCAATAGCCATCCCTAAGGGTCGCTATCAGTTCCTCTGTGCCCTTATTCTGTGTATTCCTGGAACTCACGGTAGATATGGTTTTGGGGACCAGCCTCTGTGCACTTGATACACTCACCGCTGGAATGACTGACCCAATGTTTTTAAGGCCTATGTTACATATACTTTGGGGGAGTCATTATAGCTCGAGATTTTATTTGGGGGACCATTACCACTTTGCATTTGTATCCCAACCTATATAAATCGTCCTCATAACTCAGGACAAAATCTAGTGTAGGATTGAGCGTGAACCATATATTGGTGATATGTTCTTTTATATTCTCGACCTGATCAACAATCTTAATGTCTCTTGAAGACACTCCTCTTAATGGGACAATCATATGAAATATATTCAAGACTGCCGTTCTATTCAGAGGGGGAAGATTAGGAGTATATTATGCCAGTTACAACTGCAAGGCTTTGAAGATTCAATTGGTATCATGTTTGCGCCTGCATTGTTCATATTTGAAGCAGTTGATTTAGGTCTAGTTGATCCCCACATCACATCAATTTTAGTTTGAGTGTCACACAGATTACCCAGATTATTGTTACATTTACATGGGGGAAATGTCACTGCATCTCAGTCAGTACTGTGTTTGCCTACATTCAATGTCTTTTTTGTCTGTCCAACTTCTTCAGATTGAATTACACCATTCTCAGGTGGAATCGCTGTATTGTGTAAAACCTTGTCACTCACACCGACAGTTGCCTGATTACCAGTTTCATCAGATGTTTCAATCACTGGCACAGGGATCACTACAAGTACAACTTCCTTATATTTACGTTTTTATTTGTTACAACCCCTGTAGATTTTCAAGCACTCAATCTCTTTGAGTACAAGGCTGCTTGCGATACTACTTTCGGTTTTACTTTCTGCTGCACCTTCCCACTTTTACTTTGCATCTGGTAACTATCTACTGAAGAGATAATTCTTTTGTTTGATAAGAATTTTACTGAATTATATTCTCCAGTATATGTCAGATCCATGGAGATGCCAACTTCTTTCACTATTTTATGATTTATACTTTTAAGAAGCAACACTGACTGAACGTCAATTTATTCCTCCATATTATCACATTGTTCGACTAGCATGGTTAGCATGTTATCTAATGCCCAAAACATATTGTTGGAATTCATGCTACTTATGCTGCCATCTTCTTCTTTTGGAAATGACTTAGTTAAGGCTTGATTCACTTCAAATTTTAAGCTAGAGTTATTTGGTATATATAAATGCCCACTTTCATTAATGTGTTTACCATCTTGCGGCATATGGGTGTTGTTTTGCATGTCTAGCTTTCCAAAAAACTGTCCAGGATCCACCTCTAATACGTATGGGGTAGATGAGTTGTCATTTACATCTCCCAAGTATTCCTCCTCTGATGCATCCATTACTAGATCTACATTTTTAGATGCATTCAGTTCCAGTACATCACTTGTGTAATTACTTTTATGTACCTGCATTATAGAATATGATGGTATTATATCAATTTGTTTCTATCTGTTACATGTGATTTATTTCTAATATTTTCATTACACTATTTTGGTGTAAAGACAGATATTTCTTCCGATGAAAAGGGGGTACAGGTATCATAATCCATCTGAGATGAAGTTGCAGTTACCAGTCTAGTAATCACTGTTTCCAATAGTTTGGTACCTATACAGGCCAAAGAATTGCTTACACCTGCTGCAATTTCTTTGGCCGCTATCTCTTCAGCAACAGAATCCATTGCCGACATTTTAGAGAAGAATGTTGTGAGCTCTTTTGAACTGGTCATGGAACCATTAGATGGTATGGTCTTTGGTGGGCACATTCTGCGACATCGTTGCACATCCAATGGAATGTTCTGGGATACATCTACATCATTTTTCATATTGTTCATTTCTTTAATTGCACTTATGTTTTAAACAATAATATGAGCACAGTTTGACAGCATTTCCAAATTGCTGCTTTCTCTATTCCCAATATGAAGTCCAAACACAATTCACAGTTCACTGAAATACACTGTGCATCAGTATAGTATATACAGTATAGATGTGAATAGAGAAAGTCCTGTACTATTTAAGAAGCTCGTGTCAAAGAACACTAATCGCAAGTCATTTTTTTCTGCCAACTATTCTCCCAGGAAACTAGCCGTATGCTAAACTTGCATACTTGCAAATATCAAAAGTCAGGTTGCAGGCCACGTGCAAAGGCACCCCGATTAGGAAGAGAGCGCTCAATATGCTAGGGCCACACTTGGAAGAACCACAGTTTTAATTAAAAGCTTGAACAGTACTATTTCATCAAAGCAGACAGAATAAACAGACAGAGCAAACGGTTGTTACGGTGTTAAAAACCGTTTCCCATGTGTGTTATCTCAGTGTCGCATCATCCGTGCTCTGGCTTTTCAGTGGAAAGGGAACACCCGGCTCTACCAACACACAGCACATGTTTTCGTTTACCAGCGAATGACTCAAGCAAACAACACACTGAGACACTTTATCTCGTTGCTGTGTCCCACTTCGTAAGTGCCATGTATTCACTTCTAATTACAAAACGCCACGGCAAAGGTTAGACTAGTTCACAATCCTATTACAATCTGTGAACCCCCAGCAGGCTACTCCCTTCACAATTGGTGTCTTCACTACAACTAATCGCGCTAGCGGGACGAGAAGCAGGACCGGGAGTTAATCATTGACAGTTAATAGGACGTTCTACAGTTTTACTTGATCTATACCAACACCGTGCTGTATGTGTGCTTACCGTTCTGCTGATATATAACTACAGCGCAATACAGTGGATTATGTTAATGAGATTTTACTCACTTACAAGGAGCACACTTCAACTCAGCACGGAGGTGCCTATGCTGCTATGCAGGAACACGCACCGCTATAGAGAGTGCAGACACAGTGGGACTGGTAGTTAAACCTTCTATGCTCTCGCTCTCACAGCGAACAGCAAACAGGTACTTAGGAAGCTAGATACAAACGCACGCGCACACCCTGAGTAATGTAGTCTTTCTGGAAAGGGGAGGGGCCTCAAAAGATTCAATGCTACAACAAAGGGAAAATAATTAGGATTAGTATTAGGCTAACGTACAAGATAAGGTACAGGATAACGCTGGCTCTTATTATATTAGGCTGTATATCCACATTAAGGTGACAGTCCGTACCACTGCAAATTTAATTCAGATCTCCAACGTTCCAAAACGGGCAGTCCAGCATTATCTACTGCCAACAAATAGCTACTTAGGAAGCTACTTGCAAAGCGCGCGCACAGAAGCACGTGCACCCAGGGTAATGTAGTCTTTCTGGAAAGTGGGGGGGGGCTGAAAATATTGAATAGGCTGCACATTTAATTCAGATCTCCAATGTTCCAAAACGAGGAGTCCAGCATTATCTCCTGCCAGCAAACAGCTACTTAGGAAGCCACTTGCGAAGCGCACGCATACAGAAGCACACGCACCCTGAGTAATGTAGTCTTTCTGGAAAGGGAAGGGGCCTCAACAGATTCAATACACTGCAAATTTTATTCATATCTCCAACGTTCTAAAACGAGCAGTCCAACGTTATCTCCTGCCAGCAAACAGCTACTTAGGAAGCTTTAAGTTAAGTGATTTAGGTAGATTTGTGGTGATCCCTGCCAGGGTGACTGCAGAGTTTGGGACAATATCTACTTTGGGATAGTGGTCTTGCTGGTTGCAGTTTTTCTGCAGAAAAAATGTTTTGTTAGATCTGAATCTTCACCGGTAGAACTGATCAGAATCCCAAACTCATGACTAGATTATCCTTCTGTTATCAATAATTAGTTATCGATAATTAGGTCTGGGTCCCAGAAATGTGGCCAAAACTGTTTTGCTCATACAATAGTGCTGGTAATTCCATTTACCTGCACCTTTAACATTCTGGCAAATTAGAAGCAGTCAAATTTACATTTTTTTTTTTAAAGCGCTCACACAGCCCGCAGGCATGGAGGCACTGTTACAGGAATTTTTTTAGTTGCATAATTGTATTTTTTTAGTTGCGTATTTATAACGCGCTTAAACACCCAGAGGTTTCTAAGCGCGGACCCGGGGATCGAACCTGCGTTTCTTCGTGTCGTCTTGCTTCCAAGGCGGCACGTTGCCGCTGAGCTATCCTCCCTCCCTCAACAGAGCAATGTTACTGTTAATACCAGCAGCGGATAACAAACCTTCCAGAAATAGCATTGCTTGTAATACCGGCAACGGAATAACGGATATCCAAGATGGATATCCAAGACCCCAGCGCCGGCATTACCGGCATAATGATAATATCAGCAAATTACATGTACGGATTTGCCAGTAATACCGGCAATAAATAGCCAGCAAATCTCAGGCAGATTTTTGCTCATACAAAAGTGCCAGTAATTGCGTTTACCTGCACCTTAAACATTCCGCAAATTACAATGAGCTGGAAACACTGTTGCCGGTAGTACCATCACGTGATGTCGAACCTTTCAGAATTACTGTTGCTGGTAATACCGGCAACAGAATAACAGATGTCCAAGACCCTGGCACCGGTATTACTGGCGCAATGATAATATCAGCAAATTACAAGTCCAGATTTTCTGGTTATACCAGCAATAATTATCTGGCAAATCTCAGACAGAGATACCAACACCTCAGAGCAGCGGGTAAGTGGACACAAGTGATGTCAAGCAGGCCATAGGTGCACCCAATCCACCCAGGTGAACCCAACGTAGACAGGAAGAGTACTAAAGAGCCACACCTTCTCCAAAAACACTTACCAACACAATCATGCTGCCACTCATTGCTGCTAACATGGACTGGGAGGTGCTCTGTGTTGATTTATAGCTGCTGGGGCCGGAGTACCAGCTATGGTGACAAGAGAACAAGTAGAGAAGGAGGAGGAAGATGCTGGAGATGTGGATGCAGGTGCTGAGGAGAAGGAGGAGGCATGTGGTGATCCCTTGCATAATGGCCACACCATCGACCTTCACAGACACACAAATCCTCACCCTGTAACGCCTTGATGGGGAGACCATCAGAGAACTCCTCACCCACATCCAGGAGGACATAGGGAGCAGTATCGGCATCAGGACATCCATACCACTGCTGGTAAAGCTGGTCTCGGTCCTGCACTTCCAGGCCTGCACTTCTGGCATGTTCCAGCACTCTGAGCCAGCTGCATGGCATATCACAGCCTGCATTCTCCATAGTACTGGTGCAGGTGCTGGGGTCCTCCTGCATATGTGGGCCAACTCATTGCCCTCCCTAAGACCCTATCATAGCTCAACACCACCAATGGTTGGTTCTATGCCATTGCAAGCTTTTCCAATGTGGTGACAGCATTGGATTGCATGCATGTGAATCTGGTGCCCCGCCACACCTCAGAGGAGATCTACAGGAACCTGAAGGAGTTCCAGTCCCTCAATGCCTAGGATCCAAGTGACCTGTGAATGCCAACCTGACCATCAGGCACTGCTCTGCCTGGTTAACAGGATCAAGCCACAAAGCTATGATCCTGCAGAAAAGCACCCTGCCAGAATGGCACGTCACAGAGGACACAGAACCTAATGTTGGGTGAGTACATGTACAATCCCATCTACCTTGCAGCTTGAGTGACAGGCAATGGGGGGTGTAACAATGTAACAAATGCATTTCCGAATGGGCCCTGCACACGCAGGACACACCTGCACTCCCCTAAATGGACAGGCAACACCACACAGGGGAGCACATGACTTGAGATGTAGCAGTCACTGAACTGGCCAGAGCAACCCCTACAAGACATCCACACAATGCACTACAGGTAACAGGATGCAACACCACACCCAAAGCCTGGCATAACACCCTCTCAGTCAGATACCTATAAAAAATTAGCGGTGGCCCCGAGCTGCATCTATGTGTTACCATGCCACTCTGGACAACATCCAGAGCAGTTCAATATGCATGCAAGGACTGGAATGTGAAACAGTGTAGCACAATGAGAAATGGGACAAGCAGGGACAGGCAGACCATTGCAATGCCATCATCACGGACAATCCTGTTGCCAATCTACAGTACTCACACCTGTGTCTCTCCACTGTGTACGTCACTCTGGATACCCACTGCTATCGTGACTGATGACCCCTCTGAAGAATCCCTAGACACTGCAGAAAGTGGCATACAACTGGGCCCATGTGAGGACCAGGGTGGTGAGTGAGCGGACCATTGACCTCCTGAAGTCCCGATTCAGGTGCCTGCAGAGGTCTGGGAGTGCACTCATATACATTCCAGAGAAGGTGGGACACATTGCAGTGGCCTATGAAATGTTGCACACTATCTGCATCAGGAACAACATACCCCTGCCCCCAGATCTGGATATTCCACCCCCAGAGGAGGATGATGCTATGCCACTCAGTCACATGCACCCACACACTGAGCCCAATGAGGCCAGGGATGGACGCATGAGCCACAAGAACTAATTGAGAACCTTTTCTGAATTTCCCCTCCACTCAGCACTTCCTTTGTACCTTAGTGTATATCATGCACAATGACAGTAAACACTTGGTGGAAAAAATTGAATTTCCTTTGATTGCTTCAAGTGAAAAGAATGTATTTGGGAGAAATGGGAATGCACCCATACCCTGTAACTCCCCCCCGCCCAACCATCACCACACCCCTCCACAAACACACCCAGTGAAGAACCCAGTCAGTGTTATTGTCACTTGCAGGCCCTCTTAGCCATGGGACTCTTGGCATACTCTTGTGTGGGATGTGGTCTGAGACCAGCATCTTGGGGTGCCTTGCTGGGAGCCCTCAGTGGTGGTCACAGATGTGGATGGGTCTGACCCTTTAGCCTGCATGTTGTCCAGGCAGAGTTGGGCGGCATGTTTCATGACCTGTACTGTGGAGGAGGTTATCTTGTTCCACTCTCTCACTCGTTGTGCAAGGGTGAGCAGGGTGGAGGTTGCATGGCCTTGGGACGTGTCACTACTGCGGCTGGAGGCCTGCATAATTCCCTCATGAGTCTCATTTCCTGTGCTATCGCAGGGATTTCTCCCTACCAGGCCTCTATTGCATGCAAGCATCTATGCTATGAATGCTGGGCAGTGGTAATGGTGGGTGGGCTATGGGATGACTTGGGGCTGAAAAAAGGTGAGGGGTATGTGATGTTGTTGTCCTCTTTCTCTTCCACTTCCTCCTCAGTGGCAACCCCACCATGATGGCCTGGTGGCTGATGTGCCTGTGGTGGTGCAGAGGGCACAGAAGGGACAGTGGGGCCACTGACTACAGGTGTGGTGGTTGCAGCTGTGCCACATGCAGCTTTGCGTGACAATGTTCATAATGGTGATGGGGCTGATGGTGGCTGTCACATGGCAGTTGTAGTGCCCTGCTGCCTGGGCCAGCTTGCCTTCGCAGTCCTGCCAGCAGCTGCCCAGCCTGATGGTGGTTCTGGGGCGTCACTGCCAGAGGACTGTGTGCCTGTTGGTAAGAGATGAGCATGCTGTTGGTATTCTGGGTGTCATACTTGCATTACAGTCATGCCACATGTTGGACTCTGCATGTGGATGCATGTATTTGGATGCAGAAATAGCATTTTCATTAGGTTTTTTGTACTTATAATCATCTTGGTTCCTGGTTCCTGCCTCTGCCATCCCAACACCCTGAATGCCCTCCAAGTGCAGGATGGAGATGCACCTTTCTTCCCCGGGCATGAGGGTGAGGGGTGGCACCATCCCTCCTCCTGTGGCTAAGTATTCCCTCCTGTGGGTGGTGATGATTTTGCACACCCTCAGATGCAGGTCATCCCATGGCTTGTGGCTGTCCCTGATTGTGCGGTGGACAGTCCCCATGGCTGCCAGGCTGTCCACAACCTCACACAATATGGCTGTCTTCTGCTATTGGCCGGTTTTGCTGTGTCCAGCCCAAGACAGCTCATTAGCATGCTGGACAACTCTGTCCACCAATGCTGCCAGTTCTGCCTCAGAGAACTTGTGTTTCTTGAAGAGTATGTTAGGGACATGTGCCTTCATGGCCTCTGACATGTTTTGTGCCTCCTCTCCCGCTAGATGGCAACAGGAAATGGGTGATTGAGAGTGGATTGTGTTTTTCAAGATGGCTGTGGGTGAGCTTCCTGTTCTGTCGTTAACACAATTACCATCACTGGTAATTCTGGTATTACTGTTTTCTGTAAGGGAGTGTGTGCGCGCCCGAGGACTTGTAATGTGCCAGTATTCCGGCGGTCACTCTGCCGGAAAAGATAATACTGGCACAATTTTATTACTGTGTTTTACTAGCAAACTGCATGTACTATAGTGTTAATAAGTCATTGGATTTTGTTGATCACAGAGAGTAATACATTCATATAACTGTTGCAGATATAATGCAATGAGCCTTATAAAGGCCATATTAAAACCATCAAAAAAAGCATACAAAATCCTGTTCTTCATTCATCCCGTGGGGATGGCGTGAGTCCATTAGGTTGATCTATGTTTCTCTCTATTTCAGTTTACGTTCAGTGTAAATATATGCATTTTTGCTGTCCACGACCTCTAGGATTTGAAACTTCATTTGTGCAATGCTGTGCATAACATGTTAAAATGCCTTGCCATAGGTGATTATGTGTTCTTCCATTTAACTGATGCTCATTCCACCCTGTTTTTGCTTTTCTACACATATACCCTACGAAAATCACACTTTGCAATGTTTTTAAGAAAAAATGTCTTCATTGTGCTTAGGTGGAACACAACGTTTCCGTTAGTAGCATTATTTCAATTAGCGCAACTCAAGCAGGAGAACATTCCTGTATGTTATTGCCCTCTGGGGTCTTGTAAGAATTTCATGTTGGTCTGGACTGGGTTAATACCCAAATACTCTGTGTTCTTGGCTGTCCAGGGACAGCTACAAAAAAGGTCACACAGTTTGCTATCTTTTCTAATGCTTTTCCAATTGACCATTTGAATCTACTACTCTGTGCCTAGAACTTGGATACAAATCCACTAAGGTTGGTGATGCTTTCTTGGGAGCTTTAGTCAATAGCTTTTCTCTAGTTTTGGTGTCGTATCTATCACTAGCTCTCTCCAACTCGTCCATCTTGTATCCCCTTGTCTGGAATTTGTTGAGTATTTCCAATAGTAGCTGGCTACTTTCTGTTGTATTTGTATTTGAATTTTATTTATTTGTATGGTGCACCAGGCCCAGGGACAACCGGGCGCATCACTTAGTTACAACATAAGAAAAACAGACAGAACCATAATTACAAAGTTTACAAGTATAATACAGAATTTACAGGTATAATATCAGCAATGAGAGGACAAGCACATTATATATACATGTACAAATTAAGCAGAGAACCCAGAGCTAAATGTCCTGGGCGGCCAGCCAGGTTTTGGTAAGGTGTTTGAATCTCAGATTTGAGGGTTCTGCTCTAAGCTCATTAGGTAGTGTGTTACAGAGTTTAGTTGCCAAGATAGGGAAGCTAATTCCACCTGATCTTTGGAGATTGAAAGGTGGAACCTCAAGGCAGTTTAAATGAGCCATTCTGCGGGGTCTAATGGAGTTGTGGAGGGCAAATCGGTAGGCCAGGTAGCAGGGAGCTTGGTTATGAAGGCATTTGTGGGTAAGAGCCAGGGTTTTCAGGGAGATACGGTGTGGGACTGAGAGCCAGCGAATATTGCGTCTGGTGTCGGATATGTGTTGGCGCCTGAGAATGTTGAGGGCAGCTCTAATCGCATTGTTTTGGACAATTTGTAACTTGTTTAGGTTGCGGCAATTGGTGCCTAGGTATAGTGCATTGCAGTAATCAATCTTGGATAATACAAGAGTTCTAGCCAGGGTGACACAATTGGTTGCAGAGAGGAAAGGGTGACAGGCTGTAATAAGCTTGCAGTTATATGCCGCTGCGGAAGAGACTGAGTTAGTTTGTCTGGTCAGATATATGGTCGAGTCAATGTAGATCCCTAGGGTTTTTGTGTCCTTGGCGGTTGGGATAATATTCCCATCGATGATGAAGGACTTGAACGCAGGGTCGAGTTTGGTAAGTTTTTGTGGCAAACCAAAAATAAGGAGCTCAGTCTTTTTGCATTAAGACAGAGTCTGTGTTGAGCCATCCACGCCTGGATGACCTGGTAGATGGCATTGACAGCGAGGGAGTCAGCCGTGTAGTCACCTGAGATAGGGATTAGTATCTGGGTGTCGTCAGCGTAGTTGGTGTAAGTGACACCCAGATAGTCCAAGATATCGAAGAGAGGTTTGGTGAACACGTTATACAACGTGGGTGAAACACAAGATCCTTGTGGCACGCCACAGGAGACGGGTGCAGGTTGGGCGGCTGCTAGTGGAGAGAACACGCGCATAGATCTATTGCCTAAAAAGGAGCTAATCCAGGTTGTACCTTTATCAGAGAAGTGTGCAGCTGATTTAAGGTGGTGGCAGAGGATTTCATGATTGACGAGATCAAAGGCCGCCGAGAGGTCCAAGAGGAGTAAGAGAGCAAGTTTGCCTTTGTCTTTTAGATCTTCAATCTGTGTTTTTAAATCTATGAGGGCAGTTTCAGTGCTGTGATGTGGCCGGAATCCAGATTGCCTAAGTCCCAAGAGTTTGTTAGATTCAAGGTAACAAACTACTTGTACCACGTACTATACGATTCACACACAAGAGTTGGCTGTATGGTAAACCCTTTAGTGTGGAGGGTGAATGGAAACTCATTCTGTGTAATAGGTTATTCCTAACGGTTGACTTGTGGAAAATGTTGGTGCTAAAACTGTCCTGCTTTGGACTCACATGTACATCCAAGAAATGTATTGCTGTTTCCCCTATGTCTATTGTAAATTATATTCTTGTAGCAATTTTGTCAAGATACACAAAAATAGTGTTCAATGTTTTTTACAGATCCGTTCCAGATTCCGAAAACATCATCAATGAACCTTCCTCAAAAAGTATGGATTTATACCAACCAGGGTATTTAAGTTTGCGATTAACTTAAACTTAAAACAGATGGCATAAAATGGTGCCATTGGTGCTCTCATTGACGTGCCTCACATTTGTAAATAATGCTGTTCTTTATAACGAAAGTAGGAGCTCTTGGATATGAACATCAAAAGTGTCACAATACATTTGTTTAATGCTGTGTTTTTATTCTGTTGCAATAGTAATGATTCAACAGCTGCTAGTGAAGAACTCAAGTGTAAAGACCCTCGACATCTATTGTGAATTGAATGCGTGGCACCTCAATGTGGGCTTCATTAAAATTATTGAGTAAATGTGTAGTGTGTCTTTAATATAGGTTGATGTTCTCTGTATCACAGATTGTAGAAAGACATCTATATATCTCCCTTAAGGCTATAAAATGCCCCTGATTGCTGATGCAATGGGTCCACTGGGCGGTTTCTCAATGTTCTCTTGTATTTTAGTTAAGAGATACAGTGTAGGGGTCTTAGTGTATCTTGTGTATAAGAACCTTATTGTTTTCTCATTGATCCATCCATGGTCCTCTTCCTCTTGAACAACATGGTTCAGGGCCTCCTGGATATCTTTTATTGCATCCATCAGGACTTTAAGATATGTTTTGTCATTGCTCAATTGTGTTTAGCATTCTATATCATAATCCACAGTCTTCTTGATTACCAGGGCGCCTCCTTTGGTTCGTGTATAAGGATTTCAGTGTATAAGGTTATCACTAAGGCTAGTTCACCAAGTTACATTTCTTATGTTTGGGGCTCTTCTATGGTATCTTACTAATATCATCTAATACATGTTTATGAAAGATCTCAATGGTACTGTTGGGAACTGGTGCTAAAGTTCTTAGGTTTAATTTCAATATAATGTTCCTCGCTCTCAATATCAGATGTTTCTTCTTTGTCTAATTAGGCAATAAATGCGTTCAACCTCATTTTTGTAAACATTTACAAAGATCTACCTTAGTCTCAGAATGTGTCGTACCATACATGGGGACAAAGTTAAGACCCTTCTGGCGGGTTTGTACTTCTTTAGAACTTATAATTCTGTTCGTAGTTTTCACTACTAGGTTCTCCTGTGTTGGAACCTATTTTGCATTCATGGGTTTCGAGGATTTTCTCTTTCCCTGCCTCCTTCTATGCTTTCTGGGCCATCTTCTAAAAAGCACCTGTAGGGCCTGATTCGGTAAATTGAGAGATATCTGCCTGTTCAGATGATCCTTTTGTAGCATTGTTCTGAGACTGAGTCATACCTGTACTGCTGTTATCATTCTCAGATGCTGAGATATCTGTAGAACTGCTACAAACTGTGGTTTGTTTGGTCAAGCCTGGTGGTTTGTATTTAGATACCAGGTGTGCACTTTTTCATTCAGATAATCATACGTTCCTCTGAAATGTCTGCACCTTTTTTCCTGTTCTAAGTCTCTTATACTGCTCAAAAATGTTATTAATCTCTTCTAAGATCCTATCTAATTGATCTTTTCCGAATGTTTCTGTAAGTTAATTCTGTATTCTGTGTATGTCTGCCTCCAAGATCCTTAATTGCTTAGATAATCATTTGATCGTAATAAGAATGAGGTCCCATCTTTGAACAAAATATGTGTTCTCTTTACAAATGGTGGGTCTGAGAGGAATGAGTAAGCCTGTGCTGTACTCTGTAGTACCTCCCTAGTGTCACTGCATGCAGTTTTCTATTGATTTCTCTCCTGAATTAATGTTTCTAGATTACTTATTTTGTGTGTTGGATCTTCTGTAGAGATTTTACTAGTTTTTCTAACCAGCCCCAAAATTGTCTCTGCCTCTTGTGTGCTGAAACCTAAGATTTCAGCTTTTTTCTTTGTGACTAATTCAATCCCTCCGGAAGGCATTACATGTGTGCCTATGCTTATGAATTGCAAAAAAATCCTAAGTAGTTACGACCTGGAAGCAGGCACCCCCAGTAATATATAATTGTGCAATTTATATTCTAGAAGATAGGGTCTCTTTCTACATTTCAACAGACAGTGGTTAAATAATCACATGCAAGCCTGAGACTAAGTAAACAATCACTTACGAAATGTTCGCTGCTGGATTATGACTCGAATCGCTTTGTTTATTGAAGTGGTACTGACATACATGCAACACATCACAAGGCCTTGTTCTATAAAAAAAATAATAAAAAAAAGATATTCTTGTTTAATCAGGAGACAATATTAGGAATAAAAGAAGTCCAATGCATTTTCTAACTATTGGAAGTCCATCATCAGGGACCACATCTGCAAAAACACATACAAAAATAGAAAAAAAAATACATTGTAAAACTCGTTGTTTGATCTCATCATCTGCCATTAATTAATATACAAAAAGAACAAGAAAAACTATATTAACTGTCTCCTTCCTAGTGATTAACCTCCCGTATATAAATCTCTTTACAGGCATACAGGTATATGCAAACCAGTGCATTTAAGGGCCTCCCTGAGGAACACTGTAATAATCCCTTGAAGTGACCAATGTGTGAAACAGTACATGTTCCATCAATTCAACACCATCTGACTAAGACAATCCAAGCATTAGATTGCAGTATGTGCCTGACCTTACTAACTATAACTCAATCTGATCATTAAATTGTAGCATGTGTCTAACATAACTGACTGCAGCATGATATTATCTAAAAGAAACAGTAGACGTTCAAGCCAAAAAGATAATGGAACACAAAGAAGCTGTGCAAGGTAAATTACAGTACCTGGCTTCTGTAGTTGTCCATGGGAAGAACAATAGAAACAGAGTCATGGTTATGTAGAATACATGTATAAACAAGGTCAATCACTGTAGCTCCTTAACATACCAGTGTACTCAAAACTGAAAGCGTGTTTTAAAAATACTGCATACTCACTTCAAAGCATAGCATGAGAAAATTGTCAGGCTCAGGCTACATTTGTGAATGAAGATGCTGGGAGGTTTATACTGCAAAGGAGATCATCGGAGCACCTTAAGAAACAAAGTTAAATCCTAAAAGGGAAGAAGGAACCTAATTCTGAGTCTAGAAAAGTCGTATCCCTTTAAGAGGTGTGAGGCATGATCCCCAATGTCATGTAGTGGTGTTCAACAGTGTCTGCACTCCCAGGTGCGAGCTCAGAATGCCAGCATAGAAAGGATGGGACCAGGCCTCAAGTGAACCTCTCCTTTAAAAATTCCAGAACCTGAATTCGATTGCATCCCAGCTTGGAGCATCAAGTAGAAAACTGTGCTCATATGAAAAACATGCAGAAAGCATGACAGTGCCTCACAAGTCACCGGAGTGGTCCCCTGGCTATCTGGCGGCTCTGAAAGAGGGGGGGGGGTCGAGTTAGTGGAAATGAGCTGGAAAAGTACAAGATAGCAGTGATCTGCTGTTGGCGGCCTCGGCCCGGTGGGTCCATTGGCTGGGCTTGAGGTGTTTTACGGTCGAAAGTTGTCATGTGCTGTTGTGCAAATCTATGTGCGGTTTGTTTTGTTGTTGCAGTGTAGTGAAGTTTGTGCGGATTGCTGCGTTTTAGGCTTGTGGTTGTGTTTGGTTAGAGTTCGAGAGGTGTATGCAGAGGGATGAAATTGTTAGTGGATTGGTCAGTTGGCATTGCTGTCCTTGCAATTATGTCTGGGTGTGATGCTTGATACCATTCACTAGTCCATCGGGGTGTGGCACTTGCACATTTTGAATATTCTTTCTAAATGTGAGGCAAGCTAGTGATCATGATTCCATTCAGGTGTTGCACTGTTGCACTTGTCATCATTCGTCTAAGCGTGGCACATGCTAAATTCATAATCCTGTCTAGATGTGGCGCATGCTAAGGTTAAGAATTCCATCTAAGTGTAGCACATGCTAACATTCACATTTCTATCTAAATGCAGCGCAGGCTAAAGTTAATCATTCTGTCTAAGTGTGGCCGATGCTAACATTCATAATCCTGTCCAGATGTGATGCAAGCTAAGGTTAAAAATAAGTGTGGCACATGTTAAGGTTAGTTACACCTGTCTTAAGGTGACAAAGGCTAATCTTTACCATTCTCTATAGATGTGGCACTAGCTAACATTGGCTAGTATGTTAGTGCGTAATGCAATACAACATCTACAGTCTAGCCAAGAATGGATTTTAGGCTGGAGGTCACAAATCTCTCTAAGTATGCATGTTGTAATTCTATGCCATCTGCGTTATGGAGAGGTGAGGTAGAGTGGCGAGGGCTTCCTGGAGTAAAATAATTGCTCTACGACCCACCCATGCCACACTTACAGTTTTGTTGGTGTCTGTTGGCTGCTGGCTTCCTTTGCTTCCCCTGCGGACACTTGCAGACACACCTTGGAGCCGCCAATGTAGGAGCCGCCCTACACCTTGGAGCCGCCAATGTAGGAGCCGCCCTTTGCCTCGGGCCCTTAGCCATAGGGGCTGCAACGGGCAGAGAGCTGCCCAGTGAAGGCCACTTATGTTCCGGAGAGTCCACGATCAAAGGCATTGGGGCGGGAGGGAGGTGGGCATAGGGGAGAGACCAGGAAGAGAGCCGCATGGCTGGCGGGGGCACAGGCACATGGGCCTTAGGGCCGATTGCTTCAAAAAATGGCCAAATGGGGCACAAAGGACACTGCACTCACCTGCCTCCTGATGGTAAATGGGGGCAGGCAGGGAAAGTGCGAGTCGGTAGACTCAAACAGCCTCGGAGAATGCACCAATCAGAGGTGTTGAGCGGGAGGGAGGCGGGCATAGGGGGGAGACCAGGAAGAGAGCCGCATGGCTGGCAAGGGCACAGGCACATGGGCCTGAGGGCTGATTGTTCCAAAAACAGCCAAATGGGGACACAAAGGACACTGCACTCACCTGCCCCCTGATGGTAAATGGGGGCAGGCAGGGAGAGTGCGAGTCGGTAAAGTCAAACAGCCTCAGAGAATCAACCAATCAGAGGCATTGCACGGGAGGGAGGCGGGCATAGGGGAGAGACCAGGAAGAGAGCCGCAGGGCTGGCAGGGGTGCAGGCACAAGGGCCTGAGGGCCGATTGCTCCAAAAAAGGCCAAATGGGGGCACAAAGGATGCTGCACTCACCTGCCTCCTGATGGTAAATGGGGGCAGGCAGGGAGAGTGCGAGTCGGTAGACTCTAACAGCCTCGGAGAATCAACCAATCAGAGGCGTTGGGCGGGAGGGAAGAGGGCACAGGGGAGAGACCAGGAAGAGAGCCGCAGGGCTGGCTGGGGCGCAGGCCCATGGGGCTTAGGGCCGATTGCTAAAAAAAAATGGCCAAATGGGGCACAAAGGACGCTGCACTCACCTGCCTCCTGATGGTAAATGGGGGCAGGCAGGGAGAGTGCGAGTAGGTAGACTCGAACAGCCTCCGAGAATCAACCAAACAGAGGCGTTGGTCGGGTGCGAGGCGGGCATACGGGAGAGATCAGGAAGAGAGCTGCAGGCCTGGTGGGGGCGCAGGCACATGGGCCTGATGGCCGATTGCTCCACTCCAAAAAAAGGCCAAATGGGGGCACAAAGGACGTTGCACTCACCTGCCTCCTGATGGTAAATGGGGGCAGGCAGGGAGAGTGCGAGTAGGTAGACTCGAACAGCTTCCGAGAATCAACCAAACAGAGGCGTTGGGCGGGTGCGAGGCGCGTATAGGGAAGAGACCAGGAAGAGAGCCGCAGGGCTGGCGGGGGCACGGGCACATGGGCCTGAGGGCCGATTGCTTCAAAATAAGGCCAAATGGGGGCACAAAGGACGCTGCACTCACCTGCCTCCTGATGGTAAATGGGGGCAGGCAGGGAGAGTGCGAGTCGGGAGACTCGAACAGCCTCGGAGAATCCACCAATCAGAGATGTTGGGCAGGAGGGAGGCGGGCATAGGGGGGAGACCAGGAAGAGAGCCACAGGGCTGGCAGGGGCACAGGCACATGGGCCTGAGGGCCGATTGTTCCAAAAAAGGCCAAATGGGGGCACAAAGGACACTGCACTCAGCTGCCCCCTGATGGTAAATGGGGGCATGCAGGGAGAGTGCGAGTCGGTAGAGTCAAACAGCCTCCGAGAATCAACCAATCAGAGGCATTGTGCGGGAGGGAGGCGGGCATAGGGGAGAGACCAGGAAGAGAGCTGCAGGGCTGGCAGGGGCGTAGGCACATGGGCCTGAGGGCTGATTGCTCCAAAAAAAGGCCAAATGGGGGCACAATGGACGCTGCACTCACCTGCCTCCTGATGGTAAAAGGGGGCAGGCAGGTAGAGTGTGAGTCGGTAGACTCTAACAGCCTCGGAGAATCAACCAATCAGAGGCGTTGGGCGGGAGGGAGGCGGGCATAGGGGAGAGATCAGGAAGAGTGCTGCAGGGCTGGCGGGGGCGCAGGCACATGGGCCTCATGGCCGATTGCTCCACTCCAAAAAAAAGCCAAATGGGGGCACAAAGGACACTGCACTCACCTACCTCCTGATGGTAAATGGGGGCAGGCAGGGAGAGTGCGAGTCGGTAGACACGAACAGCCTTGGAGAATCCACCAATCTGAGGCGTTGGGCAGGAGGGAGGCGGGCATAGGAGGGAGACCAGGAAGAGAGCCGCAGGGCTGGCAGGGGCACAGGCACATGGGCCTGAGGGACGATTGTTCCAAAAAAGGCCAAATGGGGGCACAAAGGACACTGCACTCACCTGCCCCCTGATGGTAAATGGGGGCGGGCAGGGAGAGTGCCATGTCGGTAGACTCAAACAGCCTCCGAGAATCAACGAATAAGAGGCATTGGGCGGGAGGTAGGCGGGCATAAGGGAGAGACCAGGAAGAGAGCCGCAGGGCTGCCAGGGGCTCAGGCACATGGGCCTGAGGGACGATTCCTCCAAAAAAAGGCCAAATGGGGGCACAAAGGACGCTGCACTCACCTGCCTCCTGATGGTAAATGGGGGCAGGCAGGGAGAGTGCGAGTCGGTAGACTCTAACAGCCTCGTAGAATCAACCAATCAGAGGCGTTGGGCGGGCGGGAGGCGGGCATAGGGGAGAGAACAGGAAGAGAGCCGCAGGGCTGGCGGGGGCGCAGGCACATGGGCCTTAAGGCTGATTGCTAAAAAAAATGGCCAAATGGGGCACAAAGGACGCTGCACTCACCTGCCTCCTGATGGTAAATGGGGGCAGGCAGGGAGAGTGTGAGTTGGTAGGCTCGAACAGCCTCCGGGAATCCACCAATCAGAGGCATTGGGCGGGAGGGAGGCGGTATAGGGGAGAGACCAGGAAGAGAGCCGCAGGGCTGGTGGGGGCGTGGGCACATGGGCCTGAGGCCCGATTGCTCCAAAATAAGGCCAAATGTGTGCACAAAGGACGCTGCACTCACCTGCCTCCTGATGGTAAATGGGGGCAGGCAGGGAGAGTGTGAGTTGGTAGACTCGAACAGCCTCCGAGAATCCACCAATCAGAGGCATTGGGCAGGAGGGAGGCGGTATAGGGGAGAGACCAGGAAGAGAGCCGCAGGGCTGGCGGGGGCGCAGCCACATGGGCCTGATGTCCGATTGCTCCACTCCAAAAAAAATCCAAATGGGGGCACAAAGGACACTGCACTCACCTGCCTCCTGATGATAAATGGGGGCAGGCAGGGAGAGTGCGAGTCGGTAGACTCGAACAGCCTCCGAGAATCAACCAAACAGAGGCATTGGGCGGAGGGAGGCTGGCATAGGGGAGACACCAGGAAGAGAGCCGCAGGGCTGGTAGGGGCGCAGGCACATGGGCCTGAGGGCCCATTGCTCCAAAATAAGGTCAAATGGGGGCACAAAGGGTGCTGCACTCACCTGCCTCCTGATGGTAAATGGGGGCAGGCAGGGAGAGTGCAAGTCGGTAGACTTGACCAGCCTACGAGAATCCACCAATCAGAGGCGTTGGGCGGGAGGGAGACTGGCATAGGGGAGAGACCAGGAAGAGAGCCGCAGGGCTGGCGGGGGACGCAGGCACATGGGCCTTAGGGCCGATTGCTAAAAAAAATGGCCAAATGGGGCACAAAAGACACTGCACTCACCTGCCTCCTGATGGTAAATGGGGGCAGGCAGGGAGAGTGTGAGTTGGTAGACTCGAACAGCCTCCGGGAATCCACCAATCAGAGGCGTTGGGCGGGAGGGAGGCGGGCATAGGGGAGAGACCAGGAAGAGAGCCGCAGGGCTGGCGGGGCACAGGCACATGGGCCTGAGGGCCAATTGCTCCAAAATAAGGCCAAATGGGGACACAAAGGACGCTGCACTCACCTGCCTCCTGATGGTAAATGGGGGCAGGCAGGGAGAGTGCGAGTTGGTAGACTCTAACAGCCTCGGAGAATCAACCAATCAGAGGCGTTGGGCGGGAGGGAGGCGGGCATAGGGGAGACCAGGAAGAGAGCCACAGGGATGGCGGTGGGCGCAGGCACATGGGATTTAGGGCCGATTGCTAAAAAAAATGGCCAAATGGGGCACAAAGGACACTGCACTCACATGCCTCCTGATGGTAAATGGGGGTAGGCAGGGAGAGTATGATTTGGTAGACTCGAACAGCCTCCGAGAATCACCCAATCAGAGGCGTTGGGCCAGAGGGAGGCGGGCATAGGGAAGAGACCAGGAAGAGAGCCGTAGGGCTGGCGGTGGCCCAGGCTCATGGGCCTTAGGGCTCTTAGGACAGGTTCCTATGTACGGAAGCTACCAATAGGTTGCAAGCCCATACATCATCTATGCCGACAGCAATGACTGATAGCTCCAACAAAACCACTGCAGCAATCACAGTCCTCCTCATCACACCAGTGCAACATGACATTGCAGGAGACATACCTGCCATGGACCCTGTAGAATGTAGACTTGATATTGGTGTTGGTGGGACATGGGTTGCGATCTCTGACATGTGATAGGGTGGAATCCAGCACCTGTGTGAGAATGCTGCTGAATTCAGATTGGGAGATACCAGCAACACTACTGACAGTTGTTTGGAAAGACCCAACTCTTCACATTCAGTAATGGTGGGATAGCAGCTAAAAGGTTGAACTGTGGCCACAGGTCAAAAGCTATGACATTTTTCAGATCCATGATAGTCTGTGGGTCAAGATGGTACACGTGTGCCATCACTTGGCGACATGATCTCGGTTGATAGTTACGGTGTCTGCACCCCTATCTGTGACGTGGCCTGCTAAAGGGCAATGCCTGCCAATCGTCAATGTTATGTGCACACTATTGCTTCTCCAACAGCATACCTCCTTTGTTCATGCTATTCGGAGTCCGGATATTGTTGGCCATACTGGATGACAATGCCATTTCTCATTGCATATGGATGGGTGGAAGGTTGATGAGGTATGGGGCTGCCCTGCCACTTCTTTTCTTCATACCCACTGTATGGGCACACTGCGCCACATGAATCCCCCTCTCATTTTCAAGATTTACCCTACATGTGGTGCTGGTAGCTCCTCTGGTTCTGATCCATCTTCAGATATCCCCTCCATCCCATGCTGCCAGCACTGCTGGTTTTCTTGCTCATTATCATGTGCACTCATGCCTGTGTATGCCCACTAATGTTAGGTGTGCCCCTGCAACTACCAATCACGTCTCTTGGTTGTGCAGGCATGCATTAATTTGATTGGTTTGTAGGCCATTTCAGCCAGATCCACTCTGGAGGGACATCTGACCATTTGCTGCAGTACCGGCTGATCATTTTTTAGGGATTACATGTATGGAGATGGACTGGGATACCAATGTTGTTTTGACATTGCTCTGTAATGAGCTGCGACAGAGCAATTGGCTGATCAGTGTTGTTTCTGTCAGTGTAGGAACACCGCTTTTCTGAAACTCTTGATCAGCAGAAATAAGCCGTTATCAGTTTCATCGCATTTCCAAAAATGTTTTGAGCTGATTGGCATACAAGTTTCTCGTTTCATGATTCAGTACTCTATGAGAGCCAGCAAGCAGAAAATAGGCGCGACAAAATAACTTTTGAAAGTATGAGTAGACACATACCAGTATTGCACATAGGCTTTCATGATCGTGGTGCTCCTTTCAATTATTTGGAATGTACCCGACACGTCCCATAAAAGCTACATGCCGAAAAAGACAAGCAGCAGTGTGGTTTAACTGATATGTTTTGTCTGCTAATGCGTTCTTTACAGGATCTGTAGATAAAAAAGAGAAATGAAATGAAAAATGGTGATAAATGGTTCTACAAATATTCTTTCGGTTGATTTTTGCTTACAAAATGTGTTTTTCAGTTTGGAAATATATTTAGTAATAAGGCAGACGTCTGGCTCTGGCACAGGAAAAATATTTGCCTACTGTCCGATACTCGGGCTAAAAATGAGTTTTGAAGTATTTGTTACACCCCGCCCCCCTCAACCACCCCTGTGAAAAGTCAAAATTATGTTTTTGGGCCAATTTTGACTTCAACTAATTTTTGTTCTATTCCTACCTTGATTACCAATGTACTGTATGAAAACATCCCAGATGTGCTGTTTAAAGCTGGCGCAGGGTGAATCTTTTTAAGTGGCCCCTCTGGGCAACAGAAGGCATGCTATCAAAAGCATATGCCATTATTACAGAAATGTGGCAATCCCCACCAACCTAAAATGGCTTCCACAACTTAATTTCCCATTCTGCTCGCCTTCAAAAAAAAGAATGTGCTAGACTGTATTCCTTAAGTGCATCAAATGTGCTGCTCTTCCTGATTAATGCCGAAAAAGCGTAGAGTAGAGCATTGATTAAAAATGATAACTGTTTTTTCTAAATGTTTTTTGTGAATTTGGGTATGTGCCGTGGAAAGTCAACATTGGCAGAGCTCATTATCCCACTGCAAATACATGCCAATGCAGACCTGTCTGGCTGTGATGGAAGTCGGCGTTGAGTTCAACTGCTCGTTTGTTTAACATCCAAGTCGTTTCTTTTTTTTAACGCAATTGCCTGTCATGTCAGCCTGCTCAGCTGTGACCATTTATCCAAAATCAGATGCCTCCTGTCATTTGTCATTTCAAAGAAAATAAACCAACGCTGCACGCGCTGCTCGCTTCACACCTGCCGCCCTGACAGGAGCCATGTATGTTACAACAGAGGGCCTGATTTACAAGCCGTTTTTCCAATTGGGATTCCACCATCGTAATACGTATTTGTAAATCAGTCTACTAAAATCCGGCATGTTTGTTCATGGAACATCACATCAGAGCGTTTATTTACTTTAAATACATATTTCTTTCATCAACCTATCCATCAATTGTGCACGTGCCACCCCTGATGCTTTGAGAAAGTGAACTTGCCCGCCTTCTCTTGGTGCGTTTGCAAGTACGCCGTCAGCCTAGCTTGAATGTAAGCTGTGAATTCTACACAACCGCTCTTGGATTAGAAAAGTGGGTTGTTGGAGCACTTCCAAATATCGAAGTCATATTTTGGTGCTCAAATAATTATGTGGATAAATATTTTTCAGAGAAGATATAATTCATCTTCCTGCGCCACAACTAGTTTCTTTTTTAATATTATTTAATGTTGTAGCGTCGCAATCCGATTCTAAGGAATCGAGACGCTTCTCTGGTTGTTCTTAAACCTAAAGAAAAATAGGGAATTTGTTCGAAAAGTGACTGCGCCTCCTTGCGACTGATGAGTATGATCAAGAATTCCAAATTGCATTTTTACGGTATGACCACAAATATTCTAATGACATTTCAATTTAAATCATTCAAAAGATACTTGTGTGAAATATGAATTCCATATTTTAATTTACAAAATGAATAACAATTGTGTGTTGAGCCGACACGTGTTTCAAGCAAAGGTCTTCCTCAGGGCTCTTGACTCATTCATTGTTGAATGTATAGCGATAACAGATACTGTTGGTCCAGCGTATATATCTAGTTACCAACTCCTGGTGTGCTTGTAATACGTTTGTTGAGCGAATACACAATTTGGTGTGCAGTGGTTCTTTGTTGTTGCTGTTCTTAATTGTACTAGTCAATTAAATACAAGGTTTTCCCCATTCGTTTGTGGGATGAGATCCTCCGTCCGGACCTTCGTGTGTCCTTTTTCGCGTCATTAATTCTCCTATTTTACAATGCGTATGTCTAATTGTTGCTTTCAGTACATACTGTAGTTATAAAAAAAGTATCAAAACCTAGAATAGCCATTGATATGATATGATAGAGCATTTATAACGCGCCTATACACAAGTGTTTCAAGGCATGACGAGGCAAAGGAGGGGGAAAAGAGGGAAGACAGAAAACGATATTACTAGGCCAGGTGTCATTCAGATCGAGCAAGTGCAAAGGGAGGGCGGAATGGGAAAAGTGCGTGGAGGAAGGGAGACAGGAAAGTGCAGTACATGGGATAGTAGAATAAATAAGATAAATAAGAACAGCCAGCTGGTGGCAAGTGCAAGGTAAGTGCAGACAAAGTGCTGGTAGGGGGACTGTAGGGATACAGAAAACAGTCCCCAGGTGCAGGGGTTGCCAGGGAGGCAATGCAGGTGCGCAACTGGCGGGGCCTGGGCCCGAGATCATAAAGGGTGGCCTGGTAACTTGTGCAATTTCAGCCAGGAATTCAGCAGGGGAGAGGGGGAGAGAAAGCAGAAGCAAAGAGGAAGATTTTGAGGTGCTTCCAGAACCGGAGATGGTTCTCCTCAGGTTTCAGGGCAGCAGGAAGGCTGTTCCAGAGGGAGGCCTCTGCCAAAGAGAGAGATCTACCACCAACTCGCTGCTTGGAGAAGCGACTGACCCTGAGGGAGTTGGAGGCGGATGAGCGAAGAGCTCGAGAAGGAAGATATTTAGGAAGAGAGAGTTGAAGGTATTGCAGCCCCAGGCCCCAGAAGGCCTTGTGGACAATGCAGAGGGTTTTGAACTTAATCCTCGCAGCCACTGGGAGCCAGTGCAGAGATTTCAGTCCTGGAGCGATACAATCCCTGGGCTTGAGGCCAAGGACAAGTCTCGCCATCCTGTTCTGGATAAGTTGCAGAGGACGGAGGGTAGAGGCAGGCAGATTTAGATAGAGGCTGTTACAATAGTCCAGCCTAGAAAGAACCAAGGCTCTGGAGACAGTGAGCTTCGGGGGGAAGGAGAGGAAAGGAAGAATACCTCTGAGGAGGTGCAGCTGGTAGTGTGACTTCTTAGAAACGTCGGAGATGTGAGGAGAGAAGGAGAGTGTGGAGTCAAAGATGACCCCAAGGTTTTTTGCCTTGGAGGTGGGAGCAGGAAGAGGGCCAAGAGAGGCAGGCCAGAGAGCTGCAGGGAATGAGGGAGTGGGTGTGCCGATGAGTAGAATCTCAGTCTTACTGGCATTAAGGCAGAGGTCATTGGCGGCACACCACTCCTGGATACCAGACAGACAGTCAGAGATGAGGGAAGGAGAGGAGGAGGCCAGGGGTAGCCTGAAAATGAGCTAGGTATCATCCAGCACTGAAAATTGGGGCAGAGCACGGCGATGAGGTGGGCAAGGAGTGACAGGTATTGGTTGAACAGCCAGGGAGAGAGGTTAGATCGCTAGGGGACACCACAGGTAGAGAAAAAGATATCGGAGAGGAAGGACCAGAGTTGGACCTGGGAGGCTCGGCCGGAGAGGAAACAAGTCAGCCACGCGAGAGCCTGACCAGTGATACCCAGGTTAGTATCATTTATGTGTGTTAGAAATTCATTTATGATAGGTTATAATTCCAAAATGGCCTGTCTGGTACATTCCTTTTGTACTCTTTCGAAATACCCCTGTGGAAAAAGGAAGGGGAAAAGTAACTCCATTGATGGTTCCAATCTGCTTTGCATTAAATCAAAGAGCATTTTGGGAATGTAATAATGTCCATTGAATTTTTCATAACACTCACTCTAATATGATAATGATTATGCCATTGAAGTATATATTTTGATTTGGCCAACTTCAAAATTGAGATGTGGGGTAACCATGTTTGTAACATAGGGTTGCCAGATATGTTTCCATTTGACCTGCGCTAGGTTTGAGTGGTCTCAGGTTATAGATGGCTGTGCACAAGCTCAATCCCAATGCACAGACACCCTAAGAGAGTTCTATCCATAAATACATATTTGGCATTTGTATAGCGCCACCGACATGTGTGTTTGCAGAGCTCTATGGTAAATATGTGTTAGAATGACCAGTTATTACCCACCATTGTTCTACTCACATTATGACCTTGGATTGATGTAAGCATGAGTAAGTCCAGATGGGTTTCAAACCCTCCCAACCCCGTGTTAGGCACACAGGTCACGTACGGATAGAGCTACCCATCAATCCATAGTTGAATAGTTTACATGCCGAGTACCACTGTGTGACAGATATGTCTACTCCTAAATCCCTGGCCTCCTTCATTCTGGCCTCCATTAAGGGGGATTAGCCACGCTTCACAATTTTATTCTATAGTAGTAACAATACCCAGTGACCTATGCCAATATCCAGGATCAGTCATAATACCAGATTTACTTCAGGCCTCACTGTCAAATCTAGCCAGTATTTGGTGTCGCGCTGCAGCATATTGTAGGAACTGAACCTTCCTGACCCCAAATTAAACCCCAAGTTTCTCCATAGAGATATTCCAATGCATACATCCTGCTGCCTTGCACCTTAATATGTACTTTATTTTGTATCATTGTAGTTTGCACGCTGGTTAATTAAGGTATCCCATTTAATTCTCCTGCCTAATCTACTGAAGGCCTCTTGTACTGTGGTAATTACCCTAAACCAGTGTTACGGTCCGGAGGCCTCATAAAAGAGTGGTTCATCAAATTGCACTGTTTGGTATAGTTAGGATGCCTGTCAGAATAGCTCAGAATTGAGAAGGGCAACCCCTCCCCTTCTAGAGACAGTTGCATTATACTTATCCCTAGCCAGGCCATACTCCCTCTCCAACAGTTGAATTAGTATTTTATTAAAGTCCATTACAATTTTAGGCAGAATGCTCACTGGCATCATCTGCACCTTGTAAAGGAGTCGGCGTAAAATAATGATCTTGCTCAGTGTGATTCTACCCATCACTGCAATGGGCAATCTCCCCCAGAATCCAATGGACGTTTTAATTGTTTCAAGCCTACGTTGGATGTTAGATCTTCAAACCTGTGCTGCATCCCTAGAAATCATTACCCACACATTTTAATAGAGTCTAATACCCACTTAATTCACTGCATGAAATTTAGAGTTTACTCATTTTGTAAAATGCATTTAAACCAATGCAAACTACATGTTTTCTATGGTTTATATGCATCACAAACTATATGGTAAAACTTTGGTTTACATGTTGGTTTACAAATGCGCAAACCGTGGAGTCCTGAAGTGCCATTTGGACTTCAGATTCCAGAATTTTTGGAATATTAGGTTTACAAAACCGAAGAACTTTGGAAATGTAAGGTACGCTCATAAACAATTTGTGTAAACACCAACTAGACATCAAGTTTGCAAATGGTTTGGTTTAGATTTCAATCATCCATGACATTCCTCTGAGATTTTGCCATGCTGCTTGACCCTGTGCAGTCTGAAACCAAGAGGCATGAGTGCTGGTAAAACCACTGGCCTGTTATTAAACATAGACCAAGAACCCAAAGAGTTTTGAGCAAAGACCCACAGCACTCTGAAGTATACCCAGGCCTGCCTGTCCTCTGCTGCTTGTTTTTTTAGTTGGGGTTAGCTACTGGACAGCTGCTCTACACCCCAACATCCACTCGCCTAGTATTTGACTTAGGATTCTTTCCAGTGGCTCCATCACGTAAATGCATCGAAGGCTTCTTTTTCACCGCCAAATCAAACCATAGGTTGGTTCGGCCTCTGGTGGACTTGGACTTTTAGAAACTGTCATGTTTTTCGACAGCTCATGGTTCATTTTCTACAACCACAGGAGCATAATTGTTGGTGTCCCTCTAATATTGAGCCCAATGAGAAGCTGACTTGTTAAATAAATATTGGTCCTGGTTCTTGGACCCTAACCTACACCCAGGGGGTCCCAGTTGGCTCTGGACGATGAATCGACTGCAGATACAGATTCTGTTTTAGCAAAAAATCAGGGTTGGGGGAAAGTGCCCCCCTTTATTGGACTTTTACTGGAGGTGATGAAGGTGATTTGGTGCTAGGATACGAATCTGGCCCAATAGCCAGGTAGTGTAGAAGGTGGCACAGCAGTACTAATATGTTTGGTGATCCCGAGTCCCAAGGGTCCTTGACAATGGGTTCCTGCCACTATCATTCCCACTCAGATTTACTCCTCTTTTGAATGCCTTGTCTGCAGGCTCTCAATCTCTCCTAACCACCTTCTTACTGTTGCTACTCTCTAGCGGCCTCCCAGGCAAATCACCTCTTTTCTCTCTGAATGGGCTGACCTCTCCTCCTCCCTCCTGGCCTCAACCACTCAACTCCTCCTCCTTGGTGACTTCAACATCCACCACGATTCTCCCTGTCCCTCATCTCTGCTCTTTCGAAACCTCTGCGATTCCCTCTCCCTCTCTATCCTTCCCTCTGGCCCGGCACAATCTGCTGGACACACACTTTATCTCATGTTCCCCCTTGGCCTCCCCCTCTCTATGCCTCAGGACCACGCCTCTCTCCTGGAGTGACCACTGCCTTCTATCCTCCCATCTCACTCTCTTCCCCCCCAAGCCAACCCCACCCCAACACTGCCACTTACTTTCACGGACATCCGTCCTATGAAGCGTGTGTCAGCTGAGGCTTTTGCTGCCACCTTCTCTCCCCCTCCTCCTCCTCCTGGCTTAATCACACCCCGACACAACCCTGTCCCTTCTCTACTATTCTATCTCTGATACTCTTGATGCTTTTGAACCTGTCAAGAGCATCCGCTTGAAGTCCAAAGCCAAGTGCAACTCCTGGTATGACTCCAACCTAGCTACACTTAAACGTAAGTGTAGGGCGGCTGAGAGGAAATGGAGGGTTTCTTGCTCATCCTCTGACAAACTGGCCTGTCGCATGCTCCAAAGGCAATACCGACTCTCTGTCCGCACTAAGAAGAGAGCCCACATTCAAGCCCGTGTCTCTGCGACATCTAACAACTCGGCTGAACTCTGTAAAATCTGCAAGGAGCTTGCCAACCCTCTGGCAGTCTCCACCCTTCCTCTTGTCGCCCAGGCTCTCTGCAATGCCCTTGCCTCGCACTTTATCTCAAAAACCCAGGACATCCTGCCCACCCTCTCTTCCCCTGCCCCTCCTATTCCCTCTCAGTCTGTGCTTGCAGAACCCCCTTTAACCACCCCCCCATCGTCCTTCTCTTCCTTTCTGATTTTCTCCCCTGACGAGGTCGCTAGACAAGTCCGATCTTTGAAAGCATAGTCAAAACAGGTTCATTCCTGTTTCTCTAAAACAGGGGTCTCCAACCTTTTCGTTGGCAAGAGCTACTTGTAGTTAATAGCCAATAGGCGGGAGCTACTAGGGTGGCGATATCCATGAGTATGAGAAGTTCGACCAAGATGTTTTTGGGCAGTTTATTTGCTCTTCATATAGAAAAGGAATACTGTATGTAGTTACTGTGATTAATATATCAATAACTTCCAAAACGTGTTTATTTTATTATTTTTTATTAGCTGCTGTTTCCTAAAAATTGTTAAGCATATCAGAAGTAGGAAACTAATCGAGACATTCATTGTGAAGGCTTAACCTTCATGCTATCCACCAGTGCTCAGTAATCCAGTATAAAGCTTGAAACAGCAACAGCACTCAGATGATGTCGGATGGGATCAAGGTTTTGATTTCAGGAAGTTCATCTGAAAAAGTCAGATTCACAGAGACAGGCAATCACATTGGCTGATAATGCAGATACCTTTTTAGCCATAGTGATTGCACACCCGACATGGCAGACATAGATCCAGGACAGTTTTCAAACTTGCTTACAACAGACTCCGCCATGGGAGTCACTGTGCCCTTCACAACTGCAACATCTGTAAAAGAGCATTTAAGGATACTTAATTCCAACTATCGTTTCATAAAACATCTCACATGTTTTTTAAGTCCTGGTATTGCTAGACATGTCGCTTTACATTCATGTTTAGTTTTTTTAAAATGTAAGTGGACAAGCACCAGATTGTAGTGCATCTAGTAGTGTTCCATGTTTACTTAAAAGTAAAAATTCCAGATATCGCTTGAGTTCCTGTTTTGGGACATCCATAGAGGCGGGCTCCTCCTTATCACGCCATATTCCATCCTAAGCTTTAAAACAGTTTTGGTACTAGAGCTTTAAAACCGGGAACTCAATATCTGAAAATATAAAAAATAATTCAGTTTTACCATAAACACGCAAAGCGAGATGTACCTTTTTTCTTGCAAGCTGGGACTCACACGGATTGTTATTTTTCTATGCGCACACACACACAGACAGACAGAAGTCTACAATTACCAGCATGCAAAGTAATGCTAGCTGATATCAATCTAAAGAAACACTGTGAGACTGAAACAATCACAGACCAAGCTTTGTTTTACATAGCATGCAGATGTATGCACCCATGCTCCTCTTGGTGACAATGGCCACACACACACATTTCCCCATTTACTTTTGTTATTGATAGTTAACCCCATGTTGGGACGCTGCCAAAGCCTTCAAAACCAGATGTAGCCCCTCCTCTCATTGTGCACACAGCTTTTGACTGTTTACTTTACAGGAAGAGGAGTGGGACGGGGCAGGGGAAAAGTCCCAGGGACTTCAGACACCAAAATAAACACACAGGACTCATTTTGGTGTCTGATCAAAGAGCTACTGGGAAGCTTCATGCGAGCTACCAGTAGCTCACGAGCTACTGGTTGGAGACCACTGCTCTAAAACCATCAAGGACAACATTGACACCCTCGCTCCAGCCCTTGCCAATTTTTGCAACCACTCCTTTGCCTTAGGATCCTTCCCCTCCCATCTCAAGCACTCCCTTGTGCATCCTCTTCTCAAGAAACCCACAGCTGATCCTTCCTGTGCAGCTAACTATCGCCCAATTTCCATTACCCCATTTCTGGGCAAACTCCTGGAAAAGCTGGCGATCTCTCAGCTTAACCTTCACTCAGATTCTGTTGGCTGTCTCCATGATCACCAGACTGGTTTCAGAGCAGCCAGAAGCATGGAAACTGCTCTCCTGAACATCCGTGAAGATCTGCTCTCTAACCTGGACTCTAACATTCCCTCTGTCCTCATCCTTATTGATCTCTCTTCTGCCTTCGACATGCTCAACCACACCATCCTGCTCAACCGTCTCCGTGATAACCTGGGTATCACTGATCAGGCTCTGGCCTGGCTGACCTCTTTCCTCTCTGATCGACCCTCCCAGGTCCAATTGGGGTCCTTCCTATCATCCATCTTCCTCTCTACCCGTGGGGTTTCCCAGGGGATTAACCTCTCACCCTGGCTTTTCAACCAATACCTGGCAACTCTTGCCCACTGCATTGCCATTTTCTGCTCAAATTTCCAGTGCTTTGCTGATGATACTCAACTCATTTTCCAGCTGCCCTCAGCCACCTCCTCTCCCTCTCTCATCTCTGACTGCCTAACTGCCATTCAAGATTGGTGTGCCGCCAACAATCTTTGTCTGAATGCCAACAAGACTGAGATCCTCCTGATCGGCACACCATCTGCATCCTTTTCCCTCACTCTCTGGCCTGCCTCCCTTCGCCCCCCTCATACACCTTCCTGTGAGGCTAAGAACCTCGGGGTCATCTTTGAATCCACACTTTCCTTCTCAGCCCATATCTCTGAGGTCACTAAAAAGTCAAACTTCCTACTGCACCTCCTCAGAGGTACCCTTTCCTCTCCTTCCCTCTGAAGCTCACTGTCTCTCAAGCTCTGGTTCTCTCTAGGTTGGACTATTATAGCAGCCTCTTTCTAGATCTACCTGTCTCTACTCTCCGCCCTCTGCAACTTATCCAGAACAGGACTGCAAGATTGTGCTTGGCCTCAAGCCCTGGGATCGTATCTCACGAGCTCTGAAATCTCTCCATTGACTCCCAGTGGATGCAAGGATTAAATTCAAAACCCTCTGCATTGTCCACAAGGCTTTCTGGGGCCTGGGTCAAAAATACCTTCAGCTATTTCTCTGCAAATACCTTCCCCCTCTCGAGCTCTACGCTCCTCTACCTCTAACTCCCTCTTGGCCAATCGTTTTTCAAAAAACGAGCCGGGGGTAGATCTCCATCTTCGGCTGGGACCTCCCTCTGGAACAGCCTCTATGCCACTCTAAAACTTGAGGAGAACCATCTCTGGTTCCGGAAGCACCTCAAGACCTTCCTCTTTGTTTCTGCCTTCTCTTCCCCTCTCCCCTGCTGACAGGCTCTCCCTTGGCACTGTGCACCTGGCCACCCTCTTTCCCCTGTGCCCAGGTACCTGTTCACGCTGCCGCCCTCCTGCACTGTCTCATGACCACCCCTTGCACTGTTGGACTGTATCTGTACCCATACATCCCCCCTTTTCTTCTTTCTGCACTTATCAGACTTAAAACACAGCACTTGCCACTTGCTGGCTGCACTATCACTGTTTATTGCCTCCATTTTCTATTTATGTTTATTTATTATTTATTTATCTGCTCTCCTCTGCTCTGCATTTTCCACTCTGCCCCCTTCCATGCACTTTTTCCATTTTCCCTTTCCCATGCACTTGTGCGTTCTCAATGTCACTGGGCCTAGTAAGATCGTTGTTGTTTTGTGTTCTCCCCTGTTTCCCCTCCCTTGCCTAGTCGCGCTCTGAAACACTTGTTAACGAGTGCAATACAAATAAAATATCATATCATATCATAACACTGTTGTAAAACTTGCTAGTCTGGTTTACAAAAATGCTTAACATAGTAAATGAAACGTTTGCTAATGCTTTACATCCTTTAAAAACACTTTGCGTACAGAATATACACGCATCAACATGTTGTGTAAACATCAAATAAAGATTAGGTATGCAAATGGTTTGCAACATTGCTATAAACTTGCGTAAATCTAAGGTTGTTTTCATGCAGTGTTTGACACCAAGGCAGGTTATTCTGCCCCTTACTTTGCCTTTAACTCCACAGAAAGAACAAAAACCAATACAATAAATGTCTGTTTTATGTTTCTACTAGTTTACTAGAGAATCCTTCCTGCTTTAGCCACCCTCCTTTGTGTGTGTGTGAGAGAACACTGTGTGTATACACCTGACTGCCCACCTCTCTCAATTGTCTTTCTTATTATTGTGTGTTAGTACTTTCTAAGATGAAGGAAATTTAATTTAAATGATGAAGCACAGAAGATATTTGGAGGTAGGAGAGTTGGAGGAGAAAGAGGATGCTGGCTTCTCTTGTATGAGCCTGGTAGTTGCTGGGTGGTTATCTTGGAGACAAATGATGCCCTTTCTGTGGTTGTGGCCTCTGTAGATGACAGAACCCCACAACCAGAACAATTGTTGCCTTTAGAGGGGGGTGAATCATTAGAGGACGTTCAGGAAGAGGAGAGGTAGGAGGGCTGTTGGAAGATTTGCCAGTTCCACAGTTGAAGGAGGTGGAATATGAGAAATCAAGGTGGTGAACAACAGAGGGTGCACCAAATTCAAAGGATGAGATGGCAGAGGGAATGGTAGACGAGGCACAGACAGTGGAGAAAGTCTGGCCATTGTAGTTGTGGATCCATTGCAGTCATTCCTAGACAAGGCTCTTACAAATGTTGGAGTTCTACTAAAGGTGTCGGAGGGTGCAGCAGAGATTTTGGGCTTCCCGGCGAAAGATGAGGGGAGGATGCAGATGTGAGTGCAGGAGGAGGCAGAAGAGCAAGAAGCAGAGGAGACAGATATGGTTCCCCAGCAGTGGTCACAGGAGAAGGAAGAGACTGGGGCATCTTCACCTGCATAAACTCTGGCTGAACGGACAAGGCTGTCACATGTATTGATTGTTAGGAGTTAGGCAGGGTTGGGATAATCATGGGCCCAGACAGTGCCCATCTGATCATGTGTTTGAGAGCACTTTAGTGTAATGCTTACCTGGACTCCTCGGGAGCGTAATGCCTTCTCAACCTGTGAACCTGGTACTTGACACCTTTTGGATTCCCTTTCTGTTTTAAAACAACAATAACCACAAAAGAACACTGTAACATCTATTGACTAAACTACTACTTCATGACATGTGTGCTCCTTTAATCCCTCCCTTCTCACCTGTCTTTATTTGTTGTGAAGGTCTCCATCCTGCTTTTCTACAGGGGCGCGTTGAGGTGAAGAAATAATGGTGACTTGGGTATCTGTTGTACTCTATAGCTTCTTGTCAAATAAATGTCTTTACTTTTAAGAATGAGTCTTGGGGTAAGTAGCTGGTGAAAATGCTGTAATCATTGAGGGCTTACATCAGATTCCTACATTGGAGAGATCTCCCTTCTAATAACTTGCTCTTTTTCTCATTCTTTTGCAGGTTCTCGGAATTTAGGAAAAGGGCTTATGGCTGAGAAGGACTGCAGAGTTACCCAGAATGAGCTAACGTTTATGAAAGGTGAGTTCGCCTATACAGAGTAACTGCAGCCTTCAGGGATGACTGCGAAAACAACTGTGAGGTGAAAACCTGAAGAACCTTCAGGTACGTAATGCTTATTTAACGTCTTCTTCTTTTAACTATAAGTTCATATATTGTTAATTAAATACCTTTTGTTTTATCTGCAGGTTTTCAGAAAGCTGAGTAAAAATACCTTCGGAAGATGCAGTGGCTACGGAAGAAACTTCTGATTGAAGATACTGCGACTACGGTCGAAAACTGCTGACTGAAGATGTTGCGGCGGTGAGTGAAAATTCTGACGGAAAATGCTGAGACTACGAGTGGAAACTGCTGACAGAAGATGCTACGGCTGAGGGTAAAACTTCTGACTAAAGATAGTCACTTCGGAGATAACCTTGGTCAGGTAAGTATTTTCTATTAAGTATGGAACTCTGTAAATTGCTGTGAAGCTAATGTCTCTATTATCTCTTTCTAGAGGTTCTGTGAGGAGAAACGCTGGTAGCATTACCTGCTGTCAGTGGGTCAGATGCGAAGCGCGTGTGCCAGTGGAGGCAGGGTTTAAATAGCTCCCTCTGTAATATGAATAGAATGTGCTGCCACTTATGAATGGATCATGTGGTGGTCATGTTACGTGTATGGAATTTACCGTAAAACATCACAATAGTTTATGGAAGTGTATGCTGAGAATGATGTAAATGGCATGTGTGCCAGGCTAACACCCACCTTTGACCTGCTGGTTTATTTAATGTTCCCTGCCTAGCCTGAAAGCCTGAATGAGGATTATGTCCACTGACTGGGATCATGACAGTTCCCCCCCCGCAAGACCCCTCCCAAAGATGGACCCTCTGGCCCTGGTTTAGTGGGGTGATTCTGATGAAACTTCTGAAGCAATTTGGGAGCATGAATATTTGAAGTGGGTTCCCAAGTCCTGTCCTGTGCACCAAACCCTTTCCAATCCACAAGGTAGAATAATAACCTTTTGACAATCTTGGAATCTACGATTTCTTTCACTAAATATTCTGGTTCACCTTCTATGTTCAGGGGTTTTGGGGATGGTTGTAGTCTGGTCCCCGGATTCATTGGTTTTAACAAGGAAACATGCAATACAGGATGAATTTACATGTGAGCTAATAGGTTCAATCTCAATGCTACAGTATTAACAATGGCTTCCACAGAGAATGGGCCCAGAAATCTGGGCTCAAATTTACGCAGGCTCTTACGTGCAATGTGTCTAGAAGACAACCATACCTTATCTCCTACTTTATAGATTTTCTTCGACGTTTATCTGCAAATTTATTTTGGCTTTCCTTTGCTGTAGTCAAATGTCTCTCGACCTCCTTTTGTACCTGGGTAATGTTCTCATGAAGATTCCGTACTGTTGCAATTTCCAAGGATTCTGTTGGATCAAAGGTAGAGGTTCGAGGATGTGAACCGTTAAGGACGTAAAAAGGGGTATAACCTGTGGATGTGTGTTCAGAGATATTATACGCATACTCTGCTACGCAAAGGACATCCACCCAAGAACAATCTATCTGGTGGAGAAGCCATTGAAGGTATTGTTCTAGAGTTTGATTGGTTCTCTCAGTCTGACCGTCAGTTTGTGGGTGGTGGCTAGTAGATAAACATAGTTCACCTTTAGCCAACTCACAACATTTTCTCCAGAATTGAGAGACAAACTGACTCCCTCTATCAGAGATCACTGCAGACGGAAATCCATGAAGATGCACAATTTGTTCTAGGGACACTTTGGCTAAAACTGATGATGTGGGAAGTCTCTTGAGGGCAATAAAATGAGCCATTTTGGAAAACAAGTCCACCACTACAAGGATTGCGTTATAACCCGAACAAGGGGGTAACTCAGTAAAAAAAGTCCATAGAAATGGTATGCCATGGCACTGGTGGCACAGGTAATGGTTGAAGAAGTCCTGCTGGTCTCTGCTTTGAGCTTTTGTTTTGGGCACAAATTCCACAAGTTTGGATGAAATCTATGATATCCTTGCGCCATGTTGGCCACCAGAAATGTCATTTGATCTTGGCTGTGGTCTTAGCGATTCCAGGGTAGCCTTATAGTGGGGCGCCATGGTAGTCTGCCATGACCTTCCTTTGTAGCTCCTGATTTGGTAGGTAAAGGGGACTCTGGAAATAAGGTAAGCCTTCTTGAATGCTAAACTTCGGTCCTTTTGACTTACAGGCCTCTAATTCTGAAGTGGTCATGCTTAGTTGAATCTGTGACTTTAGGTCTTCTTCTGAGGATCCAGTGACTCCCAGCACCTTCTCTTCTGGAATTATGTTTACTGGATCTGGAGTACTTTGGACCTCTTCTTTCTCTCCAATCCGTGACAAGGCATCCGCTTTACCATTCCTTACTGCTGGGCGGTAAGTAATAACAAAATCATATTCCACAAAAAACAATGCCCAGCGGAGTTGTCGGGATGATTGAGCCTTTGCATTACATACATTTTGCAGGTTTTGGTGGTCTGTGAAAACTATGACAGTATGTCGGTCCCCCAATAAATGGTGTCTGCATTCATTGAAAGCATGTTAATGTTAATGTTAATGTTAAAGGACATTTGTACCACGCACTATCACCACCGTAGTGGTCCCTTGGTGCTCTGGCGGCTCTGAAAGAGGAGGGGAGGTTGAGTTAGTGGGAGGAAGCAGGAAAAGTGCAAGAGAGCAGTGATGTGCTGTTGACAGCCTCAGCCCGGTGGGTCCGTTGGCTGGGCTTGGAGTATTTTGTGGTCCGTAGTCGTTGTGTGCTGTTGTGCAAGTCTGTGTGTGGTTTGTTTTGTTGTTGCATTGTTGTGAAGTTTGTGTGGATTGCTGCGTTTTAGGTTTGTGGTTGTGTTTGGTTAGAGTTTGAGAGGTGTATGCAGAAGGATGGAATTGTTAGTTGGTTGGTTAGTTGGCATTGCTGTCCTTACAATTGTGGGATTCCATCTAGGTGCGGCACCTGCTGACAGTCACCTTTCTATCTAGATATGACGCTAGCTAGGTTCATAATTCTAAGTGTGGCACATGCTAACAGTCACATTTCTATCTAGATGCGACGCAAGTTAGGTTCAGAACTCTTAAGTGTGGTGCATGCTGAGAATCATATTTGCTAATAATCACATTTCTGAGATTCCATCTATGTGTGGCATATGCTAACAATTACATTTCTGTCTAGATGCGATGACGCAGGCTAAATTTGAGAAATTCTATCTAAGTGTGGCATATGTTAATAATCATATTTCTGTCTAGATGCGACGCAAGCTAGGTTAAGAATTCTAAGTGTGGTGCATGCTGAGAATCATATATGCTAATAATCACATTCCTGTCTAGATCTGGTGCAGACTAGGCTTAAGAAATTCCATCTAAGTGTGGCATATGCTAATATTGCAATTATGGAATTCCATCTAGGTGCGGCACATGCCGACACTCACACTTCCATCCAGAAGCGACAGAAGCCAAAGTTCAGAATGCCATACGAGTGTGGCACATGCTAACAGTCACATTTCTATCTAGATGCGACGCAATTTAGGTTCAGAACTCTAAGTGTGGTGCATGCTGAGAATCATATATGCTAACAGTCACATTTCTGAGATTCCATCTAAGTGTGGCATATGCTAAGAATCACAATTCCATCTAGATGCGACGCAGGCCAATGTTCACAATTCTATCTAAGTGTGGACATGCTAGCATGTTTTATTGCTACTAATTCCTTATCTGTGATACTGTACTTTAGTTCTGTGGTTGAAAACTTCTTAGACCAGAAGGCCACTGGATGCAGTTGTCCAGTTTCGGTATGTTTCTGAGATAATACAGCTCCCATGTATTATCTCAGAAACACTGGATGCATCGGTTTCCACTATGAATGGTAGCTCAGGTTGTGAGTGTCTAAAAATGGGAGGAGTGGTCACATTTTTTAAAAGTTTTCGAAAGCCTCTCTTGCTTCTTTTGTTCAAAAGAATGTCTTGTGCTTTTGCAATAATGTTGGGAAAATCATGCAACAAAGCATCTATAAAAATGTGCTAATCCTAAAAAACGTTGGACTCTTTCACTGACATGGGGTAAGGCCAATTCAAAACAGCTTCAACTTTTTGATTATCCATTTGAATTACCATTGGTGACAGTTTGAATACCAGAAATTCCACTGAGATCGAATGAAAGGAGCATTTCCCCAACTTGACAAATAACTTGTGTTGCTGTAGTTTTGTAAGTACTGCCCTTACATGGGTTATGTGCTCTTGGACTGAGTTAGAATAAATTAGAATGTTATTGATGTACACTAAGGCACAGACATCTAGCAAATTGCGTAGGACATCATTCATAAAGTTCTGAAAAGCTGCTGGAGCATTGCATAAACCGAAAGGCATAACTTGGTACTCATGTGAGATGTATTTTGGTGGGAGGCAGTTTTCAATTCATCCCCTTCTTTGATTCTCACTAAGTGGTAAGCTCCTCGAAGGTCCAGTTGGCTAAAAACTTTGGCATCCTTAACTTGGTACATTAGCAGTGGGATGATTGGAAGGGGGTATTTGTTCTTAACTGTGATCTGGTGTAGGGCACGATAGGCTATACAAGTACGAAGGTCCCCTTCCTTCTTGGGCACGAAGAACAGAGGAGACTCCTTGGGGCACTCAGAGGGCCGAATAGAACCATTGGCAAGATAGTTATCCAAATATGTCTTCAAATGAAAATGTTCTTGTTCTGTTAAGGCGTAAATTCTACTGCATGGGGTTTTTGAACCAGGGATTAAATCAATTTGACAATCACATGGCCGATGTGGAGGCAACACGTTGGCCTCTTCTTCCTCAAATACTTCTTGAAAATCTCAATACTCTTTTGGCAGGGTTCCTACTAATGCTAAGGTGGGTTCTTCTATTGAAATTGGTTGAACTTCGTTTCCAAAGGTTCCACCGTGAACATAGCAGGAGTGCTTGCATTCTTGGTCAAATACTAATGTTCTGGTGCGCCAGTCAATCTGTGGATTATGTTTCTCTAGCCATGGATTTCCTAAGATTACTTTAAATTGTGGAGCACTAATTAGGTCAAACAAGATATTTTCCCAATGTCCCTCCTGGCAAATCAAGGTGCAAACTTCAGTGCACTTCGTCACTGGTCTGCATATCAGTTGAGTACCATGCACTGCAGTGACATTTTCCACCACTGACTGTGGGTACATACCAATACCCATCTTGCCTGCTAGTTCGTAATCCATGTAGCTCCCAATCGCACTACTGTCCACGTATGCTTCCAGAGCATATATCTTGGAAGGTTGAAGGTCACTAGTTAAGATAGCAGAACAACGAAATGAGAGATCTGAATTTCCTTCTTCTGGCTCTACAAGTCAACCTCTACACTTGTCGGGTGTTGGAGTTTTCCATCAATTCATTCTTTATTATATTCTTGTTCACTTTGTCTACCGCTCCCACTGGATTCCACAGTGGTTTCACTGAACAATTACGTAACTGATGACTGTCTGAACCACAATAGAGGCATACATTCTGTTGTCTTCTTTTGTCTCTTTCTTCTTTAGAAATGGGACCCCGAACACCTCCTATTGGCTTTGAGTGACTTTCAGTCACTTGACGAGTTCCACTGTCTTTTGAATCAGCATAGATTGCTCTAGTCTCTGATTTAGCTCGATCAGAGCACCGGTCCTGCAGTCGATGATCCAATTGTATAGTTAGATCAATGAATTCTGCACAACTTGTAGGAGGGTTCACTACTTGCGTCAATATGTCTTTGAGTTCCCCTCGTAATCCTCGATAAAAGAGTGTTGTTCTCTTCTCCTCAAGCCAATTTGTCTCTGCTACTAGTCGATTAAAGAAAGCAATGTAAGCTAATAGTTCTTGGCTACCTTGGCATAAAGAGAGCAGCTCATTATCTAAGGCCTGTCCGTGAGCATGATGGATCCAACTCCCACCGAAAACCAGGGTAGTTTCTCAATAACGGGTCATCTCGATTGACTAAGGGTATAGACCAGTCAGCAGCATGTCCACCTATATATGATAACACAAATGCCACCTTAGCCTGATCTGAAGGAAACACCCCTGGTCTACACTGAAAGTGTAAATTACATTGGTTCATAAAAACTGCAAAATGTCTTGGATCCCCCGTAAAACTTTTTGGGGCTGCTAGTGGAATGTTCCCTGGTAAAAACACCTGTAGAGGAGGACTGGGAGAGGAAACTTGACCCTGTAGAGCACCACCGGGAAGTTGTGCTTGTTCTGCTTGGAAATGTAGTAATTGGCGACCCAATTCTGTAAAGAAGCCACAAACTTGGTAAGTGAAAGCCAGTTTATTTGGAACAGCTTCAGTAACTCACTTAAGACCCCCAACACAGGCAGCATCCAGGGTATAACTGACTTCATTCCAGAGTAAACATCTCCAAGCACACATCATTCCAGAATGTCACAGTATGCATAAATCCATTCTGGAATTACAGATGATGTGCTTGGCATAAACACAGCTGAAAACCATAGCACCAAGAAAGCATACAAAGGTTTAGCTTTATACAACAAAGCATACAAAGGTTTAGCTTTATACAACACATCCCCCTCCCTTATGAAATAAATTTCTTTATTGTGGGATATGTACCCACTGAACAGATATATACTTACATCATTTTACTTTCGCGATTCTGGACAAAGACCAGACTTGACCACTTTCTACACACACAGCGTTTTTGAAGACTCATGTAACCCTAACAGGCTCTGTGTATAACGGTTCCCCTTTCTTGGTAACAACAGCCTTCCTTATCTGTACCCAATCTCCAGCTTTGACCACGGTTATTCTCCTTGGGTGCTTCTTATTGACTCTTTCCACCCACTTGTTTTTTCGGGCTTCCATCCCTTTCTTTACATCATCCACAACCGCATCTGATGCTCTCGCCCTGCCCAACCAAGCTGGCGCAACACAGGTATTTGCCTTTCGCCCCCTCATAAGTTCAAATGAGCTAATCCCTGTTTCTACTCGCGGAGCCATCCTCAAAGCATACAGCCTGTCTCTTACTGCAACCTTTTTGCCAAGACCACATGCATTAGCTCCACGAATAGCATCCATAATACTTCGATTTACTCTCTCAACCATACCGTTTGCTTGGGTACAATACAAAGGAGTCTTTTTGTGTTTGATTCCACATTTGTACAGATACTCCAAAAATAGTTTTCCCATGAATTGTGGACCATTATCCGTGAGAATGCTCCTGGGCAAACCCTCCCTTTCAAACACATCCTCCATGAATTCAATTATGCGTTGACACGTGACTTCCCTCAGGATCTTAAACTCTGTCCATCTCGAAAAGGTATCAACCATCACCAAAATGAACCTACCTCTACTTGCACCCATGTCTACGGGACATAGAACATCCATGGACAAATCTTGCCACACACCATCAGGAATGGTAGTTTTACCCATTGGTTGGGACACAGCTATCACGTTCTTCCCTGATTTGGTACAGTCACTGCACGCACCAACCACTTTCTCAATTTCGCGATCAATTCCTGGCCACCAGTAATCGGCTTTTATTACTTCTTTCGTTTTACAAATGCCAATATGTCCGTGATGGGCACAATCTATCAATTTCCTCCGCAGACTGCCTGGAACCACCAACTTGTCCCATCTGTACAACAGCTCTCCTTTTACGGATAGTTCATTCCTTACTTCCCACATAGCCCTCTCTTCACCTGATAGTAGCCTTTTCTCTGGCCACCCATCTGCCACAAATACCATAATCCGCTTCCACATTTCATTGGCCCTTAACACTTGAATCCACTCTTGTTTTTGAATTATACCCTCCAAAGTTGCAAAAACCATTTCATGTTCACCATAAACATTACTTCCTTTTTCTCCAGCATCATTCTCCAACTTCACTCTCGAAGCGTGATCAGCTTGCACATTCTCTTTACCAGCAACTACTTCTATTTCAAATTTATGACACTGTAGCCTGGTTACCCAGCCTGCCACTCTCCTTGAAACCTTGTCGAGGCCTTTACTTCCAAAAATCGCCTTAAGGGGTTTGTGATCTGTTCTCAAGGTAAACTCTTGACCCCAGACAAAATTTTTCATCTTTTCAATGCCCCAATGGCACGCCAGGGCTTCCTTTTCCAACACGGAATAGTTCAATTCTGCACCTCTTAACATGCGGGATGCATGCATTACAATCATCTCCGTACCATCAACATCTGGCTGCATCATCACCACACTTATACCTGTCTCACTGGCATCCACGGCCAGAATGGTTTTCTTCCTAGTATCAAACATCGATAGGGGTTTTGCCATATCAATTTTTCTTTTCATTGCTTCACATTCTTTTTCACATTCCTTGCTCCATTCAAACTCAGCACCCTTCCTTAATAATGCCCTCAATATAGGTATGGAACATAGTTCTCAACAAACCTATCATAGAACTCAATAGTACCTAGAAATGATCTCAACTCAGCCTTATTCTTTGGTGGCTGTGTTTTCAAAATGGACTCAACTAAATTCTTTTTGGTTTGAGTCCCTGCTCAGAAATTTCATGACCTAGATAATCAACCGCTTGAGTCAGAAATACACATTTTTTGCCACGCAAAGTTATTCCTCTTGCTTTAAAGATCTTGAGAACTAAATCCAGTCTTGTTTTTAACTCACTCTCGTCCTTCCCACATATCAGGACATCGTCCTGAAAGCACCATACACTGCCGACATCCTTCAACAATTTGTCCATAACCTTTTGGAATACGGAAGACGCTGACACCAGCCCAAATGGCATGCGCTTGAATTGATATATTCCCTCATAAGTGATGAAAGCAGTCAATTTGCTCTACTCATCGTCTAAACTTATCTGATGATACGGACTCGCCATGTCAAGCTTTGCAAAATATTTTGCACTCCCTATCCTACTTAATAACTCCCCCATATTGGGAAGAGGATGGCGATCTGCTACCACACACCAATTAAGCTCCCTCAAATCAATGCATACCCTAAAATCCCCATTGCTTTTCTTTACCACCACAACAGGAGATATCCACTCCACAGCCCTAGCTGGCTCAATAATTCCTTCTCTTTCCAATTTCATTAATTCCTCACGCACAGCATTCCGCATAGACAGGGGCAGCGGTCTGAGCTTGGACGCAACAGGATTGCTTCCTTCTTTCACCTCAATCTTGTGCACCATCCCTTTGAGACACCCCACTCTGTTACAAAATACCTCAGGATATCTAGTCACCATTTCACATTTTGTTTTGTCACTATTAACCTCAGAAGAATTAACCACATTGAGGACTTGCTCTTCACTATTAGGATCCAACTTGATTCCCAAACCCCTTTGTTCCTTCCAACCTAACAAGGTTTCACCTCTTTTGGTAACATATATTTTCCCACGTGTGAACCTCCCTTTGAATTTGAATTCTGTCTCATAGCACCCAAGAATTTCTATTTTGTCTCTGTTATATCCGCCAGGCATTTTATCTGAAGGAATCAAACATCTGACGTCACCTCCAATTACATTCTCAAAAACAGTTTTAGACATTAATGTGATTTTGGAGCAGGAGTCAGCAAGCATTTTAGCAATATGACCATTTACCTCTATCCATGCTGATGGATGCTCGCACTCACCAGAACCTGAACACTTCACCATATGAACGGTAACTATTTCATTCTCAGAAACATCAGCTTCTTCAGAAGATACACCGTCATATTCTTCAATCAGGAGGGTTCCCCTTCCACCTCCAATTCGATAGTTTTCACAACAATTCTCGAAGTGCCCCCACTTCTTACATAAACCACAATTCACTCGCCTCCCAGGGAAAATGGGAGATGTAGACAAATGTTGTGAGCTCCCACAGCGAAAACATAACCTATCTTCCTTTTTCACATTAAATTGAGCGGCGTCCTTTTGAAACCACCTATTATTCTGCTCACCACCCCCACCTTTGGTTTGGGTATTCTCATAATGTTTATTGGGCTTGGTTCTATGTTTTTTCTTTTCCTTTGGGCACCCTCCCTTCTTATCTCCAGCTCTTAGTACCTCAACACTTGGTGCTGATTTATTTTCCTTGAGGGACAGCTTCGCTACACACTGTAATGTGTGCTCAATTCTCTTCGCTATACTAATGACCTCCTCTAAGTTTGGATCGTCCTTTAACCAAATTTCCTCCCGTATTTTATCATTAGAGCAGTGAATCATAAATTGATCTCTTATGTGTTCCTCTAATCCACCACCAAACTTACAATTGAGGGATAAATGTCTCAAAGCAGTTATATAGTCTTCAACAGTTTCTTCTTCATGTTGACATCTCATGCCAAAATGATATCGCTCCATTACCGTGCTAGTTTTTGACTCAAAATGCCTATCAAGTTTGGTCAATGCCAGGTCAAAATCATTTGTTCCCTCTTCTGAATCTAATTCGGAAATATCAGGAAGTGTGTCATATATCCTCTGACCTTCATACCCCAGAAAATGCATTAACATCGCTACTTTACGTTCTACAGACATTCCATTCCCACACGTAGCTTTAACATAATGTAGGAATCCCTTCTTCCACGGGGCCCACTTAATTTTTGGCAGACCTGGTGTGAGTATAAATGCTTGCGGACCGGGGACTCCAGACAGGGCCATATTTATAACCTCTAAATGCTACGTAACACAATGCGTAAAATAACAGGTTAATATGCGTCCAAAGTATATGACACAACAAAAACAATTTTGCTTTCAAGATGTCAAATGGTGATTTGTTGAATATCGTCAAATGTTGCCATACATAGCCACTCTATTTTGGCTATGCTTGTCCAGTCACCACCACAAAAATATCTCCTCGTTTGGGGGGCCAGAGAAAGCACCTTCTCTAAGCTGTGGTGCCCTTTGTCATACACCCCTAATTCGCCTTCCCACAGGGGGCCCTGGGCGAGGTTTCAGTATCCTTTCTCAATTCAGCGCCACATCCGCATTCAGCTGGGCTTGATTCAGCGCCACATCCACTTTCAGGCAGCTTCCATCTTCCAGCTTCCTGCTGATAGCTCCTCCTAATTCGCCTTCCCACAGGGGGCCCTGGGCGAGGTTTCAGTATCCTTTCTCAATTCAGCGCCACATCCGTATTCAGCTAGGCTTGATTCAGCACCACATCCACTTTCAGGCAGCTTCCAGCTTCCAGCTTCCTGCTGATAGCTCCTGCCAATTCCTCCTGGATGGTGGCTGCTCCTGCTGACAGCTCCTGGATGGTGGTTGCTCCTGCTGATAGCTCCTGCCAATTCCTCCTGGATGGTGGCTGCTCCTGCTGACAGCTCCTGGGTGGTGGTTGCTCCTGCTGATAGCTCCTGAAATTCCTCCTGGTTGGTGGCTGCTCCTGCTGACAGCTCCTGCCAAACTCCACTTCCAGTCACTGTTGGGGGTCTTGGCTTCTGCAGGGATCACTACAGACATCCCATCCTCGTCACCATTGTAAAGAAGCCACGAACTTGGTAAGTGAAAGCCAGTTTATTTGGAACAGCTTCAGTAACTCACTTAAGACCCCCAACACAGGCAGCATCCAGGGTATAACTGACTTCACTCCAGAGTAAACATCTCCAAGCACACATCATTCCAGAATGGCACAGTAGGCATAAATCCATTCTGGAATTACAGATGATGTGCTTGGCATAAACACAGCTGAAAACCATAGCACCAAGAAAGCATACAAAGGTTTAGCTTTATACAACAAAGCATACAAAGGTATAGCTTTATACAACAAATTCATCAGTGCGTTCTATGTTTACTACCAACTCTCTCCGGAGAGAATTGGTTTCTGACCTAGCTGCATGGACTTCTGCCCTTAACTCTCCCAAACTCTGGGATAAATTGTCTATTTCTGTGTTCTCCATTATGCTCAGGTCGAGTATTGTAAGTACTGGCTTTGCGTTCTGTAACACTTACCTAGACTCCTCCAGAGCGTAATGCCTTCTTAACCCGTGGACCTGGTACTTGACACCTTTTGGATTCTCTTTCTGTTTTAAAACAACAATACCAACAATAAAACATTATACCATCTATTAACTAAAATACTACTGCATGACATGTGTGCTCCTTTAATCCCTCCCTTCTCACCTGTGTTAATTTTTCGTGGAGCTCTCCATCCTGCTTTTCTACAGGGCGCCTTGAGGTGAAGAAACAATGGTGACGTGGGTAGCTGTTGTACTCTATAGTTTCTTGTCAAATAAATGTCTTTACTTTTAAGAATGAGTCTTGGGGGAAGTAGCTGGTGAAAATACTGTAATCATTGAGGGCTTAAATTAGATTCCTAAGTTGGAGAGATCTCTCTTTCTAATAACTTGCTCTTTTTCTCTTTTTAGGTTGCAAGAGGGGAAGATGATGAGGAGGCACGAATGCAATCTCGTTATACAACTATGCAACACACCAATGAAGCATGAGACATACAATTAGGATTGTATCTTGGGGAGCCTCATGATGTACAACCACATGAAATAGGAGCCTAGCCTGACCTCCAGAGATCCTTCTCCTATGTCATCACCCTTTATTGGTGGCAGCAGCAGTGAGGACACACTGTTTGCCAATTCCAGGCACAATAACACAATCGACCCTCAGTTATGCACCCTTAAAGCAATTCTGATCTCCCTGCATCTTGTTCAAGTTGTGCCATCCACCAGCAGGAGATTTATCCAGCACCACAAACAACAACACCACAGATAGCTACAGTTGATAGCACTGTGATAGTGTGTTGCTATTTGATCAGGCACAGAGGAACCACATAAAGTGCCATGCTGGCATGCCTTCCATGTAATTCTAGATGACCATCAGTTAGGGGAACTAAATAACATGGTAGTGGAGGATGCTATGGAGAGGTGAATGTTCCCCCACCACCCTACCCTCTTGTAGGCGACTGACTGGTCAGCAGTCAAGGGAATAGGAACAGAGCAGGTAGAGAAATTGCCCATAGTGCCAGAAAGATGATCCGCAAATATTGTGGGAGTATCTCTCCAAGTGTGTGAGAGGGCAGCCACACTGAGTTGCAGCTGTCCCTTACTTGCACCACTATCTGCAAACATAAGTTTCAGGACCACATCCTTTAAATCATCAGATCATCATATGCAGATATCCAATAAATTATGATCCTCTAAGGGTTGTGCTGTTTGCTATGTTAGGAGGTGTATCTCTAAACACAACATGTAGGAGGAAACCGTCATTGATTTAGCAAGGACCACAAGCAAGATCTAAGAGGTCCTTGTTACATTCTAGATTTAATCAAAGTAATGTATACTAGTCAATTAATAGATTGAATATAACATGATTTATTGCAATTTAGTGCAAACAAAGACTATTATGTTCAAGCAAGCGGTTGATTTCATGTAAACAGGACTTAAACCAAAAGGGTTTAGAAAACATTTAAATCTATAAACAAGGACCCTGAGAAGAAGCGATTCCTGTATCACTACTACACAACCATCTCAGAAAACTATTGTCCACATGTGCCGCCACCACCACCAAAAATGTTTGTCACCACAAATAAAGCAAATAATAAAGTAAAAACAAAAATGTAACTGATGACTGGAACCCGACTGTGGGTTTTATACCTAGGACTGCATTGACATGTCACTCCTGCCTGTCATGGGCTTGTTTTTTACTACACCCAAGTAAAACAGTTAGAGCTTGCAGTGCAGTCTACTGCCATCCCAAGATTGAAGCTTGCCAGAAAGATCACGTTTCGGATAAGCAAAAATATAGTGGCCAAAAGTGAGTTCGGGGGCCTGGCCTTCATCAGTGCGGGATATTCATAAAGAGATTGTCAAATAGAGCCTGCTAAAAATAATAGAAGATAGATTAGTACTGTGAAAGACATACTCAAAAACAATGCCCATGTGCTCCTCAACACCCCATTGTGATTCTCCCAAAGTCCATGTGATACATGACTCATTTTACAGCAATAATGTGTCATAAAGGCATTTTAGTTTGCCTTTAGGCAGTGATCCCTCAGCATCGTGATGGTCTCCAAGGCACTAGTGCACAGGCTGAAAAAAACGATGGGAATAAACCCTGTGACACTGTCCATAGGAACAAAAAAATGAAAGCAAATTAACCTGAGGTCCGAAGTCCACTGATACACCAAAGAGAATCCTAATCAAAACACGACCGCAGTCGCTGCAACATAAATAGACCAAAGTGAGGTCAGTCATCCTAATAATAGCATGGACAAACATTCCACAGAAAAGCTCACACTGGTTTACAATTACCCTGAGGTAGAAAAGAAGGTTGCCTGCAAAGTTAGATGAAACTGGCACAAGACTAGTGACACTTGGAGAGGCAGATGTGCTGAAATGAAGACTAAACAGCGCACATGTCAGGATAACAGTCCCATATTCTTGCTGAAAAAATGAACTTGTATGTGCAAGTGCACTCACTTTGTATCGAGAGAGCGAAGACACTTCAAGGTTAGCCTGCTTGCAGGTCCAGACAACAGACGCGACTGCCAGAGAGTGTTCTACTAATTTGAACACCAAGCGTCACCTGGAGGAAACAAGAGCACCACATGCTCCTGCGGGTCTGTATGGTATGTGGCGGCCATGTTGGAACATACAGCTTAAAGTACCTTCAGGAGATTAACTTGCTGGTGTGCTACTAACAGAATGGAAATAGACCTAAAGAGTAAATGGATCTCAGTTCCATATAATCATATGGAAATAAAAATGTACACATAAAACAACACCTATCAAGATGATGGAATGCCAATCAATGTATACCAAAGGGGTAAATCACATTAGTGTTGTCCAGAGGAGCTCCTAATTGAGACCAGGTTCGTTTGTTTTGAGCCTCAAGATCCAACACTGTTCAAGCCTTAAAAGGCGATTCTGGGTGTTGTAGTTGTTACGGTCAGGAATGATATGGTCAATGGCCATCCATCTTATATCACGGTCCATATGCCCATGAGCAATGTAATGTTGTACAAGTGGAGCCGGAGTAGCTTTGTGAATACTGGAGTGGTGTTTATAGATATGTATGTTGCATTAATAGAAGAGCCCCTGCCTGTATGCAGTCTCTTAGACAAACAGTTTTCCTGTCAGATCAGAAAGTACATCACATAATTTAGTGGCGCCCAGAAAACCACCAGCCCTACCACAGACAGCACCTTCATACCCACACGAGCTTGGCCTATCCACTAGCCCATTGCATAAGTAAATGGGGTGGCAGTACTTGCAGAGAATTAACAGCAACTGCATCTGGACACTTGTACACTGTGCTGGAAAAGGGCGTACCAAGGGATGGCATGGACCTACTGGGATACCACATGTGTTCAGTCTCATATGCATCAGCACCATGCACAGATATGGGAAGAAGTCAAAAGATCTGGGGCCAGATTACAGAAACTTTGCACCAGCGCAAGTGCAAGGTTGCACAGTATTAGCACTAGGGCAAAGTTGGCCCTAGAGAACAAAACATTAATGCCATATTAGAAAACCTTTCCACCACGACAAGTGACATTTTCCATGGTATAAGCACTAGGAGAAGAATTGTCTTAGTGTAAAACTTTCAATACATCTTTGCACCAGGGCACACTTTTCTCGAGTGCTAATATCATGTAGTATTCACACTACGGGCAAACGTTGGCTGGTTTAAAAATGCATTGAAAGTGCATGTTTTTTGCACTAGGGCAATTTTTGCCATAGTCGTTATACCACGTAAACTTGCACTTGCAATGGTGGAAACGTTTTCTAATGTGGCTCCAATGTTTTTTTGCACTAGGCTACACTTTGTCCTAGTGCTAACACAGTGCAACTGTGCACTTGCACCGGTGCATAGGTTCAGTAATCACGCCCTGCAATCCCTCCCTATACAATCAGACAATCAAACAAGCAGCACATGTCCACCAGTCTGTACAATTACCCCTGAAAAAAATGCACCTGTATTAATGCTTGGAAGAAGGGCCTTAAGATCTACAAGTAGTGCCCCACTGTTTGCTTTGGATGCATTTGAGCTTGGCCAAAAATATCATAGGTCCCATGACAGACCACACCTGCTTGATGCTAACCTGGCACAAATGTTGGAAAAGGGCCTCTTCTCCAGTTCATTCGTGGAAAGCCTTGGATTCTGCCACCTTATGGGTAAAGTCGCTCACCACTGGGAAAATAGTGCAAAGTGGTTTCAGAATTGTATAATGAAGTTTTGATACACTGGGTCTGTTACTACAGCAGTCAGTGGGGCATTACGTCACTTTACCAAGGACATATGGATTAGAGGTCAGAGCACTGACTGAATGGATGCCACAGCACACTGGGAGAACGTTACTTCCTCCAACAGCCAAGAGGGATTCATGTCTATTTCAAGGGGCAGCAGATGTTTGCAGTTCAGCACCAGGCATCCTTATGCATACAATGTTGTCTGGACAGAAACCACAGACAAGTTAACATCTGGAAGAAGGTGCGAGAGGCTTAAGCACAGTGGGTAATGCCTCAAAGATTGTATTTGTGCTTTGTTGCAGCAGGCAGTGGAGCTAATGTTGTTGCTGCCTTATGACTTGGCAAGACAATGGATGCCACCTGCTTTGCATATGCCCTTCACCTCGTGGTCATACACTTTATCAGCCCTTGTGAGCCTGTCACAAAATTGTCATTTTGGCACGGAAGCCAAACCAGCCAGATTTACTGTTCCAAAAATTCACTACACTAACTGAAATACTCCACAAGTTGTCACTGCACATCCAGAAGACATTAGTGGACATCCTTTGGAACTTTAACTTGCACATGCTTGATAGTCTGCATGAACATTGCAATGCCATCATATATTACTGCAATATTCCCGTTTGAGCTTTTTTGAGTATTTTTAACGCTGACAGTGGCAGTTGTTGTCTCTTCTATGAGGCATGACCTTTCGAGGAGGCCACCAAGTGGGTTAGATATTACAATGCATTGCTGCAACCGGTTGTTCCTCTGATGTACTGCTTGTGTTGTGTTCAAAACTGTTCCAAACTGACCTATAGGACGAGGGCCTGTATCTTAGTACAACTGATGAGGGACCTGCTTTCAATCTAGCTTGAAAATCCACGGGTCATGGGATTTAATGGTAACATTGAGTACCTGCTGGCTTTGTTTTTGGATCCGTGTTTCAAAGTAGACGTAGGGCCTCATTCCGAGTTTGGAGGTAGTCATGGCGCTCCAAACCCGGCTCCGTGTCCGCTCTGGGTGAATGGGGACTTACCAGGACATTCCGACCTGTGCGGATCCGGTAAGTCCCCATTCAACCAACCATTCCCCATTCCCATTTGAACCCGCATAGGGCTCAATGGGACTGGGGAAGGCACTAATTACGGGCCCGTAAATTACAGGCTCGTTATTAGCGCCCTGGTCCCTTAGCGGGACACGCAAAGGATGTGTGGTCATACCACATGGCCTTTGCGGGTCCTGCTAAGGGACCTCGGAATTGGCCGGTAAGGGTTTAACGGCACCGGTCTCCTTACCGGTGACCGTTAACCCTTACCGCCCGACTCGGAATGAGGCCCGTAGTCACTTTTCATCCTCATTCCTCATAGGGAACGTGACAAAGCAAGGATCACAAGGATCAATTCATGAAAGATTGCAGGCAGCTGGAAGAACACCAGCAAGCCAAAATGTTGTTAAGTACACCAGGCATGTCAAGGTCATTGAACACTGCGGCATAAATGGGCATTGCTTCTTTGACAACTGTTGAAAACTTTGTGAGCAGTGCATGCAGAGCCATCGGAAGAGGAATCTTACGGACACGCTAATTTGGGCATCTTCAATACAGACAGGCCTTCAGGAGGAAAAAACAGCTAACCCTCAACCGGACATATACTTGATGCCCATCAATTGGAAGTCTTACTAATGAGAAGTGATGATGATTGATTACATTACAACGTTAGCACATCAAGTGGTCCAACTGGTCATTGGAACTTGTTCAAGTTGTTGTGCTAGTTGCTGTAAAATTCACTAGGCTGCTCCTGCAATGACGAAATCCAAGAGAGTTTTTAGTGCAGCCTCTGCTAGTGTCTCTAACTGCAGGAGAGCCCTCATAAAGTCACATGTTGAAGAACCGACATACATACAAAAGTTAGCAAGCACTTCATTGCAGAAAAATATGGAATTACATCTACTCATAGCCAACACACCAGTATTAAGGATGATGAGGAAGATGATTTGACATGTTAGACATTAAAAAGTGAAAAAGAGTTGGTTCAAGGTAGTGAAAGTGACTGAGATGCCTTGACCAGTTACTGTCTTAAACATTCTGTTGCATTCACTATATTGCCGTTCATGTTTCTGAATCCTGATTACACACTTGTCAACTGTTTTTGTGTTCTGCCACAGTGCGAAGCCAACCATTAACGTTTGCAGGCTCTTTCCCAGGGCATATATGTCCACTAAGGTTCTCAGGTCAGGTTTCTCAAGGTTGCAGCCACCTCTTTTGGTTATCAGGTTTTGTACATGGTGCAACAGATCCCTAATAGTTCTGGGCTCTACCCCATGGTGCAGCCATCTCTTAAGCCTCTAAGGTTTTAGCTACCCACTAAGATTCATGTGTCCATCCACATGGTATTGTCACCTCTTAAGGTCATCAGGTCCTTCCAGGGTAACAACCAGCGCATAAGGTTCTCAGATGTTCAAACAGGGTGCAGCCACACTCTAAAGTTCTTAAGCTCTTTCAAAGGGTATAGCCAACCCTTGAGGTCATCAGGTTCTCAGACAGGGCATAGCCACCTCTTAAGTTTCTCTGTTTATGTTACATGGTGTAACTGCCCATTAAGATACTCAGTACTTCCCGCCGATTGCAGCCACTTCATAAGGTTCTCTTGGTTTAACCTCCCAGTAACATTCTCAGGCCCTTTCTCTGTAGGTGGCCACCTGTTTTAGGTTCTCTCAAAGGGTGCAGTCACTCCTAAAGGGTCTCAGGTTTTCACACAGGGTACAGCCACCTACTAAGGTTCTCGGGTTTTCCTACTGTGTGCAGCTACCCCTTAAGGTCTGGACCTCATTACGACTTTGGAGGTGGCCATGTCCGGTTCCCTGAATGGGGAAATACCGGGCCATTCCGAGTATGGAGGGCCCGTTATTTCCTCCTTCAGGGAACCCGGGCCTGGTCCTTCCCCATTCCCATTCGAGCCCCCATAGGGCTCAATGGGAATGGGTGCGGGAGCTAACAACGGGCCCATTACGACCAGCCCGTTGTTAGCTCCCAGACGTCCAGGGCGGGTCCCGCGAGGGAACCTCGTAATATTGCGGAATGGGTTTAACGGTGCCGCCACCATTACTGGCGCTGTTAAACCCATTCCACAATAGTTGTAATGAGGCCCTCTGTGTTTTCTATAGGGTGCAGTTGCACAAATTCAATTATAGCAATTACATGTAACCTAGTACTTCCAATACATATAAGACTTTTCTCTGCAACTAGCATTTGCTATGGTAACTAAAAGCAACTCAGGACCCCATTCTGAGCTGGTGTTAAAAGTAGTGTGGAAAGACACCATTCTCCCCTCCAGTTTCTAGCACCACCATTCTGAGGTGGTTGGACGTATTGGAGGGAAGATGTGGTGCTTTCGGGCAGCCAAAGATGCTAAAATCTCTAATCGGAAAAACATGCGTATCATTGACAGCACAAGCATTTCTTTAAAGACTGCCACTTTTCTAATTTGCGAAACTGTTCTTAAGCTTTCATCAATACAGAAAGGTGGTGCTGCAGTGTGGAAAATGCAACATTTACAGAGGCAAAAGAGTGCAGTAGAGGTCCATGAACCCTCACAAGTGTTGTCGTTTATATCCTTTTTTATGTGGAAAACCAGTACTTTTGAATGGAGAATCCCCTCGCAGAGCATGCCTTGCATTCCTCATGGTTGCTAAGGCTGTTGTAAAGCAGTAAAAGCAGGCACATGCACAAGTGGTGGCTTTGATATCAGGCTTCCACTTTAACAGTAAATGGTACTTTTAAGAAAATTGTTCTTCCTTCATGGAACAACACTTTCCTATGTTTGCATGCACCTCGGAATCAGGGACTCAGTTAGAGCCACTGATTACAATCTCCTTCTGCCTACAAAGAAATACACAATGTTTTCTCTGAATCTAGAAATGGGTATGCTCATTTAAAGGCAGCATTCTCAGTTCCTGTCACTGCATATATTCTCTTCATAGCAGAAAAATGAAATACTTTAATTTTGCAATGTATACTTGGTATGGCGACTAAAAGACAACACACTTAAAGTGCATGGCTATACTCTTCGCCAGCCTACTAAGAAATATAAGACTTCTTATCTACAACTTGTAATTCGTAAGGCAACTTAGAGCCTGCAAACACTCATGAAGTGGCATAAGTAAAAATGTGCAGAAGATGCATTTTTTGTTTGCAACCACTATATTCCCAAATTTGACCCCTGCACTTCTTGGTAGCTGTGCAGAAGAGACAATGATGCACCTGCCATGCCCCCTTGTGTACCTGCATACATTAGAGTCCTGATTGTGCTCCCAACACAATGTATGCCATGCTCCCAACACACCTAAGTGCTGTAAATTCATTTCATAGGGATGGGGACCATAAAGGTCGCAATATTATTACATTGTCACACAAAAATAAAAGCATTGTAATCCCTGTTTAGGGTGTCGAAATGCAAGTGTGACAACAATGGTTCACACTGCTGCCACACTTAAATAAAAATGCTTGGCATTGCCATAACGGGCCATGCCATGCTTTCAGCACCCCCCTGCACCTGTTCCCAAAAGGCAAATTGGAATGTGCCTCATTTGTGCACATTTCAAAGCACACCCTTTTTTGTGAATTCGGGAAGCACAATGAAATGCACAGAAATGCCACTTATTTGCACGAATGCACAACAAGGTGGAAAAGGACATCAGGAAATGTGTGCATCTGTGATGCACACATTAAGATGTCCTTTGAAAATAGGGCACAACTTTTTGGTGCAACTGATGAGATGAGAATCTGCCCCACTGAATATGATTTCCTCCTGCCTATCAAGAATGATTATGTTTTTTCTACATGTGTTCTTTGCAACATCAATCTTGTGTTGGCCTGGCCACTAAAAGATAAGGGGTAACACATCATATCCATGTCTGTTATGGTTTATTGGATGAGTTTGAAACGAGACATGTCTGGCTTTACGTACAGTATATATGCATATAACATCCATGAAGGGAAGTAGCAAGAGGACAAAAATTGTTATTTGTGTGTGGTCTTCCCAAATTCTAAAACTTGATAGTAATAATGTGCTGCAAATGTTGTAACTGGGCTGATGGAAGGCACTGATAGCACTTTTTTTAAAACTGAGTTGAAAGCAAGCCACCACTAGCCAGACAGTTTAAAGAATATCGACATAACCTAGCTCAGATTGGGTTTTTAATATTGGAAATGGTACAGACAGCTCATAGAGGAGGTAATACATCCAAGAGGCTCTCACAGAGAGAAATGCACTGGATCCATCTATTGGATACAGTACACCCAAGAGGAACGAATGACGAGTTTAATTTACACTGTTTTCTGTGATCATTAGATTCTCTACTTGTAATAATCGGAGTAAGATATGTAATTATGGATTACTAAATATCAGTAATGGGCTAGGTATTAGACACAACCCATTTTTTATCTGCGCTGTTTAATTTAATTTATTTCCCAGGAGATTGATGTTTTGTTACCTAGATTAAATACAGATGTCAAGATATGTTCTTACTTTTATCACAGTTAACAGATATCTGATCTAACCCATTCTTTATCTGTGCTGTTTAATTTATTTATTTCCCAGAAGGCTGATCCTTTGTTGTCTGGATTAAATATAGATGTCAGGATATATTCTTATGTTTATCATGTTTAACTCGGAAATTGTGTAATAGATGTACGTTACCGTGTCTTATGCTCATGTTCGTATCCATATATACCTTTGTTCAAGTATCAAATATCCATCAGATGTTCAGTTATACTATATTACTATTAGTCACATATTGATATTACTTACCTTGACTAAGAATTGGTGTCATGGGATACATTGTAATTCAATGTTGAACTTTTAAAGAATAGCTACTCACAACATTACTGGTTTCTATTCCTTATGAATTATTGGATGTAAGATGCCAAATTATATTGGTGCAACTTTTACAAGAATTGTATATTTTTCCTTGTACTTCATTCTTCTTTCTATTCACTTTTTGGTTTTTATACATAGATTTTCCTCATATTGTCCCTTTCCTCTGATATTCTTATTATTCCCACGGTCCTCTTTCTTTGTTTTATTTCCACGCACAGCCCACCTTTTATGTTGACTCTTTGTTACCATGGCCACATTAAAGACAACAGTGGCACTCGCAGCTCCCATTGTGGCAGACGGCTCACACTTTCCAGTATTCACACAGGGACTTATTGATGCTTTGCTAACTTGATAACTCCTACTTTAGAATCACGGAATGTTGTCCATTTTACGAAATGCGATCGTTCATATTTATAGGATTTGGTCTTCATTGACAGCTTGTTACTCATATGTTACAAGAGAGGCGTTTTACTGCGAGTCGGTTTCCACTTTGAACCATCAGTGACACAGCATTCTATGGCCACTTGCTCTCTACGAAAACATGTACTTTGGTAAGATGACTCGTGGTCTTTCTTCAGAAATACAGTGGTGTTTCGCTCAAGGGGCATTTATTCTTTTTCTTTTCTCTTTTGGCTATTCCCATTAGATATTGGAAGTATACATTTCGACACGTTAAGTCTGACTTCACTTTATTCTGTGTCTTTTCCTCGTCGAATTTTTCATAATCTAGCTAACCCGCTTACTTAGAAATCTGCTTATTTTTCCTATGGTCTTCTAGCAGTGTTTCATAAGTGACAATATTCACCACGTTTACTGTGTTGTGCACAGTTAACGCTACAGGTACCATTCTATATATTTTTCCATTCATTCTATCGCTGACACGAGCTTTCAGGGTGCTTATTGCAGTGGTCATGTCCACAAAGGACTCATATTATTTCTGCATGCTTGCACGTGCACTTACCTGTTCTGTATGATCCATACTCTGGAACTTTCACTCACTTCTGAGGATCCGTACAACAATGTGATTAGATCCACCAGTTCTCTAAATTGTATTAGCTACATTTAGTCATTTTACTCATACTCGGCCTGAACTCCGCATACTTGCATAACAGCATTCTTGTCAATTAAGTTATCTCATTATCATATAATGACTTTTTTTTACATTGAATACACTGGCCTTGAACAATGTTGATTTGACATGCAGTTTATCATGTTTATCATATTATAGACGCTTTTAACTGCACCCGATGAAGGGAATTTTGAATACCAAAACGTGTTGTGCCTCCTGCCTTTGAATATAAAAGAAGATTTGGATAAAGAACCTTTCACTGAAAAGTGTCATTCATTGTCTTTAAAAAACCTCTTACATATTTCTTTATAAATGATTTAACAATCGCTCAACATTATTTTGGCTGATTTTCAGCAGTAAGGTGTGCAGGGGACGGGAGTGTCCAATACTCTTCGGACTACATCATCTTTGTTATTATTTTCTCCAACTCTGTGTCAGGATTGTGTTACCTCCTCTACACCCAAGGTTGCCATTACTTTATCTACATTCTTTAAATATAGCTACCTAGGTGTGCTATTATACGATTTGGATACTTGAAAACAATTAGTTAAGTATATTGATGTAAAAGCTGATGGCTAACTACAAAGCATTCATGTGCATGCCTGGGTCCTTAACTTATTCCTAAATCTGGTCTGAGACATCTATGTAATTTTGAAGAGCCAGCTCAGAGGGAGAGGCCTGGCTTTATTCACTAGTTTCATGTATGTTCTGATACGTGATCAAATACTAGTTGAATCTTGGGGAGTGCTATTGTGGTATATTCTAGTGTCTTGAATGCAACGGTATACGATCCTAGGTAGGGAGACATCTGCCATGTTGGAATACTTCTAGACTAACATATAAAGCAGGCAGGACATGTAGTTTTTATGAAAAGAACAATAAACAAAATAGTTAGATAAGCCAATCCAAAAATGTAATGGAGTGCCTCAATATCTGAATTTAATGGAAGTGTCCATTTCTGTTCATCTTGTGATTACATTTGGTTTAAGTTATTACACCAACACTGTGCTGTGATGACCCCTAAAACTGACAAGAAAAGACATTTGCCATTGGCCTCATTACGACTTTGGAGGTAGCCATGGCGCTATTAGCGCCATGGCTGCCTCCAAAATCGTGTCCGGGTCCGGTCTGATGGAGCGGGGACTTACCGGGACATTCCGCCCTAGGCATACCCGGTAAGTCCCCATTCCAAATGCCATTCCCCATTCCCATTTGAGCCCCCATAGGGCTCAATGGGAAGGCGCTAATAAAGGGCCCGCTAATTGCAGGCCCGTTATTAGCTCCAAGGTCCCTTAACAGGACCTGTAAAGAACGTGTGGTCAGACCACACATCCTTTACGGTTCCCGCTAAGGGACCTCGGAATTGGGTGGTAAGGGATTACTGGCACCGGTCTCCTTAATGGTGCCCGGTATCCCTTACCGCCCACCTCGGAATGAGGCCCATTGTGTTTTTTATGTAATGCTCAACTAATGGAGCTGTGACCCGCTTGCCTCTAATGTACTTGGAAGTGACATTTGTATATATTTATCCTTTGATCGATTATCACACTAACACAGATATGCACCATCCTGGCCCCAATTCACTTGAGACACCAGCTTTTGCTAGACACTGTTCATCATTTCACCACTAGGTGACTCCTTGTCATTCAATGGGGGTGGACGCACCAGAACCCAAATTGTCTGGCTTTGCCACAACTGCCCTGTGAGAGGATGGAGACCATCAGAGCTGCATGTTTTCCCATTAGAGATCTAGGATATTTTATCCCAAAAACCATGTGGCACAGTTACACAAATACTCTCATCCTGTAGTTTTCTGCTGATACAGATACCAGTGCAAGCCCTGCATTGCAAAGTGCAACTCAATAGGTTTAGAGGGCATAACACATACAGTGCCACTTACAGCTTGTAGATGTAATTGGAAAAGCATTCTATACTGTACTTAGAAACAATCTGAACTTCTCGATGAATCGCCACCCACAAAATTCCAACTTCTTGAAAATCTCTGTTGAGCTGATACTTCCCTTCACACGTGTCTCGTCCCCACTACCCGTTCGCTCGTGACTGAGTGATGAGTGTCAAGGCTACAGTTTTCGTGCAATTGGGTGACCCCTTGCCCTAGCATGAACACACTTAAAAAAATTAAAGCAGCCAGACAGGTGCCAACCAATTTCATTTATACATATTTATCTTTTTTAATTGCTAGTTATTTATTATCAATTGTCATTGATAGGGTACCATGTCTTCAAATGGAGCATCTGTCAGTGCCAAAAAACAAGAATAGAAACAGGTAATTTTGCATAGAAATACACATGCAGTACCTGTACAGAAAAGCAAAGAGATGGCCAGCAGGTATTTGAAAATAAGCCTGTGCATATTTATCCTCCTGGATCCCGAATCATGCATAGTTTCACTGTTTTTGGGATCTGCTGAACTATATATATATATATATATATATATATATATATATATATATATATATATATATATATATATATATGAGCCTGATGGAGCTCTTCAGCAGTCACTAGGAATCTTTTAAAGAGGGAGGAGGGTGGTGTGTACTGTTGTCTGTTTGTCTGTTGCTGTTTGCGAGCTGTAGTATTTTATACATGCCCAAAAGCCCGCGTGCATGTCGTCCATTTGATATATGTACGGGGAGAGACAAAAAGAAGTAAATATGAATTACATTTTGGGATATAGGCAAAAGGTTGGGTATGGTGATTTGTGTCATTGCTCAATTGATTATAATTGTATTTGTATTTTTATAAACACCATTTATAAACAATTGACATTTCACAGACACAGACAGGCATTTGAGATTTTTCTGAGATCTCCCTCAGTCAACATGTTGCTTTGCAAATATGAACTGTGGCAGATTGTGTGAATACGCGCAAGCAGTTCATTTAATTTATTTGCCACATTTATTTGCCACATCTTTGGGGGAATAGAAAGGAATTTAGTTGGACTGAAAAAAGTGTTGGAGTTGGTGATAAAATGCGGTACACATTAATGACCAGTTGATTTTCTGTAGGACAAAACTGGCCACTTGCTTGAGCAAAGGTGCAAGATGCCTGGTCCTTCTTGATTGGGCATGCACACTAACATGCAAAAAAAGCTGTTACATTACTTTGGGGGGACAGAACAAATGTGGTGGCGCTTGAAAAATTGCTGTTAGTGGTGATCTCAGGTGGTGGACATTAGTGGCGTGTTCATGGTCTATGTGACACACCAATACCATCAGCTTGATCTTTAGGATAGAGCGGGAATTTGCGGTGCATCAGCTTTGTTAACTGGGCACACTCGCACACAACAAAAGCATTTGTGGAACAGAAAAAAACAAGGGTTGCTAGAAATATTGTTGGAGATGGTGATCACAGGCATTGGGGATCAGTGGCAGGTTGATTAGCTCTTGGGCAAAAGACACCAGCTACTTGAGCAGGATGAGAGAGTACACATTTGCACTGGGCTATCTTATTGAACGGGCTCATTCACACAGCACAAGTAGTTGTGTTCCTTTGGAGAGCAGAACAAATTGTGGCGGTGCTGGAACAGTTTTTCTAGGTGGTGATTACAGGCAATGGGCTTTAGTGGCAAGTTTAGTGGGCGTGTGATGCAACGCACCACCTGCTTGTGCACTACGAAGGAGGGGGATTTGAGTCAGCGTGAATCAATGGCCGTATTCACAAATAAAACAAGCAGTTGAATTGATTTGGAGGGAACAGGAAATCATGTGGTGGTGCTGGAAAAAGTGATGTAAGTGGTGAGCAGGGCTTGTTGGCATTAGTGATGGGTTGATTGGTTGTGTGATGCAACACACCACCTGAAGTAGGATTTAAGGGGAATTTGATTTATGAATATGATGCTGGTTTCTTTTTATACGAACTGGTTAGGTCATGTTATATTATGTTTCATTATATTATTGTGCTTTAGAATTTACATTTGTAAGTGCCTTTGAAGCAGCCACAGGACAGCAGGTAGCAACCCCCTAAACACAGAAGAAAAAAAAGAAAAACCGGAATGGTATACCTGGAAATATGATCTGTTAACTATACCATACACTCTTGTTTTGACCCAACATTCTCTTGATACCCTCTATTAAACAGGACACAGTAACTGCAGCTAATGGTGAGAAGGCTAGCCAGTGGCTGGATTATATAAATTAACTCCCATATGCGCCCAGCCTCAGCCTAAGAGGATTTGTGACTCACACACCAATATACCCATTACCTTGAAGGCGTAGCAGGACTCAGGAACCTCCACGAAGGACGGGCTGGGGTTTTTGCTTCGAAGTAAGCCGTGGTCAGAAACCCAACCTCAGTTAAATGTGCCCATCTTCCCTTCCAGCTTTCCCATCTATAGAACCTGGTCATTAGTGTTCAGGCCTTAGTGGAGTAAGTAGAGGGGTTTTCCATGCTGTGTTTTCTTGGACATGATTTCTACATGCCTTGACCTTGCTTGCTTTTTAGGAGCTTTTACAAACTTGTCAAATTCGGATTTCTGACCTATACCGCTCCCAAATGTTGTTGGTGGTTTATGGGAGTAAGAGGAAGGGCTTTGCAGTCTGTGTTTTCTTGGGCAAGGCTTCAACGTGCCCATGCTCGTCATGCAGTGAGTACATTCCAGACATACCCTCTGGTGCAGTGAACACCTCTCCTCCTGCTATCTCTCCTTTCAGACCAGTGTTCTATAGAATACAGTTGAGTCCCATGATACATGTGGTCCAATTGTACACATAGCTCCTCCACCTTTTCCTCACTCAAGCCTTCTGAACATCTTATCTAGCCTTCGCCCTCTTCCCAACTATATACCTAACGTTGCTCCTCCATACTGCTAGTGTATGTTCTATCATACTCCTCCATTACCACCCTGACAGGCAAAAGTGCTTCAACACCATAAGCTATATCAGGAGGTGCTATACAAATGCAAAATATTATAACATAACAAATAATAGGTGTGAACCTTTCAGTTACTTTCACCAGTTGAGTTGAGGTCAAGTGCAAGATCATACTGCTCTACCTCCTTTGGAAAATAACTCTACTATTGCTGCCAGTGTCTGTGGTGTTTGAGTGGAATAATCAACCCATGGCTTGGCATTAGAGTCAGCATTCAAACCAGTCAAACTTGGGAAGGGGAGAGGAAGGCACTGTGGACATTTTGCATGGTACACTAGGGACCATGTAACTGCTACAATTGTTGAAAATGCATGAATGTTGGGTAGTAGAATAGCAGAGTGTTAGCCAGTAAATACAAATTGCACTCAAAACATTTTACAACAAGTACTGCAAGCATTCAAACTCTGGTCGTGGCTACTACTACTTCAAATGCCATGCTTAGGGGAGCTGTTTCTGCCACTTTACTGCATTCAGCCTAAATCCCAAGGTTCATAAGATCAAATTCTAGCCTAGTGGGGATGTATCCATGGTCTCTTGTAGCAGCAGACCGCCGTACACATCCAAGTTATATAGGGGAACCTACACTGAATCTGTGGTGAAAGGAGATGTACTTATGGGGGATTTGCAGTTTTCAGCAGTGGGTCGGGGAAGCAGAGCCATGCACAATTGCCCTTTTTAGAGGAGCATAATGATTCTAAGGCTAGCACCTCCACTGAATTTCCCACACTGTGTACTCCTTAGGCCTCTGATTTCAGTGATAGTAAAGGTTGTGCTGATTAAGAAGGTGAGAATGATCATGACAAGGATGTTGATTACACTGACTATTCCTGTAAGAGTACACTGGAAAAGGGTTGTATGGCTATGAGACTTGATACTGACTCTAAACCCCATAGCATCCCAGAGGAAGTGTTGAAGGAAGAAACATAGCCTGAAAGTGCACCTTCTAACCCCACAACCCCTGACATGTCAAAGCACTCCTTTTGTGTACACTTTGGGCCCGATTCATAGAATTAAATAACACTGAAAAACTGACACAAGCGTGCAAAACGTGTGCAAGCGCCTGTTTGTTGATTCATGGAACACATAGTGCGTGGCTTACCGGAGACTTGCGCTGAATCCGCGTCGGTCTAACACGTCACTGCGACACCACGAACGCCTTGCGCGAGACGACCAGTGAAGGCATACCGTCTAGCACAGTCACCTAAAGAGGGGGTGGAACGCGTGGAATGGGGAACAACAAGCGTAAATGTGGGCGTTACGTGGGCAGTACCACAGTAAAATACTTGCAATGCCATCACGCGTGCTAACAACATGTATTCATGGAATTGAACAGGGCTCTCCTGCGCGTGGGAAAAGACACGCTAATCCAGAAACACATCCTCCAAGCGAAAGCAGGTGTAAGCGTCAACGCGCATCAAAAACAATGCATAAAAATAGCGCGCGAAAACAAAAGCACGTATACAGCTACGATGAATGTCCCATTTTTTGCAGCTCTGATCGCGGGACACCGCAGGAAGAGGAGGATAGCCAGAGCACGCATTTTTCTACCCAGGATCAGCCTTTTTTGGGATGCCTGATGACCAGATCTATGGCAGGTATAGGTTTCCCCCCCATATCCTATTAGACCTGGTCACAATGTGGGAAGATGACCTCACATCACCCACCCTGTGCTCGCAAGCACTGAGCCCCTTGGAAAAGGTGCTCAATGTACTTCATTTTTTGGCCACTGGGTGATTTCAGCGGACAACTGCCATTGTCAGGGGCATTTCACAGGCCACGCAGTCACGCTGCCTACACCAAGTGTTGCCAATCATGACTGCACGCCCCTCAGTCCACAGGCACATATACATGCCCAGAACACCCACTGAAAGGCAGACCGTGGTCCAGGACATTTATGGAGTGGCGCACTTCCCAAAAGTGCTTGGTGCCATCGATTGCACCCATGTTGCTCTACGTCCACCCAGGGCCACAGAGCACATCTATCACAATCGCAAGCACTGCCATTCCATCAATGTGCAGGTTGTATGTGATGCCAAGGGAATCATCACCTCTGTATATGCCAACTATCCGGGGGTCCACCCATGATAGTTTCATATTCAGAATGTCACCCCTAGAGCGGGCCCTGGAAGCTGGGAGGCATGGCAACACATGGCTCATTAGTGAGTACAAATGGCCCTGCAAATGCATGCGTGTCTCACACAGACACAACCACACCACTTCTGACAACCCATCTCACCTCTACAGGGGACAGTGCCTACCCTCTGAGCACCTACATGATGACGCCAATACAGAACCCCACCACACCACCCAAGGTAAGATACAACGCTGCCCAAATTGCAACTAGGGGCATAGTGGAGCGCACATTCGGAGTGCTAAAGTCCGCTCCCTTGACCACTCAGGTGGTGAGCTACTATATGCGCCACCAGTAGTGTACAGGATCATTGTTCCAGCATGTGTCCTGCACAACGTTGCAACACAGCGTGGTGTACCAGTGGACATGGTGGTGCCACCACATCCCCCACCACATGCACAGTGGCTGCACATGGGAGAGGAAAGGGCACGTGGCGAGGCTGCCCGTACTCAGCTTTTGGCACCATTTTTCACCTAAAATCCAACCCCTGCAGAGTGCACAAAGGCCTGGCACATTCCAGGTGACAATCGATGATGACAAAGGGACAGTCATCTGTCCCAACCTTAACACCCTGAGAATGTGTCCTCGGAAGTGCTACATTGTGTGCATCCTGTAGTACTAAAAGTATCTTATTTTGGTGTGCACAGAAGGAACATATGGAAGATGGAGTATACCAGAAACTGCATGACAAAGTACACATCTAAATGCTGGTATGTCACCTAAACCCTCCCAAACTACATGTCACATCCCTGACACACCATGCCAAGGCATGCAATGTCTAAACAGAGAAATAAATGGCCAACACACAGCACTACTGTCACAAAGTGTGCAACAATCAACCTTAAAACCCCGCAAATAACTCACACATCAATATAACCATGTACACATGAACATCAATTGGCCAGTACAACAAAGCGGAAACACAGGACCCAAGAGTTAACCTCTCTGACCGTGACCATACCCAAATGCACATGTGCCTCAATGTGTCGTGACTTGCACATGCCACCCTTCTAAATCCCACCCTACTAAATGTGTGTGGCACCGCTAACCAAAGGGGGGCAGGCTAACAACAATGGAGACAGTTAAGGCAATACATGAAGATGGAACATGAAAAAAGGATGCATCACAATGTACGAACATAAAATGATGGCAACCATGCACCGGACAAACAATAATGAATCCCACTACGGGTGTATACACAGGTCGTACTTGAGACTGCCCACAGATAAAATGGAAGCCCAATGCCACTGTGTAAATTACTTTCACACGCTGCACTCCTAGCAATCTCATGCAAAGGGGAAGCAGGAGTGGCATATGTGTCTGGATCCAAGGCACAAAAATCAACACGAGGCAAGCCTCTATGGGACCAGCTGGAACCTACAGTGGATGCCCTCAGCTGCCACACAAAGCAACACACTGTCACATAAATGCACAATAGACAAAAAACTAATAACACAAGTACAAAAATGCCCACAGGGGACCGGGGAAGGGGCACACAGGAGGGTGGAGGTGCAGGGTGCATGCCAACAACCACATTTGTGGATGTCAAAAAAGAACCCTCCATGGGTTAATGGGCCGCACAGCTATGATGGAGTGAGAGACCCATTGCTGCTGTCACCACCCTCTGGTGCTGCATCAGAATGTGGTAGTGGAAAAGGAGGATAACCACACATAGCCCTGGTTTGGTCCTCGATGGCAGTGGCCATGCGGGAGTGAGATGCTTGCATCTGCAACATGATGGCCCAGAGGTCTCCATACAACACCTCACGGGATGCACACAGTTCCCCTGTGATGGCACGAGTCATCAGTTGTATCTGCTGTTCAGACCGTCTACTGCTGGATGCCTCGAGTGTAGCCAGTGTAGTCCTGAGGGACCTATTCTCTGACCTCCAGGCTTCCCTGTTGGCCCAACCCTCTGCAGCCAAGGATACACGTAGAGCCCTCAGTTCCACCCATCGGCTTCTGTTGCTGGCCACCTTGTTCAGCCTGTGTGAGCGTCATGTGGACCGCAATCCCTGCTGCTGGTGCTCCACCTGTCTTGCTGAGGGTATCCTGGAATTGGCCACCCCATCCATGCCCTGAGCCAACAGCTCACGTGAAGCAGCCTGTTGTTGTGCAATGGCATACATGGACTGCTCCCACACAGTATTGCCAGCTAACACATGGCCACCGCATTGGCGGACCACACGCCTGCCTAGGCCAAGGGTACCAGGCCCCTGATGTGATGACGCCATATGTGGCTGCAGGACTGCATCCCTCCCTTTATCGGCTGCCCAGGACCAGGAGTCAATACTGTGGAGTGTGACCCTGCAACCGTAACCACCACAGACAGACATCCCAACACTGAATGGCCCAGTGAGGGGTCTTCACCCCCTCCAGACTTTTGGGATGCAGCAGCACCCACAGTCAATGCACTCGCCTGCGACACAACACAGGTACCCATATCTGATTCACCACTAGAGCCTAAGGCATCCTTGGAGGCAGACCCATACTGAGTCTGGGCCAGGATGGCCTGTAGCACCAGTGGAACTTCATGGGCTACCACACCATGTCCTCCACTGGTGGTTGGTCGGACACACTATCCCGTTCCTCCTCCACCTCCTCCTCTGCATCCAATGCCTCATCACCTGCACATGTACAGGAAGTAAATGAAGAGCCATGTAAATACCATAAACCACACACATAGACATCACAACGTTGTCATGTAACACATCAATCTGCCATGTCACACACTCCTGCACCTACGCAGTGACAATGCAAGTGAAGGCTAGCATGAAAGCATCCATGGACCTGTGTGGAAGGGCTAAATAAAACCTGTAGTGCATGGTACATAGCACCTGCAACACACATGAGCACCTGAGTGGCATAGTTATCCACCAACATCACACATGCGAAAATACATATGCCACGTACCATACCCATGCCTGATCTGTAATACTGCATCAGTTGTGACTTGCTGACTACTGTCCCAGAGCCATGTACAATGTATGTGACATGACATGTAAATCACAAACTCAATACACACAGGTGTCACACGCTGCAATGATGCAAGCGTGGTGGAAAGGAGTGAAGCCAGACACACCCATCCCATGAGGCCAGCTCACATTGACATCATGCGAGTGAATAGGAATGGTGAAGGTGAGACATGGGGTTGGAAGTGGGAGGGGGCAGTGCAGTACACGGGAATGGCATACCAAATAAATACAACTGCATTACCATCAATGAAAAAGCAGTGTGCTGGTGGAAGTGTATGTGCAGACATCAGCTGTCAATTGCTGCTAGAGGATTGTAGGGATACAATTAACAGCCACTGAGTGTGGAGTATGGCGGGGGGGCAGTGCATGGGTACAACTGGTGGCTCAGAGGCCCGTGTCAGAGATCATAGTGTGGGAAGGTGACAAGTGCATACTCCCAGTCATCCAGGACTCCAGCAGAGGAGAGGAGGCAGAGAAAGCAGAACACATGAGGAAGGATCATAAGAGCGCCCAACCCCAGAGAAGGTTCACCTCCAGTGTCATTGAGGCAGGGAGGCCATAGCAGAGAGAGGCCCCAGCCAAAGATAGACATTAAGCACCAACTAATTGCTCTGAGAAGTAACTGACCCTGAGGGAGTAGGAAAGGGATGATCAAATACCATGAGAAAGAAGCAAATTGGGACGATCGAGTTGAAGGAACTGCGGCACCAGGAGCCATAATGCCCTGTGGACAATGCAGAGCGATTGATAATGAATAGTCATAGCCACTGGGAGCCAGTGCCATCATTACAGTCCTAGGGAGACACAATACCTGCCACCAAGACAAAAGGACAATCCCCACTGCCCAGGTCAGGATGAGTTGCAGAGGGAAGAGAGTAGAGGTACAGAAACTTGGTATAGGTCGTTGCAGTACCCCACCATAAGTATGACCTGTCCACTGGAGACACTGAGCTACTTGGGGAATCAGAGGAAAGGAAGAATCACCCTGAGGAGGTGCAGCTGGCAGGGTGACCCGTCAGAGATGTGCGGAGAGAAGGCCAGTGTGGAGTCCAAGATTGTGACAGGCTATCCACCATCACAGGTTGGAGCAGGAAGAGTGCCAAGAGAGCCTGGACAGAGTGACATGGAAGGAGTGAGCAGGTGTGGTGATGGGGGTCATCACGGTGTGCAGCACATTGAGCATGTGTCAGTCTACCATGACATGGTTAACCCATTGCATTCATCCTAATGCAGCCAGAACTCCCAGACAACCAACACACTTCATCCAAGCAACATACACATAAACTGGACACACACACATCACCACTTACCAGACATTGCCTCATGGTTTGGGAGGTCTCCCACACCTCGGATCTGCTCCACATCAATCATAGCACTTATGATCTCCTCCTGTGGAGTAAGTTCATCGTCCTCTTCTGGTAACCCACCGCCAGTCATCAGAGTAGAGGCATAATTGACACCCATCGTACCTTTGGCTCGGCACCACAGGTCATACTAATGCTTCATTGCGTCAGCAGCTGAGCGCCTCTCATGACCCAAGGCGTTAATAAGGTCAGCAACACACTGCCAGTGGGCCATACGCTGGGCAGGCGTATGTGTGCTCCCTGCCTGCACAAGCTTGTCGCATTGGTGTAGCTGCACATAGTCCACGAGGACCTGGAGCTCCTCATCACTAAAGCTCCTCTTCCTCGATGTGCAGTTCTCCTATGCCGTATCTTGGGACTGAGCCTGTTTGCCTACTGCATGCTTCGCCTTTTTACGAGGCTGTGCACACCCGAAGTGGCTGGGACCACTTGAGTCAGTAAGGGTTGGAGCACTGGTGGCCTGGGCTGTGGCATCACACACTGATGGTGTGACTGTAAGTGCCCTTGCAGGTGGCTGTACTTGGGTGCCGGTGCAATGACACTGCACAGCATTTCCCTTCCCCCTCGATGCACGGATGGCATCTGCCCCTGCGTCTCTGTGGACCGGGGCGGGGAGCACCACAGGCATGGATGAGTGACCTGGAGGCTGGGTGGTGGTTTCTACAGCTGCTCCTGCAGCTTCCTCACCCTGTTGGGTGGGGAGCATGGCGCCCCCTGCACTGGGCCGGGTGTCTCTGCCAACTCGGGCGCCTCTGCCACCACGGCCACCTTTGCCTCCCTTCCCACTAGTTGCCCTCCCAGTCATGGCACAGATGGAATGATGCAATGGGAGGTGCAGCTATCAATTGTCCTGGCTAATCTGAGTGAGGGGTCAGTGTACGTGATGTCAAACGTACCAGTGTGCCCCAGCAAGGCTCAAAGTAACCCCTGGAGAAAAAAAAAAAATGGGCCGCGTAACGCACAGGCACCCCAAAAATGAAAAAACGTGTACGCGACCCCTCTGCAGCCCACAGGTAAAGGAAAAACCTAACGCAGTCCGCTGCTGCACCCAGCAACACAAAAAATGTGTACGCAAAGGTAACATAAGCTATAGTGATGTTAAATAAGGGGTTACGCGACACACAGGGGCACCCACAGATAGCAAAATGCGTACGCAACTCACTGTCAGCTTCAAAAGTACACACGTGTGTGCATAGGCAAAACCCCACCAAAAGAAGAGGCTTGCACGCAGTGAAGAGATCAAGTAGAAACAAAGTCCACACGTCAGTCCGCTATAACTTGGCAAACACGTGATGGTCTCCTATGCTCAACTTTATCCCGACCCTGAACGCCACACCCAACGTACAGCGAGTGTCACGTAACTTACACGCTTAGGTCCTTTCCTCTGATTTCTTGCTTACGTGCTGTTTTTGCACATGCAGAGTCACTCTGTTTCCAGCTGGCCACGCGAGTAACACGGAAGACCCACGCTCCTGCATAACAGCCAATTTACCTGCCTCCAACTGCCCCGAGCTGCCTCCTACGAGCCATTTGCTCCAGCCAGCCCACTCTGTGTGCCTTTTGCCCATGTGCCCTGTATTTTGGTGCCTGCTCTGAAGCCATTGCCAGTGATCCTGTCGTTGTGACCACCTCTGCTGATCCAGAAGACTCCTGACTGCCATACCACCGCTCCACAGCCCAGCCCCAGGACCACCTTGCCCACCCACACCTGCTTCAGGGCTGCCATGTCTCACACCACACCATCTGAAGCAAGCGGCAACCCCCCGGCAGAGAGACAGAGGGCTGTCAGCTTCTCACCCAGGGAAGTTGGCATCCGGTTGGAGCAAGTCCTGGGGCATCATGATGCCCTCTTCCACAGCCCATCGTAAGTCGGCAATGATGGACGGAAGAAGATCTGGGCGGACATCGTGGGTGCCATCAACGTGGAGGGGGTGGCCCCCCGCGACTACCATCATGTCCACAAGTGCTGGGAAGACTTAAAGTCCAGGACCCACAACAAGGCCCGGTGCCTCCTCAAGGCTGGTGATGATCGAGCGAGGCGCCGGGGCTGGTTGACCACCGACGAGATGAGGGTCCTGGAGCACTTCTACCCAGCGCTGTACCCCCAGGTCCTTGAGTTGGTGCTCCGTCTGAAGTCGACTGGTAAGTCTTCATGTATTCTTGTCCACCATTGTGCATGTTGATATGTGGCTGGAGTGTGCACCTTGGCCTTATGTCTGGCATGCCTCTTGTACAGATGTTTGGGTGTATGTCCCTGACAGCGCTGCATGTGAGTCCATTCAAGCGTGTCCCACATCAATGGTGTCTGTGTTGCAATGCGTGATGCACACCGGCATGTAACAACACCCACATGTTTGCATACCTATGTCTGGACTGGGACATGTGAGAGGTGTGACACATGGGTGCTTATGTCTCCATCATGGACATGCATGGTGTACATGTGCGTGTGTCTGAGTAGTGAGTATGTGACTGGCCAAGACTCCGGGATGTATGTTACTTGAGATCTTGATTTGTGATTGCCTCACGCTGCCAATTTTCCCTCGACTGCACTGTGACGTGATAGCTCCATGGCCTGCCTCATGACTGTCAGGTGATCTGTGTGAATGAGATGTGCATGTCCCATGATGTGTGTGTGCTAAATATACAATTAGGATCCTGTGTCAGTGCCTTGTCCAAGGATGTGAATGTCTGTTGTGAATGACAGACATGTTTGTGAATGTGTGTGAATGGCACTTCCCTGTGTGTATTGGAGAGTGATGACGGTTGTGAACTTTGACAGTGCCACTGATGTACATTTGCCTAGTGACAAACACAAATACACACATATGTTCAGTAGCCTGATGTTTGTGTTATAGGTTTCCCTATCCACAGCGACGATGGTAGAAGTGGGTGCAGAAAGGTGCTGTGGATCACCGCAGCAGGGATGCCTCCACCAGGCACAGGCGCAGGGTCCAGTCATCCTCCTAGGTACCGTCATCTTCCGGGAGAGAGGAGACTGGTGCCGCGTCCGCGACAACGGCTGCAGCTTCTGAGGGGAGGCACAAGAGAGTGAAGTTGCTTGTGGGCTTATGGGCAGTGGGAGGGACAGGTGAGCCCACACAAGGGCAATCTGATGCAGAGGACAATGGGGAGTAATCCAGGTTGGTGGTGGTGGAGAAGGAGGAGGAGGCCACATCAGCCCATGAGGTAGGTGTGACTGGTGCAGTCCAGGGTCAGGGGCCGGAGGCAGTGCAGGTCACCGTGGAGGGGCCTGTGACTGATCCTGTCCCTGGAACTGTGACTGCACCAGTATGCACCTGCAGGCATGCCTCAGGCCGGCCCCATCCGCAGGTGGCGGTTGTAGCCACACAAACAGATCTTCCACTACCTGCGGATGAATTAATTCGTGACAGGGTGGAACCATTGCTAGCCGGTATTGCGAGGTGTACAGGCACCATTTGTGATGATGTGCAGGCTTCCAATCGGGGGCTTGCACATCATCACAATGAGGTCTGTCACCTCATTAACTGGCTAGCTCAGTTCCAGGTCGCAAATTTGGTACTTGTGCTGGCCACTACTGTGACCCCCCCCTCCTCTTCCTCCTCTGTGCGCCAGTCACCCTCCCTGCCGTCTTCCAGCACAGATACCACCAGGGCCCCCTGTGTACCTGTCCCAACTCCAGGGCCAGTCGGGTTGAGATCACATCCCTGCCACAATCGGGAGTCAAAGGAGGATCAGCAGAGGTGGTCACCGCAGCAACAGGAGCTATGGCAATGGAGGAAGTGCAGGCAACAAGCAGCAGTGCACGTGCATCACGGCCCCGGGTGGTGTCATCATACCATAGGCTGTCCTTGTGGCACAGGCACCGGGCATTTTGGCAGCAGCAGGCTTAGGGTTGGAGGCAACAGGACACGGGCGTTCATCATCAGAGGGGCAGGTATCGGCCATTGGGCAGGAGGCAAACGTGGACCTTACGACAAGGATGTCTTCCGTGTTGGAGCGTTTGGGGCAGCAAATCGGGGCAGGGCGGCAGCGGGCACAGTAGGCATGACCCACCATGGCCAGGGCGGAGAGTTCATTGCGTCGGGCAGAGAGGCCGGCAGAGGTCCTTGAGGAGACTCACAGGGATTTCGAGAGGAGCATGGAGGAGTGCCTGCAAGCCCTCAAGGGGGAAACCGAGGCCCACCTACTGGAAGTGGACGCAGTGTTCGATGATGCCCTGGCGGAGACTATGGAAGAGCATGGTGAGGAGATGGACTAGCCCGCTGCCTTTGTATATAGTTCTTTAGGAGTAGGTTTCATTAGTTTTTTCTCTTTATTTGGAGTTCCTGGACTTTGCCCGCATCTCGTATATAGTTATTTTTGGATTGTATTTTTTAGGATGTTTCTACATGTTTTGGGATCATGGACACTGGATCTTTGTAAATATTTGGATTTTAATTTGAACAGTTTTTTTAACCATGAAGGAATGGTTTTCTCATGATTTGTGATTTCATTTGCACATATGTTAATGGACATGGACCACATTTTTGAGTCTTTTCATTATTTACATCACATTGATTTTGGTTTTCACTTTCTTTTGGTTTTTGGTTTGGTTCAATCATGTTTGATTTGATGTTTTTACTGTATGTGACTTAGATACATGTTTTCTAATATAATTTTTGACATTGAAATCAAAGTGGTGTCTGGTCTCTATGGTTTAGTGCATGTTTCACTCCTCCATGACTCATTTGCATGTCCCTGCTGTTCACCAATGTTGTTGATGTGTGTGCACACATGCATGCATGTGTGATGTTTGGATTCACATGCCATGGGGCATGTACTAGGGAGCATGACCAATGGATGGGTGTTGAGGTGCACCAGGGGGTGCAGCGTGTGGTGGCATTTTAGTTCGCATGTGCTGAATGGTTGTATGCTGGTCCAATGTGTTTTGGGGTGAGGGGTGGGGACATGAGGCGGGGCCTGCCTGCAGGTTGCCGTCACTGGTGGGGGGTGGGGAAATGTGGCAGGCCTGCCTGCAGGTTGCAGTCACAAGTGGGAGGTGGGGACATGAGGCGGGGCCTACCTGAAGGTTGCCGTCACAGGTGGGGACATGTGGCGGGGCCTACCTGCAGGTTGCTGTCACTGGTGGGGGGTGGGGACATGAGGCGGGGTCTGCCTGCGGGGTATGGTCACAGGTGATGGCGGGGGTCCCATGTGGTGTGGGCTGCCTGCGGGGTATGTTCATGGATGATGGTGGGGGTTCCATGTGATGTGGGCTGCCTGCAGGGTATGGTCACAGGTGATGGTGGGGATCCCATGTGGTGTGGGCTGCCTGTGGGATGTATTCACAGGTGATGGTGTGGGTCCCATGTGGTGTGGGCTGCCTGTGGGGTATGTTCACAGGTGATGGTGGGGGTCCCATGTGGTGTGGGCTGCCTGCGAGGTATGTTCACAGGTGATGGTGGGGGAACCATGAGGTGTGGGCTGCCTGCAGTGTATGGTCACGTGTGATGGGGGTCCATGTTGTGTGGGCTGCCTGAGGGGTATGGTCCACTGCTGGGGTCTGGCTGTCCTGTGAGGAGGCGTCTGCTTCCAGGGGAGTTGTACGTATTTTGGCTGGTGCAAGCAGGGTACGCGATTTCACTGGGGTGCGGACGGGGTGCGCGCAGGCATTTCCACATGATTTAGCTGGTACGAGCGGGATACACGATTAGGCTAGGGTGCAGACGGGGTACGCACAGGCCTTCCCACCCGATTTGGCTGGTGCGAGTGGGGTATGTGATTTCGCTGGGGTGCAGACAGAGTACGCGCAGGCCTTCCCACACGATTTGGCTGGTGCAAGCGCGGTATCCGATTTTGCTGGGGTGCAAACGAGGTGCACGTGGGCCTTCCCACACGATTTGGCTGGTGCGAGCGGGGAACGCTCTGATTTTTCACGCAATTATGATAGGGTGGGGGGCAGAGACTTGCGCCGTATTGGGCATTTCTCTGACTTTTTCCGGCGCACGGGGGAATGTTGGGGGCGTTGTTGGCGTTGCTTGGTGTTCATTGCGCCACGGCTACTGATGCCTTGGATAATCCTTGAATACGTGTTCCGCACAATTGCTGGTTTGCGCCATGGCTGTCGCACGCATGGCACACGCTCCTTCTCAGCGTGTGGCGCTTGAGCTGCTTCTGCACTGAATTCTATGAATTGGGCCCTTTATTTGCAATACAACACAGATCATGGGGTGGCGTTTATGTATGTCAATGAAAGACAGCACCTTATGTCCCATAATCATAGCAACCAATACGATCTCTTGCACCTGCGAGCCTTGCAGATTGCGATATTCCCTCTTCTCTGCCTTTGATCAAAAGTCCGTTGCACCTACTGTGAGTCAAAAGCACATATCTACAGCATGAAATTTCAAGAGCATTGTCTTACCATCTGCTCTCTTTGCTGAAAAGCTGGGTGCCATGGGAAATAAGGATCAACCTGGTCTGTCATCATTGTGGGCAACAGAAGAGTGACACCACAATATGACAAAGCATACCCTCTGGTGCCAGTGAATACTCAGTAGAATGCTGGCACTTGCCCACTGGGAGAATCCAGAACTGCAAGGTGTTTCTATCATACAGCAAAGTAGTGTGTCTGCCAGTGCCATAAGCATCACCAAAAAACAGAAAATTGGGAGGGCAAACATTTCTATGGACAAGCCCAACATCACATTTGAGTGCAGTCAGAAATATGCTTGAAACCACTGACTATTACAGCTGCTCAATGCTAAATTTGTTATAGTGCTGGAGAGTTGATGTTGATAATGCCTGATGGCAAATTCCCAGCCAGACAATGATTCCACACAAAGGTATGCCTGCATTGTATGATGTCATAATTCTTGCTGTGATTCAAGCCTTGGACATGTCAGATGGTGGGGACGTCTACATCACTCTCGCTATGTGGACAAGAGGAGCACTGATTATATGAGTGTAACAATGCATTGGGTCTACTTACCCACTAGTGTTGAGCAAGGGAATTCATCAGAGCAGCTCCATGCTGTCCACCAAAAACACACTTTGTGAATGCCGGGGTTTGATTGTAGGGACTGCACCGCAACCGTTATTTGGTGGAAGAGTACCTAACACCTCAACAAATAGCATTTGGATTTGTGGCAGCAAATGGCTTCAGGGGCATTGCTTCACTAGTGGTGACAAACACAATGCATGCACCATGATGCTTTGCATAGATTCTCAAGTTTGTAGTGACATATTTTGTCAGTGTTTGCTCCCCTGTCAGTGATATTATTGCTATATGCACACAACATATGCTTTCTTTTCAACTGGTCATATAGTGCCAGGAATCCTTTGAGTGCAGTTACGGTTTAACACAAACTCCCAAAACACTTGGAAAAAATATCTGTTCGAAGACACTGGAATTCAGCATTACATATGATTGACCAATTGTGAGAACAAAGCATTGCTGTACGTGACCACAGCAAACACTCACAGTGTAGCATTGCATGGGGCCTTCTTGACCCCTACTCAGTGTCTGCTCATGCCTGAGCTCTGCTGTTTGTTGTGGCCCTTTCAAGAAGCCCCACATCATGTGAATCAGTGGTCTGTGTCACTGAGTGATGAACTTCCATTGATCGACTTAATATCACATCAAATAAATCATTGAGTATCTTTTTGTGTCATTTGTTGACACGGTTTTAAGTGTAAAGAGACTGCATTGTAGACTGCGGACAGTAGGATTACACATACAGAAGACTCATGGAATGTGCAAGATTACTTGCTTGATGAGGGGATGGTGAAAGGGAATGCAGCAGCAACAAATGAGCTTCTCCAACAGCCAATGCAAAGTCTGTCTTCATCTGGTAGTACCTTCTCCACTAGAACCATGTCAGGTATTGGGACACCCCATGTAGCTGCTTACTACACTTCCACAAATGTGACAGCCTCTAACAGGAAGTCTTCTTTGAAGTAGTAAAGTATTGTACCAAATCCTCCCCCGCCCTGAGGTACCAGCAATTCAAGAAAAATGCAATTGAATCAACACATCTTTTATCGAAAAAAATAGACAAAATCCAAGAAACCACAAATCATCCGCCCACAGAATGAGCACTCATTGCACTCCTCTGGATCATTAATGCCTCCCTCACAGAAGGGTAATTCCCGGACACCCTGAAGACTGGTCTTATACAACCTCTTTTGAAAAACCCAAACCTAGATCCAGACGACCTGGTCAACTACCTCCCTTTGATGGCCCATATCTTAGAAGTAGTTGTTACACAACTTGCAAGAATCAAACAACTTCACCTCCTAAATGGCTATCAGTCAGAGTTCTACCTCAATTTTAGCATTGGGACAGCCAGGTTGTGGATGATGCCCTCCAAATCATGGATAAGTGTGACTAATACTTCCTCATCTTCCTTCACCAGGCAGTCCAGATGAACTTGTGTTATAACTGACTCCAAGTCTCATGCAGAGTCCTCTCCCCAATCCTTTTGAATGTTTACATGATGTTTGTTGGCACTATCCTCAAACACTCCAATGCAGACATCCCCAACATACGGATGATTTTCAGTTGTAGATGATCCAATCCTGGATGTCGGCTGACTACCTCAAACTAAACCCATCCAAGACTGAATTTGTCCTCATCTACCCGCCCTCTAAACAACAACTTGTCCAACAATGGCCCAATGCTATGCATCTAGAAGGATTTGGTTCACAACACTCAAACAGCCTGGCTCGAATATCCACCCTTTGCAAAATCAACTCATCTTCTTGCTACAGGATGCCCCGAGTGTTGTGTAGGCCTTTCTGGTCTTGCATATTGTTAGGAGAAATGCTCTCCTGATGCTGCTCACAGCTTCTCACTTCCCCTAAACTAATCCATTACGCTTATGCATGTGTTATTACGGGTGCAAGGACATTTGACAGAATCACTTGCACAGCTCAAAAGGTGGCACTGACTCCCCATGCCCATATTGCGGACTCAAGAATGCACATGCCCATCAAGGCTGACAAACGCAGGGTTTATACGGCTTTTCAGCAAGGAATTTCGCGCTTCACTGCCCCATTCATCCGACGTTGGAGGTTGCCATGGAGACCGGCTATGGCAGCCGATTGTTGCCGAGGAGCCATTACCATGACTTCCCCGTTCAACGTGTGTCATGTGATCCAATCCACCAATGGACACTGAGGGTTCATAAGCATCACCGACTCACTGAACGATGCTTCTGTTTGAAGTTAACTCCCAGCTATCCTTGTAGTTCTGTCTGATAATCGTATGTACCTCTGACCTGATCTGATTGCCTCTGCCTTATGTCCTGTTTTCCTGGAACTGTTGTGTAACAACCTCTGCCTGCTCATTCAGATTCCGACTGCTTCACGTTTGGTACTTTCCTGACTCAACGGTAAGACCCGTGGCCTGTTCCACAAACTCCTTTTACCTTTCCACCCTTGGGACACCAAATGCCCCTTTCCCATCTAAAAGGGCAGCTTTCCGTAATGGCAGCTCCGAAACCCCCTGAGGATTCTTCACGTTTCACAGAGATTTCTGGAGTGGACCTATCATGCATAAGGAATTGACATCGATTTATATGTTCGCTAGGACGCTTTGCAGCCAGTGCACCTCCCCGACTCCAATGCGCTCCTTGTGCCGCCCGGGTCAAGTCATCCGATGCTAACCTCCCTTTTTATTATTTTCTCCTATTGTTGTTTCCTCATCACGCATTGTCCACCACACACTGTTTAGGAACATCTTTATTCCCGACCTTGCTTAAAGAAATGGTAAGAGCGTTCGATATTTTCTACAGTTGTGCTGGCCAATAGAATTATCCTTACATATATCAACACACCTTTGCCTTGTTATTGTAGGAATAGGAGTAGACCAATTGACACACTCGAATACCGTCTTCTCTATGACGAAGGGAAAAAGAGGTGGCTATACCTCACCACATAAACTTTGCTTGTAATTATTTCTTAAAAGCTACTGACCTGTGGATTATTTTCTTTCAGTTTGGTATCGTGGCAGCGTGTGCTCCCAGCTCTTTTAGGTGATCAGTCCCTTTGGGTGCTCTGATTAATTCAGCATAGGGGCATATCACAGAAAAGAGTTTCCCTCAAGAGTGGAGGCCCGGGTTCTGACAAACCCAGGCTCTTCAATCAAGTCGGGGGATTAGGACTTCAAACCTTGCCTCATCTGTCCAACCATTCACCGGATTGGTGAGTAACAATCACCCACATCCTACGAGAATTACATAGGCTTCCTTTCCAGGCCAGGGTACTGTTCAAGACTCCATGTATCATCTATAAAGCAGTTACAAGTAGCACACCACCCTACCTGTCAGCTAAGCTCCTCATATCTGGTGGCACATGCTCTTCATACAGAAAATTCACCAATCTGCTTGAATCACAACTCATCCGCAAAGAGGACCTGCTAATAATCATTCCCTTTTCATACACTCAAACTCTGGAACCTGATCCTGGTGTTAGCAGAGAATGCCCCTACAATTCTCCAATTTCACAAATGAATTCCAATGAATGCACATACCAGCGCAATAACCTCAACTCACAGTACTACACTACTGTTAAAAGATGTTAGCTCAAATGCAGGCTACCCACACTCTGAACAGCACTCTGCTGCTCATAAGCAATGTCTGTGCTTTAAACAATAAAATAAATACAAAAATAGGATGCGCTACTCTCGCACATACACCCCTATGAGCCTCACTTCCATATTCTGCATTCTTCAATATAGCTGGGCCTTGGAGAGCAACAGATAGTGGAAATGGGCCAACCGGTGCACAGGTGGTGGATTCGTATAAGAAAGACACATGCCAGCTTGACGAGGATGATGGACCATTGCAGTATTGGTTCACCATGAAGTCTGTGTGGCCAGCAGTACCTTTGACATCCGAAGCTGCCCCTCAGCTTGGGTACAGACTGAGCATATTTTAGTGCTGCTAGCGCTATTGTCTCTGACCACAGAAAAAGCATTACTGTTGTTCATGCTGATAAAATATGGTTCATTAAAATGAGCAGCATATCCCAGTCAGCTATGGCAAGATACTGTTTCTTTCACAAGTATACTGACAGCATCCCTATAGCCAGCAGCAGAACATACTTAAGTGAGAAGATGAGCTGTGTTCGAGTGGGCAGGGCAAGCAAGCCCTAGAAGGTGGTGGTGCCTACTGTGGTTTCCACTGATAATACTAGCTCATACTCTGAATATTAAATTGTATTTTGGTGCTGATGGATGAAGTACCAGGGGATGATCATGATGAGCAACAATTCTGATGATGCCTCAGTCCAGACTATGAAGTAACAAGTGTGCTGCATTTTGTGTGTCTACTATCCTGATGTACATGCTCAATTTACCGTAGATGTCCAATGATTGAACAGACCAGTTCAGTCACTGATCACGCAATTCTGACATCTCTCCTCTATCGCAGGGGTGGGGGTACAGACTGATTTTGTATGTCACTCATGTCTCAGAGGAGTGGCTGGACACATTATATTTTTTACATTTCTCTGCACTCCCAGGGGAGTGGTGGACACAGATATTTTTTGTCTGATCTGTCCCGCAGGGTTAGGAGCACATTGAGTTGTGTAGCTCTTCTCTCTTGCAGGAGTGTGTGCACACACTACATTCTTGCAGGTTTCATCTCTTGTGTGGGTTGGGAGTATACACTCAAATTATACATCTCTCTTCTCTCACAGGAGTAGGAACACACACAGAAATTATATATCTCTCCTTTTGGGGGTTACACACTAAATGTTTACATCTCTACTATTTTTCAGAGGAATGGGCAGACTACATTTCTGCAACCCTCCTCTCTCTCAAGGGTGGGGGCAAACATTTAATTGTTTTGTCTCTCCTCTTCCTCAGCGCTGGTTTGTGGAGGTGTGTGTGTCTCTCCTATCTCATAGGCTAGGGGGTACACACAGAGTAGGGCACTGACTGCATTTTTACTACTCTCCAGTCTCACACAGAGGGGTCACACACTGAATTTGTACTCTTCTCCTGTTTCACAGGGATGGAGACATTTACTGATTTTTACATCAATCCTATCTTGCAGAGGTGGGTGCACACAATGAATTTATACGTTTCTCCTCTCTAACAAGAGTGGGTGCACAAACTATATTTTTACATCTCTCCTGTCACACATGGGTGTCGATATGCACTGATTTTCATGTTTCCCCCGTCTTGTTGGAGTGAGGGCATACATTGCATTTTGAAACCCCTCCTCTCTTGCAGGTGTTAGCTAAGACACTACATTTATCTTTTCTCTTATCTCAGAGAAGGGGGGGCAAACAATGAATTTGGACATCTCTCTTGTCTCTATGTGATGGGGCACATACTGAAATGTAATGCCTCTCCTCTCTTGCTAGAACGGCCCAACAAACACTACATTTTAATGTTACTCGTTTATTGTGGGGGGTCACACACTGAATATTTACATCTCTCCTATCTCACAGGGGTGGTGGCCGAAACTATATATTTACATCTCCCCTCTCTTACAGGAGATGGAGCTCACACTACATTTGTATGTCTCTCATTTCTAGTAGGAGTGGGGGTACACACTACATTTTTGCATCCCTTCTTTACAAGGCTTAGTGTACACACTAAATGTTTTTATGTCTTCTGTCTTACCTGTATTGGTGCACACACTACAGTTTTAAGTCTCTCCTGTCTCTAAGTGGTGGGGCCCATCCTGAATTTGTACATACCTCTTGTCTTGCAGGGGTGGTGACACACACAGAACCTTTATGCCTCTCCTGTCTTGCAGGGGACACTCTCTAATTTTTCTTGTCTTGCAGGAGTGATGGCACACTCAACATTTTTGCATCACCACTTTTTCAGTGGTTGACACACACACACACTTAAATTATAACTTCCTCTCTATCTGTGGTGTTCCCCAGGGGTCTAACCTCTCAGCCTGGCTTTTCAACCAATACCTGGCAACTCTCGCCCACTGCATTGCCATTTTCTGCTCAAATTTCCAGTGCTACGATAACGACATTCAACTAATTTTCAGGCTGCCCTCGGCCACCTCCTCTCCCTCTCTCATCTCTGATTGCCTAACTGCCATTCAAGCTTGGTGTGCCGCCAAGGATCTTTGTCTGAATGCCAGAAAGACAGAGATCCTCCTCATTGGCAGACCTTCACCATCCTTCCCCTCACTCTCTGGCCGGCTTCCCTTGGCCCTCCTCCTGCCCCCACCTGCGAGGATAAGAACCTCAGGGTCATCTTTGACTCCACCCTTTCCTTCTCCGCCCACATCTCTGAGGTCTCTAAAAAGTCAAACTTCCTACTGCACCTCCTCAGAGGTACTCTGCCTTTCCTCTCCTTCCCCCATGAGCTCATGGTATCCCAAGCTCTGGTTCTCTCTAGGTTGTACTATTGTAACAGCCTCTTTCTAAATCTACCTGCCTCTACTCTCCGCCCTCTGCAACTAATCCGGAACAGTACTGCGAGACTTGTCCTTGGTCTCAAGCCCTGTGATCGTATCTCTCCAGCTCTGAAATCCCTCCATTGGCTCCCAGTGGATGTAAGGATTAAATTCAAAACCCTCAACATTGTCCACAAGGCTTTCTGGGGCCTGGGTCCAAAATACCTTCAGCTTCCTCTGCAAATACCTCCCCTCTCGAGCTCTTCGCTCCTCTACCTCTAACTCCCTCAGGGTCAGTCGTTTTTCAAAGAAACGAGCTTGGGGTAGATCTCTGTCTTCGGCTGGGGCCTTCCTCTGGAACAGCCGCCCTGCCACTCTAAAACTTGAGGAGAACCATCTCTAGTTCCGGAAGCACCTCAAGACCTTCCTCTTTTCTTCTGCCTTCACTCCCCCTATCCCCTGCTGATATGTTCGCTCTTGGCACCGTGCACCTGGCCACCCTCTGTCCTCCGGGCCCAGGTATCTGCTCACCCTGCCACCCTCCCGCACTGCCTCCGGGCCACCCCTTGCACTGGGGTCTGTAACTGTACCCATACAGCCCCCCTCCTTTTTCTTCCTGCAATTATCAGACCTACCCTGTCTGCTGCCTTAAACCTAGCACTTGCAAATTGCTGGCTGCACTACCACTGTTTGTTGCCTTTGTTATTTATGTATTATTATTTATCTGTTTCTCCTCTGCTTCGCACTTTCCACTTCTTCCCCCTTCCATGTACTTTTCCCCTCCCTCTGTCCCATGCACTTGTGCGTTCTCAATGTCACTGGGCCTAGTAAGATCGATGTTTTGTTCACCCCTGTTCCCCTTCCTTGCCTTGTCGCGCTCTGAAACACTTGTGTACGAGCGCAAAAGAAATAAAATATCAATATCAAAATCAATGTCTCTCTGGTCTCACAGGTGTGGAGACACTCACAGAATCTGTATATCTCACTTGTGTCTCAGGGATGTGGAAATGCACTGAATGCGTACATCTCTCCTGTCCCACAGGTATAGGGGCACACGCTACATGTTTGCAACTCTTCTTTCTTGAATGTGTGTGGGCACTCACTGATTTTTTGCATCTCTCCTGTCTCACAGAGATGGCGACACACTGAATTTGTACATCTCTTCTCTCTCTTTTCTCTCACTGCAAACAGGCTATGCACTGATTTTTTACATCCTTCCTGTCCTGCGGGGTGAGGAATACAGGATGAGTACACATCTCTCCTCTCCAATGAGCTTCGGTGCACATTCAATGTTTACATCTCTCCTGTCTCACAGGGGTGGCACAGACACTGCATTTTTAGGTCACCCCTGTCTTGCAAGGATAGAGTCATGCTCTGAATGTTTACATCGCTCCTCTCTCACATAGGCAGAAGCACACTACATTTTTACATCTCTGCTCTTCCAGACAGGTGGCAGCACACTGAAATATGATGTCCCTCCTCTCTGGGAGGAGTGTGAGCATATTCTACATTGTTGCATATCGCCTGTCCCACAGGTGAAGGTCCACACACTCCATGTTTACATTTCTCCTGTCTTGCAGGGGGGAACACACTGAATATTTCAATCTCTCCCCTCTCACAGAGATGGGAGCGCTCACTACATTTTCTTCCCTCACTTTTCTCACAGGAGTGGGGCACACTGAATTTATATGTCCCTCCCCTCTCACATGAGTGGAGGCAAGCACTGAATGTGTCCTTCCCGCTCTCTCACAAAAGTGGGTCTCACACTGAATTTTTACCTCAGTTCTCTTGCGCATGGGTGGGCACACACTATGTTTGTATGTCCTCCTCTCTAGTGGGATGGCAGCACACATTTAATTTGTATGTGTTTACTGTATCTGACTGAGAGCACACAATGCATGTGTACCTTTCTCCTCATTCGCAGTGGTGGGCACACACACATTGTGCATATCTCCTCTCTAACAAGGATGGGGGTACGCACAGAATTTCGACATGTTTCCTCTTTCACAAGGGTGGCTGCATGCACTGAATTATCACATATCCCCTCTCTCGCGAGAGTGGGGACACACACAGCATTTTACATCTCTCCTCTCTCCCAGGTGTCTGCACACGCCCTGATCTTTTTACCTCTCTTTCAGGAGAAAATAGTCTGAATAGAGAGGAGTTGCTATGTGCGCCACTCTCAAGTCTACACTCAGTAACTTCACATAGAGGCACTTTTAATGAAAAACAACATTATCAAATCTCAGCATGGCATAAAACACTCTTGTCAAAGGGTATTAAAATAGTTTAATTTTAGACGAGGAATCAATTACTTTTTTGGAGGAACATGATAACTAAGGCAGAAAAAAATGAAGTGCATGTTTGTTGCAATAGACAATCCATGGCAATAACACGTTCCTTCTTTATCTTCTTGATGTTAGCTCTAAGTGACAAATGTCCAAAATACAGTTTGGTAATATATGTTCTTGCAAGGAGGTTTTGCACTGCCCTTATCTATGGAATCGGAATGGAGGCCTCATCTAGATTGCCTCCTCTCTTATCACCTGACATTCTCTCTTCATCAACCAACGTCTGCAAACCTGGGGTCCACTTTGACAGTGACCGCAAGCTCCAAGAATTCATAACATCAATGGCCACCACAGTGAGGCTTAACCTACTATAAAATTAGAAAAATCCATTAGTTCCTCATCTATGGCTCAACCAAATATTTCGTTTCCACTCTTGTACTCAGACTACTGCTTCAGCCTAGTAATGGGTCACGCTCTGTATTCTTTTTCACCCCCTGATGAAAATTCTCTGCTTTGCTATTCACACTCTCTACAATAATCCACTCTTCTCCCCAACCTTCCTGCACCATCGCAACACCACCTGCCTCGCAATGCACAGCCATTCCATCTTCACTTTTCTTTTTCTTGTCTTTAATCCTACCCATAGGGAAACACCCTCTTACCCGCCATTCAAAATCTCTCCCTACTCTACTTATCCCCAGCACTAGTGTCATCTTTTCTATTGCATGCCCACTGTGCCCCTCACCCCCAGTTTAGATCCTTCTCCCTACTTGCCCTGTATTACTAGAAGTGCCTACACTCTGAAAAAAAAACCTTACCAAGCCCACACTTTCAAATCAGTACTAAATGCTATCTCCTCGTGGAAAAGTTCACTCTCTCTCTCAGCTGATTTTCCCTCTCCCAAAAGTCAATATCCCATTTTTACTAAGGCACTATGAACCTCTGCCGTTATATACTGCCCTTTTTTCATTTAACAGTCTTGTCCCAAGTGTATGCCTTAATGATGATCCTGCAATAAAATGTTATTCATTTATGCTCATACTTCTATGTAAGACAACTGATCTCACTTGGACTTAACCCAACTAAAGCTCACTACTTGCATCAAATTGTAAATTTCAGCTGACACAGAAAGCACACTTTGCCATGATATGAGACATGTTGCCATACTCTCTGAATTATGTCTTTCTTTTTTCCATTGACCATATGCCTAAAGGGAAACAAATGGTGACGTAACATGTTGTGCTCAAGCTTATGTTACCTTGCATAGGCTTTACAAGCATGGTGTTGGTAGTGAAGTGTTTATGGGAACTTGCCTCCGAATGAGAAACAGTCACAAGATCTGGGACCAAATCTTGCCTCCACTAACATCTTTCTATGTAATAAAAGGCCAGATGTATGTTTGTCCTAACCCGTACTGCCCACTTCGCATGTTATAACCACTATTGGGAGATGTTGCCTTATGCAACAATAAGACTTCAAGTTCATCTTTCAGGTGAACACAATGTGTATTTCAACAATGATAACATACAATTGCAGAAAAGGCCCTTGACAGGGATACCACTTTAACAGCACACTTCAAGTTGTATACACTAAGAAAATATATACATAAAAAAACATAAACAGAAATTAATTTGAGTATGCACGGATCGATGCAAAGCGACATTGAGTAACAATGTTCATGAATAGGTGTAATGGTGGTATCAGTATTAGAAAAGATGTGGGGGGAAACCTCAATGTATGCAGTAGTATCTAGCAGTTTTGGATTGGGTGTCGTAGTGAAACCAAGTATTGAGAGGCCTCCTGGACATCTGTGAAACATTGGTAAAAAGGCAACGTTTTTTCTATGTTCCTACATTTGCCTTCCCTCGAAAAGTGTGTGAAACATACTTTCTGTTGTGTTCTCTCAAATTATTTGATGGAATTACAGTCTGGAGTAGTAATTTGGCAATCATTTTCAGTCAAAGAGAAAATATGGACACAGACTAGTGGTGTGGACGGAGGACGGTTTCTCTCACCACTGAAGACAAAACCATACGTATCCGTGGTATCATGCATGGATGGCACGAAGTGAAGCCATACCTTACTACTCGCTTTAAAAAAGCTGCAGCCATGACACAAGATTAGTCACTGAATAGGTTACTAAAAATTCAAGAAGATTTCCTTATCACTTGAAATTAACAAACGTGTGAAAGGAACAGATTATAATTACACAGATGCAATCAAACATTCAAAGTCTAAGAGCCCTGAAGAAGAGGGTAGCTCGAAAACACGTGTAGTCTCAACAACTGCTGAACTCATCACATAATAAATCTTGCTGTTGCAAATTTCAAAAACATTTTTTTCTGTTTGACTGAAATGTTTGTCAAATTACTACTTCACACAGTAAGTGAAGATTCAGTCAAATAATTCGATAGGGCACAACAGAAAATATGCATCATGCACTTTTATGGGAAGGCACATGTAGAAACCAAGACAAATCTTTGTAGTTTTATTGGTGGTCTGTGTCTGGCACTTATTTCTCCGTGATGAGTAATAGACAGCCGTCCGCATGTACTTTGTCTAATGTGTGGATTCACGGAAATCTGCACAGTAAAAGTCTGAACCATCAGCTGCGAGCGTGTGTGCGTGCGTGTGTCTGTGTGTGTGTAAACCACCAATTAGCTATGAAGATATGAGATTGCATTAGTCACTGGGGACAGCGTGTTCCACTTTATGTGGCAAAATGGGCTGTGCTGCCTGTGGGAGCATTTTTGAACAGGTGGGTTGGCTTAAACCATATGTTATTATGAATATATTTTATAATAATGTTTGGGCATATGAGCAAGACGTCCAGGAATTTGAGAAGAGGATGAAAGCAATCCTGATGTTATTACGTGGTATTAGATCCTCATAAATCCATACTATTGTGTCCTTAACGTTGTGCATCAATAGTATATATTTATTGGTGTTGGTTATTGTCATGCTTGTGTGGTACAACATCCCCAACACTTTGCTCATCCCCCTCCTCCTCCATCTACAATGTAAATGGTATGCTTTTTCAGATTCCTTCGAATAACTGGGTGTGCTTTGTCTTTCCATCTGGACCTTCTTTGCTGGGTCTCCATGAGAATGTGGCATATTTTAGGTGGTGCTACTTTTTGGTGGTGATTGCTGTACATCTTGTTCATGTGCTTGGAATATATGGTAACTCAACACAAGGGTTTAACCTTTTTTTCTTACGGTGCTCATGGGATCACATGCGCAAGTGCGCAAAGCGTACATTTTCCAAGTTGTATCTCGGCATTTAGAAATCCAGTATTTTTCAGTGCTAACATTGTATGCCCTACTCTTGGTCTTGTGTTCTATTCTCATATTAGGGGAGAGTACCTGAAAATGAATAAAATCCAATTGACCTTAATGGAAAGTGCTTGCTGAGTAGAGCTCTCAAAATATGTGATAGTAGAAAAAGTAACTAAAAATAGAATAGCCATCTCAGTGAGTATGCTATGTATTTATCAGACAAGCATGGCCGTCAAGAGCTTAGGGTCTATCTCGGAATGTGTGTTAGTGCGGTAATATCTACCACAGCACACCTGTAAGTGGTCCATAGACTCTAGTGATGAGCTTTCTGAATGAATACGGTAATTGAGGAGAAAAGCGGTTAGAAGAGTAAAGGTTTTACCTTCTTTCCAAAATGCCGTCAGATGAAAGTTCTGGAAATGATGGAACATATTCCTGCAGTCTTTTTTTCTTGCTTTTCTACATAGTCTTTCCTGCTTTGCACTCTTTCTCAACAGAGAAATTATCAACAATATAGCACTGGTCCCTTCCATTCTTCACTTCTGAAAGAAACTGAAGACACCACTCTTCAAAGAACATCTTGCCAGTCGCTGATGACTCCATTCAACCTTAATTCAACTCCTCCTTCTCCTGCAGATCCACCCTTTCCGCTCCCCCTATTCATTCCAGTTGCTCTGTTACTACCCCTCCAGTCTATCTGGAACAGCCTGCGTGAGCCCCATTTGCACAGCTCTCCGTTGCTTCCCTGTTAGCGCTTTATAAAACTCATGCATACATACATAGATGAGTTGTGTGTTCGTCTGATAATTGAGCGCAGCAAACAGTCTGAAAAAACTGCTTGCATGCAATCAATCATCAGAGGAACAAACTGCAGCCCAAATGCGCACACCCCAACCACCGCAACACCCTCACCTCATACCTGTTTGGTTCCTGCCAGGTCCCCCTCACTCCTGTTACTCTAACGCTGGACAGATCCGACCACAAAGGGTACCTTTTTTCTTAATGTACTTCTTCTTTTTTCCGGTTCCACGTTGAGGAAGTGGGGGATACCCCCAAAACCCTGCAAGGCTTATACATACCAAACATGGGAAGCGGGGGACACCCCTGAAACCCCCACTCCACATGTTCGGTATGTATTAGACTAATTGTACATTTTTAATAGATCTAATGGTACTGGCCGAATTCGGTCAAATGTACCATTCGATCAATTTAAAACGAACAATTAGGCTAATACCCATAGATGCAGTGGTCTCCCCACCCCATGTTAGCTGATGTAATATTTTGGGGGCATGCATCATTCTCAGGCATAAGGTGAAGTGCTTCAATGCCCCTCTGGTGTAAGTGATGAAACGTCTCCTGCCTTTGCTTAATTTAGGCACAGCTATTAACTCACTTCAGGGGCTTCAGCTTCAGAAGTTAGTAGAACATTCTCGAAGTGGGAAACTTAAAACTTTTTGTTTTCTTGCCTTTGAAAAATGAGGCCGTATTTCCCTACTACTCGCGCTATTTCATGCTGCGTAGCTAGTTCTCTCGGGCAATAACGCACAGGCCAGATCCTAAGGACTTTAGCTAGAAGTTATGTATTTACATTTCAATGTATTGGGCTTGTTAAATGCACACGGCGTGCCTACATCAGTCTCGTTGTTTGTTGGTGTTTGCAAAAATAGTTATACTCCTTTACTGTAAATGTATCGCATTTGGACACAGAAATAGCACACACACACACAAATGCATGCAGATTGAAGAAGATGATTCCATAGATCACGTAGCTAAAAGGCTGCAAAGCTATTAGGCACAGTTTAATGATTTTGGCAGCGGCCATCCATTTCCTCTCTCGAGCCCCTCGTGCTTTGTCCTCTGGCACGAAAAGATGCGCGGTAGAAGTAATGAAATATGTAATTAATAGGAAAAAGTGTACTAAACAATTCCTCTAAAGTGTGACACCAAGCCTATTCATCGAATCTTTCTTTCTCATTTGTTTTCACTGTTGGAAATGCAAATTAATGTCAGGGCCGGTGTACGGGAAATAAGAGAATGCAGTTTAATTGCTTTTACTGTCCAGCTACTTTCACAAAAATAAGGATATTTTATGATTATGTTCTCCCCTTACACTTGAACTCATTATTCGCTGCGACCTGCTGATGTTTTTTCCAATGTGATTTTTTTTAAGTGGTCTTTTTCGGATGAATTCTCATCACATTTGTGGTATGATGTAACATGTTGAAACCAATTCAAATCGCTGTAACTCAACCAAGCAATTCTAATTTCCTGCAAACTAACATTGTTTGTGCTCTTATCTTTCTATATTGCTAAAACATATTAGGCAGCATTACGGAAGGTTTTCCAGACAACACGCTGCAGTGCAAAGATGTTTTTTGTGATGCGGCAAACATATTATCTTCAGTGTAGATGTATGCAAACTAAGATTGACTGTGACCTCAGGCAAACAACCAGCTGAAGACCACATCACAACACATGTGCAGCGCTTAATGACTTGCCTTTTATTTATATTTTGCACAGTGAAGTGTGGTGAACATGTGCGACAACCGCCACATTCCCTGGTTGTTTACCTGAGGCAGTGCTATGGAAACCTTGTACTTGTGCAAGAACAATTTTGGATGGTGTTTAGTGGCAGAGGGAGCTTTTGGAGCGGGCCTGGGGGCATTTGGGTCCTGATGAGGCAATGGCATAGTAAGCATTTCAAGGTCAGTTGTGGTAGTTGAATATTTTTAGCAGAGGGGCATTAACATTTCCCAATGAGTCATGTGAAGAGGTGTCCAGGGGGACTCTCCCCTGAGACCATTTTTCAAATAATGTGTTGAAATGGTGCCTTTTACTGCACAATATTATATCACATTATTTGAGGACATAGGGACAAAAGGTTCTGCAATTTACAATTGCTTCTCTAGGGAAACATGAACATGAAAAAGAAAACAGTAAATGCAATGTGAACAACAGTACACAGATGCATTTTACAACATTTTCATGATACCTGTGTCCACAACATATGCTAGCATTGCATTATAAGTCACTATGACAACAAGCCATCTATGACAGTAATGGTCAATTCAAGTCACTTGTATGCAGCTGCTTCTGCAACCTCTGTATGCCAATACTGGCCACTGTAAATCACTTTCATGAAGCTGTGACCACATTCTATATATGCCGGTAATAGTCCTTGTATATCACTTTCATAAATCTGATGACTAGTCCTATGTCATTATGGCCACTAAAAAGAATTTCACAAAGCTGTGGGCAAAATCCATGCCAGTAATAGTCATTGTAAATCACTTTTATAAAGCTGTGGCTACATTCTATGCCTGTGATGGTCCTTCTAAATCACTTTAATGAGATTGTGGCAACATTCTGTGCCCTGGCACCTTGAAGAGTCTTTTGTGCTAGATGGAATTTCAAATAAAGATCACAGACCAAATAACTGGACAGACTCAAAGAATATGGCAAAACACTACTTTTTTCTCGGCTCATAAAGTAGGGAGACCTGACAAACATCGGACTGATGCATGAACACTCACAAAGCAGCTTGAATACACATAGGTCTTTATACCACAATATGCATCATCTGTGACATCATTCTACGTGGCAAAATACAAAACCTATTGAGAGGAAGGATTGATTAAGGTGACATATCTAATTATAGAATATATAAGGATTAGTACATCATGTGCTATCCCTTATCTGTAGGGCACACCTTTAACTACCTCTACATACGTAGAGTACTGATTATAATGGAGAAACTGTCAGTGGATTGGTCTATGCAACATTGTATGTCAGGTTGTCCCTTAAACCCAATGATTGGTTGGCATGCTATCCCAACCTTGGATTTTTTACTCTTTCAGTAGCACGCAAGTAGGTGTTAATTCCGATCAGACTACTCCCTGTTTACCCAATTAGTCCATCACGTCTCATCAGTAGGCCATAAGGCAAAGTCTTCCTTTTGTAGTTGACCTTCTTGACTGCTCACTGGCCTGGAACATTCAAGGGAGTGTAGGCGCACCACTAGCTTTGTCTGAGGCTTAATAAGTAGCCCTTGTTCTCTGCTCCAAAATCACATGCTAGCAGACCACGAATTTGTCCATTTTAGCCTTCTATTTTCTCCTATTTGATTTAATTATGCTGGATGTACTTGATCCTCTTGGTTTCTAGAGACTTGTTCACTCTAACTCATATGAACTTCTAATTGACCAACAGTTGGCTCTTGCAGATATTTTCTTATTCTTCAGGTTATCAGGAATGTCCCACATTCAGAGCTTATCCATGTAACTCATTTTGTGCTCTGTGCCTATTCCTTAAAATAGCATACTTTATTCTGGGCCAAGCTTGCCTCATCGTCGGTTCTACACATGGAAATATTCTTCTGTGTCTCCTGATCATGTAGCCTTACTCTGTTTCTGAGGTAGCTTGGTTGTACCAGACACAAATTAGCTTCTTTTTTTCCTATCATGGCCGTCCTAGCCACGTTATATATACCTTTGAAGTAAGCTTCTATGTTTCCTTTCTACCTTGCGTTACTGCATGTTTACAGTTATTGATCAATAAGTAACTTCATCTTCTTTGTTGTCATTTTTACTTTAGGTACACGTTTCTCATCGTGCTTCCGTTACTTCATTACATTAAGTTTTTTCATATTGTTTCAATATAGGTTCATATATCTTCTTTATGACATCACTTTGCCCTCATCGTATTTCACTTAACACTCCATGATCTTGTTAGGTGCATGCTGGCATCCGTCCATGCAGCATCCTTCAACTGGCTCCACATGAGGGTACATTCTGCATGGTTGTGTGAGTGAATAATGTTTCTCGTACACTCAATGTGGTATGGGAAAGACACAGGGGGTCTCATTTACTGTTGTTCTCTGACCATTCCACTATGACGGTGGTAAGGGGGTGGGAACTAGTGAGAACGTGGCTACCTGCTCCTCTACATTCCCCCTGTGGTCGAATTTTCAACCAAATTCTTTTCTTCCATTGTCTTCATATTCTCTTCATTACTTGTCTTCATCTTCTCTTCATACTGTTTTGCATTCTCCTTTATCATCTCTTCATATGATCGTTTCATTGGGATCCAAAACTTTGTCACCCCCCTCAGGTCGCATGCGTTGTTCATATGTTCATCCATACTCTTACAAAGGTAGCGGGCGCCCCTCTCTCGCAAGAACAGACATGATAACCTGTTCAGTGGTTATTAACCACTTGAGAGTTCGCAGCCACTGCTTTTACTCACTGTGCCTTTCACAGATGGGAAATATCCATTTGCATATCAGTCTTTGTCCTGCCCAGGGGCAGTCCAGCACCGAAATACAATGGCAACTCCAATCTGAACGAGAGTACCACCAGCAACCCCATACACGTGTTTCACCCTTGTTGGGGATCATCAGTGAGGTGAAGCTGATGCCTCTCTAAGCACAGTGAGAGGGAGACCACGTCTGGTTGCCCCCAGGAGACCTAGGGTTACCAATCCCAGGTTCCTTAAAATAGTTTTACAAAGGTAGCGGGCGCCCCTCTCTCGCAAGAACAGACATGATAACCTGTTCAGTGGTTATTAACCACTTGAGAGTTCGCAGCCACTGCTTTTACTCACTGTGCCTTTCACAGATGGGAAATATCCATTTGCATATCAGTCTTTGTCCTGCCCAGGGGCAGTCCAGCACCGAAATACAATGGCAACTCCAATCTGAACGAGAGTACCACCAGCAACCCCATACACGTGTTTCACCCTTGTTGGGGATCATCAGTGAGGTGAAGCTGATGCCTCTCTAAGCACAGTGAGAGGGAGACCACGTCTGGTTGCCCCCAGGAGACCTAGGGTTACCAATCCCAGGTTCCTTAAAATAGTTTTACAAAGGTAGCGGGCGCCCCTCTCTCGCAAGAACAGACATGATAACCTGTTCAGTGGTTATTAACCACTTGAGAGTTTGCAGCCACTGCTTTTACTCACTGTGCCTTTCACAGATGGGAAATATCCATTTGCATATCAGTCTTTGTCCTGCCCAGGGGCAGTCCAGCACCGAAATACAATGGCAACTCCAATCTGAACGAGAGTACCACCAGCAACCCCATACACGTGTTTCACCCTTGTTGGGGATCATCAGTGAGGTGAAGCTGATGCCTCTCTAAGCACAGTGAGAGGGAGACCACGTCTGGTTGCCCCCAGGAGACCTAGGGTTACCAATCCCAGGTTCCTTAAAATAGTTTTACAAAGGTAGCGGGCGCCCCTCTCTCGCAAGAACAGACATGATAACCTGTTCAGTGGTTATTAACCACTTGAGAGTTCGCAGCCACTGCTTTTACTCACTGTGCCTTTCACAGATGGGAAATATCCATTTGCATATCAGTCTTTGTCCTGCCCAGGGGCAGTCCAGCACCGAAATACAATGGCAACTCCAATCTGAACGAGAGTACCACCAGCAACCCCATACACGTGTTTCACCCTTGTTGGGGATCATCAGTGAGGTGAAGCTGATGCCTCTCTAAGCACAGTGAGAGGGAGACCACGTCTGGTTGCCCCCAGGAGACCTAGGGTTACCAATCCCAGGTTCCTTAAAATAGTTTTACAAAGGTAGCGGGCGCCCCTCTCTCGCAAGAACAGACATGATAACCTGTTCAGTGGTTATTAACCACTTGAGAGTTCGCAGCCACTGCTTTTACTCACTGTGCCTTTCACAGATGGGAAATATCCATTTGCATATCAGTCTTTGTCCTGCCCAGGGGCAGTCCAGCACCGAAATACAATGGCAACTCCAATCTGAACGAGAGTACCACCAGCAACCCCATACACGTGTTTCACCCTTGTTGGGGATCATCAGTGAGGTGAAGCTGATGCCTCTCTAAGCACAGTGAGAGGGAGACCACGTCTGGTTGCCCCCAGGAGACCTAGGTTAATAACCACTGAACAGGTTATCATGTCTGTTCTTGCGAGAGAGGGGCGCCCGCTACCTTTGTAAAACTGTTCATCCATACTCCACATCATGTGACAGCACTCTTCAGATGGTGGACAGAATATCCAACATCCTACCTATTTGTTATGATCTTTGGGATAGTAGAACATTGTTCCTGGATTTGCAAGGGAACTCTTCTTTATATTCTCACAGGTACTTAACTCATCCTGCACTTCTCTTCCAGTTGCAAAATGTATGTCAATCATTACCTTCATTTCAACAGCTTTCTTGGTTGTCTTCTGGCATTGCCCCAAGATGACCTTTATGTGACAGACCCCCAGCATTACCACCACTAGCACTGCTCCAAGTACTTTGAAAGCATTTGCAAGCCAGGTTAGAATCCATGATAAAATTGATGTGAACCAATCATCTGCCGCCATCTCATCAACTTCATCCTCCATTTTCGTTTGCAGGGTCCTCAGCATAGTTATTGCCTCTGTCAAGTTCCATTGCCTCTGTCATGAGATGGTGTAAATGTACAGCAAGAAGGCCTGATCTTGGTGCATATGCCCCCTTCCATCACTGTAATAAGATCTAGAACATATCTGTTCTGGAGAGTCATCAGCCTCATGGCTCCTAATTCTTCTCTGATTGCATTGAATCCTTTTATTGTTGCATTGATCGTCTGCAGCAGCTCCCATTTGCAATCTGTAGCCACTTAGCATTTACTGCAGTCTGGAGTCCTGGCTAAAATATAGATGTCATTATTACTGCTGTCTTGCTGAACAGTCTATGAAGATCTGGAATATTATCATAGGTGTCCATTGATTTTGCTGAGAAATAATGGCTTCTCGTCTGCCACTGGATGTTGAGCGACCTCTCCTTGCTCATGTGCTCATCCATTTTTGGAAATTCATCAATATGAAGGTCACTTTAGGCAATCACCAATGCTGGAACATGTATCATTACCATGGAACATATTTTCCCCAATTCTTATGCAACTACATGTAGGCTCTGGAGCCGCAGGCCCAATTTGGTCCATCAATACTGAGTTCCTCCATTCATTCCTGGGTCTTTGATTATCTGTCCACATCCTCTGTTTTCTCCAACCAGGACCAGGCCATCATTCCTGAAGTGTGTTGTTGCATTCTTTAGTGCTATTATAGATATAGGTTCTGCTTCATTGTCGACCCACGTGAGTAACTTCGAGTACTTGGCCCATGATCCTAGATATTTGTTGCTCACTATCTGCACTATGCTTGCTGATTCTTTCTGCAATAAATATGCAGGGCAGGCCAATAGTCCTTCTTCCCATCCAGTACTGGTGACAACACATCCATATACCACAAGCTTAGCTCTCTCTCCACACCTTGGCTCTCCTGTTTTTTCAATAATTTCTGAACAATTAAATTTCTTCATCTGGACAACCTTTATTTGTTCTTATATCATGGATGGATACATTAGCTTCTCACTTGTCCATCCTAGTACATTTTGCATCCTTCTTGTTTTCACATAAGTGTCTTCATATGGCATGCCCTTTTTGATCGCCATCGTAACATTGCCCATTTTCCTTCAGATTGTTCTCTGGTTGTGCATGCTGCTAGATGACTGAGGCATTTTGGATCATCGGTAGACATTCATTTTGCAAAAAAATGCTCTTGACACATTTATGGCATATGGTATTAGGGAACAAACATACCAGCTTTTGTCTTACGTTCTATCCCCCACCGCTTTCATGTGCTGGTACCAAAGATTTTTTTTTTTAATGAATCGAATTATCAAGATATGTGTTTACATCTTCTTGGTCTGCTTCAAAATCCTTTTTTATATCTAAACATGTGTCTAGACATATTATAGAAAAAGCTGTTTGTACCTCCATTGGGAACGGTAATACATGTTTAACTAACATCATTCATCCATGTATTGACACGTGTAATATGTCTAAAAGCCATCATGATAAGGAAGAAAACACAAACCATAATACACAATTATATTATGATCAATACTCCATGAATACTTATCAACTTACTGGATAGTAGTGAATCTCTGACATTTGGAAGTCTCTCCATTCTGTGTTTATTTTAATATGCAAATTTGGTATCTGCTTTTTAATCACTTATATATCAGAAATTGTAATATAATTGCAATTATCACTCTCCAAATGATACAATTATTCTTGGGATCTCTGAGAAACATAATTATATTTAATCCTCTTTGTATCAGGACTGGGTAAGACTGTAATATTTAAGAAAAATACAGCATACAAGAGTGTGTGGATTGTCACTATAATAGGAATCAGACACGATGGACGAACAATACTCTGTTTTTTTTTCATTCAAACTCCAGATTCTCTCTCATTGTCTCTTTGATCTTATCTAAAAATGTTCCTGGGTAACTGCAAGTCTATCTTCTTTTTATCACATTTTTAAGAGACATTGGTCTAAGAGTCTGTGGTGCTTGTGTGCACTTTGTTTCCCTTATTCTCGTGTTTAGCCATTGAAAGGGTATACATGCACATAACTTCTTCTCTTGCTTCACTTGAATGGGTCAGCACATGCAGAACTTCTTTTCTTGCTTCACTGTGGGCAGTTGCAGGAGGGGTCGATGGTTCACCTTTATACAGTTTAATATCATGTAGGTGCATCCAGGTACGTCTCCCTTTCAGTTTGACTGCAGTGGGACTAACTTCCTCCACCTCAAGGGGCCCTTCAAAATGGGTCATGTTCCAGGTGCGTACAAACTTGCCTACTAGCACCTTGTCTCCTGGACACAGAATAGGAGGTTTCAGCAACTCCTGATTCAATGGGTTGATTGTATTTGTCTCTTCTTTTTGAGCCCTCCCTTCTGTATTTGATCTGTTGAGACATGAAAGAAATACTTGCAGTCATTGTTGTTAGGTAATCATGCATATTGTCACCTAATGCCTTCACTACACTATGGGCATCAGTTCTTTCTCTACTTGGAGGAGCAAGTGGGGTACTAATACAACATCCAGTCACCAACTCATGAGGAGTTAAATGGTGATCTGAGTCAGGAAGATCTCTTAATGCATACAGGGATAGGGAGGCAATGTAACCATCCCTTCTTCAGAGTTATTTTCAACTTAGCTATTCTCTCTTTTAAAAGTCTGTTTAATCTTTCAGGGACACAATAGGACTCTGGGTGATAAGCAGAAGAATATGTGTCTAATCCCTAATAAAATAACTACTTGTTCAAATAGCTCATTCACAAAATGCAGTACATTATCAGACTGCTGGACCTCACGCACACCCCATCTTGGGAACACCTTGTGCACAAGAAACTTGGCAGCACACATGGTATCAGGGTGCATTCACGGACCTGCCTCAATCCACCTACAGAGTGGACATAGCACTACTAGCATATATCTGTATCCGTTGCATGTCTGTAGCATATCCACATAATCTATATGCAAATACTGAAAGGGGCAATTGGGCCTAAGAATTGCTCCTCTCACTGTTCGCAAAGTGTGTCCTACAGTACATTTATGACACATGATGCAATTTATAATGAACTGTGCCACATGCTCTAACAGATTATTTGAAAACCACTCATCTGCAATTGTAGCAGCAACACTCTCTCTCGAGTCGTTTGTGCTAGGTAGTGAAACTGCTCCAGCGCTATTCCTAATAATGCTAGAGGCATAACTGGCTTTCCAGTGCTATCCTGTCTCCAAATTGCCTCAGTTGGGGATAAAGAACACCCCCACCCTTTCCATAAATCCTGCTCTTCTTGCAAAGCTCGTCCTTGTATTTCAATTAACTAGACAATAGACAGCATGTTAAAACCCTTCTTTACTAACATGCATCATCATCCTGATCGTCATTTATTTAACATCTTCTATTTATGAACTAGACATAGGCGGAACAAGAAGAGAGTCCACATTCAAGCTCGTGTCTCTGCGGCACCTAACAACTCGGCCAAACTCTTTAAAATCTGCAAGGAGCTGGCCAACCCTGCTGCAGTCTCTACCCCTCCTGTTGCCTCCCAGGCTCTTTGCAATGCCCTTGCCTCTCACTTAATTTAAAAAACCCAGGACCTCCTGTCCTCCCTCTCCACCCACACCCCTCCTCTTCCCTCTCCATCTGTGCTTGCTGACCCTCCTTTAGCCACCCTCCCACCATCCTTCTCGTCCTTTCCTCTTTTCACCCCTGACGAGGTTGCTAGACAAGTCCGATCTATGAAAGCCTCTTCAAAACAGGTTCATCCCTGTTCCTCTAAAACCATCAAGGACCACATTGACACCCTCGCTCCGGCCCTTGCTGATGTTTGCAACCACTCCTTTGCCTCTGGATCCTTCCCCTCCCCTCTGAAGCACTCCTTTGTGCATCCTCTTCTCAAGAAACCCACGGCTGATCCTTCTTGTCCAGCTAACTATCGCCCAATTTCCATTACTCCCTTTCTTGGCAAACTCCTGGAAAAGTTGGCCATCTCCCAGCTTAACCTTCATTCCAATTATGTTGGCTGTCTCCATGACCACCAGTCTGGCTTTAGAGCTGCCACAAGCATGGCAACTGCTCTCCTCAACATCTGTGAAGATCTGCTCTCCAACCTTGACTCTAACATTCCCTCTGTCCTCATCCTCCTCGATCTCCATTCTGCCTTAGACACGGTCAACCATACCATCCTGCTCAACCGTCTCCATGAAAATCTGGGTATCACTGATCAGGCTCTGGCCTGGCTGACCTCTTTCCTCTCAGATCGACCCTCCCAGATCCAACTTGGGTCCTTCCTTTCATCTATCTTCCTCTCTACCTGCGGCGTTCCCCAGGGGTCTAACCTCTCGCCCTGGCTTTTTAACCAATACCTGGCAACTCTCGCCCACTTCATTGCCATTTTCTGCTCAAATTTCCAGTGCTACGCTGACGACACTCAACTCATTTTCAGGCTGCCCTCTGCCACCTCCTCTCCCTCTTTCATCTCTGATTGCCTAACTGCCATTCAAGATTGGTGTGCCGCCAATGATCTTTGTCTGAATGCCAGCAAGACAGAGATCCTCCTCATCTGCACACCTTCACCATCCTTTCCCCTCACTCTCTGGCTGGCCTCCCTTGGACCTCCACCTACCCACACCTGTGAGGCTAAGAACCTCGGGGTCATCTTTGACTCCAATCTTTCCTTCTCCGCCCACATCTCAGAGGTCTCTAAAAAGTCTAATTTCCGACTGCACCTCCCCAGAGGTACTCTGCTTTTCCTCTCCTTCCCCCAGAAGCTCATGGTATCCCAAGCTATGGTTCTTTCTAGCTTGGACTATTGTAATAGCCTCTTTCTAAATCTACCTGCCTCTATTCTCCGCCCTCTGCAACTAATCCAGATCAGGACTGCAAGACTTGTCCTTGGCCTCAAGCCCTGGGATCGTATCTCTCCAGCTCTGAAATCTCTCCACTGGCTCCCATTAAATTCAAAACCATTAAATTCAAAACCCTCTGCATTGTCCACAAGGCTTTCTGGGGCCTGGGTCCAAAATACCTTCAGCTATCCCTCTGAAAATACCTCCCCTCTCGAGCTCTTCGCTCCTCTACCTCCAACTCCCTCAGGGTCAGTCGTTTTTCTAAGAAACGAGCTGGGGGTAGATCTCTGTCTTCGGCTGGGGTCTCCCACTGGAACAGCCTCCCTGCCACTCTAAAACTTGAGGAGAACCATCTCCGGTTCTGGAAGCACCTCAAGACCTTCCTCTTTTCTTCTGCCTTTGCTCCCCCTCTCCCCTGCTGATCTGGTCTCTCTTGGCACCATGCACCTGGCCACCCTCTGTCCTTTGGGCCCAGGTACCTGCTCATCCTGCCACCCTCCCACACTGTCTCCGGGCCACCCCTTGCACTGGGGTCTGTATCTGTACCCATACCACCCCCCCTTTTTCTTCCTGCACTTATCAGACCTACCCTGTCTGCTGCCTTAAACCTAGCACTTGCAAATTGCTGGCTGCATTACCACTGTTTGTTGCCCTTATTATTTATTTATTGTTATTTATCTGTTTCTCCTCTGCTTTGCACTTCTCGCGCGTTCTCAATGTCACTGGGCCTAGTAAGATCGCTGTTTTGTTCTCCCCTGTTCCCCTCCCTTGCCTTGTCGTGCTGTAAAACACTTGTGTACGAGCGCGATAGAAATAAAATATCAATCAATCAATCAATTTGAGGCTGCTTTTTTGACCTCTTTGTCTGTGACTTCTGTGGGAAATTATGTCTGATCGTTTATAATGCGTTGAGCATTTTATGACTGCTAAGGTCAATGTAAGACTTAATACTTTGATAAGCCTATCTAATAGGGCTGCAGGTTGCACCATAGTGCTGTCTGCGCAAAGGAATCCCCTCTTTTTCAAGTGTGACAAACTTGCATGCACAGTTGATGCCACATAGGTCGAGTCAGAGTACACCATCACTTCTTCATTCCCAAAGCTGAGCAGCGCTTTCATCAGTGCCACAAATTCTGCAGCCTGTGGTGAGTAATTTGTGGACAATCGCACTTGTTGCCACCTCAAATTCACCCTCTCGATTCTGTTTTACTACAGGTTATCCAGTATGCCTTTCCCCAGATTTGTTATCAATTCCTGATGACCCATCAATAAAAACAACTCCCCTCGCAATCCCAAGAGCATTTTCTCTAAGTTGGAAGATTTCGCTATCATTTTCAACATACGTTGTACAATCATGTACATAGTCATCCTCTCCTACTGGCTCTGCTATAAACATTGCTGGGTTCACTGTTTTACATCAAAAGATTTTAATCACAGGGTTAGAAATAATTACCTCATATCCAGAGACTCTTTGTCATGATCACTGCTTCCAAGGAGCTAGGACCAGCCCAACGTCCTTGGAAGCAGGCCCCTAACCTTCATCCTAGGCACCAGCCGGTCCCCACTGGGACCTTTTGGACCTTGTCCTGGTGCCGGTGGCACCAGGCTCATCAGAGTCACTGGTCCCGGCACTGGAAGCGCCGGGCTCATAATTTGTATAAAGATGCTTGGGTGGACTTACCTGCAACAGACCATGCTGCTTACTTACCAGCCACATAGAAATCCTCTGTGAGCCGGGACTACTTTCTTACCTGGGTGGAGCAAGCTCCACTCCCTGGATACAACACTGGAACTCTTCTGGAACAGGAACTCTTTTCTTACTAAGGCGAGGCCGTGGAGGAAGACGTCTCATCACTCCAAGGCTATTTAAACCACACCCGATTGATGAAACGTGCTTCGCGTTATTCTGCATCTGCAGCAGGACGCTCACCGTGTCTGTTCCAGTTTTCTTCTTTCCGATCCTGAACCTGCAAGAACAAACACTTACCATTCCTGTATCCAGCCTTCAGTAGCACCTGCAAAGACAAGAAGCAACAGGTTAGCACGGCAACCTTCTTGCGCAACGTTTTCCTTACCTGGATCCATCGGCAGCTACCATCTCTTTACGCTGCTCCTCCGCCTGCACTCCGGGAATTCCGGTTTTCTTCAACGCTGCAATCCTGCACCTGAAAGACAAAAGAAGAGACATTAGACAGGTATTTTACTTACGCGCCATCGCGCCCGCCACCATAGGGCGCCTGCAAATACTCCGGCCTTTACTTACGCATTTCCAAGCGCGTCAATTCAAGACTCTGGCTCGAACTTCGGCTTTCTTCACACCATCTTCTACCTCAAGAGCCCTGCAAGACAAATAGAAAAAGCATTATACAGAGCCCTGTTCCACATTAACGTGCCCACGCACCTAAAGACTGTAAGGACTTAAAAGGTGTCCGGAAACTCACCGCTCATGCAGTTAACGACGGTAGCAATGCTCTGATGTCAAGAGGCCTACGTTTCATCCAGTGAAGGAACTGGCAACGGCACCCTGCACCAGACGCAGATGGAGAGTCCAGCATTCACCTATCTAAGGTGAGCACGTTGACCTTGGGGCTCCACGGAAAAGCGAGGAAGGGAAAGGGAGAGAGATACCCGACAACCCCAGATCATTAACCCCATATTCTTTCACCTGCAGATATCTCTCTCTTCGAGTTAGACACACAGTAAGAAGAGGATCAGCCCCGGAAGCCAATCGAGTCCTGCACTTCACTTTTCGAGTCACAGACACCATCCTGCCAAGACCGGCGCATCCGTGGGAATCAGGTGAGCGTTACAGAACGCGAAGCCCACCGCAAAACTCCTACCCAGGCGCAATGGAAACCTCGGATACTGATCAATTGGCCCATTTGCTTGGGGAACTAAGAACAGAAGTACATGCAGCTCTTCAGGAAACAAACGCTCTAAAAAGAGAGCTGATAATATCCAAGGAGCGAACAGAGGACCTCGCTAGACAATTGCTACGAACACAAGCAGGAAAAACACCTTTGCCCGCTCCAGGAGGAAATTATCCTTCAGCATCTTCCTCAAATCCAGTGCAAATCAATCTACCCGCTAATGTACCCTTGGCTCCGCCCGAACGCTTTTCTGGTGACCCAAAGAGATTTGCAGTGTTCATTAATCAGTGCCGCCTACACTTCTTATGTGGACCAGCTGCCTTCCCAACAGATCAGGCCAAGGTGGCTTTTGTGCTTTCTTATCTCAGTGGCAGTGCCGCAGATTGGTCGATCCCTTTAGTCACTCAGGATGATCCGGTTCTTCATGATTTCCAGGCCTTCCAGTCCAGCATGGAGAAACTGTTCGCAATACATGCACAAGGGCTGGCCTTGGACAAGGAACTCCTTTCATTACGACAGGGTAATCAAGACCTCTTGACTTACATTGCCTCATTCAACAGACTTATAGTGGAAACTCAATGGCCTGAGGATAAAAGGATAACGCTTTTCTACAGAGGCCTGCGTGGAGAGCTGAAGGATGTGTTAGCTCAAGTTGTGAATCCTCCACAAGAATGCTCAGACTATATTGACTTAGTTGTTCAATTGGACCACAGATTACAGAACAGAAAGGCTGATGGTTCCAAATTTGATACCCGAGTGTTTTCTAAACCGCAGACCTCTACTAGGGGAGCTGACACCGTGGAACCCATGCAAATAGGGGGCATGAAAGGACCTTTAACCCAAAAAGAGCGAGAAAGGAGAAGACAGCTGCAATTATGCCTCTATTGCGGAAACTCGGGGCACTTTCTTCGAGACTGTCCAGTGAAACCAGCTAAGAAGGCTGTAGGAGCTGCAGATACCTGTACCACAAATTCTGAGCAGGGAAACGACCTAGCCCGACAAGTGTAGAGGTCCTCTTGCCGAGCGTTAAAATCTGTTCCATGACCTCGCATTTCGTGGTGCCTATGGTCCTCATTAGCCCTGAACGTCCGGATCGTTTGCATGCAATTGAAGCTTACATCGACAGCGGAGCAATCGGTAATTATGTGGGCCGTGAAATGGTATCAAGGATGAATCTACCTCTTGTCCCTAAGGCAGTAAAAGACGTCATTACTACAGTGGATGGCACGGAGATAGCCTCCGGACCAGTAACTCACGCCACCCAAGAAGTGACGTTAGTGAGCCAAGAGGGACACCGGGAGAAAATCGTGTTCGATGTGATCAAGGCTCCTCAGTTCCAGATCATTCTGGGAATTCCTTGGTTAGAGAAGCACAATCCTCAGATCGATTGGCGAGCAAAGACGGTTCAGTTTCCAGAATGTATCTCCACTTGTTATCCTCGGCCTGATGTTTCACTGGCGACAATCTCTTCTGAGGTTCCCAAACTACCTCCCGAATACCAGAAATTCCAAGACGTCTTTCGGAAGGACCAAGCTAACACCCTGCCTCCTCATAGGTCGTACGACTGTCAAATAGATCTGATACCCGGAACAACTCCTCCTTGCAGTAGGATTTATGCCCTCACCGAGCCAGAGAATCTTCACCTCAGACAATATCTGGATCAATACCTAGCTAACGGATTTATCCGTCCTTCAAAATCTCCAGCTTCCTCGGCTTTGTTCTTCGTTCCGAAAAAGGAAGGAGACCTTAGGACTTGTATAGATTACCGCTCCCTGAATCAAATCACTGTTAAAAACATATACCCGTTACCTTTGATCCCTGAACTCCTGGACCAAGTCAAAGACGCATGTATATATACAAAGTTGGATCTCAGAGGAGCCTACCACTTGGTACGAATAAAAGTGGGCGATGAATGGAAGACGGCCTTCCGCACCAAGTATGGGCTGTTTGAATATCAAGTTATGCCCTTTGGACTATGCAACGCTCCTGCCGCCTTCCAGTATTTTATGAATGATGTCCTTAGAGAACTCATAGATGTGTGTGTTGTTGTCTACATTGATGACATCCTCGTCTATTCATCATCTGAAGAGGAACATCAAAAGCACGTTAAAGAGGTCCTCGAGAGATTACATCAACATAACCTCTTTGCTAAGCTTGAAAAATGCGTTTTCAACGTAACTGAGGTTGAGTTCCTGGGATTCATATTGTCACCAAACGGAGTCCATATGGATTCAAAGAAAGTCGATGCAATTATCAAGTGGCCTTCACCAACCTCTATAAAAGGAGTACAAAGCATGTTAGGCTTCGCTAACTTTTACCGCAGGTTCATTCCTGAATTCTCTCGAATAGTCCAGCCCATCACCGCTCTATTAAAGAAAAACAAACGTTTTGAGTGGTCTACCGAGGCGGAACAAGCTTTTCAGGACTTAAAAGCTAAATTCATCTCTGCACCTGTTCTAAAACACCCTCGCCCAGAACTCCCCTACATCGTAGAAACAGATGCTTCTAGCCTTGCTATGGGGGCAGTTTTATCACAAAGAGATCCGGTCACACACCAGTTACATCCTGTAGCCTTTTGGTCCCGCAAATTCTCGGCTCCCGAGATCAACTATTCAATTACAGACAAGGAACTTTTAGCTATCAGATCAGCCTTTAAAGCCTGGCGGCATTATCTTTTGGGAGCCAGACACACAGTCTCCGTAATGACAGATCACCGCAATTTACAATATCTGAAGACGGCCAAAGCTCAGTCTTCCAGGCAGCTCCGCTGGGCTCTGTTTTTGGCTGAGTTTGACTTTATAATTACTTATCGACCAGGCAGTAAAAACGGAAAAGCAGATGCCCTCTCCCGGATGGGAATAGATGAACACTTGACCAATCCTGAACCAATACCCATAATCCCGGACCAAAGGATTTTGGGCTTGGTCAGCACTCAATCCTTTGAAGACATCGAGACTACAGTCAAATCACTCCTAACTCCGGCAGAATTACAGGACTGGCAATTCAAGGGAAAGGATTTCTCAGTGGACCAAGAACTACCTTATTTACGAGGACGATTGTACTTGCCCTGTGAGAAAATACAAAAACAGGTAATCTCCTGTTATCACGACTCATTAATGGAGGGTCACCCTGGCATTACCAAAACCATGGAAAAGGTCAAAAGACATTTCTGGTGGCCATCATGGAAGAAGGATATTAGAGACTTTGTAATCTCCTGCGGTGTGTGTGCTCAGAATAAAAGTCAGAAGGAGAAACCACCCGGCCTCTTACACCCACTGGACATCCCTCCCTGTCCATGGCATACCCTGTCCATGGATTTCATCACGGACTTACCTCCATGCTCAGGGTATAATACCATTTTAGTAGTCGTGGATCTATTCTCCAAGATGGCTCACTTCATTCCCCTGAAGGGCCTACCTTCAGCTTCAGTATTAGCCTGAGAATTCTTAGAAAACATCGTTCGGTTACACGGTTTTCCCTCGGTTTTGGTTTCCGAGAGGGGAAGTCAATTCATCTCCCACTTTTGGCGAAGTTGCTGTCGCTTAGCCCAAATTGATGTCAGACTTTCAACCAGTCACCATCCCCAAACTGACGGACAAACCGAGAGGACAAATCAAACTCTAGAGCAATATTTACGTTGCATGCTCCAACAGACTGAAGACCCTTGGAAGGATATCCTTTGGATCGCTGAATACGCTTATAACAATTCGACCCATTCTGGAACCGGGAAGACTCCCTTCTTCCTATTATACGGAAACCATCCTAGGACCTCTAACCTGGATCCTCCCCAAGAATTCGAAACACCTGCTGTGGATCACTTGCACTTGGTGATCACTCGTACTTTTAAAGAAGCCACTGCCCATCTGCAAAGAGCTAAAGCTCTATACAAGAAAGGAGCGGATCAACACCGTAAAGAGGCCCCTCACTACGCAGTGGGAGATCAGGTCTGGTTATCCACTAAGCACCTGCCTCTAAAAGGACCCCGCACCTTCATCCCGAAATACTTAGGACCCTTTCCCATCTCTGCCATAATTAATCCGGTGGCTGTCAAATTGGAATTGCCTTCGCATATGAAAATACATCCAGTATTCCATGTCTCCTTACTAAAACCAGTACAACCAGAAACCCGATTGACCGAACTCCCAGAACCTGTTTTAGTGGATGGAGAACTTGAGTTCGAAGTAAAGAACATCCTAGACTCCAAAATCTCCAAATCTAAATTATATTACCTGGTTGATTGGAAAGGATACGGCCCCCAGGAAAGGTCTTGGGAACCCTCAGAACATGTCCACGCACATCGTCTGGTCAAGAAATTCCATCTGAATCACCCCGACAAGCCAAAACCCCCGGAGAAGACACGCTTAGGAGGGGCCTTGAGGGGGGGTGCTGTCATGATCACTGCTTCCAAGGAGCTAGGACCAGCCCAACGTCCTTGGAAGCAGGCCCCTAACCTTCATCCTAGGCACCAGCCGGTCCCCACTGGGACCTTTTGGACCTTGTCCTGGCGCCGGTGGCACCAGGCTCATCAGAGTCACTGGTCCCGGCACTGGAAGCGCCGGGCTCATAATTTGTATAAAGATGCTTGGGTGGACTTACCTGCAGCAGACCATGCTGCTTACTTACCAGCCACATAGAAATCCTCTGTGAGCCGGGACTACTTTCTTACCTGGGTGGGGCAAGCTCCACTCCCTGGATACAACACTGGAACTCTTCTGGAACAGGAACTCTTTTCTTACTAGGGCGAAGCCGTGGAGGAAGGCGCCTCATCACTCCAAGGCTTTTTAGACCACACCCGATTGATGAAACGTGCTTCGCGTTATTCTGCATCTGCAGCAGGACGCTCACCGTGTCTGTTCCAGTTTTCTTCTTTCCGATCCTGAACCTGCAAGAACAAACACTTACCATTCCTGTATCCAGCCTTCAGTAGCACCTGCAAAGACAAGAAGCAACAGGCTAGCACGGCAACCTTCTCGCGCAACGTTTTCCTTACCTGGATCCGTCGGCAGCTACCATCTCTTCACGCTGCTCCTCCGCCTGCACTCCGGGAATTCCGGTTTTCTTCAACGCTGCAATCCTGCACCTGAAAGACAAAAGAAGAGACATTAGACAGGTATTTTACTTACGCGCCATTGCGCCCGCCACCATAGGGCGCCTGCAAATACTCCGGCCTTTACTTACGCATTTCCAAGCGCATCAATTCAAGACTCTGGCTCGAACTTCGGCTTTCTTCACACCATCTTCTACCTCAAGAGCCCTGCAAGACAAATAGAAAAAGCATTATACAGAGCCCTGTTCCACATTAACGTGTCCACACACCTAAAGACTGTAAGGACTTAAAAGGTGTCCGGAAACTCACCGCTTGTGCAGTTAACGACGGTAGCAATCTTCTGATGTCAAGAGGCCTACGTTTCATCCAGTGAAGGAACTGGCAACGGCACCCTGCACCAGACGCAGATGGAGAGTCCAGCATTCACCTATCTAAGGTGAGCACGTTGACCTTGGGGCTCCACGGAAAAGCGAGGAAGGGAAAGGGAGAGAGATACCCGACAACCCCAGATCATTAACCCCATATTCTTTCACCTGCAGATATCTCTCTCTTCGAGTTAGACACACAGTAAGAAGAGGATCAGCCCCGGAAACCAATCGAGTCCTGCACTTCACTTTTCGAGTCACAGACACCATCCTGCCAAGACCGGCGCCTCCGTGGGAATCAGGTGAGCGTTACACTCTTTGTGTGGTCAATGTGCTTTTGGACTTCTCTAAAATTGCAAATAATGCATGCTCTACAAATAACGTTATTGAAGACCCCTAAGTTATACTGGAAGCTTTTTATATTGTAAATGTTGCAGCTGCTAAAGATTGCTCACAAGGGTAGAGTGTCCTTTCATCACTGGATCTAACATCCCAGTATAATAAGCTAATGGCTTGTACCCTTGTCCTAATGTAATCTTTTGTGTGAGAACTGCTGTCCTAACTTCTCCATTTGAATGGGAGAGTAAGTAAAATTCTTCATGATAATTTGGGATCCCTGACACAAGGGCTGTACTAAGGGCATTTTTTTAATTCTTCAAATCCTACATTTATCTCATCTGTCCATGTTAATGCTCTCTTGTCTATTTGAGCTTATTTAAGTCCTTTTTAAAGTGGTAGAATGTGTGTACTGTAATCGAACACAGAGGCGCTACAGTAATTGCATAAGCTTAGAAATTGTTGCATTTCCCTGACTGTTTTGTGTACTGATGTTGTCATGATTGCTTCTGCCCTTTCAGGTGTCACTTTTTTCCCTCATGAGAGATTAACTGCCTTATATACCTGACCTCTTCCTGGCAATATTGTAACTTTTCTTTGTCTACTTTATACCCTTTCCCTGAGAGTATTGTCAGGAGCTTAACTGAGACTTCTCTGTATTTTCATATGTCTCACTGAACACCAAAATATCATCCACGTATTGAATTATCACACTTTCGAGTTGGACATTACCAAAGTGCATCCAGGGGACACTGTTAAAGATCGACTGGATTGACGGTACCCGTGGGGACATCGAGTATGTTTCAGGCCAGTAGTTCTATACATAAAGGAAGTCAAGTCTTGTGAGTCTTTGTGTAGGGGAATTGAGAAACATGCATTTTTTTCAAATCTATAACTGTAAGATATTTGGCTTCAGATGGAATGTTGCACAATATTGTTGCATGATTTGGAACTATAGAAAACTTTGCTTCAACTATATTGTTTTGCAGAGATGGTCCTGTATAACTATCCACAACTCCCCCTTGATTTCTTCACAGGGTACACAGCAAGTCAGAAGGCACTAATACGTCTTGCTTCATTAAAGCAGGAGTGGTCTCAAACATGCCTTAATCCACTTCTCCAGACATGGGTTATTGCTTTGCCCGTGGAAAAGGGGCTCCTATTTTAATCTTACTTTTAACTGTCCTTATTCCTTTTAATAGACCCACGTCATATGGGCTTACCAGTGCCATTCTCTGCATTTATTCTATATTCTTACTTCAATCCAATAAGTGAGACTTATAAAAAGAGTAGTCATCTCTAAACAGCTTTTCGTCAGTCAAATCAGTCAGTCTGTATCCTTCACTGAGGGCTATCACCGTTCTCCATCCTCTTCCCTCATCATCAGTCTCATGGAGCATCACCCTTTCATCTCTGACCACTGCTCCTTCTAATTCTAAAGGAATGGTCTGCCCTTCTTCATCATCCATAAGGATTTCTGGCCTAAACGAAAATTCCTCTGGTATTCTCAATATTTGCCTACCAATCTGGGTAATCATGATAATAGAACAGTCAATCAATACATGAACACCTCAGGATCAAAAGGAACGCCTCATAATGCCTTCTGGCCTGTAAAAGTTCATATAAAATCTCCCACATTCATGTATTGTATCCCTGGGGTTGAACACGCTATCCCATCATCAGTGAATTATATCATCATGTTATGTTTTGTCATTAAGCCATGCCCTAATATATTAACCAGAATCTGCCTAGAATATAATAATGACATCAACATTTAATGTTCTCCTATATAGATTGGTCATTCATTTGCATTCATGGCAGTACCTGACATTGGATATTTTCCATCATGGACACAGGAACGAGTAGCTCCAGTGTCTCCAAGATATGAAAATGTCCTTCCTCCCATCGTCACCTTGACCCTTGGTTCCTTTTGGGGGTATGGCATTACTGATAGTACTGAACACATCAGTTCACCCTGCGGGCTATCCTAATGTGGGCATATATTCATCCCTGTACCTGTGAAAGGATGTACTCCTACCACAGTCACACTCCCCAAATTGGATGCAGGTGCTTACTGAGCTCATGTAATCATATCCCATTGTGGTACCATAGCCTGTTGTGTCTGCGGCACTGACTGCATTTGTTGGGGTTGCGGTGCACATGTCTGAGCCTGTGTGTAATCTTGGGCATAATATTCCTGTGGTCCTGTATTATATTGTGGAGCATAGCCCATCCCACCTCTTGGAGCTTGCCAATACTGTTGCATGCCTCCTCTGCTTCTGCATGTCCTAGCTATATGCACTATTCTACCGCAATTCCAGCATTGATGCGGCTGTCCACCATTAAATCCTCCTCTTCCCTGAGGGTTTTGAAATCCACCTCATCCTACTCCTCTAGGCCCATTCCCTATTCCTCCTGGACATAATTGTACCCAGTCTGATCTGTGAGATACCCTGCATTATTTTGCTGCACTGGTATTATTTCTTCTGTCACCCTTCCTTCATTACTTGTCAAAACTGCTCCTTCTATGGCTATTTTTGACAACTGCTTCAGACCGAACTTTGCCTCCTCCTAATTTCCATTCCCAGCTCTCTTTTTATTCTTCTCCTACATTAATCATCAGTAATGCACGATTGTCAATTGTATTTCTGACAATGGCTTTGCTTCCATTCCCACTAGTTTTTTCAATTGCCGCTGCACTGGCTTGGGCAGCCCCTGACACAAAATATGGTCAATTTAATGCTACTGTATTATCCCACAGTTCACATGTGTCCTGACACCATCTCTCTTGAATATCAGCAACGGGATCTTCATCCTCTCCCATTTTCCTAGTCATAATTGCACCGATATCTGATGTATTGTCTGCTGTGTAATTATTAAATGGCCCTCCATCGTGTGTCGTGTGTTGTGCAGTCACACTTGCATATCCTGCTCCAAATGTCATCAGCTCTCTCCCCTAGAATAGCTGCTAGTAAGCCTTTTACATCACCTATAGCTAGTGTCATTCCTGATGTCATTCTCTATAACTCATAAATCCATTTTCCTACACCAGAATTCAAACTCTGAAATTCACATCTTAAATTGTCTTTATACATCTGTCGCCATGGTATATGTTGTGCTTGTCCTCTCCCTTCTCCAATAATGGGAATTGTGGAACACCTGATCCATAAACACTCCTGCCCATGCTTTGTGTTTTCCAGGCAGGCTTGTCTTGCATGTTTATCTCCTTCCTGGTAATTCTCGTCTCTTCTCTTCTAATCTCTCCTTTTCTTTCATTGCCTCATATCTTTTTCTTTCTTCCCTTTGCTTGCATTCTTTCTCCCTTGCTCCTTTGTATGCTCTTTCTGCCTCCTTCTCTTTCTTTTCACTCTCTTCTCTTTCCTCTCATGCTCGAACCCCATCTATGCCCTTATTGTTTAACTAAATGATATTTGTCTTCCATCCATTAATTCTGTACTAACTCTATTCCATTAGCCTTGTCCTTTATTTATTTCTACCTCCTTGTTTCTTCCTCTATCTCCATTTGTCTGTCTTGTCTGTCCTTTCTCTCATCACAGTGTTTACATTTGTTGGGTGTTAATATATATTTGTGTTCTCTGCTTTTGCTCTCTTCCGCATTATCCTCTTTGTTATAGGAGGGGGTGCATACATTGGATTAACATACCCCGCTGTTGCTTTTAATTCCTTTAAATTGTAAAATCCATTCTCCTCTGTATCTAAGCTCTTGTCTTCTGGAGGAGAAAGGTGAGCCAAATGCATTTTATCCTCCCCTTTAATGCTGATTAAATATCCACTTCTTCTCTGCTGGATCTTCTTTCTCACTCTGTTACATCTTCCATAACTCTAAAATGGCCAGCCTTTTCTGAAACTTTTTTGTTTCTTTGTGGCATGCAAATAAGTTGACATATGCTGCAATATGGTGTTTGACAGTGACCCCCTCGTGAGATCACGGCATGAGTGTCTTATTAGTCGTGCTTCATACCCATTCCGAATGATATTTCCTCATCTTCGCTGAAGATGTTGGCAGTGTCCTACAGAAATGTGAAAGAGGAGTGTCCCCCATAATGGCGAATCAATATCGACTGCCAATACTTACTCAATGTTTTATCCAGTTCTTTATCAAATATGCCATGTTGAAAAATTGGCGCATGCACCATCAATTACTGTTTATTCCATTTGCTCCTTCGTTTACACTTTCTATCAAGTTTTATTATCATGTTCTTTTATTATTAGTATTTTAAGAGTCTCTTCTTTATTTATATATTAATTTCCTTTGATGTTTACCCTCCTAATTGACGTCAGCCTCTTGGTCAATAAATCTACCAATCAACTTATTATTTTACTATATATATTAGTCCAAACACAACAAAAGCTTTATATTAACATTTGCATAACCCCATACATGTGCACTTTTTAAATGTTACTGCGTACGCCTTCCTTTACTCTTTTAGTAAATGTGTCCCTTCTCTGTTTCACACCATTTTGGAGTTTGCTATGCACTGTTCTGGAGGCCTTGCCTCGGAAATCCTTACCTTTTTAGTGCGTACTCTAAGGAACTCATGGTTGCAACAGTAAAGACAAACACGAGTGATAACAGTTCAAGGGTGTTTATGAAACTGTATGTGCAGGTTGGAAAAATGCCTAATCTATACCTATATCTAATATGGGAGCAAGCTAAAACCATCAAATAATAATAAGGCAGTCCTAGTGGCATCTTGTCAAAAAAAATGGCCTATACTAAAAAACCTATTGCCAATCCTTACAACTAAATAAAAATAGAGTATGGGATAAGATTCACAAGAAAGAAAGAACTGTTCCCAAATGATAAGTCAGGATGTGGTAGCTGGGAGTCTCCCTTCTGCATGTTTTCAGCATGGAACAAGGTGGGACTCCTGAGCACAACACACTCTCGAGCTTTCCCAGCATGAGACGACAGTTCCATTCTCAGCTATCAGGAAGGACCTTCCGTGGTTAAGACTCTTTTTCTACAAAATGTCTCTTACCTCCGAGGACCTGATGTGTTCAGAATAACAAACAAAAAGCTCCTTTCCAAATGTACGTTCCTCTCTTCTGTGCTCAGACTCCTCTCGAATATCAGCCTCCCTCCGTTGGGTTCACTAAGGCTTTTTCTCAAAAAATTTCACCTGTGACATTCACAAGACTTAATGTCTTTTTAAACAGTTCACTGTGGGCATCCCTCTGTCAGGTTCACTCCTGTCAATAAACTGTTAATTGGGATTTCAGATTTCACCCCGTTCTATCGGCATCCCTTTGTTAGGTTAATTCTTGCAAACTAATGTCAATCACACAGTTCTTTCTCTTTTCTCACTATGCAGGATTTACCTCCCTTAGCTTTTCAATTACGTGCCGATCAAATACTTTCAATGGTACAGGGGGTTTTGCTGGACCCCGGCAATACCTCTGTGACCTTTTCTTTCCGGCCCTCCTAGTGCCTTCTGTATCTGTAGTTTCAATTAACGTGGGATCAACCAGAGTCTCTCAAATGAGCACCCACATGGTGCCGGACCCCTTTGCAGCTGGTTTTCCCTTCATGTTAATAGTTATTTGAACTTTCCTTAATTTGTCATTTGCTACTTTCATTCAGCATAGTTCAGTTGCTTATCGGCTCTTCCCTTGACTCACCGGCTGTGATGAACCACTTGGCTTTTCTTGTCTCTGGAGTGTGTGTTGCAGCAGATGTCAATGGTACAAAGGATCCTCCTCCGCTGATAACCAAGCCAGGGAGAGACATTTTTCTCTGTGGTACCAACCTTGACTCTACAGGATGGCCTCTTACCTTCTCAAAAGCACCTTCCCAAGAACATTGAACTCAATTCAAACCTCACAGACAAATCCTGTCTTTAGTGACCACCCCAAGGTCCATTGACAGACCCACTCCTATTCATCCATTAAACTCACGCCATTGGTAAAGGCATCTCTGCTTTTGGCTACCACTATCACCTCCCTTGGGATTCCACTTAGAGCCTCTGCACCTTGCCTCTGGCACTGCTAGCCTCTTGTAACATATCACCAACAATCGTACTGGATTCTTTGAATAGATGGTTACCAATGCCCAGGCTCCACTCCTTTTTTTCTTACCTATCATACACATATGTAACCATTGACAGAACTCTCCAAACATAGGTGCCGGTTTCCCCCAGAAATGACTCCAGCACAATATTGAATCACCAGCGGTGTGACTGCTGACTGATGTACAACACTTTGCTTCACGGTTTGCGTGTGTGCTCCCTGCCGCTCCAGGGATTAAATCCTCCTCTCAAAACCATGCGAAGCATATGGCATGGCCATTATCAGAAATGTCTCCAGCACAATAGTGAATCACCAGCGCTACTGACTGTCGAGTGCTTTGCAACACTTTGCTTCAAATTTCGTGCCTTTCTATATTTTAAAGGAATACTTGCATAGACAGAGTGACAAATGAAATCTTTTAATGGGCATCATTCTATCTCCAAGGCATGCATCTCAGGACAAAGAACTATTTCATAAAGCTTATTGCCCAGCATCCTGGCCTTGGTTTCCATTTTTTGGGAATGCTTTTCCTCAGCACTGTTGATGGGGTCAGATAAAATGCCACTTTGCTACTGTGGCTGGCTTCATGTACAAATGTAACATATAAACTCACTTTCTTTTCCACATCATGTAAAGAAGAAAACAGAAATAATGTAGGGTTCATTTTGATTTTCATGTTTCTATAAAATTATGTGCTTTGTCATTCCAGATTGACTGTTCTCCATTTAAGTCAGATTGCTGTATACTCATGTTTAACAGAAACAATGTGCTTTTGTTTCTTGTCATTTAGTATGAACAAATACACTTTTATTGTAGCTGGTCAGCAGACATCGCAACATGTCCTCTTCTGTGTTTCTTTCAAATGCTTTGTGTATAATGCAGTAGACACATCATTCCACCACCAGCCAGAATCACAAGAAGCCATCTGCCCAACCATGTTGACCATGACACCTCCACCACTGTCAACACAATGGACACTGTGACTCAACCTGACATGTAGCTACTGAGGCCTTGGGAAATTGGTGGAATTTGGTGGTATTTTATAATTCTTGGTAATATATTGTGGTAAATCGCTGGGGTTATTTTTATACTGGTGAGATTAATTTCGGTATATTGCCTAGTAATTGTTTTTACCGTGGCCACTAATAACAAGCAAAATACTGGACTTGATACACTGTGGATGAATGGTTCATGTCGCCTTGTGGTAGCTTATGTACAATACCACAAAATGCCCTTTTGGCTGAGTTTCAACAATTATAAAGCATGCAATTGAAATACTGCACATTCATTCAATCCCTCTAGCTAAAATGCTCATGGAAACTACTTTTTTCTGAGATATCTCTCATCACACTTCGGTCTTTTTATGCATATCATATAAAAGGGACTAAATGCAGCATAGAAGCAATAAGACTACAAGTTACTTTGATATCTGTTTTTCATCATAAAATAGAAATATGCAAGTTGTAAAGAGTAACAGTTATGTCCACATTGTATTTCACAGTGTAAATGCATTGCAATAGCTTTCTGTCTATGTGTGCAAAGTCTTGCCTACTCTTCTTGAAAATGTAGAATTTGGCAAAAGAAATACGCTTTGGAAAAAAATAAAGCAAAACTTTTCAAAACACAAACGCAGGGTTACATGCACATTTGAAAATAGACAGCACCTAATATGAAGTGACCGGGTTAACCTTGACTAACTGACCTCAAAACAGCAGCCCCTCACTTAACAACATATTTACATAGATATGTTGGCGATATTTCTGATTCAGTTTGGCATGGAGATCTTCCCAAATCTTTATGCATTCCTTGCCCAGGGTCGCTCAGATAAGGACTGCTCCAGCATCAGACAGCTTGCCAGCACTGGATTCTGTCTCTACCTAATCCTTGCGCTTCCTGACTAATGCAATTCCCTGTTTCAGTGGAATGGACCTTCACATTTTGTATCACCCATCGCAAATTCAGCCTGCACGTTTAATTCCTCATTTAAAGACAGCATTGTGTATTTTCCCAATCTGCCTTCAGCCTATTTCATCATGGACTAATTTGCACAGAATGTTATTAAGGGATTCAGTTACATGTTAACTGGGGTTGGGTTAGTATGTTGATTTATATTAGTATTATGTTCAATGCAGCTCAGGCCATTGAAATATCATCCTGAAACAACATGCAATTTCAATCATGTGCCTGAGACTCACACTCTTGATTCCAGAAATTAGTTGCACCCCCTGGGCTCCTATTGCAGTTCAAACCCATGCTAACATGCACATGCTAAAATGAGGAACCTACCCATTGAAATGTAGAGTCCCTCCCGCTAAAATTCAGAGCCACTATTCCTATAGGGGTTTTCCCCCTAAATCCCTTACCTATTTTTAACTATTCATGACCCCAACCCCTTATCTGCCCTTTCCCACCACCGCAAATTTTCAATGACCTTTTTTGTAATTCTGTACTGAATGTAGACCTGTGCTGGATGGCCAGCTTTTGGAACATAAAGCACATGGTCAGAATGTGGTGGACCTTTTCTGGCTGGTACATGAAGGCAACCACAGTCTCCTGCAGGCAGCTACATCTTCTTTCAGTATCCTAAATGCAAATTTAAAGGGGTTGCAAGTGTGGGCATGGGCACTGATATAGCTTTGCTGCCTGGGCATCACTGGATTCTGCAGGGGTGTCATGATCTAAGAGCATATGTGCTATACAGATTAAACTGTTGAAAATATAAATGGCTGCAATAGTATCTCTTGTAATTCATAGTACAAAGCTCAACAACCCCTTATGATCATAATATCATGTAACATGTTGCTGTGACTATGCTTATGCAAACAGACAGTGCCTTTTCTCCACACCAGTGTGTGTGTCACAGGTGTGGCCCATATTCTTGTCAGGGTGCAGATAAAGTATGCGTATGTGATGGGAACATGAATATGCACAGAGTTAACACAACTCAATGTGGTTGCTTAGTAAGTTCTATAAAGTGTCAATGTATGTGCTGGCTTCCAAGACTTGTGATAGCTGCCTTGGATGGTGCAGGTTGCTTGCCCTAGCACTTGTGTCGAGTGATGTGACCAATGTCATGGAACATCAATGATAATCACATGAGTCTGGCAGAATTGTTGGTATGGCAGTAGAAGTGTTGGTACACTTCTACCACTGGGGTTTCCATTCCGAAAGACCCTGCAAAATACCCAATGTCATGTTTGTGTAAATATATTTTGGCGGGACGCGCTGCCACAGTGAAACATTGCAGTGCCTCCTCCATGGAAATAAGTAATTAAAGGTGAATGCTCTTCCTCACACCCCAAGGGTAAGGGAGTCTTGAAGTGCCGTACAACTGCGCATCCATTCCACCGAGATACCGATTTTTTCACTAGTGCTGAATGGGGTGTGGTGCCGACTGAGTATGGTTGATAATTACTACACCAATTATGAGAATTGCTGTGCAGGAAACTTTTGATTTTGGTCTACACATGTGGCCACTTTATAGGGAATGTCCCTACTCATTCTGTGAGTCATGATTTATTCCTGGCAGCATGTAAGTTACAAGCGCAGATCTTCTATTGAAGGAGCACCATTAGTATCGGTCGTACATGCACCATTGTTATGACAGCCATAAGTGTCCCATCCCTGCTGCATGCTGTATTAATGATGTATGCACCATGGGAGGAGTTAGGGTCACATGCAGGATTGGGACTGTCTAATGATACACATTGTAAAGATGGAGAGCTCCGATGTACATACCTAGCAGCCACACTCACTGTAGGGGTAAAACCTCCTTGATGTGCGTCAGCTTGCTCTCAGCCTGAATATTGGGTAAAGTTTGTCTTCCTGTGTGAGAGAGGGTGTGCCCATATGTGGGTCCCTTGCTTGCTGTGCTATAGGGAACCACGCTGCACCTCAATGATGTGGCCCACCAAGGCAAAAACATTTCTGGGGTTGCTTGTGTTTCCATGCAGAGGGGATCTGCCTAGCATTTCCGGCTGGGCTGCTCCCATTGGTGGCAGTACCTGATTGATTTGCATATGGGTATACCCCTTTTTGCAATGGTGCAGATGGCTTAGCAAACAGTGGTTTGGGAGGCTGCCCAGAGCAGTGCCAGTGGTTCAGATGTATTCAAAACCTTCCACCCATTACTATTTTGGTTATAGTTTGTCGCCCTGTGTGAGAGAGAGTATGCCCATATGTGGATTTCTTGCTAGCTGCACCATAGGGAACCAAGCTGCAACTCACTGATGAGGCCCACCAAGGCCGAACATGTCTGGGTTGCTGGTGTTTCTGTGCAGAAGGGACCTGGCCTAGCAGTTCCGGCTGGGCTTCTCCCATTGGTAGCAGTACCTGACTGATTTGCATTTGGCTGGACCCCCTTTGAAATGGTGCAGGCCGGCTAAAGAAACAGTGGTTTGGAAGGTTGCCCAGAGCAGTGCCAGTGGTTCAGATTTATTTAAAACCTTCCACTCACCACTTTATTGGTTATAGGATCAAGGAGACCTGCATGGAGCCAGGGAATCCTGCACTCAATCATAGGAAGACCATGTTCACATACCAGCTGGATGTTGATTGAGTTTTTCAGGTGCCTGTTGATGAAGACCTATTTGCTTGCCCTGGTTGGTACAAGGGCAACATGTGCTCAGTGTAGTGCTGCAGCCACAGTGGTGAATCCTGCTATGGCATAGAACTGTGCTTTCATCTGTTTGGAAGACAAGGTGGTGTGATATCCACCTCATCATGGCTGTGAACACCTGTGAGAGGATGCCAGAGAAGCAGGGCTCGGTGATACGATACCCCAGGACCAGGGTGTGATGGAACCTACCTGTGGCACAGATATGGAGAATTGTTGGTAGCTTCTACAGTGGGGGGATTGTGGGAAGAGTGCCTCTGCCAGGCTGTATGTAAGGCACAATTTCTGACAGGGCTTGAAGATTGTGGAGAGGTCCATGAAATAGATGGCCTGGACCTGCGGGTCAATGAAGGTGTGGTGGTACAGACTTGCCCTTAACGCCCTCTGTGAGTGGTGCCTTCGAGCTCACCTACCTCTTCTCCTGTACTGATAGTGCTGCTGAGGGGGTTGGGGTGCAGGTTGATGGGCCACTGGGCCGGGCTGAATGTAGGCTAATGGGCTGACTCAGTGGCGCTAGGGTGCAGGATGTTGGGCTACTGGACGACTCAGGTACAGGCTGATGGGCCGTGTGGTTGGCTGGGGTTCAGCTGATCGGGGTTGACATGGAGGTCTTCAGTGCACCAGTGCACTGGGATGGCCTACCTGTGTGGGGGCTGGTGCTGCAGGGCCTGGTAATTATTCTCTTTAGCTGGCTCTTCTGCAGCGATAAAGAAGGCGCTCCTTCCATGGCACTGGAAAAGTGGCACTGTGTTAGAAATGCGTTTTAAGTGCTCTGCCTGCCCTCCGACTGTTGATTTCTTCCACGCGTTGCTTGCTTTGGGTGCAGCCGAGCTTAACTATCTGATTGGTCCCTCCTGTGTTGAAAATCCACCTTTACTCTTGTGAATTGCATCTGCTCTGACCCAGTGGTATTTTTTGGTGTGAAAGTAGATGCAACAACCGGTTTACTCTACTAGTATTTCTACCATAAGTGTTTTTCTGTGGTGGAATTTGTTGACGTAATTCTGAGGTTGAAAACGGCGTACATTAAATACACTGATAGGATAATATTTACGATTGTCTCTTCAGGCGTAAAACGGAACCATTATGCCTGTTCAGAGGAAAATATAGTGGAGTATAAATATTAGGTGTAAAATGGTTCCGCCTTACTTTTATGCTCCCTGGGAATTTATTAAAATATAATATAATTCTAATAGGTGTTAAGAGAAGCTTTCCACGTGTTCTCCTGCCATTAACACCTGACACATGTATTAATGCTCTGGTAGGCGTAGGGCTCAAGTAGCGGGACCACGCGGGTGGATGTCCTCTTCCCACTTTTTGGAGAGAGTGGACTCTGTCCCCCTCAAATTTATTTAAAGAATAAAAGTAACAACAGCCTGCTGTGCCGGTAATCGAACTCTGTCCTCTCGCAAGCAGACACGTAACTTTAAGACCACGGGAATAGCTCGTTCAATGCTTTATAATGTGTACAGATTCTTAGATTTAAAAGGTGCGTACATGTTTTAATTAGGCAGCAAGGTAATTTGAAAATCTGTTCTCTTGTCAAATGCTTTTTTGTCTTGTGTGTTTTTTTTTACAGCCATGAAATACAAGCAGAACGAAATGTGCATTTTTCATTTTAACTTCCAGTGATATCACTTCCCAATGCACGTCGGAGTCCTACCACTTTTCTTTTTTTTTTTAACGACTGGAGCCCGTAGGCTTGAGAACATGCGCTCCAGATGAGAATCTGAGAATGACTTACACAATCCTTGGAACTAACATTTGATCACCAAGTGGAGCCCATCTGTAGTGTCTGTGTTGCTAGAAGTCTGTATTTATTTATTTATTTATTTATTTATTTATTTAGTTATTTATAGAGCGCTGGAGGCTGCAGGCATCAGGGCGCACATAGACACAGGACAACATCAAGGGGACTGGACTTTGGGTTGGACACATTAAACATTTACTCAAGTAGGCAGGTCTTTAGTCGATTCTTAAAGATGAAAATATTCCCTTCCTGTCGTAGTGCGACTGGAAGGTTGTTCCATACCTGGGCTGCTTGGCCCGAAAAGGAACGTCCATTTCCTCTCATCCGTCTAGTGCGTGGACATATCAACCGGTTGGAGTTATGGGATTGTAATGTTCTTGTGAGTTCATACTGCATCAGGCATTGTTTAAGATAGGAGGGGCAGCTCCATAAATGCATTTTATGGGACAAGGTATTAATTGCACCGGAGTCTAGCCACTACAGGTAGCTAGTGTTGGTCCTTCTTTGCGGTGGATGCATGACCTCCCTTTGCAATGTTTTTAACAATCCTAACAGATTAATTTTAAGAATTTGAAGGCTTTGAAGACTTGCTTTACTGGATCCAAGTAGGAGAGCATTGCAATAATCAATTCTGCCCATGATTACTGCCCTCACTAGCGTTCTACAATTTTTGCTGGAGACAAGAGGTTTCATTTGTTGCAGCAGCCTTTGATCTTATTGAGAGTTTTTTGCAGCTGCTTCGGCCTGGATCTCATTGGTTAGATAAGCCTCAAGATATACACCCAACATATTCTGATTTTTTTGTACTGTCACACTGTTATCTACAATATTGAAGTTTGCGTACGAGTGGTCCTGTTTAGCTCTGGCCTGTGAGGAACAAATGATCATAAGCTCCATTTTAAAGATGTTCAAACACATCCAGTTGGATTACATGCACTCATTGATGGAGTCTTATATGAGAGTCACTGCATCCTGGTCCTTGGTGTAGTCGCCATTGATCTTCATCAGCAGCTGGGTGTCATCAACATACTGATGTGTTAAATATATATTAAAAATGGAAGGTGACAGACATGCACCCTGAGGAACTCCACAGATGATGGTATCACTGTCAGATTTGACACTGCCCCATTGCACCCTAGAATTCCTATTATTAAGAAAGGAGTGGATCCAGCATACTGCCTTCTAGAGAAGCCTCCTATTGTGATAAGGGTTTCTGAAAGGTTTAAATGTAAAGTTTAGCTGGGTGTTATTTTCCTTAATTTCTAGCAAATGAGGTTGTGTACTAGACCTCATTATGTGATATGATAGGTTATTTATAACTCGCTTAAGACCCAGAGGTTTCTAAGCGTGGACCCGGGGATCAAACCTGTGTTGCATTCTGATCTTTTCAGAAAAGGCCTGTTGGACTCTGGAGCAGTCATCATTAGTAGGGGCAAAGGATTTTGGGATATTAGGTTTTTCAGATTTTTTTTAAATACCTTGAAAATTTCCCTTGCACCATTCTCTGCACTCTCGAAATTTGGTTGTTGAAAACATCTTTTTTGCCTCAAGAATAACTGCTCTAACTGCTCTGTTGGTTTATTCTACCATCTTCTATTTTTATCTTGTCTTGATTGATTTTGGTTTTAATCCATATGCGCTCTGCCTGCCCTTATTTCTTTTTCAGCGTATCTAATGTAGGAGTGAACCAACTACTGTGGTTCGTATCGGCTCTCAAAGTTTCAGTGGGACTACGTGGTCTAATGTCTTCAGAGTATGTGTTTTGTAGGCAGCAGCCAGGATGCACGATGGGTCTATGTCCATGGTATAGGCCATGAGTTTGTCAAGACAGTTGGTTAAGTCTTTGGGTTTCGCTTTGTTTAGGTTCCTACTGGTAACGAGGGCCAGTCTCTCTGGGAGATGGATACCAAACTCTACAAAAAGGTGGTCAGACCCGATGCAGAGTATAGTTTTTACTGCATCAATATTTATATTTCTGGATGCAACCCAGTCCAAGATGTTCCTCCTAGTGTGAGTAGGTTCATTGTTGTGTATTGTGATGTCAAAGCTGTTGTGATTTCGTTCTAGGAGTAGGGCTTCTTTGTCAGAGGTGTCACCACAAGTATAGTAGAGCAGTTGGATTTATTTAATGGCGGTAGTAGGTGGGTTAGTTCATTATTGAAGTCTGGGGTGTCCACAGGAGGGGGGCATACTAGTATGATGTTAACACAGCTGTTGTTATTCGAGGTAAGCTTCAGATGGATAGTTTCACACTCACCACAATTGCTTGATAGTTGAAAGAACTGTAGGTATTTTTTTGGCAATTACCACATCCCCACCTCCCTTGCTAGAGTCCTGATTCTTATTGTAGAGATTGTAATCATCACATACCGCTAAATCGATTTTAGGACCACTTGTGTCATTGAGCCATGTGCCTGTCAAATGTAATGCGTCAATGTTATTGTCGATGATATAGTCCCAATATCAATAGCATATTCATTTAATGACTGTGTGTTCAACACAGACATTTTGATGTATTAATCTTTGGGTGTATGGGGAGGCAAATCAGTGGTCATGGATGGATTATCTATGCTTTCTCCTACTGGTTTTCTTGTATAAGCCTTGAGATATGTGCTGTACATGGTATAATTATTCGCAGGGTCTTTGTGCCAATCATTAGTCATATTTCACTTGGCTGTACTAAAGTTTTGAATTTGGTCATTAGTGTCACCCAGTATCTCATGGTTTAGCGCATGCCCATTTGCTAGTAGGTGGGGTGAGGATTTATCATGCATGAGGTCTGTATGGTATGTGTGGATGGCAGGTGTTGTTAATACTTGAACATTGTTGGAAGCAGGATGCATATGATCCAGGCCTTAGTATCTTCATTTGTATCCTTTGCTACCTCTTTGGGGTTAGGAGTAGAATCAGAGAGTCTTAGGTTCAGGTATCTATTAACAATTGCTTTGCGTGCCGCTTTTAGCGCCGCAATCAATATATTAAGTCTGGGGTGTATTCCCATGTATTCTTATAGTAGGGAATGGTGTGGAAAACCAAATGAAATTGGATTTACTTGCCTTCTGGTATCAGGGAATTGTGGGCACTGCATCCTTTCTGTGCCTGTCTGGCCACGCCCAACGCGTACCAGCGCAGACTAGCACAAACACACCAGCGCTAACACGCCACTGACAGGAAGAAATACCCAGTGCCCTGCTGTTGTATGATGGGCTGTTTGGAAACTGCAGTGCTTTTGCTTACATGTGTGGAGCAATGGTGCAGGTTATGCTTCAAAATGTGCTACTTTGGTAAGGGTAGGATAGCTCAGTGGTAACGTGCTCAGCAACGTAGGTTCTAATCCCGGGTCCATGCTTAGAAACCTCTTTGGTATTAAGCCGTTATAAAAAAAAAAACAATTAAAATTATAATTATTCTGTTTTTATCACTGACCAAATCATTAGGCACTTATCTGGAAAGGAGGCGGAAATCCAGAATGTTGACAAGTCTTACCAATTGAAGAACTCATCTCAACTTGGCATCATTGGGCATTATCTAAAGGGGCTCTGGGAATGCACACCCACTTAATGCTGTGCCCAGAGCCAGTTCTACAAGGTTACGTTTCTCCACTGTTAAATAATTACATGTCCATCTAATGTGAGTAATCAACACAAGTGACAAACATTAACACAAAGTGCACATCCAACTGTTGTGATGGAGCCAATGATACACTTACTCTTTCTGTTCTGTCTGACGAGTAAAAGTTGGGGCACCACATGCTGTTGCTTCTTTTGAATAGTCTGGAACTTAATTCATGATTTAATACAGGTTTATCTATCAAAATTATTTTTTTTATGGTAAAAGTATTAATTAGTTTCATGGAAGTATGTAGTGCAAAAGAAAGGTTCTGCGTTGCATGAGTATTAGGTTATTAGCAACTGTACTAAGAAACAAAAAGTGTCTTAACCTTGAGGTTCAACTTTTCTGCTTAAATTGCTGGAAGCTTTCATCTTTTGGAGAACATCCCAAAATAATATTTCTTCTGACAATTCAACCAAAGCGGACCGAAGAATAGTTCAGCCGCGGCACGCTGTTCTAAGTATTACAACATAAAAACTGAGCCTGGAGGGCAAGACTTGCAACATTTGCAGCATACTAGATAGATATAAAGCAGTCTGAAAATATGTGCTTAACACTTTTGCAGATGGAAGTTGGGCTTATTTCAGTTCTGTGCACTTGTTTACCAATTATGAAACTGTGGAAAGAAGGGTACAATTAACGGTGGTGCCATTTTGTATTCTTTGTGAATGTTAGTTATCTGAATGCTAGAGTGAGTGTGTTATCTTTTAATGGTAATGTAAACCGAATGAATCTAACTCAAAACTTTTCTTTATTTGAGAATATGAAATATTCTGCTAATTACTTAATCAGTCCTGGCTTGATATGCACCTGCATGCACGTGTCTTCAAATTGGGGTATATTGAGAGAGTATGCTTTATTTTAAATGATGACAATTCGATATCATTAACAGAAATCTACATACAAACAGGAGATAAAGTGGAGGAGATATGTGTTGTTGGATATAAGAGCTGGCAATTGTTATATGTAATATAACTTACAATGTGTGTGTATGTGTGTGCGTGCACCTATGTAACCCACAATCGAGCTGTTTTGGACCCCACAGTGCTACTTTCCAATGGAGAATCAGACAAATAATATCCTTGTGAGGGCAGATTGTCTAGTTCTCATTATATTTAAACACGTATTTAGAGAAACAAGCAGGTGTATTAAAAATGTAAATCTGGAGAAACATTTACTTTGATATAGTTCAGGGTGTTTGTGTGTGTGGGATAAACAATGCATTTTGTTTGAGGTCAGGAGGTTTCAAGTAGAGGAGAGGGGAACACTTTTCTCAAACTCATAAATAACATAGGAATGTGCCTTGATCTGTCCAAACCCAAAACCTTTGTTTCTAAGGCCCAACCATATCATGTTTAATCCCATTCCACTTTCTGTCTGGGCAGGGAGACCCATCCTAGGCAGTGAGTGAGGTGTGCCCCAACCCTCCTGTCAAAGCCAGACCCCTTCCTGTCTATGATTTACCAATGTCCTGCCAACAGCCCATTAATTTCCCATCTAGTCTCCATCCACATCTTTTCAAGCCTCACACCCTTCCTGTTTAGATCAGGCATTCTACCATAGATCTTGGCATATGGCCAGTCCTTTCCTGCCAAACACCGCAGAACTTATTTTCCAAGCTCGGCCCAGCCTGTGTAAGCCCACCATGATTTCTGGCTAAGCAACACATTCTGCCTGCCTGGACAGGAAGACCAACTCTAGCCTTGCACGTGCACCTCAGCATCCTCTATGTCTGCCTCAATGGCAAACTTTTCCTGTGAAGTGATCTGTTAACTAGGAGTTTTGTTCCTGTTTAACCGTTCTTTAAGGAACTTGATTGAACTTAATTGAAGTTTCCCTTTTTTGTCCCTTTTGCGTCCCTCTGATCTATATCTAGATCAGGTAATAGATAATAAGAAATTGTGAAATAAGTCCTTGGACGATTAGGGTGCGCTTATTCTCATCGGCATAACCTCATTAGTCAATGTCAAGGGTATGGATACCAGAGTTTACAATCTTAGGGAACAATCCCTCGAGTCTGTCTCGTAACGCACTGTACTAAAAAAGAAGAACAACCACAAAGAAATGTTTTTAGAAGAGACTGACTATTATGAGTTGTACAGATATTACATGTGGTGTTCTAATTCAGGTTCTCCACGCAGCACAGCAACACATTCTTTTACATAACACACAGTAGTTTGGCCTCTGCTCCTCTTTAGCTAGAATGGCATGACCATGCTTGGTAATAAAAGTTGTTTCCTTATTTGTTTTAGACGACAATGGATAACACCCCACTTTGACCAAAACAACCGGCACACCAGCATTTTGCGTTTTTGGTTCAGGCATTGCCCTATTGTCCTATAGGTCAGTCCGAAACTGATATCAAGACTTGTTATGTCTTCTAGTAAACAACTTCTGGAAGCGTATACGTGCCCATGGAATCCCATAGGCAATCCCATAGTCCCATGTCTGTTAAACAATTGTACTGGTAAATAGAGGAAGAATCAATTAAATAAACTCTGCATCTCTAAAAGAAACGGAAAATGAGATCTCCACACAATGTCAGAATGCAAACAAGTCAAATGTACTACGGCAACATCTGTGTCAACAGATGGCTACCCAGTTGTAGACAAATAGTGGTGTCTATATCACAAACATATTTTTCAACTAACCTGCTAGCTGCCTCTATGATAACCATGCCCCCCAGTTTCCCATAAACTGAGCTCCATGTTTCTATGCTTGATTGTTAGTCCTTGTCGCGCCCATATGCCTTCGGGTTCTGAGGAGTGCGTCATAAACTTATGAAAGTAACATAGAGCCGTCATATCTACAATTCTGGATGAACGTGCTGCAAGATCTGGACCCGCAGCCCGAAGAATACGTTTTAATGGAAATGTGTTCTTCAACTGCAGGATGTTGAATGCCCTCGGGTGTTTTGTAGCCAGACATATATGTGTGTTTGTGTTGTTCATTCTTTCTTTAGGTAAGACAACCAGCGCCATTACTCATTTAAAGTTGCACAAAATATATTCCTATAAAAGTAGATTTTGAAAGTTGAATATTGTTAAAGTTCTGTATAGATGGGCTCACAACGATATGCAGCCTGTCACATGCTCCTTTGTGAAAGAATGCTGATCTGCCCATGAAACATTACTCCCTCATAAGCCTGCAAGGAAACAATGTCTGCTGTGCTACTGTAGATTATCGTATTGACTGACAGTGGTATTCTGACTTTGTGAGTATGAGTGAGTTTGCACAAAGCTTAACAACGATAATGCAAGATAGGCTGGAGTTGAGAGTCACAGCTGCTTTTTAAGACTATCTTATTGAAAGGGTAACATACTGGCCACACTGTGGATGGATGCTGTAAACATTGTTTCAATAAACCATTTCAGAAGTTACTAAAGCAAACACTTTATAACACACGGAGAAGTCGAAGCGGCAGTGGTGAATACTTTAACCGAACAATACAAATCAATCTCTGGAAATATATATACCCAGTGCTGCCTCGAAATTTTCAAGTCTATATGTAATTATATAAGCACAGCCTCCAGAGAACCATCACATACTTCCATGGGACTATGGAAGATGCTTGGGTGTTTAATCAGTGCCAACATTACATGAGTTTAACAAGTTTAATGGTAAAGTGTTAATACATAATGGGCCTCATTACGAGTTGGGCAGTACAATTTGAAAATTACCGGCATGCCGGTGCAACCGTGTCCGTGTTGCACTGCTGCCGGAATCAATAGTTGATTCCGAGTCAGCAAGCATGCGCATACCGGCATGCCGGTAATGGCTGCACTGCTAAGGCCCTCCAAACCCCGATAGCAGCATCATCCATGCCGCAGACACGGGCACCGGCATCCTAGATGCCGGACAGAACGGTACCGTTGATACCGGTACCATTCATACCAGCCCCGAAGTGCTGGTACCGGAAGCAATGTCATCGCGCCGGAACGGCAAATGCTCTGACGACCATCTTGAAAAACACAATCCATTGCAATCCTCTGCCTACAGGACCTGGAATTGCAAACTGTGTACCCTGCCAGCTAGAAAATGTCTCAGGCTACCTGTAAAGGCACACCTCGTCTGCGTAAACCACGTTTCAGCAATGACTAGTTTAACTTGCTTGCAGACACCCTGGTCCAGCATGCGGATGTCGTGTTCTGCCCAGATCTGCATATGGTCCAAGCACGACCATGCCCACTACCTCACCCACTCCTCCCATGGACTCCCTTGTAGCCACCACAGAATCTCATCTCAAATGCACCATGGTCAACGCTAGGTCCATCAACGCCCTCACCCTAGACATCCACAACCTCATTACCACCCATGACCTTGATCTGCTCATGATCACAGAAACCTGGTTACATGATGCTTCTGGTCCTGCGCTCTCTCTTGCACTGCCTCCCTGGCTACTCCCTGGCTACTCCATCACCAGACAAGTTCGCCCCTCTAAAGGTGGAGGTGTAGCACTCATTGCCAAAGACTGCCTCTCCATCAGAAACAATAACAGTGACTACCTCCAAGTCAAAATCTCCCTGCTGTACTTTTGCTATTCACCTTGTCTATCACCCACCAGGCCCCACAGGAGACTTCCAAGCCTCTTTCACCCACCTCCTCTCTGGCACCCTTAAAAAACATTCAAAAGCCGTTCTCCTTGCTGACGTCAACCTAGGCCTCCTTGACAGCAAGGACTCAGCAGCCAAATCTCTTAACTCAGCCCTCGAGACACTAAGATACAAGAACACTATCTCTGGCCCCACCCACACCTTGGGCAGAACACTCGACAGGCCTCACAAGAAGCTCCCACCAACTCACTAAGGAAAAGCTACTGCCCTTCCTCCAAGGCCCAGCCTTCAGACCGCATTTGTCCTCTGACCTAGAAACCCTTGCATCAGCCTATGATGTTACCATCAAAGCAGCGGTCAATTCCATAGCACCACTCAAATCCTGTAAATCCAAACCCACCACCCCTTCCAATACCTTGTTCACCCCTGACCTTCTCATACTTTGCACAGAAAAAAGGGCTGCACTTACACAGTGGCAAATGTCCCACTCTGACAAAGGCAAGCTGATCTTCAAAGCCTGCTCCAACAAATACAAAAAGGCAATCACCCAAGCAAATGCCAAATCCTTTGAATCCAGGATCTCTGAAGCCAAATCTAATACAAAAGAAATGTTCTCTTTCTTCAGGGAGCTTGAGACTCCCACACCCGCCCCTCGGAACTTCACCAAAGATAAAGCCTGGTGCAATGAAATACAAACGGCCATGCAAACCAAATTGAGCCTTCTCCAAAATAAAATACTAGCTACTAAACAAGCTCTGCCCATACTCACACTCCTAACCCCCCCATCCTTGGACCTCCCGAAACCCTTCTCTTTCAAAGCCATAGAGAAGCAAGACATCATCAACCTAATGAGGAACATCAAACCCTCTAACTGTAAAGCTGATGCCTGCCCAGCCACCATCATTAAGGACTGTACCAAAGCCCTAGCACCATTTCTGACTGCCTTCGTCAATGCCTCCTTTGCCACAGGGAAAGTCCCTGCCTCCCTCAAGGAAGCCTGGCTCCGCCCTCTCTTAAAAATACCTACCCTCAATCCTACTTCTCCTAACAACTATAGACCCATCACCACAGTCCCCTTCCACCTCAAGATACTGGACAAAGCAGCCTACCTGCAGGTTTGGCACTTCATTGAAGAGAATAAACTCCTAGGACTCTGCCAATCTGGTTTCCGCTCTAGACACGGGACTGAAACCGCCCTACCTGATCTAAAAAACCAGATGGACGATGCCAGAGACCTCGGTAAACCAGCAATTCTCCTACTCCTTGACCTCTTCGCGGCATTCGATCTTGTAGATCATGACATCCTCTGCCACCACCTCTCTTCCACTGCCAAGTTTTCCCCTGATGCCACAGCCTGGATCACCTCCTTCCAACAAGACATAACCATGCAAGTGTTCTCTGACTTAGCCTCTGCCTCGCCCACCATCATGCTTTGTGGTGTGCCCGATGGCTCCTGCCTCTCCCCCACTCTCTACAACATCTTTACACGTCCCGTCTTCCTCATCCTCAACGCTATGGGTATCTCCTACACCAACTACGCTGACGATACCCAGATCCTCCTCACCCTCACTGGCAACTATGACACAGATTTCTTGAACCTCAAAAACCTCTACAACACCATCCAAGCTTGGATGGCAGACAATGGACTAAGCCTCAACTCGGACAAGACCAAACTCCTCCTGGTAGGTTCCCCCGACACATTAAACAATCTAGACTCCCAATTCAGTCACTTCTCCATTGACTCCATCAAAATACCAGTTTCAGACTCAGTCAAAACTCTTGGAGTCTATTTGGACTATAACGTATCCATGGACAGGCAAATCAGTGCAATAGCCTCCTCTGCTGTATGCCATGCTAAACTAATCAACGCAGCAAGGCCTTTTCTCACCAAACAGAACTGCACCAACATAGCCAGAGCCATCACAGGCTCTAGGCTAGACTACTGCAACATACTCTTTCTAGGTACCTCCACTAAAAACTTGGAGAGGCTCCAAGTCATACAGAACAATGCTCTCCGTGCAGCCCAAAGCATCTCCAAGAGAGAACACATTTCTGAGGCAGGGAAATTAGCTCACTACCTCCCAATAAAGGAAAGAATTATCTTCAAAGCTCTGACACTGACCCACAAGTGCATCCATCTGACTGCTCCGGATTACCTCTCACAAAAGATCCACCCCGCCTCCTCCACAAGACCAACCATATCACCCTATACCAACATGCTCTGTATGCCCCTAGTAAAAAGAGCTAGAGCCGGTGGATCCAGCTTCCCATATCTCGCACTCACACATTGGAATGCCCTACCTCCCATGCTCTGAGGTGAGGCCTCCCTCATCTCCTTCCGTAAAGCTATGAAAACTATTCTCTTTATATAAGGCCCCATCTATCAGCTATGCATATATAACCCCTGACCCATTGCATAAAGCTATACTGATGTATTCATGTACTGATTTGTAAATGCATCCCACAACTGCTACCCCTTCTGTAACTAAGCTCTTGCAAGTAACAGCGCCTCAATGCCCTTGGGCTGTTTGCACGCTATATAAATGGAATAAATAAATACATAAATAAACAACCCCCATGGCCGAGTCAGCAGACAGGTTGCATATACTTATGGTCCCCCCCAACAACAACCCCGAGGCCCAGCCAGCAGACAGGTTGCATATGCTTGTGGTCCCCCCCAACAATAACCCTCATGGCCCAGCCAGCAGACAGGTTGCATATGCTTGTGGTCCCCCTCCCCAACAACAACCCCCATGACCCAGACAGCAGACAGGTTGAATATGCTTGTGGTCCCCCCCAGCAACAACCCCCATGGCCCTGTGGTTGGACTTACCCAGCAGCCAGGCACATTGTGCAGCGTGTCATTCCATGTAGCAGGGAAGCATGGAGTTGCGCAGCACCATTGCATCATGTGTGGATCCCGGGAAGCTAGCACTGAAATGCATTATTATCTTGCTTGCATCACACACCATCTGGACATTCAGGGAGTGGTAGAGCTTGCGGTTGTGGTACACTACCTCCATGGCATGCCAGACTACCAGCTCCACTCAGGTGCAGTCAAGGGCACCAATGACGTTTGGCATGCCTGCCAGTGCATAGAATGCAATTTTGGTGGTATTCACCTCCTCCACATTCCGAGGTAGCGATATGTTGGGCCTTGTGTGTTTCAGGAATGCATCCAGCACCTAGTTGAGCACACGGGAGAAACATGGTTTTGAGATGCCATGCAGCTGCTCCACTGTGTGCTGGTAGGGGCCTGTGGCAAGAAAGTGGAGGACAGACACTACCTTCAGCAGAGGGGAATGGCGGTATGGATGTTGATCAGGCTGACCAGGTCATCGTGAATGAGATCTACATTTGTACGTATTGTGTGCCTGTCCAGGCGGTACAGGGTGTGGATCTGTGCAGGGGTTCAGTCAAATGGACTGGCTTATTCGAGGGATTGGTGGCTGCCTGCCGGGGACCACTGCCTGTACTAGTGGTATGTGCTGGCCCAGTCTCATCCTCCTTCTCCTCCTGTGCTTCCTCTGCATTCCCTGGTTTAGTGCCTGTTGGAGTATTAGCAGTGCAGGCATGTCCTCCAGCTCTTGTATAGCAACTGCTAGTGGTATCATTTTGGACTTGGAAGCAGTGTGGTGTGTGGGTGTGCTCCTTTTGTGCTGTGCCTGACTCCATTGCCTCCACCTGTTCTGATTGTGTGCACCTGTGGCAGCTTGGAACACAGCAGATTGCTATTAAGGCCCATCCCGCGATGCCGGTATTACTGACATCATGGTAACCGTTCTTAGCAGCATATCTGTGCAACTCGTAATGATCACCTCCTTACGGCAAGCGGTTGTTACTGGCACGGTTGTCGTGTTCCCGCGCCGATACCGGGTAGGCGCTACCCAGTCACTATGGGTCCCTGCGGTTGCCGGTAGCACCGGCATCGCGGGTCGTAATGCACCAGTCCGGTATACGATGCTGGTATTCCCTTACCGGTATTGTTATTACCAGACCGCCATCCTTGTAATGAGGCCCATGTCCAACTTCTCGGGAGTCCAAATTCCAAAGTATTTTTGGGGTATTTCTTTCTTAGTAAACAAAATGTACCTGAGGCCAAAGTAGGAAAAACAGGCCAATCAATTCGCTAAGACTGGGCAAATTGGAATATGGGTGTCACTGTGGATCCAAGTGAGATGGGAAATTCCCTCAGTCCAGGTAATAATATAAAACAAGATGCCTAGGATAGCTACACGCCTACCTTTATGCAAACTGGATTTGAGAAGTATTTCTGCATAAAGCATTCTGACACACAAAGATAAATCTGAACCTTCACGTTTATAAATATTGAAATGTGTTGAGAAATGATTCAAACAGAAACAATTGCAAATAGAAATAGACCGGCATCACAGAACTATAAGCCTGTCATAAAAAGTAGAGCCAACACATGCTTCAAGCATAAGGGCTCTTCCTCAGGTCTCACAAATGTATATTCATTTGAAACAAATCCAAAACAAAATCAATTTCTGTGATAACAAATTCAATTTCCTTCTTGATAAATCATCAATGGATATGTTTAAGAGCTTTTTTCTCTTGCCTCTCCTGAGGTTGGTGGTGGCTGGCTTGGCCTCGCTCCCTCTGCCACTAAACCAACGCGCTGGATCTTACAGAAGGGTGCTGCTGCTGCATAGCTCACTTGTGCTGCAATTGATGCATTTACTGTGCCTTTTACCATGTACATTAACTAGCTGAAGCTGTCCTGGAATCATAGGGCACTTTATTGCATTTTGGCTGCATTGATCATCAGCGGCATTTCTTCTACTTCAGTGTTAGGCAGAATTATATGCAGTACCCTTTGGGAACACCACACACAATTAGGACTACAAGTGACAGTACAAATTCACCTTTGGTACAAGCCCGTACTGCACAGTTAAGTGGTAGCGATGGCTGAGCAGCCAGACTTATCTCAAGAGTAAAGTGAGCAGTATCAATAGCTACACAAAGGACAGCAATTACTATGATTCAAACAAACACTGACTCAAGGTTTCTGAGTTAAAGAATATACATTTATTTACACATCAGTTATTAAACATTTCACTATTATCAAGCGGTTGAAAAATCACGATTCTAATACACTACACCACACCCAATAGATTCTGGAGAAGTTGGGCTCAAAATGAAGTGTGAGCAAAATGGCACTCCATTAATTCAAAAGGGAGGGAAAGACAAAGTTAGACAGAAGTTTAGCAGCACCAACAAGTAAGTAAGCAGGGCAATCTAGAAAAAGGAACTACAGTGAGAAAATCAAATCAAGAGGCCAGGGCTAAAGTCAATGGAGCAAAGTATTTGCAGAGGATCACACATTTGAGGGTAGTTTGCGGTTAAGTCTTTGCCAAGAGTTCAGAATGAAGTGGGTCAGGCGAAAAGTTATTTTAAAGAATAGAGGACAAGCCCTCGGATTGGCGAAAGATTTCACACACTTTCACCACGGCTGGACAAAACGAACAACCGGGTTAGCACAGTACCTTTAGAGCAGAAGAATGCTGTAGCTGAGCAGGGTCCGAACTTCCTGGCTATCCGGTTCACTGTAGCTGTGCACAGCAAATTCAACCAGAGAAGGGAGGCCTGGCTTGCAGTTTGGCGAACTGGTTGTTCCCACCAGCTCAAGGGGAGTAGATTCCTTGCAGATCTTCCCTGTCATCGATGTTTGGAGATTCGGACCCGCAGCAGGGCTTAACTGGGAGGTTCACTCATGGTAGAGGTCGTCTTCTGTTAGCTTCTATTCGGTTCTATTGATCAAGTGGCGACTCTGCCGTCTCAGTCCAGAGACCAGCTTTTTATGCAGTTTTCCCCCATTCACCCAGCCTGGCTGTCAATCACACAGCAGGGTGGCTGTCCCGCTGGGACAGTCACCACAGCCAATCATACCCAAGTGCCACATGGGTCTCCAAGGAGACCCTGTGCAGGGAGTTTCAAACCCCTCCCTCACATCCTGTCCCTCTCAGACATACAGGCGCCTAAGGAGGGCTTCGAAAGGCCGGTGAACAAAGGAACCAAACCTGGTTTGGCTCGCAGAGTAAAACACGAGAAAGACTTTTACAAAAAGAAATGGCTAATAATCCCAGCCAGAACCGCTTAAAAGTAAATATGGTCCAGCGGGTTTAAGTTCGAGGCTACCAAGATAGCCTAAAACAATACCAAGGCTATTTAAAATAACCGCAGTAGGAAAAATAGGGTAGTTACCACTGCGAACAGCCAAGTCTTAATGAAAAGGGAACACAATAATGTTCCATGAGAGACAGACAAAAAGGGATAACTATTAACCATTTCCAGTACTCTATGTAAGATAGTTTGTACTGGGTCTGTGGTTTTAAAAATACTAATAAAGTTAATGGCAACTTTACTTGCTCTGGGAGATGGTAGTCAGTCCAGATAATGGATTCTTAGTTGAGAAGTCGAAAAGACAACCCTGTGTCACTGCACTAAAGGTGCTGTGTAACACACAGTAAAAAGGTGATGTGATGCCTATGGAGTAGGTGAGGCTCTACAGTCTATGAACACAAAAATGTTAAACACACACAGCAAAACACATGTAAGAGTGGGAAAATAAGGCTCACACTCTTACCAGGTGAAAAAAATAAATCCTAGAAATCAGTAAAGCTGCTGAGGGACTCAGTAGGTAAGGGCAATTAGCCATTCTGGAGAATTCTCCCTAACACTCGGCGCACACGAGGACCCCCCTTCCCAAGATGGCCGCCCGCATCATTCTTGAAACGTTGCTATGACTCTGCATAGCACTCTCCAGATTGGCTAATCTCTGAAGCTTCTGGCCTATCAGGAACAGGTCGGAGAAAGCCGCCCCCCTGCACGATGGTCCACACAAAGGCCCCTTTTCTGAGCCTGTCTGTATCTGGCTGGAGCACCTCTTCCTGGAACTTCTCTCAGGCATCTCCTCTAAAGTTTTCCTAAGGACTTCACTTGCCCTGTTAAGCAACTATGAAACACATTGCTCCATCCACCTTCATTGACACTATTCCTGTTGAAACTATTGCCTTCTCCTTTCTCAACTGCCTATCTGTAACTACTTATCTAGCACCAACAGAATTACCTCCATATTATGCCTCGTAAAGACTGCTCTTCTACTTCTCTCTAAATTCTCTGCTCCAAATGAAAATCAAATCCTTACCTTTTCTATACTCTCTGTTCCATCTGTGCAGCCATTTCATTTTGTTTGCTTTAGAGTGTTTTCTACAAAACTCCAATTTAGGGGTATTTTTAAATCAGTGCAGCCATTTTGTTTTGTCTGATTTGGAGTGCTTTCTACAAATTCGAATTTAGGTGTACTTTTTCATCTGTGCAGCCATTTTGTTTTGTTTGCTTTAGAGTGCTTTCTACAAATTCAAATTTAGGTGTACTTTTCCATATATTCAGCCATTTAGTTTTGTATGATTTAGAGTGCTTTTCTGCAAAATTCGAACTTAGGTACGTTCACATTCCTGTCATTGATCTGTAAATCTGGGCACTTCCAGCATGCCCATTGATCTCTGTCTGCTTGGCCCCCTTCTCTGATTTTACTGTTGCATAGTGCCTCTGGCCCTCTACCCGCTATCCTCTGACCCCCATCTTGTTCCCTGCCCACAAGTTGCTCTGCTTCCACGCTATCTTCTCTGTTTCTCCATCTCCTACCCTCCCGTTTTCACAAAGTCTCGGAGGACGAAACAAAAAAAGGCACTCCTGGTCTGCCAATCGCAAACACCTACATCAATGCTTCTAACAGACAGACTATCACTGACATCCTCTTTTCTGTTCCTTCAACTAGCCTATGGACCCCCCATATAGTCTCTGTCCTCTCCCCTTTCTCTTCCTCACCCATTACTGGTGGCACTAGATGGGAAGTGCTTTTGGATCACTTCATATCTTCCAAATGCACCATTAATGTCTATCACAATCGCACTATCATGGCATAGGGCTCTCAGCCCAAACCTTCACCTTCTGGGCAGGCATCTTCCTTTTCTCTTCAACTTCCCACCCTCTCCTTCAAATCTTCCCTTCCTCATCCCCCAAACCCTTCCCCCTAGGGGTAGCACCTCACCCCTGTATCCTCCCTCGAAAATCTTTGAAAAGAGGGTACCAGCGTCACTTAGCTCCCTTCAATTCTCGCTCCACTATTAAATACTGCTCTGACATCTGTCATCTCCTTGAAGACCTTGATGTCCTTGCCCTCACTGATACATGGTTGAAGGCCAGCTCCATCACTCCTTTTGACACTCTTTGTCCTGAGTGCTACAAATCATGACCAACCCCAGACCCTCCCATTCTGTTGGTGGGGTGGCTCTGAGCTTCCTTGAGTGGGCTCCTGCCTCCATCATCCCCACTCAATCCTATTCTGCCTTTGAAAGCCTAGTCCGCAGGCTGCCTGTCTCCACTTCTTTCTCTGTTACTTTCGCTGCCATCTACAGACTTCCTGGTACTTCTTCCCTCTTCCTCTCTGAATGGGCTGACCTCTCCTACTTTGTTCTTGCCTCCTCCCTCAAATGTATCTTCCTTGGGGACTTTAAAATCCATCTTGACTCCCCTGATGTGGCCCACGTTCTGTTCCATGACCTCTGCAACATGCTCTCCCTCACTATCTTCCCCTCTGGCCATACCCACTCTGTGGGGCACACCTTGGATGCTCTCATCTCAACAGGCATCCCTCTTTCCAATCCCTCACTACCTCTCTCTCCCGGTCTGACCACTCTCTCCTCCCTTGACCTCCATTGTCCCTAGTGTCCTCCCCCTGCACTGCCAATCTCCTTCTCCATCATTCGACCGATGAAGCGTTTCTCAGTCACTGCATTTGCTTCCTCCTTCATCCCTCTCTCGCCCCCTTCTATGGACTCTCCTTCTGACTCTGTCCTAGCTAACTTCCATCTCTGGACATCCTTTCCCCTGTCATGAGGATCCCACATGAAGCCTGCCTCCAAATGCAACTCTTGGTATGACTCTGGTGAATGTGCAAAGTGGCAGAGCGGAAGTGGCATACATCTGGCTCATACCCTGAAAAACTGGCCTGCCGTCTACTCCAAAGGCAATATAGTCTTTCCATCTGCTCCAAGAAAAGAGCCCATGTCCAAGCTTGCATTACTGGAGTCACCAATAACCGACAAACTCTTTAATATCTGCAAGTAACTCAACAGTCCTACCACAGTCTCCTCTTTGCCTCCTCCCTCCCAGAACTTATGCTCTTCACTGGCCTCCCACTTTTCCTCCAAAACTCTTGACATCCTATCCACTCTGTCATCTGCCCGCCAGCCCCCACCTCCCACCTTCTCTTACCTCTTTTGGCCCTATCATCTCCCACCATACTGTCCCCCCTCTCTTTCATTGCAAAAGATGAGATCTCTAGAGTTGTCCGCTCTATGAAATTCTACTCTCAACAGGTGCTACCCTGCTCCTCCAGAACCATCAAGGACAACATTGATACTCTTGCCCCAGCCTTGGTGGACCTCTGCAACCACACTTTTGCCACATGCTCTTTCCCTCAACACCTCAAGCACTCTCGGTTGCATCCTTTCCTAAAAAAGCAGTCTGCTGACCCCTCTAACTGTTGGCGTATCGCTATACCGCCTTTCTTGGGCAAACTCATGGAGAAGCTGGTCATCCCTCTACTGACCCTCCACACCAAAATGGCTGGCCTACTCCATGACCATCCGTCCGGTTTCAGGGCAGCCAGAGGCACTGAAACTGCTCCCCTGAATAACTGATAAGACCTACTCTCTAATATGTACTCTAGCACTCCTGTTCTGATTGTCCATGATCTTTCCTCTACTTTTGACACTGTCCAACTTTCAGCTTCATCTCCTCAGCGGCATTCTACCTTTTCTCACTTTTGTCCACAAGCTCAATGTCTCCAGAGACCTGGTTCTCTCTAGGCTTGACTACTGCACTAGCCTCTTCCTCAACCTTCCTCTTTCCTCCCTTCGCCCCTCCAACTAATCCAGAATAAGACTGCAAGACTTATCCTTGGCCACAAGCACAGGGACCACATCTCCCCAGCCCTAATATCTCTCCACTGGCTCCCGGTGACTAGAAGGATCAAATGTAAGTCCCTCTGCATCATCCACAAGGCTGTCTGGGGGCTGGGACCTCTCTACATCCAGCTTTATCTCCCACAATACCTCCCAGCCAGAGTCCTTCGGTCTTCTGGTGCCAACTCTCTACAGGTCAAACTTTTCTCCAAGCAGAGAGTGAGAGGTAGATCCCACTCCTTGGCTGGTGCCTCCCTCTGGAACAGCCTCCCTCCCCCCTCAGACTTGGACCAGATCTTCTTAAGTTCCAGAAACTTCTCAAGACTTCCTTTTCTCCTCTTCTTTCTCTCCCCCCCTCCTATGCTAATCTCTCCATCTGCTGTTGGACTGGGGCCTGTTCCCTTGAGTCATACAAAGGCCAGACCACCCCGGCCAGTCCCCCCCAGCATCCTCTGCTAGCACTTGCCCTTAGGCTCCCTTTCCCAGCCTATCCCAACCTAGTACTCCTGTCCACTTCACTCGTTCCCCTCCCCTATTTTTACCCTGGCACTTGCCGCATCAGCCCAGCCAGCGCTTGCCCGCCCCCACCCATGGGGGCACCCCACTTCTGAAGTTCTCCCTCTTCCCCCAAATTATCATGGTAGGACTGTCACAAGAACAATATAACTGTTTCATTGTTGTTGTATTCTTATTATTTCCCATACTCCCTGGCCCCCTTGTCTTGTGGCTCCTGGAAACACCTGTGTATAGGCGCCATACAAATGTCCAATAAATACATAACATAAATAAATATGTTGGTAAAACAACACAAGGCAAAAATGACTATATGCCACAAAATGTGGGGGGCACAAACCTCAACCCCATGGTAAAGTTTGTTTAAGAAGGAGAAGGCATGAAAAGAGACAAAAACAAAGATGAACAAAATGAGCTAAACAACAAAATATTGGTCAGCACAATTGTTCAATTTCATGTGATCAATGAACTGATACATGTTATTCCAGTTGATCTTTAATTTGTTCTAATACTGATTATACAAACAAAAGAACAAAGCGTGGAAGCACTGAGACCGGGTGAGAACACTGCAGGGACAATGGAGCGGAGCAGGATGCAATTTGCCACTCACTCACAGGTTACTGGTTACTATTTTGCCAATTGCTATTTAATGAATGCTAGTCATGAGAAAAGCGTCAGAAATATACAAAAATGTGTGTTTTTCCGGATCAATAATTTTTATCAAGTGCTCGAGGACCATGCAATATGTTCGTTTTGCTAATAGGTGCAAAGTTATATTTGTGTGCCATAAGTGATGGAAAACGGCAGAGCTATTCTCTCTATTATATGGACTTACTTTCTAGGTGCAAAGGTCCTTTGCATTTTTTATTTTTTTTATTTAGCATTTGGTTATTTAACAAACCTTTTGCCAACAAGAAATACCTTTACCATGGTGCCCAGTTAAAGTTTCGAAAACAAAAGGATTGAATGCAAAAGGTGAGCGTGCATTAGACCGAAAACCAAAGGATCAAAAAAAAATGTAAATGTATTTTTTTTGTTGCTCTAGTTTAGCTTTAAAAGGGTCTTTTTACACCAAAAAAGGGGGTTTGGAGGAGGACCACCCCAAAATAAACAAATAAATAAATACATTTCGATCCTTTTTCTCAGTCGAATTGACTCGACCCTTTTGTCATTCGATCCTTTTGATTCGGTACTATGACCTATAACCCTATACCATCACTAAAAGTCTATGGCCCTCATTCTGACTCAGGCGTTAAGGGGTTTACGGCGCCGTAAACGGCGCCGACCCTTAACGCCTGATTACAAGGTTCCCTTTGCGGGATGGCTTTTAACGGCTGCTTTTTTGCAGCCGTTAAAATCCATGCCGCAAAGGGACCTTGGCGATAATTACGTCACCGTAATTTACGGTGCCGTAATTATCGCCTTTCCCCATTCCCATTATGCCCTATGGGGCGAAAATGGGAATGGGGAAGGGTAAAATGGGAAATGGGGATTTACCGCCCCACTCACCTTGGAATAAGGCGGTAAATCCGCCAACCACCATGGCATAAACGCAGTTTATGCCATGGTGATAAGGGTACGACCCAGGCGGTAACTTACCGCCTGGGTCGTAATGAGGGCCTATATATGTCATTCACAAAAGTAATAAATATCATAAGAACATTATAAAACATTATGTATTAGTATCTACTTAAAAGTAGAGAGAAAAAACTGTTAATATGTAAACATCAATTTAAAATAATAGTGTAATTCAAAATATAATATATTGAACGTATGCCATTTAATATTCGATGTAGTGCTACCTTCCATACATGTGTTTGGCTGCCCTTTAGAGGTGCAAAATTCGATTATACAGTCCAAGAATTAAGATATGTACATACACATGCTAACACACTGAACGATGTACGGGCATAGGTCAGAAAAGAAAAAAAACAAGAAAAACACCAAGTTAAACTATTATGATGTGCTGAGTTAAACAATCTGTTATTGTGAAAGAAAATGTTGGGATGAATATACATCAATGGATAACGCTCTTACCTTTCGGTTCACAAAGTTATTATGAAACGGACTGTCGTCCCGCGGTTGCTGCCGGAGTGGAGGAGCCTGTTGATATAAGCTATGAATTTCTTTTTTCGGCGCTGTCTATAGGGTACGCACTACGCCATCTTAGAAACCAGACGACCCTGACAACACCACCCAACACTCCTTTCGGTTCAGGCCCATAAAGCAATGACAAAGAGGAGACCAATGGCTCCTCTTTAGCAACCAGCTCTGGTAATAACATCACACATCATAAAAGAACTAATTTTGCTGATGAGATTAAGCATTTTAGATGCAGCTACTTTATAGGTTTCAAAAACTGACCTGAAGGAAAGAGTAACTTTTCAAGAATCAGCCATACCAGAGACAAGTAAACCGACAGACCTTGCAAAATAAAGAGATGCAAGAATAATACCAGAATGAAAAAGGCAGAGTGTATGGGATCACAACCAGATCCAAGAATCAGAACCGTTACAATGCCAGAAATACCCAGGAAAAGTAGTCATGAACATATCTGAACCTGTACTTTCTAAAGTAGAAATGGATCTACTAAATAAATGCCTTAACATTTCCCCTCTAGAATCCATTAACATCACAGAAACGTATATAGATTTCTTCAAGTTCACTAGGAAACTTAAATTGAAGAAATTCTTCCACAATAAACATCCTATAGAAGACAATGAACCTGTGAACCTGAATGCATGCCTAGTAACATGCCGATAGAGGATTTGGAACACACTAAACTGTTGATATCACTAGAAAACGGTTCACAATTACAGGACAAGATATTACTCAGGCGTCTTGATATTGATTATGACCTTCCATGCCCAAGCAATCTATCTAATAAATCCAAATGTGTTACACCTATGGCAAAAAACAATGTAATTGACACCTTCTTTGCCTTAGTGACAAAACACCTTGATCATTTTCAAACAAACAACAGGAATACATATTTTCAAGACAATTAAAGCACGATGAACAGAAGGTTTTACATAACAGCCTTAGAGGCATGGAAGGCATCCACAACAGAGCAAGGCACCATGACGGATATAGCTGAGGCGTTTCAGTTTAAAAAAAAAGCAGTGTCCAGTAGTTCCCAGACCGAGCGGACTGAGAACAAGGAAAACAGATATGTAGATGATCAACTAGCGACCCCAGCAAAAATTAATCCGAAACCGACATCCATTAAAGATAAAGCAGAACACGTAGGACACTCGCGACAACCAGGTACAACAAAAACTTCAAAAGCAAATTTAGGTGAAACTAAAAATAACTCAAAAGGCGAAACCGAAGAAAAGCAGTCGATATGGAACAATAATGAGAATAATCACCAACTCCAGAGAAAAAAGATCACAAAAAATAGTTCAATACTGAAAGAACAACCAAGCTTAAGAGAATTAACCATACAGAACAAACAGCGTACTGAAAGAAACGCAAACCTGTTCATGACTAAATGGATAACTGGGATCGACCAAAAAACAAAAGCTTCAGAGAGTGACTCTCAAGAGATAAACACAATAAAAGCGGTACATAAAGGTGCGAAGGACAGCTCGCTCGACCTATCTGACTTAAGCACATATTCGATCGAAAACTCGGAGTCGGAAATACCTCGACCAAGTGGAAATAAAAGAAAGGTGTCTTTTGCGGAGAGTAACTCCCCAAAGACAGACCTAAGGGATAAACATTATCAGAACCAAACAAATATTCCGGAAAAAGAGAAAGGCAAAGTAGACGATCTAAGCTAGAGAAGAAGTCGGATAACTCCAGAAAGGAAAACGTTGTTCCGACTGGCCAACATAAGGATAAACAAAACTGAATCCATATACGAAGGCAACAAAGACCGCCATCAACAAAGTGCAAAGGAAACAACTGAGCTCGGAAGGCTTGAAAAGACACCGAACAGCGAAATCCGTCACAGACAAAACCATCAGTACAGCCAAAGAGCAAGGCAAAACAAATCAGAAACAACATCATACAGAAAAAAGTTAGACACATCAACCTACAGAAAAAACAACCAAAGGTTGGAAAAAAACAGATCAAGTGATACTCAGAAAAAAGAACTAGATCAAACCGAAGACCTTCAGACTCTTTCACACAGCTAAACCCCACTCGGACATCTGCAATCTTCACTCACAAGAGCAATTCATTACGCACTTTGAAACTAGAAAAAAGTGACAAAAAGGGAGAAAAGATTCTACTTAACAGAAGAGCAACTATGAGGCTTCTATAAAAAGTCCACAAAGGAGACCAAATCAGAAGTGTGGACTTAAATATAATGGAGTTCGCACATAAAGCTCGGAAAGACAGTGTCTTTCTGCATATTACATCTCAAACTGTGAAAAAACCTTTGTTGTCAGCGGCAGGAGAACTGTCAAAAAGAGGGTACACCTTGAGAGAAACAACACCAGAGGAAAGAGGGCACAGAAGAGACAATTCATACACAACAAGACAAAAACGTTATTATGAGATAAATGAAAAAGAAGAAAGGAAATGTTCACAGATAACACCTGAAACCAAAAAATCAACTAGAGTGAAGAGAAAATTCAATCTAACATTAGAGAAAGATGCTCGAAAAGAAGAAGACGAACGACGAAAACCACGAGAAACGATTGGCTCAAGCTGGTCAAACACGAAAAGCGACAAAGAAAGAGTAAAGGCAAGAGAAAATCTTTCCACTCAAGACAGCTGGATACAAAATGATAAGGAATCACAAAGAATGTCTCCTAGAAATCCAAAAGGTCCATTTCCTATGCAGCCCACCAGAGAAAAGGAAAGTCGTACCGAGTGTGGAAACCTTTCGATTCAGAACCAGGCTAAAAAAGCTGAAAAGGATCCCAAAAAATGGGCGTGGATCCCTTCGGCTCTGACACGATATGTCAGGAAATAGCAACTAAATCGTCCCTCTGACAATTTAGAAAGGGAGACATTAAAGGAGCAACATGGGACCCAAAAGCCAGAACAAAACATCATCTTTGGATCATGGAACACAAGAGGCCATACTCTGACACAACCAGGAGAGGTGAACCTTGGCCTATTTGATCTAAAAAGTCTGCAAGAGACTTGGTTGCTACTTACGCCGAGCCTGGACGGCTTTGAGGTATTACTTTCTCCTGCTCAAAAAGGTGAAAGAGGTCACCCCACTTCAGGACTTTTAACAGCAGTACGGACTGGTGGAGCCCTTTGCATAGTTCGGAACCTGATATCATCTCTGGCAATTCAGGCAATATTGCTAGAATGGAACAAAGAAGACTCAGTACAGAAAAAGTCCAGTCAGGATCTTATCCTACTACTAAACATCTACTGGAACCCAACGGTAATTAAAACTTACATATTCCTAAACAACATGGAAAAAATCCCGACAAACGTCACAGGTGTGTACGACGTGGATCACATCTTAATATGCGGCGACTTGAACGCTATCTGTCCTGCTTTTGAGATGGAAACGACACCTCAAAATATTGGCAGCTCACAATCAATAGCAAGAGGTTTAGCATGGGCAAAGCTGATGAAATCCTGTGACTTGTACAACTTAAATTCTTTAGAATACGCCAAATCCAGAACTCCAACATGGGAAAGTGGCGGCAGAGAAAGTACAATTGAGTACATCTTCGCTTCAAAAGACCTATACCTAATAACCAAGAGTTTTAAGGTAGTGAAAACCATTGTTAGTGACCACAACTTACTAACTGCAAAGTGGCCAGCAAAAAAAAAGACGCCGGTGAGGATGCCGCAAAACTTAGAAATAAACCAACAAGGAAACCGACTGAAAATCACAACAGAAGCCTTAATTTCTATCACAGCATCATACAATAGACAAACAAACTTGAACACTTCCAAAGAAAAATTGGACTACCGTCCTCTTCTCATTCCCTATCTACATCCACGACATAAAAGAACACAGGACAAAACTCACCTGCATAATCACAATGAAGAACTGAAGACAAAGAAATCAGACCTAAGAAAGGCTACACGGCTTGCACAAACAAATCCAACACAAATAAATCTTGACTTGGCAATCAAAAAAAAAAAAAACTGTACAAATCGTGGCTACAATCAATACAATGGAAACTGTATCAAGCGGATGCAGAGACTATGCTGAGAGCAGTGTGTAAAAAAAATTCACAAGATTTCTGGACAATAATAAAGCACAAACTTCCAGTCACGGATACGAGAACCATAAACAGTGTCTCAGAAGGAAAATGGAGCGAACACTTTACCTATCTATACAAAGATCCAACTCCATTGGAAGCAATAGTGATCAATCAAGACTCTTCCAAATGGATAGTGTGCTCAGAGGAGAACATTTTGGAAAAGATCAAGAAACTAAACAACTCTCGCGCCCCAGGCCCAGATGGAATCTCCAACGTCCACCTGAAACAGGACGCAGAAACCTGGGCTCCGCTAATAACAGAAATCTTTAGACGATCCAGGATTTTGAGAACTATTCCTGACACGTGGAAAACAGCAAACATCGTCCCAATCTATAGGAAGGGCCCGAGGGACGATCCGAGAAACTACAGGCCGATCGCACTACTTGATGTGCTTGGCAAACTTTTCGGATCTTTGCTGTTGGACGAATTTCAGACATGGCAGAAAGAGGCAAAAACAACGGACCCATTTCAATCAGGGTTCGAAAAGAACTTGGGGACGTAGGTTAACATCATGATGATCAGTATTCTAAAATCAAAAGTCTTTGAGGGGCATCCATCAATATTCATCGCCTCGATTGATCTGGTCCAAGCTTTTGACTGCGTGAATAGAGAAAAATTGTGGAGAAAATTGGAGAAACAAAAATGCCCACCATCCATTCTAGAACCAGTGAAAGCCCTGTATAGCGAAACGTCTATCAGAATCCGGCTTAAAGAAGCAGGCTTGATGTCCAAAACCATAAAAATGGCCAGAGGGGTAAAACAAGGTTGCCCCCTGGTGCTGGCGCTGTACAAGGCATACATGGTAGATATAGCAGACCCGGAAAATGACACTCGCTCATTTCCTCCACAAATAGGCGAATCAAAAGTGACAAGACTGCTGTACACAGATGATATTCCATTGCTAGACCAAACAGCAATCGGACTTCAGAGACAAATAGACAGCCTCACAACCTATCTAAAGAAAAATGATTTGGAGCTTAACACCTTAAAAACGAAAATCATGATGTTGGAAAAACCATCAAGACCAAGCAACAGATCGCAGTGGTTCGCAAACTCTGAAAAACTGGATATAGTCAAAAGCTGCACATACTTAGGGGTGAAACTCTTGTCCAGTAAAATCGACAAGATGATGCAAGAGCATCTTTTTTCCAAGACTAAAACATTAGCAGCTCAGGCATTGTCTTTGGATAGGAAATTTGGGAAATTTTCAATCCTACCGCTAATAAACTTCTATAGAGCAAAGGTCACTCCAACTCTGACCTATGGAGCGGAGGCTATGCCATATATGCCGAAGACGTTGTGGGCTAAATTGGAAGGCACATTTTGGCGCAGAGTGCTACGACTGCCGAACTCCATGCCCATAGCAATCATTTGACGCAAATTGAGCCTGCAATCACTGGAATCTGTGGTCACGAGAAATAGCCTATTATTTTTAGGTAAAATCATAAGGCAACCTCGACCAAACATTTTGGACATCATTCTCCAAGAGATGAAGAGTGAAAAAAATCCAATAATAACAACTTGGTACATCAGACTACTGGAAGAAGCTGATAACATTGGATGCTCAGAATGGGACATAGAACGGATCCCGGGAAAAATAAAGAAAAAACTTAAAATACAAGATTGGATCGAGACCTTAGACAAAGCGGAAGACCTCACAGTCTCCACACATCACACAACGAACACCCAAAAAATAGATGAAGTAAGAAATTATTCTAAAAAGTTTCCAGATAAACGACTGAGAACAACCTTTCTAAGAGCACGGTTAAACATACTGAAAACCAATGAAATCCTCTTCCGTAGAAAGCAGTCGACCAACAAAAATTGTCGTTACTGTAAGAATTTGGAAAGTGAAACATTACATCATCTACTCCTTCACTTCAGGAACGGAAAACTTTGAAAAACATACCTCAATTCACACAGACTCTTGCACTTGACCGCAAATGAAGAAACTTGGTGGAATAAGCTAATGTGTGGCGATTCAACAACTCTGATGGTAGCCACAGCGAAATTACTGGAAAGTCTGAAGTTGGAGGAAATCAACTCTTGAGAAAAAACAAATAAAAAACCGCACAACGACTACAAAGGAAAAAAGGAAATATTCCTGAAGACATGGACAGATTTTGTAAAAATTGTAAATACAATTAAACACAAATAAAAAAAATAAAAATAAAAAAAAACCTTTGGCTGACAATACATCAATTGTTACCAAAAAAGCAGAAAAGGGCGGCAACATAGTTGTGATGAAAAGAAAAGATTATGTAGAAGCCGCACTGAATCACCTCAACAGCCCAGGTTGTTATAGCAAGCTCAAGACAGACCCTACCAAAGAGACAGTTTATAAAATCCATGCATTAATCCAGACGTGGTACAATTACTAATTATTAGATGATGATAAACAAGCATTTCTATTAAATTCCCATAAAAAAATCCAATGGTGCATTTTTCACCAAAAGTTCATAAAACGTTTGATCGGATACCAGAAATGAGATTATGTCAGGCAGAGGATGGGTGACAGAATCATTATCGAAATTCATCTACACCTTTGGGATTTTGTCTTTAAATTAGACTCTTATACCAGAGACTCTATGCATATTCTCGACATTTTAAGGTCTGTGAATTGGAAAAAAGAAAACATACTAGTCACTTATGATCTGAAAGCTCTTTACATGTCCATCAAGCATGACCTGGATAAGGAAACAGTATGCTTTTGGTTGAACATAAATCAGCTTGAAATTACAGGTTCAGTGTGCAACCTACACTCTGCACAAGGGGGAAGTTAGCCTCTAGGCTTGTAGAGGAGGCCGGGCTGGCCAACAGACCACAATCCAGGAGTATTGAAGGGAACCATTGAGCGGCAACTGGATCTATGCTGAAGAAATACTACTGAGGCACTGTCAAAACTAACCAATGTACTAACCAATTGCTTCATTCCTTCTTCAACACATCCTATGCCACTATACATGATGATGTGCTAACCACACTACACCTACACACCAAGTATCAATCTAATTCTCATACTCTATACTAACTCTCTGACACTCTAGACATATCCTTAGATGGAACATACCAATGCATATAATCTATAAATGCATCCACACTACACACAAACGCGCACACAAACTACTCCAACAGACACCAAACAGACAACTGTGTTACTCGTCTCCCCTGACAGATACAACTAACCAATGTGCAAAACAGTACTTCCACCCTAACTGCATATGACCTACACAGCAAACAAAACACTAGCACACATCAGAGGCACTGAATCCTACCTCTGCGGTTACAAAAAGCCAGACCTCTCTACCGAATTCACGATGCAAAACAATGCACACAGACACCAGTTCCTCCTGGTTCTGAACCTATCCTATCATCCTATCCTCAGTCGGGCGGGGGGGTCCTCAGGGAGTGGGTGTGGGACACTGATTTGGAACACACCCGGCCGACTTCTCTTGCAGATCCATGTGAGCGCCTGGAGACTTGCCCCTGGGTGGTAGTGGTGTGCAATATAAATCAACATAACATAACACTGACCCTGCCTAACCTCTTCATGAGCCAATTTGAAACCACATATGCACTGCCAGACAGTGAAGACAATTTGGAAAAACATGTGTATATTTGTAAAAGAAACATAGATGATATCTTTTTGATATAGAATGGCAGACCAAGAGAATTAGAGCAATTAACAGCTAAACTCAATCAAAGTAATTTCCACATAGAACTCACATGCACCTCCAGTCATGGCTCTATCACTTTCCTTGATCTCAATATACAAATTATTGCCAACAGGATCATTACGCAGACCTTTTCTAAACCCACTGAGGTTAATTCAGTTCTACATGCTACCAGTGGTCACAAACATAATGTTACAAGGAATATCCCCAAAGGTGAGATGCTAAGAGATAGACAAAACTGGAGTAGTGAAGAAAGTTTCAACAAAGAGATGGACCTAATTTATTCGAGATTCAGGAAAAGAGACTATAAAACAGTTAGCATTTCTCAAACAATAAAAAGGCATGTGAAAGTGACAGGAGAAAATTACTGATACCTAAGAGCAATACAGAAGAGTTGTGTAAGGAACCTGCCAGATTCAGTACCCAATACTTAGCACATACTAAAGAAGTGCAAAATATTCTGAGATGACACTGGAATGTTCTCAAATTTTATCATGATTTAACACATTACATTAATGAATTAATGACTATCCGGATATCATTTTTACAAGGGCAGGTGCTATAGTGTTAAGCCTTTTAGAACCGCTACCAAAAGATAGTGTTAAATCCTGGTTACCTAGATCAGTTTTGATTTTTTGATCTTGTAACATGTGTGCCTTTGCCCTCAACACAAATCCAAACTTCAGACCATGTAATGATAGAATCATTAAAATTAATGGTTTCCTTCACTGTAAATCTACTCATGTAACATACTTGAGTCTATGGCCCTCATTACGACCCTGGCGTTGGACCATGGTGCTAATAGCACCATGGTCCATGCCGGTAACTTACCGACTCCGCCATGGCGGAATGGGGAATTACCGCCCCATTCCGAGGTTGGCGGGCGGTAATTCCCCATGCCGCCATGGCCCTTCCCCATTCCCATTTTTGCCCCATAGGGCTCAATGGGAATGGGGAAGGTGCTAAGTACGGTGCTGCAAATTGCGGCACCGTACTTAGCACCAAGGTCCCTTTGTGGGTTGGTTTTTAACACCTGCAAAAAGCAGGCGTTAAATTCTCCAAACCGCAAAGGGACCTCGTAATCAGGCGTTAAGGGTTTAACGGCGCTGCCACCTTTTACGGCGTCGTTAACCCCTTAATGCCTGGGTTGTAAAGAGGGCCTATGTGTATATAACAAATTGTATGTGGGCAGCACCAAGAGAGAACTGCGCTTAAGAATTTGGGAGCACCTCGATTCAATGAGAACACATAATACTCACTACCCACTTGCACAATACTGGTAGACAGAGAACTGTATTAGCAATTTTAAAGACATAAGATTTGTGGGAATTAAAAACATTGGAAAGAAACTCCAGATGTGACAACAGAGAATGTGAGTTGAGAAAAAAGGAAGCATGTCTCATTTTCTTAATTAAATGCAACAGAAAATGATCTAAATAAAGACAATGAACTGAATGTGTTGTTGTCCTAAACAAGAATGGACTGTATCTATTTTCCTTTACATTTTTCTGCTCATATCAATCACCACCACGAACACACGCAACGGCGCATTTAATAAGATTACTATACACTCAATTTATTTTATTTTGATTTATCAGCAATGTTTTTCACTGGTTTATATAATGACATTTGTACCTTCTCCTGAATGCCAAAATCATACATATCGAAGAGTGTTGTCCCTTCATGCTTGGTGTTTAACATGTATCCAAATTGGTATTTTCTGTCTCCAAACTAAACTGACTGGCAATTCTCTTCTACTGCAGAATGTTGAACCTTGACTAGAAATATCAGTGGTACTAACAACCCTCCACAACCTCAATTGCCTGACTTTGCCTGACCCTTGTATTGGGACATGTCAGGTAAATGGCTCTGGTGTTAGTCCATTATCTTTCATGTTGTGCAAAAGTTTTTGTGTTGGAAAGGGGGGGGCAGTGTTTTTGAATGTTCTACAGAAGAGGATGGGGAAAAGGTATTGAAGGAAGGGAGATACTGCATTTCACAAACCAGTGACCCACTCCGACTCCCTTAGGATCCCCCATCCAGGTGATCCTCCCCCATTGGTCCACCCCCAGGAACTGAATCCAATGGGAATGGCCATGTCCTGTCCACCTGGTTGACAGATCCCTGGGGACTAGCTTCAGGTATCTCACAACAGAAAACACGTATTGTCATATTATGATTAAGAGTAAACATTATGTAAATAGCATATTTTGTGTACATAGGACAGAACATATCCCAAGTAGCTTTACCATTCTGTGAAAAGTCTGTGAGGAAAGTTTACTGTGATTGGATCACCTGAAAATGTATGCGTGTACAACTGTAAGATTTCTTGGCAAGAACTACCAGACTCTATCATATTCACTTTGAACAGGGTTTTAAAAAAGCTAATGACACTTCTGTGTTCAATTGAGCACAAAGGCCTGGTTTCCAAATGACAAAAAATACCCCAAAACCATGAGCTTGTATTTTTAAGCTGATAAGAAGGTCAATAGGGTAAGTGCCTGGTGGATCAGTACATGCATTCTTAATAGCAGACACATAGTTACAACCGAACCTCTGACCTATGCAGCAAAATAAGGCCCGGCGAGTATGGCCCATCTGCTCATTAAAGTAGCCATTTACAATGGTCCTTTCAGTATAACTGGACACATAACGTTTTTTGCCTCCTTGCACCAGACTGCTCTATATTTAGGGAGTAACAAATATATTACTAATAAGATACAGAATCTACAAAATAATGCTCTGAGAGCATCCCTAAGTATTCCTAAGAAAGCCCACTTTTGTGACATTAGAAGATTCAACAACTGGCTCTCCACGAAAGATAAAATCCTTCTCAAAACAGCCTCCTTGACCCACAAATGTCTCCACTATGCTGCCCCACAATACCCCATAACAAGATTAACGAGACAATCCTCCAACCACCCCACGAGAACTGCCAACGCCAACCTCCTAACGGTGCCCAGATTTAAACGCACTAAGACTGGTGGAAGCAGCTTCCATGTCAAAGCTGGCCAATATTGGAACTCCCTCCCTCTGCCCCCAAGGGAAGATCTACCCAACCTCTGCTTTAGGTCCAACCTTATCCACTGGATCAAGGAAAATGACCTCTGACCTCTCCTTACACACAACATGTAATTCCTGTTCCATTCGTACATACTGTGTATATTGTTTACTGTGTATTTTGTATAACTGTGCAACCTGTTGGTCTTGCCCTATTCCGTACAAATTGGCTTATCTACAACTCTTTGTATAAAATGTATGTATCTGTACAGCAATGTAACCTAAGCTGAACAACCTTCTTGATGCGTATTGCGCCCTGATACCTTCGGGTCTGCCGCGCATTACAAATATTACATATTAAAATAAACAGACTTGCCTCGACACAGCCTATGACAATATTCAGTCTAGCTGGTCACATAACACATCTTTTGCACTAGCGCACTGTTGTGACCTCCCTCAGCACACATCCACATGCCGGACCTAGTGGGTTGCCTACTTGAGCCTAGCCAGCTGACCTAATTCCTAATCTTGGCCAAATGCACACATGCATTGTAAGCCTTGTCTAAGAATTCTCCCACACCTGGACTTCGGTCACCACGGGCATTCCCACCACAAGCGCGTTGAGGCCATATAAATGAGAAAAGGTGCTATATAAAAGACCACTACTAATACTTTGTTTCCAGACAGCAGATGAATCTGCTGTTATAAATGGAAATCCACACTTGTAATTAAAGCTAAAATTAGAGAGGAAAATGTGCAGCGGAAAAAAATGCTTTAAAAGTGCCTTGAGAAAAATACATTTTTAGTTCTAACATTGTAACCCTCCTTCCGATTAAAAAAACAGAATGAGATTTAGATTCACTCAATAAACACAGATCACATACATATGTAAGGACATATTAAACCATATAAATTATGCCTTTATTTGCATATTTGAACATCTCTGTTATACATGTAGTGTCAAAACCATAAAGGATGCCTCTGAGTTCTGAATATGCTGGCAAATCTAAACATATAATTCTTATTAGCATCACATGTCTATTCAGGGAATTATAAGAAAAATTTATATTGCAACAATAGAAGGCAGGAGGAGTGGAGGGAACATACCACAGGCCCTGTCCAATACAAAAAGGATGTGCTAAATAATGCTGCAGGGGTGGACTTTGCTTGCTATTTAAACTGAAACACTAAAAAAGAGAGAAGAGTTTTGAGAAATATGAAAAGCAAGAGACACTTCTGAAAGGGGGGAGGAGATTGGGACCCCAACTGGAAGTATCTGGCAGGGAATCACATTAAAAAGACTGTTTCAGGATGGGACTGAATGAAGAGGCCTTTCCCAAGACAGAAGTAGATTACCTGAGACGTATTTTGGGAACAGGTGGATAGACTGAAAGAAAGAGCTTACCCATGGTGCTCCATAAAGTTGGTGGATGTCCATCCCTGTCCCAGGCCTATGAAAGACAAACCCAAGAATTAGGAATTAAAGGTGTTTGGGACAACCTTGTTTACAAGCTATAACTGGAAGGCAGAACATAGTCAAATTCATATGTGCTTTGTTATTGTGATTGATATTGAACAATTAAACCCTACACAGCTTCCCCATAATAAGCTTTTATCCAGATGTTTGGCATCTCTGAAGGCCTTAGACTTCCCAAATCAAAATGTGGAAAGACAACTATTATGATTGGTGTCTTCTAATAATTGAGGAGGGTAATCACCATTGTTTAAGTGAAAATACGACGTCCCCAGAAGACCTGGCTCATGTTTGACCCATAAACTCTGCAGTTAATATATATATGAATCCGTTGAACCTTGAAAGATCATTTTGCTGTCATACTTGGGTTGAATTGTCAGTACAGAACAGGGATCCTGTTTACAATAATGCTATTGCTCCCATTATACAAAAGGGCATTTAGGTTTGGCCAAATCCACAAGAGGCTGTTTTACCTTAACATCCTGGACTATAGCTGGCCTAAAAAATAAGCTGGGGGATGCCGAGTTTACTACTTCATTATCTTCCTTTGATGTACTGTTAATCCAGGAGACTTGGGAGATATTGTTAAACTAAATGATTTTCATTTAGTTTAAAGATATCAGCCCAGCCTTAAAAAGTAAAAGTGGCAGGAATAAAGGTGGCCAGGCTACATATGTGAACATGAGATCACACATTACCTCTGACATTTTTTCTAATAGGTTATAGAGTGTTAACATAAGTAATGACTTGGGCAAACCAGTGTTCATTATACATTTGTATAATGCCTCACAAAGATCAGCATTGAGCACTTGATAAATTGGAGATTAATTAGCCATCAAACAGTAGCATAAATCCAATGCTTAGAACTGGAGGGAATGTAAATATCAGGGTTGGTGATTGTCATGCTTGGGACAGTTTGACTAAGGAAGTTGATGTTGCTCTTAGCATACCATTAACAAGTATGTTGAACTACAACTTAGTTTGGGGAATGATTATTATTTAAACTCATAGAAATGGTATTACGTACGGTTAATGGGAGGCAATCAACTGACACTCCAGGTCAATTCACCTTTAGGAACAGTAGATTTCGATCAGCAATCGACTATTTTTTGGTGCATGCACAAAACAAGCGCAATTTACATGATCTATGTATCGTTCAATGCCCTGAGAGCGACCACGATCCACTTCTATCTGTAAACGTTTGTAGTATATCTGCCACTGAATTCTTTAGCAAATCTATGCTCTACCAATTTATACCCAGAGGTACCAATGGTACCAATGGGGATCACCCACAGATCCATTTCTGAACAATGGAACTATTACACTGGGCCTCTAAGAGACCTGACTGAAGGACTGCTTGCAAAGAGATTGGACGGAAGACATCATTGAGTGAACCAAATGAAAACGTTGGTGTTCAAGTCACCAGGTCCCACTGTTTTGCAACTTTTAAGATGTTTAAAGGCTGTATCTATCTCATCATGGACAAATTTAGTGTTGTGGACTGAATAGATTACAGGAGGAATATTCCAGAACTCCATCTATCACAGAAGATATCCCTAACGTTGATCATCCATGTGGCTTATGGAATTGAGCCTGCATATTCCCCCTCCTTGTTTTGCTAACCATAAGCAACACATTTAAGAAACAATTTGGAATCATGTGAAGCTACCATTATACTTGCCTTTTTTCACCTATAGCAATTGTTGTATTCACTTTTCAACAAAATATCTGACCCTCTGTAAATGCAACACTCCTTATATCTGCATTAAGTTTCCTTTTTGCCTCCCTACACTGTGCATCAGACCAAGGAGCATGTTTATCTATAATGCGATGCCCCATAAAATGGGGACACTTTTTATTGAACATGTTTTTCCAACTGCTTAGAACAGAAGCTCAAACTGATACACACAGTATGTCACTGCCTTGTTGTTTTGGAACCTTAGTTGTCACATCTCACTTATCCGGATTATTCTCAAGTCAATGTAATTAGACCTTGTTTATTCCTTCCCTTCAAGCTTTTCTCTGTCATAACTGCAAAAGTTTGATAAGCCGGAACAAGAAATTAATCAAGCAACCAAGTTTCCTGGATCACGAAATATGAAAACTTCTTAAATAAGCATTCCAGTGAGTATTTTTATTTATTTATTTATTTATTTATTTATTGCATTTATTACTCGCCCAAACCCTTGGGTACCACGGCGATGTTACAGACAGCTTGGTTAAAACATTACTTAGAAATTGCCAATCGGGCGCAGTGCATGTGAATACAAAATAATCATACACGAAGACATTTAATGCAGGGCTTCAGTACAGTGATATTTCCTGATGCATGAAAGGGGATTTTAGTATCATAAATCGTGTTAAATGTTCCTACAACATTCCATGAGAACAGCATCAAAGAGACAGCTGAGGAAGATCTGAGGAAAAGGAGCTAGCCCTGTGGGATTGGTGATCTGGATCTTTGTAACTTGGGCTTCTGTATTCTAGGAACAGTTTGTCATACCACCATATAAAACTCTTAGCATAGAGATCTGCACTTACGTTGAAAGGGTTATTGAGGTTCTATTTTTTTGTATTGGTCAGTGGGTCATTGGGACTTGACAAATGTTTGGAAGTTTTCAAATGAAAGGTTTTCTCAATGATGCTTTATAGGAGCGAAATCTCGGGAGTATGTACAGAATACATTCCTGCGTCAACTGCTATGCCTGCCACCTAGTACACCAAGTAGTGCTATAAGAATTGAGGTGGGGATCCAGACTATAGAGTTGTTGGCTTTGTCAATATATTTAACATATTTAGTAAAACTGAAATTGTGGTTCTCTATGAACCCCAACACATCATCAGAATTTCTAGGGATAGAGGCTTCCGAGAGCAAAGATAAATAAAAATGGTTCAAAGGTGGTAATAAATTCTGGCAAGATTTGCGGGTTGGAAGGGACCTTACATTCTTAGGCTCCCTAGATTTTTCCAATTAAGCCATTAAAGCCAGGTTTAGTGAGTCGTATATTTGGAACATCGAGTCCTTACCCTCTCTGAAACTATAGCCACACTTGAAGGTGCACACATTTTGACTGGGGGGAATTTGTAGGATTAAATGACCCACTAGCAGAAGGTTGATGTTATTAGTTCGATTTAACCAACTTCCATCATCTTAAAAAACAATGGAGCTGGGCAATTGGTGCTCCCGACGTATCTATTAGATGAAGCATGATGAAGATTTGGTGCACTTTCTTTTGATATTCTCCCGCTATATATAATCTCGCAGAGTATGTAAAAACAGATATGGTTTTATGGGCCCAGTTAATTGTAAGCATTAGAAAGCATTGGAAAATATTGGGCCTCATTACGACCCTGGCGGAATGGGTTAACGGGTGCCGCAAATGGATGCAGACCGTTAAACCCATTCCGCCTGATTACGAGGTCCCCTCACGAGACCCGGTAAGGACACCTAGTTTTACCAGGCGTCCTTACCGGGTCCCGCGAGGGGACCAGGGAGCTAACAACGGGCCGGTCGTAATCAGCCCGTTGTTAGCTCCCTGCACCCATTCCCATTGAGCCCTATGGGGGCTCGAATGGGAATGGTGAAGGTCTGGGCCTGGGTTCCCTAAGGGAGGAATTACCGGGCCCTCCAAACTCGGAATGGCCCGGTAATTCCCCATTCAGGGAACCTGGACCCGGTTTTGGAGGCAGCCATGCCGCCAATAGCGGCATGGCTACCGCCAAAGCCGTAATGAGGCCCATTGACTTCAATGTTTTAATAATGAGTTAATGAAGAGTTTGGGTTTATCAATGTAACACAAAGGATACTTTGATTTTAATACTTTATCAATTATATTTTACAGACATTTTAATGTACCAAGTTAATTTTTTTATACTGTTTTTTATTGTATGTATGATTATATGAATATATGCTGAAGAAGCATTGTATATTACAGCAGCATTGTATTAAACACATATCTGTTTGCAGGCTCTTTCATAATGACTGTGCAGATACATTTGTTGATAAGCTGCTCGATGGCGAGAACACACTGTCCCAGTTTGTGGCCTTTAATTACCATTTTAAGCGGGTCAGACTGGAACATTCAGATCTCATTTTTGAGGGGATCATCCTCCAGGTGAAATTAACTAGAAATAAATATGCATACATTTTTGATGACTTTTGATGCTTATAAACCAGTTACTGTCAGTGCTAGATTGCTTGTGAAGTGTTTCAAAGTCTCCCCCAAATTTATGGATACCTCAAACAGTTGGTATGCTCAAATAGGTCAACAAAGTCCCTATTCAGAAAATTTCATCTACCTCCACCAACAGGGAAGTTGATTTATATAATAAAGTAAAGAGTAAGATGATTCTTTTTCTCCACTCGCACCCTCCCACCCAGATTTAGAACCTCTGTGTGATCTCCCGGCACTTTCAAGTCCTGAAAAAATGGACTGCGTGCTTAGATTACCTTACAAAAACAATCTTTATTCAATGCGTTTCGAAAAATATTAAAACAAAAAAACAACCTTCACATAACACAGTGCTGCTTCTAATAATAGAAGAAACTAATTCTGAAACATCAAAAAAGATCATACAAATCCACAGGACACAAAAGATATCACATAACAAAACACAACAATCTTGATGTGTCGTTAAAATATCAATCCCAACATGTTTCTGTTCTTCAAAACCCATCTAGGGAGAACATTCTTCAGGGGATAATTTAAAACATCCAAAAATCTCTTCAACACTTTGTTGACTGGGTTGTTTCTGGCACCCTCAATGCCAAAAACATTGGGGCCTGTAAAAGAAGGAAAAAGGACAGAGGAAACTAATGAACACTTGGGGGGACGGGATGCCACATAAAGTGGAGTAACATTAATTAGGCCAACCTCTGCAAGTTTCAAGGTATGAAACACTATCCTTCAGGACTTGAAGTGCAGGACTTGAAGTGCCGGGAGATCACACAGAGGTTCTAAATCTGGGTGGGAGGGTGGTTGGGTGCGAATGGAGAAAAATTATCATCTTACTCTTTACTTTATTATATAAATCAACTTCCCTGTTGGTGGGGGTAGATGTCAGGATTAGTCAGGCGAGTACAAAGGCAGCGAATATGGCAAGGGAAATGTGCACTGAATAACACAGTGATTAGCTTCGAATTAAACTACGTGCACACAGGAACAACGACTCATGTATGCTAGAACCCAGGAGTGTAAATAGAGTGTGACAACAAAACCAATATATGAAAAGGGATGTGGGGTAAGCACCTGACCGCGAGGAAAGTCGGCAAGCGCCTTACCCCCAATTGCTGTTACAGGTACTGACAGCGCTAAACCCACGTGGAGGGCAAGCAATGACAGGATCTGTGAACTAACACTCTTGATGGTATTAAATAAGGAAACTAAAGAACAGTACTCACGAGGACGAGATAAACCTCTTGAATGTCAGCTAGCCCACGAATCCTGTTGATGAAACTGGGACCCAGAAAGGCTATAACAGCAATGGGAGGAAAACTAAATACCTAAGTTGGAATAGTGATTACAAATTAGTGAGGAAAACATAAGCATTCACACAGGAGCTAGCTACAACCGCACACCACACCTAATAATCAAATTTGAAATAAATGTAGAAGTGCAATGGAAAACATGGAATGGATCCCAATAGAAAGTAAGGATCAGGAGCAGGGAAAAACGAAATAACCAATGCAAACTTCTCCCTACCCCTCCAAGGAAAAGACAGGAAGCTAATCTAAGAGGAAGACTAAGGCATACGGGTTTACAGCAGCAAAGGACAGAGTCAAAGAAATATAGAACACAGACAAACTGGGCTGCATCTAAAAGGGGAAAGCACTGAGAAATGCTGCCTGCAAACAGAGGAAGACAAAAAGGGAATGAAGGGAGCAGAAATCAATTAGCGCATGAATCCGAGATTCAGGGCGGAGGAACAAGAAAACAGGAACTAGGAACTAGGTGCAAAGGCAAGGAACAAGGAACACGGGACTAGTCACAACAGGAACACTGCAAACGATGACCAGCGCTGGACTGAAGTAAGACTGAGGCTTTTAAAGCTGCTTAACGAGCACACGCCCCAGGTGTGCTGATTGCTGCACCTGCAGCCACAGGTGTTGCCTATCCTCCACCCAACCTTGTCCTGCAAGGGTGGAGGTGGAGCAGTGGGCCAGGCATTCTGGGAAGCATAGTCATTTGGTTAAAGAAGCATGCTGGCTGCCAAAAACCTGGAATGGATCCGGAAGGGAAGTAGCTTGGAAAATAGGGATTTAGCGCTCCCAATTCATCATAGCACTGTAGCATAAGGTTCGGAGGAAAGGTCCAGTAGGGAATAAACCCCAAATCATGCCCCCAAGTGGTGGGAACGGGAGCGAAGGGAGCGAGTCGTGACAGTATACCCCCTCCTACGGCCGTCTTCGGGTGCCCGCCACCCGCACGAGACATCTTCTTTCCATGATGGGAGTGCTTTTTCTTTGGAGGTGGCATCAGGGCTGGATCCTGCACTAGCAATCTGGATGTGCACCGATTGTACACTGTCCTCTACTGCTTGCAGGTTCTGTGATTTATAGTTTCTCTTACCAACTTGGTCTGTGTTTCCCTTAAGCAAACTATTGACATTAGACCTCTTGGCATTAGGGACTACAGTATGTACCTGTGCAAAGGAGTATGCTTTAGACTGAGGGTAGAAAACAGAAGTTATGCAAGGAACCCCTCCATTCTTTATGTTTGTACCATGAAACTGTTCTATCTGAGGTGAAGCACAACTGGAATCATGGGGTTCAACAACAGAGGTACTCTTGTATAATAAGTCTAACAGTGTGTTGTTTTCTGCGGCTAAGGCTTGCGCTGACATAGAATCGGGATCAAAACAAAAGATAGAACTAGGATGAGGCAATGTAGGATGTGCCATCCTATGGGAAAAATACTTTGCACGTAAATGCCCATTCGTGACAAGGAGTTCATTTAAGTCAGGACTAGGGATTTGATTGTCACAGGTAAATGTAGGGGAAGCTTTCTGTACAAACTTGTTAGAGGCCTTGCTGCCTTTCTTTCTTAAACTTGCCATATTCAATGGGAATTTTGGGCTGGTCATTCTGTCAGGATTAGTCAGGCGAGTACAAAGGCAGCGAATATGGCAAGGGAAATGTGCACTGAATAACACAGTGATTAGCTTCGAATTAAACTACGTGCACACAGGAACAACGACTCATGTATGCTAGAACCCAGGAGTGTAAATAGAGTGTGACAACAAAACCAATATATGAAAAGGGATGTGGGGTAAGCACCTGACCGCGAGGAAAGTTGGCAAGCGCCTTACCCCCAATTGCTGTTACAGGTACTGACAGCGCTAAACCCACGTGGAGGGCAAGCAATGACAGGATCTGTGAACTAACACTCTTGATGGTATTAAATAAGGAAACTAAAGAACAGTACTCACGAGGACGAGATAAACCTCTTGAATGTCAGCTAGCCCACAAATCCTGTTGATGAAACTGGGACCCAGAAAGGCTATAACAGCAATGGGAGGAAAACTAAATACCTAAGTTGGAATAGTGATTACAAATTAGTGAGGAAAACATAAGCATTCACACAGGAGCTAGCTACAACCGCACACCACACCTAATAATCAAATTTGAAATAAATGTAGAAGTGCAATGGAAAACATGGAATGGATCCCAATAGAAAGTAAGGATCAGGAGCAGGGAAAAACGAAATAACCAATGCAAACTTCTCCCTACCCCTCCAAGGAAAAGACAGGAAGCTAATCTAAGAGGAAGACTAAGAAATACGGGTTTACAGCAGCAAAGGACAGAGTCAAAGAAATATAGAACACAGACAAACTGGGCTGCATCTAAAAGGGGAAAGCACTGAGAAATGCTGCCTGCAAACAGAGGAAGACAAAAAGGGAATGAAGGGAGCAGAAATCAATTAGCGCATGAATCCGAGATTCAGGGCGGAGGAACAAAAAAACAGGAACTAGGAACTAGGTGCAAAGGCAAGGAACAAGGAACACGGGACTAGTCACAACAGGAACACTGCAAACGATCACCAGCGCTGGACTGAAGTAAGACTGAGGCTTTTAAAGCTGCTTAACGAGCACACGCCTCAGGTGTGCTGATTGCTGCACCTGCAGCCACAGGTGTTGCCTATCCTCCACCCAACCTTGTCCTGCAAGGGTGGAGGTGGAGCAGTGGGCCAGGCATTCTGGGAAGCATAGTCGTTTGGTTAAAGAAGCATGCTGGCTGCCAAAAACCTGGAATGGATCCGGAAGGGAAGTAGCTTGGAAAATAGGGATTTAGCGCTCCCAATTCATCATAGCACTGTAGCATAAGGTTCGGAGGAAAGGTCCAGTAGGGAATAAACCCCAAATCATGCCCCCAAGTGGTGGGAACGGGAGCGAAGGGAGCGAGTCGTGACAGTAGATGACATTTTCTGAATAGGGACTTTGTCACCTATTTGAACATACCATTTACTGAGACTCCTTGTGGTCTCGTAGGTGTTATTTAAGAGGTACTGCTCTATACCACGACATACCTCAGTATCATCCAGAATCACATATCATGGCGACGGCTTCAGATAAATGTCTGGCATATAGTGAGGACCATGTTAAAAAACTGTTAGATTCACTGTCAGTACTATCAGGGACAGGTGAAAATGAGATTATAATCAACAATAATGATCAGTGGGATGAATCAATTCAATTAAGGAAATGCCTCATACGCACTCAATTACATGGAGCCATCATGCTCGAGTACTTAAAGAACCAGGCACTTCCTCAAGGCCTTATAGTATGAGATGAGCCACGTCTATTTCTAGATAACAAAGAATTTAAACTAAAATGGAGTTATATATCAAATAAATGTGGAAGGGATTGGTTAGTCTTAATCATTGACACAGCTACAGAAGTCTCTAAACAAATAGAGATAGATATCACCAAGCTGGAAGAAGAAATCAAAAAGGATTTAGATGTAGATACCTTCAAAGCAAAATTGGAACAACATTTGAAAGGGTTTGTGGATTTTAAAAAGGGTAAAAAGGATGAAAAAAGGTCTCACTCATTGTCATGAAAAATCATGCCCTTATGTGACCAATGGTTACAAATAAACCCTTTTCAAAATAGGCATCACCTTGTATGATTCTACACATGACGAAAAACATACAAGAGATTTTCTTTCGCTTTGCTACTCTGACTACCTGGTATTTTTAGATCACATTCGTCAAACAATCGCACAAGATAACCTCACTTCAACTCTGGATGCTTACCAAAAAAGTGCAGTTCCCTCTCCCACATGACCTCCTTTTACTCGCTTCAGAAGAACAAGCCCAGTTAGCATGGATTGCCTCTGTTATCTCGGATGTTTGAAGTGTGTGGCGAAAACATAGAGTTCTCAAGGCAGTGCTAAGTGAGACTAGGCACGTCTGTCTGAGAGCCCAGTCGTCCCCAAACTAACTCTCCCTCTGCCCCCAGCAAAGCTCTGCACCTTCCCATTTTGCTTACATGGCAAAACTGCAGATACTCTGCTCCAATCAAATTGAAGTCAGCATCACCCTTCCTTTAGTACAATAGGGCAGTTACACAGTGAGCAAGTGTACCTACCCTCATTTCCTGGTATGCAGGCTCTCTGCTTGCTGCAAACATAGGAATAGAAAAAGATTCCAGTGCACGTTTGAAAAAACGAATTTCAGAATATGCATTTTCACCTCATGTTTCACACAGAGATTACATTATAATGTTAATAAGTTAGCTCTAGTAATTAGTAATTGTTAATTAAGTCAGTTAGTTAGATAAATAATGTAGTCTCCTATGCATGTGGTATTTCAAACAAGAGAAAAAAAACATTCTGGTGCACTTTTAAACTTGCAGCTTCACATTGATTTTTGCTGTATTATAACTCCTGTACCTTGCATGTCTCCAACCACATACTCACATGTTATGCTGGTAACATAGGACTGGCTATATGTGTATGCCACATTATTGCTGGCAATAAAATGCCATCACATTCAGTGAAGCGCTATACACTTCAAGGCACTATAAAGCACTATTTTTTGCATTCAGTGAAGTGCTACACACTCCAGGGTGTCAATTGAAAGCATCATTCAACTCATGTTCCAGTTCTCTTGTCCCAGGTCACTCAGTGATACATGCTCCAGTATAATAAAATGTACAGGTTTTACGCCATGACAATGCACATCTACAGAGGCCAACTGAGGAGGGTGCAATATCAGTTCCTCACAGCATCTCAGGCACAGAGAGGGAAGGTGCTCAGGTCTTAACTAATGAAGATGACTGAAGAACAACACATGGAGTCGGTGAAAAGTGGAAGGAGATTGAAAATCCCAGCTCTTTATCTTTTGCCAAACACAGTCAGTGATGATGAGATGGATGATTATCTAGATACAGATTATGGTCCATCTGTGACAAGCATTGCTGTTGGAAAGCAGTGATACTGAGGTAGAAGATGAGAAGGAGGCCACTACAGATGCAGTATATAAAAAAAAGGGGGGAAGGCGAGGGGCACACTCCAGTTCCTATTCACTACAGATGCAGTGGCTACTGTATTAATTGAAGTTTACCTGTATGCAGTGTCTTTGGAAAACATACCCCCTATTGCTGAGATCAGAAAGCACAGCACATCATCACATACAACCAGAACTCCACCAGCAACACTTCCTCCATCACTATTAGGCCCGGATGAATCCAGTCAGAGTGTTGCTAGCAGACAACAAGCAAAAGGTCCGGCAGTATTTACCCCTAACAATAGTTCACCTTCAACAATTGTAATCACTGCGAGTAGCACATCAAGCTCCCCCTTGATTCCCAGCAGCCCATAGCAATGCTGATAACCCCTCCCCCCCAACCTTGGTTGCATCAGGTCAGTCCTATGAAAGCATTTGAGTGTGGCCAGAAACTGTTCAAGTCCCATGACAGACATTGCCTTCTCAATACTAACCTGGCTGTTATATTGGCGTTGCATTATAGGAAAAGTCAGTCACTACTAGTATATTCCTGGCCAACAATTTTTCTCTCCCATAGTGGGTTTGGAGATCTATGACAAGTTAATGACTATAGTATGGTGGTCATTAAAGCAAGCTGTGAAGTGAAAAGACCACTTCACTATGGAAATGTGTACCACTGGTCAGAACATTCAATGTATGGATATGGATGTCACAGCTTACTGGGTGGTCTTTCCTTCCTCCAACAGGCAGAAGGAGCACTGGAGTAAATCAAAGGGCAAAATGTGTGTGCAATTCGGCACAGCTCAAACATTTCATGCCAGGGTTTTGGGGCAGAAGCTATAGGGGAGTTGACATCTGAGAGAAGGGGGTAGGAAGTAGAAGGTGGTGGCTAAGGCCTCCAAATTTGCATTTGGGCTTTGTGGAAGCAGACAGGTACTCAAATGTACTTTGGGCGTTACAAATTGGTAAGGCAATCCACATCCCTTGCTTTGCCAATTTCTTACACCTGGTGGTCACACAATGTTGCACCAATTGAATGCTTGTCAGAAAAAAGGTCAGTGTGGTCCAAAGGATTAGCTCCCAATGCATTTGGGCTTACCAGGCCAAATATCAGCTAGGCTAATTTCAAGTGCAACAGTAATTGCTGCTGTATAACCTGAGGACCTTAGAGGCCATTTATTGGAACTCTAATTTTCACATAGTAGGCTATCTATGTAAGCTGTGCAATGCCCTCACCAACTACTGCAACACCCAGAGCAGAACTAGAGTGGGCAAATCATGTATGCCGCCTTTTGCCCTGCACTTTTGCACTCTGCTGTGCATAATGAGTAAGCGCTGCCTGCCATAGAGGCATGCCATGCAGCATTTACAATTAAAATAAAATGCTGCCTGACTTGTACGCATGGCAGGCAGCATTTAATTTGCAAATTCGTTGACACCAAAGGGGAGGAGCGGGAGGAGATGGGAATTCAAAAGGGAAGCTTTTGGTAGAGTCATGCACCTCTTACTTACCTGGTAGGGAGCAGCAGAGATTCAGTGAGGGAAGCACCACACAGTTCGATACATTTGAGACACCAAGCCCCACTCAAAGGAGCAATAGTCAGGGGGACATATGGTGCTTGTGGTCGGAATTGCATGTGGTCAATTGAAATAATCATCCAACACATGTTCCAGTTCTCTTGTCCCAGGTCACTCAGGGTTACATGCTGTAGTATAGGAAAATGTACAGGTATTACTTCATGACAATGCACACCTACATAGGTCAACAGATGAGAGTGCAATTTCAATTTCTCACAGCATCTCACTCACAGAGAGGGTAGGTGTTCAGCTCTTACCTAATGACAATCAGGGAAGAACAACACATGGAGTAGGTGAAAAGTGGGAAGAGATTAATAATCTTGGCTCTCTATCTTTGCCACACATGTCCACTGGGTCAGACAGTGATGATGAGATGGATGATGATCTAGACACAGATTATGCTCCATCTGAGACTAGGCAACAAGCATTGCTGTTGAAAGCAGTGATACTGAGGTAGACAATGAGAAGGAGGCCACTACAGATCAGATGCAGTGGCTATAGTATTAATTGAAGCTCACACCCCTCCTGTATGCAGTGTCTTTGGAAAACATACCTCCTATTGCTCAGGTCAGAAAGGGCATCATATCATCATGTGCATCCAGCATTCCAGCAGCACCACTTCCACAAGCACTATCATGCCCAGATTAATCTAGTCAGTTTGCTGCTAGCTGACAACAAAAGTGAAAAGTGTGGCAGTATTTCACAGAAAAAAGACAGTAAACACTTTTATTGCTGAACATATTTCACCTTTAACAGTGTTTGCCACGAGAAGTAACACATCACGCTCCACCCTTGCATCTCAGCAGCACATTGCAGCGCTAGTAAACCCTTATTGTATGAGGGCATTCCTTTCAAAGCATTTGACAGTGGCCAGAAACTTCACAAGTTCCATGCCAAATAATGCTAACCTAGTTGGTAGATTGGCATTGCATTACGGGAAAAGCCGATCATTGCTGGGATATTCCCCGCTCCAGTCAGGCAGCACAAATACGACACAGGCTTCAATAATATCCCAGAACAGTGCAGAGTAAGGAACCGTGTTGGCACAGGCTCCAGAACCTGTGCAGCCAACAGTTCTACCTGTAATGGGCCATAGTCCCTTACAACCAGCTGCAGGATATACAAACTCCTAATATAAACCACCAGCATACTCCAAAACAAACCCACTAAGGAGAGCAAGTGCACCAAGTGACAGATGAGACCCGCAATTGTGAAATTAGCACGTAAAGATTTAGAAGCAGCAATACGCAAGACAGAGAAAGAATTATAAAGGGTGACAAGGAAAAGGGAGGGGCCCTATGGTATATGCAGAAACATATGCAGCAGGATAAATAGTATTAAAATTACACAAGGCTGTAATTAAATATGTTAAGGTAGAAACCGAAGATCCAGAGCACCAGGGTGTAGAATACGAATCAGAGGTGGTTGAAAGTGAAGATGAGCAGGAAGAGAGTGAGGAGAATTGAGAAACTGAAGAGGATCAGGAAGAGAAGACTCAATGGGAAAGGCAATTACGGCTGCATCCTACAACTAGGTCAGTGGTAAAAGGGAGGAAAAAGGCTAGAAAACATCAAAGAAAAACGTGGATGGCAGTTCCGATTGATACAGAAGGAAGTGGGCAGATTGCAATATACACCGTGGCCACATCTGGACAATAATAATTTAATTAACATGCTGCCACTTCTCACAGCGTGGGGTGGGTAAGTGAATCAGTGCAGTAGAACAACATACAGCAGGGGCTACCTTAGCAATTGGGAATATGAAAAGCCTTTTAGCCAGCTTAATTGGAGATCAGACAAACACAACCTGGGAACAAGGAGTATGATTAGAAAGTGATGCACATGATGGTGTTCCTTTGAATAATTGCAAAGCCTGTGTATGTGATGCATTCAGAAGGTCATACCCTGACAGACCTGATGTAGGCGCAATAATGGCACGCATGCACAATGAAGCATGAAGAAGACCCTGCATTGTATATCCAATTCATTCAGGAAAGGTGGCGAGTGGAGTCAGGAGAAACGTGGGAAAAGTATATACAATTTTTCTATGTGCTTGGAAAATTTCTTCCTACTGAAGTGCAAGTTGAAGTATATATAATTGTAGGCATGGAAGTGAAAGGGTGGGATGATATACAGGCACACAGAGTGCATGTTTGTAAACACAAAAAAGGCGCGCAGAAGCTAAACTAGTACAAACGAAACAGGTGAAAGTCAGTATGGAGGGAGCGGTAGTAACTAACCCCACAGATGCACAACAACAATCAGGACCATCCCAAGACTTGGCAAATACATCAGACAACAACCGATTAAACACGGTAGGGGCATGAGGCAATTCACAAAGGGGAGCAGGTAGAGGATTATGACCTTGATTTGGAGGGGCATGTTGGACATTCGGGAAAATGGAACACAAGTCTAAGGATTGTCTAACCAGACCCCCAATGCAATATCACCCATTACCGCCCCCAGCTCCATATTACGCACGAGGGTGAGCACAGGAATTCTATGCCCCACAAGCCACAGACCCAGTACTGATGTATGGCCCGGGGTCTACACAGCCCCAGACGTAGGTCAAGTACAAATGATTTCACCCACTCAGAGACAGGCCATACAGTACCCAACCCCACATGTAATGCAAAATGTCACCCAACAGACTCCAGCACAGGTCACTACAGTACAATGGGAACAGAGTGCCCTTCCACAAGGTACAGTAACACATTGCATTGGAGCTGGTGTTTGAGGAAGGAATGCTTTCCCGCTCCCAGCATACAATATCTACATACAATATGACGGCCCACAGCGAGCCCTAATGTGCCCAGTTCTCTCAATCACTCCAGACACAGACAAGGAGCCCAAAGTGGGGTGTGAAGATAGGGAACATAGTGTTTACCTTTATGGTAGACACTGAAGCCACCCGATTGTGTACAAGGGAAGGACAATTCCCATTGACAAGCAACAGCATGGACACTCAGGGATTTTCTAGGGCAATTGTAAGGGTTCCTTTTACTGAAGACATACCCCTCCCTATAGGGACTCAAGAGATAGCCTGCAGTGAACTTACTATGGAGGGTTCTCCTTAAGAAGCTTAACATGACCATTTTATTCACCAACAAAAGAATAGTGTGTTCAATGCCAGGAATACATTTCAACAGAATAGTCACACTAATACAGGAACTTTGCAGCACCAACACAATACAAGCATTACCATTACACACGGCTCTATTCACATACAGTGACAATTTTTATTGGTTGATTACCAGGTGTAGAAAACTTAATATTCTGTCTGCCAGTAGAATTTTTATTCAGACCAGCAGTACCACATGAGGAAGCCCCAGGAACTGTATTTACATTGGAGATTGAGGCAGTGATTACGAGGAAAGACACAGTCATCATATCAGACACAGATCAGGAGGAGTCGGAGTGGAGAACAGTAATATGCATAGAACCCACACTCTGACTGAGAGAAGTCACTGATGAACAGCAAGTCGCAAACTTGTATACAGATGGGGAAATAAATGGTAATACAGCATAGGAAATTACCTCAGCCAATACTGACAACTGCATGAGCACCACCACAGATACATGAGAACTTAGCCCAAGTACCTAGTCGACTATGGACCAGTAACCCACATGGTGTAGGGTGACTGACCAGCATAGGAGCGGCTAAGATCAAACTGAAACAAAGTGCCATATTCCACAGAGTAAAGCAACATCCATTGTCCAAAGAGGCAGATGAGGGAATATATGACACAAAGCACTGCTCAACTAAGAAATCTTTGTGCCTTCAGATTCACCAGGCAACACAACTATATATCCCCTGAAGAAAACAAAAGGATCTTAAGGGAGATTTATACAGGATCTCTGCCCTCTAAGTGATATAGTGGAAGCAGAATATCTGCTAGAGCCAAGCCCTGTGTCAATATTGTGCAACATACCTGCTGATGCAGTTTATTTCTCTTAAAAATGCCTACTTCACAATACCACTACATCCAGACTACTGATACCTGACAGCGTTTTCCTATCGTGGAAAGAGATTCCAACACACGTGTTTGCCCCAAGGGTACTGCAAATTCTCCAGTATTTTTAACAAGGTCCTTCAGATGGACTTAGGAAACATGGCCAGTGCAGTTCTACAATATGTAGACAACTTATTAGTGTGCAGCACAACAGAGGAACAGTGCAGAAAGGACAAATTACAACTCCTGACAACACTTGCAGACAAAGGGTACAAGGTGGACAAAGACAAACTACAATGCTGCCAGAAAGAAGTGTTGTACTTTGGAGAGATCATATCATTGGCAGGGAGAAAGATAAGCCCAGACAGAGCCACAATAGAGAGGAACACACAAAAGCCTAAAACAACCAGAGAAATGCTTACATTTCTAGGTCTATGCAAGTATTGTCAAACATGAGTGTTTGATTTCTCAACATATGTCAGACCCCTGCTACAGGTTCCCAAGGAAGCACACAACATTACTGAGGAACACTCACATGGAAAGTAGAAATGGCAGAATGTTTTGAAGACTTAAACATAGCAATCAGCAGCAGACCAGTGCTAGCAACTACTGATTACATTAAGCCATTCTTTCTATTTATACATTCAAAGGAACAGGTCATGACAACAGTACTCACACAGAAGTCATCGTAAAACACACGCCTTTAGCATACTATAGTGGTCTTTTGGACCCAGTAATGCAAGGTCATTTCCCATGCGAGCAAGCATTAGAAGCCACAGCATTTGCTGTACAGAAATATGTCACCGTAGTTATGGGGTGTCCGCTCACGCTGTACTTTGAGCATGCAGTGTTCTCAATTTTAGAGAGGAACAAATCAACACTCACTACACAGAGAGCAAGTTTGTAGGAGGTAATTTTAACAAACCCAGCCATTACCAATATGAGGTGACATTCAGTGAACCCAGCAATATACATCACCACACCAGTTGAACTTCAGGACAAAGTCCATGACTGTACAGTATATGAGGGAGAAGCCAGATAATACAGCAGAGCAAGAAAAGACCATCTGGAAATAGGAGAAGTGTACTATGTAGATGAGTCATCAGGCATAGACCAGGAGAGTGGAAAGAGACAAACAGGAACAGCAGTAGTGAAATATGTAAAGGACCAAGAGGAAGAGTTCCAAGTAGTGATGCAATAGAGACTAACCTCAAACTATTCAGCAGAAGGGGCAGAACTTGTAGCACTCAAAGAAGCCCTAGAAATATCAGCTAATGAAGATGTCACCAAATACACTGGCCCAGCCTACATAACCTCTACAGTGCACTCAGGTTTATCAAGGCGGAAGAAACGAGGTTACAGATAGGCAGATGGGTCAGTTAAGCATGCAGTCATCATAGTTAGACTAATTGAAGTATTGAAAGGCCCTTTGAACAAGGCCCTTTGAATATGTCCATAGTGAAGTACGCAACAAACTCCAAAGTGAAAGATTTAGTCTCACGTAGAAACACAGCTGCGGAGGCAGCTGCAAAGCAGGCATCTTATATGCACATTTCAGAGGAAAGCCAGAAGCATGTTACAGCAGTGCAGCAAGGAAGACTGTTGGATATATTGACACACTCAACATTATTTCACCACATCACCAAGCTGCCTGTCTGCAGAAAACAGCAAATGGCTGTGCTGGCTCCTCTTCATAACAGGACCTAAAAACTGCATTTTTGCAGCAACAAAAAGATGGCTGCACCGTCCTGCCAAGCACATTTCAGGCATGATCGAACCAGGGGACACACTGAAGGAGTGTGCCCGTGTTTAATAAGACATATAAATGGAATAAAGTGAAAAGGCAGCAATGCTTTGCTGGAAACCCAAAATTCCCCTTCAAAATGAAACTTTTTCACCCTTTAAAAAGGCTGCTGTGACGCTAATTCCATTTGTTCATTCTGAAACCACTGTGATTACCACTGCCATGCCCAGTATATCTCATTGTGCTTCACCAAAACCAGGCATAATTCCTGAATGACAGGCCCTGTCAAACCAACTCTCAGAGAAATCAACAACAAGCAACACCCGTTTATTTCTTTACAAAAGTATCAAAAAGCTTGGCAGTTCAAAGAGAGTCTAACACTCTGAGCCAGGTCAGTTTCAATATATCTATGCTTCAGGCAAAACTCCTGCTTTCAAGAAAATGACTTTGGCTGCAAAGACAGTGTGGGAATCTGATGGAGCTGCCAAACCGAATTTAAAGAAAGGCTAGCTTTTCACCACACGTGTAAACATGGGCTTTTGCAAAACTAATGGAGAAAAATGCCCATTTAAAAAGTAAACTGTTGAATGAGAGCCTGCCATTACCTAGCAATGTGAAGGGGTTTGTGGCTGGTGAAAATACATACAGGGGCTATTTTATTCCACAGGTTTGTTTTAAATCAGGACCCAAAATAAGAAAATAAAGATTTTAAAACACATGGCCTGAATTTGCAAGCTCTCAAAAACCAGTTATTCCAGATAGCTAAAAGCTTCCAAGGAAGGGAGCCACACCATGAACTTTCAGCAGATACTAACACTTAAATAATAATTACTAGGTTGAAAGAATATAGGCTAGGCTTACCGACTGACAATGGACTCCCAGGGCAAGGAAGTTTGAAGTGTGAAGGGGCAATAAAACCTTAAAGTAAGCTGAGAAATCCCCACCATGCTTTGAAGGAAATGACAGTTGGTAACAGTTGAAGGAAGGAAAAATAAAGATGATCCAGTGACAAAGGACTGCCATTTGTTTCCAAAGACAATTTCATAAATAAACTTTAAAGACTTTTATCTTTGCAGCAAGACTTTGTAAAAATGTAGAATTTCGCAGTGTAAAAGTGAATTTTTGGGCTTTCTTCTAAGACATGGTAGAATTCACAGACACCTTGGGGACAGAAATGGGAAAGTCTGGCGGATTGCAAGAAAAGCATCCTTGTTGCAAATGCAGATTTTTGTACATACATCCCTTATGATAATCCACACCCATGTAGAAAGTTATAGAATTTTGAGTAATATAAATCCCAATGAAAAGCACAAAAAACTTGCAGAAGGGCAAAACAATGTCTCACGGACTGGAAGGTTGGACTGCAATATGCTGCACAAAATATGTAACCTGTGTATATAATTTGCTAAGAGATTGCAATTGTATAAATGTATGTTTGTGGCAAAATCGGATTTTAGTAAAGTTACTGTGGGAGGTTTTTGGACATTGTAAAACTCACATCATAAATCTGACATAATTTTCCTGAAATCCAACCAGCTGAGAGCAAGGCGGAGACTATCAACCTTGTCCAATCCCGTTGTTAGAGGCGTGTTTAGTTAAGCCTGCCCCAGTCATATACTTTGGTGATGTCACTATGCATTATAAATAAGTGTCCCTGACAAGACTCGACACACTCTTCCTGATTTTCCTGTGATGGCGTCCTGTTCCCGTTCCATCTATCCAGATTTCAGATCCCAACTACAAGGCCAAAACATTACTGACCCTGCTCCCGGGCCCACTGCAAGCCCAAGCATTGCTGATCCTGCCCCATCAAGGCCTCAATTCTGAAATCCCACTGAAATTCCCAAATAACCAAAGGGGAAAGCTGTGGTGTTTTTAGGAAGCATCCTGATACCAATAACTGCATGCCTGCTGCTAACCGCATAACTGCAAACCTGCCATCCAGTTGAACTTTAGTATCCAGTGCCATCCGGTGACCAGAACTTCTCAGCTGTTTGCCAGGTGCCCTGCCGTGTGGTGACCAGAGACTTATTTTCACTTCCAGATTGTACCTGTGATCCATAGCTATCCCCCAACCAAACAACCGTTTGGGCAAATTCAGGCGGGAATTGCAAGATTGCAAAGTTTCAAATGTGTCATTTTGCTGCAATCTGTTTTAAACTTGCCACTTATTTTCTAACTGTATGCTCTTGGTAATTCATGCTCTATGATTGTTAGTGTCTTTGCCTTGTTGCTTTAGCGAGGAATAATGTCTGCTTGAAGGTTTTTAACACACATTCATTATTTATTTGTCCATTTCTGAGTGTCATTTCAAAACATTGCAAGGGGTTTCAAATCTGTGTTTCTCTCTTATTTCGGGAGGCAAGGTCAGATTTGGATTCTGATTCATGCCTATTATTCCTGATTACCTGGTGTGTCTTTCTATCCCTTCAGAATTCAATTATTTAGGGGTTGAGGGAACATTGCAGGGGGGAATTTTAACTTGGGTGCTATCTTTCCTAAACCAAAAAGTGCTCCTATTCCGCTGTGCTGTGTATATATTCCACTAGAAAGTTAAACCCAGTGCATTGCTCATATTCTCATTGTAATTAACACCCCATTGGTTAGTGCTGCCTCATATTAAAAATTGTACAATTTCTTTTGAATTTTTAAATAAATAAATAAATATTGTATTTTACCAACCAGCCTGGTTCATAGTCCATTGTGACCCGGTGTATTTGAAAAGGGGGTGTGAGATGAGTGGTGTACCATCTCAATATTGAATCAATATAAAAAGATAAGCATTTCAGTTGTGTGCTGCATACTAGGCCGAGACCAAGGTGTGTGTCGCCTGATTGAAATCCTTAACAAGACTAACAGAAGTTTACAGTGCACTATCAAAGGAACACATAATTCAGTTTCAGGAAAGAGCCCCAGCAGAGGAAAAAGCATTATTTGTAAAAAGAGGTTATACACAGTCACCTATGGACATCATATGGAGATAAAAAAGCACAGGTAAGGTAGTAATGCCTGAAGGTCTACTGAATATTGCCCTAGAGCAGCTCATTTTCCTATGCAGGATTGGTTTGTGTCCAAATTGGCCGCACAAGTCTACAAGTATGTGGTAAATTGCACCACATGCCACAAATGTCATCCTGGACACACACTCAAGACACTGAACGCCACATTGCCTCACCCCACAGGGCCATTCAAGGAGCTCCATATTGGTTATATTGATATGGTGAACCGATGCAACACATACTGGTATGTACTAATGGTAGAGTGCCCATACTCCTGCTGGATAGAGGCCAGATCTTGTGTCATTGCGGATGCCAAATCTGCCACCAGGTTTCTAGTGAGGGAAGTGTTCCCTAGATGGGGTATATGTGGGACTTTGAGGTTCGATAATGGGCCCCAATTTGTGAATGAGTTCCTCCGAGAGGTGACATGACTGTTAAGAATAAGATACAAACTACCACCCACAAGCAAATGAGGTGCTCGACAGGATGAACTGTTTACTGAAACTGAAGTTAGCTAAACTCTGCAATACTCTTAAAAGGAGCTGGGTACACTGCCTACCCCTGGCCCTGTTCATTTTACGTAATCAGCGTGGTAAGCACCACTACCTTTACCCCCACGTAGTAGTGACAGGAAGGAGAATGCATGCCCCAGCTGTGCCTCCACGAACAGTGTCAGGCACTCACAGGAGTTCAGATTTGTTAGGAGAAGAGTTCAATGTAAATCTTAAGAATGTGTCAACCTGTTCAAAGTTAATCTGTGTTAATCTTCACAGATTTTATCATTTATAATAATTTATAATTGGTTATTTATAACGCTCTTAATTCCCAGAGGTTTCTGAGCTCAGCCCAGGGGATCGAACCTGTGTTGCTCTGCGTTGTCTTGCTTCCAAGGTGAGAGTGTTGCCCCAGAGCTATCCTCCTTAGACAATAGAAATCAAAGTGTGCCATTGGGCCCCAACAGACAGCACAACATCACAAAGATGAACGTCTTCATATGTGAAAATGGAATGAGCCTAAATTCACTGGTTCCGAAGAAGTAGAAAAGGCAACTGTGACTGCAGCCAAGCTAAAGGATTGTTGCAACTGGGTTCACATCATAGATCTACACAAAAAACATAAGCACTACACCACAACATTGAGGATCAACAGACATTACGCCTCGAACGAAGGAGCAACAGCAAAAGTTGAGTAATAATTTTGAACTGTAGAACAAGTACAAGATGAGAAGGAAGCCTTTCAGGCATAGCACAGCACGCGCAGCAAGCAATATGCAAAAAGCTAAAGAAAATAATCGTAGAAATGTTAATAATATATTTTAGGGACAAGCTCTCCATTTTTCTCTGTTCTTACCTTTTCTTTAATGGAAATGCTAAAGTTAGGTTCTAGGGGTGCCGAGCATAATAGTATATTTAGAACTAACCTTGTGGTCAGGCATAAATGGCAGTTGAATGAAGAATCAAATAACATCTCTGATGAACATCATTCAGAGGGTACCAATGTGCAGTACAACCTCATGGAAGCCATTAGTAGGGCACAGGTAAATTAATTGTGTTATGTATGTGGGCCTATCCTACATTGGCACCCCCAGATTGTTCTTATCGCAGGAAGTGATGACTTTAAAGGCACAGTGCTTAGAACATTTAATAACTTGCAGGATACAGGGTCAATTCCATTGACACAGAGTTCAAATAAATATGGAAATGAGGTCCAAGTGTGAAGTGATGGGAAGATATGATAAAGTAGACTGTCCAGCAAAACCACAGATACATATAGAAGGTGCAGCAATATGGAACAGGAAGGGGCATGCTGAGGGGATGGTGGGATTTACAGAAGAAGAAGTAATGCAAACAGATGAAAGCTGTAGAAATGTGTCGGCATTACATGTTTTAATAAACTGACCAGTCTGCATCAACATGATCAACCTGTAAAAGTACAGAAACTCATTCGATCTTCATCCTGTTTCAGAGGCAAAGGAAGGGTACCCGTTGGCACCGACAGCAATTGTAACCAGACTGACATGATGCCAGCACTAAGTGAGGGCACAGCCAACATCATGAATTTCCTATGGGAGTGCGGCACTGAAGCCTACTATTACCTACCACCCTCTTGGAGCGGCCTCTGTTTGCTGGTAACTTTGCATGCTCCTTTCACGATTGTACCTGAAAAGTGTGTACAATTGCCCAAAAGATGATCTCAGTCCCCTGTGCCGCCCCATACACATGAACTCACCTTGGGTGTAAAGAAAGAAACATTCAGGGTATTTTTCAGAGGACGCAGCACAAGCATTGAAGAAGGTGCCCACGCAGTATGGTGTATTTTCCAAAACAGAGGTGTTCTTTACCTCATCGATGGATCCAGGGATACAGACAGCAAAAAATTCCAAGTGGCGCCGGATAATTCACTGGAATCTGATGGAGCTTCCTAATGCCACAGAAAATGGACTCAACGCAATACGTGAAGAGTTTTGCGCACTCAGAGCCGGATGGTGCTCAGCCTACTAACAGCAATGGAGGGCGGGGCCTGCAGAAAAAGAGGGAGCACAAGCTGCACAAACAAGCCTCCCAATGATGCTGACAGTGTATCCCTAACCTTGCCATCAAACAGATGACCACATTGACAATGGTCATGGAGAAAGCAGGAGGAATTTTCAAGGATGACAACTGGCTAATGGTTCTACCATCATGGATGCTTCAGTGGATAATTCATTTTAGCTGAGTACTGTGTTCTATCCTTGTTCTTTTAATAATACTCTGGTGTACTTATCAGATAATAGTAACTTGTTGCATGACCCCTTGTAATAAAAGTACCCTTCTTGCAGTAATGACAGGTAATGGCACTCCACCTTGGAAAGAGGAAAGCTGTCAAACAGATGAGCAACTACAGATAGGAGAAACAAATAGGTACCAATAAACTGACATTGTTCCCCAAAAGATGCCATTTGGTCAAAACCCCTGATCTAGCCAATTACCTTGAGTGCTATATAAACAGGAAATCCGACTGGCTAACCAGCTACTTAAGATGCAACCCATGGGATAATGCCATATGTCGGGGAGCCTTAAGCGATATACATACAATATGGATACCCAGGAGTGTTTATGACAGGCAATAAGAGGAAGAAGAAAATGAGGGGGTGTTCAGAGAAAGATTCATCCCTCAAGGGATGAAAGGGTGGAATGTTGGGGAGTACGAGAATATGGGTGATTTCAACAGCATTGGAGAGTTCATCCATCTCCCTAAACCTGCAAGAAAATATAAGCTGAAAAAGTCTCTGTAAAATGAGCACACAGCATAGAAGCCAGCAGCCTTCCACACATACATAAACCCAAAAGAGATCCCCTGTGTAGGCCCAGCAAAGCATGAGCAGCCATGCTTTAGTGAACCATAGTATATTCACCCTATAGCTGAATATAAGTCTGCTCTGTAGTGAAAACAGTTGAATTTGACATTAGTTAGGAAAATATTAAATGTATTAACAATAATAATGAATGACAGAAACCATTTACACTAAATTGAGCAGACAGTACATATAGGCCTCGAAAATCAAGATAGCCATCTCAAAAGGATGAAATTCGTCAGCCCCCACAGCAGAAAATATCAGCCAAATCTTTGCAAGGAAGCATCCACACACATCTCAACGGTAACTTTCCAGAGCATGTGATATGCCGCACAGTGATTGGCTAAGACAAGGGGGGGTGAACCAGTTCCCAAAGCTTGAGATGTGGTAGTCCAGTGCTATAAGACAGAACACTGCATACTGATTGGTCAAAATATATTTGTCTAGTTGAGTTCACAGGCCAGCATTTGAAAGATATATAACAATTTGTGTTCCCGAGCAGTGTGTCATAATGTAATTCAATGAAGGTAGTAAGCATGTGAGAGCAGAGCAAGAACTTGTGAAAGTTATGTCCATTAAGACAGAATGAATAAGGCACAACACTGCCCACCGCAGGCTAACTCGCACCAACAAGGCTCAATTTGCTAGGGAAGGAGTCATGCAGAATGCTACTGAACATGAGGTAGAATTGATTAGGAATATTTCATTTGTTCCCCCGAACTTCATACATAACCCTCACACAAGTACATTATAGAAAAAAATATATATCTCATGAAGTTACAAATTATATACACACACACACATATAACTATGTACATATATATAAACATATCCTGGTCATTGTAAGAGCATGATGTTTGCAAGTAGCCAAGTCCCAGTGTGAAAGGTCAAAGGCAGGATAGAGGAAATCATGAAAAAAGGAAGCAAGGCAAGTAATGTTTCCAACGGCGAGTTGCAAAGTGTACCAGAGATAAATGGTTTACAATGATGAGAAGGGTAAAATGGTGCCAAACCGCTTAGGTCAACTGGAGGATGTCAAGGTACAATCTCAATGCACACTGTCACATCTCACCTAGGGAATGGTCGAAATGTACGGAATCATTCACTCCACTCGTACTTCTTGTGAAGCAACCAATTGCAAGTTGTGTTTAGCTGATACATGGTTAAAAGAGAGCCATCCAATTAGAAATAATACAGATGAGTTAACCTTTTAAACAAAGTAATTTAGTCGCAAGGTTACAATAAACCAACAGAGCTCGAAAAAGTATGGAAACACCTATATTGCAAATGATGCAGGCGAATCAGAAGCCTGCAAAATGTAAGTGATGTGTAACATATGCTGTCTTTTCATTTCTGTACTACACTATAAAACCGGCAATTCTTCAGAAAACGATTAAATGTCTGTTTAGATGTTTCCCTGCCGATGCAGTCATAAACTGCTTAGGTCAACTGGAGGATGTCAAGGTACAATCTCAATGCACACTGTCACATCTCACCTAGGGAATGGTTGAAATGTACGTAATCATTCACTCCACTCATACTTCTTGTGACACAACCAATTTTAAGTTGTGTTTAGCTGATACATGTTTAAAAGATAGCTATCCAATTAGAAAGCATACAGATGAGTTAACCTTTTAAACAAAGTAATTTAGTCTGGGAAGATAGCTCAGCTGTAACGTGCTTACCCTAGAAAAAAGATGACACGAAGCAACACATGTTCGATCCCCCGGTCCACGCTTAGAAACCTCTGGGTATTCAAGCGCGTTATAAATACGCAACTAAGATAAAAAAAAAAAAACAATTACAAAACTAAAAAACAAATAATCCCTGTAACAGTGCCCCGATGCCTGCGGGTTGTGTGAGCGCTTTAAAAATGCGAAAATGATAATACATTTTTCTTGCATCTCGTGTGTTCATTTTTTGTCTCTTTTGGATTGATTTATGATACTTGAATTGGGACTTGCCTTACATTTCTCATGACACATACGTGCGCCTGGGTTTTTTTACAGGATGAAGCCACTCATTAAAGCTCTCAAGTACTAACACAGAGCATTTCTTATAGTTCTCAATCTCTCACAAAGACTGCAGCACCACACACTGGTTGTGAAGTCCACCTATGAGGACAGTTCCTACATTGTGGCTGCATTATTCCTTCTTCCTGCACAATGCCCCCAGCACAGGAGGATGGTGGGAAAAATAAGCATACATCCAGGACACTTTGGGATGTGTGTGGGGGTTGAAGACAACTCACTGATGCCCCCTCTGGCTTTCCACCTCTGCCCTCTGCCACAGCTCATGTACCTGCTTTTTTTCTCTCCCCCTCATGTGGGTGCACTGCCTGCTGCAGCACTTCCACAGGCTGAATCTCCCCCTGAAACACACCCCATGCCATTCCTGCCCATGTGTGCAACTGAAATGTCATGGTGCTGGATGGAGATTAATGATCCCTCTATGCCCTAATGCAGTCAGAACCTAATCCAAACATCCCCTCCAGGGGGGGCGTGCTGTGGCCATTCTCTTCTCCCACATGATGGAAAAGCTTGCCTGCTCTTCCACTACCTCAGTGTAGGTTGTGCCACATGAGGACCACCCTCCCCTGTCTCTGTGCTTGTCTCTGCTAGAGCCTCCTCTCCACTCTCGAGGTTTCTCCCAATGCACCCACCTCCCACACTGACTCAGGGGTTCTGTGCTGCTCTGTGGCCAATGACAGACAACTAACACTCACAGCGGAAACACGTTTCCCCCAGTCCTGATCACTCATGGGGGAACCCTATTCCTCCTGCGAGGAGAATTGCAGCTCCTCCGACTACACCTTTCCCCAGACACATTCCTCTTTCCCTTCCCAAGTGGCTGCCAGTGCGCCAAAGAAAAAGCCACAAAGGCTGTGAACCATGTAAACCAGAGAATCCTGAGAACCCTGAGGGCAACCGGTGGAACACCAACATGACACACGAGTGGACAAACAAGGGAACAGACAGAAGAGCAAACATGGAAACAAACAGAACAATCTCACAGCTATAACCTACAATCAAAACCTGCAATGCAAAATTACAATCAACAAAAACAACCTACAGCAACGAACTACAACAACCACAATACAATGCTTTACAATACAATGCAATACAATACAACACAATGCAATATAATACAATACAATACAGTACAATAAAACAACACATGACACTCAGAGTATAAAGTGTATCTTTAGTGTTTTTAGGCAAATAGATCTGGGAAAATGTTTTTGTTTTTTAAATATTTTATAAAGGGACACAATCTGTAAAAGACATAAGAGGAAAAAGGCACACTTTTATTATTTGATTATATAGGGACACTAACCTAAAAAACCTAACACACACTGATCAAACACAAAAAAGGGGTGGATGGATTCAAAACACACTAAATTACACAAAATGGCTAACAAAGAAACGGTGTTAGCATTTTTTTAAGGTAGTGGAACAGAAAAGTCAGTGGCTGTAACTGAGTTTGCTATCTTCTTGTCTTTTTGTAGAATATCTGCAAACAAAATGTCCTTGTAATTACTTTAAGGCAGAGCAGTACATTCAGTTGTTATATTGGCATGGACGTCATTTGGGGGTCACCAGTGGTCGCAGCTGCTACCCCTGAGGTCTCCCCTGCTACTCCTGTGGTCTCCCTTGCTACCCCTAAAATAAATTTTGTAAAACATATATTTTTTCTTTTTTTTTTAAAATTGAGGCTCATGATCAGTGACCAGCAGCATGTGGCTCTTTGTTTCTGGAGTGGCTGGTTTTCTGATAGCTATAGCGGTAAGATAGCTGAGTGGGTTCAGATCTCGCTGCATAGTGGCTGCAATGTTGTGTGAACTGCATGTTTCAGGTTCGATCTTGTCAAGGTCAACTCAGCTTTTCATCCTGCTGAGGTTGATAAATGAGTACCAACAATTGTATGTATATCTGTTCTATACGATGATCCATTCTTTTATGAAATGTATATCACTTTACAGTGATATCATAACCATATTTTTCGTAGTCTACTTAGAAACAATGCTATGTGATGCCACTTCCTGTTTTATCAAGGGGTGAAATGTCGTCTTCCATCCCTTCCCGTGATGTCACGTTGGAGTGGGATCAAATGACCACTTCCTGTGATGTCATCAGAGGTCAAGGCTCGTGTGATGTCACTTTCGCTACACCCTGGCATTTTGGTGAAATGACGTCCCTGTTTATTGTGTTTGACAACTGTTTGTGACAGATAAGAGAACATACTAGTTGTGAAGGAGTAGCCTTAGATTCATTGGTGGCATCCATTGGCTGTAACTGGTTGTTCTATCGTGTGTGACAAGAGAAAATAACAGTTGAAAGAAAATGTATTAGAATTCTTTGGAAGCAGGAGAGTGTATGTAGTGATTATAACCTGAGGTTCAACTTTTTGTGACGTACAAGAGAAAATACTAGTTACAAAGAAAAAGTCTAAGCATTATAAGATTGGAGTGGAGATAATATTCAATGACTATAACTAAGTGTGACAAATGTATGGCACCTATTTGTTTGGCACCTATTTGTTAATAGAATTGTTTGGAAGCAGGAAGAGATTACAGTCAGTGAAAAAGTCATAGAATGATTTTGTGCCGGTCAATACGCTGTTTGGCTATTCTGGGTGTGCTAATGTTTTGTGATGCATGCAAGAAAATGCTGATTAAGATGCAAACACCTTAGTACTCTATAAATGTAGCAGAGAACATTTAGAGATTGTATGGAGTGTGTGACCTTGGTTTGTCCGACAAGTGTAAATACAAGATATGAAGAAATAGGCATACCACTCTTTGGAAGCATGATCAGATTACAATCAGTGGCTAAGGAGGAAAAGTGGCTATTTTAGATGCCAACATATTTGAAGCACTAAGGGGAGAAGGTGGCATAAAGTTAATGAGCATTTTCTTCATCAGCATGGTATTTGCGGTGTGCTTTGTAAATTCAGTGAGCATGGTATATTGAAGGAATGTTTTCTCGTCCAGCAGCAGAACCTTCAGACATGCTTCATTCAAGTACAAGTTTCAGTTGCTAATATTTATTGATGGTCATATTCATATTACACAACATTACCTGTATTTTTAAACACCCCATATTGCAACCTCTGAATAGTTACTTCAAGAAACACCCCATCTGCTTTATCAATGCCAAGATATGACATTTGTTTTAAATATGATGCTTAAGCCATCATAATAGACTATTGTTGCAATTATCATCACACGTATTACTGAATGTATTACATTTATGGGTTCTTATGCATTCTTTATATTCCCTATCAGCAATGGATTCATATACTTGATGCATTTTCTATAAGTGTTCCCCTTTTCAAACATACATTGTGATTGTTCTTCTATTCATGTGGAGAATAATGCAATGGCTATTCTTTGCTGGCAGCGTTTTGCATGCTGCAAACGAAAATTGTAGATATGTAAGAACAGATGACGTGGCATGCAATGCGGTTATGCCTTTACAAGGTGCACCGAAATCCAATTCACAATGTCCTTTAGTCGGGATAACATTGCCTGTCTTGATCTCCATATCATTCGCCTGCAAGGGGCCCTGCACATTATTTCATAGAGAAAGCCACTTTCAGAGCTTTCACTCAAGATAACTTGCCCCATGAACATACTACAACATGGGTTTCCTCCTCCAATGTGTATGCTGCAGTTTTAGGGGCTGATTCATGGAATTTGTGCGCCAAAAAACCGGGATTTGTGCGCCATTCTGCCCACAAATCCCTGTTTAACAAATGGGGATTTGCGGGCAGAATGGCGCACACATCCCCGTTTTTCGGCGCATAAATTCCATGAATCAGCCCCTCAATCTTTCATATAGTTGGATAAAGTATTGTCCCATTTAATTTATTTGAAAAACTATTTATAAACCACATTTTTATCACAGTAATAAACATGTGCAAAATGACCATACACATGTATACCAAAGCCCCCTGGCATGGCTGTGATCATCTATGGATCCTGGGATAAGAAGCAAAAATAAAGACCGTAGTTCTGATTGTGTATACTTACAGGGCATGGAATGACCATATCCTCGCATATGTATAGATAGACCAGGCTCTTGCAAAAACCTAAAGCTCGTTCTAACCTAAAAAAAAAAAAAACACTCTCATGCGTCGTGTGCAGCAGGACAACAACAGCGTTTTGAATAAAATAATGAATATCAATTGATACTTTTGCTATAAATCACAATACCAATACATTTACAGCACCATGTATCAATGTCATCGTTATGCATTGCTGATATCATTTTCACAGCAACTGTATGCTTGAAAGTCGGGACAATATGTTTGGCACACGTCTAAAAATGATGACTCGTTCTAAAGAACCAAATGGCCAAAGTAGATTGTACTGTTGCCTGAAAACATATGCAAATCAACACCATTAGGAGGAAGCATAAAGGGAAATACACTAATGCACGGTTCAATTTCCAACCCCTTTCCTTAATGAGATATGTTGTTGTGTATCAATCTCGACAATAGGACATTTCATCAACAAACTGCTTTTTACGCCCCTAATGCTAACAATTTATGCTTGTCAACAGAATGGCAAAGCGTTTTATGTGCTTTTAACCGGCAAAACAGAAAATGCTGAAAAATGTGGATAAAATGAACTTCCGGAAAATATGTCTTCATCCTTAAGCTTCTGTTTGCATGCGCTATTGCTCAAAGGTTGCAGTCCAGTTTTCTTTCTTTTTGTTCAAATGAAAACATTTGGGGAATTACAATCTTTTAAGAAATCTTTTGCAATATTTCTTGAGGACAAATGCCAAAAACGGGAGCACATCAAGAGAGAACATCTAATTATCACTGTTCAGTTGTTTAACGAATCCCCTTTTGAAAAGCACTATAGTAGCATCAGTTATTTCCAGGTACTTAAACTTTGCATTAATATAGACACTGTGTCCTATGACTCATAACCCCCATCAACTTTTACATCTCCACTACCCGACTTAATTGAACCAGTAAAAGTGCCTATATTACATATTGCTGTGGCCAACAAAAATAAACAGTTACTGCTAGTTTGCTTCATGTTCAACCCCCTCTCCACCTCAGCAGCTTCATTTCTTACCTGTCTTCCTGAACCCTTGGGCACGTGGCTAATTTACGATTCAAAAGCAGATTGTTTGGTTGTACCAAGACCAGTGCTACCAAAGCGTTGCTTCCAACTCAAGGAGAAAAAGTTGATCCCAACGTTAAAGGATAGAGTGGTATCGAAACTGAAGGGTAGAGCTGCTGGTCATAGTAGCAAAAACATCTCTGCTGAATTCATGAATGTTAGTCCTGCTGTAGAGAACTGTATCCTTATACGCGACTTAATCATTGAGCGTCAGTTGGATTTACTGGGCCTTAATGAAACTTGGTTTTCAGAACATTCTTTAAGTGCCCTCAATGACTTATGTTCTTTGGATTATTCAGTCATTGTAGACAACATGATTAGAAAAGTAGAAGGCGGGGGGGTAGCTTTTATTTTTAAGAAAACACTTCAACTCATTAAGAATGTTATCAACATTCCATGTATAGGAAATGTTTTACATTTACAATGTATATTGAATCGTAGCATTTGTCTGGACCTCCTGGTCCGATCGCCAACTTTATTGAGCAACGAGGCAATGAATTTTCACAATTGGTTCATTAGGCTGCTCAGCTCCGAAATGCATTTGCTAATGGACCAATACCATGGTAAATGCTTTTGCTAGGAGTTTTTAGAGTCTATCTACAGACAACCCACATGTGGATATTTGCTCTAATTCTTGATCCATGTTATCTGGTTTCTATGATAAAATTCAAAAGGTAGTAGTCTCCCTCACACCACCTAGAGTGTTAAGACATCAGGAACCAAATCCAACCCTTGGTATAACGAGCATACAAGAAATTCTGAAGAGACAGTTTTTCATCTTGATCGTCATTGACAGAAACATAGAGATTCCAGTCAGAGGATACAAAAAATACATTACATTATTACTAAAAATATATTTTACAAATTGTCTCCTTAATAGTATGAATAGTAGCAAGGAAATGTTTCAAATTCTTCATAAATTACGTACAGTCCAGGCAGTCACTCCAAATATCATATATTCTCAGTTTTTTTTGACAAATTTCTGATATCTTTCAGTCCAAGCTTTGGACTATCAGAGAACAACTGGTGAAGGCATCTCCAGCCTGCGATCCTGATGCTTCTACCATGTTTAATCTGGCTAATCTGGTTCAGGAAAACATCTCTGACACATTTCCAGAGCTATAGGAGAAGTCTGCACTCCATCGGATTGCTGAATGAAGACCAACAGGGTCTTCCCTTGACCCCTGTCCTGCCTATCTCTTGAAAAAGATGTGTGCCTTCGTTTCCAGGGATATTTTCAACATGATTTACCAATCTCTGCCGTCTGATTATATACCCACCCGTTTCAAGAAGGTAGTAGTGCTTCCTTTAATCAAAAAACGTCTTTGGTTCCCTCCTGTTCTGTCCTGAAAATGATCGCCCTACCTGTCATGACCCGGCGAAATTGCCCCTTCTGGACCTCATGGTCATTGTCACGAAGGGCTTGTACTCCTAGTTCCTCGCAACATGGCCGTACCAAACTCCGTGCTACGCAGTAGCCTTCAGGTCGTGGCACGTACTATAAATTGGTCACGCCCTTGCAGGTCCGCGCGTCTCAACGCTATCTTCGGTAGTGACCCGACGTGTGTTTACTCTCTACATTAGTTTCCTTTGATCCTCTTACTTCCTTCCTTGCCTTTTAACCTGTTCCTGGATTTCCCCCCCTACTTACTCATTCATCGCTATCCTGGATACCCTGGAACCACGAACTTCCCGGAACTCTGAACGCGTCCTGCAACCTGACGAGGCTCGGGCGAGCCTATTCAAGACCCGAACCATCCACAGGAAGAGTCCTGCGGCCGAACAAGGGAGATCCCGATCACAGGTGAGATGGGGGGAGATTTACGACACTACCTCTCATTTGCCTTGAGCTAAACTGTTTGAGGCTGAGGTGACTTGTCAAATCAAGACCTTTGCATAGGAAAATAAATGGTTTCATGGTGCTCAAGCAGGCTTTCGTATCGCTCGTAATATAGAATCAGTAGTGATAGTGGCTCTTGATGACATAAAAAGATTGATTGACTCTGGTGGTACTGAAGTCTTTATCCTATTGGACCTGTCCCCAGCATTTGACACCATGGACCATGACATTCTTTTGGTTGCCTATGAAATATGGGGTTGAGGGGAAGTGGGTGAAATCTTTCTTGACAGAGAGAACTCATTTGATTTTGCTGCCCCCCTTTTAATCTCCTTTATAATCCATCACACGTGATGTCCCGCAGGGCTCCCCTTGGAGCCCGCTTATTTTAATCTTTAGATGAAACCTTTGGTGGATCTTATCTCCTCCAACGGGCTGCAATTTTGTATGTACGCTAATGATATTCAACTTGTTCTCCGTTTATATGCTACTGAACCAGACCCTATGGAGGGTATTCAAGTTTGTATTGAACAGATTGGATCCTGAAGGTCACTTAATAGACTGTTACTTAAATCACACAAAACAGAGATCTTACTTTGTAAACACAATCCTCCACGGTCCTTGTGAGCATCTTTGGGTGAACTGGATAGACTTAACTTTTGGACTGTATAATTTGGCACTTGTCACACCCAAGCTTCATCTGTTCAGAACCTTGGGCTCTGGTTTGACCAGATCTCTCCCTTTCAACACAGATTAACAAAGTCACCAGCAGCTGCTTTTTTCAGGGAAAATCCTTCAAATGGATCCCTGATTATATGTTAGCTTTTCCACGTGGTTTCATTTGATGAACACTTTCATCTCAAGTCGTCTTGACTACTGTATCTCTGTATATCTGGGTATTTAAAAAAAAAAGTTAAAGCTACAGCTTATTCAGAATGCAGATGCATGCCTTCTTTTCCATTTAAATAAATGGGCCCATAACTCTTCCATCCTTAGAAATCTGCACTGATTGCCTGTGGCCAGTAGGATTGATTTTAAGACATATATGGTCCACAAAGATCTCCATCGCAATGGACCAGCTTTTTTATACAATCGGTTAACATAATATATCCCAGGCAGACAGCTCAGCTTATCCACATCTAATCTGCTTGTAGTGCCGATGATCAAATATCAGCAATGGGATGGCACATCTTTCAGCTTTTTTCCTCCTAAACTATGGAATAATCTCTCACCCTGCCTACGGGCGATGCCGAACTACATTGAGTTTCGACGCATGCTGAAGAGTTGTAATTCCCAAGATAGGGGCCTGAGCACTTGCCTTACCAGAGTTTTCCTGCTGTTGTTAGTTTTAATGTTGTTAGTGCCTCAATGCCTCCTCCAAGGCGATTAGTTGCACTTTGCAAATTTTCTACCATACCATACCACACCACATCGAATAAAAACACCTACAAAGAAACACAATTGAAGTTTTATTATAGCACAGATAATAGGCAGAACACTGATGGACATTGTATGCCACTTGTTTCTTGCTCTGTTTTTGTGTATGTCACAGCCTTATCCCTATCTATGGCGATGCAGTTAAAATCAACAAAAATTGAAACAGTACTGATTTTCTCTTTATTCATATAGTCAGACTCAGACCGTCACAGAAGTGGTGAGTCCAGTTTCTGTGCCCCTGCGTAATGAAGGGATGATCATGCTAATTTATTTGAGGAATGGCAATGGTTGCTCCTTTTAAGGAGGCAACAGATGCAAGAAAGGCCATCGTAAGTATTGATTGTTGAAGGGCTCATAGCCAGATGGCTGAGAGTAAAAGACCTTGTTAAACAGATTTTCCATGCATGCATGTGGTTATTTCCCATTCATTTTAGTTTGCCTGTGGTTTTGAATCAGAATGGCACAGCAAGTGCCAAAACACCAGTCACTATGTTGGATGGGCTAGATCACACAGTCTTTCCACAGCAATCAAAATGTGTTCTATTCTGTTTGAGATACAATGCTGTCAAAGAGTAGCGTATCCTACTGTGGCCAGAACCCCCCCTAAAGTGGTTACTGAAGGTTTAGAACATGCTGTGCTGGTACATCCATTGGCTCATAGAGTGAAAGACTCAGAAATTATAAATCAAACCATGGCTCAGTGAAAACAGATGACACAGTTCTTCTAATAAAATATACAATTAATCACCAAAATGTAAAATGCTTTGAAGAGAAGTGACTAACCCCCCTCTTAAACTGAATGTAGTGGAGAAAGACCCACACCCCCTTAAACCAAGCGTAGATAACTTGATGGGGTGATCTATGCCTTCAAATATGCAGAAAAATAGAAATATAGTGCTTCGCAGCAAAAGCGCTTTAAAAAACGAGTTATGTTTATAAAATCAGAATGTTTTAAATAATGAAAGGCTTATTAAGTAGTGCATGCTAAGTATATTGTACTAAAAAATGAGGTTTGAAATGGACCACGTGTCAAGATATGAACAGAAATAGGGTATCCACCATTCTGTGATAGATCAGGCCTTTTGTAATGTGGGCATCCATCTAAAATGGATACTGTGCATTTAAATGGTGAATTTCTGTGAAACCATGCTGAAAGGATACATTTGTTACCTCTTGATAGTTCAGTAAGAGTTCAGTGACCAAGAACATGGTATCTGGGCTTCTTATCTCTAATCTTGACAGTATACTGTGTGGGATCGAGGTAGCAGTCAAGGGAGGAATGTGGATGACACATTCAGCTGGTTCAATTAGCAGAGAGGATACAGCTGATGCCCATATTTGGGCCTCTGGGACAGGAAACCATGATGCAGTTGCTAAATGTGTTCCAAGACTAACGTCAGTAATGTTCCCTTTTAAAGGTAATGTACAGCACTACCAATCTTAATCAGTAACAGATGTGGATATGACATGGGAGCTTTTTGTGAATTGGCATCCCGGTCAGCCAACCCTAGAGAGGGAAGGGGCTTGTCTTGGAGTGCCTGAACCAATGAAAGTGTTCTGCATCACACATAACAAACTCAGCCAAACAAGAATTGCATAGAAGGCTGGGTAAAACTTAGCAAGAGAAGCGAGTTCCAGAGATGTCCAAGATCTATTATGTGTACCTGCCTGCTGGAGAAATAAAGCCTGATGTCTTCGTGAACCAAGCCTGAGTGTCCAGTTTCTTACAGAGTCTCCTTTACTGCCCCAAGAGATGCCAAGGCCCAGAAGATGGGGTTTTGGGACCCCCAATACAGCTCAAACTCTGAAACGGGGGAAAATGTGTTGTATGCACTGCCAAACTCTCCCCATTCATTCCAGTAAGAGCCTAACTAAATGTGCCCCTATCCATTTCAACATTTGCATAGAATGGGCCTTCTTTAAGTCAGTTGTGCAGACAGACATCTAGCTGTGCCACACTGGGCAATATAATCTCAGTTAAGGGCCCGTGCAAAGCAGGGGACCATTAACGCAGGTGACGGGTCATTACGGCAGTGCTCTGCCCACCCGAGGGTTATATCGCCATTAAAACATATGCAGTTTACTAAGGGTGTTTAACTTTCCTTGAAGTGGGGCTCTGTGCAGTATTTCTGAATTCCAATTTCTATGTTTATTGGAATGACTTCATCAACAAGGAAACAAACTCTGAAAATGGAGCCCAGTGCTGCACTGTCAGGTAAGATTCATTTTTTTAATAAGTTTAACATACCCTTTGCACCTGTTTATGACCTACACCGGTGTTAAGGGTTGAAAGGGAGCATGTAAGGGGTGCTAATACAGAACCAAACATGGGGTTACCTTAGTAGAACTCAGTGATGTACAGCTTCAGTGCTGGGGCAAAGAAAAGGCGACTGACTACATAGCTTGTGGATTCAATGGCTGGCAGTGGTCTGCAACATCACAAAAAAGTAATAAAAGGAAGGGCATGGAGCCACACTGAGTAGGGGAAGATTCATTTTGAAAACATTCTTTTTCACTGTGATGTAAATATATTATTTTTGATTTTCACTGTCCAGGGGTAGGACTGCCTCATCTCTCTATCATCCTTCTGAGGATGATACATTGCGTATTATTAAATTGGGTAATAACATCTGTGACTAAAACACATAGGAGCTCATGCTGCACTGAGCCAGAACATGAATGCAAGGAGTAAATTCCTTGAAAGCTTTAACACCTTGCGTTCATGCCATGGCTCATTTTCAATTATTTGTATGGTGGAAGTGCGGAACGTAACTAGCATTTACGATGGTCCCTTTCTCTCCCCAGGCAAATGCTCTAGCATCTGCGCCGGCATGTATTTCATGCCGGCTCAAATGCTGGAGACCCCCATGCGGTCCCCCCGTTTATGCACCAGCATAAAGCCGGCAGACCCCATAGCGATCCATTATACACGTTCCCTTTCATGCAATCATGGCACAGAGCGTGTACAATGGCAATTAAACCCTCCTGTCATGCTTGTCAGGAGGGTTTAATTGTATTTGTGAACACTGCCTACCATGCACAGCTGGATATGAAGGAAAAGATTTTCTGTCTCATATTGGACCACCAGTATTGGCGGGAGATGAGTATCAAGGTCGAGGTCTGCCCACGATTGCCTGCTGCTTTAGAATCATATACTTGTAGGATCAACTGTTGCAGGTTAGTAGAAGGGAGGTACAATCTGTTACAGTAAAACCCTAAACCGTCTCGGCTACTGAAGAATACTGAGCCTCGCAAGGTAGCCATCTACAGATCAATGACTTGTGCTTCCTCTACTGTGTCCAAGAAGGTGTGGACTGCCAACATGAAATGCTGAGCTGGTAAAATCGAGGTAGGCACTTTGGGAGGATAAATGGCAGTGGTCAAGTTATTTGATAAGGCATCTGCCTTAAAATTCTGTTTTCCAGGTATGTGTGTAATAGTAAACGTGAATTGCAACAACAAAAAACAAAAACCCAAGAATCCTGATGACTGTTAACACAGGACAAGGGTTGCAGGCATTGAAGTTTTTTGTGATCGGTATGAACCTCAACAGAAAATCTGCCATGAAGGAGATGATGTCTCCACTCAGTAAAACGGTGCTTGATAGACACAAGTTCCTTCTCGGTGATGGCATAGTTCTGTTCATGGAGTGTCAGTTGCTGAGACAATTAGGTGATGGATGGTCAAAATTGGTCCTAGGATTCCGCTGCAGAAGAACAGAACCAATAGCACTGGCAGATGCTTCTGTTTCAACAATAAACGTCAAGTCTTCATCTGGGTGACATGAGATGGGAACCTTCAAAAATTCGGGCTTGATATCTTGCAACACTTGTTCTGCATATTCATCCCAACAGAATAATACCGCTTTCCGTAATAGATGTGTGATTTCTGTTGTTTTCTGGCCAAAGTCAGGTATAAAGCGTCTATAGAAATTAGCGAATCCACCATAACACTGGACTGCCTTAACATCACACTGACTGGACCAGTCCTCAATGTCTTTAATCTTTTTGGGATCCATTTGAATGCCATTTGCTTCCATCATATTTCCCAGAAATTCTATCCTCTCCTGATGGAATTTCTCCTACTTGGCATAAATATTGTTATCCTGCAACCTCTGTAGAACTTCAGAGATATGTGCCACATGGTCCTTGAGATTTTCTGAGAAGATGAGATCATTGAGGTACACCCAAGTGGTCAATCCAAGGAGATCCAAAAATATGGAATCCATACATCGCTGGAAAACAGCTGGGGCATTACATAGACCGAAAGGCATGGTGCAGTATTTGAAAGGCCCCATCGGAGATTTGAAAGCTGTTTTCCATTTGTCTCCTGGTTTAATTCTCACAAAGTGATAGGGTCCATGAAATTCAATTTTCGTTAACACACTGGCCTTGTGTAATGATACAGAGAGTCAAAATTACTCCATGATATCTCAGATAAGAGGCAGCGGGTATCTATCTTTTATTGTTATGTCGTTCAACAAGCAGTAATCTACAAAAGGACGGACAGTGCCTACTTTCCTTGGTATGCAAATATTGGGGCCCCTGCTGAAGACTGTGAAGGCTGTATATACCTTCTCAAGGAATTCCAGGTTGTAGAATTGTAATTCTTCTTGCTCTTGGGTGGTAAGAGAATACACTGGACCATGAGGTATTGGCTGGTCAGGATGTAACTGTTTTTAAAATCATAGGAGCATGAAAGAGGCAGGGGCATATCTTCTGGTCAATCCCTTCTACCACTGCAGTGTGTAACTTAGGATGGGTCTTCACCCCTTGTAGCTCTCGATATCACTCATCCATGTAGTTGCATGAGGCTCCCGAATCAACCAGAGCCATAGTGCGCAACGTCCGTTTGTTGGTGCCCCAGGACATCATTACTGGTAAGACAAATACGGCACAGGCGGTATGGCATGCACCCATCCCATCGGAAGGCAGGGCTAGTTTGTCGGGCTTGTTGTTTCCTTCCCGACTGAAAACAAGCTTGCTAGTTTCCCCCCCAACTTAGTGGGATGAATGGGACAACTGCTCATGTAGTGACTCCCATCCCTACAATATAGGCAGAGGTTGTTGTTTCACTCAAATTCTGTGTCTGGTTTTGGCTGTGTGTCACAATGGCGTGGTCTGCCTGAGCCAGCCCTGCCTGAAACTGGGCTGAATGCAGTGTGTGATCTGAAAGGCTGGCTGTTGTTGACCCCAAAACACATGTACTGTTTTGGGTGTCTGGGTTTGGGTTAATGGCCTAAATGCTGGTGAGGCTGATTGGGTGCTCTATGAATGCACATGTGTAGGATTGGCTTACTGATCATACCTCAGCCTGACTGAGTGAATGGGGGGATTTGTGTATATCAGATGACCCCTCATTAACCTCTATGTCAGAAGCTGGAAGTTTTTTTCTTCGAGGCGTATCCTGACTCCAGCTGGTTGAACAAGTTCTGAGGCTGCAACTCTTCACAGTATCCAAAGGCTGATCTGTTGATTCAAGGACTGATCAAACGAGGACCTGGGCAGGCAACCCCTTCCCGTAGCTATGAGGGAACATTGTGCAACTGATTTTCTTCAAGTGAAAGGTCCTGGAAGTCTGTTCTGAGTGCCTGCCATCGTGCAGAGGTTTCTTCATGGGTCCTGAAGAAGAGTGTCTCAAGAAGAGTGAGTCCAATAAGTCCACCAGTGGTCGTCCAGAGTCCAGGGGCTGTTTGTGACCATTTGAAAGGCAGACTAAAGTGTATCACCAAGAAGAGCGGGGTACCCTGGCATAGTGCTGCTTCACGGCCAGAACTTTCCAAGTTCCAACCAACTGAAAAATCTTTAAGTGGCACTACAGCCATGACATTTATTCACTTTTCCACAGCTGAGGAAGTTCAGAGAAGAACCCATCGGTGGGTTTCCCACCATTCAGTATCAAAGAAGAGGTCCAGAGGGTCCAAACCTGGTGCTGACCCACAGAGTAGGGAAGTGCTAGGGTGCAAGTCACCAGAAGCCATACTGTCGTCCATGCTGTGGGTGTAGCTCCGAAGGATCCAACAGCAGCAAACTGTGAATTACCGAAAGCCGACTGCTAATTCTATCACTGCACCTGTTCCCATTGAAGGTCCTAAATGGAAACCAAAGGACTCACTCTCACCTCCAAAGACTTGTTGAGGCCCGCATTGAGTTTCAGCTTTGTGGGACATCCACAGCCTGTGTAGTAATGCGACCAACAAGACCACTGTGACAGACTTTGACTGCTGCAGCTACAACACTGCTTGATTGCCTTCTCCTGCTCGACAGCAATGACCAGCAACTTTTTCTTCCAGAGGGGGCCTCATCGAGTAAAACTGAGAGACTCCACCGCTTTGCCTTTCAACGCACTAAAATTACTGTGACGATGAAGAGAGGCTTCCTCCTGCAGGGGTAACACAAGGGTGCCAGATTTGTCTGGGGCCTGGCTCTCCTATTGCCAGGAACCTTGGGTTGTTGGGACCTGTAGAAACAAGAACAGACAACAACTGGCCATTAAAGGACTGGACATTAATATAAAAGAACATTATAACTTTCCTTTTATTGCATGTTGCCCAGGTGGGGGGATATTCACAAAGAATTGCATTTTACCCGGAAAAGTATTCTGACAGTGTTAAGTAATTTAGGTGCTTTGTATTGCAATTAGCAATTGGTCTATAATTGCTAAATCTAGGAATAACTGTGGTACCACATAGTACTGTATGTATTGTGTTAACTGTTATGGTAGAGTTGCCTAGTACTAAGTGAGTCTTATTTATGTGTACATATTTCTATTTAATAAAAGAACTGTGTTAGCACATAACATAGTGTGTAGACATTCCTTGGTGGGAGCTTGGGGATTTACTGTGCCTAAGAAACAGCCTGCATCACTTCCCTTCAGTCTCCATCTTGGTTGCTCATCCATTCCTACCATTTCAGAGCCTTGGCTAGGGTGCCTCTGGGCCAATACCCCAACCATATACAGGGTAGTACCATAGACACCCACCTCCAGTCTTTACAACCACATATCCCCTCAACTATGCGGTCCAAACAACCTCCTCTGCCTGCCTATCTCTGCCCCCCCTCTTACCAACTGTGGGATCCAGCTGCCCTTTTTTCTGTCTACAGGTCCTGAACCCGGAAGCCTACTGCACAGCATGTCATGCTACTGTGTGCTGACTTCTGTGCTGCAAAATAGAGTGGGAGTGATCGTTAGAAATTAACACTGTAAAATGTAAAAAGGGCCAACTAACATTATTACTATAATTTAAAAAACACTTTTTTGATTTCTTGTTTTGCCTAGCATTAACACATTTTTGACTCCTTCCTTCGTTGAAAGTGTCTCGAAGAGATTAATGCAAATAATGTGTTTCTCATGTGTACAAACATATATAGCTAAATTCAATGCCAGCATTTAATACTGCATGTTAATTACCAAAGTCCTACTATTATACACAATCTGAGTGGAGACAGGGCAACAAAAAAACAATTGTAATTTATTAATCCAAATATAGTTAATTCCAAATGAAAGCAAGAACAGGGTAATAAAATACCATGTGTTTTAAAAGAAACATACATCAGTTTAACAAATAAACATTAAAATACAAAACAAGGATAACAAATTATCCTTAATATTACAAAATATCTTGTAAACTCATGGGGTTGATTTACTAAGCTAAACGAGTTGTGTAAGTAAGTGCTTAAGTTCTACTTACACCTTTGTTTTTAGATTAGTACATTTATTTTTACTCACACAATCAGCTCAATGCAAATATATATGTGTGGCTGATTTACTAAGCGAAATAGGCAGCTTAAATAAGTGCCTATGTAATTTTTTCTACTTGCACCTTTTTTTAGCCTAGTAAATTTAGTCTGACTTAAGTTACTCCTTTATCTTAGAAAAGAAGCTCCATATATGAAAAGTGGCCTTACATCAGATCTTCGCACCTACAAGTGTTTCAACGTACAGGAGGTGATGACACTCGAGCAAATGTCAACATTTATGCCCCCAAAAAAAGTCTCTGATCTTTTGCCAATCCTATTTCAAGTACATTCCTCTCATGTCTTCTTCGGGATTCTGATGTGATTATAGACATCTCTAAAATAGAAGAATATTACCAACCTTTTCCATCTTGAATTCATAGCATTATAGCACTATGCTCATTTCTACCTATTATTCAATTCATGTTAAATTGTCCATACTCCAAAATCAACTGTGGAAAAACCCCATGTTAAGCAGCTCAATGGTGTGGTACCTCCAAATAGATATATTAGTGTGTTACATACTTGGCATTTCAAACAATCCATAATAATTAGTGTTACTAATTATTTCAATAATTCAGTTTCATCACTTTTGTAATAAAAAAAAATCCATTCTATATGCTACAAAAGACACTCATGTTGGTCCACATCCAACAATAATTACGAATAGGTAACAATACCATCAATTGTTTCACCATTAACTTCAATCTGTTCACTCAAATGTGTGTCAAAATCCTGATTTATTGCATGGAATATTTATATTTTGATGTGCTTATTCAAAACATAGTGGAACATTACTTATGCGACAGAAACATCTATGGCTAGCCCAAAACATTTTGCTCACATTTTTTTCACCATTATTACGCTAGTCTCTTTGTGTAAAGTGTTCAAGTCTCATACTTAATTTCAAGGGTTAGTCTATTCCAAATTAACATCCCCAATGATGCAAAAGGATCTCATGTGTACTCCTTAATGACAGTGTAGTTCCAGGTAAACCAATTAAATGGTGAATAATGAAAAATCCAAATGAACAAGGGAAAGTCTCCAAATATGTATGAACATAATCATGCTCCGTCATATTAAACCCTTCAAAATGACTTTCCTTGAACTAATGAAAATCTACACAAATTATTCTAAACTGAGTGGAGAAACTTGCCATTTGTTGAATCTCATATCTGGCGTCCTCGTGATCGAAATGCCAGCTCCATTTTGATTTAGTGTCCTGTTATAAAAAATACGTCACAATTTCATGATACATTGATTAATGTATTCTAATTAGCAGAATGGCAGAAAACAATTGTGTAGCTTACACTTATGAACACTTCTAAAAGATTATTAGTGGGCCTTCGTTGTTGTGTGAGTCCACTACCTTCAATGTAATTCAGACAAAAGATGACAGATAATTTACTTAAATTCAGAAAAACAATTGCAAGTTCAGAATTGCATGGCAAAATAATGCTTGAATATTTGAAAGCCAAAATTATACCCTCAGGTCTTCAAGTGAAAAATAAACCTAGGGTATTCATTGATTAACCATAGTGTGTTAATCAGTTTAGTGGCATTGGCAGTTTATGTTCAAGAGACTTGCTTATTTCAATAGTCGAAACAAGTAAACTCCCAACAGCAAAATACACTCAGGAATTAGAACATGACGCATCCATTTCTGGACAACAGTTTTGTGCAAGGTGCCGGCAGCTGATCTATGTAATCAATCAAAGAAAGATACACTTAACCAGAAACTTGATACATTGAAAAAGGATAGGCTTAATTTCAATAAGAAAATTGTGTGTCCTTATTCCAAAATCAGGGTATGTTCAAGAGACGCAACAGTGGTTCATGACTACATGATGCAGACAATAGACCAGGACTATGTTATGCAGATGACAGGGGTGGCTTTTTAAGTATCACACAACATTTCTTGTCAAGAAGAAGGGGGGTCGAAGAAGATGATATCATTCATTACCACTCAGCCAAATTCAGACCAGGAGAGACATCAACAGACAGGAGAACCATGCATGGTAAAGGTGGGGTGTTCAATTTTCCCTGAAGAAGATTATCATCGATCGGGATTAACTTAATGACGAAAGTGCTGTCATTTGTGCCTACTAATTGGTCTCAGCTTTTGAGAAAGATAAGGTTGTGATATTTTATTTAAGAACCATTCACAAGAAGCATAGCAACAGAATACCCATTTTCACACTTTAGCTATCTACGGAAATTGTCTTTTGTTATCTCAGACAACAATACTTATAGACAACATATTACACTGTGGAAAAGATACAGTGAAGATGTCCTCATGATCTGGGAAGAAACACCAGATAAATGATCTACTTTTCAGAATTGGTTGAACATGTGTATTTCATACATATGATAACCAGAACACCACATTTTTGGACTTGTGCATCTGGAATGATGGGGATCTTTTAAAAACTAAGTCATTTTCAGAACCAACAGACAGGATACATTACTACATTGGAACAGTTTTCACACTGTGAGTTTAAGACAGTTGTTTGCTGCATGGTCATTTATTGTGACATAAGGACAGTTGCACTGTCAGTTCATATTGAATCCAGGAAGCTTGCAGTCTACTACAAAAACTTGAGGAAAGGTGAAACCCCAAAATATTTGTATGTAATGCCTACAAATGGGCAAAGAATACCCATAGAGACAGTGTATTAAAGAACAGAGAAAGAAATAGCCAGAAAGACAAGATCACCAGTGCAACAACCAATGACCCCAGAGCAACATCAAGAGGCACATCATAAAATAGAAATGGACAATCATTGAAGATGCACATATTGATAAAAAACCTCTTTATTTGCATTCAGGAAGGGCATGAGTTTAAAACAGAGATAAGTGAAAACATATTTAGTAAGACGTAACCCCACACTGACAGATGTATGTGCTTTACCACAAATTTGGGGACATTTTTCTTGAGGTCAATGTGCATCTTGCCATTCAACAGTTCCTAGCTAATTTGTTTAATACAAGGTGATTAAATGGGAGTTAAGGTTCCATTCAAACTTCAATTCAAGAAATGTAATTTACGCTTGAGTTTTGCATATACATAGGGTACACTACAACCAAGATTCCAATTGGTTTAAATGAACATTGAGCCTGTTTAAAAACAGGACAGATTCTAACAAAATCACTTACATTCTATGGAATGTGGCCACTTGGTGGAGTACCTCAAATGGACCATGATTCAAAAATGACTACAGTCACATTGAAAGGGTGACCTTACTGGCAAATTGAAGAACAAGGAGAGATACTGGATGGCCATGGCCAATTGAATAAGGGAGGGTATCAATGAAATGGATGAACGTATCACAATGTAGAAGGACAGAATTACCTTCAACCTCAAGGTCAGCGGATTTATGTATGGAATGGGATATCCGTTTTAATTGGATCTACCCCAACAGGTGACATTCACCCATAGATTCAGACCGGGGGTATTCTAAAAATCATTTGTTAGCACGCTATTGGTGTTAATGTGATCCATTTGCAACCCTTTTTTCAGATTTATTCCAGGCAGTCTGGGGGTATACTATTTAAAACGTCCTTCAATTATAAATACTGGGTCCCATTGTCTTCCATCACCTCTTAGCTTTCACATTTCATTGGACATTCTTTGAACCACCCTAAATTATTAGGAAGGAATTGCATGGTTGTGGCCAAGCTTACAAGTTCCAAGGTCACTGGTTGCATAATTTGGACATTTTTAATGGTCTCCCTGTTTTTCGCCTCCTGATTTTAAGATACCCACACTGTAAACAGAGGTTATTGGTAAGATAGATTTTGGCGTGTCAAATCATTATTATTTAACAATTGCGTTATTGGAATGTGATGGCATTGCATGTCATGACATTGTGACATATTTTGTATAAAAGGATACCAAATCAACAAGGTTCTGGCATTTCGATTATGAAGACACTGGACAAGTAATACACCAAAGAGTAATTTGCTTCACTCAGTTTTGAGTTATTTTTGTAGAGTTTGATTAATTCAAGTGTAGTTTTTGGGGGTTCATACATATTGGATGAGACCTTTCCTTTTTAATTTTGGATTCTTCATTATTCACAGTGATCCATTTAATTGGTTAACCTGGATCTACACTGTCACTAAGGCATACAAGTGAGATCATTTTCCATTCTTGGGGAAGTTATTTTGGAAATGAAAACTTCTTGAAATTAGGTAAGAGACTTAACCATTTTAAAGACAGATACCAGTGTAATCGTGATGAAGACCATGTGAGTGTGTTATTTTGGGATAGCCATAGGAGATTATGGGCCTCATTACGACCCTGCGGTAAGCGAAAAACGATGCCGGTAATTGATTACCGGCATCGTTTTCCGCTAGGTCCGATCATGACCTGTGACCGTTAACTACGATGCCATTAACGGCATCGTAGTTAACGCTCCCGCTAACTGCACCAAGGTCGTGCGCACGCGACCTGCCACGCCGTAAATAGCAGCATGGCGCAAAGCTAAGCGGATCACAACCCAAGCGGACATGCACCTAACGCCATCACAAAGGCCGTTAAGTACCTTACCGCCATGGTGCTAATTACGCCATCGCGAACCAACCGTAAATGGCCATGTAAAGTGAACCCAGCTGCCACAGGTGCACAGAATCAGCACAGGTGGAGGCAATACAGATTCAGGAAGTACAAAAAGAGCACACCCCACCCCTTCCCACACCCAGTCACACTCCACAATGATACCAATAGGACTAGCAATGTTGGGGCTGGAGGACCTGATAGCAATGCAAGTGCTACAACAACAACAACAACAACAACAACAACAACAACAACAGGCAGCACAGAGGAGACGCAGGAGGAGAAGGAGGGCAAGACAGGGCCAGCAAGCCCCACCAGCACAGCCAGTGCCACCACGCAGGCAGCCCCCAATCCCACGCATCAGAGCCAGTCCATTCAACCTCACTGCTGAGCAGATCCACATCCTGTACCGTTTGGACCGGGACACCATCACCGCCATCGTAGACATGACACACAATGACATTGTCAGCATGATAGAAACACCAACCGCCATCCCACCCCTACTGAAGGTAATGTCTGTACTCCACTTCCTGGCCACAGGCACCTACCAGCACACAGTGGGGCACTTGCATGGCATTTCACAACCATTATTTTCACGTACACTGATCCAAGTGCTCGATGCCCTCCTCAAGCACACAGGCGACCACATCTCATTACCACGGACTGCCCAGGAGATTGCAAACACCAAAGTGGGTTTCCATGCATTAGCCGGCATACCTGGTTGCATTGGTGCCATCGACTGCACCCATGTGGAATTGGTGGTTACACATGCCCTGGAGGTACCGTACCGCAACCGTAAACTATTTCACTCAATCAACGTGCAAATGGTCTGTGACTCCAACAGGATCATCACACATTGTTGTGCCCGATTCCCCGGAGCAACCCATGATTCAATGGTCCTGAGGAACTCCACAATACCACGCTACATGGAGCAACATGCAGGCCCAAGATCCTGGCTACTCGGTGAGTCTAATGTCATGACCATGGAAATGTGAAGTGGGTAGGTGAACGACGTACCAATGCACACTCCACCTGGCTGAAAGGGGGGGGGGGAATGATGCATACTCCACCTGGCTGAAAGGGGGGGGAATGATGCATACTCCACCTGGCTGAAAGGGGCGGGGGAATGATGCATACTCCACCTGGCTGAAAGGGGGGGGGGGAATGATGCACACTACACCTGGCTGAAAGGGGGGGAAAGATGCACACTCCACCTGGCTATGAGTAGCAGAGACAACGGAGCCAGATCATACCCTAAAGCAAAACAAACTTCACCCAACACCAGTAAACCCAATGTCTGTTGTATGCAGCCCTACCATGTGAATGAGGTTGTGTCCCAACCATGACACAACCATCTGCAAGTGCATTGTACCAATTCTGACCACATTGACTACAATGAAATGCACCTACATGCACGTCACCAAACACCATAAACCGAAAGGCCTGTCCCCCATAACTGCGCACGAAGGAGGCACATGACGGACAGAAACATCAACACACCATCACACAGACAGCAGGGCCCCCAAAATGTCCCTATAAACATCAGTATTGCTCACTGGGGTCATGATGAGGCCGACAGCAATGTTGCAATGATTTGAGCATTGACATCACAGGACACGTGCCAGGCCACCAAAACAAAGGGCATGAACGAACACAGTGGATGGGCACTCACAAGGCACTTGACCCCCCTGCATACATTGGTTGATGGCATGCAAAACAGGCCATGAGAGCCATGAGCATATACCGGTCGCATAGTGTGAATCAATTAGTGCATTTAGAAGTGGTCCACAGTAACAGTTGGATGCAAGCCATGGTGGCACATCAAGTTTCGAATTAGACGTCATGACTGACACATACATTCTCGCCCACATACAGGTGATGCAGGCTATCCCCTGAAGAGGTGGCTCCTTACACCAGTCCGGAACCCACAGAACCAGCACGAGGAGGACTTCAACCGTGCACATACACGTACCCGTGTGGTCATTGAGCAGGCATTCGGACTATTGAAGGCACGGTTTTGCTGCCTCAGCAGGTCTGGTGGGGCACTCCTGTACCGCCATGAGAAGCTGGCAAAGATCGTCATGGCATGTGTCATGCTACACAATATGTGCGTCAGACGAAATGTGCCCCTGCCCCCTGACACAGAACTGCAACCACCTGATGATGAGGATGAGGAGGGTGCAGATGGGGCCGCACCTCATGGAGGAGGTGATGCACAGGAGGGGCGTGAAATGCGTCAAGATATCATCGACCAATGCTTCTAGCACACACGGCTGGTGTGTATGACATGGAGACGGCACTTGGGGCACTGTGTGTGTCGGGGACATGCACACTGTGGACTGTACACCAATAAAGCACACATACGCAATGAACAATGTCCACACATTTGATTTGTGAAAAAGGAAAATGAACACCCCAACACACCCACTCCCCCTACCGCTCCCCCTGAACACCCCAACACACCCACTCCCCCCTCCCCCCTGAACACCCCAACACACCCTCTCCCCCCTCCCCCTCCCCCTGAACACCCCAACACACCCACTCCCTCCCTCCCCTCTCCCCCTGAACACCCCAACACACCCACTCCCCCCTCCCCCCTGAACACCCCAACACACCCTGTGACTAAGTGGGTAATGTTGCATGATAACGGTGGGCAGCCGCTATTGCAAGCCCCCTCTCCCGGCCCCCGGGGCACCCCTGCCTGTGCTGCGCAGGTTCCTCCCTGATCGGCGGTTGGGGCTGCTTTGGGTGGAACTGGCAGCGGAGGAGGTCCCTGCCTGCTCATGTGCACACATGTCCCGAATGGATTTGGCTAGCTCTGAGAGCATGCGCCGCACGGCGGCAAGTTCCGCACACATGTCCTTTGAGGAGGACTGCATTTGAGCCCTCAGGGTCTCAGTGCTCGGCTCCATTTCAGCCCTCAGGGTCTCAGTGCTCTGCTCCATTTCAGCCCTCAGGGTCTCTGTACATTGTTCCATAGCTGCCCTTGCCCCCCCACATTCTGCAGCATGCTCATTCATAAGCGAGGAGAGTTGTTGCTGGGGCGTTATTATCTCCTCCAGGGAATGTTGGCTCTGCTGTCCCATGCCTATTGCACATGGTGCTACTAAGGGGATGCTCCCCTCCTGTTAATTTTTGACAGGGCATGGGGTGGATGGCCAGTCCTCATCTTCTGAATGCCCCTGTGTGGGATCCTCAGGGGGGCTACTCTGGGACAGACAGGGGGAATGATGGTGGTCAGTGGGGGGGTCCGACATCGGGCTCCTCTGTGTCACTTTCAGAGCATGCTGCAATGGCAGCAGTTTCGCCTATGGTACTGCTTCCTGCAGAACTTGTGTCTTCTGTGGCGAACATTGTGGGGATGTGTGGTGCTGCTGCTGCTGCCATACTGCCTGCTGTGGTGCCTGTCAGTGGCCCGGCCTGGCAACGGATTTCGGCTGCTGCGGTGTCTTGATCACTCCAGCTGAGGTGGAGGGTATTGGCACAGTGGTCTTGGCCCTCTTGGCTGCTGTTCTGGCAGGGGTGTCCTCATCCTCTGGGTTGGAATTTGAGCCTGTGGTGGAGCAAAGGAGGGAGAGTGTTATTGATACGTCTGCGGACATTGGAATCGCGATGACTGACATCATTTTGGTTACTAGATGCAGCACATTTGAGGCAGGGGCATGCAGGTTGTCTCCTTTTTGTGTGGCTTTAGCATGGAGGTATGTGGGTGCCTGCAGTTAGGGTGTGCATACTACATGTGTACAGGGTGGAGGTCGGATGTGGCTGTGGGCAGTCTCCTTCTTATGTGTTGCATTTACACTCTAGGGCAACATTGTGCTACACATGGATGGACTTAAGTGACTATTGCATGGCTTGTTTGAGGCACCTACCTGCATCGCCTGATGTCGGTGCTCCTCTCTCCATCCCTACTACCCCTTCTATGCTCTCCATGCCAATTGTGGAGGCACTGATTTCCTCCCATGGCTGGAGTTTGATTGGGGAATCCGATCCTCCCCCGGTTGCCAGGCCCAGGTTGCGGTTTGCGGAGAGGATGCTCCTGACGCGGAGCCTCAGCTCATCCCACCGCTTTCGACACTGCTGTGCGTTGCGGGGTACGGTTCCCACCGCACTGACACGCTGTGCCACCAGGGCCCATATGGCCTTCTTCTTGGCAAATGCTGGCCTGGTCATTTGTGTGGAGAAGACCACCGCCGCATTCTCCTGGAGGGTCTCCGCCAGCATGGTGAGTTCCTCCCGAGTGAAGCGGTCCTGCCGCTGCCGATCGCAGGCTTTTTTGACAGCTTTTGGCATTTTGTAGTGGGAAAATGGGTGGGTAATGGGTTTTGACAGGTCTCAGGGTCGGATGTAGAGTGGTTGGGGAGGATGGCAATGGATTGTGTTTTTAAAGATGGCCGCGGTGCTGTTTCCCGTTCCTGTGCGATGACGCTACTTCCGGTTCCGCTTATTTACGGTGACCGCTAATTACGGTGACCGCTAATTACGGTCGCCGCTGTGATGGATGGCGGTAGTGCACCTTGCGCGGCGTACGATGCCGGTAGGGGCCGTTTTGGGGTCTTTTACGGCATGGCGTAGTTTACATTACCGCCATGGCGTAAAGCTCGTGCGCGATGGATCGGAATATGCCGGACTTTACGGCATCACACCAGGGCGTAAACGTTAATTACGCCATGGCGGTAATGTTGAAAACTTACCACCTGGGTCGTAATGAGGGGCAATGTCCCATAGGAAATGTTCTACTATGTTTTGTTTTGGATTATACTTTTCGTTCAATTCATTAAACACAGCGACATGTAAATCATGGAGTACAGACATATAGAGCTATTGAGGACAACCGAAAAACATATACAAGTTTTAACATATCTTGCCCATGGCCAGATTCAATCCATGTTGTGGATTACCCCTCTCACCCTCCCCCTACTCTGCAATGGTGGCATCCTCGTCAGTCTGACTCCTGTTTTTGAGGCCGTCCTCCTACTCAAGAGACCGCTTTTGAAACTATGTGGGTGTTCAGTTGTCAGGTACTCTCATATTGCAAAAACCAATATGATCATATGTGCCGTGCTCTGTCCGTGGCCTTCCCTGTTGAGTCTCAAGTCCAGGTGGGGGTACATTCGATGTATCTACCCCATGGAAAAAAAAGAATAAAAGGGAGCGAGGGAGAAAGAAAGAACGGGGAAAAGGAAAAGAAAGAGGAGATCAGAAAACAGCACAATAACTTTAAAAACTACTCACTAAAGAGCATGCAGTTGTGTAGTTATCATGGTGGCAAATGGCATCTAGCCATTCTCATCCTACCTCTACCTCAGAGGTGTAAGTGTGGACCCTCTGACCTCTTAGCCCTCTGCGAGTTGTAAAAAGAGCACCCATGTTATTAAGAAATCAGCCTGCCTGCCTGGGTTCTGTAAATGAATCTCTCAAATGTTGCAGCTCTGACCATCTCATCCTCGCAGGTCTTGGATAGTGGGCATGTTGTGGTACTCCAAAGCTTTAAAAATGCTCTGTTTTGCTACTAGGGATACATTATTTAAGTTTAAGCATCTCTCGTCAATGTCTGTGAGGTGACTAAGCTCAGAGGTATCCTGTAGTATGCAGAGTTTGGGTTTGGTGATTTATACTTTGCCACAGTGTCTTGGGACTTCTCTAGTGTATCCGACCAGTATTTTTGAAGTATCAGACAGGACCATAACAAGTGTATGATGTCCCTGTTGTGGCCTGGTATATCCAACAGCACGCACTGTGTGCCAGTTTGGCCGCTTCAAGCTTTGTTGGGGTCCACTACCATCCCTGAAGGATTGTGTAGTTGTGTAGTGTCTCATCGTGAGCCTTCCCTCCCTGTTACCCCGTTCACAATTGTGTAACATGCTCTGGATGGATTTGTCAGAGAGCTGCTCCCCTAACTGTTTCTGCATCGGTTATTGATGCCAGAGCTACTTTGCTCAGCAAATGATTTTTCAATCAACATGGCATAGAATGCCCTGACTAGACCTCCCTCGCATTTTCAAGCTCTGATTAGCCTAGAGATAGGAGAGCTTCCTAACAATGCTTGGTGCGCTCTGTGTCAGTTTGTAGATAATGCAGCAGTTGTCTATGTTTACATGTGTCCTTATTCGTCAGGTCATAACTGGTTTTAGTCTCAGCAAAATTCAAATAATGATCTTCCTCTAAAAGGTCTTTGTCTTGTGTTAGAAAATATCTAGCCCAACTTGACCAAAGGACCGCTCTATTTCCAAGCCAAATGTTCTTTTAATTCCAAATGGGCACCTTCCGGTGCCAGTGGTTGTTCTCTTTAAGTAAGAAATGGGCCGTACCTCATGCCGCAAAATTAGCCCCAAATATAGCGTGTTCCCCAATCCTCCTGTCATCATCAAGTATTAATGCAGATTCAGTTTTCTGGTTGATTTTCTGTTCCTTAATGCCCAGGTGGAAGTGACCAGAGGGGCTCTAAGAAAAAGTGTGCTAAGTAGTACAATTCCACACTGGGGAGTCTCAGGCCTCAAGTTTTCATGGCAGCATACAGCTGGGCCTTGGTCGCATGCTTCCCCATAAAAAGGACTTAATGCCCTGCACTATACTTTTCATGAGAGTGGCTGGCATTTTCAGAGGCAGTAATCCGAAGACATAGTTCAGGCGTGCAATCACCACCATCTTGTCTATCTGTACTCAGCCACCTATAGATAGGTTTAGCAAGGACCACTTGGCAACATATAGTTCAGTTTTGGACCAAACTGCCTCCAGATTGTCCTTAGCCTGCTATGCCATATCTCTGTTTAGGTAAATCCCTAGGTATTTTAGGCGAGTATCTACCTATCTAAACAGAGCTTCCCACTGCAGTGCCTGTGCGTGCTATCATTCAAAATCATGGCTTCAGATTAATCCCAGTTAATCTTATAGCCTGAGAAAGAGGAGAGTCTGGGGATCACCTCCATCCACCACTAATGAACATGACATCATCCGCATATAACAAATGCTTTTGTTTGCTGATTGGACTCTCTGTCCACTTTATTTTGATATTCTGCCTGATGGCCAATGATTGGGATTGTAGTGCCAGCACGAAAAGCAGGGGAAGGAAGGGGCAACCCTGCCTTGTCCCCCTGCTATGTTGAAGTAGCCTGACATGTGTCATGCACAGCTTACTTTGGCAGTTGGCCAATTGTAGAGGAGTCCAATCTTATTGATGAAGCCCCATCCAAGACCAAACGTGTCTAGGATTCTGAATAAATATCTCCACTCCACCTGATCGAAGGCTTTCTCAGCATCTAAGAAGAGCAAGATTTTCTAATTTCTTCCTTCGCTTTCCTGGTAGATTGTGTGTAGTAACAAGTGCATATTTCCTCTCACTGACCTGCCCAGAATGAAACCCACTTGTGTTTCATGCAGCCATTTCACAATCACCTCCTTAAGTCTAGAGGCCAGCACATCCTTTGCCAGCATTTTGACATTGGTATTGATAAAAGAAATTGGGCGGAGCTGCTACATAGTATGGGAACTCTGACGGTTTTGAGGCTAATGGTATCGCTGCATTAAGGTTGGTTCTTAGCTCACCTTGTTTATCGACCTTGTTGATCATTCCCATGAGTGGTTCTTTCCCCAAGTCCTCCCACCTTATATATTTCAATCTGTGGCCCTTATTCCACCAGTGCGTTCCCGTTGTTCATTCCTACTATGCATTTGCTTACCTCTTCTATTCGGCCTACCCAGCATTGTGCTGAACTGTTTGCATGGGGATCAGCGGTGTATAATGCTTCATAGAAGCAGCAGAACTCATGCTGGGTTCTGTTTAGCATGTGCCTTTGCTTTTGAATTTGATCATGGCCATCCCATTCTGTAGTGTGACTCACCACCTGAAGAGGGAGTACTCCTCCTTCTTTGTGAAGATAATAATCACATAGCATTTTGCCCTTCTGAGCACCAGTGGTGTATTCCTACAGGTTTGTTTTGGTATATGTGTGAGTTAGCTCTGTCACATCCATCTCCAGTGATATTAACCTCTCTCCATCTTCTCTTTAATTTTTTGCGCTATTTTGGATGAGGATTTCTCTGATCTAGGCTTTCCCCGCCAACCATAGGGTCAGCATGGAGCGCACAGTTCTCTCATTGAGATCAAAGTACTCTGTGATGATGTCCAGGAGCTCTGTTTTGTCCCTTTCTTTTTTTATCTGGCTAGTATTCATTCTCCACCTGTTTGCACCCTGTGTTTTTAGAAGTGTAACTATACCTAGGTATACTACACAATGCTCAGATATTGACCCTGGCAATATGCCAATATTTCAGATAGCAGTCGTCAAGGTATAAAAAAAAATCGATTCTTGATTTTTTTCTTATAAACACAAGAGGTAAATGTGAAAACCTTGGCTGTTGGGTTAAGAAACTGGCAGGGGTCTTCAAGCCCCTGATCCACCCGTACTTACCTTAGCTGCTCTTGGTTCCTTTTATTCCCGTCAATGTGCCTGTCTGATTTGTCACTGATAGGGTCCATTGCTGGGTTCCACTCTCCTGCCAACACCACCTGTTCTTGTTCATTGAAGACAAGGTCATCCTATTTAGGAACGGAAAAAGCTTTTCTTGTCATTGTTGGGAGCGTATATTGAGCCTACAATAATTTTTTCACCCATAATGTGTACCTTGATTGCTACAAAATTTCATTCCTCGTCCAACCAGGTTTTAGAGACCCTGGCAGGCAGACACTTTCTCAGCAAAAGGGTCATCCTGCATCTCTTGCATCCCCTCCCAGTAGCTATGGTACGCTCTAAACAACCAGCTCCTGCGAAGCTTATCCTCCTAAGGCTTGTTTAAATGCATTTCTTGCACCAGTGAAATGTCTGGCTTTTGAGAGTTTAAGTATTGTAGGATTTTTTACGCTTGATGTAATTGTTGAGGCCATTGACATTGACCAATATGAACTTGAGAGATTTATTAGCCATCTGTCTCCTTGTGAATATGGTTTATCTGGTTGTGATGCGCATTCTCATGTGCGCCTGTCCATGGTTTTTGTTCTGTGGAATCTAGGGTGCTGCCTCCGGTCTTATTCTCTGAGGTATAGACTCCCCTAAGGCCGACTTGCTGCATCCCGGATTTTCACTGTATAAACAATATATGGATACAAGTAACAAAACAAACAACGCTCGAACCAATCCTTCCTATTCTCTCACCTCTTCCTCTCTGATTTTCACAGAGAGACTTGAAGCACCCATTGCCATCCGGCACCCAGCCAACTAGCGCCCCTGCTCCCCTAACTCCTAATGTAAATGTGTTACTGCACCCATTCTTTCTACATATGAAGGTCCTGATTCACCATTGAATTTGCCCTCCTCTTCTATTAGAGCCCTTTCTGGATCTGTTATATAACCTATGTGGTGTCCCATAACAGTAGTTATGGCAGTTATAGGTGGTTTACCACCTCCTAGCCCTCGTAATCCGGTATATTTCCCTTTAAACTCATCCTCATTGTGTTATTTCCACTGCTTTCAAACCTGCAAATTTATAGGAGTTCTGTATTTCTATATTAACCTGTCTCCACCTGCCTCCTCTCTCACCGTGATCTCCTCAACAATCAGCTTTCGCCTACAGGCCTTATGCATATCTGTTATGTTTGGATGCCTCAATTCTCCTCTTAAGGTAAGTCGACTCTGCTCTCTTCTCTCTGCCCTACCTTGGGTACATTGGGCAGTGTCCATTGGTTTTGTTTCCTGTTGTTGCGGGAATTCCCAGAGCGCCTCTAGGTCCTTCGTCTTCTGGTCATTTGTGAGCAACATTGTTGCAGGGTTCAGCAAACCATACCTTATCTCCAGCTTCTTAAATTGCGGTTTCAAGGGCAGAGATCTCCTTCTTAGCTCCATCGTCCCTCTTGAGAGGTCAGCTGCAATATAGGTATTGTGGCCTTCCCACAGAATTGGATTTTCTCTTTTAGGGTAATGACAGGATTTGTTGCACTTGCTGAAATCTTAACAAACATGCTATGAAAGGCTGGGGCGATATAATGTTGGAGGCATCTTTTTTCCTGATTCTGTAGGCCCTATGGATTTCCAGCAGTTGACCAAAGTCTAGTTTTAACACAGATGGGATCCAACTTTTTTTTATTTTTTTATTATTGTTGTGTTTGATGGAACATCTTTACAACATATAATTTAAACAATACAATAGATCAAAACACTTCAAACTTTACAAAACATCTTTTTCAATGATACAATACTAAAACAACACATATGGGATATAAAAATCAATAAAAGAATCAGACAGACATGTACAATATAAAAGAAAATTCAATTTTCACAATTCAAGTTTAGGCTTCCAAATAAATTGTTATCACGCATTTGATATTAAAAGTTATGATAGTGATTAAGAGGAACATTATATTCCCTTTTCAAAATAGAGGCTATAACTAGATATCTTTACAACCATATTTTCATTTCTTCTTTTTCAGTCAACATTTACCGTGCCTAATCTTTTTTCTATAATTTGAAGCAGACGTACCAGAGCAAGTACAACCGGCACCCTAAATCTCCACATACATTGAGCCCACAAGGATTCATAGGCAACGCCAGTAGCTGAAAATATATATTTTCCAAGAAGTTTCACCCTCTCTGATTCCAAGGCTGTACAATATAATACAAGATGTTTCAGGGTTTCCTGAGCACCTGTCATGCATAATCTGCAATTCATGTCTATTTGTTCAATGTTTTTCTTCCAACTTTTCATGCGATCTTTAGTCAATAGAAGGTTAAATCTAAATCGCATAAAAGAAATTCTCACCCATTTACTGGGAACTTGTGTAAGATATAAAAGAAGAGGTTGCTGTTTGTGGCGGAATTTCGCATATTCCGTATGATTGCTATATTGTCCAATCTTATCAGCGGTGTTGGCCCAATCACACATGTAAAGTTTTTTTTACAATTTGAGGATATCGGACCAAATCTGATAGGTTCTGTGCAATCATAGACAGGGCATTAAGTAATTTGGCATTTGCCTTCTGCAAGGATATAGGAATACCTTTCGTCACCATGGATTCTAGATTTTCATATAGTGAGTTTTTAACAGGATCTAACATTTTTCCAAAATTAGCAAGTCTCCACCACAAGAGTTTAGATGCCAGAGAATTGAGTCCTAGCTCATGAATGATGATTGAATTAGGCATAGAAAGGGGCAAATGTAGCACCTTCTTCCAGATCAACCCCTGCAGTGCATTTAGTATCGGCCCAATTGAAAGTAAGCATAGGTCTAACCCATATAAGATGATTGATTCAACTTTAAGTAGATAAAACTCAATAAGTGTAATAAGCGAAAATTCGCATAACTTACTGTGAATAATCTTCATCTGATCAATCAATGGCATTGCTTTTATTGAGATTTCCGCCTGCCATTTAGATATTGAGTCGGCGTTTGACAGATTATATCCCAGATAAATGAGTCCTGGCACCCGAGGAATCTCATTGCTGTTTATGGACCATTTAAATGATACCGCCTTTCTTTTGTTACTAAAGATAAGTATCTTTGATTTGCTTGGATTTACTGACAAATTCTGGGTTTCACAGAAGTTAAAAAACCGTTGAAGTTTATGTTGTAACCCAAAGGGGGTGCGATCTAGAAGAATTATATCATCGGCAAATGCCATCCAATTTATGCATAGATCACCCAATGTCGCTGGAAAAGAAACCATCTGACTCCAGAGCTCATCTATGTCAGCAAGGTATAGATTAAATAGGGTTGCCGCTAGATTACACCCTTGTTTGACCCCAATGAAGGTTCGTATAGGATCAGTCAAACGACCAAAACAATCGATTCTCACCCTATAGCTGGTGTTAGAGTGAAGCATAACAATCATTGCTATTAAGTGATCTGGAATCTGAAACAATTTCATCTTCACCCATAACATTTCTCTAATGACGCAGTCGAATGCAGATGATAAATCGACAAATGCCATATATATTGTACCTTTTTGATCCTGCCTTACGCTCTTTAATAAGTGTGCAAGAATAGTTGCATTTAATTGTGTCCCTAGCCCCTTTCTGAAACCAACTTGATAACGAGAAAAGGTCTAAGAAACAGTTATAAAGGAATTTAGTTCTTTTAGAATTAATGCAGCAAACACTTTTGCCGAGATATCGATCAGAGCGATATGTCTAAAATTGGCAGGATCAGCTGTGTCTCCTTTTTTGAGTAAGGGGATAACTAAGGCAGAGGTCCAAGAGGTGGGCCATTTTTTTGTTTTAAATATAAGCTCAAAGCAGCGATGTAAATAAGAGGCCCAGAATTTTGGATCATCTTTCAATACACACAGTGGAATTCCGTCTGGGCCAGCTGCTTTTGACTGTTTAAGATTCGTTATTACCAACTCAATTGCCTCCACCTCCCATGGACAACTGCTAGGTAAATCTGCTAAGCATACCTCATATTTAATCGACTTATATTTTTCAGGCATCTCATATTTGTTCCGGAAGAATACAACCCAATCTTCCCTGCTTACTGTAGAGGATTTCTGAATCGGGCTTCTATTCAATGGGTCTCTTAATATTCCCCAAATCTCTCTGGTTTTTCGACCAAGCATCATGTTAATCAATTGTTGATTCTTTTTCATATGTATAATGTATTTTAAAGATCTAATATCATTTTTGTATTTTGCCATAATTTCCTTTTTTCTGTCGTTTACTTGGGCAGACGAGAGATTACATGCCCTTTTCAAGACCCTTATTTCTTGATTTTTTTGTGTTTTTCTCTTTGCAATCGCCAAGTCAAATATACCACCTCCTTCCACAATCCGCGCAGGCTTGAAAGTGGAGGATATATCATTCAGGTGTTTACAAATCATTTTCCCATTCCATAAGTCCAACCACCTACATTCTGCCTTTGACAACATTTTCGGATCAAATGTAAGCAGGTCATGATTCACAAGACTGTTCAACTTGCGACACATGTTTAAATTCCATTTTATGGAAAACATATTTCTGTCAATTACAGGCAATTTTAACAGACCATAAAATTTGTGTTCATCTCAGGTACACGCTAACGCACAGCTCAAGCAAGAGTGATCACTAAGAGCTGATTCTTCAATTGTGCAATGCACATGAGACGTGACTAAAGAGGTCGATACAACGATGTAATCAATAGAAGACTTATAGTGGCCTCTTTTCCAGGTCGTTTGAGGACCATCTGTTGCAAACGGAATAAATTGCATGTTCCAGTCATCAAAAAAATGACCCCACAATTGACCTCTTTCATGAGACAATAAAGCAAATTGATTATTTGAGTGTTCATACTCAACATGGCAGTACAACAAGGAAGAGTTAAAATCCCCACCCAGAATAATTTGAGCATTCGGCATTTCATTCATAATCACCTTTAACAGAGCATTCATTTTTTCTAATATTCCATCAACTGTAGACCTCATCCGGTTCCAGTACAGAGATAAGACTACTAGCGGAGTATTCTGGGAGTTATGAGACAATATGACAATGGCCAAGATTTCTTCAGAAACATACAATTTCTTTCTTTATAACCACATCAAAAATCAATGAGACTAGAATTGCAAGGCCCCCTCTTGGCCGCCCCAGGAGTCCCTTTTGTGCGTGGCTAAAGAAGCAAGAAAAACCTTCAACGGGCATATCTGCAATGGCCATAGTTTCCTGCAGAATAATAATCGCAGGCCTGTTTAGACATAAATTAGTCCTTGACCAAGTCATTAAGTTCTTATAACCACAACAGTTCCAAGATTTTATAATAAATACATTTTTTATGAGTTGTCAACCACAGGATTTTCTTTAATCATCGATTTCATTAGGGGCTCTAACCATGCAAGGCTTTTTATTATTTGATCAACAGCTTCAGCCTGTGAGCTTACTTTTTCATGTAATATAGACAGTTGAGTGTCCCTTGGCTCAATTTTTTTATTTAATTTTTCCTCTACATCTTGATAGTCTATGAAGGTAGACGCATCCTCCATTGAGTGGAAGTCAAATATCTTATAACCCAAAAACTCTAGGTCTCTATAGTGAGCCCAAATTAAAGATGCAATTATGGGAGATTGTAGTTTGCAAATCATTCGGTGATTGTATGTGAATGGTAATTTGACGCAGTCAATGTCGTTTGAGACCAAATTTCGTAAACCTGGAATCTGATGGAAGATTTTCATTATCGCCGCTCGATTTAGACTGGGTTTATCAATCAAGTTATAATCGGCCCACCATCCTATTATAGGTTTCATTTCTAATGGTATTTCTTCCCTTTGGACCGCCCTACCCACTTTCTCTACATTATCTGTATAGGACAAGACTGGATCTAAAGACCCCTTCACATTTGTACAGACTGGCAACGGGGTGGGCTGATACCCACTTGTTATATTACTTTTTTGGATGACAATTTCATTTCCTGCTTGTTTCTCCACATCATTCCCCACACATTCAGAAGAGTCATTTATCACATGTACCGACATGGATGTAATTTTTTTATCAATCTTCTCAAAAAACCTCTGTAATTGTGTTTGTATTAGCATAGGAGAGTTCTCAGATGTCTTTTCAGAGGAGGTACTTGCGGGAGGCAACTTGGTCTCAGCCAGCAGTTTACTCTCCTCCAAGATCACCCGACTCTCCTTCTTCGGTTGTGTAATGTCAATGCCCATATCGTCCAATTGCCTTTGCGCAACACCCATTTTGGTGGACAAAGGGGTGGCTATTGTTTTAGATTTTTTTGAATTTTTCTTTTTTGTTTCCGTAATAGCTAGGGGCAGTGAGGAGACTGTAACTCGTCCCTTTCTTTTTTGAGCTTTCGCATATTGTTTTTTTGCCTTTCTTGACATAAAAAACATAGATTGCGGTGGCTCAGTTTCCTCTGCCTCTATCGATGAGGGAATTTCTGTCACTGAAAGATTGGCCATATTTAGGTCAATCAGATCCGTGATAGCTGAAGGACTATCTGGTTTTTCCAGGACCATGTTCACTGCTATCGGGAGATTAACACCATCTTTTTCCATTAACTCTGGGGGAACTAAGTTCGCTGCTACTACAATGTTTTCAAGGACCAGTATCCTGTCATGTTGTAATTTTGCAATTTCAAGATATTCAGAGACAGGTATAGGCTTGTCCTTAGTTACAGGCTGCAATTGTGACTCAGATGCCTCTCTTTTTTCTACGTAGATCGCCTCAGTTTGAGCAGCCTGATCACAAGATGGAGGCCTAACTAAAGGGTGTTCCAATTGCCTCACAGTGTCCAGTTGTGAAGCCCAGAAGTTATTACATTTTTCCTGTGACATCATAAATCCTTCGATTCTACTTAGGTTGTTCATAATTTCTGCGTTCGAGTTACTTAATGCATGCAGCGCTCCATGTGTATACTCATGACCTTTATCAAGCAAGTTCAAAATTCTTGCAAGCACAGGAAAATTTTGGAGTTCTTGATTGTTCAGGTCAATTAGGGTATCCTCAAGTGGGTAGAGAGGAAAAGACAAGTTTGGTAAGCGTGGACTTTCATTTCTCTCTTTTAGTTGGGTTCGGCCTATGCCCAAAACAGGGGATTGTGAATTACTTGATTCATTATACATTTGAGGTAACTCATGTGCAGGCGAGCTGACCTTCCTCATGGTGTTAGCATTAGATGTATCATTTATTTTCATGTCCTTTTTAAGCTGTTTCAAATTTGCTTCAATGGCAGCATGAAAATGAACTTGTTCTGTAAATTGATGAGAGCTAGCGGCTGGGGTAGAAGGCCCATTTGACAGTCTGGTTCGACTGTGTAATTCCGCCAACACCACCGGAGCGACTAGGGAGGTATCTAATGGCGGCAAGGAGTCCTCGTCTCCAACAACACCCAACATTGAGTTGTCATTAATAGGTATATTAGTAATCACATTTTTTGGATGTATAATACCATCAGAAAGTTCCGTGCAACTGTCCTTCTCTAAGTCAATGGGCTTTACAATGCTAGCCACATGTGTGTGGTTAGCTAAATTGTAAGCCGGGTAAACACAAGGTAAACACAATAACAAAAAGGAAAGCAATCCATGAGTTAGTCCATTACTTGTGTTGTGGTATTTGGAGTGTTACGGAGAAGAAACACTCTGAAGGGCTTCCTCTTGCCGACGGCGACCGCAAAAAGAAGCATTTTCACAGTCGTAGAAGAAGCCGGAGCAAAGCTAGGCAGCGTCCTTCCAGCCTAACAGCCACTTCCCAATGCCACTTTCAAAGAAAGCTATCGGGTCTCCATCCTACACCTTCTCTGGGCATTGAGGAAACACACGTTACATCCCCTACTGCGGTCTTCAAGCTCATTCTTTGCAGCTTTCAGGTCATCCACCGGAACCTAGAGGGACTGCACTTTAACCGCTGTTTCTGCCACCTGGCCAATTATTTCCTCCACCTCTGATGTCCAAAATTGTTTCACTGATTGTATAGAATTGCTGCAAAAGGAGGGCTATCTTCAATGCGTCTACAATTTGCTTGGGTTCCTCCATGTTTCTGTTTTCCCTGATGGTAGCGCACCAAGGCTTAAGCACTTTGCCACTGAGGCCCGCCGCCCTGTGCCTTGCATCTTGTGTGTCAATCCTGAGTGTTAGAGGTCATCCACATTGTGGGCGATCCTGCAACTGTTTCTTGTGGCTGATGTAGCCTTACTATGTTGATCCGGGTCAAGAGGTGATGGCCAGGCCCTTACCCCTTTGTTCTTCTACTGGCACATTCTTGTTTTTTTAATTTATTTTTTATGTTTTGTTTTTTGTTTTTTTTAGGGGAGGAGCCACACATTTGCTTCATTTATCCTGTTTCAGCTCTCCTCGCCTCATTGTGGCATGAGAGCTGTTTACAAAGTATTAAGAAAGAGCCTCTCAAAGATGGCCACCATTGTGGCCTTATACACTGATTCTGCTCTAGCGTTCTAGCTGAGCTTAGGCTCTAAGCTTTCTGGATGAGCTTAGGCTCTATTTTGGTGCTCATGCTGGCACTCTCCAGGGGCCTCCTCCACCTCCTGATTCAGATCGACTAATATCCAGCTTCATAAAAGGAGTGAGCGGGAGCTTGCCCAGCACCTGCTCTTAGTCGCAGCCAGCCTGCAGATCTTTGACCCCTCCCCACTGCCACCCCCCCCCACACCTGATGGGCAGTGTCTTACATGTTTCTGGGATCTCTGCATTCCAGGGCACTGATTGTCCTGCACTTCTTCCTCCTCTGGCTGGTAATTCCTGGAGAGCTCTCCACTGCCAGGGAGTGCCAATCTATGTGCTCCTCAAGCATCATGGAGGGCTGCCTGACATTTTGTTCAGAGAAGCGGTGACTGCGGTCTCACTAAATTAGTTGTAGCAGAGCCAGCACTACTGTTGGGAGAGGCACCTGGCCGCTCACGCTGGATTCATACAACAGATAGACTTGGGTATGTCTGATTTAGGTGCCTCAGGATGGGGTATATTAGGGAGAAGGGACTCCAGGACAGGCATATCACAATTTGAATAGCCCGCACAATAAATCAGGATTGTACCCCACATTTGAGTGAACAGAAGTTAATGGTGAGTTAATGGATGTTATTATTACCTAGTCATAATTAGCTTTGGAGGCTGACCAACATGAGTCACATTTGAAGCATATTGAATGGACTTTTCTTTTATTAAAGGAGTGAATTCTTAACAAGAATTAGTAACTAATTGTTATGGATTCATTGGTTGAAAGTATGTAACACACTAATACAATTATTCAGATTTAGCATAAACAACTGTTACGCCTTGGAGTCCATGAAGATTATAGTGCCTCCGTCCCCAAGCACCAATCAGAGATGAGTAATATCACTCGCTGATCGGTTATTGGGGCTGCAGGGGGAGGTAGGAACAGGATGCATCGGGTCCCGGATGGCTGAAAGAAAAGGCAGAGGTTAGATACAAATACGGTAGTATCACAATGAACAAAAAGGAAATGCACCGTAAATGACTCCTACCCTAGAGATGACCGGTGCTGACGTGGGACCTAATAGTTCCAACTCTCGGGGAGAGGGCAGCGGTGCAAGTAGGTAGTCAGCAGAATGCCAAGATGAATTCAAAAATCACAATACTTGGTAGACAGAAGCTCAAGGTCTCAATCCTAGGTAAACAAATCCAAAGGGCGAACAAATCCAAAGGGCAATCCAGGTAGAAGTCCAGCAGAGTTCCAAAGGGTCAAAACCAGTTCCAGAAGGTTATAAGCAACGGATGATCTGATTGCAGTCCAGGTACACCAAGCAAAGTCCATGAATCCGTGAAGTCAAACGAGGTTCCAAGAAATGCCACTAGCCACCACAAAACAGCTGAGAAGTGCTGGATGGGCAGACTGATGCTTTTTTATGCATGTTTCCGGGTCACGTGACTGCCCACCTGGTCATGTGACCGTCTTTTCATTTTCTTCCCGGTCATGTGACCGCTCATCGGTTCACATGACCCATGGTTGCGGTGTGTCGGCGTCCCAGAGTGCCCGCGGAGCCTGAGGGTGCCCCTGCGCTGCAGCAGGCATCATGGCAGGCCCCAAGACCCACGAGGACGGAACGCCAAGAACGCCAGCATGGGCAGGGCTTCATCGCAGGCCGAGCGGCCCTGGAGGAGAGGAGCCGCGAAGACCCAGACTCAGACCGCAGGACAGGTAAGGAGGCAAGGGCTTGGGAGGAGGTGAGGGCTTGGGCTTCTTGGGAGTGTGTGACAACAACTTAACATGAATTGAATAAAAGGTAGACATTATCATAGTCATATAATGTTATGACTTCAAGATGGGGAATGATTTGGTAATTTTCTTCTATTTTAGTGCTGTGTTTCACTAAAGGATAGCTCAGTGACAACCCATTTGTCTTGGAAGCAAGACAATGTAGTGCAACACAGGTTTGAATCTCAATCCCTCTCTTAGAAACCACTCACTGGTATTAAGTGCATTATAAAAGAACAATTACACTTTTTTTTTAAAAGGACAATTATAATTATATCAGAACCTCGAAGAAGACATGCAAGCGATGTACTGAAAATAGGATTGTCAAAAGATTGTAGGCTTTTTTTTGTTGCATACATGGTGACATTTGCCCAAGAGTATTATCACCTATTGTATTTGGAGGATATGGACTTGGTTATGATTTGACCAGACATTTTATGATATGAGTGACCATTTGTTGTTTATTTTTGTGTTTTAATGTTTATTCTAATGTATGTTTCTTTCGAAAACAAAATTGTATTTGTTTCCCTGTTCTTGCTTCATTTGGAGTTTATTATATTTTAATTTGTATGAATAAATTAAAACTCGATTGTATTGCCCTGTCTCCACTCAAACTTAGTACAATATCAGGAATGTTATTATTAACATGCTGTATTAGATGCTTGCAGTAAATCTATCTATTTTCTTTTTACTTATTGTATGACCCAGATTCACTCTTTTGGGTCTTACTTTTACCTTTTTTTCCTTTGTTCCTCATGTGAGCATCAATTCAATGTTAAATGTTTTTGTGTTGGCCACGGATCAGTTGTAAGTGTTGCAGAAATCATAATTTTATTACAAACTCTAGCACAACCTTGGGGGATTATCCAGGGAAGAAGCCTACAAAAGAGCTGGAAACAACCCCAAGAATTCACACTACAGCAACACACTAGTCCCCAGAAAACGTCAAATGTGATCACAGATTTTGAATTATACTCTGTTAATTCACAACATTAGAAAGAAATCAGGAAACGTTGCCCAGTACTCAATACTGGCTAACAAGACCGGATTTATGCTTAAACAGAGATGTATTATGCGGGATGATTTGATACACACTATTAGTGGACAATAAAATGACAATACACAATCCTCACTGTGGTATCAGAGACCTATTGCTGGATATTCTTGTGCTCTTACGCCTTGAAGTGTCTCTTGTCCTGGATGGAACTACCAATAGAGATCTAAGACCAAATAACCGGATCGACTAAAAGAATATGACAAAGAACTACGTTATTCTCAGTTTAATAAAGCAGGGTCAACTGGCAAACATCGGACTGATGCTTGCAAACTCATATACAAACTTGATTACACAGAGGTCTTATATCCCAATATGCATCATCTATGATATCATCCTAAGTGGCAAACAATAAAACCTATTGGGGGAGGGATTGATTAGGAGAGCATATCTATTTATAGAATCATATGGGTTAGTACCTGGTTGGTTGTCTCTTATCTATAAAACACACCTCGAACTACCTCTAAATACGTATAATACTGATTACAGCGAACAAAATGGCAGCGGATTGGTCTATACAACATTGAATAGCAGGTTGCCCTATAGACTTACTGATTGCTTGGCATTCTCACCCAACCTTGGACTTTCAGCTTGGCTAGCAACACGTAAGGAAATCGAAACCCAGGTGCTTGAATCACATCAGATTACTCCCCACTTTCCCAATTAGTCCATCATCTCTCATCAGTCCGGCCATGAGCTAACGTTGCCTGCATGTAGTTGAGCTTGTAGCCTGATCACTGTTCTAGGACATTCAAGCAAGTGTAAGCACATCACTATCTTCGTCCAAGGCTTGGTGAATAGCCCTTGTTTTCAACTCCTGAGTTACATGTGAAATGACCACAAATTTGTCCATTTCAACCTCTTATTTACTGCTGTTTGATGTAATTAAAATTAGTAGGCTTGCTCACTTCACCTTGTATAGACTTTATACACTTTTAATTGTCCAATACGTGGCTCCTGCAGATGTTTTCTTCTTTAATCTAAGAGAAATATGCCTCACGTCCATAACTTTGCCTCCCTTTGTGCTTTGCAGCCATTCCTCAAATAGCATACTTGATCCCCAGTTAACATAGACTCCTCTTTGTTTTGCACATGAAGCTGTTCTTCCAGTGTCTGCTGACTCTTCAACCCTGATCTGTTTCTGAGATAGCTGAATTGAATTTTTGCACAAGCTGGTATCCGTTTACCAGCTATGGCCGTCCAAGTCACGTTATATATTCCCCTATAGCAAGCTTCTATATGTCTTTTTTACCTTGCGTTGCTGCTTATTTACATGTATTGGTCAGCAAGTTACTTTACCTTCTATTGCATTCATGATTACTTTATTATTTCATACATGTTTCTCATGTCACTTCAGGTACATCATTTCAGTATGTCCTCGTATAGCTCCTTTATGACATCACTCTGCCCTCATCAGGTTTCACTCAGCACTCCATGATGTCCAATGGTAGATGACATTCACACTCTGCTACACAGCACAGTGAACACGTGATTACATTTTTGTGACATTGGAGAGTATCACGTCTTATAGATAATTTTGAGAGGTTGGGAGACTTGCAACCCGGAACGGATTGAAAATCAAAAGCACATCTAATCTAACAAGATTTGCCATACGTAGTAATAGCATCAGGACCTGCCTTGAGAAAGACTGAAGTCGGTCGAAACACGTGTTGGCTTTAAATGGGCCTTTAATGTGAATAAATAATCAGTCCTGAAATCAAAAAGGGATGTGTCAAATCATATGTGAATCTTACTCAAAAAAACTTTGTAATTTTCCCATCTAATCCAAGCAAAGAGTTGGACAGCGCATATCCTGAGCATTAAATTTTGTTTGAATGTTAAATTTAGAACATGTGTGGAATAGTATGCCAATGGACATATTTGGCAATAAGGGTGAGAACAATGACTGTGATATTGCTTGTTAATTTGGTAATGAATACAAGTTAGTTGGCCAGTGCTGCATGATCTAACCCAGGGAACTGTCTCTTCCTGATCCCAGGTGCAAGGTAATGTTATAAAAGTGTCTCTGGGTGATTTCCATGCCACTCTGTATCTAATGAAATTGTGTTTTACACATGCCAATATATATATATATATATATATATATATATATATATATATATATATATATATATATATATATATAAGAAATGATATAAGAAGTGTAGGATATTGTAACTCCCTTGAGGTTGGATTTAACACATGTTTTTTGAATTCATGGGGTGATGTTCAAATAAAAGTGTTTTTCGTTTTACAACTTAAACATAGCCAAGCCATATTTAGTACGTGGAATCTCCTCAACACTTACTCACTGCAGTTAGATTCCCCTTTCTAGACCTTGACATCTTTGTGCACCAGAACAAAATCAAATAAAAAATGCATCAAACACCCACTGGAATCAATTCTATTCTGCATCATGTGTCTCTTGCAAGTACCTTTTTCCAATGATATCAAATTACTGAAGAGCAAAACTAATGTGCGCCATCATGATCTGCATAACTATCAACCCCAGTAGTTTACTTTATCAACATTTTTTGTGTTTTATCCAATGTGTCTTGTTTGCACGTGATTGCTTTCATTCCTAACGCGCCTTTCAGTTCTGCTTTCTTCATTATCGGTTACCCTCATGGGTGACACCCTTATTATTGATAGTCATTAAAACAGCCATGAGAAAGCACGGCAAGTGCAAGCCTTGTTCTGGCTATGTGTAATTTATTCAAAAGAAAACACTCTTTTTAACAATAACATGCGAATTCACTGGAAATTGGTTAAACTCAATGTCATTGACATTAGAGTGCCGTGTGTATAAACAGGTGTTCCCATTGGGAATCATAGTCATACTAAGTCATTATTTAATTAATGGAATTAATGGCCGAGCTTTGAGACAGGACAATGGATGAACAACTGTTTCTCTACTTTATAGTGAATCAAAAACCAGTATGTAGGAATGCATTCAAGGCAAATGAGTGTAGGGCCTTCTCTACTAATTATAGAATGTTGTGGAAAGATGTATTAGAGGCCAGTTAAAAACCTTAAAAAAATTGGAGTCAGTAGTACTTTACATTGAGCATAACACAGCAGTCAAACATATTCCTTTCATACAAAAACAATGCCGAACATGACAAACAAAAAAAAGTGAGATAGCAAATCAAATGAGACAACACATTAGTGGTTTTCTGTGTGTAAAGTTATACATTGATTGGAAACAATTCAGTTGGAACAGATTACTTAGTTATGAAAGTCTGGGTGTAAGGTGCCATAATATCAATACAAATACAAAATAGTACAAATCATACAGATCAATGCTATGCATGCATTTGTGTTAATTCTCATGTGCCACTAACATCACAGCATCACCAAAGTTTGCGTTGAAAATTCCAATGCTCGCTTCAGGACCAAATGCATCAATTTAGGGCGCCCCTACTGTGGAGTCAAATTATGCAGTAAGATAATCAAGCGGCCATGACATGTTCACATTGGCAAGGCTCCTATTAGTTCATTCTTCCTATCAGTGAAAATTATTTATTTGAAATATCCAAGATTTAAATAATTCCATATGAAAAGTTATTTCTTCAATGGCTGGAGTGAAATCTAATTTCACCGATCAGTCATGCATCTGGCGGCCCCCGTTCATTCATTTACAGTTCTCGGAGTAGTCATTCGCACGTAGTGGTCAGCAGCGTTTTCTCAAGGTGCAGATCAAGGATTGACCACCCTTGGTTGTCATTGAGAGCTGCAGACATGGAGATACATTATTCACGAGGAGGAACAGAGATTTAATCAGTCGAGCCGGTTGGAGTAGAAGCTCCTTGTAGCCATGCAGAGTAGCATTGCGTTAAGGGTCCATGGATTCAGAGTAGCCTATGCATATTTGAACATAAGTTGTATTTCTTTGTGTGTATGAAAGATCACCATGGAGATCACCCAGAACCCCATCTATAGCATAGGTCCTGACAATATCTTTCGCTAAAATACGCGTGGCATACATTTATTGTTAGAAGTAATGAAACAATTATTAACTGTGGGAAATCCAATAAATTGTGATTCAGCAGAAACAGTGGATGGATAACAGTTGGCGTATTGGAAGCTTTGTTTTTGAATTGGTAGACAACCGTAAGATTTGGGGCAATTTTTTTAAAAATCTAAAATCAAGTTAACACAGCTAAGAAGAGAAATTGAGAGCAGAGGGCGGCATTTCATTTCCTTTTTGCCCAATTTCACTATTGACTATGGTGGCTTTTTACACAGGAATCTCATGATTGCCCCTGCAGGAAAAGTGTCAGCAAACATATTGTCGGGTTCTGAAATTAGGATTCCATGTGGTTAGACCGTTTGGAGGGGATGCATTGGTTCTTCCATATGTCACGCTTATGAAACTGAACTGGTGAAGTCTGTAGTCAACAACTAGCTTCGCATTGCTATCATATACATCCTATTGTGTTGCAGTATGGTTTGCCAAACAAAATATCCTGTTGTGGTTTAAGGGAAAGTACTGTGCTCCAAGATGTGCTTAGCAAGAACTGTTTATTATCTATATGGGAAACCAGGTGTTTCCATCCCACATTGCACTTTTGAATCTCTGATGTGCTGTGTTGAAAGATGTGCACCGAGATTTGCATCCAGGTTTGGCTGTGCAGCTGCCAGGGCAAGCAGAGGCTGGGTGGCTTGGAGCCCTGGACTGCTTCTGTCAGAAAACTGGAGTTCCCTGAATGGGCAAACCCCTTTGCTATCTGTACAACTGCATCACACTTGGCTGATGTATCCAGGGTGACCGGTGGCTGGAGCTTGGAACCCTGCACTGCTGCTTTTAACCAATTGGATTCCCCTAAAAAGCAAACACCCCTTTATTTCTTCTGCAACTGTGAAGCATGTCCCTGGCACCGCATCCTGCCATTAGTAGGCCATCAGGCAGCAGTTGCAGCCAGACAGTCTGTGGAAAGGCTGCCCAATATAAACACATTGCCCCCAGTAAGAATATTTAAAAGCTAGAATATCTCCATCTTCAATGCATGATATCAATCAGACAGGAAGTCTTCTTGCATTTTGTCCCAAAATATGTGCTTGAGGGCCCTAAAAGAAAGGTCTTTTTCTGAACCACTCAGGCTTTGTCTCCCAAGCGGTCACTCTCTTAAAACTTTAGTGACAACCTACCTTAATTGATTTGAGCAACCTTAATATTTCCACACAAACTACCAGCTTGCTTTAGGCACTTCTGATAACGAGTACAGCATCCTTACTTGAGGGCCCAGGAATCAGTGATATTCAACCCTCTCTACTCACCTGCAGATCTTTTGATCTGATAGGCCCGCAGCTCACTGAACCATCCGCTGAAGGCATGCCAATGGATAACATCATCTTGAAAGAATTGCAGATAATAGACTTTTTTTATCCATACTTTTAGGGGAACAAGGTTATGCCATCAAGTGTAATCCATATGGTGATTCTGCTTCTAAATTGTGAAAACTCAGGCATGTCCAGGTAAATGTGCATAAGAAGGCCTTATACTGCTCCCTCCATGGATCGTTTAGTTGACTCCATTTTTGCTGCACCAACTTTACCATCCGCTGCTCGCTCTAGTGGCATTTCTGAGCACATAGAGAAGGAGTTGACCCTCATTGATCCTCGACCAATCCTGAAATCTGACAAATCTACACTCAAATATTATGTAACCACTAATTGAATAACCTCATTTTTTCAAAGTACCCAACTTCGTTTAACTACCTAAGCTGATCCTATTGTGGCAATACATGTGGAGGAGCCACCCAACCCCCTCAAGAAAATGACTGGGACAATACTTGCATTCTAATGAAAAAAGCCAATCATTGCATAGATACCGTGATCAATGGCACTGAAGTTGTTGGATCTACACCATTAATCGCTGGAACGATCTCCTTTTTAGGGGAAAACCCAGTGTTACATCGTGATGTTCCTGTCATTGACAGGTGTAGTATCGGCCAACATACAAGGACGTTTTGCCCTGATGTGAATCCTGTGGTCTTGTCAAGTGGCCTCTACTTAATTACTTGTTTTACAAGGGAAAGTAACTGCTCCTCTCCACTCTCTCCATGGTGTTGTGCAAGACAGAAGCCATGCTGCCTATGTACTCGTTTTGACCCAATCCGAATCTATGGCGTCCTAGGGGAATGTGTTAAAGCTCATCTGCAGGCTTCATTGGCATGGCTTTTAATTGGCAAGTGAATAAGACATTTGTCTCTGAATGAGGACAGTCATGGTAGCTGTATTCCAATACCACCATCGTCAAGCCTCTTTGGGATTGGCCTTGTATTTTTTCTAATTGTACTTATTACAGAACTACAGAATTACAATAAGAAAACTTCTGTCATAGGCCATGCAATTTCCAGTTAATTGGGTGGTTTATATGGCTAAATGGGAACTTTCAAGAAGGGCAAATAATTCAATTGGAGCACTTAACAACAATACAGATACACAGTAGAGTGCTTAATAGAGGTTTACAACAGATGCTTAACGGAGTGCTTTTCAGAGCTAACAACAGAACAGATATACAGCGGGGGTAGGAAACAGAAGGGCACAGAGATGAGGTACAGATACACACAAGGCAGGGAGGAGAGGGGAGGACAGTGTTAGGTGATTCAGGTGGCATGGGGGCGATGTGATAGCATAGGTGTTGAGGAGGAGAGGCTCCTTGAAGAAGTGGGCGTTGAGTTCTTTTATGAATTGTAGTAGTGTGGGGGGGGGTCTGATGCTGATGGGGAGCAGGTGGCATAGTCTTGGCGTTTAGACAGAGAAGGCTTGTTTTCTGGTCCTTTCCTTTTTGCAGCAGCGGATTTCAAATAATCATGTTTCCTGGTTTCTGGCGATGCGCTGTCAACCAGAGATTCTGATTTTCTCTGTGAGGTAGCTCGGGGACTTAAGGGCAACACTTGGAGATTATTTGTGCTTGTAGTAGGATCCAGTGAAGGTTGATGAGGGCCGGGGTGATGTGGACTATCTGTATAGACTGTTGATGAGTAGTGCAGCCAGTGTAGGACACTTTTCAGGGGCACAAGGGAGGGCAACAGAAGGCCTTCGAGGAGGGCATTACCCCTATCCATGTGGGATTGGACCAGTGCTTGAATGATGGATCTAAAGCTGTGCGGAGGGAGGTAGGGCTTGACTTTTTGCAGGAGGGAGAGCTGATACCAAGCTGTCTGAGTTTTCTTAGCTATGTGTGTCTTGAAAGAGAGGCATTTCTTGATGTGGAACCCACAGGGCTTGGCGCAGGAAGAGAGCTCAGTTGTGAAGCACAAAGGTTTCATGGTTGATAGCCAGATCTGTATGTCTGGGTGTTTGGTGATGTTGGTGAGGAGTAGGAATTTGGTCTTGGAGGGGTTGAGCTTCATGTATGCACTGGATCCAAGACTGGATCAGCGAAAGGCAGGTCTTGAACCTGTAGATGTTCTTGATGGAGCCTATATTGAGCTTTAGCTGTGTGTCATCAGTGTATTGGTGGATGTGGATGTTATGTGTGGCTAGGAGGGCTCCCAGCAGCTCTATGTATAGATTGATGATCACTGGTAAGAGGATTGAACCTTGCAAGATGCCACAGTTGACAGGTAGCATTGGCAAATAGAACAGTTCATCTGAACAAACTGTTGGCGAGGCGGGACTTGAACCAGCGTAGGACAAGATTGTTGATCCTCATGTACTGATGTAGAGTGTCCATGAGTGCCTGTTGGTCTACTGTGTCGAAAACGGCTGGGAGGTCAAGTAGAACCAGGAGTCAGTGGTGGCCATTATCAAGGATGTTGAGGGTATAGTTGACCACCTGTATGGTAGCTGTCTCTGTGCTGCATCTGGATCTGAACCCGTATTGGTAGGTTTAGAGGTGATTGTTGGTGTTGATGTGTTGCTGCAGTTGTGCGGCTACCTCTTTCACGATTATCTTAACTAGGAAGGGAAGATTGGTAATGGGGCGATGGTCACGTAGGTTGTCAGGCACCAGACTGGGTTTCTTTATTAGAGGGAACAATTGTTCTGTCTTTAGGGTTGATGGGGTAGGTGCTTTGAGTTAAGGAGCTGTAGATGACCTTCAGGTAGGGAAAGAGAGTTTCCAAAGGGGAGTCTTGAGGATGGATGCTGGAAGGATGTTGTCTGTATACAATATGACTTGGAGGGTGGGAAGAGTTTCTACCAGGTCCTCTGTAGAGAGTGTCTTGAATGTTGTCCAGGGTGTGGAGATTTCATCAGGTGGAGTTATGGATGTAGAGCTGGTCTCTATTTGCTGGTGAATCATGCACCATTTGTCAATGAAGAAGGTGTTGATGGCTGTGGGTTTTTCGATGGAGTGTGATATGGCAAGGTCGGGTAGAGGGTTGATTCAGGGCTTGACCGCTTTGAGGAGGGCTCTGCTTTTGTTGTCAGATTCTACCATGGTGGTTTGATAGTAGGAGGCCCTGGCTGTTTTGATTAGTAGTTGGTGGGTCACTGGGCGTTCCTTGAGGAGTGCCAGGTCTGATACAGATCTGGAGCGGTGCCAGGTTTTCTCTTGTTTCCTGATGAACCTTTTGAGGTTGAGTTCTTGCATTTAGTAGGGTGCCGACGGTTTCGGCTTGCAGGTGCGTTGTTTCAGAAGTATGTGTCTGTCAATGGAGACTGAAAGGGTGTTGCTGAGTGCTTCCAGAAAAGAGTCCCAGTTTGGTTGTGTGTGTTCGGTCCATGTGAGGTGGAGAATGGCATAGTCTTCCATGAGGATTCCCGCTTGGAAGTTCTTGAAAGACCTGAAGGTTTGTCTATGTGTTTCTGCTAGGACTGCTTGACGGGCGGTCTGCAGGATGTTAAAAGGCATGGCCAGGTGGTCAGACCAGACACGCTGGAAAGAAAAGCTGTAGTGGAGGGAAGACAGTGCAGTGATGATTAGGTTGAGGATGTTACCTTTCTTGTGGACTGGGTCTTTTATTGACTACGTGAGGCTGACGCATTCAGAAGGCAGAGGAGAGATACCTCCATTGGTTTGGTTGCCTTTTTGCCTAGGAGGTTGAAGTCGTCTAGGAAGATGTTGGAGTGCGTAAGGGTCATGGTGGTGACCAGGTCAGTGAAGTCTCTGATGAAGGCAGAGTTGGGTTTGGGTGGTCTGTAGATGAGATGGAAATGACTGTGTCCATCGGGGAGAGCGGGAAGTGGCAGGAGGTCACTGCCACCAGAAATCCATTAAAGGTTTGATTGGAAACCACTGACAACCATTGTTAACTATTGGGAACTGTAATGTATTACACTACACAAGGGGTCTGGATTGAAGAAGGTCAGAGGTGAATTTGATGCTTTGCTGTAAGAGCAGTCAGTGGTGAGGACAAGAAATAATTTAAATTCACAATGGGGTGTACCAGCAGTGGAAAAGCGGCTGGGGTGGTATGATAATATTTACAGAGAAAAAGTGTCCTCCTTTTCAGCCGTGCTCTGAGTAATAATGAACATGGACAGCAATTGACTTCTGGTATGTGTCCTTTAGGTATCTGAATAGGGGCAGCGCTCAGATACCTGAGGGTTCGTAGCACTATATAAGTGCCAAATTATTATTAATTATTATTATTATTATTATTATTATTAATAATAATATGAGTACCTCACATATGAGGGCAATCCCTTTTAATGATGAAAGTACACTGACTCTGTGTGGTAAAACCTGACAATGGTATGAATACCTGGTCTTTTATGGCAATAACAGGTGTGTGATAGTCTGCCACTCACATGATGTGAATAATGGAGCAAATAATGCTAATACATGGTATATTGCAGATGGCTGGCAAGTAAATATAGAAAAATCATATTGAGCTTTGCCAATGCATGTTGTTGTTGATTTTGTAACAGTATGAATGGGAAAAGAAACACAAAGAATGGCAGTGAATCTTGCATACTGTGTAACGGCACCACCGCCCACGTTAAGGGACCATCACTTTGCTCAGGCCAGTAACTTGGGCAGCGTGCTGTTACCGAGAGGATAGGACCGCCGCATAGTGGGTTGACACCTCAATAAAAGTCTTGTTATCCAGTACTCTTTTGATCAGAAATGTAGATTAATTAATATCTCTCATTGTCAGATAGAGAAGGCTTCTGACTAAAAAATGCCAGGCAATAGTTTTCAGGCAGGATAACAACGTGGTCAGTCAACAGAGTGCAGGTTAACAGAACAAAAGGCCTGGGATCTTTGTAATCCAGTCTCCTGTTCTGTTAATTGTCTTTCTGCCTCCCAGATCACTGGCATTTACTGATCCAGGATGTTTGCTTGCTACCAAGCAATTTTACCGTAAAAGCATGTATTTATGTACTTCGTAATACAATGGGCCTCATTACGAGGTAGGTGGTAAGGGATTACCGGCACCTGTAAGGACACCGGTGCCGGTAATCCCTTACTACCCTATTCCGAGGTCCCTTAGCGATCCCTTCCTTAAAGCCTGGTCTGACCAGGTGTTAAGGATGGGACCCGTTAAGGGACTTCAGAGCTAATAACGGTACCGCAAATTGCGGTACTGTTATTAGCTCCATTCCCATTGAGCCCTATGGGGCATCGAATGGGAATGTGAAATGGTTCCCGGAATGGGGACTTACTGGGTCCTCCAAGGTTGGAATGCCCCGGTAAGTCCCTATTTCGGGAACCCGGACCCGGAATGTGGGAAGGGAGTAGCCATGGTGCTAATAGCACCATGGCTACCTCCTACCTCGTAATGAGGCCCAATTTTTACTATCTTGCGACATTTGTCATGTTCTGTTATGTGTAAAACCTTCTAGGTGAGTGATGGGAAGAATAGGTGGGTGACATAGGGATTCGATCAGACGGGCTGTAGTAGTGGTGTAAGTTGGACACTTCTTCTGTATCTCTTAAAGGCTCATATTCATATTTGTGGTGAATTACATTTACCATTTGCATATAACATCCCCGAGAACATTAATGTACAATAAATAGTTACATTGAGGTAAACTGCAGTGTGCATTTAAAAAATATATGAAAAACAAAAATAGTGTGGCAGATATATAGAAGATAGCTGTTTTAAGAGGAGCAGATGAGATCCTGAAAAACAGTCTTGATCATTAAGGCATGCACTCAACATCAGGTAATTGGCTATATTTTGTTGTTGTATGCAATTATTCTCAGAGGTCATTTCAAAAGTGCTTCCATGGACGACCAAGCCATTTCCTAAAGGGTAAATGTGCTACATGAAACTATAATGTTTGGTGAAAGAATTAACTCACATATCGTGCTTGATACTAGGTATTACAATGTCCAACTATGTTTGCTCTAGCCAGGTCTCTCCAGCGTAGGCTGACATAATAGTCCCAAGCAACTCCAGTGTATAATGGGTAAGTACCCCAAAAGACCGAATTAAAAAGCAGGATTGGCATATTTGAGCGAATTTAGGCTGTACGGAAATCTCGTAAAATCAAGCATGTTGTCGAATATGCCATTCAAATCCATTATAGCAATCAAGGGGAACAGGGGCTGCGTGGGTGTCCCCCTCCCTTTGTCACTGTAATGGGAACGGGATTGCAGGGGTGTCTCCTGCATGGGGACAAAAAGGATCCAGCAGCGCAGGTTCCCAAGCACGCTTGTGCAGGGAATCAGTGTTGCTGGGAGTCAGGAGAGTCAGGGAGTCAGGAGAGTCGGCGAGACACAGCGAGGTGTGCCGTCAAAAGGTAACTAAGGGCAGAGGGGGGCAAATGTATATGTGCTGTATGGGTTGTTTGACCGTAACGGGCAAGTTAGCTATGGTCATTTTGGCATGCGAGAATTTCCATTACAGTCAAACAACCCAAATCCTATGATGGGGCCAACCTCTCAATATCATAACTTGATTCAACATGAGCAGGAACATGTTCAAAGTCCCCCAGGTGTGCTATCTCCAAATCCTCATCATCTGGATCGCTGCTTGTGCAGAGTAGGAAATGCGGATTCATCTTCAGCATTGGTAAGGTTTTCATTTTCTGCAGACAATTAATCTGGTGCCATAAAAACACATTCAGAGTTAATGCTAGTCGCAGAGAATATTGTATATTGATTGAAAACCTGCTTGGTGTTTGCTAAAACCAGGCATACAACTGGGTACTCTTCCGAGATGGAGGACAGCAAAGCAGAGATGCAAACTCCACTTTGCTGCCCTTCTACGCAATGGAAAGTCCCTAAAATGAGATAGAGGGAACCATGTAAACATAAAGGTGCTCTTACTCTTTCATTTTGCACTCCTTAAAATTGAAAATGACCCCCAGTGCTTTCCAGTTTCATCAGCTCTAGTCTAGTGGACGTTTCATGCTATTTGATTTGTAATAGTGGGATAGCTCATTGGATGGATGCATGAACCCTAGAAATCTCTGTGTGATATAATAGTCATAGGCTCAAACAATTAGTACCATTTGATTTGAATTAATTATATCACCAATACTCTTTGTAGGCTTCGAATGAATGCTACCCTATTTCTATTAATATCATATACAATAAGAACTATCCAAAAACAAATAATGACAATAACACAATCTCCCAATTTTGAGACAAAGCTGAAACATGAGCTCAACATAGATATTGGTGATACCCTTTAAATGATTTAGCAACTAGTATAGGAGAGCCAGCAACTTGAATAGTCACACCACGGCCATTGCGTAAACAAAAAATAATTCTACTGTTCGGATTTTATTAACACATGTGCAGATAAGAGACTGATGATAAGATGATTTGATGATTATTGCGTAAGGGAACAGGTTACTTTATGTAGGGATATTTTACATTCAGCAAAATGTATTGCAGTTATATGTGAAAGAGTAAATTAAGAAAAGAAAACACTCGTGGGTTATTATTGGAAACTAAACATCTGAAATAAGACTATTCGTGGTGCATTAGAAAGCACCAAACAAGGGCTTTTATGGAATATTCAGGGGGCATAGAGTTCAAGTGTTACAACTATTGGCATAGAAGATGTTTGGAATTAATATTGCATTGGGGACCTCGGTAGAAGTGCAGCAAGTCTAAATGTTGCTTATCAGTTTGAGCTAGTATTTGTATTTACCCTGCAGTAAATTTCATTCATGACAATTCCGTTTGGCAACTAAGAATCATAGTTGCTCAGAGACAGATAGGAGGCAATATTAAAGGATACTTCCTTTCCTTAAGCCTACAAGCCAATTACAAACAATTTTCAGATGCCACCAGATAATGCTAAAAAAGATCTCAGGCTCACCATATTATTGTTTCGGGCTCCCCCCTCCCCCGGGCGGGGCCGTGATGATCAGTCTGGACTTTCATGGACAATTAAAAAGGGATTATGTGAGCAATCAGGCTCACATTTTGCATGGCCTGCTTGAATCCTGCAGGATGTAACCACCAGCACACCATGCAAACTGAAAATAATGATTTGTTATTGAAATAGTGTTTTCACCAAAGCGCTTTATATAGAACATATGATTATCACCCAACCGAAGTTGGTAATGATTTAACGACTTCGGAAGGATGAAATGCTGAATTGCCCTTGCTGAGATTCGAACCCTTGACCTGCGCATCACAGACAAATCGCAGCAGCAAGTCCTCAATCTACTGAGCTTTCTTACTGGCTAAGAGGAGGGCGGATCATATCACAGGGAGGACAATTCATAGATTAGCTGTATTGGCTAAAAGAGATGAAAAGCATGGTGGCTATGAAATTCACAGCAGTTTTAGGTTTGGAAGCCTCTTCAGTTTTTAGTTCTAGTGGCTATTTCAAAAAAGAAATACATCAATTAGTGGTCACTTAACGAAAAGCAACAGGTCTAATTCGTGGCAGAGTGTTCATTGCGCATCCGTCGATATTATAAACATCCATGACAAGTACAGAAGTTCTGAGTTGAAGGGATTACATTTAAGCGTCTTCACATTTAAGCATCTTTTGATGGCTATCAACTGAGAGGTATATGAGATTGGGGTTTTGTCCAAACATTTGGATCTCTGATGTAGACCAAGGGCCCTGTGATGACTTTGGAATATCAGAGAGTGAACTGGCCCCTTTCCTCTCTCTTTCTGCACTTGAGTCAGACAGATGGGCGGTTTTCAACTCACCAAAAGGAATGTTGACAGGAGATCATCCAGATTCTTAAGGAGGATATTTGGAATGTCTTTAGGTAGCACAGCCAACGTCATAGAATGTTGGGTTAGAATAGCTTTTATGGATTCAATACATTGGGCCTCATTACACAGTAGGCGGTGGACCAAGGTGCTGTTGGCACCTTGGTCCATGCCGGTAAAATACCGGTACTGCCTTGGAGGAAAGGGGATTTACCACCCTATTGCAAGGTTGGCGGGGCGGTAATTTCCCCTTCCCCCATTGCCCTTCCCAATTAACATTTTTACCCCATAGGGCATAATGGGAATCGGGAAGGTGCTAATTACGGTACCGCAAATTGCGGTACCGTAATTAGCACCCTGGCCCAGTTGCGGGTTGGTTTTTAACGCCTGCTAAAAAGCGGGCGTTAAAGTACCAACCCGCAAAGGGACCTCGTAGTAAGGCGGTAAGGGTTAACGGTCACCTGTACCATTACCGGTGACCGTTAACCCTTACCGCCTTCCGTGTAATGAGGCCCATTGTCAACAGTGTTACTGCGACACCATCTGCCAATACAGGATTACAACTCCTCCTCATGTGAGTTGTGTTTAATACAATTGTATCATCAAGCGCGGGGGTAAATTGAAGACCCAGGTATCGATAGAGAGGATCTGATGAAGTGGGAGAGGGACATAGCTTGTTTAGGGATGGCATTTATGTTTTCTGTCAGTATGCTCAGTGTCCTGAGGTTGTACCATCATCACAAATTGAGGACTTTAATACAGAGACAGACATTTATGGGCCCATCATCATATGCTCGGACTTTGATCTGGTGTCCTTTTATATCAATGCCACTGCTTTGTGTTGTCACTCTTATCTATAGGAGCAAGAGCGCTAAACGCAGGATAAAAAGGATATGCAACGGAGGGCAATCTTGTCAAGTGCCCTAGGTTTAGGGGAAAAACAGCGAGGGAGTGCCATGGATCCATGTGGAGGGACTCAGTTTGGAGTAGAGTACGCTCTTCATGCTACACAAATTAGTGTTGAATTCCACCCACTGTTAGACCAATTCCGTCAATCAACACAGTAAAATGCCTTTTATGCATCCATTGATATCTTGCCATGAGTCCGTTTTTGCCATTGGTCAAATTAATATTATGATATGCACCCATTCAAAATTCTGTTTTTTTCCGAGCAGTTAAAGGAGGGTAGGATAGTGTTTTATCTGGTAGCCAGGACTTTTTGGAACACTTTATATTCACATTTGTAGGATCCTCACATGTGTTGTGACTTTGGGTAGGCCTGTATGCTATTCTTTGTGACCATCTTTGAGCTTGATTGGGCATTCTGTCACTATGGTACCTGTGTTTCTGGCAGACACCGAGGATTGCACTAGTTGAGTAGTTTAACTGACATCAATTTAAGATGTACACACATGCTTATGGAATGTGTTGTTTGATCATACCCTTGGCTCCCTACAACACTATAGGGGCTCTGAAGGACTGCTTTTCTACAGATTCATATTCAGTGGCTCCCCCTGCAGGATCCTCTATTTGTTGTCACTTTGTGCAGGCCTATATGCTAATCTTTGAGTTTAAATGTTTTGATTTGCGCCCATTTTTGAGCTTGTGTCTGCAATCTGTCTACTTGATACCAGTGCTATGGCAGATGCCGAGGATTGTACTAGTTGTGTCATTTACTTTAACATCCTTTTAAGGAGGCTGACATGTTTTGACTTCATTGACATCATACTTTTTAGATCTAGTTGGTTGTTCTCCCAAGTAGGATTAAAGGCCTGTCATCTTAAGTCAGATCCTGTTACGGCTTAAATAAATTGCCTGTATGCAGTGAACTCAACACTGTTTGTCGGCAGAAGCGAGGGCATGCCATATATTGACTCCTGTAAGTAGACATCATGGGAACACTATTATGCTTGACTGTGATCAAGCGGACAAACTCATTGTACATACGCTGCCTATGATGTTACATTTGGGACTGTATTTCATTTTATTTTCATTCTATCCTTTTGTAGTAGAGATGGTGCTGTGTTATCATTAACATTGGTGTGAGCTTTAAGAGTCAGTGCAGTGCAGTCCACCATGGTAGCACATAGCCTGCAGCCGGCGACCTGCTGTGACTGATCAGGTAAGTTGAATCTGTGTTTGTTGTATTGTGCCGTGCTCAAAAATGTAGCCTTTATTCCCCTTTCTGGGAATGTCGATTCTGGGTGTGTTGTATTGTGCTCTGCTCAAAAACCTGCCTTTCCCCCCCTTCTGGGTAAGTCGAATCTGGGTGTTTTCGAATTCCGGTAACTGTGGCATTGTTGCTGGTTCTCTCTAGGCTCCCACCTTGACCCCCCCCACCAGAAGGCATGCCATACATTGTTGTGAGTTACTTGTTCCCTGCCTGTGTCTTCCTTTGTTGTGACCCCAATCACCCCTTCTCTTCCTCCCCATGCGCATTTTGAGTTGTGTGCCATAGGGCTGGGCGTCTCTCTGTCTTCTCTCACCCCCTTCTCCTCCACTATCTCCTTCACACCCCCTATGCTGTTCTCTGACTCTCCCATCTTCTCTAACTGCTACTCTATCTCTTGCCCTATCCCTCTCAATAAGTCTGGAAGGAGGGAGAAGTTCAAGAGGGACATTCTGGTCTCCAACCCAGGCTTTCCTATCACTGATACCTACACCATTGCTTCCTCCAGACGGACTCACACTGACATGCTCTTTGCCTTCCCCCTCTACAGACCTATGGACCCATCATCTGGTCTCTGTTCTCTCTCCTTTCTCCTCCTCTCCCATTAAGGGTGGCACTAGGTGGGAGGTCATTTTAGCCCACTCCCACTCCTCCAAGACTAACATTAATGTCTATCTGAATGGCACTGTCTTGGTTCAGAGCCCTCAGCCCAATCTCCTCCTTTTTGATAGGTGTTTACTGCATCTTATCAACTTCCTCCCTTCTCCTGCTACTCATTCCGCCACCTCTCTGGCACCCTCATCCTCCTCCTCTCCACACCATTGGCCCCTCTACCACCTCCGCAGGGTGTACCTCAAGCCTGTACCCCTCCACGGAAGTCTCTCAAATGTAGCAACCTTCTCCACGTCGATACTTTCAACTCTTGTTCTGCTGTCAAACACTCCTTGGACATCTGTCACCTCCTCGAAGAACTTGACCTAGATGTCCTTGCTCTCACTGAGACATGATTTACGGCCAGCTCTGTCATGAGCTTTGACACTCTCCTCCCTGTGAGCTACAAGATCCTCTCCAAACCCAGAACCAAGCGTCCTGGAGGTGGAGTAGCCGTGATCATTCCGGAATGGGCCCGGCCTATGTCATCCCTACACAGGCCTACTCATCCTTTGAATGCCTGGTTTGCAGGCTCTCTATCTTGCCTGGTCTCTCCAACTGTGGTCACAATCTACAGGCCCCCTGGCCAGGACGCCCTCTTCCTCTCTGAATGGTCTGACCTCTCCTCTTCTCTCCCTGCCTCTATTTCTCAACTTCTCCTCCTCAGAGATCTCAACATCCACCTAGATGCTTCTAATCCCTCCTCTGTGCTTTTCTGTAACCTCTACGACACTCTCTCTCTTTCCATTCTGCCCCCTGGCCTGATGCTCTCTGCCGACACACTTTGGTCTCATCACCTCAGACATCCCCCTCTCTAACACTGTCACCACTCCTCTATCTTGGACTGGCCACTTTCTTTTCTCCTCTCATCTGAAACTCTCTAGCCCCCATGCAAACCCCCCTGCCTCCCGAGCACTGGCACCTACCTTCATTCGGCCCATGATGCGTGTGTCAGTGGATGCCTTTGCCTCTACTTTCTCTGCTCCTCTTGGGCCTTATTCACACCCTGTCACAGCCCTTTGTAATCTGCATCTTTCTATTTTATTTGCAAACACCCCTTACATGAGAATCCTGCTGAAGCCTACCTCCAAGTGTAACTCTTGGTATGATTCTGACCTCGCCATTCTGAAACACAAGTGCAGGGTGGCTGAGAGGAAGTGGAGGGCTTCAGGCGCATACTCTGACAAACTGGCCTGTCGCCTGCTCCAAAAGCAATACAGACTCTCTGTCCTGTCCAAGAAGAGAGCACACATTGAAGCCTTTATCTCTGTGGCCTCTAACAACACGGCCAAACTATTTAAAATCAGCGAGGAACTGGCCAATCCTGTTGCAGTCTCTACATCTCCTGTTCCCTCCCAGCCCCTCTGTACAGCTCTGGCCTCTCACTTCTCTGCTAAAACTCAGGCCATCCTGTCCTCTATCTCCTCTTCCTCTCCCTCTTCCTCTCTGCCCCCCTTTGGCCATCTCTCTGTCTCCTCCTCCTTTCTCCCCTTTCTCTGTGACAACACCAGACAAGGTTTCTAGGCAAGTCGGATCTATGAAAGTTTCATCCAAACAGGTGCTCCCTTGCTCCTCCATAACCATCAAGGACTATATTGACACCCTCGTTCCAGCCTTGGGCAATTTCTGTAATCACTCTTTCACCACTCGTACTGTCCCCTTGCCCTTTAACCACTCCCTTGTGCACCCCCTCCTCAAGAAGCCATCTGCCAATCCTACATGCCCAGAAAACTATCACCCAATCTCCATCAATCTTTTCTGTGGCAAACTCTTGGAAAAGCTGGCCATCTCCCAACTCACTCTCCACACTGAATCTCTTGGTTGTCTCCATGAACATCAGTCTGGCTTAAGAGCTGCCAGAGGCATGGAAACTGCTCTCCTAAACACCCATGTATATCTGCTCTCTAACCTTGATTCCAGCGTTCCTTCTGTCCTCATCCTTCTTGATCTTTCCTCTGCTTTCGACATGGTCAACCACACCAGTCTGATCAATTGACTCTGTGAGAACCTGGGCATCACGGATCACGCCCAACCCAGGTCCAACTTGGTCCCTTTCTCTCTGCCACCTCCCTCTCTACCTTTGGTGTTCCCCATGGCCCTATTCTCTCAACCTGTTTCAACCTTTGGCCCACCTGATTTCTACCTTCTCCTCTAACTTTCAGCGTTATGCCAATGACATTCAGGTTTCTTTCAGGCTCCCCTCATCCACCTCTCCTCTCGTGCTCATTCCGGATGGTCTATCCGCGATTCAGGATTGGTATGCCTCAAATGATCTCTGCCTTAATGCCAATAAGGCAGAGATCCTTATCATTGAGACCCCTGCTCTCCCTCTCTCACTCTGGCTGCCTTGGGCCCTCTTCCTTTGCCTTCATGTCAGGCAAAAAACCTTGGTGTCATCTTTGACTCCACTTTCTCTTTCTCTCTTTACATCTCGGCCATCGCCAAGAAGTCCCATTACTAGCTGCACATCCTCAAATGGACTCTTCCCTTTCTCACTTTTCCCCAGAAGCTCACTGTCTCCAGAGCCCTGGTTCTGTCTAGGCTGGACTAATGCAACAGCCTCTTTCTCAATCTGCCTTCTTCTACTGTCTGCCCTCTGCAACTAATTCAGAACAGGATTCCAAGCTTTATCCTGGCCTCAAGCCCAGGGACCATAGTTCTCCAGCCCTGAAATCTCTCCACTGGTTCCCGGTGGCTGCAAGGATCAAGTTCAAGACCCTTTGCATTGTCCACAGTCTTTCTGGGCTGGGGCCTGCACTACATCCAAAGCTCTCTTCCAAAATACCTTAATTCTCGAGGCCTTCGCTCAGCTACCTCCAACTCTGTAAGGGTTAGAAGCTTCTCCAGGCACAGATTGGATGGTAGATCTCTCTCCTCTGCAGGTGCCTCCCGCTGGACTGGCCTCCCTGCCCCCTCACAAACTTTATCCGGACTACCTGAAGTTCTGGAAGCAGCTCAAAATGTTCCTCAGCTCCTCTGCTTTCTCTCTCTATCTCCCCTGATGACCTACCTGACCTACCTGTCTGCTGTACCAACTGGCTGCTGGCTACCCTCAGCGTCTCACTGGGTACCAGGCTCTTTTTTTAATTAGTCACCCTTGCACTGCCTCCGGGCATACCAGGCACTTAGGGGCTGTAACTGTAACCCTACAGCCCCTTGTTCTCCTTGCACTACCCAGAGCCGTGCTGCCCTGGCTGCACTTATAGAGAGCATTGGTGCCCTGTTTTCCCCTCCGCTCTACCTTGCACTCCCCCATCCCTTTCACCTTTCACTTCACGTTCTTGCACTTGCAAGATCTGAATGACACAAAGCTTAGTAAGATCGTTTGTCTTATCCTCCCTCTGTCTTCCCTCCCTTGTCTTGACGCGCCTAGAAACATTTGTGTACAGGTGCATTATAAATCAATTATCATATCATATCAGAAGCGCTGTTTTCATGTGTATTTTGTACACAACTGGAGCACACACCATGGTATACTGAGAAGTAATGGAGAATCTTGATTGTCTTGTATGATCACTGTTGGTTTTTGTAATAAATCACAGTTTTAACGTGCCATTGGCTGAGTCCTCCCTTTATTCTGGGGAAGGGGGTTGAGCCCTTGGGAGTCAGGTGGACCCCCAGATGACCTCTGGCGTATCAGGGAGAATTACCACAACAAGTTAGTAGCAGAGGAGATGGTTTTGCTGCGTTAGTCCAGCACAATGCTGACTCTCCCTCCGCAGAACCTGAAAGGCTGCAGGACCCCTAGCGTGTTTTGAGAAGATGGGGAACGCGTGCCACGCAGAAAGGCCATCTGCAGCAAGCCAGGGAAATATCCTGCCCGAATCCATGAGGTGTCTAGCAGACCAGGAAGGCTAAGTGGCAGCTTTGGGGGATGCAGTGTGTATTGACCCAGCCACGCGGCAACTAGGAGTGTGAGGGTGTATTGAGTATTGTAGAGTATTGTTTAGTATTGTCTATCATTGTCAAGTTTAGTAGGAACAGGAGTAGAGGTAGATATCATTTTCTGTGGTTAGGGCACATTCGGTTCAGAGGTAAAAGGTTCTGGTGAACAACCTAGACTATTGACTCGAAGGCACAGATGACAGAAGTTATGTAAATAGTGGATTTCCTGTGGGTTGGGCGTTTTAGCTTGGGTCATAGATGACGGTATTCCCGTAAGGTTTAGCAAGGGAGCTGACCTAGATTGCGGAAGGTGATTGGTTTGGTTAAGTCTCGAGGAGATGTATTACTTGTAAAGCAGCGCTACATGTAGAGTTTGAACACAAGAAGATTATTGGTATACTCTGCTAGGAGGCAGGAAGACAGCTGTGGGGTTTGGGTTGGGACTGTGTGTATTTTGGGGCAAAGGGATATAGCATTGTGTGACCAGTGATTTACTTTTAGCACTACGTTTTCTAGCAGTTTGGTGACATCACTCATATGTTTGCACATGGGACTTTGAGAACACGAGACGGTGAGGAGCTTGCATTGGAAAGCTTGAGACTGGTAGATGAGGTGGACCAGTGGCATGCATAGAAGTTTCTTGCACAAGATTGTGGGTGTTCCTTGAGGAGGCAGCGATTATGAAGGGGCGGTGCCTGGAGCACACCTGACAGGTCATGGAGCCAGAGAGGCTCACAGAGAAATAAAAGCATTGTGATTACACTGTGTTTTTCTGTTAAGAGCGGACGATTGAAATCCTGAATTTGAGGTCAGGTAAGAGCAAGAGCAATGTATCAAAGGAAGTGCAGGGTGACATGCCCCTACAGCACCTGTGTAAGATCCTCCCACCTTGAATGGATGAGATCTACAAGTATAGCATAGAATTGACTAAAAGTACCAAGGACACATTGACCAAACCATGGCCACCATGCAGAGGTTTCTCCAAGATGTGCAGCAATCACTTCTGACACATATACACAGCACCTACATGGGGAAGAAGCTAGTAGGCCGCATGGCAATATTGAAGTAGTGAAGGCTATTTCAGGAGGGCGAGAGGGACGCAGTAAGGGGGATGCATGAAGTCGTCAGTAGATGCTGAGCCAACAGGAGGTACAGGGGCCTGTGCCCCGACCTTCAACTCCCCCACCCTCCTCTCCCCCACCCTCTCCTGCAAGCGAGAACGCTGAGGAAACAGATGAGGACCATGGGATGTAGATGTACCCATTACGAAAGCTAAAAGCAGCAGAGGGATGCTCAAACCTGATATATAAACCGCCACCATACACCAAGGAAGAAGGACAGAAGGTGACAGGGCAACCGAGCGGCAAAAAAGGTGTGAGCATTGAGGCACAGAAGGGCGTGAAGGAGGGGCTAGGGGGCATAGCCACTAAAAAGTGAGTAGGGAGAGAGATCCTCCTAATGCTGGGAGGAAAGATGAATGGAGAGGCAGAGGGAGCAACCAAATAAATAGAAAGCTGTATGGGGAATAGTGAAAAGGGAGAGAGAAGAGAGATTAGAGAGGGAGCGTAGAGAGAGGGACAGGGAGGAAGAGAACGAGCAGTAGCAGAGGGAAAGAGAAGAGAGACTAGAAAGGGAGTTCAGAGAAAGGAAGAAGGAGGAAGAGACGGGGCAGGAGCAGTAGGAAAGGAGGAGAAGGGAACACAAAGAGATCAAGAGGTGGATGGAAACAGATGTCAATAGACAGGGAACAAACGAAGTTGCAGGTGGAGAGAATAGTGAGAGAGCGCTCATGCAAGGAGGAGGAGGAGCATGCAATCAGAGAAATGACACAATGAACAGTGAACACAGGAAGTGACAGAGTTGGAGGGGGCAGATGAGAAGAGCCAGACAGCACAACCACACAGTTTAGGACTACCACTGTATTAGACAGAGCAGGCCTGGGGGCCTACGGGGGACAGAGTGGACATGAATTGCGTGACATCGACCTCACCATGAAGTCTAATGCACAAACCACTACTAGGAGACTGAGCTTCAAGGATGACCTTTGCAATAATATAGGCTCTGGGTCAGACAACTAAGGAAGGGATAGTGGGGAAGAGGGAAGTGAGGGACTAAGGCTCCATTTCACTGGGAAAGGTGCAGGTAAATGTGTAACATGGGAAAGGGGGACCAGCAGAGGGGGAGCTAAGGGTGACAAGGATGATCGAACACCATGGTCGGTGGATGGGTTAAGCAACATCGATGATGTAGTACATTATGTTGAGAGACTTAGAGACCTCCGAGTATGAAGGAAGGGGGAACAACTATAGTATATGTTCTAGAGAGAGGATCACAGGGGGATCTGACAAATGTGCCCGAATACCCATAGAAAAAGCCATAGATGTATGTACTGACATTAGAAATACTGACAAGGATTTCAGATTGACTAGTAGAGCGAGTGGGGAGGTAGGGTTCACACAAATGCCCCTACTGGAAAAGGGGAGGGGGCGACCTCAATATATAACATGGAAGCATTTTGACAAAGAAAATGTGAGATGTAGGCTACCTTTGTTAACCACGGATGCAGGGAAATGGATATATGAAAAGGAAAGAATGACAGCGGGACAAACATTAGCAGTGGGGGTAGTAAATGGATTACTTACTGCTGATGACGATCCAGGACACGCGCACGATTGTTCGCCATTTGCAAATTGCAGAGCAGCCGTATGGCAAGTGTTAAGGACACAATACCTAGACACGTCAGACATTAGTGCAATTATGGCCCGCAAGATGGGCCCTGACCAAGACCCCTTACACTACATTTAGGCTATCCAAGAGCTTTGGCACCTTGAAACACGAGAGCCGTGGGACAAAACAGTAGCTTTATTTTACCAGAAATTATGCCAGGGACTGCCAGAGCCTGTACAGAAGCAGTTAAAACAGTTAGTAGAATGGCCAACAGCGGGTGCACATACAATGAGAATGGGGTGTTGTGTGCCCGGAGGATCAGAGCGGAAGAACCCCCGTGGCGACGCTGGAGCAGGAGACCCTGGCATGCGGGTGGGCAGGGGAGGCAAGGATGTAGCAGGGGCAAGGCATCAGGCACCTCAGGAACCCCATCCAGAGCTGGGCATTCCTCGTCCCCCTCCCGCAATGGCCTGGGAGGCGATGATGGCAATCAAAATAAGGAGGCTGCAAGCACGGCCACAATACAGAAAGGCACAGAGGAGAAGCCATTAGGAAACACTGTCAGATCCACGCTCTGCAGCAGAGCGCTGACCCCGAGGCACAACGCGGGAGGCACAGTGAGGCATACTTGGGGACGGCAGACCCCCCCAACAGTGACATTGGAGGAGACGCAGGCATGGAACCTGTGGCAAACTGAGGGGAATTGGTAGCAGTAACAGCGGGGTACTGCGGTGCGTGGCAGAACCGTAAATGATCCCTGAGGGACTCGCTGGAGGACAGGAACACATAGGTCCTCCTGCCAAGCTAGACTCATAAGAACGAATTAAAGCACTGAGGTGCCGAGATGTGGATGTGGATGTGGGCCAACAAACATCAGAATGTACCCGCACTGCAGAGGAGGTACTACGGCTGACCGGACTGCTGTCTGGAATCTGCAAACCATGACTGGAAGTGCCCTGAAGCAGCAGAGAAAGCATATTGCTATAAGCGGAAGGCCAGCCAGGGAAAGGCTAAGGGATCACGGAGCACTGGGAGAGAGGCCCATGAAGATAGTGGGGTGTGTCACTGGGGCTTCCACCAGATCAAGAGGCCACGAAACCATAGGAGAGCCCTGGGGGAGGAAAGGTGGAGACCAAACACCGACCTCCAGGGCCCTTCCTCAAAATACATCCCCTCTCCTTCTTCTGGGATGAGCCTCATCGTGAAGTCCCCCTCCCCAAGAGTGTACATGTAGCACCCCACCGAGACCCCATACCCAGCCCGCAGAATGGGTAAATCACTATCGCAATTGCAAACATATGACTCTGCACCAAGAGGCACGCTGAGGCAACCCGCCTCACAAACACAGATCAATGACCTGCAAGCTCGTAGGGGGAGAAATCACCTTTGACACAGCAGTACAAGGAAACGGGAAGCAGGGAGACCCCCCTTCCGGGGTGTGCGTCTCAACCCACCATCCCTGGGGGGGCGAGGCAGCAAGCTTGACCCAGACCGGGCAACACTTCAAGTGGACCAGGTCTCCCAGGGGGTGGGGGGACCCACTGACCACCCACGGAGATGGAACAATAAAAACAGGATAATTTCCCCGGCACACGAGTGGGGGTTGAGCTCAAATTGTGGACCCAGCAAAGGAGAAACAACAGGGAAATAACATCCCTTGTAGGTAGACGCCCCGGGATCCTTCCGGGGGCGTGTGCCCGCCTAAAGATGATAGGCCATAAAGCACCTGCCTCTAGTGCAGGACCTCCCGTGTGAAACAAATGAATAGGGGTCACAGTGAAGGGGAAGAGCTGTATCCCCCGCACCGAAACACTGAAAGGTCCAAACGAAGCCAGCTGGGGTGTGGGCCCCTGGGACTCTTTCCTGTGGTGTGTGCATGCCCGAGTAGGGAAACTCTGCTATGCATCCGCGATCTGGTTGCTGGACAACATTTCCTGGGAACCCACAAAGGTGATAGCAGCCCTACCACCTACTCATGCAGAAGGAGGATGCAGGACTCTGGTGAGACGGCCGTGAATGAACTGGAGGGAGTCCCTCCAGGAAGGCACGGAGAACCGAAGTGGACCGAGCCCAAGCAAAATGACTTACCGAGTGGCAGACCCGACGGAGGGCTCCATGTCCATGCAAAGAAACATTGCAACCATTCCACAGGAAATCAGGGACATGCGGGCAGACATTGGACAAAGGATCGAAAAAATAGACCAGCACGTGGATAAAATGGAAGACAGGCTTCCGGGACTGGAGGACAATCAATCATCAATTGACATCCTTGAGACTCCGTTCGACACCAGGTTGTCCTCCCTGGAAAAGAAAGATGAGGAGAGAGCCTTGCAAATGGATGACTTTGAGAACAGGGAAAGGGGAAACAACCTAAGGTTCTGTGGCCTACCAGAGGCAGAAGGGGAGACGGAGAGAGACATACTTGTGATCCAGTAAAATACCAGAAATGGGTGGATGCATTGGCTGGGTGCCAGGGAATATGGAGGGGGGAAGGGAATAATTAGGGGGAGGAGGAGGGATGAAGCACAAGTTTACATGGTTAAAAGGGGGGCAGTTGGGGATAGGTCCCTCCAGGGGGAGGGGGTGGGAGAAGTTGAGAGAGGGGAGGCAGTGGTGTTGGTGGTTCCAAGTACTGTCACGCCCTCTCACACGACCTTTCCCTCTTCACACCTCTCCTCCTCAGGCGCCTCTCGCCGTAGTATTTCCCATTCACACCACCAGCAGGGAAAACACGGCAGGCGGAATACCATGTTGGGCGGATCTGCCTCGTTTCGCCCTTTTCCGCGTTGGCGTCTGCCATGGCGCCTCTTGCACAGCCGGCAACGTCAGAATACCAGGAAGTGCCGGCAGCTCCAATCACTGGCCACGTTGCGCTCCACGCAACGTACGCGAGCAGTCACGTGATACGTCACGTGATACCACTCGCCCCTTCAAAAGAAGCCGGCAAACAAGACTCTTTGCTTCACAGCTACTTCAACTTCTACGGAGGACTGTCACGCATTACCCTTGCTCTTGTTTGCTTCGACCTTGGAACTCTTTTCGGATTTGCTATTGGATTACCCTTGGATTTTGGCGTGCTCTCTGATTTTCTGGACATCCGACCCCTGTTATACTCTGGACTTGCTCTTGGATTGCCCTTCTGTTTTGCAACCTTCGGATTGCTTCAAGCCTTGCTACAGATCTTGCCACACTCCACGAGGTACTGGGAAGGAGTGCCTATTACATCATTCCAGCTTGCCGTGGATTTCCCTGCGTAGGTTTTCTACCTACATTCCATCTCTATTAGGTAAGCTGGTGTCACTGCATCTTGTTTAACTCTTTCTATCAATTGCCCATTGCCATTATAGAGTATATCCCTGATTATAACCTTTTGCCTTACAGCACTCAGGGGTCCTTCCGGCGTTCTCAATACCAGGCTGACGACAACACTCCTTCCTGTGGCCCCAAAGATTGCTCGGGCAGTGGTTATATTCTGCTCGAGCGGTACTTGGGGACGGAGGCATTTTATAACTGCACGACCATCAAGTCGGACCCATCAAGTTAGAACAGACTGTGAAGCCTTATGGTCGTCCAGTTATGGATGTTTCAGCCGGGGACCCTGTGACTGCTTTAATGCAAGCAGTGACATCGCTTAGGACAGATATGGCAGTTACTACCACTGCCCTCCGCACTGATTTAGCCTCTGCCACTACTGCACTGAACCATCGTCTTGATGCCATGCAAAGCACCCGACATCCCTTACCTGCTGACGCTGAGTTCGGCGATGCTGCCTCATCCCAAAACACCCCCATCACTCCACTTACTTTGCCAGTCCCGTCTGTGGTGGTTCAGACTCCATTTCCTCTAGCAGCCCCTGAGAGGTACCAGGGAGATCCTTTGAAATATCGCACTTTTATAAATCAGTGCAAACTACATTTCTTATGCCGACCTCAAGCTTTCTCTGATCCAGTCTCTAAAGCGGCTTTTCTACTCTCCCATTTGTCGGGTGTAGCAGCCACATGGGCTAATCCGTTTTTGGAGAGCAATCATCCCGCTCTGTACGATTTCGAATTATTGACTCAAGAAATGGCTAAGGTTTTTGACACTAGATATAAAGCTCAATCCAGAGACATGGAGCTCTTAGATCTCACTCAAGGTCGATCTACTCTCATTGAGTATATTACCAAGTTTAATCAACTCGCCACCGAGACTTCATGGCCAGAGAATAAGAAGGCAGTGATCTATTATCGGGGTCTGTGTGGTTCCATGAAGGATGCTTTGTCTGTAGTGCCCTCCCTTCCCTCACTTTATCTTGATCTGGTAGATTTAACCTTGCAAATCGACGCCAGGCGGGCAGAACGTAAGGGGGAAGCAGGGATATCCCAGAGCTCACCTTCAACCTCATCTAGCACCTTACCTGAACCCATGCAGATCGGCGGGGTACGCAGTCCTATTACACATGCCGAACGGGAGCGCAGGAGGGCAGACAACGCTTGCTACTACTGCGGACTCAATGGGCACTTTGTAAAGGAGTGTACCCGTCGACCAAGAAACAAAGCTCCGGGTTTTCCGAAGACTCGCCCTTGAGATCAGGGGTTGGGGCGAGTCCTATACCTAATACCTCTGATCTTGCTTTTGGTCCCGTTCGACCTGTGGTGGTGCAAGCTTCCTTAAACCTAGCTGCAGGAGTTTCCCATGCAATACAAATAGTGATCGACTCTGGTGCTACTGGTTGCTTTATAGACATAGCGCTAGCCAATGCTCTAAACTTACCTCTGGTCCAAAAGAAACACCCCGAACCAGTTCATGCAGTAGATGGGACGTCATTAACCTCTGGGCCGATCTTACACCAGACAGCCCCTTTGGAATTAGTCATACAGGAAGTCCATAGAGAGACCATGTCTTTTGACCTCATAGCTACGCCTCAGTTTGGTGTTATCCTGGGCATTCCTTGGCTAAAGAGGCATAATCCTTTGATTAACTGGGGTACAGGTCGGGTACTCTTTGAATCCGAAACATGTCAATACTACTGCCTGCTTGAGACACCTCAGGTTTCCAGTCCCGCAGACATCCTAGGGATAGTCGCTTCATTAGACATAGAAGACAGGTCCGATTCCCCAGACACACACATGATAGGGGCGGTCACAAATAACATGCCTCCTGAGTATTATGAATTTCGGGCAGTGTTTGACAAAGGCTCTGCAGAAGGCCTTCCTCCACATCGATCTTACGACTGCCCCATTGATTTAATCCCAGACGCCCCTATCCCAAAGGGGCGGATATACTCCTTAACCCAAACAGAGGAGCGAGTCCTTCAGGATTACATACAGCAGGCGCTGCGTCTAGGTCATGTTCGCCCATCAACCTCTCCAGCTGCAAGTCCCATCTTCTTTGTGCCAAAGAAGGAAGGGGATCTCCGTCCCTGCATTGATTACAGGCGTTTGAACGCCATCACAGTAAAAAACCGCTATCCTATTCCTCTTATTACCCCGTTGTTGGACAAACTTACTCATGCCACAATTTACACCAAATTGGATCTACGGGGTGCATACAATCTCATACGCATACGAGAGGGAGACGAATGGAAGACGGCTTTCTGCTCACGACAAGGGCTGTTTGAGTATACAGTTATGCCGTTTGGTCTCTGTAATGCTCCTGCTACGTTCCAGCGCTTCATGGATGACATATTTGGCGATATCCTGAACACATACGTAGTAGTGTATTTAGATGACATATTGGTCTTCTCTTCCTCTCTCGATGAACACATCAAACACGTCAAGGAAGTGTTGTTACGTCTGCAAGCCAATGCACTATTTGCTAAACCTGAAAAGTGTATTTTCCATACCAGCCAGGTTGAGTTCTTGGGGTTCCATATCTCTCCTGGAGGCCTCTCCATGAATCAGTCCAAAGTTCGGGCAATAAACGATTGGCCAATTCCGACCACACTCAAGCAATTACAGTCATTTTTGGGTTTTGCCAACTTTTACCGACGGTTCATAGCTGGGTTTTCTTCTATTGTAGCACCACTCACTGCGCTCACTAGTCCTTCAGTCCCCTATGTCTGGTCCGAAAAACAACAAAATGCTTTCGATTCTCTGAAAACTATGTTCACTACTGCTCCGGTGTTACAACACCCTGACCCTGAACTCCCGTTTGTCCTTGAGGCAGACGCATCCTCTTATGCACTTGGAGCTGTACTGTCCCAGCCATGTCCTGCCACTGGTCGGCTACATCCGGTGGCATTTCACTCTCGCAAGTTCACAACAAGTGAATTACACTACACAGTCACAGAAAAGGAACTATTGGCCATTAAGGACGCCTTACAGACCTGGAGACATCACCTTCTAGGAGCAAAACACCAGACGGTGGTGTTCTCAGACCATAAGAATCTCCAAGACCTTGCCTCCTTGAAATGTACCAATAGTCGACAAGTACGTTGGCATCTTTTCTTTGCCGCGTTCGACTTCGTGGTCAAACATAGACCTGGTGTAGGGCATGGGAAAGCAGACGCCCTGTCTCGTTCTCCTGGGGGGGATGTTCTACCATCCTTCCCTGAAACCTTGTTGAGTGAGTCTCACGTAGTTTGTGTTTGCACACCATCACCTTCATTGCAGTCCACCATACGACAATGGGTCTCCCGATATCCACAGTCACTTACAGAATGGGATCCCGTTATGCAGGATGGGCTGCCCTTTGTACATGGGAAGCTTTTTCTTCCCACGAGTGAAACCAGGAATTTGGCGTTGGAATGGTCTCATGATGCTGCCATTAATGGTCACCCCGGGCAGCATCGTACCCTGGAATTACTCAAACGATGGTGTTGGTGGCCGGCTATGAAACGAGACGTACAGAATTATGTCAATACCTGTCCAATCTGTGCTCAGGACAAGTCACGTAGGGGCCGGCCTTTGGGTCTTCTTCTTCCTCTCCAGGTTCCTCCACGTCCCTGGCACACGGTCTCAATGGACTTAATTACTGATTTGCCACGCACACAGGGTTTCGATACTATATGGGTTGTTGTCGACTCCTATACCAAAATGGCTCGTTTTGTACCATGTAAGGGAGTACCCTCAGCCCCGGTTTTGGCCAGGCATTTCTTTAAGTCTGTCTTCTGTCTCTTTGGCCTGCCTCATGTTTTGGTGTCCGATCGAGGCACACAGTTCACCTCTCGTTTCTGGCGGGCCCTCACCTCTCTGTTGGGAATTGATGCTCATTATTCCTCTGCTTACCATCCAGAGAGTGACGGGCAGACTGAGAGGTTTAACCAGTCATTGGAGCAATACCTACGTTGCCTAACGTTACAATATCAGGACACTTGGCTTAATTTATTGCATCTTGCCGAATTTGCTTATAACAACTCTTTGCATTCTGCTACTGGTTTTTCGCCATTCTTCGCTCTCTATGGCCAACATCCTCGTACTCTTCCTCTGCCAGATTACTCCTCTTCTGATAACCCCGCTGCCTCGGCCTGCGCTAGGGATTTAGTGTCAGTACATGCCCAGACTTTGATCCATTTGCGTGAGGCCCAATCTTCCATGAAATCCACAGCTGACAGGAAGAGGGCGGAGGCTCCTGCGTACAAGGTGGGGGACAGGGTTTGGCTCTCCACTCGTCATTTACACATTCCTGGTTGTCGCAAACTTCTCCCTCGCTTTGTGGGTCCTTACAAGGTGGCCAAGGTTCTGAATCCGGTGGCTATGCGTCTGGCGGTACCTCCTGCTTGGCGTATCCACCCAGTTTTCCATGTCTCCCTGCTTAAGCCCTGCCCTGGTCCTACCCGATTAGTTGCCCCTCCTGCTCCGGTCTCTGTCTCTTCTCCTGATGTTTTTGAGGTCCAGGGTATACTGGGTTCCCGTATACACAGGGGTGGGCTACAATATCTGGTGGATTGGCGGGGTTATGGCCCTGAAGATCGCTCCTGGGTTGCTGCTCGTGATGTTCACGCTTCTCGCCTGGTGGCCAAGTTTCATCGAGAGCATCCTTCCAGCCCACGCGGTCGTGGGCCTTTGAGGGGGGGCTCTGTCACGCCCTCTCACACGACCTTTCCCTCTTCACACCTCTCCTCCTCAGGCGCCTCTCGCCGTAGTATTTCCCATTCACACCACCAGCAGGGAAAACACGGCAGGCGGAATACCATGTTGGGCGGATCTGCCTCGTTTCGCCCTTTTCCGCGTTGGCGTCTGCCATGGCGCCTCTTGCACAGCCGGCAACGTCAGAATACCAGGAAGTGCCGGCAGCTCCAATCACTGGCCACGTTGCGCTCCACGCAACGTACGCGAGCAGTCACGTGATACGTCACATGATACCACTTGCCCCTTCAAAAGAAGCCGGCAAACAAGACTCTTTGCTTCACAGCTACTTCAACTTCTACAGAGGACTGTCACGCATTACCCTTGCTCTTGTTTGCTTCGACCTTGGAACTCTTTTCGGATTTGCTATTGGATTACCCTTGGATTTTGGCGTGCGCTCTGATTTTCTGGACATCCGACCCCTGTTATACTCTGGACTTGCTCTTGGATTGCCCTTCTGTTTTGCAACCTTTGGATTGCTTCAAGCCTTGCTACAGATCTTGCCACACTCCACGAGGTACTGGGAAGGAGTGCCTATTACATCATTCCAGCTTGCCGTGGATTTCCCTGCGTAGGTTTTCTACCTACATTCCATCTCTATTAGGTAAGCTGGTGTCACTGCATCTTGTTTAACTCTTTCTATCAATTGCCCATTGCCATTATAGAGTATATCCCTGATTATAACCTTTTGCCTTACAGCACTCAGGGGTCCTTCCGGCGTTCTCAATACCAGGCTGACGACAACACTCCTTCCTGTGGCCTCAAAGATTGCTCGGGCAGTGGTTATATTCTGCTCGAGCGGTACTTGGGGACGGAGGCATTTTATAACTGCACGACCATCAAGTCGGACCCATCAAGTTAGAACAAGTACACAGAAACGGCAGGAGGTGATGCAAAGGCAAAATATAAAGGGTCATGGCAAAGGTTGGGATCTGAGGGGAGGGGACACTGTAAAAGGCAAACCCTGATCATCCCAATTTCTGAAAGCTTACCTGTTCTGGAGATGGGCTCCCTAAATGCCAGGGGCATAAACTCGGCCACAAAGAGATCCCTTTTGGACATGGATTTTAAGAGCGCAAAGTTGGATTTTCTCTTTCTCCAGGAAACCCACTGGGAGCGGGGTAAGGAGTCGGCCCTCCGTGGTGCTGGGATAGGGGAGGTATACCACGCCTCATATAAGACCAAAAAGAGGGGAGTTGCGATTATCATGGCTAGCGATCTGAGCTTCAAAATAGAGGGGGTCATCAGGGACCCGAAAGGCCAGTACCTGTTCATCAAGGGGGAACTACAGGGAACCCCCCTCATGCTAGCAGCGATCTATGACCCCAAAGAGGGGCAAGTTGCTTTCTGGGAAAAGGTAAGGGACAAATTGAGATTGTTCGCGGAAGGCCTTATTATAGTTGGGGGCGACTTAAATATGGTACTAGACTCCAGTAGGGATTGGAAAAAAATGTCAACACAAAAGCCCACGCCACCAGAAGACTTCACATCCCAGAGATTCCACAGAATCAACTGTGAGCTGGGCCTAGTGGACATGCTCCCAGCGTCCCTAGTGGGAGATCGCTCCTTCACATACTATTCGAAAATTCACAATACTTTCACCATGATCGACTACATTCTGGTGGAAGAAGCCCTACACGGATACACACAAAATGTGCGGGTAGACCCAGTCCCGTGGTCCAATCATGATTTGGTGCAGGTCACCATGAAGGGGGGCTGGGTACGTCAGCATAGGGGGAGATGGAAGAGCAACAACACGCTCCTGAAAGATAAGATAATAGCCCAAACGGTCCTAGAAAACATATTGGAATACTTCGACCTAAACAACAATGGAGAGGTTAGCCCACATACCCTGTGGGATGCCTTTAAGGCCACTATACAAGGCGTCCTGATAAAAAATAGGGGCCCTAAAATAAAGGGAGAGGGACAGCCAAGAAAAGACCCTACGTGAGAATATAGCACAAATTCAACCGGGAAGGATGCTGAATGGTTTTGTTACCCCTTGTGGGATATATTGACCCACTCAACAGCATTTCCCCACATCACCAAGCTGCAGTGGCAGAGAACTCACAGAATGGTTGTGCTGGCTCCTGTGAGCGCCATGGCTCAAAACTGCGTTTAGCAACAACAGCAAAAATGGCTGCACCGTCCTGCTAAGCACACATCGGCCCGGATGGAACAAAGGGGGCACATTGAAGGCGATTGCCAGTGATTTCCGGCATCAATAAAAGGAGGAAAGTGGCAAAAGCCAAAATCTCAATTGAAAAGAAACCCTTTTTCACCTTAAAAAAAATGCGGTTTTGACGCCATTTCCCCATGTTCCTTAAAACCACTTTGATGCATAAGCCCTACCAAGCCCTGTGTGTCTCACTGTGCCTCAGCAAAACCAGGCATGATTTTGAATTGACAAGCCCAGTCAAACCAGCTCTAAAACAAATCAACTAGGAACTTTACATTTACTTACACGGGAAACACATTCATTTTCTTTGCAAAAGTATCCAAAACTCAGCTGTTCAGAGATAGACTCTAACTAGCTGAGCCATGTCCGTTTGAATGTATCTGTGCTGCAGACCAACTCCAACATTCAAAAGAATAACTGTAGCTGTAAAACAGTATGTGAATCTGCTGGAGATGAAAAGTTGAATTTAAGAAGGAAAGGCCAGCTGCACCATGTGTAAAAAAAGAATTGGCCTTTTGCAAATTAAAGAAAAACAAATAACTGTGTTTTGGAATAGTACACTGGTGAATGAAAGCCTGCCAGTCTTTAGCAATATGAAGGGGTTTGTTGATGGTGAGACTATATAACATGGGTTATTTTATGCAACCTGCTTGCTTTAATTCTGGATCTAAGATCAGAAATTAAAGATTAAAACTATGGTGGCTGGAGTTGCAAGTTGAAAAACAGGTTTTCTGCTTGGAGGGGTGGCACCAAAAGGAGGGCTCTCTCTCAGCAAATACTGACAACCCCCTGATAATTACGGGGTTGAACAGACTTTTGTCTCTGCTGGGACCCTGACAATGAATCTCCCAGGGAAGGAAGCCTGAAGTGTGAAGGTGCAATATAACTTCAATCAAGAGAGAAACCCCCACCATGCTCAAAAGGAAATGACAGTTGGCAGCAGTTGAAGGACAGAAAAAAATGGACCCAGGAACAAAGAGTCTGCCATTTGTTTCCCAAAGACTATTTCAGGAATGAACTTTCAAGACTTCTATCTCTGCAGCAAGACTTTGAAAAATTGTAAAAATGTTGCAGTTTAAAAGTGATTTTTTTGTGGTTTCCTTATAGACATGGTAGAAATGACTGACACCCTGGGGGCAGAAAGGGCAAAGTATTGAGGATAAATTGGAAAGTATCAATGTTGCAAACATAACATTTTGTACATACATCCCTGAGGATAATTTGCATCTGTGCATAAAGTTGTGGAATTTTAGGCCAAATCTTTAATGCTAAAAATTACCAAAATGTATCAGAAGGGTGAAACAAGGTCCCACCGACTGGAGGATTGGACTGAATGTGCTGCATATAATATGTAACATGTGTATATAATTTACTAAGAGATTGCAATGGTGTAAATGTATGTTTTGGCAAATTCAGATTTACAGTAAAGTAAATGTGGGAGTTTTTGGACATTGTAAAACTCACCTCATAAACCTGACATCATTCCCTTGGAAATCCGACCAGTTGAGAGCAAGGTGGAGACTAGCACCCCGGCCCAATCCAAGTAGTTTAGGGGCATGCTTTGTTAACCCTGCCCAGCCTATATTTTGATGATGGCATTATGCACTATAAATGGAGTAATCTTCCAGATTCAGACTCCAACTACAAGGCGAAGCATTGCTGATCCTACTCCAGGGCCCACTGTAAAACCCAAGCATTGCTGATCCTGATCCCTACTGGCTTGCTGCCACTCACTGCATGCTGCCTTCCTGCCATCCTGATAACCTGTAGTATCCAGTGACCAGAATTGCCAGTCCAGAAGTGCTACCTGGTGACCAGAACTGCCCAGCTGTTTTGCCAGGCGCCCTGCCATGTAGTGACCGAACCGTTGACTGTCCAAAATCCAAAAACAAAAAAGTGGACTGTGAGTATTAATTGCCACCCCACCTAAACCCATAGCCTATATTGTCTTTGTCCTTATCACACTCCTAAATCACCCTATCCTTATCCTGATACCTTGTTCAAACTGTCAGAATCATTTTTGCAATTCTGCTCTTGATTTCTAGTGCTATCTAATTTTGCCTTGTGTAAATCCTAAGCCCTTAGTCCTATTTCGAGTGATCGGACTGGTTCTGCCAGGGTTGGGCGCTGGGGTGATAGGGTTCAACTCGCAAATCAACCCTGCAGCTTACTTTATCCCTCTTTGGTGGCCTAGCCTGAATACTCTAGTGTAGAGTAAAACTATTCTTGTCAAAACTGATTTCCTTTCCTTTCTCACTGCTCCATTTTACTCAAGGCGCAACTTTCTAGATCTTACATAACTCATCCAATTTACCAGCTAGAGACTTACTCTCACTTCCCTATTGTACCTGTGATCTATAGCTACACCCCAACCAAAAACAACACACTTAAAATCTGTTTTTATTAAAAACCGTTTGGGTAATTTCAGGTGGGAATTGCAAAAGTGCAAAGTTTCCAACGTGTCATTTGCTGCAATCTGTGTTAAACCTGCCACTCATTTTCGAACTGTATGGACCTAGCTTGAGATACAGCAGAAGGTCTGGAAGCCCCGGTAATGAAAGACAAGGTCATTGAAGCGATAAAAACAATGAAGGGGGGCACGACGCCGGGGGAGGATGAATTCACGGTGAAGTTTTATAAGACATATCGATCCACCCTGGCCCCACACCTAGCAAGGGTTGTGAGTGCAGTCCTCGAGGGAAACATCCTACCTGAGATGATGATGGGTCCATCATAGTGGTGCTACCAAAGGAGGGTAAAGACCCGACGGAATGTTCGGCATATAGGCCAATCTCCTTATTGAATATAGATGCCAAGATCCTAGCGAAGGTCCTGGGTAAATGGATGGAGACAATAATTCTGACCCTGGTCCACAGTGGGGTTTATAAAATGGCATCAGGGAGTGGATAACATCCGGAACACAATTAACCTGATGCACTATGTACAAGAGACCAACCTAAATGCCAGTCTGCTATCCCTAGATTCAGAGAAAGCGGTTCACAGGGCGGAATGGAGATGCATGACCATCCTCCTACAAAAAATGGCATTTGGGGACCACATGAGAAAATGGGTGTGGGCACTATATAGGGCACCCACGGTGAGAATACAGGTGAACGCTGAGCGGTCTGCGTCCTTTAAGCTTACTAGGGGTAAAAGACAGGGATGCCTGGTCTCCCTCTTCATATATGCGCTAACGATGGAACCCCTAGCGATAGCAGTGCAGACCCACTTGGGAATCCAGGGTATTCAAAGAGGACAGGTCGAATTCAAACTCTCCATATTCGCTGATGACATTCTGGGATACCTGTTGGATGCCCCGATTACCGTCCTGGCACTGCTTTCTTTGATCAACACCTTCGGGGCCTTCTCGGGGCTAAAAATTAACAAATACAAATCCAAGCTCATGCTGCTCTGGGAAGTCGACCCTGAACTAGACCTGGTGTGCACCCTCCTAGGGATTACAGTGGAAACGGTGGCAATTCAATCCTTAGGGGTACGACTGACAAGAGAACTCACGTCTCTGGCGACGGCAGATTTTAACCCTCCAATGTCCACCATCAAAGCAGACCTAAACCGTTAGGGCAGTATTATTTTGTCATGGTACGGCCACATGATGGCAGTAAAAATGAATGTCCTGCCAAGATTTCTATACCTGTTTCCCTCCCCATAAAAGTATCAGAATCATTACTTAAGGACCTCCAGAAATCAGTGCAGAGGTTTATATGACAGGGCAAGGCCCCCAGGACTAAGCTGTCCACTCTCACCCTTCCCAGGGAGGAGGGGGGCTTCAGCCTTCCAGACTTTCGGCTATACTATAAAGCAGCCCAACTGAGGGTACTAGTGGAACATATGCAGGATGATATGGGAACACATTGGTCATATTTAGAAGACATGGAGACACATCCGCTCAAGGTAAGGGATCTGTTATGGGCCCCACACAAAGATAGACCAAACAGATTATTTGACCACCCCACACTTGTCGACATGGCCCTCTCCTATGCCTTCTCTCTGGGGACCTGACATAAAATTGCGAGACAGGGGATTCCGGAACGCCGAAGATTGGTCAGACATGGGGTTAGAAAGGGTGGGACAATTGTTCATAGAGGGAGAATTCCTGTCGTACGAGGCAGCAGCTGAAGTCCTGGGATCGGGGAAGATCTCTGTATTTGAATATTTGAGGCTGAAAGGGCTCCTGACAGAGCAGAAATGGGAATTGAAATTAAAGCGGCCACTAACTCCATTAGAGAAAGCGATAGGCTCAGCGGTTACTCGGAAGGGGATGGTCTCCAAACTGTACGGGGTCATTAACGCCAGTGACAAGAAAGGCAGGGATTGAAAAAATTCTGGAATGGTCTAGCAGGGGAGTAAATCACAGACAAAATATGGGGTAAAATATACAAGGTAGCATTTCATGGAAACCTGTTCACAGCAGACATGGATCATCATTTCAAGATACTTCAGTGCTGGCATAGAGACCCACTCAGGATATGCAAGATATTTGCAGGGGTCTCAGCGCTGTGGCCAAAGGGGTGCAATCAGATTGGGTCACGAGATCATGTGTGGTGGCACTGCCTGCAGTTACAGATTTATTGGGGGAACTTACAGGGATGGATGGCAGAAATCATCAGGGAAACACTCCTACTAGACCCACTGCAAATGCTATTGGGGATACCCACTAGGGATCCAGAGCTATATAGGTACCCCAGGATGTGGGAGACCATGCTACAGGCAGGAAGAGTGGCCCTTGCCCAGAAATGGAAGAGTGCAACAATCCCGAACAGGGAGGAATGGTTGAAAAACATTAAAAGCATGTTCCTGATGGATACATTTGACTGCATTGGTCAATGATGACCTGGGCAACTTCATTTCAGCCTGGGATGGTGTTAAACGAAAATGGGGATGGGATGTACACTGAGGAAAGGAGGAGAACCTGGCCTGAGGGGAAGAGTGGTAACAGGCAAACACATTCTTAATATATGAAAGCGGACATCGCTCTCGGGAATATGAAGGGTTGCTATAGGCTGGACAAATAAGGATTGTGGTACCCTGCTGGGGGACCAAGGAGTAAATGGACGCAACGACCAAGAGAACAATCATGCCATTTGTACCAGTTATGCCTAAATCGATCAAACAGAAAGGTGTGCTCTCGCCGGGAGGGGGGGGCACTCACTCGGATGACGGTTATTTAATATTTTGATAACAATGTGTATGAAACCACCACTCTTTGTTTGTACGGGGAGGGAGGAGGATGGCAAGGGGTTGTTCACAAAGATGTAACAATGCTTTAATGTGATATGTAACACACGGTTCTTGTTTTGTTCTTTAAAATGTCAATAAAAATCAAAGTTAAAAACAGTTAGTAGGTATGAAGGCAAAGCCTTGGCCAGAAATACAGCTCATGATAGTACACCATTGTAGGCTCTTGCAGGAAAACATTAGGAAGAAGGCTGAGTAAAGAAAGCAAGAGGAAGCAAAATAAGTGCAGAAGAAACTATCGAAGCATGCCTTGGAAGGGGCCGTACTGAAAAGCGCAGGCGCAGAGGGGACACAGCAGCAGCAGTACACACCACCGCCCGCGGGGGGAGTATTCATGGGGTGAAGGAACATGCAGCATGGGTTTCAAGGAAGATGGAGAGGGGGGTCATCCAGAGTACGCAGGTTTGGGTCACAGATACATCACAATCAAGGGGGTTTCCCAGGAGAGTTTCGAGGATATGGGCTGCAGGTGCAGCAGGGCTCAGGGATGATGTAGGGGGTTTCCAACGTTAAGGGAGGGAGCCACCATAGTTCTGGTTGTGCGGCCAGATGTGGCACATTCCGAGAGTGTGCAGAAACAAGGGAATGCAACAGAATTGAGGAGCACAGTAACAGCAGGCATATCAAGGGGACCAAGTTGACTATTACACACAGGACCAACCACAGCAACAGCAAGGACCAACACCAAATGCACACATGCAGACACACCAGCCTATGACACAGATACCACAGATGCAAGCATCCATACCACAGTATTTGCAATCATCCCAGATTCAAGGCAGCCCACAGCCAGTGCCACAGATACAGAACAGCATGCAGCCAAATAATGGGACAATGGAACATATAGACACCATAACAACTCCTAATCAAACTCCAAAGCTTGCCTACCTCCACCATAGCCTTCCATCTAGTGTACCGCCCTCCTGGCCCCTTTTCTGAGTACCAAGAGGCTCTCTTACATGCTCTGTCCAACAAAATCAAAAAAACCTCCAAGATAGTGCTACTAGGTGACCTTAATCTTGGCCTCAACGACAGGAACGATGCCCAAGCCTCTACTCTACATAAAGCCCTGTCCACCTTAGGGTTTATCCAGTCCATCACTGAGCCTACCCACACAAAAGGCCGGACGCTTGACTGGGTAGCACATCACAACTGCCCCATCCTTATCCCCGAGATCTCCCCCATCCCCTGGTCAGATCACTTCTGCATCAAATTCAACATTGCCACCACCACAGGGGCCACCAGACCCAACCCAGCTTTGCCAGCAGCCCTCTCTAGAAGCTCACGCAAACTCACCACTGAAAACCTCCTTCCTCACCTCCTAGTTCCTGCCCTTCAACATCCCTTCCCGAATGATCCAAACCTCCTCGCTAACACCTTTAAGCAAGTCATCACCTGCGCTGTAGATACCATAGCACCGCTCACACTTAAGAAAGCGAAGAAATCTAAGCGCTCGAACGCCTGGTTCACCCAAGATCTTATAGAATTACGGTCCTTAAAAAGGCGCCTGCTTCCAACCTGGAGAAAAAACCCTAACGATAAAACCAAAACAGCTTTCAAAATTTGTTCTAAACAGTACAAAACAGCCATCACTCAGGCTAAAGCTGCATCCTTAAACTCTAGAATCAACAATGCCAAATCTGGAACCAAAGAGATCTTTGCAATCTTCAGGGACCTTGAGACTCCTACCACCCCTCCTTCAACCATCATCAAGGATGAGTCCTGGTGCAACACTATTCAAACCGCCATGCTAGACAAGCTTGACACGCTGCACGCTAAAATTATAGTGCACCAAAAAGCTTTACTATCCATCTTAGAAACACAGCCCGCCTCCCCTCCACCCACTGCACCCACCCCAGCCGAGGAATTACCCACCTTTGACTTCTCTGACCTGACTGAAGCAGAAGTTATAGACCTTATCAAATCCATTAAGCCTTCCAACTGCAAAGGGGATGCCTGCCCGGCACACATCATTAAAGAATGTGCCCACTCCCTGCCTCCCCTCATCACCGCCTTCATTAATTCATCCTTCCACTCAGCTCAGGTACCTACCTCACTGAAGGCGGCCTGGGTCCGCCCACTCCTAAAGAAAACTTCCCTTGACCCAATGGTCCCAGGGAACTACAGACCTATCACTACTGTCCCCTTCCTGCTAAAGATTCTTGATAAAGCAGCTTAGCTGCAAGTTCAAAAATTCTTGGAAGAAAACCAGCTCCTAGGGCTACACCAATCTGGCTTCAGACCACGGCACGGCACAGAAACTGCCCTACTGGATCTCAAAAATCAAATCGATGACTTAAGAGATGCCGGCAAGCCTGCTCTCCTTCTCTTGTTAGACCTGTCAGCCACATTCGATTTGGTAGATCACAAGACCCTATGTCATCATCTGTCCTCCACTGCCAGCTTCTCCCCAAAAGCCTGCGAATGGATATCATCCTTCATCAAAGAGAGAGTGATGAAGGTGTTCTCTGACTCCTCAAGTGCTGTCCTTAGACCTATCAAATGCGGTGTCCCTCAAGGTTCCTGCATATCACCAACTCTCTACAACCTCGTCACGAGGCCACTGTTCCAACTTCTTGACGCCATGGGCATCGCATATACCAACTATGCGGATGAAACACAGGTGCTCATACCTCTGACCCGTGACTACCAGACAGACACGAATACTCTCAATCACATCTACTCCACAATCCAGTCCAGGATGGCTGAAAACTGGCTGTGCCTAAACAGCGAGAAAACAGAACTCTTGCTAATTGGATCCACAACCACACTCAGTAAACTCAATGCGCAATACAGCGCATTTACAATAGACAACATCCCCATTACCGTGTCCCAAGCCATCAAGACTCTAGGCGTATACCTGGAACCTAGCATGACCATGGACAGACAGGTTAATGCCATCGCTTCCTCAGCTGCTTACCACTCCAAACTAATTAATGCAGTGAAGCCTTTCCTATCACAAGACAACTGGATCACCATTGCTAGGGCCATTATAGGATCTAGGCTAGATTACTGTAACGTACTCTATGCCGGCACCTCCCAAAAAAAACTGTCAAGCTTTTCAAAATAATGCCTTGAGGGCCGCAACGGGAATAGATCGCAGAGAGCACATCTCCTGGGTGAGAAGGCAGGTCCATTGGATGCCCATCAAAGAAAGGATAATTTTCAAAACACTGGCCATTGCACACAAATGCATCCATGGACAGGAACCTACCTACTTAGCTCAGAGGATCACCATAAAAACACACGCCAGACCATCTAGATCGCCGTATGCCAATCGCCTCACTGTTCCCCACACACGAAGAGTCAGAGCCGGTGGCTCCAGTTTCCCTACCTTGGCTGCAATTCACTGGAACACCCTCCCTGCCCAACTCAGGATGATCGAATCACACGCAACCTTCCGTAAAGCCCTGAAGACTAAGCTTTTTGCCTAAAATTGCCTCCTCCTATTGTCTCAGTTTACGACTGTCTATGCTTACTGTGCCTGACTTGTAACCTACTGTATTTGAAGTAACTGTTTATTAATTGTAATGGGCTGCTATCTTGTAACCCTCAAGCAAGCCTGCATATATATTCTTCTCAGCGACTCTATGCCCAAGGGTTGCAGCACGCTATACAAATACTAAAATAAAATAAATAAAAATAACAACAACCCCCATTAGGAACCTGGGGGGTCACCAACAATCAATTTTCTGGGAATGGGATGTCCTTATACTCTCAATCGGAAGGTCCACAGATGGACTTGATGTGCTCCATCCTGTCGATGACACCCAACCCTGCGGAGGAACCTTGCTTAAGGGTGGCAATAGGTGACAACACTTTTTCCTTTATTGTAGACACAGGGGCGACTAGGTCCTGCCTTCGAGAGAGAACATATGGGTTGTCAGGTGATGCCATGAATACTCAAGGATGCTCTGGGGCTATGGAACTGGTTCCTTTTACAGACAAGGTCTCCCTTTCCATAGGAGAGCAAGATTCATCTTTGCCTTTACTTTACTCTCGAAAGACACCCGTAAACATACTGGGACGAGGTATTATGAGTAGACTAAACATGACAATCTAATTTACAGACAAGGGAATATTGTGCTCTACACCAGTACATTTTCTCAATGCAAGAGAAATCATTCAAGCATATTGTGGACGGAAGGTACAGAGGGGGGTGCCAGTGGAGGAGGAGTTGTTCCAATACAAGATTTAGATTGTAATTGCATGGCTCCCAGGGATTCAAGGGAAGATGTGGCACAATACAAACGAATATTTGTTCAGACCAGAGATACAATTGGATGAGGCAGAAGGGACAATAGTGCCACTGAAGACCGAGGCAGTGATTGTGAGGGACAAATGGATAGCACTACATGGAACAGATGACACAGGTTGACCATGGCAAGCAGTTATTGCTCTAGCTGAAGGGTACAGATTAACCACAGTGACATACAAAGAACTATTTAGAGACAACAAATCAGACCATGAGATGGTGTTTGAAATGAGTGTAACATATTGGGTTAAGATACATTACAGAGTGGTACCACAGAGGATGGCAATGGTGCTGGAAGAAACACCATCCTTCTGTGAGGAGGATTTGGCCAAGGTGCCCAGCACCCTACAGACAAACAGTCCCTATGATGTGGGGCTTTTGAAGGGAGTTGGGGGAGTCAAGATCAAGCTGAAACCAGGAGAAATCTTACCCAGAGTAAAACAGTATCCACTATCAAATGAGACAGACAAGGACATTTACGAGACAAGTGTAGCATTAGTGTAGAGGGCATTCTAGTTCCATCTGAATCACCATGCAACACTGTACCCAGCAAAGAAAGGAAAAGGGGGGTCATGGCATTTCATCCAGGACTCGGGCTCCATTAATTGTATTGTTGACTTAACAATTACTAGAAGCAGAGTATCCTCTGGATCTGAATCCAGCAACAATTGTGTGCACCATTCCAGCGGAAGCTTCCTGCTTCACTGTCATAGACTTGAAGAATGCCTTCTTCTCTATACCACTACACACAGACTCACAAGATTTGACTTCCTTTATGTATAGAAACAAGAAGTGGAAACATACAAGACTTACTCAAGAGTACTCTGAGTCACCCTCCATATTCAATAGGGCCCTCCAGATGGACCTAGGTAATGTACAGATAGAAAGCACAGACATACGGTACGTAGATGACATTCTGATCTGCAGCATAACAGAAGAACAGTGTAGAAATGACTGCATATGCTGACAGTGTTAGCTGACAAGGGATACAAAGTGGACAAAGCCAAACTATAGTATTGTCAGAAAGCAGTGTTATACATTGGACAGATGATTTCACAAAATGGTCAACAGGTGATGCAAGAAAGGGGAGCAGCAATATGCAGGACAGCAAAACCCACGAGAGTGAGAGAGATGAAGCACATTTTGAAGCTATGGAATTGGTGCAGGGCATGGGTCTTTGACTACAGTATGTACATCAGACCTCTACTGAGTTCTCTGAAGGAAGCACAGAAAGCACCTAAGACAATATGATGGACAACAGAAATGGCTGAGGCAATCAATGAGCTGAGGGAAGCAATATAAATAGCTCCAGTGTTAGGGAACTACACAAAGAAATTATTTTTATTCTCACACTCTGCTGGGGTAGTGATGAAAGCAGTACTGACCGGAGAAAAGCTTGGGGCTATTAAAGTGGGAATCTTGACCCAGTAATGAGAGGACACTACCCTTGCGAACAAGCCTTGGAAGATGCTGCATTCATAGTAGACAAATCAGATAGTACTACCATGGGGTGCAGCACCACACTTTACGTGGAGCATGCCCACTTTGCAATACTGGAGAAACCAAAGAGCACACTGACAATACAATGAGCATCAGGGTCCGAGGTGTTACTATTGAACCCATCACTTAAGGTGGTGAGGTGCAGTCTTGTTAACCCACTGACTTTTCTTGCCAACATTTTACAGGATGGTGTCTACACATACAACTGCAAGAGAGAACATAGAGGAATTCAGTGATACCCACAAGGTGCAGGAGGATGCACTTGAGGGGGGGAGACATGCTTTGCATTGACAGGTCTTCAACAATTGACCAGACAGATGTGTTCAGACATACAGAGACAGTGGTGAGGCTAAGGGAAGAGGTAACAAGTGAGGTAGTGGCCAGTGCACAATTTCCATCACATTATTCAGCACAGACAGCAGAACTAGTGGCCTTAATATTGGCATTGGAACACAGCAGAAAAAAGGAGGTGGCCATTTATTCAGATTCAGCGTAACTGATATTAACAGTACACTCAGGACTGTCACGATGGATGAGGAGGGGTTTCAGGAGGGCTGACGGGTCACCAGTGCAGCATGCACTTTTGTTTGGCAGACTAGTAGAAGTTATCCATTATCCTGAGCAAATAGCCATAGTGACATAGCACACACACAGGGGGAGGACCCTATCACAAGGGAGAATAAAGCAGCAGAAATGGAAAGCAAAGTGTGCAGCATATTTTGGAGAGCTCCTAGAAATGGAGGCCTTGTCACATGCATGTGACTATGCACAGACTATGATACTAAAGGAAGAGTACAATGTATTACCAGAAACACAAATAATGGAGTTGCAGGGAGTAGAAAGTTCTATGGACTAGGAGGGGATGTACAGTATCTCCGACTGATGCCCTATGGGGAGAGGATAACACAGGGAAAGTGGTAATGCCGCTAGCATTACTGCACACAGCGCTGACATAGTTACATTATCAACACACAGAGGGAAGGAGGCCATGGCTGTCCATGTTGGAGAAACATGGTTCTGTCCTAACTTGGTGGAACATGTGGCTGAATTTATGAGTAACTGCTTGATATGTTGTGAGAGGAGCCATATCCCGCCCTGCGGGTCCATTTCAACATCTCCATGTCGACTATGTTGACATGATCCAAGTCTGCCAAGGGTACCGCTACATGATAGTGGTTGTGTGTCCATTCTCTCAGTGGATTGAGGCAGGCCCCTGTTCCCATCCTGACACCCTCAGGGAAGCCAAATTCCTGTTCCGGGAAGCATTCCCGCGATGGGGCGCGTGTGAGGGCCTGCAGTCTGACAATGGCCCTCACTTTGCCAATGAGTTGTTCAAGCACATTACAACGTTGCTGGAGATTCAACATAAATTCTCCTGAGCTTATCACCCACAAGCAAATTGCGGTGTGTGAATTTCTCAACTGCCTTTTGAAGAAAACCAGAATTGGATCCATTGCCTACCCATCACACTCTTTGCATTGCGCAATACGCCCTGATCTGACTACCATTTAACTCCACATGAGGTGGTGACAGGACGGCGTATGCAACATTCCTGTACAAAGATAGTTACAAAAAGACTCTTGACATGATGAACATTTATTGGCAATTAGATCAAGCTGTGCAGTGTGTACAGTGCATAACCGACAGGCCTCCGAAAGGCCACAGAGAAACAATAACATTGAAGGAGACGTCCTGCCCGAAGAGGGGGGTGAAGGAAATAGGTGGAGAACCAGAATGCTGGGAGAGACCACTGATGCTTGTGTATGGCCAAGTATACACAGAAGAAGGATGGAAAGATGGAGTAGTGGGAAGCAAAGCACACACTGTAGTACAATCACAGTTAATGCAGTTCAATGAGAGAACAATAAATCCATGAAGGAATGGGGTGCGAGTGCGAAGCTGATCACTTGGGCAGAACTGAAATGTTTTCCGTGTCAATAGTTCCAGTGGTTCAGACATATATGAACGCAAAATGGCTGCAAATTACCCGGTGGGAGCAGATGTTGACGATAAACTCTACAGTGAATGTATTCAACGCAATAAAAGAAGAGCTCCAAGCACTAAGGTTGATGGTGCTCCAGAATAGATACGTTCTGGACCTGCTCACAGCAGTGGAAGGAGGACTTTGCACAAAAATAGGGAGTTCCTGTTGCACATTCGTACCTGCCAATAACGGAGAGAATGCCACTCTGACAGAAGCAATGGCCCAACTGTCAAAAGATGCATGCCAAAATAGACGAAGAAGTGAAGGGTGCTGGAAAAGACCAAAGATGGAGAGGAAACCTCTGCTCATGGATGCCTTCACGGCCATCCAATGGACTGAAAGTATTACTAGGGGCACTAATATTGGTACTAGTTGTACTGTGTGTAATCAATATCTGCATAACTCAATGCTGCAAGATGACAGAGAAGTCAATAGGAATGAAGGTGACGATGGATGTGAATATCAGAGGTGCAAAGGACAAGATAGTGGAGGAAAGAGACATGTTGAGAAAGAGAATAGGGGAATGTCCACTACTCCCCAGGAATCGATGAAGATGGGCAATCCATATGACAATAAGAACTATGGTGGGAGCTTCGTATGATGCAACCCAGAAGGAGAGTGCAAGTACATGACCTGGAATTTTGACGATCATGCAAGTTACTATGGACACCTAGGATGACTGGTCAAGATATGGCTACCAAGAATAAAGGTAGTACCATATACTGAAGTGGTCGACAGGTCGACTAGAGGGGGGACTGAAGAGAGGGTCCCAAGAATGCCCCTCCTCAACCCAGGAACATGACGGGACAGAGAGCGAGAAATGCTTGCAGCCACCCATCTCATTTTGGATGAATTCTAAGTGCACTAATGGCTGACAGGTACACAGAGGGGTACCCCCTCAACCAGCCATGCAGACCGAATCCAGTACACATCCTTTCAGGAATAGGGGAGACAAAGAAGATTGTGGACAGAAACCCTTTGATGGACAGTCTCGATAAAGCACAAAAAGACCATTTGCTGACATCACTAGTGACACCACGATTTAGCAGCATAAGTCATGAAGCACACTTGCAGTCCTGCACTGCATTATACAAATGCACATTCGCATAAACATAGAACATGCTTACACAGCTCTGTAGCTAGAGGATGGTTACATACACATACTTTCAAAGCTTTGATTATTTTTCTCATTAGTAAATTGCAGTAACACAGAAACACACGGCAACAAGAGATCCAGAGCAAGCTTGCAGATGCTTAAGGCCAATAAGTCTATGGTACTAACAGAGTATATATGGAGCTCGGTAGGACCATGCACAGGTAACGTATAGATTACTTAGCATAACACGAGCATGGAGAAATCATATTATAGGTCTAAGACAAATTACAGCAGGCCTCACGCCACAGAGCATGAGACAAGAAGAGCTTATTCAAGCTGCACAGGGAGCAAAGCAGGCTCACAGCCAAGATCAGAGATACATGGTCACAATACACACTGTAAGTGACAAAGAGACCAGCTGCAGAGAAATTGAATAAATCCTCATAAATACAGACTCAAGAGCTCGATTTTGTGGTCTCTAAGCACATGATGCAGCCGAGCCAGACAATGGGCATTCACCCATGGGGGGAAAGCAGAGCCGATTCCAGCAAATCAGACGAGGAAGGCAAGAAGTGTTGCAAAGTAGGAGCGCACTTGCATAGGCAAAGATGGTATATTACTAGTTACAATGCAGACACATAATCATTTCACAAAACCTTGAAGACGTGCACAGAGGGCTGAGAACCAATTTGAGTCCCAGGCCTGGCGAGATCAGCTCCAACCAATCACAGCATAGAACATCAAGGGTGGATGACAAGGGGCAAGAACCAATGGTAAATCCATTACTTTGCAACAATGTATAGATAGTTTCTTGGGGACAGGACAGATCAGCCACCTGAAATGCAAGTACTAGTAGAATAACGTCTATAGGGTACTTCCATACATGTTACCACTCTCGATACCCAATTAATTGTGGGGAAAGGTTTTTGGGGAAGGGCCCAGGTGATGACGCAATACTTCTACAAAACTGGAGCGCACAAGATGGAATACTGAGAAGTATGGGAGAATCTTGATTGTCTTGTATGATCCCTGTTGTTTTCTTAAATAAATTGGAGTTTTAACTTGCCGTTGGCTGAGTCCTTCATTTATTCTGGCGAAGGGTGTTGGGCACTTGGGAGTCAGGTGGACCTAAATGTGACTTTAAGAAAGTATTTTGAATTAGCAAAGACAATCTTTCTCATAGAAATTCCATCCCTCTGCTCAATATGTAGCATGTGCAATAGATGTTGCCTTAAAAAACTCGATACATGCTTAATGCCTTGCACCCCAATTTATGGTGCAAGTTTATGATCGCACATTTTGATTGCTAGTTTGCATTTGACATTTGCTTGCCGCAGTGCCCATCAACGTTTGGCTCAAGGTATATGCCAATGTAATCAAAGATCCTCACCACTTCAAGCAGTTTATTGTTAAACAGAAATCTAAGTTTAGACTTCTTTCTCCTACCTACAACCATAATATTTCAATTTCAGCGTCATCAACCTAAACATGATTGTTACAGAAGTTCAAAAATCGCATAATAGAATTTTAAGAGCAACCCTGATTGTTGCCTGTAACACTCCATCATCTTTTTATTTTTATTTTTATTAACCATGTTATGGTTTATACAAACCTTTCATGAAACATTCCCTCCCTCCAGTCCATAACCAAAATCCATCACATTATTATACAAGAATCCTTTCCCATCCCACTTTCATTCTCAATTCCCTCCCTCCTGAGTACAAATAAATAACAGAAAAAACAAGACTATGCTAAGTCTAGAGTCTCATTTCAGATCAAGTACCTCCATAAAAATGTAGTTATTGCTAATACCACTTTCACTTTTTCTCCCAATATGGGACCCTTCCACCATTTCTCTTTCGTTAAGGTCCTGCACTCCAGAAGAACCTCATAAAGAAACTTCCTTCTTGTTAACTCAGGGGCATCACACTTGAGGAGTAGATGTTTGGTTGTTTCCAGATAGATCTTACAATACCTACACATAGAGGAATCCACCCTCCTATCGCTCCTGTTTCCCCAGTGGTCGGGAGAATATTAAGCCTCAATCTCATGAACACATTCCTATGTTTATTTGAGGGGAATTTTATCAAGTACTTTGGGATTTGGCTAATAGCTCTTTGCTCCCTCTTAATAATCAGAGAGACTTTGTATGCCAATCTCACGTCTATGGTCTCAATCCAGTTCTGTCTCCTCAGCTTTGTTTTTATCTTGTCTGGGTTATTTATCATTGTTTCCTCATCTAGGCCCGAACTCCTCTAATACCGCTCTGTATTTACATTTCCAGGCATCTACTGTTCTATCCCTTGCTAACCCCATCATCTCCAAATACCATTAATGGTATGAGCTTGCCAATGATTCCAGTGACATTGTTAGTAGACTTTGCCAGCAACAAGTCAAGTCTGTTTGGTACAGAATAACGAATAACAGGAAGCAAAAATGCATCAATGACATATTCCTTGCACTACCGGAAAGGAGATTGTACTATTCCTATGGCTGATAAACTTTACACAAGCCGAGCTACCATGATATAACAGCATTATTCATGTTAAAAAACCCAGTTGGAACTCCAACGTTGAACAGAACTTCCCAAGGTTTGAAGACTAGTGTTGGGAAGGAGATAGTCCTAACCCACCCCCCTTGTCCCAAGCGGGGTAAATAAACTACGTGTGGGCCAAGGGGCGAGATGCCCCCACCCCCATGACAATCATACGCATGAGATAACATAAACAGTTGCATCAATAACATAGTGTATGTTCCGAGAAGAGACACCATTTTCTATTAGGCCAGACACCATCGTTTTACTAGGCCTAAAAATACACCTCTGTAAACTCAGCTCTCCAGTCCCTAGCACCTCGTACAGAGAGCCCAAGACATCGCCATCTCCTGCCAGCTGTGTGCAAGTCTTGCTCCCACGGAAGTCCAGCCGTTCCATGTTGCAAATCTTTAGTCTCTTTTCCGAAAAGAATGTGCACCAGAGAGAGCGTGAGACAGAGACAGGCCTTGGCCCAAGTGCCCATTCCTCTCTACTAAACTGCCTGTGCCCTCGCAACCCCCACCCCGCCAGGCAAAGGACCACCAGCCCCGACTCCCAACTTCCTTTCATGCTGATACACATCTGACCCCCTTGCGCTGACCATAACAGAACATCCACCATAGGCTTAATCCTGTGCAGCAGTATATTTCCCCAAAAGCAGCACACATCTGTTTGCATCATGAGGCACCAGGAAAGGCAGACTGTAGATAAAATCCCTGGGGAGGGCACCTGGCAGAGGGAACTGCACTATCAAAGGAGCCCTGAATATATCGGTCAGCATGCCAGTATATTATGTCCTCTTTCCTAAGTACTCCCATTCATGTGATGATCAGGTGTCCACCCACCATTATCCTTGATTTGTTAGTTCCTGTTGTTTAGCTTAGATGTTAGCATTGTAGCGCCTCGTTCCTCTGACCTAAACCACATAGATGAGCCCAGCTGACCATGTGCACCATGATCGACTGAGAAGCAACAACAAATGGAGCCCAGTCATCCCATATGGAGCTTGGTTTAGTATATGTTTACAGCCAATCAACTGTGCTGATGTGTTACCTATGTATGACATCACTTATGATGCTTGGTGCCTTTTTTTTTTGTACGTGCTGACTGTGGAATTTTTGCCAGGGCACTCTCGGGCAGCAGAGTTCTTTGCTGTCATTTTTATATTATATAAACTTTGTTATCCTTGCAATTTATCTCTTGGTCTCATTCCCTGACGGGGTGTGTTATCATTTTGCATTACTCTTGGGACATGTGTATGAGTGGGTGCCTTCACTAGGTTGAATGCTGGACTGAGCTCAAGAGAGGCAAGAAGAAGCCTTTCTACAGGACTTGGGCATGAGCAGGTGGAGAGTCAGCATTACTCAACAACGTTTCTAACTTTTTGGAATCCTATTTGACATAGGGAAACGATCTATTGGCTCCTATAAACTGCCTTACAATGCCTTCCCAAGATGTTTAATGGGTATACTGAGAAGAGGAATATGGCATTTAGGATTAGGCTTCACCTCAAACCCTTTTTATCCATGGGCACAATCTTTGCCTTCCTCTACATTTTGTGGATTTTCCCCTCCATGACCATTGCATTAAGCAGTTTGGTCAGTACTGTTCCCCACGCCACTTTCCTTTGATTGATCAACTTGGGTGGAATATTATCAGCTCCAGGTGCCTTCCCATTTTGAATGCTTGCAATTGCAAATGTAATTTCGCTTAAATCAAAGGATATAACATCTTCCTGCTCCAATTCAAGAACTGGCCCATCTGACCATAAAGGCAAGCAAATGTCAAATTGGTCAGAGCAAAGTGGTCTACCTTGGTCATGAGGTAGGAGGAGGTGAAAGAAGTCCATTGCCTAGCAAAGTACAAGCTGTACAAATCTGGGCCACCACTACTACTCAAACCCAAGTGAGAACCTTCCTAGGTCTCACTGGGTCCTACAGGAATTCCAGGACCATAGCTTCTCCTTTGAATGTAGTCTCCTCTCCAAAAATCCCTAAAAAGGTTAGATGGTGTCAGGAATAGGCGGTTGCAAGACGGTTCACGTGTGTCTCAGGCAGCAAAAATGGCAAGAAAGAGAAACCAAATGGGAGTCCTTGGACGATGGGGTTTATTTACACGAAATGCTACTCATTGCGGCGACTGGAGGTTGCCGTGGAAACTATGTGACTCGTTGCTAAGGAGGGGTAACGTTCGTCTGAAATCACGACATTGATCAGGTGATCTTGACTATTTAGCCACACCTCCTCAGGTGCTCACTGCTTCTGATTAAGTATTTCGGCGTTAGGTTCTTGTTTCTTCGTATTCTACAGCTTTCTCGTGTTTTTACCTCGACTTTGAACTTTACTTGGCTTCTGGATTACCCATGTCTGTTTTGGCATTTAACTCTGTCTCTGTCTCTGAGTAAAGCTCCCACTTCTGGTCTTAAGACATATGCCTTTAAACGGTTGGTGTGAAAGACTCTGGGAGCCTCCTTAGGTCTGCCTAAATCCACCAGATTGTTCACCTCTCCAAGTTTGCCCATAACCTTGAAGGGTCCTATCCATTTGTCATGCAAGGCCCTCTGCCTTGTTGGCACCATAACAAACACAAGATAGTCTTGAGTAAACCCAACCATACTGGCCTTCTGGTCATGCCAATGTTTGACCAGAGCCTGACTTTCTTTTAAGTTATCGCTAGCTTCTGCCATCATGTGTGACATTCTCCTCTGGAGACCTATCACATAGTCAGTCACTCTGACTGGCTTGGGGGAAGGAGCACTCTCCAACTCCTCCTTAATCAGGGCCAACGGACCTCTGACTGTGTGGCCATAGAGAAGTTCAAAGGGACTGTAACCTACTCCCTCCTGAGGGACATCTCTATAAGCAAAGAGAAGTCATGGCAGTAGAAGGGCCCACTTTCTTTTAAGGGTTTCCTCTAAAGCACCTATCATGCTCCTCATAGTATGATTAAACCTCTCTACCAGTCCCTTTGTTTGTGGATGAAAGGCTGTAGCGAACTTGTAAGTGACACCACAATTTCTCCACATGGCTTGCATGTAGTGGGACATAAAATTGGGTACCCTGTCAGATATCACTTACTTAGGAAACCCTATTCTGGTAAAAATACCAAGTAGAGCCATAGCCACAGCCTGAGCCGTAACAGTCCTCATAGGTATTCCTTCAGGATACCTAGTAGCATGGTCTACTACAACCCGGATAAACCTGCTTCCTGAAGATGTGGAAGGGTCAAGGGGACCAACAATGTCGATGCCCACCCTCTCAAAAGGAACTCCCACCACTGGGAGAGGCACCAAGAGTGCCACATTCTTGGCTCCATTCTTGCCAGAGGTTTGGCAAGTGTGACAGCTCCTACAGAATTTGTCAACTTCTGAACCCATTTTAGGCTAGTAGAAGTAGAGAGAGAGCCTTTCCTTGGTCTTTTTGAAACTCAAATGACCAGGCAAAGGTATCTCATGGGCCAACTGTAGGAACTGGAGTCTGTTTTCTAGGGGCACTACAAGTATTTTGCAGTCCCCAGGGATAGACTCAGTCGGTTCACTGTAGAAGAGGCCATTTTCCCAGTGCAACCTATGCTTCCAAGGCTCTTGCCCATCAAGCTGAGAAGATGCATATAGGCAAAGACCTTAGGGAGTAGGCACTCTCTTTGTCCTCTGCTGAAGTCTGCCCTGTTGGGTCCACCTTCTGCCAGTAAAGACTGCAGCTCAGGATGGTCAACAGGGTCCAGATCTCCAACTAAAACAATGTCTTCTTCCAGGTCTGACTCCTCAGAAACTGGATCAACCACACAGGGTTGTACCTCACACTCTGCCTCGGCATGTGAAGGAGTCACAGTTGTGACTTTGGACAATCTAGGGGATGTCCTTGTTGGAAGCACAGGTGTGCCATCTGTCTTCTTCTTGGAGGTCTTGGGTTTCCCCTTCGCCTCTTTCCTTCCAGAAATAGCAGTGAGCAACTCCTGTGGAGTGGGGGTGATAGCTTCCTCTATCTCTTCCCATGGAGAGCCTCTCAAGATCCTCTCCCTTGCAGGCCTAGTGAGCTCCTGTTTCCTTTTACTGGGAGGACTGGGGGTGCTAGACACAACTCCAAGAGATTTCAGGTCATTGCCCAACAGGACTTTCCCAGGCACTTCACTCTGAACACTAACAGGCATTTTGACAGTCATGTCATTACACTGCATGAGAGCTGATAACTCGGGAAGCATTTGCACAGGGCCTCCAGCTAACTTGGTTAGATGTTTGGGTGCCTTAGTAACATCCTCCACCTTGAACAATGATTAATCAACCACAGTTATACTGGCTCCAGTGTATCTGATGGCAGGGGTCTCCTGGCCATTCACAAGAACACTATCTTTATAATACTCTTTAGTATTACCTGGGATGGAATTATAGACATCTAAATTCTGTTGGTCCCACATGCCCAGGGACACTAAAGAAACACTAGCTGAGACTCTTATGGGTTCATCAGCCAGTAGGTGAAAGTTTCCACTTTCCATAATTACTTCTTCCTCTGGGAGAAGGCTAAGGAGGCAGTGTGGACCCCTGAAGATTTACCCTTACACTTGGGGTCCCCTTTCACATGGTCAGTTGACTCACAAACATAACATTTCGCAACTGTCTTGATGAATGGGGGTTTGTTCTGACCTCCATCTTGTTTGGTTCCAGATGGTACACTTGCCTGATTCGATTTCCCTTGTGGTTTACCCTTATTTTGCTGTTTGTGGCCCTCTTTTGGATTAGAGGTATTAGAATTCTCCTTGTTATCTTTCTTTGGCTGCTTTCCCTCATCCTTCTTCTGCCCTGTTGGCAACCCACAAGTTATCAGCTTTCGCTAACTTCTTTGGATCTATATCCTTAGAAACAGCCAAGTGCTGTCTGAGCTCAGGAGAGCAGGCATCAGAAGTTGACTCCAACATAACAAGATTTCTCATTCCTTCATAAGTGTTAACTCTGTAACCCTTAACCCAACCATATAAGTTTTTCAAACATTCACATACCCAGGTAGCCCAACGGGTACCATCATGCTTTTTGAGGGCCCTAAACCTCTTAAGGTACTGGGAAGGGGTCTTCCCAAATCTAGCAATTAAAGCTAGCTTCACACACTCATAATCCATCCTATCCACTTCCCCAACTCCATCACAACATCAGATGCAACAGTGGGTAGCCTAGAGAAGAGCCAAGGAAGCAACTGATTCCCTGTACTGACTTGAATCCCATGGTTATATTCAAACATTGCCAACCAATCCAAAATATCAAGCTTAGCCTCATACATACCAACAATTTCTTTACACATATGGGGTCTCTTTGGGAGAGAAGCATTTTCCAAAGATAACTTTTTCATTTCTAAGGCATGATTCAGCTCCATTTCTCTGAGCTTAAATTCTTGATGCTTTTGTTCAGTTTGGGCATTTAAACACAGCTGGAACCCAAATAAATTAAAAGAGGTTACTAACTCAGCCTAAACCAGTACCAAGGCTATATAAATAGACTGCGGTAGGACAAATAGGGTAGATACAGCTGCCACCAGCCAAATCTTAAAGAAAGGGGAACGAAACAATGTTCTATGAGAGACAGACAAAAAGGGATAACAATTAACCCTTTCCAGTTCTTTATGTAAGATAGTTTGCACTGTGTCATGTGAATTTAAAAAGACTAATAAAGTCAATGGCAACTTTACATGTTTCTGGGACCCAGTCGTCAGTCCCAGAAAAATTGAGTTTCAGTGGGAAGTCTGAAAAAGACAACCCTTTGTCACTGCACTGAAGGTGCTGTGTAACACACAGTAAAATGTTGATGCCTATGGAGTAGGTGAGGCCCCACAGTCCATGAACACATACAAATGTACAACACACAGCCCAAAAACACATGTAAGAGTGGGGAAAAAGGCTCACACTCTTACCAGGTGAAAAAAATAAATCCTAGAAATCCAGCAAAGCTGCTGAGGGACTCAGTAGGTAAGGGAAATTAGCCATTCTGGAGAATTCTCTCTAACACCCACACTGTAAAGGAACATAGAGGACAGACAGTTTCACAAATGAAAGGAATGAACTATGGATTATGACATGAGGGTAGTTGGTAAAGCAATCAGTCTTGCTGTTCAAGGTTATTTCGTTTCAACACCAAAGGGGCAAAGGGGCATAGCTGTCTCTAGGGGCCTTCAGAGAAGGACCAGGGGGACAGAACCACAATTTACCTGGTGCTGTAGAGGTTCTTGGTGTTCAAAAGCGTCAAGGCGGTTCCAGGGCGCTTTGCAACCCGTGAGACAGAGTGGTGGGAGACAGCTGCGGGTACCAGGCGGCAGGCAGTTCGGCAAGCAAGGCTGGACAGACGTCTGCAGGTTGTCCGGCGTGGTGCCTTGTGGCCAAGAATCATTGTCTCTGTGCTGGTGGCAGATCTGCAATGTTTGTCGAGGTGCCTCGGACAGCTATGGTGACTGCGGTGTGACTGCAGTCTATGTGCAGCCGAATGCGGTTCGAGGACTCAACTGTCTCAAAATTGTCCTTAAAAAGATGGATGCTGGATGAGGATTTTGTGGCACTCCTCTTAGATTCTTCGCAGGGCTCGGGTCCTTTCAAGGCGGATGGACCAAAGCTCAGGAGGGTGTTAGCCGGAAACATCCTTGTCCTTTGTCCAGTGACTCTCTGGCACTTCCCACCTAGGAAGCTTGCTGTCAGAACCTAGGAGGGCACGCTGTGTGCTGCGTGGGTACCAGTTCTGGACCTGATGTACGGGTCCTCTGAGTCTGATATCTCCCTCTGTTCCGTGGGAGAAGGTTAGGGGAGGGATTTTGCTTCCCTCTTGGAACTCCTGGCCTTCCTTCACTGTCAGAAGATGTGAGGTAGACTGTACCTTCAGCTTGGGTCCAAGTGAGTCCTTCTTCTTACTCCTTGAAAAGTCTTCAGGTGATCTTCTCAGTGAGGGGCTCAGACCTTTTTTAAAGCCAAACGGGCTCAAGTGATTGGTGCAGGCTAAGCCCACATTATTAAACCAATCCTGGGTCCCCACCAACAATCTTCAGTGATGCTTCAGGTCAGAATCAGAGCAACAGACAGGCGAAGGGTGACAACATTTACTTCTAAGTCCCACCCATCTTCCTGTCTGCTGTGCATCAAAGTGTCTCCCCAATTAACTGAGCCCTATGCAGCGCTTGGTCACAACATGGGCCCCCTTTGAAGTAGGGGGTTGCAGGCAGTCTTTCGTCCTCTACAATTCACATACTTCCCTGCTCTGAAAGGAGTGGTTCCAGACAGGACATTCACTGCCCTTTCATACCAAGGAGGGGTGTTAGTACCAAGTTGACACATTGCATTACAAATATGTGTTGGTCTCTGGTCTCCAGTGTCACTTCCTGCACCCAGGCCTTCCCTGAGGCCTGCTAATTAACATTCTTCAGTATTTGCCACCACCAGCAAGGTGTAACAATGGAGATGCAAATCCATGGGGCCTTGACATGCTAATAAAGCTGCCCAGGGCCAGAGGCTTTTGATGTACTCACAGCTTTTAGGTTCAGCTACACATGACAGGGGAGGGCGGCACTGGTAAGATGTGTCCTCCCAGAATACATGACTACGTTTTAGCTGTGCAGTGAGCATGAAAAATATGTGCAGGAATGGCTCCACATATTTTCCAGAAGTTGATCTCCCATCATTCATTCTTTTTAAGTAAACACAAATCAAAAAGCCCAGGCGAGCACACTCTCCCCCAGTGCAGATGGTCAAATCCCTCACAAAACCAAAGCAGCCTATTACAGAAGCTTTGTGCTACACTTGCACCAGCACAGTGTCAGGTTTCCTGAAGCACGGTTCCGTGTTGACCCGTCGTGAAGAATGTATTTCTTCCTACCAATGTGATTCTCAGGAGTACGAAAGGACAGACTGAGAACCTAATTGATCGGAAGATGGTGTAGAGTCATTGGGATCGGTAGAGTTGAGCGGACCGCAAACTTCACGATAGATGGAGAATCCAGGTTCCTTTCAACGACTGCAGAATATTACACTGATTAACAATCAAATACACCCTCTCTTGATAAACGTTTAACAATAATCAACAGACTAACCTGCAGAAAACGGGTTTTAACCAGAAGTGTTTCATGCAAGAATGTCCTCAAGACTGGGGAATCTGGAGACCATAAGAAGAGAAAATACAATCAGTACCAGATAGTGAGATGCAGAGAATGGTAAGGAAAGTTAAGTTTCTTACCCTGGTTTCCCTGGAAGTGGTCGTCTCTGGCAAATCTCCTTCTCCTTTTCTGTACGAACGGTGTGATGGCTATCCGCCACCTGTCCGACGAACCAAATAATCCAATGGTGCAAAGGAAGTCTCTAGTCCAGCAACCACCTATTCCCGCCGGCACGAGGACGCCTAAAAGGTGCTCAGGAAGTCTCTAGTCCAGCACCTAGCCTATTCCCGCCGGCACGAGGACGCCTACAGCACCCTGGAGGAAAGGACAGGGAAAGAAAATGGAGGGGGAGCGGAAGGAAGGAAAGAAAGAAGGTAAGAGGTCTCCCAACCTTCTAGGTCCGAATTCAACTCAACCAAATCACTAGGCAAGAATAACCAAAAAACAATCCGAGGTCAAATTTCTAGAGCAAGTAAGGACAATCCGTGAGCGTATCCAATAGACGTAATCCGAGATCAAAAAACACCAAAAATTTCCAAGCGAGAAGAGCCACTGTCAATATGGGATCAGAAGCAGCGAGAAGTGGGCGCCGGATCATTAAGTACCTGAACTACCGGCAACAAGATGGTCATGTGACCCAGTACGTTTTCTATCACGTGAAAGACGCCGCGCCCACTGTCGTAACCTCCATGGTAACTTCCACGTGAGGCGTCGGGAACTACATTCCCGACGAAAACGTCCACCGCGAGTAGCGCGTGGATAATTCAAGCCCGCCTCCTGTCTGATATTCGAACGCGACAGGCGCTTCTGGCTGCGAGAAGACAAGAGAACCGAAGGGGTATCACAAGACCTGAAGCGTTTTCTGACACACAGCCCCAAAGTATGCATGAACATATGCCCCATGTCATAGGGGGATGCTCAATGTTTTTTTTGTCTTTGCATTTTGTGACTTGCTGCCCTGCATTTATTATTGGAAAGAAAAAAAACATGTCCCTCAATGCAAAGAATGAACCAGAAATGGACGCACTTTTCTTGGATCACATAGGGCATGTTGGCATGAATGCAAAATATGCTGATACTTGCAAATCCTCCTGTGTGAGCATAACGTGCATGCTTTTCAGAGGGCATACATTCCCAAGGAGGGTCACTGTACTATGTCTGTGTACTTTCATATTACTCTTCGAAAAGACAGAATAGGGGATTACTAATGCAGCGTAACATACATACGACACGCTGGAATGCAGACAAGGAGGGCGTAGACATTCACTTTTCTTAAGTTAGTGAAATGAGCACAACGTATTTGATTAAAAAAAACTCCTAACATTGTGCTAAGAAGAAAGTCAATTCTTAGTGTGTGCTGTACAGCCCCTCCCAATATCCCTTTATCTTTAAGGCACACGCAGGAATACCCATAACTTTTCCTGAGATATGATCCTGAACAGGTATAGTAAAGTGAAAGGCCAAATAGCCATGTGCCCTTTCTCAAGTAAGGTCTAGTCATTTGAAGCACACATCAAACTAAATTTCTCGTGGTACCATATTGAGTGTTATTTCCCAACTTAGTCTTACTCAAAACATTAACTTGGCTAAAAGGCTAAAAATGCAAGGCCACATGTGAACCCATGTTTTACTGTGAAATATGGGCTGCACACAGATGTCCGAAGCAAACCGATTACCCCAATGAGCTGTCTTACCAAAGAGTAAGAATAGAAGGAAGGCAAGATTAAAAACTTGCTAAGCGACATATATTGTACTTATCTCATGGCTTGATACTGATAGCCAGAGCTTCTTTGGGAGAATGAGTCCAATGGATAGGTCCCCTATGTGGTCCGGGTCTTTCCGTTGATTATGACCCATCGCCACAAAATGCGGAGAGGAATCAGGGATTCACCACATGCGTGAACATCACCACTACCACGGATCTGCCTGTATTCGTATGGCTTTCACTTGATGTTGGCAGGGATTCATTGGTGATATGCAGGCAATCACTGGTGATCTCCAACAAAGTGCACGCAGATGTGCTAGAGAGATCAGAAGTTTCAGTGCCAAAACGAACATGGCAGCTGTCAATGCACCATTTATATCGGGAGGGGGGGGGTTCATCTGGATTCTTCAGATGACGAATATCCAGTCACTACCCTCTGAAATATCCAATTATATGGTTAATAGACTAGGCATCCCTGCCAAAATTCAAACTGGTTAAACAGATCGCACACAAATGTCTTATCTGGTCTGTTAACAAACTACTGAGTTAACTTACTGGAAATGAGGCACCTGAAAAATTCCTCAGTGTCCTTTTTTGACCCTTGAAAATCCTTAAATATCTGTAGCCTCTCCAACTGTCTAGAATCACCTTGAGTGTCATCCAATCTCCGGAAAATAACTTTGCTTCATCCCTGCTGAACTGAAAGTAGTTTTTCAACCATGACGAAAAACAAGGCAAGAGCAGCGAAACAGTTGAAACCTCAGGGATAGATTGGGATAACATGTCTAGCATTGTACATAACATGTTAGCGTCATTTGAGTGGGCTATTTCAGAATCCCAAAGAAAATAATCATGCAAGAATGTATGTTTGTGTCATTGATTAGAATATTTGTGTTTCATAGATGTTTTCCTCATACCTTTTTCTTACACAGGGCCAATCATATAGTGAATTATTTGTCTTATGAATGAGAGAAATTTGGATTTCCCTTTGGGACATATGGCACCCACAACAATGCTGATTGAAATAAGGTCAGTGAAGAGGGGGGCCGCTACTACCCGCTCCTATCCACAGAGACTAATAAAGGTAAAACAGGAGAATTTTTGTTTAGCAGCCCCTGGCTCAATACCAAATTTGTAGTCGCATCTTTTCCACAAAGGAGCACTCTAACGCTACAACAAACTCTAATAAACTTGACTATTATATAGTTTTGTTTGCATGCATGTGCGCATGCAAGGAGTTTGTCTTTGTAAATGGGTGTTTGAATGAAAAGGATTTGCCCATGGTGTTGCACATGAATGTGAATGTGAATTTGGATAAGAGTGCAGCATGTATGTTCAACATATGACTGTGCATGTGAATAAGCGCATGAGAGTGAAGTGTGTGCTGCAGAGTATGTGTGAATGGCAGAATGGGCGTTCAGTGTGAATGTGTATTAAATGTAAGTGTGGGCTTTTAGTTTGGGAGGCGAGCATTTGAATGGAGGCAATTGGGGGGCTGGTTGAGGATCTCTAGGTGCCACAAATGTATTGTCATGTTTTAAAACAGTGGCATAGAATTGTTACTGGTCTGGCATTATGGGCACAAGCAATGTAATGAGTGTGGGGCTGCAGGCCTATATTGGTTCAGCCAGAACGAGCAGGCTTTCATTTACTGTGGCATAACATTTGGATTTGCTTTATCAGCAAAGCCAACATACTGGGTTATTTTAAGTGGGAATGCTGGCTTACTTTGCCACAGAAAGTATGGACATATTTTCTTATAGTGGTATGTCATTTCTAATACCATTATGTCCAAAGCCAACATAATGAATGCGCTTATGTGGGGATACAAGACTATATTTGTGTAGCCAGTATGGGTATGCAGTAGCAAACAATTTTTCTGGCATTATGGACAAAGCCAACTTGATGAGTGTTCCTAAGTGGGAATACTGGTCTACATTGATGCAGCCAGCATGGACATTACTTTTTACAGCGGAATAACATTTTCTTTGCTATGTCGGCAAAGCCAACATTTAGTGCCTGATTCACAGAAGCATTTTAAAATGGTGCAATCCCGCTGGAAAACGCTCCGTGAATCAGGCCTTTTGAGTGTTCTTGTAATTATTGTGTGGGGATAAGAGACTGCATTCGTGCAGCCACTTTGGACTTGTTTTGTTACTCTGGTTCGCAGAACATTTTACTGGCATTAGGGCAAAGGCAACATGATGAGTATTCATAAGTGGAGAGTGCAAGGCCATAACAAATCCCCTTTACAACCACTTAAGCGTGTAGATTTGCATCATTTAGTTTGATCTAATAATGGTCAGAAGAAAAATCAATGCGTTATCAACACTTTTCAGGATTCAATGGACAGAGGTCAGAAGACATGTTTAGTTCAAGGTTGGAGTAGACTCAAATAGAATGACAAAAGGTTGCTGCACGAACATTGTGTGATGGTTAAGGAAAAGGCCAGGATAGATAGACATAAGCCTGCATGCTTAACAGGCTGAGCATTTTACAACCTATCAGCAGTTCGGACATGCATTCTTCCTTTCTCCGGAAGTATTGGACTAATTGCAAACTTACCATTCCATAGCATTTATACTGTATGGGAAATTACATTAAAGATGAAAAAACACGGACTGCCATGCTAAACAGAGGAGCCAGCTTATATTTTTCTGGGATAACCCCATAAAGAGATGTAGGGATGGATAGAGTGGAGGGATCAAGAGACATATCTCTGCTCTAGAACCTAATCGAGAAATGATTTGTTTCTGTATAAAAAAGGAAGTGCTGCACATGTGTCATTATGTACTAAATTCGGTACTTGAAAAGAGGCTGGGTCTGAAGGTAATGCAACATTCCTTTATGGTATAAATAGAAATGTACAAATGTGCTGCAGATGCCTTAAATGTGTTGACAGTGATGTCTCTGATGCCAGTTACATTTCATTTAAGAACGGCTTCCAGTCACTAATTATATGAAATCGCATCCCATTGAGTGTTTAAGCTGAAGTGGTTAGCAGGTGAACATTCGGGTGTTTTAGCACTTGCAGGGGGATTTACTAAACGAAACATTGTTGGCTAATTTAGTATCACACTTCAAACTTCTGCTGATCCTGGTAAGTAATTCCAGGGTTCACAGCAATGCTTTGCAGTGTCTGTGCATCTTGCATTCCCCCAGCACACTGCAGTGCCAATAACATGTCCCTATAATTAAGGGTCTAGAGAAACATATCCCCCAAGGGCTCTTAAAGGTTATGGCTCATTCTGTGCAGGCAGCGTAAGTGCTGTGTATGCAGGACTTCATTGAACATTTTCGGAGCAAGTAAAAAAGAAAAGAACCATTCTTTATACATGTTTAAAAAGTTGCAAAAATTCACCAGAACATCTCAAGTTAACCTAAGTGAATGACAACCAAATGATAATGTGTGGCCGTTTACATTGTTAGGCTTTACGTATACGTCAAATCTGTCAAATTGGCAAATTGGCAAATTGGGGAACATTATCCAAAACAAAAGCTTGTGATGTGAAGTCAAGTCCCCCATGTATATCCACAGAAGTTGGGGTACTGCCAAAGTATCAACAGTCTCAGGGGCAGATTCTCCAAAATGAGTGCAGATAGAAAATGTACATAGGTGGCACTTGTGCATTCGGGCTCATTGCAGAAATGTGCAGGTCACTGTGTTCTGAAGAGATGACATGGGAGGATCAGGGGGCGTCTGAATAGTAGCTCAAAGCTGGGCTGGCCAGCCCCTCCCAACAATAATGAATTACAAGTTCCCAGCACCTATGTGGGTACTGGGAGCTCATGTCACATTGGCAGTCCCACAAAAGTCCTGACACTCTGAAATGCAATACACAAAATCAAAACATGTATATCCTTATTTGAAGGATAAAAATGCAAGTAGCACTTTAAAGACAATGGGCCTCATTCCGACCCAGGCGGTAAGGTTTTTACGGCAGCGTAAACAGCGCCGACCCTTACCGCCTGATTCCGAGGTCCCTTAGCACCATGGAGGTTTTAACACCTGCTTTTAGCAGGTGTTAAAATCCATGGCGCTAAGGGACCTTGTTGTTAATTACGCCACCGTAATTTACGGTGGCGTAATTAACGCCTCCCCCACTCCCATTATGCCCTATGGGGCAAAAATGGGAATGGGGAAGGGTAAATGGGGATTGGGGACTTACCGCCCCGCCAACCTCGGAATGGGGCGGTAAGTCCGCCAACCACCATGGCGTAAACGTAGTTTACGCCATGGTGGTAAAGGTACGACCCAGGCGGTAACTTACCGCCTGGGTCGGAATGAGGCCCAATGGGCCTCATTCCGAGTATGGCGGTAAGGGATAGCGGCCACCGGTAACGAGACCGGTGGTGGTAATCCCTTACCGCCATACTCCGAGTTCCCTTTGAGCCCTCGCCCTTAACGCCTGCTTTGAGCAGGTGTTAAAGTCGAGGGCGCAAAGGGGCCTCCAAGCCAATAACGGTGACCGTAATGAACGGTCACCGTTATTTGCATCTTCCCCATTCCCATTGAGCCCTATGGGGGCTCATTTGGGAATGGGGAAGAGCCTTGGTGAATGGGGAATTACCGCCCCACCAACCTTGGAATGGGGCGGTAATTCCGCCATCCACCAAGGCGCTGCCGGTCCGGGTACGGCGTCAACCAAGGCGTTAATAGCTCCATTGGTTAGCGCCGTACTCGGAATGAGGCCCAATGCTTGAAAGGTCCAGAAATGAAACTCTCATGCATTGTTGCCTCCACTGAGTCTAGTGCAAACAGGCAATGGGGGAACGTCTTTGATTTGTATGCATGTATTTATTTATTTTATTTTTAAATGTATAGCAGTGCAGAGCCCTCAGGCATCTAGGTGCTAGTTACAGTAAGTGCGAAATGAAAGTCAACAAAGTGCAGGATCCCGCATAGGGCTAGATTACACGGGTGGATCCTGAATGCATACTCTTGCAGAGCCACGCCTCATGGTACCTGGGCTCCTCTGGTCCTAAGATTGTGAACTATAAAACAAACTACCAATGCTGATAATACTAACATAGGATGCAAGTTATTTGTCAGTAGAATCGTAGGGAATGTTTCTAACACTCAGATTGGTCTTGCAACATACATCCACCAAGTTGCAGGTCCTAAATGAGATGTGTAAAGAAAATCCTCCTTGACGTTTCCAGGATTCCACCCCGCCGTAGAGGAGGGAGAGGGCCCCCTATTGAACCAAAAATGATCCACTACAAAGGAACACAAAGTGGCACATTTATTTTATTTTTATCAAAACCATTTGCTGTTTGAATCAAACACTTTGGGGGTCATTACGACCCTGGAGGTAGCCCTGCCGTACCCCATTCGGGGTACCGCGTCCGGGTTCCCTGAATGGGGAAATACTGGGCCTTTCCGACCTTGGAGGGCCCGGTATTTCCCCATTCAGGGTACCTGGACCCTGCACATCCCCATTCCCATTCGAGCCCCCATAGGGCTCAATGGGAATGGGGAGCATGCTAACAATGGGCCTGTTAATAAAGGGCCCGTTGTTAGCATGCTGGGCCGCTCGCGGGACCCGGTAAGGATGCCTGGTTTTACCAGGTGTCCTTACCGGGTCCCGCTAGCGGACCTCGTAATGAGGCGTTAGGGGTTTAGCAGGGCTGGCAGATCTACTGGCCCATTGAACCCCTACCACCAGGGAATTAATTACCCCCTTTGTCTGGTTCGGTGCAGTAAAATACTGTTACCGTAGATTTCTTTGAATACCATTTCACCTTATGAGATTTCACTGAATTTATTTCACCGAAAATGGTAGGGAAAATGGTGTGTAATGCATAATAGGTGGGGTGTGGGGTAAAGGTATAAATTAGGGTGGGGAGCGGAGGGGGGCTTGCAGGGGCTCTCCCCGCATTAAAAAAAAGTTAAAAATAGAAAAGAAATATATATATTTTTTCTTTTTTTGGTGAAATGGATTCGGTGAAATCTCCATTAGGTGAAATATTTTCTAATAAATCATATACATCCATGAAATACATCTTCATTTCTCTACTAAATCAGGCAATTGATGACTAAAAGCAGTCTCAATAGTAGAGCATCCTCAGCAGTTGGATAGGAAGGTAAACGCTGCGCAGAAAGCAAGTGACCCCCATTTTACAAAGAATATGAACACACTGTTTTGACTTTAGCACTGTCACAGTGTTGGAGGTGAGAGTCACCACCATTAGTCTCAGCCCTATCTCCTGTCCCATCGACCTGTGTCCCTCTATAATTGTTCAATTATGTTTAGAATCCCTTGCCCCCATCATTACTTACTTCAAAAATGCTTCTTTCAGAGATGTGTCGGTGGCCGATAATCTGAAACATTATTGGGCCATTATGCTTTAAAGATGCCTTCACTGGATCTCACGACATGCTCTATCACCCAATCCTGAATGTTTCTTTTCTACTCGAGGTTCTTAAAAAGACAGAGAGCCTGCATGTGCAACTATACATCGAAGCCCATCAGCTCGTTGGCGGCTATCAATTGGGCTTTGATACTCACAGGGGCACAGAAATTGCCCTCCTCAGTGTCAGGGCAAACTTTCTTTATCCCTAACAGGGGGAAACTCGCTCTGCACATATGGCTGGATCTATCCGTTACCTTTGATTCCCTAAACCAAACATTTGCACTATGTGGCAAGCTTCTCAGGAGGGGCTGTCCGATAGACTGCTTCATTTATGGTGACAGAAACCCCAGGGTTAAAGTGGGATTATGAATTGCTAAGGCCGAGAAAGTGAACTGTGGTGTACCCCATGGTTCCTTCGCCCTCCCCTAATTTTTAATATGTATCTAAAACCCGGACATGACTTGCTTTTAAACCAACAGCCACCTCTCAAAATAATGTAAATGATATGCAGATTGCCTTTAGCTTGGAGAACCACCATGACACTATGCAGTGGCTTATGTAGACCATCTATATCCAAGCTGAGGTGTAGATGAGGAAGCATTGGCAGGGCTTAACTCAGGATGAAACCGAATCTTGATTATCCCAAATGCACCTTCCCTTTTGTAATCCTGTAAATCCTACCCCTTTGTACCTTTGTCAGGTTTTTTAATATCACTACCCAATTTACTGTGTTGTCTCGGGGGATGATCCTAGATTATACCCTATCCATGGAGCCACAAGGTCTTAACCAATTAAGATTGTTGAACTAACATGTCATGCCAAATCATTGACAACATAGAAAACAGTATCCTAGACTTCAGATACTCGAGTTCCATGCAATCCAAAAATCCTGACATCAGTCAGCAGTTTAATGTTAATCTTGTGGTCTAAGAACGTACAAAAGTACCTCTAAATTATACTTTTAATCCATTTGTTTATAGAATTATTAACTTAAATGTATACGGTTCAGCAGAATAAATATGTTTGTTGCAAGACATGTATGTCTATAAATGTATTTTATTGATAATTGGCCAAGTTTGTAATTTTAGTAGCTTATGCACTAATTGATCATAAATTGGAATCATAATATTTGGCCTAAGAAATGCCAAGGGAATAATATAGGTTAAATCATATAGTTTATTGTATGGCGTAGTACCGTTATGCATTTATTTATTGATGAAAGGATGTTAATACTTGATTTAGTTAACTTTTTCTATTGCTCTGTCCCCCCTCTTTTCCCCTTACATTGTTTTTTCTTACTTTTTTTTGTTACATGGCTTTTTCATAATATAATGCAGGCATTGGCAAACATTGTTTATGTCTCTAATGAAGCACAGAACAGCACACTGGCTCTGCCTATATGCCTAAGCCATTGTTTAGGAATGATTGTTACGTTTTGTGTTATTACAAATATAAGACAAAGTGAGATGTTGCTGAACTTATCCTTATATTTTATGAATTGGAAAGATTTTGTAAAGGTTTATTTTCATTTTTCTATAAACCAAATACAAATAAAAAAAATAAAAAATAAATATGTAATGAAAGCTTTATGTTATTACAAGTCTGAGACACAAAGAGATATTTTTGATTTGAGCTCATTATGAGATGTTGTTTGGTTGGTTTTGTAATTCTGAAAAATATGAAGCTGCTTAATATGTATTTAGTGTAAAAAATAGAACTGCTCAATTTGTATTCAGTATAAAAAAAATATGTACAGACCAAATATGAGAGTGTCTGATTACTTTCACTAGAATTATAGGTTTAAGAAGCACACTTGTGAGATCCCACAACAAATTGCAGTGCATTAACATGTCATGGTGCTTAGACAACTCAGACTCTCCTTTCAGAGCATCATTGCATGACTTTACAATAAGTGTACTACTGTAGTGCTTTATATACTGGCATCTGCAGTGATTATTTTCCAGACAATAAATAGCTTTTTTGTATTTCATTTTTTTATTTTATTAGTGAATGTGATTAAAAAATCAAATCGTTTCACAGTGTTAAAATGATTGTATTTTAACTAAAAATTCGGAAAATACAATATAGACACTTTCAAATAAACTAAGAATGGAAGTAAATACATTGGCTCTTTAAAAAAGGAGTCTTTCGATGCCCCCTAATAATATTTGAATTCCCAGCAATGAAAATATCTTTGGTAACCACCAATGCAAGTCCAACAGTTCAGATAACTATTACCCACCGTTACATTTGACCATATAATGTGATCTGCATCATAAGTATTGACACCTTTAGAATAACCAAAGTGCATGTGCTTTAGATATACATTGGCTTCCCAAGAAATAAGATGTCTTATTGTTTCAACCATATCTGTTTAATTACATAGTCTGCCAGTTATACAGTGTTCCTCTAAATGTAGCTTAGGACCCAGACATCCCAGAGTTGGCAATTGGTTGAATGTAAATCTGATGGAAAAGTCTAGAGCTCCAGTGCTTGGAAAAAGAGTAATATATCTTGACAATTGGGTTCTTGCCTAAGGACAACAGCTGTATTAATGAAAAAGCACATATCTGCTCAACCTATTACCAGTCGCACAACAATCGCAGCCAACACATGTTGTCTTCACTAGTAACGGATTGGTGATAAGTACAGACCTGTTGAGACCCAGTGAATCCAAAGTAGAGACTATTTTAAAACAAAATGCAGTCAGTGACTAAGCAGACTTGTGCAGATATAATGTTTGCAACATTTCAAACAGAGACTTAAGAGGAGGGTCAAGAAGCTGAACGGAGAACATACTTTTCACCCAAAGGACTCTAGTTGCCAAATTAGTAAATCCAAACTCATTACGGATAACATTATTTGGAACCCCTAATGGAAGGTTCAGACTTATCTTTCAGGTGCATCCTTCAATCGAGTTAAAAAATGGGACTGTATCAGATAATATTACATCTAGGCCATATATTAATACAGGAACTACCTTGGCAAGATAGAATGTATGCAGGGGAATTAGGGTACATTGACAACGTGAAACCTGTACTCTCTTCAGCTGTGCTATTATAATGTGGTACCTAGCTCGCAAGTGCTTCCGCAAGGAACATTGAGACTCACTATTAGAGATATTGGATCTATGTGATTTTTCCGTCGCGGAAAAATCCACGATGGCAAAGTTTGCATGAGAAATGTACGCACCACAAAAAGTGCGTACATTTCCCATGCGAACATAATTTAAAAAAACCTACAAAACTCACACCCCCGCCCCCACCCACAGCACACTCCCAATGACACACTACTTACCTTGTGAAACGCTCTGTGTCCCTGCAGCACCAGTTCCCTTTCACTTCCATCACCGGGAACTGGCACCGCAGGGTCCTTTTCTTTTTTTGTTTTTTTTGGGCAGCATCAGGGGTTTCCCCACGCAACCCCCACTCACTATACTGTGTAGTGAAGTGAGCGGGGTGTTGCGGGGGACACTCCCGCAGCCCCCATTTTTTTTCCTTTTTCTTTTCTCGGGAGTGATGCAGAGTTGTCCCCCGCAGCACCCCGCTCACTATACTGTACAGTGTAGTGAGCGGGATGTTGCGGGGGGCACCTCGGAGCCCCTGTTTTTTTTTCTGGTGTGCTGCAGGGGTGTGTCCCGCAACCCCCAATCACCATACTGTATTATATGGTGAGCAGGGTGTTGCGGGGGACACCCCCACAGCCCCCACAGTGCTTTGTTTTTTAAATGCATGCCACCAAAGGTTCGAACTTTTGGTGTTCGGACCTTTGGTGGCATGCAGTCACGACCTTTTTGTACAGGCCGGACCGTTTTTTGTGGTCATTTCTTCCTATTCTGAGATATTAAATCCCAAATACTAAATGGAATGACTACGTTTGAGACAGGCAGTTCCAACAGCCAAATCCATGGTCTTTGGCTTCCGTGTTATAAAAAATATGATGATCCTCAATTTATTTCCATTTACTGCACAATTATTTTTTTCAGCATAAACTGAAAAGGCAGTAAGCTTTCTTTGCAAGCCTATGGGAGTCAAATCGAAAACTATCAAATCATCAGTGAACGCCAACCAGTTTAATTTGGTATGTCCTCCAAGCGTAACTGAGAAAGGCACAAAACTATCCCATAAATGGTATATATCTGACACATAGATGTTAAAAAGGAGAGGAGGTACGAAAACAGCCTTAGTCTACATTGAGTCCTAGTTGATCTTAATAGTATGCCAGCCTTGGGGAACCTTACTTGAGACTGAGTATCTTGATGCAAAAGCGAGTTAAGCTTGATCAATGTAGGTGGCAGCCTGCCTCTTAAAAATTTCTGCCACAGCCTCCGTCTTAATGATTTTATCAAAAGCACAAACCATATCCATTGATGCCATGAATACAGACCCTATAGAAACACAAGAAACAGATGCATGAATATGTGCTAGCATAAAGCCGTTAGGGAAGTTCACACAAGTTTGTGAAAGCCCACTTGATTAGGCGTTAAAATGTCTAATCTATTCACCCTTTTTTCAAGTTCATTTTAGTTCACTGAACCGAAGATCTTGCTAGTAGTATCTAAAAGGGCAATTGGTCTTAAGCTTACTTATTAATTGGAATGGTGTAAGACAGGCACCAGGTCGATGGAAGAACACCAGTAGCCAATATCTCTTGAAAAAGATTACATAAAATGTTGGCCCATATATTAGGATCTCATTTTAAAGTAGTCAGGGCCAACATATCAGGTCTGGGAGCCCTGGAGGGTTTACTCTTAACAATCAAATCTCTAATGTCCTCCACATTCAAAGAGGTCCATGTCAATGCCTCAGGGATATACTCTGGTAAATGAAGAGTTCCCTTCATAGAGGGTTCTGGATACATTTCCTCATAATAGGCGCCCCAAGTATCCTCATTTTGTGAACCAGGGGTCAACCACCCTATACCTGGAGATTGAAGTATTAGTAAGTCTCCAAAATGTAGATACGTCAGCATTGATCAAAGCATCAACTGTATGTTGACGTTCAAGGTGGGAAAGTTGATATTTAAGGCTTTCGGTGTAATTTCTTCCAAAACAGTTGATCCATTAAGGTTCAAACAAATAGACAATCATAATTAATACATTATAATCACTGAAAGCAATCAACATTGTTCTAAAAACATACCATTTCATTATTAATAAATGTGCCATTTGTACAACTTGCTCATACCAGACATAACTTTAAAATAAAAAAAATATATGCAGCAAATGTTGGAGGCAAAGAAGACAGTAAAACATTATTTGAGTGGAATCACTTGAAGTAGACAATTCATCAGCCCATCTCCTTGTTTGAGTAACCTCCTAAGAAACATAGTGTCATGACCCGGCGAAATTGCCCCTTCTGGACCTCATGGTGATTGTCAAGGGCTTGTACTCCTTGTTCCTCCCAACATGCCGTACCAAGCTCCGTGCTACGCACTAGCTTTCACGTCGTGGCACGTACTATAAATTGGTCATGCCCCTGCGGGTCCGCGCGTCTCAACGCTATCTTCGGTAGTGACCTGACGTGTGTTTACTCTCTACATTGGTTTCATTTAACAATGACCCTGTTCATCTAACAATTACATGGCCTAGCCCTCATAATTGTATTGTATGATGTATTATGTGATATATCTGATCACAGGTCACTGCCTTACTGTAACCCAAGGCACAACCTGCTCACATTGTAACTAAGTCTTCCTGCAAGTAACAGTGCCACAATGCCCCTGGGCTGCCTGCGCGCTATATAAATTTAATAAATAAATAAATAAATTTGATCCTCTTACTTCCTTCCTTGCCTTTTATCCTGTTCCTGGATTCCATCCCTACTTACTCGTTCATCGCTATCCTGGATACCCTGGAACCACGAACTTCCCGGAACTCTGAACGCGTCCTGCAACCTGACGAGGCTCGGGCGAGCCTATTCAAGACCCGAGCCATCCACAGGAAGAGTCCTGCGGCTGATCAAGGGAGATCCCGATCACAGGTGAGATGGGGGGAGATTTACGACAGTTTGAGACGCCAAATGATCAATACGGATTCTACCATGGAGAATGCTATTCAGGACCTGATGCGCGGAATGCAAGAACTTTCCACAGAGATGCAGAATTTAAAAGCCGAGAATGCGGCGCTAAGACAGCTTGTCTTGTCACGTGACTCCGCGAACAAGGACAGCGTATTATTGGGAGGAGTGGTTGATAAATATGACGGTTCAACAAAGACCTTACGTGGATTCCTGGATTCTTGTTTGGTATATTTTACCTTCAAGCCCTACTATTTCTCAACTCCTAGGGCTAAGGTGGGCTTCATAATATCGCATCTTTCCGGTAATGCCCTTACATGGGCCAATCCTTTACTCAATTCAGGGGATGCTCTCCTGGATGATTATGAAGGGTTCATCGCGGAACTCAAGACCATGTTCGAACGCCCAGAGCTGGTCCACGGTGCTCAAGAGAAGTTACTTGACTTCCAACAAGGATCCCAAGACATGTTGACCTATGTTACCAGATTCAAACAGCTAGCCAAAGAGGCGGACTGGCCCCTGGAAGCCAGTTTTACCTTTTTTCGCAGAGGTCTAAATGAAGAGATTAAGGACGAGTTAGCCAGGGTGGCACGTCCTAGTTCATTCCAGGCCCTCCTGGACTTGTCTATGCAAATAGACTTCAGAATCCAAGAAAGAAAGGCTGAAAAGAAAAAGAATAAAGTCTCAATTCAAAGAAACTCCCCAGAGAATATTACAAGGACAGAATCTGCCAAGAATCCAAGCACTGATTCTGAACCCATGAAACTTGGAGCCTTTCGTGGACCAATTTACCCGCAGGAAAGTTTAAGAAGGATACACACAGGCTTATGCATGTATTGTGCCTCAGATAAACATCTAGTTAAAGAGTGTTCCCTGGCTCCTCCCCGACGCTCGGGAAACGCCAGCTCCCAATCCTAAATGGAGCAAGGTTTCGGGAGAGCGATGTTTGCTCCACATCAATTCCATCCTTGTACTCTCCTGGACAAAACAAATTGGTGATATTACAGGCCTTTTTATCGCCATCCAAGGACAAGGTCTACCCCATACTGGCCTTGGTGGATTGCGGAGCAATGGGAGTCTTCATTGATCAAGATTCGGTCAGAAATCATAACATTCCATATGAAGCAAGAAGTTTTTCACAGCCAGTGGAAGCAATTGATGGAAGACCTCTTTCCTCAGGACCCATAAGTCTGCAAACAAGGGAGATCCTTCTTTCCATAAATCATCATCAAGAAAGAATTGTGTTTGACATAATACAATCAGCCCATTACCACTTGGTTCTGGGCATGCCCTGGTTACAAAGTCACAATCCATATATTAACTGGACGGCCGGATCCTTATTCCTGGGCTCGGAGTTCTGTATGAACCATTGTTTAAACCTGGATACCTCAGTCACAGCTCCTATAAGTCTACCAAGGTGTCCACAGACACCACACATGGTTTCCAATATTGTACAAGTTCCAGAGATATATCAAGGGTATCCTAATGTATTCTCTACTGCCATTGTTCAAGCTTTACCTCCATATAGACCCGAAGACTGTGCCATAGATATTGAACCCTCAGCAGTGATTCCCTTTGGCAGGATGTTCATCCTTTCAGAACCCGAAAAGAGAGCCCTCCGGGAATACCTAGACACTAATCTTGAGAACAGCACCATAAGACCTTCAAAATCACCAGCTGGTGCTTCATTGTTCTTTGTTCCAAAAAAGGATACCAAAGAGCTTAGACCTTGCCTGGACTATCAGGGCCTAAATCAATACACCCTGAAAGACAGATACCCACTACCCCTGATCTTGGACATTCTTGAAGCTGTGAAAGGTGCAGTGATATTCACAAAACTGAATCTCCGAGGTGCTTACCATTTGATCCGTATCAGGGAAGGAGACGAATGGAAAACAGCCTTTAGAATACCCTTTTGTCACTTTGAATACCTAGTCATGCCCTTTGGTCTGACTAATGCTCCTGCAGTCTTCCAGCGTTTTATGGATATGGTGTTCTCTGACATGTTATTTCTCAATGTTATCGTCTACTTGGATGACATATTGATCTTCTCCAAGGACTCCTTGAAACATGAAGAACATGTAAAAGCAGTACTTCAACGTCTCCGTGAAAATCAACTCTTAGCCAAACCAGAAAAATGTTTGTTTCATGTTACATCAGTTCACTATCTGGGATTTGTCCTTAGTTCAGAAGGAATTAGTATGGACCCTTCAAAGGTGAAGGCCATACTGGCTTGGCCCGCCCCAACATCTGTTAAGCAAATACAATCCTTCCTGGGGCTTGCCAACTTCTACCGGAAATTCATTCCCACCTTTTCCGAGATTGTTCAACCCATTGTTTATCTCTTGAAGAAAGACGTTCCATTTAACTGGTCTATACCACAAGACAAGGCATTCAGACGCTTGAAAGCAGAATTCACTCAGGCCCCCATCCTGGCCCAACCTGACATAAATCGTCCTTTTCTAGTGGAAACTGATGCCTCCAATTATGCCATAGGAGCAGTTTGAAAACAAGAATCCGATGATAAGTTGCAACATCCCATTGCTTATCTCTCACGGACCCTGACCACCAGCGAGACTCACTACTGAGTTCGGGAGAAGGAGTTATTGGCTATTCGTCATGCCTTCACTGAATGGAGACATCTACTTCTGGGTGCTAAATATCCAGTTCAAGTCCGTACTGATCATCAAAATCTTCAGGTCCTACAATCCATGGAGTGCAGGAACAGTAGACAAGCTTGATGGGCCTACTTCTTTGCTCAATATCAATTTCAAATTTCACATGTTCCTGGATCGCAAAACTTGATTGCTGATGCCCTTTCACGGCGTTCCGACTACGTTCCCTTGGAGGATAAGATCTATCCTAAAATGTTTCCACCCACAATCTTTGTAGCTCAAGCGATCAATCTCCTGGAAGAAATCAGAGTACGGACTCAATTATCTGAACTCTGGAAGGACATATCGAAGAAAAATCCCTGGCGTCTAACAATCAAGGAAGGATATTTATTCAAGAACAATTCAGTGGTCATTCCGACAAAAGAACTTCAACAGAAGGTAATGAATCTATGCCATGATACTTTTCACTCCGGCCATCGAGGAGTAACCAGCACCTTCCGTCTTATACAAAGACAGTTCTGGTGGCCAGGGATGAAGTCCAGCATAGTTCAATACATCAAGACCTGTGCTATTTGTAGTCAGAACAAATACGATAATCAGAGGCCGGCGGGTCTGCTTCTACAACCTACATTGCCAACCAGACCCTGGCAGTTATTGCCACTGACTTCATTGTTGAATTACCACCTTCCTAGGATATTCAACCATCTTCCCCAGAACTTGCTGGAATTTTCCTGGAACATATTTTTCGTCTTCATGGCCTTCCTTCCGAGATTATTTTGGATCGGGGACCTCAGTATATTTTACAATTCCGGAAACATCTCTGTCGTGTTCTAGGAATCCAACGTGCCCTTTCTTCAGGCTATCATCCACAAACCAATGGGGCAACAGAACGAGTAAATCAAATCCTGGAACAATGTCTTCGTTGTTTTGCCACCAAGGTTCAAGACGATTGGTCTCTCCTTATACCCTTAGCCGAATTCTCCTACAATAACTCAGATCATTCAGCTCACAAGATCAGCCCTTTCTATTGCAGTCAAGGTTATCACCCGTCTGTTTTACCATCAGTTCTTCCAGAATCTACTCCGGTACCTACCCTTGACTCTTGGATTCAGACGCTGATCGACTTACAAAGAGAGGCCAAGGATCAGTTAGAACAGGCCCAGACTCGAACCAAAAGATATGAGGACTCTAAGAGAAGACCATCACCTTCCTATTCAGTTGGCGATCAAGTCTGGTTAGCCTCAAAAATGTTACCTCGACATCTACGACCAAACAAATTAGCTCCTCGCTACTATTTGCAATATGAGGTGTCCAGGATATGTGATTCCAGGTATAGGAGGGGTCGACTACAATATCTGGTCGAGTGGAAAGGCTACCCCCCTGGCGAGAGAACATGAGAACCAGTTTCTAATTTAAAGACCCCTCGTTTGCTCAGAAGATTCCATCTTATTCACCCAGGCAAGCCTGGAGGAACCAGTCTTCGGAGGGGGCATGCTGTCATGACCCTGCAAAATTGCCCCTTCTGGACCTCATGGTCATTGTCACGAAGGGCTTGTACTCCTTGTTCCTCCCAACATGGCCGTACCAAGCTCCGTGCTACGCACTAGCTTTCACGTTGTGGCACGTACTATAAATTGGTCACGCCCCTGCGGGTCCGCGCGTCTCAACGCTATCTTCGGTAGTGACCCGACGTGTGTTTACTCTCTACATTGGTTTCCTTTGATCCCCTTACTTCCTTCCTTGCCTTTTATCCTGTTCCTGGATTCCCCCCCCCTACTTACTCGTTCATCGCTATCCTGGATACCCTGGAACCACAAACTTCCCGGGAACTCTGAACGCGTCCTGCTGCAACCTGACGAGGCTCGGGCGAGCCTATTCAAGACCCGAACCATCCACAGGAAGAATCCTGCGGCCGAACAAGGGAGATCCCAATCACAGGTGAGGCGGGGGGAGATTTACGACACATAGGAAAGGTCCAGGCAGTCACAGGTGAGTCAGCCATCAATAGCATACAATGCATTGTCCTACATTTTATAACAGCTATGTTTTGCGATAACGGTACCAGAGTAGTTGTCCTAATCATTGAATATACAGCACAGAAAAAACAAAATGCATTAGATCGTCTGCAGAGGCATTACACAGTATACAATTTATGTCGCATAGTAGAGTTACCCTTACTATGCAATTTACCCATAATAGTCTGCAGAGGTTATAGGTTGAATCTGGACCTGGAAATCAGGACCCATTCAAGTTAAAAGTTAGACTGGACTAGGGTGCATACAATGGCAGTTGAGAAGCAAAACTGCGTATCAGTATGGCCTGAGAGCCTGTAACTGGAGTTTCAAAAGAGATATTTATGCAAAATGTATCTTTAGAACACAGGCTCATAGTTCATTCATTGATTATATTGAAGCCAGAATAAATGCATGGTCAGATGCACATATTTGTAACTTATTGAAATTGGGAAAGTGACCATATTTTTAAAGTTTGTTAGAAGAAAGCACTCACAAGATGAAAAGAATACTATATCACACCTGAAGTTCTCTAGAAATAGAAGGTGTATTGTTCGGCCTTTGGTAGTAGACGAAAATATAGTACCTACATTATGGACGCATTTATGGATAGAAAAGAACTCATCCCAACTCATATTTAGGCAATATGACCTGAGGAGGGGGGTCATTACCGGTTGAGTAATGCCCCCAGGGCCATAGTTAGAAACTGCTTCAACGGAGCTCCCGGGGGAATTACCCGACCAGTAATGGCTCCCATCTGAGGGTCATATTGCCATTAGTACCCTTGCACATCATACCGGGGTACTAATTGCGATTTTTCCTGAGTCGAGAAACAGCGCAGTGACCGATTCTGGACTCCAGAGAACAAAAAGCAAAACAAAATGGCCACCAGGCTCAGGAGAAGGTAATACATGTAGTCCCATGTGGGATGTACTGACCCACTAGGCTCTGCCCTGCGACATCACTGTGTGCTGGTGGCACCAGAACCAGCAAAATGGCCGCAAAAACATCCTATGCATGCTAAACCTATGATAATTGCGCTGTGAAACCGGAAAAGATGGCTGTCAATCTACTTTGCCTGTGTCAGTGGTGGAACAGGAGACCACACTGCTGAAACCTGTCACTGGGCTGCCCACAAAGTGAAAATGGAAACTACATGAAAGGCGGTGCTTTATTGCAAGGAAATCTAGAAGTGCTCTGAAATCCCTTTTTTCCTTGGTTGCTGGAAATTACAAAATAATGGTTCAAAACATCAGAAAATATCCAACATCCTTGCTGGGTGTTACCCGTCACTTCATTTAAGGAATCCACAGGAGCACACCTTGTCAGGAAAAGCAGAATCCATCATAGGAATATCCACATTAAAAAGTGTGCTTGCCTGGGAAAAATCTGTCAAATATGGGCGCAGTACCACCCACTGCCTGTATGAAGCTGTCATTTAATTGCATTAGAAGTTTAAACTTGTGCAGTTAAAATGAAATGGTTGGAAATAAGTGACTTGCTATCAAAAGTAATACAGGTTGCAACAATTTAATCTCTATGTTTCAAAAGACTGGAATTAGAGTTCGATGTGCTGTGTTGAAATTATACGTTTATTTTAATCAAAGAAAAATTTAAACACATGGAGTTTTAAAGTCAGCCTGGTGCCAGCCAAAACTACAAAGCAAATTCCAGAGCTTGCCCCAACAAAAGGCACCTCCCTTATGCTCTCTGGCCCAGGAACTCACATTCAGGTGTTAATGAAGAGGGGAGGAGATTTGAGCTGCTGTTCCTGGGAGAGACAAAGGACTTCCTTGATTGAAAAGATATTCAGATGCAAGTGTTAACAGAAGCCCCTGCCATAGGAAAGAGGCGGGGATTGATCTTGAGCCACCAGAAATGTTGGGGGCGGGAACAGACAGTTCTATTTATTCTTAAAGTACAGAAAAGTATATTTTTGAAAAGGACTGACAAAGGACTGTGCGAATTTGTAAAAATGGTAAAGTTACAGTATTGTTAATGTGAAATTTTTGGTCACGTTTTAAAAGTACTCAGAGCTCTGTGCTATGTTCATGGATTTGACTGCAGAAATTGTGGTTTTGTAGCAATTGTATTGATGCCAGAAACATGAAACTTCATATGATTATGCCCCGATCCATGCGCATATATGTGTAAAATTGTGGACAAATCTGACATTGGCTACCAGACCAAAAGTGCGAAAAATTGCCAAATCTAGACCCAAGCTCTCACCGCGACGGGGCTTGGACGAATACTTGCTCCATAAAATCTGTAATATAGATATGCTATTGCTATCAAGTTTGTAAAATTGTAAATATGTCTTGTATGAAAAGTAGATTTCATGTGCAGAAACAGAGGGAAGGTTTTCCCTGGATCATAAAACACATCGAGTACCGAGTACGGCGCTAACCAATGGCGCTATTACGCCCTGGTTGACGCCGTACCCGGACCGGCAGCGCCTTGGTGGATGGCGGAATCACCGCCCCATTCCAAAGTTGGCGGGGCGGTAATTCCCCATTCACCAAGGCTCTTCCCCATTCCCAAATGAGCCCCCATAGGGCTCAATGGGCATGGGAAGATGCAAATAACGGTGACCGTTCATTACGGTCACCGTTATTGGCTTGGAGGCCCCTTTGCGCCCTCGACTTTAACACCTGCTCAAAGCAGGCGTTAAGGGCGAGGGCGCAAAGGGAACTTGGAGTATGGCGGTAAGGGATTACCGCCACCGGTCTCGTTACCGGTGGCCGCTATCCCTTACCGCCATACTCGGAATGAGGCCCATCATCATGATGACACTCTGTTTTCTTCTCAAATCAAGAGAGAGAATCTAGCCAATAGAATACCAGAGTGTGTGCCTAGTATAATTCAGCATACCCACCCCTTTAGAAAGTACATAAATAGAGAAAGCTTAGGATCTAGAAAGACACACATTCACCCACCAACCGATTGCTGGCAGAGCACTTTGCAAGAGAAATCCATATTCCAGACTCCAGACTCCAGAATTTTGAAAGCAGAAAGGCCCATTTCCAAAGCTGAACCCTTCTCAGCTTGTCCTTTAAAAAATCCAGAAACCAGGTTTTACCCCAGACCTCTAAGGGGAACCAAAGAACAGCTTGGCTGTGCTGCTTTCTTGCTCAAAACTATTGCCAGAATCCAAAGATCCAACCCAGTAGAGCAGTGCTGTGACCAATAGCGGTGAACCAGAACCTGTCAGGTCCAATCCAGTCCCACCGTGCGGTGTCCAGAGTGCCTTGCTGATTGCAGAACCAAAGCGCCTTGAGTCCAGTCCGGTGTGCTAGCAGAATTCCTGTCCAGAAATATCCCTGACCAGAACCCTGACGGGTCCATTCCAAACATTGGTAGTGAGTATCCATAGAATAGGATTGTCACTAGCAAATGTGTTATCCATAAGTAATCTTATCCAAACCCATTCTCTTATATCCAGAACTGTATTGCTAAAATCCTTTGTCTTGCCTGAACTATTTATCTTACCTTGTAGTCCTTTGTAATAATAGTGTTAAAATCATCTTTGCGCTGGTATATATTTCTGAAGAAAGGCGAGCGTCTCGGCAGGCGAAACCAACCAGAGATATCCTGGGCTGGTGGCTGTGCTGTCGTGTATTTTGCATCTTCATGGTCTGCCGCTAGTGTAAGGAAACCTTGTTTGTAATTTAAAAGCGCATTCTTGTTTGCATTTTGACTCTTTCTGAAAAAAACATCCTCCACAAAACCTTCATAACTTCTTCACCGTTTATCCTAGAAACCAAATTTAAGTGTCTACTTGAAGCTAACATCCGCAGGTTTCGAACCACATCCCCACTCCTTATAGTTTTTCTGCAATCGCGCTTACCGCAAATTATTCATTTCGCTCAAATCTATCACGTGTGAAATAGCTGTTCATTGCATCCGACCTCAGAATTAAGTTTTCAATTCTTTAGTTACTCAATAATCATTGCTAGTGTTTGTCTGAAACTATACAAAGTGGCTACCACTATTATTGAACCCATTTTAGTGAATTAAATCCATTTTCAGTGTTTCACCATTCATGCAAAGCCAACTTTAAACCATTTTTGACAAGTTTGCAATCATTCATGTTTTTCTCTGTGTTTGCTTGGGGGAAATTGGGATTGATACTATTTTCTTGAATTCTGTATTCCTGAAACCTGTTTTCTCTCCATCTCTTTATATTGCATATTGGGGGGATTGAGTAGTGTGCAGGGGGAAAGAACAATCACATTGTATTTTGATTGAACCCACACAAAAGTATTATTCTACGCTGCATTATTTTTCCTATCATTACTTCGTGTGATTAAAGAGATTAATTATGACATCACCCCATTGGTGATCATTGTACAACCATTAAAATAGTGTGATATATATATTGTGCAATCTATAAAATAAATATTTTTAAGGGTACATCATTCAGAAATAAAAGAACTTATAGACATGAATAAATAATGAAGGGTTTCAATTGTACATCCCACGCTAGGCATTGACTTAGGTGAAGTGCCGGGTTGAAATCACTTACAAGATTGGGTGCTTGTGCGCCAGGATTTCTGAATTAGACATACCACTTGTGACAGTTTAATACAGTGTGCTAACTGACGGGGAACATAAACCCTGTTGGGCTACCACACTGTGTTACACTTTGAAAAGCACACCTCAATAGGAACGCTCTAAGGAACCTAGTCTGTTTTGCAAAAATAAAATAAACCCCTGTAAATCAGAAAGGAAATTAATATTTCCAGAATGGCGACCTTGGTAGAAATCAACATGGCAAAAGAACACCTACTGCACAAACTATTTGTCTGGGGTGAATGGACAGAGCAGGATCAGAATGTGTGGTTGCAAGGAATTAAAGAGCAGACCACTGCAACAGGATTAGACAAATGGCAAGATCAGGGTCCATTACATGTGGCACTGAGTGAACTGTATGTGGCCCCTAAGGTAAAGGAAGAGCAAAGTAAGATTGCCAAAATAGCGGAATATCTGTACCTCCATATTGGAGCAATACAGGACAAATATGCCAAAGGCCAAGATCTGGAAAACAAGCAACTGCAGCGAATAGAAAAAGCCCAAACTGATCTGGACTCTGCAGAGCAAAGGCTGCAGTGGAGCCATGAATCAGAAAATGGAATCAGGCAGTACCTGACAAAAATAAAAGAAGATATGGGTATCCTGCAGCAGGAGAAGGTAGAGCAGGATACCAAAATGATAGCCTTGCAGAAGGAGTAGCAAGAAAGTTTGGCCTCTCTACTGCACAGCCAGAAAAAGCTGGAACAGCAAATACATTTTAACAGGGCATGAGCAGAGCAGGTATTCACCTTGCAAAGCCGCCTAGACAAAGAAAAAGAAGAGAGTAATAAACTAATTCTCAAGGACCTGGACACCCAGCCACAATTTGATGAAGAGCGCCAGAAAGCTGGTGCACTCCAAAGACAGAGGGATGACCTGGCTGCACAGAGGCATACTCGTGTTCAGGAAAGGGACACCTTAGGCCAGGAGGTCAGTTATTTAAAAGAGAAGATAGAATAAAATCACCTGGCTCTTCAGGGACTGGGTGACCTCCAAAAAGACCATGAAAAACTGTTTGAGCACATCAGGAGAGTGGAAGATGCTCTAGCAAGGAAGGACCAGGCCAGTGTCGACAGGACTCAGGAGGTAACCCTCCGGCAGCAAAAATGACACAGAAGCACAGAGAGACAATGAGGCTCTCTGTGAGAAAAATGATAGGCTCTACAGACAGGTAGCTATGCAAGAACAACTGATAGAAACTAGCAAGGCCTTGATAGAGGAACAGAAAGCTCAGGTTCCTGCTTGGCAACAGGGAGCAGGGGCTGAGAGAGATGAGGTTCACTGAGAAAGGGAAATACCTGAGCATAACCTCACCCTAGTACCAGAGGCCTTCATATCTTCCAATCCCTGGACTCTGCCACCCCCATGTCCACTGGCGCACATGAGCCAAGGGCCACGGGATGGCAGACTTCAATCCAATGAGGAATATGGGGCTCATAGATCAGCACCTCCCAGGAATGGATCGGAGGGAATCTGGGTATGGGTTCCCAAGTTCTGTAAAATTTAGTTTGGAACTCCATGAAAGTAGGCCCACTAAGGGCATCCTGAAAACCTCTGCCCAGCTAGGACGGGGGGGGTACTCAGCAAATCCTGGGAGTAAAGAGGAATCAGAAGACTCCTCTGAGTGCCCCAGGACACAGGAAACTAGGCCCCCACATTCTGCCAGCCATTCCCAGGCCGCAGAATCCGGGAGGGCCTATAAGACCAGACAGGCACCTCTGGAAGCAGTGCCTCTGAGTCAGAGGAGGAATGGACCAGGGTCACCCGAAACAAGAAGGCCAACAAGGTAAAAAGGGCCTTGCTCAAGGATCCCCTAAAACAAATCAAAGCGGTAAGGAGCGTCATCATGCCCTATCATAAGAACCTGAAATATTCAGTTTGGGAGCACCTAGAGCTCTTTGAACAGATGATGGAAACTTTCCATTTGAAGGACAGCCAAAGCTGTATTCAGTATGTGAAATGGACCTTCTCTCCGGAGTACTCCAGCTTCTTTGCGGGGCTGGAGGACCAGAATCATTCCAGATGGTCCACCTATAGGGCGGACATCTTAAAACATTTTTCTGTGCACATGAATCCTCAGGAGGCTCACAAGGCAGCATACAACTGTAACGCTCACCTGATTCCCACGGAGGCGCAGGTCTGGCTTCGAGTGCTGATGCTTCTTCAATGGTGAAGCGCAGGACTCTGAAGATGGACAGGAAGGGCCCTCTACTCTGGCTTCTCCGGCTCGCAGGAATATTCCCCTGTGCGTGAAAAGGGAGTATTGCCTACTGACTGAGTTATGCTCAAGCCTTCCACTCTCTTCCAACCCTCCATGATACCCTTCCACGATTCCCCGTGAAGTCTCACCTTAGGGTCAGGAAGGATGAGCTCTCCATCCTGCTTCTGATGCAGGGGCGCGTTGAAACCCAGTTACTTCACTGGATTGAGGATTGATGGGAGTTCAGGTAAGCTTGACTATTCAGGTAAGGCTCTGTAAAAGTTCTGTTGCAAGTTCAAAAGTCCAAGCTTAATAATAATGTTCATTGTCTTTTTGCAGCAAGCACTAATGCTTATGCCTTTTTTCCCCTTAGGGTCCGGGGTTTGGAATGCCGGAGATATGGCACCGACCCGAAGTGAAACGTGCAGTTCCAGTAAATGGCAGGTTAGTTCTGGATGAGCCCTCGGGAACTGTCTTTGAATACGCTCATTCAATGTCTTTGTCTTTTTTCCCCATAGGGGCCGGGGTCCGGAAACTGCCTGGAAGCGGCAAGAACTGAAATGAAATGGGAATGACCCAACAGGTAAGTCTTATTCCCTTCCTTCTCTCACCTCTTATTCTTGTCTTTTTCTCTAGGCTCTGGGAAGTGGCTGTGTATCCGGATGATCGCTGCTGAAGATGGAGGAACCCACGAAAGGTGAGTGAAATGCAGCGCTGCAGCGATCGTAACGAAATGCTTTTAAAAATAATGTCTTCCCTTTCAGGATCGTCGGTGATGTCTCCGTGGTGCAGATTTAGCTGGTAAGGTCTCTTGTCTCCCTTTGCAGGTGACCCAGGATGCTGACAGGCGTGGCTGAAGTCCAGATGCAGGAGCTGACACGGTGAGCGTCCAGCTGCGAGGAGCAGAACAACGCAAAGCGTGAGTTGCTGATCGGGTGTGGTTTAAATAGCTTTGGAAGAAGTCCCAAGTGTGTATCCTTCCCCGACCACACCCGGGTGGAAAGTAGTCCCACAGGTAAAGTAGTTCCATTCAGGCCTCAAGAGGGCCTGGATGTGGCAGCATGGTCTGCATCAGGTAAGTGCACATTAAAACACTTGAACACATGTCTAGCTTTATGAGCCTGGCGCCTAAGGCGCCAGGACAGAGGTCCAACATGAGCCTGGCGCCTAAAGCGCCAGGACTGCGTCCAAAGGGCCCCAGCTTGGGCCCGCTGGCACTTCCCTGGGGGAAATGATGCCTGCCTCTGGGGTCGCTGGGTCGGACCTGGCTCCTTGGAGGTAGGCACCATGACAGTACCCCCCCTCAAGGCCCCTCCCAAGGTTCTTCCCTCCAGGGGTTTGGGCTTGTTCGGAAATCTCAGGTGAAACCTTTGTACTAATCGAGGTGCGTGGACATGGTTACTAGGCTCCCACGATCTCTCCTGAGGTCCATATCCCTTCCAGTCAACAAGATAGAAGAGTTTCGACTTTACCACCTTGGAGTCTAAAATGTCTTTAACTTCGAATTCTAATTCCCCTTCAATTTGAACTGGATCTGGAGGCTTGGACAATCGGGTTCCTGGTTGTACTGGCTTCAAAAGTGATGCATGAAAAACTGGATGAATACGCATGTTGGATGGAAGATCCAGTTTAAAGGCCACTGGGTTGATTATAGCTTTGATGGGATAAGGTCCTATGAATCTGGGATTGAAGGTTCGCGGGCCCTTGAGGGGTAAATGTTTAGTTGCTAGCCATACCTGGTCTCCTACTTGGTAAGGAGGAGTTTTACTTCGGTGCAAATCAGCGTTTTCTTTATACTTTTTCTTGGCTTGCTGTAAATGAGTTGCAGCTTCTTTGAAGGCCCGGGTTATTGTGGAATGCAGATGATTTACTGCGGGAATTTCCAGGGTCAGAGGTGGATCTAGGTCAGAGGTCCGAGGATGGTGACCATACAAAGTATAAAAGGGGGTTTGTCCGGTTCCAGAATGCACTGAATTGTTGTATGCATATTCTGCGATCCAAAGGATGTCTTTCCAATTTAACTCGGATTGGTGTAACATGTACCGAAGATTTTGCTCGAGAGTCTGATTGGTTCTCTCGGTTTGTCCGTCGGTCTGGGGGTGGTGGCTGGTGGATAACCACACATCTATTTGTGCTAGTTGGCAACACTTCTTCCAAAAATGTGAGATAAATTGACTTCCACGATCCGAGACTAATATGGATGGGAAACCATGTTTGCGAACTATATTCTCCAGGAATTCCTTGGCCAAGGTGGAAGCTGAAGGCAAACCCTTTAAAGGGATAAAGTGGGCCATTTTGGAGAATAGGTCCACAATTACAAGGATTGTGTTGTAACCAGCACAAGGAGGCAGATCTGTTATAAAGTCCATTGACAGGGTGTGCCATGGCGCCGGTGGAATATCCAAGGGTTGAAGTAGGCCGGCTGGCCTTTTCTTTTGAGCCTTGTTTTGGGCGCAAATTCCACAAGACAGTACAAAAGACTTTATGTCTTTTCTCCAAGAAGGCCACCAGAAGTGGAGTTTGATTTTTTCCTCCGTTTAGCGATACCAGGGTGTCCTTCCATTAAAGATTCATGATGATGGGCAATAACAAGTTCTTGCAATTCTTTACTTGGCAGAAACAACCGCTCCTGGAAGTAGGGTAAGTCATCCTTAACGGTGTAATGAGGACCCTTTTGACTCCATTCCAATAAGGTTGAAGAGTCTAGAAGTTGTTTTACTTGCGTTTGGATATCCTCAATAGTTTGCAATGAAGTTAAGCCTAAGATTCTTTGCTCAGGTATGATGGGCACAGGTTCTAAGCTCGAATTAGGTTCTTCCATGCCAATCCGGGATAAGGCGTCCGCTTTTCCATTCTTGCAGCCAGGGCGATAGGTAATTACAAAATCAAATTCCGCAAAGAATAGAGCCCATCGGAGTTGTCGTGAAGATTGAGCTTTGGCCGTTTTTAAATACTGTAAGTTTCTGTGGTCCGTAATTACGGTGATGGTGTGTCTTGCCCCGAGAAGGTAGTGATGCCAAGCCTTGAAAGCAGATTTGATGGCCAGTAACTCTTCATCAGTAATTGCGTAGTTGATTTCAGGAGGAGAAAATTTTCTGGACCAAAAGGCCACTGGGTGTAGTTGGTTAGTTTTTGGGGTCTCTTTGCGACAGGACAGCTCCCATGGCCAAACTGGATGCATCGGTTTCCACTATGTACGGGAGATCTGGGTGCGGGTGCTTCAATACAGGTGCAGTGGTGAATTTGGTTTTCTGGTCCTGGAAGGCTTGTTCGGCCTCAAGAGTCCACTCGAAGCGTTTGTTTTTCTTTAGGAGAGCAGTGATGGGTTGGACTGTTCGGGAAAATTCCGGGATGAATCTTTGATAGAAATTGGCAAAGCCGAGCATGCTCTGAACTCCCTTCACCAAGCTTGGAGATGGCCATTTGAGGATGGCATCCACCTTTCGCGAGTCCATTCGGACTCCTTGAGGTGTCAGGATGAATCCGAGAAACTCAACTTCTGTGGTATGAAAAACGCATTTTTCGAGTTTTGCAAATAATCTGTGCTGGCGCAGTTTCTCAAGAACTGCCCTAACATGCTTTCTGTGATCAGATTCTGAAGAAGAGTACACCAGGATGTCGTCAATGTAAACAATGACACAGACATCGATAAGTTCCCGAAGAACATCATTCATAAGGTACTGAAAGGCGGCAGGTGCATTGCACAAACCAAAGGGCATCACCTGATATTCGAAGAGCCCAAACTTGGTGCGGAATGCAGTCTTCCATTCATCGCCTTCTTTTATGCGCACCAGGTGATAAGCTCCTCGGAGATCTAACTTGGTGTACACACAAGCGTCTTTCACCTGGTCGATAAGCTCAGGGATCAAGGGCAGAGGATAACGATTCTTAATCGTTATTTGATTTAGTGCGCGATAGACTATACACGTTCTAAGGTCGCCTTCTTTTTTCGGCACGAAGAACAGAGCTGAAGAGACAGGAGACTTGGACGGGCGAATAAAACCATTGGCTAGGTACTGATCTAAATACTGACGCAAATGCAGGTTCTCAGGTTCCGTAAGAGCATAAATCCTACTACAAGGTAGTTGAGCATTGGGTACCAGATCGATTTGGCAATCATAAGACCGATGGGGAGGTAACATGTTAGCCTGTTCTTTCTGAAAAACGTCTTGGAATTCTTGGTATTCTGACGGTAGCTGTACAGGGGTGGAAGTTGCTGAGGCTAGACCCATAGCTGGATTTCTTGGATAACAAGTTGGTTCACAAGCAGGAAAACTTATCTTCTTTGCTCGCCAGTCAATTCTGGGATTATGTGTTTCTAACCAAGGAATTCCAAGAATTACTTGAAATTGTGGGGCCTTGATCACATCAAACACGATTGCTTCCCGATGTCCATCCTGACCCACCAGTGTCACTTCAACAGTGGAATGCGTTACAGGCCCTGAGGCTATTTTGGTTCCATCTTCTGTAGTAATGACATCTTGGGTTACTTTCGGGCGGAGAGGAAGCTTAATCCTGGAAGCCAATTCATGGTCTATGTAATTTCCAATAGCTCCACTGTCGATGTATGCCTTTATAGCATGCAACTGCTGAGGCTGTTTTGGGTCCACGAGCACCATTGGCATGACAAAATGCGAGGTCAAAGAGTTAGTTTTCAAGCTCGGCAAGCGGACCCCTAAGCTTGCCGGGCTAGGTCGTTTCCTGAATCAGGTGTCACTAATTCGTTATCAGTAGCTCCAACCACCTTCTTAAGTGGTTTAACTGGACAATTTTGAAGAAAGTGACCGGAAGTCCCGCAATACAGACAAAGTTACATTTGCCGCCTTCTCTCTCGTTCTTTCTGCGTAAATGGTCCTTTAACACCACCGATTTGCATAGGTTCAGATACGTCGGTACTCTTGGAGTTAGTGTGGGTTTTGATCGGTGCTCGGTTTTCATACTTGAACCGATCTGCTTTTCTATTTTGAAGTCTGTGATCAAGTTGAACCACCAAGTCAATGTAGTCTGCGCAGACCTGGGGTGGGTTTACTATCTGAGCTAGAACATACTTAAGCTCTCCGCGCAGGCCTCGATGAAACAATGTGATCCTTTTGCTTTCTGGCCATCCAGTTTCCACAACCAGTCTGTTAAAGGTGGCTATGTAGGACAGAAGATCCTGATTACCTTGTCGTAAGGATAGCAGTTCGCTATCAAGGGCCTGTCCTTGAGAGTGTCGAGCGAACAATCTTTCCATGCTGGCCTGGAAGCCATGAAAATTCTGGAGAATGGGATCATCCTGATTTACCAATGGAATAGACCAATCGGCAGCACTGCCACTGAGGTAAGATAGTACAAAGGCTCCGTCGGTCTGGTCGTTAGGGAAGGCTCCGGGTCTGCATAGAAAGTGTAAACGACATTGGTTCATAAAGACGGCATATTTCTTGGGATCCCCCGCAAAACGTTCAGGCGGCGCCAAAGGCATGCGTCCAGGTAGGTTAATTTGTACCGGGTTACTCAAACCCATTGATGTGGAAATGTCTCCGGAATTAGGTAAAGGAGTGTGCCCTGCCTGGGCCTGTAATAACCTTTTGGCTAGGTCATCTGTTCTTTCCTTGGATAAGATCAGTTCTGTTTTGAGAGCGTTAGTCTCCTGGCAGGCTGAGTGCACCTCTGCCCGTAATTCCCCCAAAAGCTGGGCCAGCTGGTCAGTCTCGGAAGTCTCCATAGCGCCCGGGTGGGAAATTGTGGGTAGGCTTTGCGTTCTGTAACGCTCACCTGATTCCCACGGAGGCGCAGGTCTGGCTTCGAGTGCTGATGCTTCTTCAATGGTGAAGCGCAGGACTCTGAAGATGGATGGAAGGGCCCTCTACTCTGGCTTCTCCGGCTCGCAGGAATATTCCCCTGTGCGTGAAAAGGGAGTATTACCTACTGACTGAGTTATGCTCAAGCCTTCCACTCTCTTCCAACCCTCCACGATACCCTTCCACGATTCCCCGTGAAGTCTTACCTTAGGGTCAGGAAGGATGAGCTCTCCATCCTGCTTCTGATGCAGGGGCGCGTTGAAACCCAGTTACTTCACTGGATTGAGGATTGATGGGAGTTCAGGTAAACTTGACTATTCAGGTAAGGCTCTGTAAAAGTTCTGTTGCAAGTTCAAAAGTCCAAGCTTAATAATAATGTTCATTGGCCCTCATTACGACCCTGGCGGAGATCGACCGACCGGACCGCCATAGCGTAAATAGCGTTTCCGCCATTGCACGACGGAGCAAAGTGCGGCTCATTCCGACCCATCGGGCACGAGCACCACGCCATGGCGGAAGTGCAAAGTCCGCGATGGCGGAAATGACCCCAAAACGGCCCACACCGCCGCCGTACGGCGCCCTAGGTGCAATTCCGCCACCCATCTTAGCGGTCACCGCAATGAGCGGCAACCGGAAAGTACGGTGACCGGAAATATACGGAAACGGAAGTTAAAACATGGTCCCGGAACGGGAAACATCACGCCGTACACCTATAAAAACACTATTTCCACACAACCATTAAAAACACTACCCTGAGACACATCCCAACCCGTTAGCCACCCTAGTGAAACCAAGAATAATGGGAAAAGTAGCGAAGAAAGCGTGCGACCGCAAGCGGCAGGTCCACTTCTCCCGTGAGGAACTCACCGTGCTCACAGAGACCCTCCAGGAGAATGCTGCCGTCGTCTTCTCCACGCAAATGACCAGGACGGCACTTGCGAACAAGAAGGCCATATGGGCCCTGGTGGCACAGCGGGTAAGTGCGGTGGGGACCGCACCCCGCAACCCACAGCAATGCAGAAAGCGATGGGACGACCTGCGGATCCGCGTCCGTAGCATACTTTCTGCCAACCGCAACATTGCCACAGCTACCGGTGGGGGATCGGAATCACCCATCAAGTTGACCCCCTGGGAAGAAATCTGTGCCTCCACCATTGGAATGGAGAGTATAGAGGGAGTCGGAGGGATGGAGAAAGGAGTGCAGACAACCGAAGAATCAGGTAGGTGCCCCAAATAAAACAATGCCAAAACCACAATGTCCAATCATGTGAAGTACCACGTGTCCACATAGTGCAACAGTAACACATGTCCAGGAGAACGGCCACATGCATAGGCCTGATAGCACACTTTAAAAGTCACATTAAATACATAAATAATTAAAAATCCTAAAAACACCCTCCACACGTGCAGCAGGCACACCCTAACTGCAGGCTGCAAAACAACTGCACCCTCACTCCACACACAAATGAAACCACCTCCAAGGCCCCAACCCACATCACCCTCAGGTACCACCCCAATGCATGCGATACATTGCCATTCCAATTTCCACAGACCCATTTATAACGCTCGCCCTCCTTTACTCCACCACAGGGTCCGATTCAAACGACGAGCTCCAGGACACCCCTACCAGCACACCTGCAAAGAGGGCCAAGACCAACGGCCAAAGACCCTCCACTTCAGCTGCACGCATCAAGACACGGCAGCAGCACAAATCGAGTGGCAGCACACAGGAGGGAACTCCAACAGGCACCCCAGCAGCCAGCATGCCCACAACAGCACCACCACAGGTCCCCCCAATCGATGCCACAGTAGGCACTGCTTCTGGTGGCAGCAGCACCATAGGTGACACTGCATTAATGGCAGCATGCTCCGACACAGAAAACGGGGATGTCGAAGTTAGATCCATCCATGACCTGTCTCAATCCCCCTGTCTGTTTCATCCCGTACACCATGAGGACACCACGCAGGGGCACCCACAAGACGACGACTGGCCATCCCCCACAAGCCCTGTGGCAAGGCAACATGAGGTGACCAGCCCCTCTGTGACACCACCGCAAATGGCCATGGCACAGCAGAGGCAACAGTCCCTCGACCAGGTGATCGTGCAACAGCAGCAACTGGCCACGCTCCTCAAGGACCATGCTGATGAATGTGGGGGTACTAAGGCAGCCATAGAAACATCAACTGAGACACTTAGGGCAGAAATGGAGAGAAGTACAGAGACACCAAGGGCACAAATGGAGAGAAGCACCGAGAGCCTGAGGGGGGAACTGCATGCGACGTCCAAAGACGTATGTGCTGAACTTGCCGCTGTGCGCCGTGTGCTCACTGAGCTCTCACAAACCCTTAGGGACATGCATGGACGTGAGCAGGCAGAGACATCATCCGTTGCAAGTTCCATCCAGGGCAGCCCCCAACGTAGATCTGGGAGGAACCTGCGCTCCACAGGCAGGGGTGCCCCTGATACCCGGAGAGGGGGCTTGCAATAGCGACTGCCCACTGACAATGAGCATCTTTGGACACTGGTGTTCGGGGGGGAGGTAGGAGGGTGGAGGGGGTGTGTTGGGCTCACTTGGGTGGCGGGTCGATAGGGTGTTTAACATGATATCACATATGCCATAAGCAATGCACGATCATCCAATGAGACTTGCGGACTGGTGTAAGGAGCCATCTCTTCAGTGGATACCCGGCATCACCTATATGTGGACAATGAAGGTATTTTGAGGAATGCCATTGCTACGTACGCACCCTCCCCCCCTTCCTGCCAGGTCATTGCCGCATCACATACCCCACACTATCATGCTTGAAATGAGACTCACCGAGTAGCCAGGATCTGTTCCCTGCGTGTCGCTCCATGTAGCGTGGTATAGTAGAGTTCCTCAAGACCATAGAATCATGGGTTGATCCTGGGAATCGGGCACAACAATGTGTAATGATCCTGTTGGAGTCACAAACTATTTGTACATTCAGGGAATGAAATTGTTTTCGGTTGCGGTACTGGGCCTCCATGGCATGTGGGACAACCAATTCCACATGGGTGCAGTCGATGGCACCAATGCAACCCGGTATGCCGCCAAGTGCATGGAATCCCACTTTTGCGTTCGTAATTTCCTTCTCCGAGCGTGGTAGAGAGATGTAGGCGTCTGCGTGCTGCAGGAGGGCATCGAGCACTTGCAATAGTGTCCGTGAGAACAGTGGCTGTGAAATGCCATGCAACTGTCCGACTGTGTGCTGGTAGGTGCCTGTGGCCAGGAAGTGGAGTACAGACACCACCTTCAGTAGGGGTGGGATGGCGGTTGGGCTATCTATCATGCTGACAAGGTCAGCCTGTGTCATGTCCACAATGGCGGTTATGGTGTCCCGGTCCAAACGGTAGAGGGTGTGGATCTGCTCATCAGTGAGGTTGAACGGATGTGCTCGGAGGCGTGGGATTGCGGGCTGCCTGCGTGGTGGTAGTGGCTGTGCTGGCGGCCCTTGCTGGCCCTGCCTTGCCCTCCTCCTCCTCCTCCTGCGTCTCCTCCGTGCGGCCGGTTGTAGTCGGTGTTCGTCTTCTTCTTGAAGTTGGAGTACTTGCAGTGCTATCAGGTCCCCCAGGGCCAACATGGCTAGTCCTGCCGGTAGCATTTCAGAGTGGGTGTGGTTGTGGGAGGGGGTTGGGTGTGCAATTTATGTGTTTCCAGGCTGTATGGCCTCCACCTGTGGTGATTCATTCCACCTGTGCAAGCTGCTCTCCCCTTTGGGCGAGCACGTCCCGCACACAACGCTGCAATTCGACGAATGGCATCTTGCCATTTCAATCATGTATTTGTACCCGATGGCAGTGTAACATTGGTTGATATGTTCATTCTGCTTTGGTCCCATTGTTTCACATACTATCTTTGCAGTCGCGAACAGACTTGTGAGGGTCAGTGGAACGTAGTACTCGAGTAACGGTGGACCCTCATGCAACACTGCACCGAGGTTCACCGACGGGCGGGGCGTCCCATTTGTGAGTGAAGCCAGTTGCCATTTTCACACACAGCCGCACTAGATGGATTAATTTGTGATTTCAAGCGGCCACAGATGCCTTTTCGACGTGATGTTGCAAATGAGGAATTCGAAGGACGGCGCTTTCGGTTTTCAGCTAGCGGCGAGGAGATGCCCACAGGTCTGACTGCAAATATAACGTTCTATTGTTCAATGTCCTTGGGACAGGGGCCATGGCGAGGATGCAATGATTGATATGAATAGTATGGGATGCGCAATAGCGAAGTGGGCGATAAGGCCGGACGTTCCCAATTACATGTTGCTTCACAACACTGGAATTACGGGCTGGGGCACAGTGGATTTTGCAGGCTGCATTACGCACAGACTCAATGGAAGTTTCACATGTCATGTGAGTATGGAAGCAGGCGTTTGTGATAGTGTTTTCACCTCGATATAGATAGTTATGATTCGCTAGTGGTTTTTGGTTGGTGATGATCCTTTGGAGTGGGCTAGCATGCATATGGCTGTGGATTTGGTGTGATCATTGAAGTGAGTAATTCAAATGTAGTTCTGATGGCCATACTATTCTTTTTCATTTCGTTTGGGTGACAGGTATCTCCTCCCCTTTTGCCACTGCCATCTGTATGCCACTCCTGCAGATGGATTTTACTCCCGACACCTGCTGCTTCGTGTTCATCAGTGGAGCAGCATTACGATCTTATGGGACGATCGCCAATGGGCCACATGCCCTTACGCAGTACTAGTGGCTAGGACCAACATTTCGGCCTTTCAGCTGGACTAGTGCCTCCCTAATGGGACGGCCCTGCGGGTCGAGGCGCTTCCATGTTGCCTTTTCGTACGAGAATGTAGCCCCTGTGTGCCATGAGGGTACAGGGCGTCACACAAGAAGTAGCTGGTCATTTATTGCGGATGCAGCCCACAATGGTGAAATGTATTTTGGAGTTCATGGCCTGATGGCTGTATGGGCTTGGTGAATTTGTTGTGCATTAAATTCCTATTCTGATATGAACCGTGTAGCGTTCTTCTTTGCAGGTGATGTGTCATATTCCTATTTGGGGAGCGATGTATTGTGAGATCTGCATTGGGTTCCAGCTTCGGAGTATAGTTGCGTGGTACTGTGCTGGGCGCGTTTGCCTACGAAGCCCAGTGAGGTCAGGGATGAGGGCTGCCAATGTGACTGTTTTGATGATGTGATGCTCAGGGGCGGGGGAATGGCTTTTGTGTAACAGATGCCGGTCAGCCAGTTGGATTGGTGGTATGATGTGATTATCCGAATATGGCTGGTCACAGGTGCCTGTGTTTGCGTGCGTTTCTTGGAGGGAGACTGAGGTCATGTCCATTTGTGTGGCTTCTGTATTCGTGCCATCTGTGCCCTGCAGCTCCCATTGGCCCCTCTTGAGATTCATTTGTTCGTTGGCAGGCATGGATGACTTGTACATTTCACTGGTTGCATTGTGTGGCTTCATTGCACCTACGGGGAGTTGTAAAATGTGGCCAGGGAGCGGTGTACAGGCACTCAGTAGGGCCGTTTACGGTTGGTTCGCGATGCCGTACTTCTCACCATGGCGGAATGGTACTTTCCGCCGTGCTTGATGGCGTTAGGTGCATGTCCGCTGGGGTCAGAATTCGCGTACCGTTGCGCCATGGTGGTAATTGCGGTTTGGCATGGCGCGCGTGCGCGTACTTGGTGCAGTTAGCGTTGGCGTTTACTGCGGTGTCGCTAATGGCATCGTACTTTGCGGTGACGGGTCATTATCGCACCGAGCGCTATTCGATGGCGGTATTGCATTTCCGCCATCGTTTTTCGATCTCCGCAAGGGTCGTAATGAGGGCCATTGTCTTTTTGCAGCAAGCGCTAATGCTTATGTCTTTTTTCCCCTTAGGGGCCGGGGTTCGGAATGCCGGAGATATGGCACCGACCCGAAGTGAAACGTGCAGTTCCAGTTCCAGTAAATGGCAGGTTAGTTCGGGATGAGCGCTCGGGAACTGTCTTTGAATACCCTCATTCAATGTCTTTGTCTTTTTTCCCCATAGGGGCCGGGGTCCGGAAACTGCCTGGAAGCGGCAAGACCCGAAATGAAATGGGAATGACCCAACAGGTAAGTCTTATTCCCTTCCTTCTCTCACCTCTTATTCTTGCTTTTTCTCTAGGCTCTGGGAAGTGGCTGTGTATCCGGATGATAGCTGCTGAAGATGGAGGAACCCAGGAAAGGTGAGTGAAATGCAGCGCTGCAGCGATCGTAACAAAATGCTTTTAAAAATAATGTCTTCCCTTTCAGGATCGTCGGTGATGTCTCCGTGGTGCAGATTTAGCTGGTAAGGTCTCTTGTCTCCCTTTGCAGGTGCCCCAGGATGCTGACAGGCGTGGCTGAAGTCCAGATGCAGGAGCTGACACGGTGAGCGTCCAGCTGCGAGGAGCGGAACAACGCGAAGCGTGAGTTGCTGATCGGGTGTGGTTTAAATAGCTTTGTGAGAAGTCCCAAGTGTGTATCCTTCCTCCGATCAGGTATGTATCCTTCCCCGACCACACCCGGGTGGAAAGTAGTCCCACAGGTAAAGTAGTTCCATTCAGGCCTCAAGAGGGCCTGGATGTGGCAGCATGGTCTGCATCAGGTAAGTGCACATTAAAACACTTGAACACATGTCTAGCTTTATGAGCCTGGCGCCTAAGGCGCCTGGACAGAGGTCCAACATGAGCCTGGCACCTAAGGCACCTGGACTGCGTCCAAAGGGCCCATGCTTGGGCCCGCTGGCACTCCCCTGGGGGAAATGATGCCTGCCTCTGGGGTCGCTGGGTCGGACCTGGCTCCTTGGAGGTAGGCATCATGACAACAACTGGGGGAATATCAGGCCCCAGAAGAATTTGTTCAAGAATTAAAGCGTGCCTTTGCGCAGAACACCAGAAGGGTGCGCACTAACAGCAAAGAGTTTGTGAATACTTTCTTCCACGCTCTCCCCAAGTACATCATGACCGAGCTAGTGAGAGACTTTCACGAGAAAAGATCACTAACTGGGTCATTGAACAAGCCACACGCATTTATGAGGTGCAAAAGCCAGTGGAAAACAAAAGTAATCAAAAAAGCCCCAAAACAACCAACACCCCTGCTGCTGCTAAGGTGGCTGAGGTGAAGGTTGCCCCCATTCTTGATTTGGAGATGGGGGGGGCTAAAAACCTGCCTGCACAGAATCAGAACAACCCCAAGCCCAGAAGGCCCTCGGGCCAATCACAAACAGGGAGCCAGGGAGGCAATCCCACAAATGGGACCCCTAACTCCCCTGACTACTTCAGCCCCTGTTACAAGGGGAATAGACCCATCCTGGGTTATGTGTGGACTCCTCCAGCCCAAGGGGGGAGGGGTCCAACCAAACAGCAGCTAACCCAGGGAACTTCCCTCCTCAATTCCCCCAGGAGAGCAGTAATTTTCCAAATACTGGACAGAATTTGTTCCCAAGGTACCCGCAAAACTTTCAACCCCAAAAGAATCCATCCTTCTTTCCCCACTTTCATGAGCCCAGACAACCCAATCCAGGAGGGGAGGCCAAGGATGGAGGGGTACCCACATTTTTCAAACCCAGGGTATTTTGGGAGAAGGGATAGCGACCCTTCCTGGGATCAGCCCAGGGGAGACATGAGAACCCCGTATCAGCCTGAGCGGGTGTCACAACTAGAGCGCCAGGTCCAAAACATGGCACAGGATCTGGGTCACATCCTGAGGGCTCAACAGAACCCTCAAATGAGCATGACGGCACAGAATGCCCTAAGCCCCGGACCTGGTGCTCCATAGCAATGACAGGGGAAGAACCCCGACAACCCACCGGTTTCCAGGGAGGAGGCACAAGGGGAGGGGGCGTGTAAAGCCTTGGAGGAAGCTTCCTTCCCCACTTGTAAAAAGCCCTGGAAACCCAGGAACCGGAACCAAAATCTCCTGCCCCTGAAAGTCTGCAACCCAAGGAGCAGAGCGGGATAGGAGAAATAAAGAGCCCAAAAAGACCCATTTTGAGAAGGAGGTACAAGTCTTCCAGTTTGAAGGAGAGGGCTCCTCAGAGGATTCTGGGAAAAGGATCTTCTCCTTCAGAGATGGGGTAACTCCTCCCAAAGAAAAATGGGTCCCAAAGGATCCAAATCCAGACTGGGTAGATGTGGGGACTGAGTTAGCACCAACCATCATCCATCCCCAGAATCATCAGGATGAAAATCCCCTGGTTCAAACCCATGCGGGTGACTGCCCCCAAAAAGGGGGGGCAGCCCAGAACTAGAACCAGGAGAACCAAAAGCTTCCCCCTTATCTAGCTATCACCTTTTTCTTTCAGATTCCCAAAACTCCAAACAGAATTCTGCCCAAATCACCTCTCTATCAGTGCCCAAAACCAAGAAACGAATCCACCAGTTGTCCAAAAATGTACATTATCTGTGCCCCTTTGAGGAGTAGGAGGGAAGATTCTATGCCCGGGTCCAGATATAGGGGCAGTGTACAATTTTGGCACTGGTGGACACTGGATCCCAAGCTACCCTTCTGTCAAAAAAGGCCTTTGATAAACTGAATTCGGGAAGGGGGGAGAAATGCCAAATTCCTCTCGCCCCTCTTCCTGGACAACTTCAGAACTTTGACGGGAAGGAAATTCCCATCGAGGGGACTGCGGATTTGGATATTAAAATTGGGCAACACAAGGTGAAGCACCCGGTCATAGTTGTAACTCCAGAGGGGACCCCTTGTTTACTAGGGAATGACCTCCTGCGAAGGTTGTCACCCCTAATAGATTGTGTAAACAAGGTCCTCTGGGCCCAAACTAGCCGACCAATAAAATTGAAACAGAGTGTCAACCATGTTAGTTTAAACGGCACATGACACATGGTTGAACAAAAAATTGACCAAATAGAATTTCACTTCCAGAACAACCAATTCCCAAACGTGACAGTACTAGCAGTAGGACAACAAACTGGTGATGGGGGGTCCTCTCTATTTCTGAAAATCAACCTTCCTTACAGTCTAAGGTAGCATTACACTCTGGAAGGAAACCCTCTGAAATTCTTTACCCATTCACCATCAGAAAGTCCCACTCTTATTGCCCAGAAAAATGAGAAATCAGCTCAAAGTCTGGATGATATTAAGAAAATTGGAGAGCAGTTGTTCCTCCCTATTCAGTTAAATGAAGGGAAGGACTCTTCCGAGTGTGTGTGAAAAAACGGAAAGAGCTTCATCAGCGAGGCCATGTTCCGCAAACTCCCAAAAGATCCAGCCATTCCCATATTTAAACTGATAGACAAATGTGAAAAGGATCTGGAAACATTCAATTCCAAACATCTCCTGCCCAGCAGGTGTATGCTCAATATTTCCATAGGCAACAAGAGCATAGTCCATAATTGTTGGGTCGTGTGAGACGTCACTGCCACCTTTTACTTAGGCAGTGACATTCTCAATCACTTTGCTATTAGTTTGGACCTAATAAACTTCATAGCTTGGTCCCGATTAGCGGATAATCCCACAGGGTTTGATGACCCAGAGAAAGCATTTAGGTCAGATCAACTGCTGCCTTATGCAGTTGAAATTCAGATTGGAGAGGAAGTCACCATCCCAGAAAGGACCCGACAATTCTCACAGGAAGTGAAAGTCAAAAGAGGACAGAAATTGTAAAACCCCGATGCCTATATTCATCTCAATGCTTATTTCCAACAACAAAAGTTGGGGGTAAACCCAACACCACTCTTCAATATAGAACACAACACCATTCCAATCGAGGTGGATAACAGCGACTTAAGAGTATCACTCTAGCTGCAGGCACCATTATTGGAATGCACCATTATTGGAATGGCGGTTGATGACCAACATTTTTCTATAGATTTAGGTAATTAACTGTTAGGACCAATCCCCAAGGACTGTTTTGACAGTGATAGTGATGATGACACAACACCAGACAGGATCTACACCCGACATGGGGGGAACTTCCTGGTGTATACTTCCTGCCCTTATGGTAAGGAAGATGTAACCTGTGACTTCAGGAGAGATGAGGTGATTTTCCAGGTCCATGAGGTCTGCCTTCCCCACCTGAAGCCACCATTCCAAATAAGCATTCTGACCAGGGACTTCTCCACCCAGCTGGAGGAGGCCGCTGAGATAGCAAAACCGTAAGTCTTTCCAGGCTTCATGCAGATGGTTGAAGAGAGAGTCAACCTAGCTGATTACTGTGAGACTCCGGGGCAAAGGTAAAAATTGAAACAAGTTTTCTTTGATTTTCAGGATCTCTTTGCGGTGGACTCATATGATTGTGGTCACACCGACATCCACATAACAATAATTCCCACGGACCCTGGCATGACTCCAGTGTTTGTGAAGCAATATCGCTTGCCTCTCGCATCAATGGAGTCCCTTACTGAAATAATTAAGAATCTTGAGTCCCGTGGGATAATCCGTCCAGTCCACAGCACCTTCAATAATCCGGTGCTGGGGATTCTGAAGCCAAACGGCCAGTGGAGACTCTGCGCCGACCTTAGGGAGCTCAACAAACAGGTCCATACTTCCCGATGGACTCTTCCCTGCATAGACCAAGGGCTGGTCCAGATCCAGGGGTCACAGGTATTCACTGCAATAGATCTAACCAATCGGTACTGGACTGTACCTGTCAGTAGGGAGGACCAATACAAGCTGGCTTTCACCTTCGGGGGGCAGCAGTACACATGGACCCGGACTCCCTTCGGATACATCAACTCCGGCAATGAATTCAACATTTTTCTACATAAGGCCATGCCTGACCTGGGTGAAAGGGGTAACCTGGCCTATGTAGATGATGTTTTAATCAAAAGCTCAACTGTGGAGGAACACAAGCGGAGATCCGTTATGTTCTAACACAGTAGAGGGCTGCTGGAGCAAAACTTTCCTTTCAAAAGCCACAGTGGTGCAGAGCCTGTGTCAATTTCTTGGGGCATGAGATTAATCCTCAGGGTCTCTGTCCCCAGGAAAAGAAAGTGGAAGCACTCCAGAAAATGAAAAGAACCCACAACTCTGCGGGAACTAAGAAGCCTCCTTGGACTAACTAATTACAGCAGAAATTTCATTGAGGACTACGGAGAGATCACAAGACCCCTGATCTATCTTTTGAAGGGGGGGTCAAGTGGGAGTGGGGTCCAGAACAAGCCGAGGCAGTAAGACAACTCAAGAGAAGCCTCTCTCAAGCACCTTGCCTAGCTTACCCTGTCAAAAATAAGGAGTTCTTCTTGGAGACAGGGTTCTCAAATACATGCTTGACTGCAGTGTCATACCAAAAGCATGATAAGGTCAATAAAGTAATCTCCTATGCAAGTAAAACTTTATCCTCTGTGGAGTGAAAATTCAACGATAGTGAGAAGGCACTCCTGGCTACAGTGTGGCATTGAAGAATTACCGCCCGTTTATCCAGGGGGAACACATCATAGTGGAGACTCCACACCAGCCTCAGCAATATCTCCAAAGTGACAGAATCCAGGCCGGAAATGTGAGTTATTCCCGAATTACTTCCTGGATTCTGTCAATGCAAGGCTTTCCTGTGGAGGTCACATATGGCCAAAACAAGAAGAGGCCCCTTGTGCAAGGTCTGGCTGACTTGCATGATTGTGCTAGAGAAAACGGTCTCGAGGATGAAAGTCTTAAAATCAAGGACAACATGGAGGCATACCTTAATTCCCCACACAAAGGGCCTCATTACACGGTAGGCGGTAAGGGATTACCGGCACCGGTAAGGGCACCGGTGCCGGTAATCCCTTACCGCCCTACTATGAGGTCCCTTAGCGGGTCCCTTCCTTAATGCCAGGTCTGACCTGGTGTTAAGGACGGCACCCGTTAAGGGCCTTCAGAGCTAATAACGGTACCGCAAATTGCGGTACCGTTATTAGCTACTTCACCATTCCCATTGAGCCCTATGGGGGTTCAAAAGGGAATGGGGAATGGTTCCCGGAATGGGGACTTACCGGGTCCTCCAAAGTCGGAATGACCCGGTAAGTCCCTATTCCGGGAACACGGACCCGGACTGCGGTAAGGGGTAGCCATGGCGCTAACAGCGCCATGGCTACCGCATACCGTGGAATGAGGCCCACAGTCTTTGAAGAAGACCAGTGTGAGGGAATGCCCACTGTCTATGTGGATGGATGCTCCTACCATGTTGACAACAACGGGGAAAAAGAACTTGTGGCCAGCGTAGCGAATGCATGGGTGAACAATGCCCCAGAACCCTTCACTGGGTACAAGATTGGTCCCGAAGCAGTCAAGTGGCAGAGTTGATGGCTGTGCATCAAGCCATCCTCACTGCTGTCCAACACCAACTCCACGAATTGGTCATAATCACTGATTCGGATTATGTACGGAACAGGTTCGTGGAGCACCTGGTTAATTGGAAAACCAGAGGCATGCTATGTGCTAATAACAAACCATTGAAACATGGGAAATTAATCCAACATATTGATGATTTGGTCCCCTCGAATGGGATGACCATCTACTGGAAAAAGATCAAGGGTCATTCCAAAGAAGAGGAACCAGACAAAACTGGAAATGACCTAGCTGATCAGCTGGCCAAAACTAGAGCCATCCAAGGGGATCTACTTGAGATTGAGTGCCTGTTGGGGGAAATCCAGGTCACTGCTATCACTAGGTCCCATACAAATGCTCACAATGAACTCTCAACTGCACAATGGAGTAAGGAGACCCCAGATGCTGATTTGATTACGGCTCAAAAAGGGGATACAGTAATTGGTTAGTTTTATCAACACATTGAGGACCCTGAGAACTTTTCCCTGACGGATACCGATTACATTGGGAAAGAGGACCTCAGAGTGTTGATGAAATGTCCAAAAATGTTCCGAATCCAAGACGGTTTGTTGGTAAGGAGATCCCTAGCTGGCCATGATCAGTGGGTGGTCCCTACCTCATTCCGAAGCCTGATGCTAAGTCACGTCCATGATGCTGCCACAGCCGGTCATCAGGGGTTTCATACAACACTTGAAATCTTAAGAGAGGTTGCATACTGGCCACACATGCAGCAGGACCTTGACCAATACTTGAAGAGGTGTCTTGTATGTGCACAATTTCAGACAACATCCCTCACACACTGTGCGCCTCTCCAAAAGAGGGGGATGACACTGCCTTGGTCAGATTTCCAAGTTGATGTTATCGGGCCAGTGATTCGCTCCTCTAGGGGGAACAAGTACATTTTGACCGTGACATGCTTGTTTACTAAATGGGTGGAATGTCTCCCGGCCCCAAATTGCAAGGCAGAAACAGCAGCTGCCCTGATGATCAACCACATCTTCTCGCGTTATGGACTACCCCAAAGGATCGAGTCAGACCAAGGCAGCGCACATTTTTGCCTAGCTAGAGGTGTCCTTTTGAAATTGTAGACAAAATCTCAACAGTCGCCTACAAAATCTGCATCCCCAAAGGCAGTTTGGCAGAAGGGGAAGATAAGTGGGTCCATATCAATCAACTGAAGTGTTGCCATCCAAGGTACACTCTGCAGCAACTTGAGGATTCTTCTGGAACCCCAGAGGGGGTCACTCCAGCTCCCTAGAATTCCAATTATAAAAAGGACTCCATCTATATAATCAATAAACTGCAAATATAAAAAAATGTCCCTATATGTCAAAATGTCTGTATCTGCCCCACTACATGAATAGTGGTGGGGAAATGTCTACAAATATGCTTTGCTTTGTCATCCTAGAATTGGAAACCATGGAGACTAAAACCAAGGAGGACCACCCAGGGACTGGAAGGAAAGATCAAGGGGCCCGGGGTATCGCTCCATACTCTCATCAGGAATCGACAAGGAGAACCGGTCGATCCTCCACTGATGGGAGTAGCAGATGAATTTGCCATTTGGACCAGAAAGAAAAGTAACTGATCATCCCAATCTCGCAACTTCCCCTTGACAAGCGGTCAAAAGCCACATCGCGAGGGGGGGCTTGTGGGATGTACTGACCCACTAGGCTCTGCCCTGTGACATCACTGTGTGCTGGTGGCACCAAAACCAGCAAAATGGCTTCAAAAAGCCCTATGCATGCTAAACCTATAAACATTGTGCTATGAAACAAGAAAAGATGGCTGCCAATCTACTTTACCTGTGTCAGTGGTGGAACAGGAGACCACACTGCTGAAACCTGTCACTGGGCTGCCCACAGAGTAAGCATGGAAACTACATGAAAGGCAGTGCTTTATTGCAAGGAAACCCAGAAGTGCTCTGAAATCCCTTTTTTCCTTGGTTTTTCTTTGGTTGCTGGAAATTACAAAATAATGGTTCAAAACATCAGAAAATATCCAACATGCTTGCTGGGTGTTACCAGTCACTTCATTAAAGGAATCCACAGGAGCACACCTTGTCAGGAAAAGCAGAATCCATCATAAGAATATCCACATTACAAAGTGTGCTTGCCTGGGAAAAATCTGTAAAATATGGGCGCAGAACCACCGGCAGCCTGTATGAAGCTGTCATTTAATTGCATTAGGAGTTTAAACTTGTGCAGTTAAAATCAAATGGTTGGAATTAAGTGACTTGATATCAAAAGTAATATAGGTTGCAACAATTTAATCTCTATGTTTTAAAAGACTGGAATTAGTGTTCTATTTGCCTGTGTTGAAATTATAAGTTTATTTTAATCAAAGAAAGATTTAAACAAATGGAGTTTTAAAGTCAGCCTGATGCCAGCCAAAACTACAAAGCAAATTCCATAGCTTGCCCCTACAAAAGGCACCTCCCTTCTGCTCTCTGGGCCAGGAACTCACATTCAGGTGTTAATGAACAGGGGAGGAGATTTGAGCTGCTGCTCCTGGGAGAGACAATGGACTTCCTTGATTGAAAGATATGCAGATGCAAGTGTCAACAAAAGCCTCTGCCAGAGGAAAGAGGCAGGGATTGATCTTGAGCCACCAGAAACTTTGGGGTGGGAACAGACAGTTTTGTTTATTCTTAAAGCACAGAAAAGTATATTTTTGAAAAGGACTGACAAAGGACTGTGCACATTTGTAAATATTGTAAAGTTACAGTATTGTTAATGTGAAATATTTGGTCACATTCTAAAAAGTACTCGGACCTCTGTGCTATGTTCAGGGACATGACTGCACAAATCGTGGTTTTGCAGCAATTGTATTTATGCCAGAAACATGAAACTTCATATGATTATGCCCAGATATCATGCACACATATGTACACAATTGTGGACAAATATGACATTGGCTACCAGACCAAAGGTGCGAAAAATTGCCAAATCTAGACCCAAGCTCTCACTGCGTCGGGGCTTGGACGAATACTTGCTCCACAAAATCTGTAATATAGATATGCTATTGCTATCAAGTTTGTAAAATTGTAACTATGTCTTGTATGAAAAGTAGATTTCATGTGCAGAAACAGAGGGGAGGTTTTCCCTGGATCATAAAACACATCGTCATGATGGCACTCTGTTTTCTTCTCAAATCAAGAGAGAGGAAAGGCCCTAGAATACCAGGGTGTGTGCCTAGTTTAATTCAGCATACCCACCCCTTTAGAAAATACATAAATAGAGACATTTTAGGATCTAGAAAGACACAAATTCACCCACCAACCGATTGCTGGCGGAGCACTTTGCAAGAGAAATCCATATTCCAGACTCCAGACTCCAGAACTTTTGAAAGCAGAAAGGCCCATTTCCAAAGCTTCTCAGCTTGGCCATTAAAAAATCCAGTAACCTGATTTTACCCCAGACCACAAAGGGGAAACAAAGAACACCCTGGCTGGGCTGTGCTGTGCTGCTTTCTTGCTCAAAAATATTGCCAGAATCCAAAGATACAACCCAGTAGAGCAGTGCTGGGACCAGATAGCGGCGAACCCGAACCAGAACCCATCAGATCCAGTCCAGTCCCACTGTGCGGTGTCCAGAATGCCTTGCTGATGGCAGAACCAGAGCGCCTTGAGTCTAGTCCGGTCTGCTAGCAGAATTCCTGTCCAGAATGATCCCTGAGCAGATCCCTGACGGGTCCATTCCAAACATTGGTAGTGAGTATCCATAGCATAGGATTGTCACTAGCATATGTGTTATCCATAAGTAATCTTATCCAATCCCATTCTCTTATATCCAGAACTGTATTGCTAAAATCCTTTTGTCTTGCCTGAACTCTTTCTCTTACCTTATAGTCCTTTGTAATACTAGTGTTAAAATCATTTTTGCACTGGTAAATATTTCTGAAGAAAGGCGAGCGTCTCGGCAGGCGAAACCAACCAGAGATATCCTGGGCTGGTGGCTGTGCTGTCATGTAGTTTGCATCTTCATAGTCTACCCCTAGTGTAAGGAAACCTTGTTTGTAATTTTAAAGTGCATTCTTGTTTGCATTTTGACTCTTTCTGAAAAAAACGACCTCCACAAAAACCTTCATAACGTCTTCACTGTTTATGCTAGAAACGAAATGTAAGTGTCTACTTGAAGCTAACATCCTCAGCTTTCCAACAAAAACCTAAACTGCATCCCAACTCCTTATAGTTTTTCCGCAATCGCGCTTACCACTCGCGGAAAAGTTTGCTGCAAATTTTTCGTTTGGCTCAAATCTATCATGTGTGAAATCCCTGTTCATTGCATCTGACCTCAAAATTAATTTTTCAATGTGTTGGTTACTCAATAATCATTGCAAGTGTTTGTCTGAAACTATTCAAAGCGGCTCCCACTAGTATTGAAACCATTTTAGTGAATTCAATCCATTTTCAGTGTTTCACCATTCATGCAAAGCCAACTTTAAACCATTTTTGACAACTTTGCAATCATTCCTGTTTTTCTCTGTGTTTGCTGGGGGGAAATTGGGATTGATACTATTTTGTTGAATTCTGCATTCCTGAAACCAGTTTTCTCTCCTTCCATCTCTTTATATTGCATATCTTGGGGGGGGATTGAATAGTGTGCAGGAGGAAAGAATAATCAAATTGCATTTGGATTGAAACCACACAAAAGTATTATTCTAGGCTGCATTATTTTTCCTAACATTACTCCGTGTGATTAAAGAGATTTATTGTGACATCACCCCATTGGTGATTATTGTATAACCATTAAAATAGTGTGATATATATATTGTGCAATCTATAAAATAACTTTGCAAAACTGCCTGCTTCCTGGTTCAGTGAGTCCCGGGGGGATTCAAAGAGAGGGGCGTGATATAAGGGTACATCATTCAGAAATAAAAGAACTTATAGACATAAATAAATAATTAAGGGTTTCTATTGTGCATCCCACGCTAGGCACTGGCTTAGGTGAATTGCCGTGTTGAAATCACTTACACCCTTCCCCCTTTGCATGGCGGCCATTGAGACGAACAGGAAAGAAAAGGAAACAAATAAATGGCAACCATGGAATAAGGAGAAGGGACTACATGTAATGCCTCCTCCCTTTTCATGGCGGCCAGTCACAGAAGGAACTCTGGAGCTGCAGAAGGAAACTATGCAATTGCTTCAGGGAATATCAAGTCCCTCTATGACCTTTAAATAGCACAATTAATTTGTACACCAACAATTCTGCCTCTGCGAGATATGAACCAGCAGATGAGAACTTTATGTAGTTCATGGTGCTAAAGGGTGTGCACGAGGGAAGTGTACTTGTGCCTTTACTATTTGCACTCTATATTATTGACTCAACAGTACAAAAAAGCAAGCCTAATTTTGATTCTGCTAAGTTAAATAAACAGAAAACTTGGTTATTGTTATAATGCTGTTGTCACATCCAAAACACAAATGGCCTACAAATACAGTTGGCACTGTTTCATGGGTTATGCATGAAGAAGGGCCTTGTAATTAATATAGCAAAAGTCTATGGTATATCAGTCACCACAAGAAGTGTGTTAAAATCTTGAATCTTCTCCTACATGGTAAACAGAAAAAAGATACATTGGTTTGACTCTCTATGTCTTCGACTATATAACAAAGGAGATTGTCGCTTAGACAGAGAAAAATTCTGCTTGGCATTGGATAGATCTAACCAGGCAGTGGGTAATTTTGGGTACTCATTAGGAAAAACGTCAATAAGTGCTCTGCCTTAGTGGTTCATGATAAACAAGTGGTTACTAGTGCACTGTCTGGTGCAGAGATCTGGGACACGAGCCGTGTGATAAACAGACCATGGTTGAAAATTTCAGTCTAAAAAAATTGCTAGGAATTCCCAAAAGTGCCCCAAACTGTAATACTCCACCGGGAAATTCATCATGCTACTACAAAGACAAGGTCAACATAATAGCCACTTAACAGGTCCTGTCTGGTACGGACACCACGGCAGGACGCGGAGTTCCGTCCAGGATACAAAAGGCTATACATGGCCCTTTTCTCGCCAAAGATACAGAATGGTCAATGGACTCAGCACCGAAACGAACATCTAGAAGTGGACTGAGTCATCAGTAATGGGTGAGTCCAACAAGAATTGAAAATCGACTTTCCTTAATATGTGATCACAGAGTGGGACCCAGCGCTGTTTTTAGCGACTGGTCCCACTGGTGATCGCTCCACATTTACCTCTGACATAGCAGTGTGAGTCTCTATACACATGGAACAGAGTAGTGACTTTTGGTATTTTGATTTATGTTTGTTCTCTATAGTTTGATGAATCCCAGCAATAACACTAACAGCTATATGCAGATACAAGCAGCCATCATATAGCAGCGGGCAAAGTATTACCGCACAACGGTTTACCTGGACAGAGGTTAGTGAAGTGTAAATAGTCTAAAATAATGTGTTTAAATACATTTTTCACAGAAAGAGATATTAATTGAGTTCCCTCTCTACATTTAATTTTGTAGAAAAAAGACAGAAAAATCTGATATTCCCACCTGAAGAAGGGCTTATTAAGTGCCCGAAACGTGTAGTGGAAACCCCAGAAGCCCGTCATTAGGGCAGTCATACTGGAACAACAGATACAGGATATCAGAAACACGTTTTTTGAACATTATATTGTATTCAAGTGGAATTGAATTTGGTGTATTGTTAAAACTTTGTTGTTATACATCATGTTAGGAGGGTGAAAAAATCATGTATATAATGACACAGGGTTACATATATAAAATATTGAAATTCTGTTGAAGGTCTAAATGAGTGAATTATAAACTTGTTGAGAACACTGTCTTAAAGAGAAAAAATGGAAAAATAAAGATACACATATTTTTGTGTTTTTTATATAAAAAGAATTCTAGTTTATATGTTAAGTTCAAGGAAAAAGTTTGGCTGAGTATCAGCCCAAAAGTGTGCATCTGTAATGTCCGCCGTTGTTGACGGCTGACCCTTTCTTTCTGTACACTTAACATTACTGCCATCACAAAACTAAAAGAGGAACAAAAAAGAAAAAAGATAAGTGAACATTATAAGGTGAAATATAAACGATTTTTCCTAACAAATAAATACATTGGATTACAGTTCTAATTGGGATATTTCCTGGTTTATTACATCTTCAATTCTTCATTGGGTGCTCAACCATTTAACATGAGCCCTGGTAAAAGCAGCCAGAAACTGTCTACTGCCTCTAAAGATAAGCAGACTTTGTCTCCCACCCATACATTTTTATTTATTTGTATTTAATTTGTTTATTTATAAGGCGCTGAAAACCCACAAGCATTGGAGCGCCACAAACAAAATAGACTTACAACATAAATACAAAAAGGGACAAAGCACCTTCTGCCTAAATACGAAAAATGTCAAAATTCCTGATCTACAACTTTCTCAGCAGAGTGCGGGCTAGTCCACTATAAGATTCAGATTTGATTATCATCTAGGCAGGTAATTACATAAACTGAGATAACTAGGTAAATTACTGGATCCACATCCAACCAGGACGCAATGCTCATTTTCTTGGGTACACCATTCATTCATTTTCAATCTATGAATTAATTTCAGGTCTGAGTGTTTGACCACCCCCCCGCCCGGTTTGTTGGTGAAGCCATGCCAGGACCTTGTTCCTTAGGGCATAACTGGGTTCTTACCCATATGACTTTTCAATATTACAGATGATAAAATTCCTTTTGTCCATGACAAAGTTTTGTATGGACTTTACCCACAGCATTGTGGTATTCCTTAGTTTTTATTAACTTTTGCAGGATAGCCCGCTACGCCTGGGCTTGACGGGAACTTCACAAGGTCCTACAATAAAGGAAGGTGTATAAGGCTCACCTTCTCTTCTTCTCCAGGGGGGAAACAGTAGGACCCATTGAAAGGTCAAAGCCAGTACTGGTGGCCAAGACATAAGATGACGGTAGTATGGAGGCATGGTCTCCTTCCCTCAGAAGTGGAGCAGGCTGAATGAGCATTTCCACAGAGGCTGCATTCTGTATGCATCGGTGGGAAAATTAATGGATCTGTTTGGCAGGACCTATCCACCTTCATGGTATGATAGTTCCCCACACAGTTATTGAGGGAATTCATCCAATTATTAAAGTCATCAAAATGTTGGCACAGATTTAATTGTTTGATGCTATTAGCCTTTATCACTATCCATTGGCCTGGAGTGATCTGTTCCTGGGAGTGCGCCACCGAGGTAGCAGTACCATAAAAGGCTCAAGAGTGAGTCACCTCCACCACCACCCTCCTCAGACCCCGCCATTGAGGCCATTTTACATGAAATTAAGTCACTCAAACCTTTTATCGAAACCACCAACCAGAAATTGCAGCAATTGGATGAAAGTTGGAACATCTGAAAACAGAGTTGGATTCATGGAGAACGTTTCACCAAGAATGTCTGAGTTGGAAAAATAAGTAAATGATCTTCAAAAACATAATGAGGAACTGGAAAACAGAAGCAGGTGCAATAATCTACGCATTACTGGCCTGCCTAAGTGATGTGAGGGGATTGATACTATCCTATTTCTTCAGAATGTGTTACCTGCCCTGCTTCATATCCCAAAAGAAGTCTCCCTCAATATTCAACATGCACATCACATTGGTCAAGTAAGAAGCTCACAACCATCACATCTTCCACCACATACTTTGATTGTTTTCCTACTAGAATACACCAAACTGCAGCTCATTATCTCAAAAGCAAAAGAAAAGAATACCCTCATCTGGCATTGTAATACAATTCATACCTCTCAAGATGTGGCTAAGAAGACAGCCCAACGCAGAAAGGAATTCCTCTCTTATCATCCTGCGTTGAAGCAACTTAATGTGAGATATGGTCTTTATCATCAGTGTTCTTTTAAGGTGACTTATAAAGTTTGCACATCGATATTTGATGAGCCGGCTGACCTCAAGACTTTCATCCGTTTCCTCAAAACTGACAACATGGATACGTCACTCCCTACCAACCCATCTTCTTCTCGTTCTTGACTCCTTTTTATCGTGGTGTGTTGCAGCCTCTAATGTATTGCCCCAAATGAGGGTGGGCTGGGCACCGCTTGGTACCCTTCTTCTTCCAGGGCTGTTTTTTTTCTCTCACCCTGTTGGTGTCATTCGCTCCCATATTTTACCCCCTTTTTTCTGCTTGTTGTAACTTGATCATGTTTCCTCCTTCAATTTGTTATGTCTTTACCTCTTATCCTTTTCAGTATTATGCCTCTCATTCTGAGCTTACCCCACTTTTCTTAGTATTCCTTTCCTTTCCCTCTTTCCTTTTGTGTCTTCCCTTTGTGTTTACCCTAACAGTTCTGTGTACTCTGCTCATTCAGGTACGTATTTGCTCATGTTATTCTATTGGCTGATTTGTATACGTTACTATAAGATACTCTTATCCTAAGGTATTTTTGCTTTTTTGTTTGAATCTTGTTGCTTCAATGTGATGGTTTTTAGATGTGTTTCCTGGAACATTAAGGGCTATAATAACCCAATTAAGAGGTTTGAAATGATCTCCCATCCCTTAAATTCTTTTGGGTCAAATATGTCATTCCTAGCCCAGCGGCTGGGAAGAGAAATGGAGTGGCCACACTAATCAATAAGAGGTTATCCTATAAGATACTAAATCAAGGTGTTGATTTCAGTGGGAGATGGGCTTGGGTCAAATTGCTGGTGGGATCGGACATTGTTACTGTTATGTGTATTTATGATCCCACCCTAGCTGATCCTGATTTTTGGGATTCCACCAAACATACTATACTGATTTCAAACTTATCCAATGTAATTGTATGCAGTTATTTGAACCATCCCCAGGACCCCTTCTTAGATAGAAAAATCAAGTGTCCATTTAAGAGTTTCAAGTCCCATAAAGCTTTCATGCACTGCTTAACAAAAACAGGACTCATCGACACCTGGGGACTTGCCCACCCAGTTGACCTAGAATACATGTTCCATTCCCACCCTCATGATACCCTCTCATGACTCGACTACATTTTCACTTCCAAATCCCTCACAAGTACTATTACAGACTCCTACATTTCTAAGAATATTATTTAAGATCATGCCCCTGTCATCACTACCTTTGATCACTCTGATATTAAAAAAACATCCTTGAGATCGAAATGTAATAAAAGTCATCTTCAGGATGAACAATTCACCCATTCATATATGTAGTTCCAACAGAACCTTTTCACAGAAAATTTAGATAAGGATACCTCCATCACCACTAATTGGGATACCTTTAAATCTACCCTAAGAGGTCACATAATTGCCTACTCCAGCATGAAAAAGAAGCAATATAAAATAAACCTTGACACCCTATATCTTCAGTTTACCAGTGCTGAGAAGAAATACTTTCGCTCATCTTCAAATTTAGATCTTTGCACCGTTCTATTCTTTAATAAGGCCCTTTTTATAAAAAAGTCACTGAACAAGCATCAGGTGCCATTTTAAAATATAAATCCAATATATACCAAACCTCCAACAAAGCGGGCAAAACCCAGGCCTCCTATCTTAAAGCTAGAAAAGAGAAAACACTTATCTCCCACTTTAAAAACCCCTCCGGATCTATCATTACAAATAGATCTGGTTTTATGGAAGCCTTTAAGGATTTCTTTACTGACCTGTATACCCCAAAGACATTGATCCCAGAAGCCAATCTCAAAGCTTTCTTTGAGAACATCAGCAGACAATCTTACCCTTCCATAGACCGTAGTGGCCTGGAAGGTGACCTCCCCGCGCAAGAAATTAACCACGCCATCAAGGGATTGGGAAGGGGAAATGCTCCAGGATCAGGTGGTCTATCCATTGAGTTTTTTAATTGCTTTTCTAGCTCCTTAACCCCCAGACTTAAAACTTTATACTCCTCTTTTAGCTCCAAAGGTTCTACACCCGGAACCTTATCCAAGGCCCTCCTTATCCTATTCCTAAAAGCTGTGAAAGTTCATGATCTCCCTAAAAATTACAGACCCATACCCTTTATTAATGTAGAGGGCAAGATTTTTGCCACACTAATTGCCAATGGAATTGAATTGTATCCTCCTAAATTGATAAAACCAGACCAAGTGGGATATGTCAAAGGCAGGAACATTTCATCCAATTTGAGACTCCTACTTAATTCTTTTCACAATAATAATAATAATAATACTAATAATACTAATAATAATAATAATAATAATAATAATAATAATAATAATAATAATAATAATAATAATAATTTTGCATTTATATAGCGCTGCGAACCCTCAGGTATCTGAGCGCTGCTCATTATTACCCACGGTGTGTGGTGCATTATCTGACAAGACACAAATTATAAACTGTGCTAAGCCACTATTGGCTTAGATGGTGAGAAAGCCTTCGACCGGGTCAATTGGGACTATATGTTCCATGATCTACGTTGGCATGGTTGTAGTGAGAGCTTTATTTCCTTAAACTTCTGTATTCAGATCCTAAATCCACTATATGTATTAATGGACAGTCCTCATCCTTTTTCTCTCTGCAAAGAGGAACCTGTGAGGGATGCCCCTTGTTCCCCATTCTGTATGCGTTATCGCTGAAATCACTTTTAGAACTCATCAGATCTGATAAAAATATCCCAGGCATTGCATGCAGACTTTATGAAACCACGGTAGCCACTTGTGTAGATGATATTCTTATAAACACCTCCCACATTTGCTGGCCAGACTACCTGAATTTTTATCTGTATCTGGGTACAAACTTAATAGAAGCAAATCAGAGTTGTTACCTCTCAACTCATTCTGCCTCAAGCATGACTTACATGTTTTTGGCTTTAAATGGTGCGATAACTAATGATGTAGGCTTACAGGTTGCCCCCTCTGGTAGTAGCCCTATTAAAGTAAATACAGATATCTTACTCAATAGACTTAAAGATTTATTCTCCAGCTGGTACCCACTTTATCTATCCTGGTGGGGACTCCTTGACACTATCAAAATGATGTTTTCTCCTATTGTACTATATTATCTACAAATGCTTCCTGTGCCTCTCCCAATTAAATGTTTTAAATCCATTAACTCAATTCTGCTCAACTTCTGATTGAGTAAGGGAAAAAGAAAGTAAAAGAATTGCACTTAACAAGTTCAAATCCTCTTATGAAAAATGCGGTGTTAGATTTCCAGATTTCAAATTGTACAACTAAACCTTTCCACTTAAATAGGTCAGCTGCTGGTCCACCCCACCTGAAACTGGTGAAATCCCCTCCTGGTGCAGACTTGAGAAACAGTGGTTTCCCCGCATAACATCGTAGACATGCTATATCCGTTTAACCACTCTGTCACTACTCTTTCCGACCCTATCAAAGCCTCCAGATCTGCCTGAAGAATTCTCCTTTTTCTGTCAATCAGGTCCCCATCCCAAAAGCTCTCATCGTATCTGTGGAATAACAAGTCTATCACTATCATTAACAGAGTATTATATCATAAGTGCTGGCTTACCAAGGGTATCAAATTTATTTACCAGATTTTACAAAATCATATCATGACATCATTTCTGGGCCTCAAGAGTTCCTTCTCCCTACCTCTATCACACTTTACCTTCAACAACGAGTTGGTCAATGGGTGTCTGGACAGCCATAGGACACATGGTAACAAAGTTCTTTCACCGGATGCCTCTATGCTACAACTATCGGCCACTGCCTCCGACATCATAGCAGCCAAATTTTACAAACTGCTGGCAACCACTAGCTCTCTCACCATCAAGTGGCTTTGCTAAATCCCAATGGGAGATGGATTGTGGCCTTATCTTTCGATGACAGCATATGGTCTCGGCTATGGACTCTGATCAGAAGTATCTCCACTTCGCCAACATCACTCAAAATCTTATCTTCTTAATGCAGAGAGCCTTTATCTCCCCTCTAAAATTAATAAAGACTAAGATCGAATCAGACAGCAACTGTTGGTCCTGCGAGGATACACCTGATTCTTACAAGCATAGGTTGTATGGCTGTCCTTTTGCTTTCAGGTTGTGGCAGGAAATTTGGAAATATCTAAAGGTGATTTTCAAAGTTCACATTGCTCTATCCTTTACTAATGTTTTTCTTGGTCTATTGCTATCAAAGAAGGTGAACCTCTCCCATCCCCCATCCTGTATGTCCTTTTTATTGCTATTGGCATCAAGCTTATTACTGCCAACTGGAAACATTCTCAAAACATTTCTACTAAGGGCTGGTGGAATAATATCTGCCACACCAACAGAACTGAACATTGTATGGCTACTTACCTCGCTGCCATCCCCAAATGCAATATGAAATGGGCTCCTTTTATCAATTACCTAGATTATCATAACATGACTGCTCATGCCTCATGAAGTCTTTCTCTATGTGTGTTGCACATGAATGTTATGCCAGTGGTAATACCTGCTGCATACAATCTTACTGATGAATGAGCAAACTTGTCAACTGTGCCCTTTCTCCACACCCCTCATTCCTTTTGTATAGTGTCTTTCCCCTAGTTAGTCCAAAGATAAATTATTCTTTTACTAATATACAAATCACATATCTTTGAACGATTATTTTATTTTCTTCATGTCTTGATATTGTTCATCCAATCCTCCTTTTCTTATGCACTTATCTAATCTCGGTTTTATCTGGATATTATTTTCTTGCCATACATTACACCCCAATGTTTTATCACATTGTACTTGTTATCATATTCAACTATTCCAATGCTGTGTGATTTATTTACTAAATCTTAATAAATATTGTTAAACAAAAAAAAAAGTCAAAATGTATGCATCTTTCTTCTGTGCAGAATTCAATAGATTAAATTAGTGGGCCATGATCATTTCTGACTCTGCATATTATGTATGCAGAGAGCTGTTTGATTGTGTAATTCAATGTCACTTCAAACTGAGTATCAATTTGAGGCCATAGCATAGGAAGTGATGTGCTTTACAAATATCACATAAGATAACATCTCCTCTCTTGCCGTGGAAGGTACCTGTTCTGGGAGTACTCTTTGGAGCAAATGTATTTTCTGTATCCAAAGGTTTTAATTGAATTTGGCACTGGCTTTTAAAGAGATTGCGAACAATTTCTAAGACTGTATACTGCCTGAATAGCAATTTCTCTGACTGCTGGCAATGAGTCCATGTTGGAGCATATTCATATGCACTTTTATCCTTGCAGGTTTTGATGCTACTCTGTCTGTGTTTTCTAAAGGGTTTCCAAGTGTATCAGCGGCTCAGGTTACTCTTTCTCTTACCTATGAGTCAGTTTTGTTGCACATTAGTTGGTGGTTCAGTCCCATTTTCTCCCTTTGGGTCTTAAAAATGTCCTGCTTTTCATTCATTACAAGCCCCCTTGGAAATGTTGTCACGGATAGACCAGTCACTTCTCATTTATTCAGTGGAATATACCCAAATCACTCCCAGGGATTACACAGTGCACATTGTTCAGTAAACTGAGCTGTGTTCAGATCTACTAGGGTTCCCTATACTGCTGCCTACTCACCAAATTAGGCAAATGCAGCTCAGGGAAGTGTGCTAATTATTAGCATAAGATCACAGCAACTGCCTAAGAGAGTTCCAGTCTATACAAAACACCAGGAATACCCCAAAGATTTGCTGACAAGGTTAAATGACTGCTCTCACAGTTGCCACTGGGAATTTTCTCAGCCTATGTACTGAATGCCACCGTAACATTAAGGTATTTTCGGTTTACCCAAGTATCTCTACTGTAGAATTGGCTGGTCATGGCTGAGGGTCCTTCCAGTGCTGACCATTAGGCCCTCTGGTGCTGACATTGTTGATCTGCACCTTATTCACCTTGCATACTTTCTGTTCTGGGCTCTTACACTCCTGATAGTTGGCTGGGCAGTCCAGCATGTACCTCTGTGGGGTCTGCCAGGTTGCAGTAACATCTAATTGGCTTTAAAGCCACCACACCGCATGGAAACACTGGACCGCATCTGAAGGTCACTATGCAAACACTTACTAAATTATTTCAGTGCTTCGCTGTACGTTTTAGAAACTGCCCACACAAGTTTGTGCTCATTTGCAGAGGCGTCGACAGGGTAGAGTCTGAGCGGCAAGGCCCACTCAAAATCTGTAAATGCCCACTCAGCAGCGCTGTGTGGACATTTACAGATGTCACTGTGAAGGCTCATTCGTGCATTTCAGGAACAAGGAACCTCTCCCTGATTACTATCTGTGTCTGCGTGGTAGGCCAAGGCCTTTGGAGCAGGGAGCTGTTGAGAAGGCATCAATGTGTTGAGTCTGGTGGGAAACAGGTGAGGAAAAACATATGTATTTGTGTATTCATGTGTGCAAGGATTGAATGTATATAGGAATTTAGGCATGCCTCCATGCATGTGAAGGAGTGTTTGTATGTGTGTATGAGAGGGGGTGTCTGTAGGTGCATGTGTGTATGGTGTAGATGGGTGCGAGTGCACGTGTGATTGATTTATATGATATGATAGGTTATTTATAACGTGCTTAATACCCAGAGGTTTCTAAGCGCGGACCGGGGGATCGAACCTGTGTTGGTCCGTGTTGTCTTGCTTCCGAGGCGAGCACATAGCCGCTGAGCTATCCACTAGGAGAAACCTTTTGAATGCTCTGGGTGCATGTGTGAAAGACAGAGAGGCAGTGTGGGGGTGTGACTAGCAGGGGTGTGTGTGTGTGTGTGTGTGCGCGCAGGATTGGAGTCTAAGGGGGGAATTCCTTGTATGATAATTTAAGACAGGAGCACGGCATATTTTTTTGGCATTTTTGGGCAAAGCCAACTTGAGTCTTTTTACGTGAAGGAGAAGTTGCGGTGGAGGAGGATATCACAATGGGACTGGCTGGGTACTCCTCTGGCATGGAAATGTGTACTTGCGTTAAGGGCAAAGGCAACCTGTAAGTTTTCCTAAATGGGGAGGCGTGTGTACTTACTGTGGCATGGCATGTTGTGTACTGGTGTCACTTTCAATGTCAACATGATGAATGTTCTTAAACGGGGAAGTGAAGGACATATTTCCTTATTGTGGGTTGGCATTTTTTTATTTTTTGCTGGTGTCAAGTTCAAGGGCAAGATGGTGAGTGTTCTTACATGGGGTAGTGTTTGTGCAGTCCTCAATGCAATGTTTTCTTACTGTGGCATAACATGTTTTACTTTGGAGTGCTTTTCTTAGTTTGGGCTATTGGGTGCTGTTTGCGACACCTAGATGCCAAAACTATTGCATTAGAGTATAAATAGGGAGAAATTCCATATGAGGAGTTACACAAAGTTTGTATGTGATGTTTGAGTATTTGCCTAACCATTAACTGTCTATGGCCATGGCAATCCCTATGACCATTCCCACCCAGCAATGCAAATACAACAAAAGGGGGTTTGGTTGCCCTAGTGGAGAGTAACAGGATTGGGCAAATATAGTAATGCAAACAAGAAGAAGGAGCTGCTACCCAAAGTTGACAACAAAGTGGTTGTATTATTCAAAACCTAATTGGATCAACCAATGATTTAAATGGAGCTATATGTCGATGTATTTATGTTCAGAGCCAGAAGAAACACATAAACCAGAAAAAGTTAACTCATTTTACTCTTATATAATGTCAGAAAATAGACACAAATGATAAATGAAGTACACTAAAACATGAAACACACAACAGATCAACAAATTGCAATCTTACACATATCCTGTATGTAAGAAAATGACATTATTTTGAAAAATGGGATATGCGATTTCAAACCAGAGTATAAGAAAGGAGAAAGAAAAGGAGAATCTTAGTTGTGATATTTGGGTTAAAAGAAGGGGGGAGAAACCACAGCATAAAAAACCCCAAGAAAATTACTGTGAAGACCAAGCGTCTCAAAGAAAGATAGTATGGATAAACAAAAAAGATAGATTTAGAAATGGTATTTTATCAAAGTAATCACACACACATATTGACTTATGTAAATGGTCAGAGAAAAAATAACTAATCAGTTATTAGTGTTGAATTTACATGTCAATATAAGTCAGTTTCTAGAGCAATGTATAAGGAGACAGAATAATCATGTCCAAAATATACATTCTAATATACAAACCATGTATCTTTAGTGGAACAAATAATCCTAAATTGCAGGAAATACATTCTTGTACACAGGAATAGATATAATAATTTGTATTATCATTAATGCACTTAGTTGTGAACAGGGTAGTATTTCATTACTGGGTCCTTTGTGGAAAAGTCTTTAGTCAAAAGGGGGGGGGGGGCGTCTGCCAGTTCTTGCGCCTACCCGCCCAAAACACCTCCTCATGGGAACTCTTTGAGCTCACTTTAATCAAGCCATATCATTAAACTTTCCACTCTAAGTGTCTGATGGTGTTTTTCGTCAAAGTAGTCTTCTGAGAGTTAATGGCGTAATGCCTCCCATGGCACTCGCTTTTTCTCTCGGGACCTTCCACCCTGACTGGAACTTCTCCCCCTCCCTCCCTGCTGCACTTCTCTTTACTGCACTTGCATGATCTGAATGTCACAAGGCATTGTAGGATCATTTTGTTTTGTCCTTGCTGTTCGCCCACCCTTTTGTCTTGTTGCTGCTCAAAACACTTTGTGTATAGGTGCATTATAAATACTCAATAAATAAATGAAAAATAAAATAATTGGTGTTGTAAACATGCTACTGATGTAATAAAAATGTCTTAAATGCCTAGAGCGAATTGATTTCTAAGCACAGCTTTAGCTTCTGTATCAGTATTAGGCATTTTCAAGGCACTGATATTAGATGACCAGTTACGTGCACCATTTTGCACCTGCTACCATCAATGTCCAGTTAATACCACTACGACAGTGTCTGGCAGGTGCCTTTCCCATGCCTACACAAAAGCCCAAACTGTTGCATTGACAATGCTTGTTTTTACAGCCATTAAGGCTAGGCCAACAGGAGTATGTTCTTATGTGGGGTTACTGGCATACATTGGCTGATCCCACGTGAACATATTTTGTTATAGTATCTTTACTGGCACTTTGGGCATGAGAATCTTCCTATGTGGGAAAACTGGCATATATATGTTCACCAGCATGGTCATGTATGGACAATTAGTATGAACGGTTTTCTACACTTGCATATATTGGGAAAAGGCATTATATAAATGCGTTGGAAAATGCTTCTGTGCATTGTTGGTGACTTAATGTGTAGTGGATTATTTGGATTTTCCTCCTAATTTGTCACAGAAGGTGTACTGTAAAATACACCATTTTAACCCAATATTTAAAACATTTTCTCAGAGGGAAAAACCCTTCAAGCCCCTTTGATTGGTTTGCACTTCCTTGCTACTCATTTGACCGGTGGCAGAACTAACTCCTTTTCCTCTGCAGGCTCCCCATGGGATGTGCCCTACTACACTAGAGCCACACCCCACGTGTTAGACAATCCTGGCTGCGCCCCTGCTCATTTGCAGGACAACTACGCATTTGCCCATGTCTAATTAACACTATTCTTTCATCATTCTCTCCTAACACTACATGCATGCAAATTAAAAATGCCATCACTATCCCTCATTCCCTTTCTTGCCTTTACAAATATTTCAAGAGCATTTACTCATTTTCTCTCTTTATGGTTTACCCTCTTCTTCTGGCCTTTTCAAGTACCCATAAAGAACAATGTATTGGTACCCCTGACAGGAGCAAAATGAGGCACTCTATATGACTATGCAATCATACACCTTGTTTAGGTATTTAGGTATTATTTATTTAACGTAATATATTGCATGGGTAACTACCGTGTCAGGCTACTAGGTTTTCATGCTACAAGGCTTGCACAGCTTCTGTAACTTGGACCTTTTTTCACCTGCCTTCCCTCATGTTTACATTTACATTGACCAGTTACACAGTCCATCATGGATCAGTTAGCTCTTTGTCTTCTGGCTTGGCAATCCCAGCATTTCAATGTTGGTGTGTGTTGTGCCGGAGCCATCAAACGCCTTCTGAGACCAAATTAGCTGCCACACTTAAAAGGGTTATTTGAACACTTCTTGACTCAATCAGGAAGGCATGCACTGCAATTCGTGCCTTTAATGAGGTCTTCTGGGCCCATAACTCCTGGTACAGCCATAATGTGTGGCCTAAAAAGCTATTATGTTCTTATGGGGTGTGGATAACAATATATAAAAAAAGAAAAAGGCAATCTTTCGGGAGTGGTTGCTGGAAACTGGTTAGTTCCCAGCAACCCTGTACACTAACAACATGTATTGCAGGCAGGGCCACTGTTGGGGAGACACAGCAAAGTTTTGGAGTCTCAGTGGAGAGAGGGGTGGTCATGGATACAAGATGGCAGGCTGTGTCTGCCAGGTGCATCCCAGCAAATACTTTATCCAGGGATGGGGTGTGGGGTAAGTTAAGGAGCAGAGTTGGGGTTGATTTTGCCCCATGGGCCGTGTCTGCTGTCAGGTGCGGCCCGCTGGAGGAGCACCACACTGAAAGCCCCTGTGCCATCAGCACCTTAGTGCTCCCATAACCAGAGGGAGTGCCATGCCGAAAGTCGCAGCGCTGGTAGAAGGGATCTCAGCACATTTCTCCGGTGATCAGGTGGAGTGCAGGGGACTTAGTGTGGCACTGCCTCTGATCATGGAATGCTTCACTAAGAGCCCTGCTGTCTGAACCACTCCCACATGGGGGAATGATGCAGCATTCCCGTATTGGCCAATTTCCAGGCCATATGGGATGCAGACCAATACCGGCTCATAATGCTCAGCAAGTGGCCAATGAGGTAGTGCAATTTCACTCCCCAAGACATAACAGTATTTATTGAACTGTTCTCTTGTAGCCTTAAGATTTCCAACTTTCATTTATCCACAGACAATTTGGAACTTCTCACTCCTCAGAACTTTCTTTCAAGTTACGTTCTTATGGGAGTTCCAAGCATACCAGCTTTCACAATCTCTACACCGCTCTGGTTTATCTTAATAGTTTGTCTTTCATGGTTCATACTTTATTTGTCTTTCCTCTTCCCCTGTCATTTTTGTTCTTCTTCTCAGACAATGTTCTGGAAACCCTTGATGGGCACACCGCTCCACTTCTCGACTTGCCAAGTTGCTTAGAGCATACTGTGGAGGTGATTTGTCACAGTATCAGAAATGTCACTACTTGCAATTCTAATAACTTATTGCAATCGGATACTGATGTCATTTTCTTTGTAGAAGTGAGTTGTGGTGTCAGAATAGGTTAGCAAAAGACAACATTGTATATGTGTATTATGAGCACTCTTCTATTACATCAGACCTTCGCTCAAAAAGCCCAGAGCTGACCCATATGACTGTTAGGCAAAGTTTGTATGCAGTACACTCTGGGACCACTACACACAGCTAGGACTACAGGTGTAAGCAAAACCAACTTTTGGTATAGGTCTGTACACACACAGTTTTTGGTAGCAAGCTGAACAGCCAGGCTTATCTCAAGAGGGAATCTGAGCTTGTAAGGGTGTTACTCAGAGGTCTATAATTGCAAATATTCAGATAGACACTTATACTCAAGGTTTCTTGGTAAAACACTTCTTAATTTATTACACAGTCAGTTAGAATACATTCACTAGAAGGAGGCAATCAATATCATACGAAAATATACTACTGTACTTTACACTATCAGTTTTTGAGACATTTAAACTACTTTGAAGTAGGAGCAAAATGGCATTCATAGCATTTGAAGTAGGAGCAAAAAGGCATAAGGTAATAAAACGAATACTCTTAAACACTGCAAAAAGTTTGTGTTCACCAGAGGAGGTGATCCAATACAATAGGTAGGCCAAAGTCAATGGGCTAGAGTCCTGTGTAAGAAAAACGGTTCTGGTAGTTTAAATGGAAAAGTCTTTGCCACGGTCCTCAGAAAGAGTTCATAGAAGAAAGGTTTGTATGTTGGGTCACAAGGTGACTAGGCCTGCAAGTTGCCACAGTTGTACACACTTTCGCCGTGAGAGGTAAGTTCTCTCGGTCAGGTTTTCACACTACCTTGTATTGAAGAAAAAGATGCAGCTGAAGACCTCTGTTCCTGCAGATCTCACTGTTCCTGAGCCTCAGTCGTGGGGACAAGAGGGAGAATGTCTGGGGACTCCTGCACTGCATGAGAACTGGTCACAAAGCTGGCAAACTGGTAAATCTTCGATTCTGGTAGCTGTCTTAAAGCACACAAACTGGTGTCCTTCTCCCTGGCTATTCGGTTTCCTGCATCATTCTGAGGAAAATACAACCAGCTCCGAGAATGGTGTCCAGGTGGCTTACGAGTTGATAGGTCCCACCAACTCAAAGGGAGAAGTCGTCTTTGAAGGGCTTCTCTGTCGAGATGAACTTGGCGATTTGGACCTGCAGCAGGGCTTCACCGGGCAAACCAACGTTCCAGGAGTTGCAGCAGCCATCCTCTTCCAGCTCGTCTTCAGTTCTTTCATTCCAGTGATCAGCTCTGCCTTCCAAGCCAAGAGACTCCCCTTTTAAACAGTTTTTTTCCCATTCATTCCAGCCTAGCTGCCACTCACCCAACATGGTGGCTGTCCTTGCCAGACAGTCAGCCAGCCAATCACGCCAGAGTGCATTTGGGTCTCCTAGGAGACTAAGCACAGGGAGTTTCGGGCACCTCCCTCACTTCCTGCCTACGCCAGACACTGTCCTGAAGCCCGCCAAAGGCGTAGAAACAAATGGACCAAACCAAGTTTGGCGTGCAGAGACAAACTAGACGTTCAGAGACAAACTCTAGAAGGACTTTTCTAAAAGAAATGGCAAAATAAGAAGACTGGGACCTGTTTAAACAAAGGGGGCTCAGACGCCATCTTGAAAAATATGGCTCCCGCGATTTTTAGCTACCGGTGTTCGTGGTTGGGAAAAATCATGGTAGTTTGATGTAAAACCACTGCCACCAGCCATTTCGATAGGAGAGGGTAGTATTTGACTGCTACATGAGTGTCTAGAAATAGGGGATACTAGGTAACCCCACCAGCACTTGGAAGATAGTGTGTGCTGGGTCTAGGAATTTAAAAAGACTAGTAAAGCCAATTTAACTTTACATTCTCTGGGAAACAGTAGTTTATCCCAGAGAAGGTGTTTAAACCTTGGGACAGCCCAAAAGGCTTCCCTGTGTCACTGCACTGAGGGTGCTGTGTGACACACATGAAAAGATGATGCCTTTGGAGTTGTCTAAAACTCCACAATCAAAGTACACACACACATAAAACAAACAGAATTAAACAGTTCAAAGACCCAAAGTTTAGCAAGAGAGTTGGAGGGCTCTAAGGTAGAGGGAATTGGGACCTTTATGAGAATTCTCCCCAACAATGACCCAGCCAGCTATAGCCCCATCTATAAGCCGCCATTTAATAGTGACACTTCTGGAAGCATTTATATGTCACCAACTCCAGGTCTTCGTCGAAAGAAACCAACTCCTTAATGAGGGACAGCACTGTGTTAGACTTTCTAGGAGTACAGAATCGGCTCTGCGCTCCATCTACAATGCACTTAAAAACAAGGCGGCTGAAAGCTCAGAGAGTGCGCTCATCCTGCTTGACATCCCATCAGCTTTTGAAACCATCAGTCTCAAGATACTTTTAAAATATATTGGAATTATTGCTATTAAAAAATCAGCTCTACACCAGATCACCTGCTTCCTCGTGGGTAGAACAGAAACCACAATCTTGGACCCGTATATTGCCCGGTCTCACCCTCTCTCCTGCGAAGTACCCTAAGGATCCGCAAATAAACAACACATTTTTGAACCACCCATCACCAAGCAACCCTGACTTTAAAAACTGCCTTGCACAGGTGGACGTATGGATGACAGCAAACAGATTTAAACTAAACTCTAGAAAAACAGGGCTGATGCTCTATAATCCTACAAGTTCTACCTCCACCACAATCATGTGGCCTGATAAGTAATATTAGAATGAAAAACGGACAACACCCTAACTCTTGATATGCAGTTCAAAGCCATCATCAGAAGTTGTTTCGCCTAGCTGTGCCATAATTTTACTATCCAAACTAGACTATGTAAACAACCTCTTTCTTGACTAGACTTGAACATTTTATGCAAGCATTACTTACTCTCTACTCTCTGCTGGCTAACCATTAACAAGGGGGCATTTCAAAACCATGTGCATAGCTCATCATTCATATCATAGAGTGTCCCCTTTCTCCTTCAGAAGTAAGTTTCAACACTACACCACTTCCAGAACACTTTGGTCCAGCAATGCTGCACTAGTAGCATGGAGGATCCTCTTTTTCAGTTCTAGTCACAAAACTGTGAAACACCCTACCCAAACCTCTTCACCTGGAGGAGAACTACCTAAATTTCAGGAAACAGCTCAAGACTTGGCTTTGTAACTAACTGTTTTAAAAAAAAAAAAATAATCGCAACCAAAACGAAATGTGCACCAGAACTTTTGTGCCAATGAAGGACAAGCATTGTTTGAAACTCTTTGAACTGCTACCTGCAGCAATCTAAGCTGACTGATGGAACCTCTCTTGTGTGGCACTGTTCCACAGTTTTAATCTCAGTGAAATCTACCACTAAGAGCAAGCAATTGGCGACACCCTCGTCCCCACTCTCCACCCAAGTCACCCCTCAACTAAACCATTACTGCTAAAATCTTGCAACCTTACACCTCCCACACTCGTACAGATGATCTCCTAGGTCTGGTGTACTTAACAGATTCAGACTGTATCCATCTTTTATCAACAATCATGCTGTCAATGCTTGCACACCGTAATCTGGCGGATACCCATATGGTGAACCTGCGCAGTCGGTACCAACCATAAAAAATGTAGACACTTTCATGTCGACACACAGGTAACAGGTACTTCCATCATGCATCCATCAACACCCCAGGTTCCAGCATCTGCTGTCCCACTATCCGACTACACACCCTGCCCTCCTTTCTTATAGAGCCATGCACATCGAGGCCAACATTATTGGCAGAAAAGTGCTATACAAGACCACCTTACATTACATTACATATATATTAACACTTAATGGCATACATATTAGGCTCACAATTAATATTTGGCATGCACTTTTGTACTTTTGTAAAGCTGTGCTCTAATCCCTGAATACCTTTGGTGATTTCAGCAACGATTTATAAAAGGCATGTTTTAAGCACTAATGAATAAATACAACCCCTTACACTTTTCTGTGGCGGTAAACAAATGGAGCTAAACCTGACACTGTTTGTGTTTTTTCATGTGTTTATTCATGGAATCTGCAACTTTCAGCTGAGAGGAGTTAGCCATTTATCTTACTAATGCAGCACCACAGGGGATCTAGGTGGCATGGTGGACAAATGTAATGTCCTGCACCCTCTGTAGGCCTCGTTATGAATATTGAATGAGCTTAAAGTGCTGCTTTCAAAGTAAACAGTATATCTTTGGCAATAAAAGTCACAATTTTACAGGAGCATTGACATAACAATTAAGAATTCTTTATAATTGGGTCACCAGATAAAAAAAAGGCGCGCGCTGCTGTTTCACAATTATCTTTCATTTTACTACTGTAAATAAATTGTTTGCTCCTCCTTGTCCAATTATTTCCGCACACATTTTTTTTTAATGACGGAGTTTGGGTTGTGTTAATTAATCAGTGAATCGTGTATGTTACTATTTGTTCGCACCCTTGCAATAGTTCATATAGCGATAAGTAACAATGAAAACAACTCAGGAATAAGATAATGGGCCTCATTACGACTCAGGCGGTAAGGGGTTTACGGCGGCGTAAACAGCGCCGACCCTTACCGCCTGATTCCGAGGTCCCTTAGCGCCATGGAGGTTTTAACACCTGCTTTTAGCAGGTGTTAAAATCCATGGCGCTAAGGGACCTTGATGTTAATTACGCCACCGTAATTTACGGTGGCATAATTAACGCCTTCCCCACTCCCATTATGCCCTATGGGGCAAAAGTGGGAATGGGGAAGGGTAAATGGGGATTGGGAACTTACCGCCCCGCCAACCTCGGAATGGGGCTGTAAATCCGCCAACCACCATGGCATAAACGTAGTTTACGCCATGGTGGTAAAGGTACGACCCAGGCGGTAACTTACCGCCTGGGTCGTAATGAGGCCCAATATAAAGTAAATATCATCACTTTCCGGACGCTACTAGGGAAATAACAGAATTTTATATCACTTTACAGAGACCACTTTTCCTAAAGTTGAAGCATGCGGGAGCCAGTGCTTAGAAAAGTATGACAAGTGGGCAAGGCCAGTGGACAACTACCTAGAATCAAATATCTGATTTCTTCAAAGATCCGCTGATACTGTCCAATTAGAAGAACATACCAGACTCAGGTATAGTTCTACTGAAAGCAGAGTCGTAAAAGAAAGTTCTGGCAGGACCCAGTGGCGCTTGGTGAATTTTTAGGTGGCGGCTAATAAATGTTGTCCTATAATTGTCGTGAGCGCATAGATCATGACCAAAGTAGTGGTGCAGTTTGTGTGCTGTAGTGCAACCCGCACAATATGTTAAAAAAAAAATCACAGCACACATTATAAACATGTATTTTTTAAAGACAATAAAATGTACAAACGGTTCTTTCGAAGAAATGTTAAAAACTCAAAAGATTCCAGGTCACCCCAGCAAACTTTCAATGGAGAACTTTGCCCTACATATTTTAATTATCATTCTGTTAATGAATAGTCCATAAACATGGAAAGCCATGTTATCAAGCATGTCTTAACAGGATAAAAATAAGAGAATTCAAATTCACCATTATCTTGATAAAATCAGGCAGAATTTCTTGTGCTAACCAATGAAACAATAAGCAATTCCCGTTATAATACTATCCAAGCGAGAATGGGGCAAAGCTGTCCATCTAATTACTTTTCCAGGATGCAAACGGACGTTGATGGACTGCTTGAAGGCATCCATTTTAGGAAGACTCTGTATGCTGAGGGAGATGCTGCGTCAATCTGGAACAGCAATCCGGCAGAGAACGTCTTTAACGTCCGACCCGCTGACCTGGCATCTGGTCCCCTGCACTTTGGTGCTGCCATCTTGGTTGCAACTCTGTTCTTCTCTGTTATGCTTTTGTATGCTGACCTCATCCAAAGAAAGTGAGGTTTGCCTCCACAACATATTCAAGAAATGCTCTGTAAAAACACATTTTCATCCTGCCAGTGACAAACAATGTATGCTGGAATTCCCACTGTAAGAACACATTTTCCTTATTACTGTCTCAAATGAATGCCAGCATGCCATTCTAAAAACAGATTGATGCAGGCTGTCAAATATGCACTCCTGGGCAACTTGCTGTCCATGGCTAAGAGGTTAAATTGCAAAACATTTGCTTGTAGGTCTACTAGTATTGTCACATGACAGACCTGTTTCTACTTCTAGACATAGGGCCTCATCACGACTTTGGCGGTAACCCTTAAATCCGGTGGTAGCGCTATTACCGCTGGATTTAAGGGTCCGCCAAATCAGGACTTCGGCGGATTTTGCCCCAGCTCTGAGCTGGGGGGAAATCCACTGAAAGTTCATGCTCATACTGCCGGCGGGAAATCTGCCAGTGGTATTAGCGTGAAATTTCCCCATTGAGCCCAATGGGGAATGGGGCATTCCCGAATGGGCACAATGGGGAATGGGGATTAACATTACTTTCGAACTCGTGATCCGGCGCTATTAGCGCCGGGGAGTTCGGCGGTAGGGCAGATAGCGCCAGCGCTAATAGCGCCGGCGTTACCGCCCAAGTCGTGATGAGGCCCATAGTATTTTCTTCTATTCAACTAGTTTGAAACCTTTTGCTTATGTTTTAACTTCTTTATTTTTTTTAATTCTGGAGAATACATTTTGTTGGCGTTGACCAAAGTACAATATAGTATGACACATTCAGTATACTCTAAGTAAGGGAATGTTTTTGCCAAATGTAAACATTGGAGCCTGCATTCAGTCAAATTATACTCTAATATAGGTTAGGTAATTAAGTATCTTCTTTTGACGCATTATGGATGCTGATTGGTCCAATGGCAAGTGTTACCTTATGGCAAAGCTCACTGATTCCTTCTCACAGAATCACCACTTTGTGAAGACATTGTTCGCCTGCTGCCAAGTTTGCGGTCTTGCACCTTATCCTTTCCATTGGGACTGCTGATGTCATGAAAAAAATCTCCCCCTTAGCAAAATCTCCCCAGGACACTTTATTCTGCAATAAAGTCTCCCTGGTACAATTCATTCTGAAATGGGATCTACCCCAGGAAAATATTTGCTCCCCAATCAAACAAAATTAATTAAGCACCATTTTAAATCCTCCACCACCTGAATTGTTTTTAAACCGTGTTAGAAATGTCCAGTGAAGAAAAGAAAGTCTTGGTTTTGAAATATTGTTGAATTCCCCATATAAACTCTCCCTCTTGATGGGGGAGTCTCTGTAGCAGATTACACTCTCCCATTTACTGGAGGAGACTCTGTATAAGAATAAACTCCACCCGCTTGGTGGGCGAAACTCTGACTCAGAATAAACTCTCCCCCTTGAAGCGGGAGCCTCTGTGTGAGAATATACTCTGTCCTTGAAGCGAGAGTCTGTATCAGAAAAAACTATCAGCCTTAATGGGGAGACTGTTTCTGAATAAACTCTCCCCTTTGAAGGGGGAGACTCTTCATCAGAATACACTATGCACCTTGAAGGGGGAGGCCCTGTATCAGACTATAAGCTAGGCTTGAAAAGGATACTCTGTATCAGAATAAACTCTTCCCTTTGAAGGGGGGGTCTGTATCAGAATATACTTTCCCCTTAAAGGAGGAGACTCTGTATCAGAATTCCCTCTCCCTTTGAAGTGGAGACTCTGTATCAGAACAAACTATCCCCCTTGATGGGGGAGACTGTGTATCAAAATAGACTATCCCTTTGAAGGGGAGTTTCTGTATCAGAACAAAGCATACCCCCTTGATGGGGAGACTCAGTATCCAAAAAAGCTCTCCCCATTGAAAGAGGAAACTCTGTCAGGATACAATCTCCGTCTTAAAGAGGGAGACTCTGTATCAGAATATACTCTCCCCTTGATGGGGAGACTTGGTATTAGAATAACGTCTCCAACTTGATGGGGAGTACTCTCGATCAGAATATACTCTCCCATTGAAGGGGAGACTATGTATCTGCATACATTCTCCGCCTTGATGGAGGGACTGTGCAGCAGAAAAAACTCTCCCCCTTCAAGGGGAGGCTCTGTATCAGAATAACCATCCCCCCTTGAAGGGGGAACTATATAGCAGAATAAACTCTCCCCCTTGAAGAGGAGACTCTGTGTCAGAACATACCCTACCCTTGAAGAGGATTTTCTGTATCAGAATAAACTATCCCCTTTCAAGGAGGAGACTCGGTAGCAGAACAGACTCTCCCGCTTGCTGAGGGAGAATCTGTTCCAGAATAGGCTCTACCCATTAAAGGAGAAACTCTGTATCAACTTAAACTATCCCCCTTGATGTGAGAGACTCTGTATCAGAATGCATTCTCCCATTGGAATGTGATACTCTATATCAGAATAAACTCTTCCCCTTGATGACAGAGACTCTGCATCAGAATACCCTCTCCTCTTTGAAGGGGAGACTCTGTATCAGAGTATACTCTCCCCTTGAAGACAGAGACGTTGTATCAGAATATATTCTCCCTTTTAATGGGAGACTTTCTAAAATAATAAACTCTTCCCCTTGATGGGGGAGTCTGGTTTTCAAAATAAGCTCTACCCCTTGAAGGGGGAGACCCTGTATCAGAGGGGGGCTCTGTATCAGAATAAACTCTCAACTTTGAAGAGAGAGAGAATCCATCAGAAGAAACTCTTCCCATTGAAGAGGACATTCTGTATCAGACTAAACTCTCCCACTTGAAGGGTGAGACTCAGTATTAGAATGAACTCTGCCCCTTAAAGCACACAATTCTGTATCAGAAAATATTGATCCCTTGAAGGGGAGACTCTGTGGCAGAAGAAAGTCTCCCCCTTGAAGGGAGAGTGTACTCTGCTACCAAGCCCCCCTTCAAATGGGAGAGTTTATTCTGATGCAGAGTGGCTTCATCATAGAGGAGAGTGTATTCTGGTACAGAGTCTCCCCCATCAAGAGGGAGAGTTTAAGTTGACACAAAGCTTCACCTTCAAGGGGTAGGGATTATCGTGATAGTCTCCCCTTCAAGGGTGAGAGTTTATTCTAATACAGAGTCTCCCTCTTCAAGGGGAGAATTAGTTTCAACTTTACTCTCCATCTTGATGGGGGAGACTCTGTACCAAAATAAACTCTCCCCTATGATGGGGACACTATGCACCAGAATAAACTCTCAAATTTGAAGGGCAGATTTGGTAGCTGAATAGACTCTCCTCCTTCATGGGGAGACTCTATAGTGGAATACAGCCTCCCATTTGACAGGTGGAGAGTCTGTACCAGAGTACACCCCCCTTTGAAGGTGAGAATCTGTATCTGAATAAATCCCCCCTTCATAGGGGAGTCTTTGTATCAGAATAAACTCTCCGCCTTCAAGTGGGAGACTGTCTCAGAATAAACTGCCGTCTCTGATGGGAAGACTATATAGTGGAATGCACTCTCTTCCTTGAAGGGTAGACTCTTCATTAGAATACACTCTCACCCTTGAAGGGGGAGATTATGTATCAGAAAATAGTCTCCCTCTTGAAGGGTGGAGACTCTGTAGCAGGATTAACTCTCCCCCTTGATATGGGAGACTATGTAGCAGAATTAACTCTTCCTCTTGCAGGAAGAGACTCTGTATCAGCATACACTCACCCCTTGAAGGGCTGCTTCTGTATCAGAATAAACATACCCCCTTGATGGGGAGACTCTGTATCAAAATAACACCTCCTCCTTGAAAGTGTACACTCTTTGTCAAAATTTGTATTCTCTCTCTTAAAGAGGGAGACTCTGTAGCAGAATATACTCTCACCTTAAAGGGAAGACTGTGTATCAGAATAAACTCTTACCCTTGAAGAGGCAGTGTTGGTATAAAAATAAACTCTCCCACTTGATAGGGGTACTGTCTATCAGAATATACTCTCCCCTTGAAGGGAAGACTACATTTCAGAAAACATTCTCCCCCTTGATGGGGGAGACTGTCTAGCAGAAACATGTCTACCCCTTCAAGGAGAGACTCTGTATAGGAATAATCCTCCCCCTTGAAGGGGGAACTCTGTAGCAGGGTCCCACCCCCCCAAATAGGAGTCGCTGTACCTTTGAAGAGGATGTTCTGTACCAGAATAAACTCTCCCTTTTGAAGGAGGAGACTCTGTAGCAGAACACTCTTCCATGTGCTGGGGGAGAATCAGTTCCAAAATAAACTGTACCCCTTGAAGGAGGGACTCTGTATCAACGTAAACTCTCCCCTTGATGTGGGGACTCTGTATACGAGTGCATTCTCCCACTGGAATGTGAGACTCTATATCAAATAAAATGCTCCCCTTGAAGACAGATACTCTGTATCAGAATATACTCTCCCCTTGAAAGGGAGACTCTGGGCCTCATTACACGGATGGCGGTAAGGATATACCGGTACCGGTAAAATACCAGTACCGGTAAATCCTTACCGCCTTACTACGAGGTCCCTTTGCGGGTTGGGGGATTTAACGCCTGCTTTTTGCAGGCGTTAAAAACCAACCCGCAAAGGGACCCAGGGAGCTAATTACGGTACCGCAATTTGCGGTACCGCAATTAGCGCCTTCCCCATTCCCATTACGCCCTATGGGGCAAAAATGGGAATGGGGAAGGGCAATGGTGGAAGGGGGAATTACCGCCCGCCAACCTTGGAATTGGACGGTAATTCCCCTTTCCGCCAAGGCGGTGCCGGTATTTTACCGGCATGAACCATGGCGCTAATAGCGCCATGGTTCTCCGCCATCCGTGTAATGAGGCCCTCTGTATCATTTTAAACTCTCCTATTTGAATGGGGGACTCTGTATCAGAATATACTCTCCCCTTGAAGGCAGAGACTCTGTATAAGAAAGTTCTTTTGCTTTGAATGGGAGACTCTGTATCAGATTTAACTCTTAGCTTTGAAGAGAGAGAATCCATCAGAACAAACTCTCCCAATTGAAGGAGAGACTCTGTAGCAGACTAAATTCTCCCACTTGAAAGGGCAGACTATGTATAAGAATAAACTCTCCCTCTTGAAGAGGGAGTATCTGTATCAGAATAAACTCTCCCCTCTGAAGGAGTGTAACGCTCACCTGGTTCCCACGGGGGCGCTGGTCTAGTCTGGATTGCTGTGGCCTCTTCTAGTGTGATGCGCAGGACCCGGAACACCGATTGGACAGGACCTCCAAATCGTGCTTGCTTGGCCCGTAGGAATATCGTTCTGCAGATGAGAAAGGGGATTAACAGTCTGCAGAATAGTGTGCTAGCTCCCCCTTTTCCCCCTTAGTTCCTCTCTAACTTCCTCCAAACCCCAGTTTAAACTCAGCTTATGGTTTGGAAGGATGAACTCTCCATCCTGCTTCTGGTGCAGGGGCGCGCGTTCGTCCAGTTACTTCACTGGTTTTCAGAATGGCGCTGGCAAAATCCACTTGACTTTCCTGAGCGATGCGCCGTAAGTATGAAAGTTCAAAGTTCAAGGGAGGCCCCCTTTATGTTGTCTTTCTAACCTGTGATCTGTCCTTTATTTCAGGTGCAGAATGAAGGCGATGTGTCGAGGGGTTAAACTGCCGAGGTGAGTAGTGATGAGGGCGATCCCTCTAAATGTCCTTACCATTCCCCAGAAATGTCTCTTGTCCTTTCCCCATAGGGGCCGGGGTACGGTACCTGCCAATGGGGCAGCGCCGACCCGAAATGTGGAAGAAAAGCCGGTAAGTATTACGGCTGTTAATCAGGCTTTCCTTCTGTGTTCCTTCTGCTCACCTTTTGTTTCTTCCTCTCTCCTCTGTGTGCAGAGATGTGGCGTCCGATGCTGACAGCCGCGATGGAGCCGGGAGATGTCTCGAGGACAGGTGTGTGAAGCGTGGCGCTGCAGCGAGCAACGGGATGCTTTTAAATGGAAGTCTTTCTTCAGGGATGATGGCGAGAAGATTCCGGATGCAGGTAAGAAGTTTGAAATAGTCCTTGGTTTTCACCTTTCTCTTCTATTCCTTCCTTGCAGGTCTTCCAGGTTTGAGGCGGGCGTGGCAGGAGTCTAGGAGCAGGAGCAGACACGGTGAGCGTTAAGCTGCAGGAAGCAGAACAACGCGAAGCATGAGCTGCTGTCTGGGCGTGGCTTAAATAGCCTCCAAAGAAGTCCCAGGTATGTATCCTTCCCCAACTAGGTATGTATCCTTCCCTGGCCACGCCCGAGTGAAAAAATAGTCCCTATGAAAAAATAGTCCCTTTCAGGACTCAGGGAGGCCTGAAGCGTGCAGCATGGTCTGCATCAGGTAAGAGCACAAAACACCTCCCTTTATGAGCCTGGTGCCTATGGCGCCAGGACTGATGTCCAAAGAGCCCCTATAAGGGGCTGCTGGGCTTTTACCCGAGGGCCTGGAGGGGAGATCCCTCGACCGCGGACCCGCAGCGTGGGCGTTGCCCGGCAAGGTGGGGGACTCCCATCGGAGTGCGGTGCCCACGCGGAGAGCCCTCCGCCCACCACCGTGGGAAGACATGGAGACCCGGGACATCGGTCCCGAAGCAGGAAGAGGACGCGGATGAACGGAAGCACCAAGGACGGGGCTCCCGTAGCGGTAGAGTCTGGGTGCGTGTTCCACAAACCCCCTCCCCCTGGCGAAGAGAGCTGGTGGCGGCGGGACGAGCCTGGGGCCTGAGACGAGGCGACGCCCGGGGAGAGAGGGTGGCCCCCTACCCCCCTCCTGTGAAAGGCCCACGAGCCCGTGCCCAAGGAGGAGACAGACGATGGCAATAGAGGCCGAGGACCCAGAGGGCTTCCACCCCACGACCCCTCCACCAGAGAAATTATCTGGCGCTCACTTCTGGTAGGTGGAGGCCCCTGCGTTAGGCCCCAGGGCGTGTGCCTGCCTGCAGTCCCCCAGGACTTTACAGGACCCGGGTGTGAGGCCCCCACATGGTTCTGGTGGGGCGTGTGCCCGCCTAAATGTCCCCTCCCACTGCGCGAACCCATCCACTAGGCCCGGGGGGCAATCTCCTCGTCCCGGAGCCGGTGGGGGACAGCGAAGAAGGAACGGGAAATGCCCGTATGAACTAGCGGGTGACCCTGCAATCCTTTCGTTACGAGGGGGCTGGTGACAAAAATGAGAACCCAACAAACTACGGGAGCATGGCCCATTCGGAAGCCCCGACGCACTCCGCAGCAGCTATGGGGGGATTCACATCCATACTCCAGGAGATCCGGGATATGCGATCAGACATTGCGCAGAAACTGGAAAAAATGGACAACAGGGTGGACAAGGTGGAGGACAGGCTCTTGCAAGTGGAGACCTATCAATTGTCCTCAGCTACGCAGGAGGTGCAAATGGAGATGCGGCTAGCGGCCCTGGAAAAGAGGGACGAGGAAAGGGCCAGGCAAATGGACGACTACGAAAATAGGGAAAGGAGGAACAATCTCAGATTTTTTGGGGTTCCCGAAGTGGAGGGGGAAATGGAGAGAGACTTAACCCGTGTGGTGCGAGACATAATCACCCTCCTATTCGCGGAAGAGATGACCACGGAGCTGACATTTGATCATGTGCACAGAGCGGGCGGTAGGGCAGGGGGCCCCCGTTCGATCCTCGCGCGATTTCACTATTATACGGACAAGGCAAAGGTCCTGGAGGAGGTAAGGAAAGCGGGGGTGATTTCCTACAACAACGCAGAGATTTCAATATTTCAAGACCTTTCCGCCTACACCTTGGCGAAGCGGATAATGTGTCGCCCCCTCACGCAACTGTTGAAGGACAAAAGGGTGCGCTACAGATGGGGGTACCCATTCTCCCTGACTTTTGAATACATGGGCCAACGGACATCGTTAATCACAGAAGAGGATATAAAAGGGGCCCTTCAGGAGTACGTGATGGAGTCTACCCCCAGAAGAGGCCTGGTGGGCCCGGCAGCGATCGGGGAGGGGACCTCGGACCAGCCTGGGTCCAGGAGGAGGAAAACCGGCTCAAGAAAATACAGGAAGCTAAACACCCCACCGTCCGGGAGGGAGGGGGTGCGCAATGACTCAGAGGACTGAGGATCGGGGCGACCCGTCCGCTTGAGGGACGGGACCCGACGCAATGATGGTCCGGATGAACAAAGATTCCCCCCCAGGACAGCAAGTAAGATGGGGCGACAGTGGGATAGAAACAGAGGAGGGGGGGCTCATAACAAAGAGCTTGGATGTGAGTGCCCGGTCGGGAAGGGCAGTCTGGTGTTCCGGCCTAATGCCAGGTATGGCGGAACTAATTGGCTGGACGCCGGGGAGGGGGGAGGGGGAGACAAAGTTAGCTGGGGGTTTCTGGTTGGGGAACGGGTTCGGGGACGAGTTGGGGAAAGGTTCAAATAATGTCCTAACAATGACACTAAGGGAGCGAAAAGGGAATAGTGATGCTAGGCAGGTGCCCAACAGATCTGGTGACTTAGACTATGGCTGACTGCCAACCGGCCCTGGGAGTGGGCACCCTGAATGTGCGGGGCTTGAACACCCCCACCAAGAGGTCCCTGGTTTGCCGAGAATTCAGGAGGGCAAAGTTGGACCTGTTGTTTTTGCAAGAGACACACTGGGCGCGGGGGAAGGAACCCAAAAAGAGAGAGGGGGGTATAGGGGAAGTTTTCCATGCATCCCACAAGGGGAAGAAAAGAGGGGTGGCCATCAAGGTTGCCAGGGATGTCGGCTTCACTAGCAAGGCCACCCTGCAGGACTCTGAGGGCCGTTTTCTATTGGTGAGGGGCACCTTACAAGGATCCCCCCTGACCCTGGCTGTGATGTACGGTCCGAATGATGGCCAGGCCCAATTCTGCGAGGGAGTAAAGGAGAAGCTCAAGCTATTTGTACGGGGCATGTTGGTAGTAGGGGGAGATTTCAACATGGTGCTGGACCCATATTTGGATAGGAAGCGGATGGGCCCCCAGAACCCCAGACCCGCGGATGAGTCCACGGCGCGCACCTTCCGGAGGGTGAACGAAGAGCTGGGCCTGGTAGATTCAATTCCATCCCCCAGAACAGGAATCCCTTTTTTTCTTACTACTCGGCCACCCATGCTTCGTTCTCAAGGATAGACTATATTTTGGTGGACGCAACCCTTCGCCCATATGTTGCAGGCTACAGGGTCGATCCCGTACCCTGGTCGGATCATGACATGGTGGCGGTTACAATATATCGGGGGGATGGCGGAAGGAACGCAGAGGCCGTTGGAAATGCAACAATGTCCTACTAAAGGACGAGGTCCACGTCCAAGAGATTGCAGACGCCATAACAGAATTTTTTTAACTAAACGACAATGGGGAAGTGGGCACACACACGCTCTGGGACGCCTTTAAGGCGACTCTACGGGGTGTTCTTATCCAAAAGGGTGCATCGGCAAAAAGGGTGAGAGAGGCTCAGGAGAAGACCCTACGGGAAAAAATCGCCCGACTCCAGCCGGGGGGCTCCCCGGACCGAGGGCCGGATTACAGGCTCCAGCTTAAGGACTTACTCCTCCACAAAACGGAGAGAAGTCTTCAGATGGACAAGCAAAAGTACTATGAGAAAGGGGAAAAAGCGGACAGGATCCTGGCCTGGAAGCTGAGGGAGGTCCAGAGGAGCAAAATGGTGAAGGAAGTGAGGGACGCTCAGGGAACTCTGGGTTGCGAGTCTTCCCATATTGGAGAAGCCTTTTGCCGATATTATGAGACCCTGTACTCATCCGAATATGATGGGGGATCTGCTCCGATAGAAGATTTCTTGAACTCAATCCAACTCCCTGCTTTGTCTAGGGAGATGTCTGAGGGTCTGGAAGGGCCAGTGACCGAGGAAGAGGTAGACAAGGCGATAAGCGGGATGAAAGTGGGAACCACCCCCGGGGATGACGGGTTTTCCGTTTATTTTTACAAAAGATTCCGATCCTCTTTAATCCCCTACCTAGTGAGAGTTATCAACTCCGTGCTAGAGGGGGAAACTCTTCCTGATTCCATGATGGGGGCTATCATCGCGGTGTTACCCAAGGAGGGGAGGGACCTTGCAGACTGTGCATTTTACCGCCCCATATCACTGCTAAACATTGACATTAAGATTTTGGCCAAGGTGATGGGGAGGCGGATAGAGGGTATATTGCCAAAGCTAGTCCATGGAGATCAGGTGGGCTTCATCAGGGGGGAGGCAGGGTTCGGATAACATACGTAAAACCATAGATCTATTCCACTTCGCGCAACGGTCGGAGCTCAACCAACATGCTGCCATCAGCCGTCACCAACTGGGACATGCATGTCTCTGCCACATTTTCTTGCCAGCAGCACCTTCCAGCACATTGTGTGCATGCTTCAGGGCATGTCCTAGCCCACTTGTGCTTGTGTAGCTGCTGGAGGCATTCTTTTCCATGTATCACGGCCCATCTCCCTGCCCACCACACTGGCACAGATAAATGCCACAAAGGCATGTGTCTACGCAGCAGCCCACATGGCAAACAGGACTGCCACGCTTGACTGCACCCATGAGGCGTAGGTTCACCCCCCCAGGCATCCGAAGAGGCATACTGCAACAATAAGCAGTGAATTGTGACAGAGACCTGACAAGAACTCACTGCTTCGACAACTTCCCTGGATCCACCCATGATTCCATGGTGTTCTGTAACCATGCTCTGCCTGCGTGAATTGGCAGCCACAGAAGGGCAACCAACATGGATGCTGGGTGAGTAAAAGGGTCATCACCCAATGCAACCTTGCAGCACCAGTTGAATGCCATGTGAAGGGGTGTGGAACATCACTAATATTGATCATTGCATGCCCAGTACATGCAGGACATACCCTCATAGTACAACTACCAAACCAAAGGACTAAGCCCTGCAGGAATATGCAGTAGCATGACAGCAATGGATAATGCTGAGCAAGTAACTCTTGTACGAACAGAAGACTACAGGAACCACAACGCATAGGGCACATATGCCTACACAGCCAATGCAACAGTTCAACACTGCACAATGACACTGACAAAGTATCACTGCCAGACACTGATAGCAGGTACATTGCAAACCACGTAAATCAATAGCGTCAGGAATGAACAAACCACAAACATGCACAAACATGCACAAGAATAACAGCAGGGAAGTACTTGACTGCACAGCACACCACAGACCCAACACAGACAACATGCACATTTGATATCGTATCACAGGCTGTGTCTGGCACAACTTGCTTGTGAATTGTATACATGATACGCATCCTCAATGCACCGTGACTGACATATGTGTTCTATGCTCTTGCCTGAGCTCTATTTACCCCTGGTTCCCATGACTGACAACACCTGTGCACAATCAACATACGCCAAAGGAGTTGGCCTACAATAAGGAACACGTCTGGACAAGACTTGTGGACCATTGGCCTGCTGAAGCCAAGTATCTGGTTCCTGGACCATACTAGAGGGGCCCTGGTGTACAGGTCGGAGGAGGTGGCCCAGATATGTGTTGCTTATGCCATGCCACTTAACATCTGCCTCAGGTGAAATAAAACCATGCCCCTTGATCTGGATAAGCCACCCGCAGCAGACAATGATGCACTGTCTGCAGATGCAGTGCTGCTGCACAGTGACCACGAGGAAGCCAGTTACCGAAATCTGTTGTGGCAGGAACTAATAGAAATTTTTTCCTAGACACATTCATTTTCACACACATCACATTTTGACCAAATCACATTAACACAAAAAGTATTGTCTTTGCAATTGTTCTAGTGAATGTATTTTTAAATTATGAACTGTTTTGAGCACCCATCTCCAAAATCCCTTGCTGCCCACCCCCTAAATCCACAACAGCCATTGACACCCACCGCCCCAATCCCAACAGGCCTTGCTCACCTCCCATGTGCACAGCAAAATAGTGTCATGTCACTTCATTTCACTTTCGTGGCGATTGCTCTTGCAAGCCTGCTCGGGTCCTGTATTGGCCAGATTGCACAATGAGGGCTACCTTGGGATCCCAGTCAATGACCCCTCCATGGGACATTTTACTACCAACTCTTGTCTCCAGATGGCACCAGTAAATGGGAGATTCAGGGTGGATTGGATTTGAAAAGATGGCCACCGGGAGTCTTCCTGTTTCTGGAGATGATGCTAATTCCGCTGGCTGTATATCCGCCGGCTGTAATTATGCCGGTGAAATTAGCACTGAATGTGGTGGTGGCAAAAGTAATTCCACCGATTCCGGTAGCAGAATTACTGCTGCCATCAACGGTGTGTGCGCGCTGCCGCCAACTTGTAATATGGTGGTAATTCTGCCAGAAATTACAGCGATATTAGTAATTGCTCTGAGGCAGAACTACTTCCATATTACTGCTGTACTCATAATGAGTCCCTTATGTCTAAAATCCAGCCTTAAAACAACCCAACCCAAGAACGTTCTCATTAGCTAGTCAAATACAGGGGTTTTACAAGATTGGCACACATGACATGATACGGATGTTCAGAGCTCTCTTTCACATTCTCCTTTTGTAGGTAGATCTCGAACACAGAACACTAACAGCATTGTTTTATTGTCAATGGATTATATTTGGAAAGAGACCAATTGCGATCATTTCCATGTTTGAGCTCTTTATTAGGATTTCTGTAACTGCATGATGCATTGTTAGGTAGGTATGGACGAGCTCCCGAAAAATGAATGGATTCATCTTTAAGGGAAGATCCATTCCTACTACGAGAATGGAATACGTTTCTGGTGCAGTCCAATTACATATGAACTCGCTGCATGCTTCTACCTCTCACTCTATGATTTGTGTGCAGTCAAGAGTGGTGGATCTCCTGACGAATAACAGGTTTATTTGTAGAATTCATCTAGACAATCAGGGCGCACTCTGGTGATTCAACAAATTAGCTGGAGTTCATTTAGTCAACCAGAAACCAAAAAACTATTAAAGGAAGTTTGTCACCTTATACTTCCTGTTTGTCTGTGTCTTTTGCTAGGTTGTGAGGGAAGGTATTGCACAGGACAGGCTCACAATTGGAGGTTGTTGGTGGGAATTTGTATATTTTTGGTAGTATACTGTGGAGTTTGGAGCTGTTTTATCTGTTTGTTTTTGTATATTTGTTAAGTCGTTGTCTGCTCCTTTGCGTTACAGTGTATTCAGTGTGATGTAGTGTGCTTCGTTTCCTCATATAACAAACAAACAAAAATGTTGCCTTTTCCTCTGGTGCTTATCCTCTTTTGTGTCCCCTTACAACATAAAAAAACAAAAAACACTCCCTACAATTATTTTGTTCTCAAAACACACAAAAAAGTCGTTTACACTTTAATTGTTTGTTTTATTGCCCTGCGTTTCGTATAGTATTGTAGAAGTGCTGGTATTTGTATTATTATTTGGTATTGTTTTAGTTGCAGTTTTTAGGATTATTATTTGTCTGTCTGTTCCCTTAGAGTTATGCTCTGGTTCTCTCAGAGCTACGCACTTTGGGTTCTCAGGTTGAGCACAAAAACACAGTACACAGTGTTGTTATTTTTGGCAGTTGTCATGGTGTGTTAGCTGAGATGGGAAGGGGGTTGGAGCAGTAGGTGGAGGAACTGTGTTTCTTCATGTAGGTGGAGGCGAATTCCCCCATGATGGATAAGGAGGTGGGAAACCTCATGCTCTTTTTGGGTGCTAGATAGTGGCTTGAGCCATAGAACATTGCCAAACCTTCTGTGGGGAAACTGAAGCCTTGGGGGAGGAGGGGCTAGTAGGTAGTGGGAGAGGAGATGGGGCCACTGGATGAGACCCTGGCAGTGACAGCAAGCACAGAGGCAGGGGAGGCAAAGCCTCATGTGAATGCCACATCGAAGGATTGGAGGAGCAGGTGTACAGTTTCCCAACATAAGAGGTGTAATTGGTGGCAGCAAGCACCCATGTAGAGGACTTTGGGATGACTAATGTCTGGATGGGGAGAACAGATGAGCAAATGATCTATACCCAGCAGAATGAGGTAGCTGCTGTTGAGGGGGTGGGGTTGTCTGTCATTAGGAGGCTCAGGGAGAGGACAAGCTGGGAAAGGTATTGCAGCATGTCCAAAACATACCTGATGAGCAGGGGCAGGTAGTGGAGGAAGTGAGGGTGGTTCCTGAAATGGCAGGAGGGTGAGCCATGCCCAGGAAGAGCCAAAGAGAGGCGTATACTCACCCACTTCTAAACAGACCACAGATTTCTGGATATGGAACTATTTTACTTTGCCTCCAAGCAAGGCCATCAGATTTAGGAGCATGATATAGTCTGCATGGTCGAATTCTATGGGAGCAGGGTTAAGTTGGGGGCAGAAGACAAAGAGCAACGGCTGCACCATAAGGACGATGGCCATGAGGAATGACATGCACCTCTTGCACAGATAGATATATCAGGCTCACCAGTCCTCCGCCTCCATGGAGACCACTAGGAAACATGCATCCTCCTCGTCCTCCTCCTGTAGTGGTAGCACATTCCAGGTCTGGTTTGACGCATGTCAGAAATATTTGTCATTCCATGCACAAACTGCTGCACCCATACAGCCTGTCCAATAGACACCAGTGGCACCAGAAACATTGGCCCGAATAAAGACCCTGTTGCCAGTGCTGCCACTAACAGTTGGGGTGGTAAGCCAATAGCAGCAGGAATAATTTGGCAGGATACCCTTGATTGTATTATGCACCATGGAGGGACCTGCTGAGGGGACTTGGGGGAGGTGGGCAATGTACTTGTAGTGGACAACCTGAAAGAGACATAGGTACCTCCATTATTCTTCACTCCTGTACATAGTTTTGCAGGTGGGAAGGACCAGTGCAGTCGTGGTGAGCGACTGTCCGAGGTAGACTCTCCCAATCGCCAGAAAAGCACCTGTCTATGGGAAAGCTGAAGAACTTTACACGACTCCATATGAGGTAGTTTAAGAAACCTTGGGATGTCTGCTTCAGGTGAAAGCCAAGGGGATACTAATATGTGACTGCCCTGTGAAGGAGCCAGAGAACCTTAAGTGGTAGGTTGTGCCCTGTGGGAGAGCCTAAGAACCTTATTGATACACGGTGTCCTGTTAAAACACATGAGAACCTTAGTGGGTGGCTACACCATAGGGGGGAATATGAGAATCGTATTGCATGGCTGAACCCTTTGTAAAACTGGAGACCATTAGTGGATGGCTTTGCCCTGAGTGACATCATGAAAACATTTTACAAGTTTCTGAGAAGGATTTAAAAACATTATTTGCACTGTAGTTAACACAATGGCATGAGAAAGACAGCAACTGGTCAGGGCTTTTAATTCATATTTCCTACTTCTGCTATCCATTTGCCACATATCTGCAATATCCGTAGTAACGAATCATCATCATCCAAACTGGTGTGTTGGAAATGGGTCGATGTTGTTTCATTGTCTTTCGTAATATAGTTCTCCTTAATCTTTATAAATACAATAGTTCAATATGTGGCAGTGCGAGGCTTCTCCTGCAGTTAGAGACAATATCCATGCTAAATGTTCACTTAGAAGATCATTTTCATTATGGCATAACGGGATTGAAAGGTGTAAAAGCCTTGAGTAAGGCTCTTACACCTTTCAATCAGGCCACGCCACATTTACATGTATTTCTATGGCAGAAAGGAGGGGCGGTATGCAACTGGCTGTTTCCGCCGCCTCCCTTACTCTCTGCCATACAAATGCTGCAGCATTTGCACAAGCATGGATTTTCATGCCAACGAAAATGTTGGGGAACCCTATGGGGATCCGCTGTACACTCTGCCCGCCTTGCTCGCATGGCAGGTAGCTTTTACAAATACAATTAAATGCCGGAAGTGTTTAATTGTAATTGGGAACACTACCTACCATGTGTGCATGGCAAGAAGTGTTTACAATGAAAATGAAAAGCTGTCCAACATTCGAGCATGTCAGGCAGCATTTATTCAGCAATGCTCACAATTAATAGTAAACACTCCCAGGCATGTGAACTCTGCTGAGTGCAAAAGTGCAGGCCAAAGGTGGTGTACACAATAATTTGAAGAACATGCGCTCCTTAGACTGTGGACTGGCTGGGGGGGAAGGGAGCACTTAGTTATTCTACAGCAACTTGTACCAGTGCCACTGACCTCAAGGATCTCTTGCTGTACAAATACTCTAACGGACAATCATACCATCCACAGGGTAAGTAGACTGTGCCTAAAATGCTCACAAAGCCTTCAACTGGTATCAGTGATTTACTACTGGCTGATGCTGCCGTCCTTCGTGAGCTTGATATGCCCGGGCTAGCCGGAAAAATGTAATCTAGTTGGTGTTCTTCATGCTGCCTGCATTCTTTCTCCAATTGATGTTCCAAGTGGTGCAGCAAAGCATCCTTGGAAGTGCTCACGATGTTCCCTCTTTGCATGCTGCAAGTCCTCCTCTCCGAGATGTGCAGATGAAAATCATTCAACTTTGCCTTTAGGAGGAAGGCTGCAAAGAAATCCAGTCGGTAATATGATATGATATGATATGGCATTTATAACGTGCCTATACACAAGTGTTTCAAGGCGTGACAAGGCAAGGGAGGAGGAACAAGGAAAGACAGACACAGATCCTACTAGGTCAGGTGTCATTCAGATCGTGCAAGTGCAAGGGAATGGGGAAAGGGAAAAGTGCGTGGGTGAAAGGAGAGGGCAAGTGCAGTACATAGGACAGAATAAATAAGATAATAAAACGGCCAGCTGGTGGCAAGTGCAAGGTAAGTGCAGACATAAGTGCGGGTAGGGGGACTGTAGGGATACAGAAAACAGTCCCCAGGTGCAGGGCTTGCCAGGGAGGCAGTGCAGGTGGGCAACTGGTGGGGCCTGGGCCAGAGAACAGAAATGGTGGCCAGGTAACCAGTGCAGTTTCAGTCAGGAATTCACCAGAGGAGAGGGGGGGAGAAAGCAGAAGCAAAGAGGAAGGTTTTGAGGTGCTTCCGGAACCGGAGATGGTTCTCCTCAAGTTTCAGGGAGGCAGGAAGGCTGTTCCAGAGGGAGACCCCTGCCGAAGGTAGAGATCTACCACCAACTAGTTGCTTGGAGAAGCGACTGACCCTGAGGGAGTTGGAGGTGGATGAGCGAAGAGCTCGAGAAGGAAGATATTTAGGCAGAGAGAGTTGAAGGTATTGGAGCCCCAGGCCCCAGAAGGCCTTGTGGACAATGCAGAGGGTTTTGAACTTAATCCTCACAGCCACTGGGAAACAGTGCAGAGATTTCAGTCCTGGAGAGATACGATCCCTGGGCTTGAGGTCAAGGACAAGTTTTCAGTCCTGTTCTGGATAAGTTGCAGCGGGCAGAGAGTAGAGGCAGGCAGATTTAGATAGAGGCTGTTACAATAGTCCAGCCTAGAGAGAACAGGGCTCTGGAGACATTGTGCTTCTCTGGGGGAAGGAGAGGAAAGGAATAATACCTCTGAGGAGGTGCAGCTGGTAGTGTGACTTCTTAGAGACGTCAGAGATGTGAGGAGAGAAGGATAGTGTGGAGTCGAATTTGACACTAAGTTTTTTTGCCTTGCAGGTGGGAGCAGGAAGAGGGCCAAGCGAGGCCTGCCAGCGAGCTGCAGGGTAGGAGGTAGTGGGTGTGCCGATGATTAGAATCTCAGTCTTACTGGCATTAAGGCAGAGGTCTTTAATGCCAGAAAGTTAATGTAGTTAATGTTTCCTTTAAATCCAATAACCTGTTTGTCACCACAGAAGGTTGAAAGGAAATCCCTTGACTGCTATGTCAGGACTGCGGAGGAGGTGAATGCAACCAAAATAGCATTCTATGCACTGGCAGGCATGCCAAATGTAATAGATGCCCTTGACTGTACCCATGTGGAGCTGATAGTCTGCCCTGCTGTAGAGGTAGTGTACCACAACAGGAAGCCCTACCATTCCCTGGATGTCCAGATGGTGTGCAATGCAAGCAGAATCATAACGCATTGCTGTGCAAAATTCCAGGCTCCACACATGATGCCATGGTGCTGCGTAACTCCATGCTTCCCCGCTACATGGCACAAGACACTGCACAACGTACCTGGATGCTTGGTAAATCCAACCACAGTGTCATGAGGGGTGTCGTTTGGGGGGCGGGGACCACAAGCGCAGGCACCCTGTCTGCTGGCTGGGCCATGAGGGGTGTCGATTGGGGGGAGCCACAGCGTTGTGGGTGTCTAAAACTGTCACCCCAATAAATTTGACAGAATGTGGGACACAGCCAATGGATGCTGATGTGGAAAGCCTACACAGCTGTGCATGAATGGAAGCAACATACACGGTTCCCACACCAGCACATGCATCTGGAATATCATCAGATATGAACCCCACGTACCACAATGCACCACTCTGCAGTCACAATGCATGAAACACATGAGCGCAACAAAGTGAATCACGGGTTATGCAGCCATGCCTAAGATGATTCCAACGTCCACACAAGGGAATCTATGTCACTGCACCCACCCCACTGGTACACAGCAGACCAGTATAGCTGTCCGGGCAACTTAAGGGATACCTCAAAATGCAATCTGTCAAGCATGGAAACTATTGCAATCATTAATCAGTTACCACCACTAACATATGATTGAGTGGTGCAGGACCCATCCACAGTACCTCAGACCCACCATGCCAGTACACTCCCAGCCTCATCACAGAAACGTTACCCACCACCGGTGGACCATACCACCAATGCCATTGTGCCTCTGTCATATGGGGGAAAGCGTTGATGGACATGTACATGGTGACATCAAGTATTCGAAAGCATGATTAGCAAACCACTGTGCATCATGAAGCACATCAGACAAATGTGTCATGATGCACTTTACATGTATAGTGAATTCCCATTTGCAACACACTCATCAGATGTGAGTACATCATGGACCTTTTGACGTCATTTAAGTGAGTGCTTTATCTGATGGAAACGTTACTAAGATGTGAACAGCACTCATCCCCCACAACCATGGATCATCACTAAGTACCCTTACCTGGGTCTCACTATAAGGAAATGTAAAGTACAGTCAAGATCCATCTGTGGCATGTGACCATGAACACTGTACAGGCAGTACACACAAGGAATGACCAAAATATTCACAAGGGGACTTTCAATTGCTCCCATGCAGGTGATGCTGGCTATCCCCTGAAGCCGTGGCTCATGACCCCCATCAGGCAACCAGTCAACAAGCATGAGGAGGACTACAACCATGCACATGCACGTACTCGTGTCACGATTGAGCAGACTTTTGGCCTGTTGAGTCCTGGTTTCGCTGCCTCAGCAGGTTGGGTGGGGCACTCATATACAGGCCTGTGAAGGTGGGCAAGATAGTGTTGGTATGTGCCATGCTGCACAACATGTGCATCAGGCGCAACATACCTCTGCCCCCTGACATGGAGCCGATGCCACCTTGAAGATGAGAATGGGGAAGATGCTGCAAACTCCCCAACAGCACAATGTGAATGAAGGACCTGCAGCAAGCCAAGAATTGATTGCACAATATTTTTGATGGCCTGGGAAACACAAGGCACTGGGCATGGGGAACACTGGGCACTTTTAAATATTAAATTGACACACACTCAAGAAGCAATGTCCAGTCATGTGTTTTTCTTGTGCACACCAACTGTATTAATTTGATGTGAACTATGTACATGTAACATGAATCAACGTGCATCCCTATCCCAGGAAATTCACCACACTACCCCCACCCCAACAACCCCAAAACACCAACAGCAAACCCCCCACCCCCACACCTCCCACCGCAAAGCCCCCACCCCCCACACCCCAACTTCCCCACTGCAACTTCAATTCGACTCCCTCCTGCGATGCACATGAAAGTCTGACTACTAAGGTCCCCTTTTTGAAGGAGCGGGTTGAGGGTCTGTGCGGCGCAAACAGCGCAGTGACCGACGCACCATGCTTGTCTGTGTGGAGCTTGCCTGGGTCGTGCTCGTGGATGGATTAGGTTGGGGGTCTCTGTCTGCATTCCTCTGTTCGGCCATGGCTGCCAACAACTGGGTGATGGCCTGGGTCATGGCTGCCAGCCCTTCGCGCACGCACCCGGCCATGTGGTACACAGCCAGACTACCCTGGCATTATCCTGCAGGGCTTCCTGCATGGCCCAGTGTGTGGCTTCACCATCCCCCGCATACTGCCTGACCATGTCCTGCATCGCAAGCTGGCACTCCTCCATGCAGATCAGCCGCCCCTCCAGGTCCCTGATGCTTTGTGCTGCAAGTGGGTGCACGGGAGGTGGGGTGTGTGGGCTCCCGGGGCTGTATACAGCTTGGTCCATGTCATCAGCTGAGCTGTGACCACCTGAGCCGTGTTCCAGTGATTGCTGTGGGGTAGCCTGCATGGGTGGGGTATTGTCCTGGTCTTCGTGCATGCTGTTGCCTGCAATGTCGCCCACCTCATCTTCCTCCTCCACACTGTGTTGTGCTGATTGGGCCGCCTCACCCAGATCACTTGTTGCCATTGATCGTGGCTCCTCCACATCTATGGCCACTGGGAAAACAAGATCTTCCACCTGAGGTGGTTCCTGTGCCCCAGATGTGGTTATTTGGTGTGAAGCCTTTGTGCCAGGGGTGCCTTTTGGCTGGTGTGCCTTCCTGCCACCAGTGGGTGTTTTCTGGGGTGCCTTGCCACAAGCAGTGGATCTTTGCTGGGTGGACGTTGTTGATGCTCGGCCTGCTGGCTAGCCTGTAAGTCCTCTTGGCTCAGGGGCTGTGGCGTGGTGGCTGTGGGACGCTTTTGTCCTGCCCTTGATGTTGAAGGCCCCTGGCTGGAGGCAGCGGCATCACCTCAGCTACATCTTGCAGTGGCTTTCTTGGTTGTTGGGGTGCGTTCTGACTCACTGTCTGATCCTGTGCCTGTAGGGGACAGTGAGGCAGGGCATCAGTCATAGGTCATCATACATCCTACATACATCGGTGCTAGTAAATTCCGAGTCCTGTGCATTCTCACGTACATGTTGGAGGGGCAGGCATGGTGCTTATGGGAAATGGGGGGGTGCAGTGTTTGAGCATCCTTCTGATGCAGCCATGTTGTGCATGGTGTATGGTGGGTGGCTCTGGGTGTGCAATTGGCAGTGGTGATGTGTGCACCGTGCCATGGGATGGCACAGTGGTCAGGCCTGCATCTGTACGGTGATGTATATGTGTGTGTGCACATGCAGATGGTGCATGTGTTGGCAATTTGGGACTCATGTGGGTTGTGTCATTGGGGTTTGTTGGGTGTGTTTGTGGCAGGTACATTGTGGTTTTGTAGGGGGTGACTTTAGGTGGGAGATGATGGGGCATGTATTTGCTCACATCTACTTGCAATTTGGACTTTGCCATTGAAGTTGCGGTTGAAGGTGTATGTTGTGACTTTGGTATTTGGCTAAGGGTCACTCACCGTCATCTGCCGATGTTGGTACTCCCGTCTCGGTGTCATCCACACCCTCGATTGACTCCATGCCCATCACCATGCTTCATGTCTCCTCCCACGGTGCCAGCTTTATTGGGGATGGTGTTCTTCCTCCTGTGGCCAGCCCCTGGCTGCGATTGGTAGAGAGAATGTTGCGGACCTGCAGCTGCAGATCAACCCACTGCATGCTGCAGTCACAGACAGTGCAGGGTGTTGTCCCCACTGCAGCGACCTTTTGCGCCACCTCTTCCCACACAGCTTTCTTGCGCATTTGTGAATGCTGGCGTAGGTCTGCGCAGAAAACAACATCTGAATGTTCCACCAGGGTATCTGCTAGCATGTTGAGCTCCACGTCGCAGAACCTTGGCTTTCGCCGATGCACTATCCCTTGCCTCGAAGCCATGTTCCTCTGCTTGCTTCCACACTGCTCAGTTCTGTGGTCCAGGGGCTGTTGGCTGAGGATTGCAATGGATTGTGTTTTTAAAGATGGTTGCTGGTGCATTTCCTGTTCCGATGTGATGACGTTGCTTTCGATGCCGGAATTGGCAGCATCGGGGTGCCGGTACTTACAGCATCGAGGATGCTGGTGTCTGCAGCATCAATGGTGCTGCTATCCGGTGCTTCGGGGGGCCTTACCAGCATGCCAGGGTAGCTGGTTCTGGCATGCCAGAATGCGCGTGCACGCGGACTCAGAATCTACCGTAGATTCCGGCAGCAGTGCCATATGGACAGGGTTGCACCGGCATGCCGGTAATTTGCTTTTCTTACCGCCAAACTCGTAATGAGGCCAATTGACTGAAAAAGGAACTTAACTTCTGGGCCAGAAAACCATTTATTTCACAGGCTCACAACTGCTGATAAAGAGTATGAGTTAGAGGTGACAAGCATATTGAAAGCATGGATATGAATTGTCTGGCCCATTCCTAAGGTAGCAAGGACCTTTGATCTACTGTCTGCTGCAATAATGCATAAATACAACGTACAAGGCTTCAGTCACTCTGCTTCCATCTCCTCCAACTTGTCCAATATGCCAGCTCCCCTCTGGCTTTTTTCCTGGAACCCTTGCGGAAAAACGATTGCTTGGTGCTGAATGCACATACCTGCTGCCCCCTTAATTTACTCTAGGGCCCTTCTTAGCTGTTGAAGTAAGGAAAAGGCATTGGAGGTCATTACAACCTTGGTGCTAAGTGCACCAACTTTACCACCATGGTGTAAACTCCGTTTACACCATGGTGGATGGCGGATTTACCGCCCCATTCCAAGGTGAGTGGGGCGGTAAATCCCCATTTCCCATTTTCACTTCCCCATTCTCATTTTTGCCCCATAGGGCATAATGGGGTGGGGAAGGCGCTAATTACGCCGCCGTAAATTACGGCGGCGTAATTAGCACCATGGCAGGTTAGCGCCATGGATTTTAACGCCTGCTAAAAGCAGCAATACAATAGCAATCTCCTCACACTGTTCAAGTATTCCACCTGCTGATCTTCCCTGATCATCATTCGATGAGAGCTGTACATCTCCTTCTGCCTCTAAGTTATTAGGTAGAAATGAATGTATCCCCTCCTCTGTCAGTCTCTGTGGACTCTGGAGTGCATTGTTGTAGTGCAATACCTATGCCTTTTCTTTAACGGCACATTCACCCCAGAGTAACTTGTGACATGGGGTTTCAACCTGAATTGGCTGTTACTTTAATAGGCCCTCTTCCATTCTGCCCCCCCCCTCCAGTGCACTGAGGAAGTGCAGCTGCAGGAGTGATAGGACCACACGTAGCACATCTCCCCCTGCTTCTGTTGTGTATGAGAACTTACATGTTGTTGCAAATGTGGCCAAATGTCTGCCACTCAACTCCCTGAAACACTCCCTTCATGCAAAATCATGTGAGCGTGCCTCTCCCATGATCTGCCCTGAGGGATTCCCAGCTCCTCTCGCTCCTCTTCTCAGGTGTCACCAGTGGCGCATGTCATGTCCACTTGCTTCAAGAGACAGACCTTGACTGGTGTGTCACCTCCCACCTCCTTCCCTGAATCTCTGCCATTAGCACGTATCTTATCCAATCGCTTCAAGTGATGAGCACTGGCTGGTGTGTCACTGCCCACATTTCCAAGTCTCTACTGCTCACTCTCACAAAAATAAGGTGAGCATGTCCCTCCCACAAACTGCCCTCAGGGATTCCCAGTTCTTCCCTCTCATCCTTCCAGATGTTACCTAATGGCATGTGCCTCGTCCACTCAATTCAAGAGATCAAGATTGAGTTATGTGTCACCGACATTCCTGTATCTCTGCTGCTCCTTCCCAGCAAAATCAGATGAACATGCCTCTCTCACAAGCTGCTCTCAGGGACTCCCAGCTCCTCCCTCTCCTCCCACTAGGTGTCAAATGATGGCAGATGTATTGACCCGTCCCGTCAAAAGATAGACACTGATTGGTGTGTTACCAGCCTCCCCAAATCTCTACTGTACCTTCAGGTAAAATAAGGCAATCATGAGTCTCCAAAAGACTGTCTTCAGGAGTTCCTGCCCTCTCCTGCTCATCCTCCCGGGTACTGCCTGAAGGCATGTGGTTTATTCACTTACTTCAAGAAACAGACCCTGAATGCTGTTTTCCCCTTGACCCAGAATGTTTGCTGCTCCCTCCCAGCAATATCAGGTGGATATGCCTCTCCCACAAGCAGCCATCATTGTTTTACAGCTTTTCCAGTTCCTTCTTTCATGTGTGGCCCAATGGCAAATGTCTTCTCCACTTACTTCATGAACAGGACAATGACTGGTATCACCCACCTCCCCAAATCTCTTGCGATGGCACTTATGTTGTTATGTTGTACAAATCACTGAAATTGTCACCCTTATTCTCACTATCTGACTTGGTCCCAATCATTCAAAACCTCACCCTACCCATGTTCTTACAACTACTCTAATTGCACTCCGGTTAATTAAGCCTTCTCTAAGTGTCCTAAGGCTGCCTCCATCACGAACCTCTTGCCTCTTTGAAAGCTAAGAGTGAACAAAAGATGCTACCACATGTTCCCCGTTAGCCGTTTGGACGAACTTGGGACAGACTTTTTGAAAAATGTGTCTGAGGTTTGTCCGTACCATATAACCCAAAATTCAGGTGATTCTGGTATGCTGAGGGACTGTTCATCCAGGCCAACACTGCTTCAAATTACACAGATTGGTAATGTCTACCGCATTTGAAAGCAAGATTTACAGGGATCCCTTCCACTGCGCCTGCATCAAAATTGTGAGCTGCAAAGATGTGGGTGAGCACACCCTGTAAGGATGGTGGTAAGGCACACAGCAGGTCTTTTAGTCCTATGAGCTGTTACATGTGGGAAATTCAAATCAAAAATCCGTCCTCATCAGTACAGGCATCCAGATATGGAGTGTGTGTTTAACTTTGAACTGCTGGTTAACGACACTATTGTCAAGGAGTTCTTGCTTAAAAAATGCTCAATCCGTCTTAGAGTACACACCGTTTTTTGATATGGGAAATATGTCAAGTGTAGTTCAGTCATGTTTTCAGCCTAGTAACCTACCAATATGCTCACAATAAATGTCAGTGCACAAATAGAGCACTGGAGAAGACAGAATGAGCACTTCTCTTAACTTCCCATTCACCTATTTTGAAAACGTTTGGCCTCATCAAGAGTTAGGTGCAAAATTGGCATTAAATCTGCCTCCTTTTGCCACCAAAATTGTTTAACATTTCTACCACTGAGCCGTGGGTTTACCACAGGATTATAAGTGTCAGGGCATGGTTTTAGTTCCATAGGACTCCTTGGAGATTTTTCAGAGAGTTACTGTGAACTGCAATTCTGTGTGGCAAATCTGCCGCATTTTGGAGGTAAGAGGTAGGATTCACCTCTAGCAATTTTCTGCGGTGTGGTAAAGTGGTTAGAATTAGTAGTTGAATTACCACCACTTTCTTTGTACCATACTGCCAAACTCATAATGAGGACCTTTTATGTCAGGACTGGGAAGATTCAAATAGCTATTGGTTCATGGGCAATGTAGAACACAAGTGGAGACAATAGGCATTCAGCTTAAGTTCCTTATGAAGAAGAAGGTGAGTCAATTCATGATTTTTAACTTCATGACCAAATAGTGCCCATTTCACTCGACCAATGTTTTGTATGCATCAAGAGTAAGCAATCGGTAAGAAGTGTGATTTTAAAAGCTAGGAAGTATAACATATGGGTGGGTAGCTCACACGTTAAGTGTTCACCACTGAAGTTGTGCCAGACTGCATTTTGCAAGCTTAAATTTGGGGAAATGTTGCCCCCTGTTTACCTTTTTCCAAGAGACTTTATAACGGCATTCCGGAGGGTACAGCCGTGTGTTATAAAGAATACTATATCCCCTACTATTTTTCAACAAAATAAATTGCAAGTCAGCTCAGAGTTCCGGGACCAAACAGTGGAATGAGGCAATTCCCAGATAGTATCGGGTTGGGGGCACTTTATCCCATATATATGACTTGAATTTTCTTTATAGCTCAACACAGCTCATCATTGATGCAGCCTCTTGGAGATTTCATATGAAGTGTTTAATTACTTTTGGAAGCAAGTTTATCTATACAAATCGTTGTTATTAGTTTTTCATCCTTGTTTAAATAGCCTTATTGATCGAGGGAGGGGTCATTATCGCAGGATAATGACCCACCACCAAGAAATGGTCTTAGGAAAATCGAGGGCCATAAGTTGGAGAGGGGTCATTATCCCAAGTGATGATGACCCCTCCCGATTTCTGTAAGGTTATTAATGCATAGTGGTAATAGCAATACATGTTTTTGACATTTAGTGTTGAAGTAAAAATCTTACGTTAATATTGAGTAATATGTGTTTTTATTTTGTTTTATTTAAGTAAGGTTGTCGTCAATAACTAAAGTATTTAAACTGCAAACTTACTTATAATGGAGCAGGTTTAACATGAATATGAATTGTTCAAGTAAACACTTTCTCTTTAATAAAGTGAAAACTCGTTACAATGTGTCTTTGTTTTCTTAAGCAGTCTGTTGCACCAAAAAAAGTGCTTCTTCGAGAAAAAATCTTGCCTGGAGATTGCATTGCTGTTTCTCTGCTTTTAAAGACAGAATTCTCTGAATTAAATCAATTCCAGTAGTTATTGCCTGCACTCTGAACATTTTGATTGGTTGATAGAAGGTCAGTAACGATCTCTATGTGCTAATAAGTGATATTGGCCTAGAATTGCTGAATTGTTCATGATCTTTACTTGGTGTATGCAGAAAATAATGTACAGTGTCTGTATAGACATTTTAATTGAAATTGCTGTATTGTAGACTTGTATCAGAATAATAGAAAATTATGTTCTAAATCCTTTATAGAAACTGATATCTGCCCATCGATTCCTGATCATTTTTCAAGTTTCATAATACATTGGACCTGTGAATTTTCTTGTCTATGAGATCTTTGCAAGTTGATTTCAAGGGTTATATTTTTCATTTACTGAGAAAGGCACTGGCAAAAGTAGCATCATAGGAAGCTTGAGCTTAAAATGACAGTATATATCACAAAATAACTTTGTTTATTTATTTATTGGATATTTATAAGGCACTTATACAACAAGACAGTGTTTCAAAGCACCACAAGGCACAAAGGAAGGGGACAAATGAGCAAATAAACAATGAAAATGCCAATGAATAAATAGAAAAGAACAACGGTCCTACTAGGCCTTGTGACATTCGGAGTGTGCAAGTGCAGTGAAAAGAAAAAGGAAAAAAAGGGGTGTCGGGTGGAGGTAAGTTCTATTAAGTACCCTAAGGGGAGGAAGTGCCAGAGGTGCCCGTTGGATAGGCAACAGGTACGTGCAAGGGTGGAGACATCCTAAGCAAAGAGGGTGTTCTACCGCCCAAACAGGTAAGTGCAGGGTGGAGGCAAACCACCAGACAGGTGGGTGTGGACCTAGAGGGCAGTGCAGGGGGGTGCTGGAGTCTATTGGGCAGAAGGCCAGGACCCTATTGGTCTCTTGAGGGACCATGCCACCAATCTCAGTGACAGTGGCGATGGTTAGCACAAGAGTGGGAGAGGGAAGGAGGAGGAGACAAGAAAGTCCTTGAGTTGTTTCCGGAACTTGAGGGGATCTGGTTCAAGACAGAGAGAGAGAGAGAGAGAGAGAGACTGTTCCATAGGAGGGAGCCAAATGAGGAGAGAGATCTACCCCCAGCTCTCTGCATGGAGAATCGCTTGAGCAGCAGAGAGTTGGAGCAGGAAGATCAAAGGGATCTGGAAGGAGAACATTTAGTAAGAGGTGTTAGGGAGAATTCTCTGTTTAGGCTGAATTTCCTAACCTAGTGAGTCCCCCAGCAGCTTTGCTGGATTTCTGGAGTTTGTTTTTTTCCATCCTGCCAAGAGTGAGACTCGTTTTCTCCCACTCTTGGAAATGAATGTGTGTAATTCCTTTGAATATCAATGTGTTCTATGGGCTATGGGGTCTTTTACTCCATAGGGTCTCATATGTTTTACTATGTGTGTTACAACGCACCCTCTGTGCCGTAGCACTGGGGCGTCCTAGCGGACCTCCCTCATAGACTCCATACCCGGGGACGGACTACTGTCTCCCCGGGCATGTAAAGTCACCATTGGCTTTACTAGACCTAAATTTACTAACAGAACTAGTACAAACCATCCTATTGTGGACGTACTAGTAGGGGTAATTCGATTACTCCTGGGTCTGTTATTCGAGGGGGCACTGTCCCGTCCCCCCTCGTCGAGTTTTGGCTGGTGGCAGTGGAAACTACTTGTTATATCCGACCCCGAATATAACCCTATGGGATTCTTCCCATTGTTGGAGATTGATACTTTTCCTCGTTAATCTCTAACATACCACCGGTTTACTTATCTTAAATAAGTCTATCGGATGGTATTTTCTGCCAGAACTCGGTTTTTAAAAAATGGCGTCTGTGTTCGTCTCTGTGACTCCTAAACCAAAGGTTGAGCCCTTTGTTCCACTTTTGGCGGGCTTCTGTACAGAGACCCTCCAAAGTGCTGCCATTCTGTCTGGGTTACCACAGGGGTGTGGGAGGGGGTTTAGGCACCCTGGACTGAGTTGCCTTGCCAACTCCGGTTGCACTCTGGTGTGATTGGCCCAAGTGGTGAGCCACCCCGCTCACCACTTAGCGTGTTTTGATTGACAGCTAGGCTGAATGAATGAGGGTTTTCTGCATAAAAGCAGGGCTTTTGGGACTGGATCTTCAGAAGTCGCCACAGGACCTAAGAATCCGACGAGGGTAAAGCTGAGCTGACCTGCAACAACGACACCTCCGGTGGAGCCCTGCGGAACCAACTCACCAGTTCCCGACGACAGAGGAAATCTCCCTGCCGGAGAGTCTCTTCCCCTGACTGGTGGGAACAACCAGTCCCCTTTGCTTTTTCTTCGCTTCAGGACGCAGTGGTCGAATTGCCTGTGCAGAGCACCTCGGCAACCGGATAGCCACTACCCCTGTACCGTGACCAAAAGGTGGTGCCTTGTGACGGAGCACTCCGCGGCTGGTCTCTTCCCTGGTGGTGCACCGGACTTCGCTTTTCTTCGACGACGAGATCATCTCTACTCTTGGCAAAGACCCGACGTGCATCCACCACCAGGAACAACTGCCCCTGCCGGAGCTGTCTCTCCACAAACAAGGTACTGTGTCCGCCTGGCTTCCCTTTCTGCCAGATAGAGTGAGGTGTCTTAATCCTCGCCTTTCCCTTGGGTCGCAAGCTTTCTTTAACGCGTTGTTCTGAACTGGTCCAATCTTTCCAATGACAATTTGCGATAAAGACTCGAAGCGCATTTCCACTGAGACACTTTCTGGGACATATCGCCTTGCCTCTCGCCGAGTGGGCCTGGACTCTGAACTTTGTGATCTGCAGTAGACCCTGCATTACTTGCATTGCATTTGTCCGTAAAGTATTGGTACCAAGTTGATTTCATAACCTGCCTTTATTTTTCTCTCCCGTCCTAACGAATACTAGAGTGCCATCTAGGTTAAAGCATACACCTCTGTCTGCAAATAAGTGATGCCGGTAAACCTAGACTTGTCAAACTATTGTTAGGGGGATTGATCTTTTTCTTCATATAGTAATTGTGATTGAAGTTGTTTGCCGTATTAGTGCCAGAGTGTTTTCTATAGATGTGTTGTTATAAATAAATACCTTTATATCTTTACACCGAAAACTTGTTCCGTGTTTGCTTGTCCGACTGTGTAGATTGCCCTATTTTGTATACTCCACATACTGCCTAACTCTTCTTGAGGGAAGTCTGACTGCTCAGCCACAGCTACCAAGTGATTCTGTGTGGTACAGACTGCTACCAAGTGGGTTTACTGCCAAACACCTGTAGTCCTAAATCTTTTGCAGTGGTCCCAGAGGGAACTGCACAGGTTTCCGCCTAACACTGGTGTACAGCGGTGGGATTTGTATCGAGTATACGGTTTAGAGTGCTTTTCAACACTTTAGGATAACTAACCACAAAGCTTAGCACTAAAAAGCAACTTTCCAAAACATGTCTACTATGGAAGCTTACAGTCAAGAATCCTTGTCAGGTGAAAATACTGAGAGTTTACAAGCTCTCTGTAGGCAAGAGAATCTTTCTGTAAGAGGCAAGAAGTTAGAATTGATAGCGAGATTGCTGGAAAACCAAAGTCTGGGTACTGGTTCAGAGGAACCAACTTCTCCAGCAAATGTAGATAACAGTAATGGTGTTGATCTAAATCATAGTTCTGATGATAGTGATGAAGAGGCTGAAGAGGAAGGAGAGGCTAACGAAACTGTCTCCCCTGCTCCTCTACCTGCCTTACCAGCTGTACCTACGGGGCCCATACCAGGTCCCACATGTAACCCTGCTTATTTTGAACTTGACAAAATGAAGCTCAAATTAGAATACAAACGGTTCTTGGCTCAATCTGAAAGAAACCAAGAGCTCGAGTTCAGACGGATGAATGCCAAGGCTGAACAGAAGCAAGCTGAGTTCAGGCTCAGGGAAATGGAACTTAATCACGAATTAGAGATGAAAAAGTTGTCTGTGGAAAATGCTTCTCTCTCCTCTGGTTCCTCTAGGAGCTCCAGTCCCAAAAGACCCCGGATGCCGAAGGAATTAGTGGGTATGTATGAACCGAGATTGGATGTGTTGGATTGGTTAAAACTGTTTGAGTACAATCATGGGCTCCAGGACATCACCGGGAATGATTTACTTCCCTGGTTGTTCTCTAGGCTCCCCCCTGTTGCGACTGATGTGGTAATGGAGTTGGGGGGAGGCGGATAAAACGGATTACGAAAGTGTGAAACTAGCTTTGATAGCTAGATTTGGGAAGACCCCTTCCCAGTATCTTAAGAGGTTTAGAACACTCAAAAAGCATGATGGTACCCCTGGGGCTACCTGGGTGAGTGAAGGTTTGAAAAACTTAGAGGGATGGATTAAGGGTTACAAAGTGAACACTTATGAGGGTATGAAGAATCTTTTTATGTTGGAGTCGATTTATGATGCCTGTTCTCCTGAGCTCAGACAGCACTTTGCTGATTCGAAGGAATTGGATTCCCGGAAGCTGGCTAAGGCTGCTGACTTATGGGTTGCCAACAGGGCTACTCAGAAGGATTCTGGGGCAACTCAGAAGAAGGATGAGGGAAAACAGCCTAAAAAAAGACTCAAAAGAGAATTGAAATAACTCAAATTCCAAAGAGGGCCCCAAACAAAACCAGAAGGGTAAGCCACAAGGAAAACCGCATCAGAATAGTGTGTCTTCTGGTGCCAAACCGGAAGGAGGCCAGAACAAGCCACCATTCCAGAAAGCATTTGGTAAATGCTTTGTTTGTGGCTCGACTGACCACGTGAAAGGAGATCCCAGATGTAAGGGTAAACCTTCAGGGGTCCAGCTTGTCTCCTTAGCCTTCGCTCCAGAGGAGGAAGTCCAAATGGCAAGTGGAAACTTTCTACTGCTAGCTGATGAACCCATTGGAGTCTCAGCCAGCGTTTCTTTAGTATCTCTGGGGTTGTGGGAACAACAGAATTTAGACGTCTATAATTCTATCCCCGATAATACTAAAGAGTATTATAAGGACAGTGTCCAGGTGAATGGTCAGGAGACTCCTGCCATTGGGGACACTGAAGCCAGCATAACTGTGGTGGATAAATCGTTTTTTCAGGCTGAGGATGTTGCTAAGGCACCCAAAAGTCTCACCAGGTTAGCTGGAGGGCCTGTGCAGATGCTTCCCCAATTACCAGTTCGCATCCAGTGTAACAACATGACTGTGAAGATACCTGTCAGCATACAGAGTGAGGTACCAGGACGCGTACTGTTGGGTAACGATTTGAAAACTCTCGAAGTTGTATTGCATACTCCCAGACCTCCTACTAAACGGTTACAGGAGCTAACCAGACCTGCAAGAGAGAAGACATGCGCGGTACTCTCCCAGAGATGATGAAGAAAGAAATCACTCCTGCTCCACTGGAATTGTCGGCCGCTGTCTCAAAGAAATCAGAAGCGAAAGGGAAACCTAAGACTTCTACTCCGAAACCAGCAGCCAGCATTTCAGTGCAGCCAACAAGGACTTCCCTACGGTTGTCCAAAGCTACACCCGTAACTCCACCTCCAGCTGAGGCTGAGAGGGAGGTACAACCCTGTGTGGTAGAATTAGACTCTGAGGAAGAGCTAATGGAAGGCCAGGAACTCATTGGAGATCTGGATCCTGTTGACCATCCTGAGCTGCAGTCTTTACTGGCAGAAGGTGGACCCAGCAGGGCAGACTTCAGTAAGGGACAGAGAGAATGTCCAATTCTGGAAGGTCTTTGCCACCAGGCAGAAGCTCAGGCTGAAGGGCAAGAGCCTGGGAAATATAGGTTGCACTGGGAAGATGGCCTCTTCTACAGTGAGCCGACCGAGTCTGCACCTGGAGACTACAAGCGGCTTGTCGTACCCCAAGAGAACAGACCACATTTCTTGCAGTTAGCCCATGAGATTCCTTTGGCTGGTCACTTGAGTTTCAAAAAGACTAAGGAAAGGCTACCTCTCTACTTCTATTGGCCAAAGATGGGGGCCGAAGTAGAAAAACACTGCAGGAGCTGCCACACCTGCCAGACCTCTGGTAAGGTTGGCTCCAAGAATGTGGCACCTTTAGTGCCTCTCCCAGTTGTGGGAGTCCCGTTTGAGAGAATAGGGATTGACATTGTTGGTCCCCTTGATCCTCCAACCTCCTCAGGCAACAGATTTATACTTGTTGTAGTAGACCATGCTACTAGGTATCCTGAGGCAATTCCTATGAGGACTGTTACAGCTCCGGCTGTGGCTAAGGCCCTCCTTGGTATTTTTACTAGGGTCGGGTTTCCTAAGGAAGTAATCTCTGACAGGGGGTCAAACTTTATGTCCCACTAAATGAAGGCCATGTGGAAAACCTGTGGAGTTACTTACAAGTTCTCAACAGCTTACCACAAACCAATGGGTTGGTAGAACGGTTCAACCGAACCATGAAGAGCATGATAGGTGCTTTAGAGGAACCCCTTAAGCGTAAGTGGGACCTTCTACTGCCATGCCTTCTCTTTGCTTATAGAGAAGTCCCTCAGGAGGGAGTAGGTTATTCTCCCTTCGAGCTTCTCTATGGTTATCCCGTCAGAGGTCCATTGGTCCTGATTAAGGAGGGGTTGGAGAGTGCTCCTTCCCCCAAGCCAGTCAGAGTGACTGACTACGTAATAGGTCTCCAGAGGAGAATGTCGCACATGATGACGGAAGCAAGCGATAACTTGAAAGCTGGACAAGCATTGGTCAAGCACTGGCACGATCAAAAGGCTAACACGGTTGAGTTCGCTCAAGACCAGCTTGTTCTCGTTATGATCCCAACAAGGCAGAGGGCCTTGCAAGACAAATAGATGGGACCCTTCAGAGTTGTGGGTAAACTCGGAGAGGTTAACTATCTGGTGGACTTGGGCAATCCCAAGGAGGCTCCGACAGTCTTCCACACCAACCGACTCAAAGCTTATGTCTCCCGACCTGATGTAGGAGCGTTGCTTCTAGCATCATCCGAGGAAGAAGAAGAGAGTGAAGCTCTTCCGGATCTCCTCAGAGGCTTACCTTTGGACGAAAAAATGGAAGGAGTAAATCTCTCTTCAAATCTGACACCCGAGCAACAAGAAGAGTGCAAATCTATGTTAAATCAGTTTGCCTCTCTGTTCTCGCTCTCACCAGGCTTGACCCCTTGGGGCCAGCATGACATACTCACTGGTGACTGTCTGCCAGTCAAAAGCAGAGGATACCGAATGTCAGAAAACGTGCAAACCCACATCAAAGGTCAGCAAGATGCTCGATCTCGGGGTAATAGAGCCCTCTACTAGTCCATGGTCTAGCCCAGTTGTGTTAGTACCAAAGGCCGGATCTAAAGAGCTTAGATTCTGCGTGGATTATAGAGCTCTTAATGCAGTCACCAAGACTGATGCCCACCCTTTGCCAAGAACAGATGAGTTTGTGGATAAACTTGGCGCCGCCAAGTTCCTCAGCACATTTGACTTGACGTCAGGCTATTGGCAAATAGCCCTGACAGACCATGCCAAGGAGAAAACTGGATTTTCTACCCCCGTTGGCTTATACCAGTTTAAGGTAATGTCTTTCGGATTAAAGAATGCACCTGCTAGGTTTCAACGGATGGTAAACCAGGTTCTGAATGGGATGGAGGACTTCTGCATGGCATACTTGGATGACACAGCAACGTTCAGCAATTCCTGGGAAGAGCATGTAACCCACCTGAGAGATGTTTTGCAGGCTCTTGGACGAGCCAATCTGACCATAAAGGCGAGTAAATGCCAAATTGGACAGAGTAAGGTAGTCTATCTTGGACATGAGGTAGGAGGTGGAGAAATAAGGCCTTTGCTCAGTAAGATCGAAGCTGTGCAAAATTGGACAACACCTACTACTCAAACCCAAGTGAGAGCCTTCCTAGGCCTCACTGGGTATTACAGGAATTTCATCAAGAACTATGGGACCATAGCCTCTCCACTGAATGTCATCTCCTTGCCCAAATTTCCTAAAAAGGTTAGATGGAACGAGGAGTGCAATCAGGCTTTTGAAAACCTGAAAAAGGCTCTTTGCCAAGCCCCAGTACTCAGAGCTCCTGATTACCGCCAACACTTCATTGTGCAGACAGATGCTTCAAATGTAGGAATAGGTGCCATACTCAGTCAACTGGAAGGGAAAGGTAGGGAGCACCCCGTTTGCTTCATCAGCCGCAAGCTGAAGGATCCTGAAACAAGGTGGGCAACAATCGAAAGAGAGTGCTTTGCTATCGTGTGGGCTCTGAAGAAGTTTAGGCCGTACTTATATGGTTCTACTTTTGTCATTCAGACTGACCACCAACCCTTGAGATGGTTAATGCAAATGAAAGGGGAAAACCCGAAACTATTGAGATGGTCGATCTGCCTGCAAGGGTTTGATTTCACCATTGAGCACAGGTCAGGGTGTCACCACCAAAATGCTGATGGTCTCTCTAGGATGTATGTCATCGACTAGAGGTATGAGATTCATCCAGGAGTGGATTAAATCCTCCTGTCCCTTAGTGTGGGGGGGGCGAGTGTTAGGGAGAATTCTCTGTTTAGGCTGAATTTCCTAACCTAGTGAGTCCCCCAGCAGCTTTGCTGGATTTCTGGAGTTTGTTTTTTTCCATCCTGCCAAGAGTGAGACTCGTTTTCTCCTACTCTTGGACATGAATGTGTGTAATTCCTTTGAATATCAATGTGTTCTATGGGCTATGGGGTCTTTTACTCAATAGGGTCTCATATGTTTTACTATGTGTGTTACAATGCACCCTCCGTGCCGTAGCACTGGGGCGTCCTAGCGGACCTCCCTCATAGACTCCATACCCGGGGACTGACTACTGTCTCCCCGGGCATGTAAAGTCACCATTGGCTTTACTAGACCTAAATTTACTAACAGAACTAGTACAAACCATCCTATTGTGGACGTTCTAGTAGGGGTAATTCGATTACTCCTGGGTCTGTTATTCGAGGGGGCACTGTCCCGTCCCCCCTCGTCGAGTTTTGGCTGGTGGCAGTGGAAACTACTTGTTATATCCGACCCCGAATATAACCCTATGGGATTCTTCCCATTGTTGGAGATTGATACTTTTCCTCGTTAATCTCTAAAATACCACCGGTTTACTTATCTTAAATAAGTCTATCGGATGGTATTTTCTGCCAGAACTCGGTTTTTAAAAAATGGCGTCTGAGTTCGTCTCTGTGACTCCTAAACCAAAGGTTGAGCCCTTTGTTCCACTTTTGGCGAGCCTCTGTACAGAGACCCTTCAAAGTGGTGCTATTCTGTCTGGGTTACCACAGGAGTGTGGGAGGGGGTTTAGCCACCCTGGACTGAGATGCCTTGCCAACTCCGGTCGCACTCTGGTGTGATTGGCCCAAGTGGTGAGCCACCCTGCTCAACACTTAGCGTGTTTTGATTGACAGCTAGGCTGAATGAATGGGGGTTTTCTGCATAAAAGCAGGGCTTTTGGGACTGGATCTTCAGAAGTCGCCACAGGACCTAAGAATCCGACGAGGGTAAAGCTGAGCCGACCTGCAACGACGACACCTCCGGTGGAGCCCTGCGGAACCGACTCACCACTTCCCGACGACAGAGGAGATCTCCCTGCCGGAGAGTCTCTTCCTCTGACTGGTGGGAACAACCAGTCCCCTTTGCTTTTTCTTCGCTTCAGGACGCAGTGGTCGAATTGCCCGTGCAGTGCACCTCGGCAACCGGATAGCCACTACCTCTGTACCGCGACCAAAAGGTGGTGCCTTGTGACGGAGCACTCCGCGGCTGGTCTTTTCCCTGGTGGTGCACCGGACTTTGCTTTTCTTCGACGACAAGATCATCTCTACTCTTGGCAAAGACCCGACGTGCATCCACCACCAGGAACAACTGCCCCCGCCGGAGCTGTCGCTCCACAAACAAGGTACCATGTCCGCCTGGCTTCCCTTTCTGCCGGATAGAGTGAGGTGTCTTAATCCTCGCCTTTCCCTTGGGTTGCCTCCAAGCTTTCTTTAACGTGTTGTTCTGAACTGGTCCAATCTTTCCATAACAATTTGCGATAAAGACTCGAAGCGCATTTCCACTGAGACACTTTCTGGGACATATCGCCTTGCCTCTCGCCGAGTGGGCCTGGCCTCTGAACTTTGTGATCTGCAGTAGACCCTGCATTACTTGCCTTGCATTTGTCCGTAAAGTATTGGTACCAAGTTGATTTCATAACCTGCCTTATTTTTCTCTCCCGTCCTAACGAATACTAGAGTGCCATCTAGGTTAAAGCATACACCTCTGTCTGCAAATAAGTGATGCCGGTAAACCTAGACTTGTCGAACTATTGTTAGGGGGATTGATCTTTTTCTTCATATAGTAATTGTGATTGAAGTTGTTTGCCGTATTAGTGCCAGAGTGTTTTCTATAGATGTGTTGTTATAAATAAATACCTTTATATCTTTACACCGAAGCCTTGTTCCGTGTTTGCTTGTCCTACTGTGTAGATTGCCCTATTTTGTATACTCCACATACTGCCTAACTCTTCTTGAGGGAAGTCTGACTGCTCAGCCACAGCTACCAAGTGAATCTGTGTGGTACAGACTGCTACCAAGTGGGTTTACTGCCAAACACCTGTAGTCCTAAATCTTTTGCAGTGGTCCCAGAGGGAACTGCACAGGTTTCCGCCTAACCAGAGGTAGTTGCAGCTAGCGTGCTGCGAGGTCGCAAACAGCCTTGTGGAATATGGAAAAGGGTCTTGAATTTAATCCTTGCAACAACCGGGAGCCAGTGGAGAGATTTTAGGGCTGGAGAGATACAGTGCCAGGGCTTGTGGCCAAGGATAAGTCTTGCAGCCCTATTCTGGATAAGTTGAAGAGGACGGAGCGAAGAAAGAGACAGGTTGGGGAAGAGGCTGTTACAGTAATCAAGCCTGCTGAGGACCAGAGCTCTAGAGACATTGAGTTTCTGGGGGAAGGTGAGGAAAGGAAAAATACATCTAAGGAGGTGAAGTTGAAAGTGGGTCTTCTTGGCAAGGTCCAAGATGTGAGGAGTAAAGGAGAGAGAGGAGTCGAAGATGACTCCAAGGTTTCTGGCCTCAGTACAAGGAGAGGGAGATGAGCCCATAGAGGGCGGACAGAGTGCAGGAGGGAAACAGGAAGCAGGCATCCCGATAGGAAGGATCTCGGTCTTACTGGCATGTTAATTTCAGGACCCCCTTTGTCGGGACCAAGAATAAGTCCTAGCTATATTGTAACATAAAATTGTTGCTTTATCACAGCTCTATCTGTAAAAATACTTTAGACCCTAAGATACGAGCAAACTCTGCTTTTATGGTGCTATCCCAAAGTAATGTGACCTTTACTCACTGATTAAGAAAATCCAGGATGCCAAGATATGCGGCTTTATCTTATAACTTAAACAAACACTTTTTCAAATCCTTCAAGCCCTCAAGATATTTTCAGTGTCTTCCTCTCTTAGAAAAGGATCTCTAATAAGGCCTTTTAAAAAATAGCAGATTCTAAAGATATTGTTCACCTTGTTTCAAGAAACCAACCTTTGTTATCTATCACTGTTTTGAGATGTTATTCACTATGGAATAGAAAGGAATTAAGATTTCAATTTGTGAACTCAACTATTGTAAATCACGATGAGGATGGTCTGAACTGGGGCATGAACTGGCAACTCGATATAGCCAAACCTTGCAGTCAGTAAGGAGGCCAACATATTTTTGACAGTCATAATACAATCACAGATGGAAAATAACGTATGGTTATGCTAAGAAATATGAGAGCAACATGAGTAATCTCTTGAACTCGAGTTGAGAAACCTGATAAGAACAAAACTGTTCTTTGCAGATCTATGAACTGTAGTGCTTATTTCATCACGTATAGTGTTCATTATTCTTCCCTGCTAACACTCTCCCCCCTAAAACCCCACCACTGTCTATCTCTTTTCCCCCTTTGACTCTTTCTACCTCCCCTACTGCACGCAATCTTGGTCTTTATCTGGACTCTAATCTCTCTTTTACTCATCATATTTCTCTCACGTCCCATTCCTGCCACTTTCTTCTTTATAATATTTGTAAAATTCGCTCTTCTCTCACTTTCCATGCGACTAAACTTCTTATTTCTTCTCTTATCTTCTCTCGACTCTTCTATTGCTCTGTCACACTCTTTGGTCTTCCTTCCTCTCGTCTTGCTCCCTTGAAATCAATCTATCATTCCTCTGTTTGTGTACTCTGTCATCTCACCTACCATAATTCTATCTCAGCTTCACTTGCCTCTCTTGGATGGTTGCCTTTCCATTCCCAACTTAAATTTCATTTTCTCCGCTTAGTCTTTAAATCCCTTTACGGGCTGGCTCCTGATTATCTTTCTGCTCTTCTGTTCTGTTATACTCCTTCTCGTTCTCTTCGCTCCTCCTTTCTCTTTAGGTTGACCGTTCCCCATCCCTGCTGTGCCCAGTCCCGTTTTCGTTACTTCCAGCTTCTTGCTCCTCTTTATTGGCACACCCTTCCCCTATCTCTTCGGTCTATCACTGTCTACTCTGACTTTCGAGTCTCTCTGAAAAGTCATCTTCTTCAATTTCCATGATTCTTCGCTGTCAAAATTGAACTTTGATTATTTCAATGATCATTATTTTTGTACTGTTGGTTTTAACTTTGTCCAGCGCTTTGGACAAAAGCGCTATATAAGATTCAATAAAATACAAAATACAAATACAAATTGTTCAGAATACATGACAATTAGACAATTTCACACATTATGTCAGCAATGTCAGAGTCAATTTCTACTACAATTGAAGGATGTCTGCATGTCAGTACTGCACAGCCAATGCACAGTGAACAAAAACAGAGCTGTATCTTTTATCTATACTTTTGTAATACTCAAGCAACCTTTGTTGAACAATATGCTGTCTTAGCACTATGTTGGTGCTACTGCATCTTGTGGAGTTTTTTTTTATCTGAATGAGATTGCTTCAACTAATAGTGCTCAATGGCAGAATAAAAACTGTGCCTAAAAATATTTTTATCAGTGGAGACTCACAGGCCTGCTGCAGCCTAATATGCAAAACGGAGTTATCTATGTAAGTCTAGGGTGACCTAAAGGAGCTTGTAGGTTCATAGGAAACAAAGACATCAAGAGGGTGAGGGAAAGCACTAGTTAGACACTAGCAGTCACCTATACTCCCTAATATACAGGGACAGACAAATACATGTGGCCATTTGCATCTAATACTATACCAAACTACTTTGTCACATGTTTGTATTCCTTTTAGAAGCTCCTGGAACTGCTATTGCAAAAGTAATTGTTGGCTCAAAGAAAGATAAATTCATTGCCCTTTTTGGGGATACCACTGAAAAACAAAATCTACAGACACAAGCACTCAAGCACACAACTGTGATAACAGTGACACCCTGTAAGTGATTTCAATCCGGCACACACCTAAGTCAACACCTAGCATGTAGTGCACAACTGAAATCCTTATTTATTTTTGTCTAAAAGTTCTTTATTCTGAATGATATTCCACTCATATCATGCCCTTCTCCTGGAACCCCCACCCCCCGTCACACTGAACCAGGAATCAGGCTGGTTTGCAAAGGTAAATATTTATTTATGTATTTAAAATTGTATCACAATATGTTTTTAATGGTACGCAACAATCACCAATGGGGTGATGTAACACTGAATAATCTCTTTAATACACAAGGAGTAAGTAGTGAGCAAAACAATTCAGCACAGAAGATAATACTTTTGTGTGGTTTAGATTAGATAGCACTGTGGTTAGAGGTCCCCCCTGCACACCCCTCAACCCCCAATAGGCAATGTAAAGAGATAGGAGGAGAGAGCAGGTATTCAGGAATGGCAGAATTCAAGCAGACTATCAATCCGACTTTCCCCTAGCAAACACAAGAGAAAAAAGGAATTAACTGTCAAGCTGTCAGAATGGCTTTTAAAGTTATCTTTAGAATGGACTGGGCAGAAACACCAAATATGATCAAAATTGCAGAAATTGTTATACATTCTTATGGGAGTCTCTTTGGATAGTTGCACACACACCAGCAATGATTTAATCCAAAGAAAACATTTGCAATCTTAAAATTCAAGTCAGAAGCAATCAAAAGCTGTTTTACATGTTTTGTTTCTATCACAAAAACTGAGGGAGTTACAGACGTTTTAATAGAGGTCATTTTTCGAGATAGGCGCAAGAATGGAAAACAGGAATACACTTTTAAAAATGACAAATGGGTTGCTTACACTAGAGGATGACTATGAACAAAATGAATACCACACAGAAACACTGTCACTTGATCAGGGTGACTGCCTGCCAAGGAAACTCACCTTCTTCAGATGAGAAAAAATCAGCGCAGAGATAGTTTTAACAATACTGATTCAGGTACCTATGCTAGTAACACAATTCTTCCTATTTATACTCACTGGATACATTTTTAAATGGGACCGTCAATTCTGGTCAGGGGATTGGATCTGGCTTTGGAAAGACGGGTGGGTACATCGGACTGGGCAGCGTCAGCAAGGCGCTCTGGTCACAGCACGGCACATGACTGGACATGATCGGCAAGGCGCTCCGGTCACAGCACAGGACTGCATTGGATCTGCAAGGCACTCTGGTCACAGCACGGCACAGGACTGGACTGGATCTGCCCTTCTTGGTACTGAGGATATTTATTTTCAGCAGGCAAGCAGTAACAGCACAGCACGGCTGTATTATGATGCTTCGCCTTAGGCTTGTGGGGTTCTGTTGTAATATTTGAGGCCTAGCTGAGAATGGTTCAGCTTTACAGTGGGCCTTTTTCTTTGCCAAGTTTCTTGAGTCTGGAGCAAGGAAGATGTAGAGTTCTGCAGCAGGGTGCTCAGCCAGCATCAGGATAGTGAGTGAATCTTTCTGTCTTTATGTGTGGTGAGGTGTCTTTATTTATGCTATGCAATGACATCATAAAGGGGGTGTGCGGGCCGGATTAGCCTAAGCTTGCCCCTTTGAAAGGTGATTTAGTCAGAGTTTGCTCTCTTCCTTGATAGGAGGAGAGAAACAGAGAGTCATCTTTATGGTGTGATTTTATGAGGCTGAGAATCCACCCCTAGCCCCTGGAACACAAAATCTACTTTTGGCAAAATACATATTTCCACATGTGCAACCTCTATGAAAATCACATATACAGATTACAGATTACATAGTTTACCTAGCAGCTATTACTCAAAACCCCGTAGCTGTGTGATCTTGTCTCCACTTTTCACTGAATTTGCCCATTTCACTAGGAACACAATGTCCAATTTTTAAGCAAATGTCTGCAAGTGTGCCTGTTTAACATGGGAAAAAGTGTATAAAGTTTCATAATTCTGGCAGAAATACATTTTGTGTAAAATCACATTTCTTGCTATTTCTGTCCAGAACATGTCACACAATTCTGGTGCTTCCTCACCCGTGAAGCCAGAAATTACATTAACCACTCTGTTATTTTTATAGTTTTCACAATTTTAAACAGTAAGTTATCAGTCTTTTTTAAAATATGTTCTTTGTCCATGTTAAGCAACAAATGGTTGTTTTGGTCCTCCCCTTGGTCTCTCCCTGGAAGCCCAGGAGCCATCCCTCCTGTTTGCTCCTTGCAGAGGTCATTTACGACTGTCTTCACACTTCGAATTTCCTGCTCTGCAGCTTGTCATTGTTCCTTTTGCCTCTGTAGACCAGGTTCTTTCCTACCCTGTAATTAACACTTCTCCGTGATTTCCTGCTGGGGCGAAAGACCTTCCTTCTGTGAGAAACCTGTTATTCAAGTTCTGCAGCTTCAGCCAGGTTTAAATTAATTGTTAAATTCTGTGGCCTTTTCGTTAGCACAAAACAAACTTGTTACATCAAATAACAGCTAGAATTCTCATTCAAGATTTTAACCATGGGATCAAAACAATTACAATATGAGTTACTATCAGTAACAGACCTCTTAGATTGCAAACATTTGATTTTCAGTTTATACATGTTAATGACAGATCCACAGGCAGGCCACTTTTGCTGTGGAAATCTCTTTATGCTCTCAGCTTTTCAGGACCTTATAAGTTCACAATGATTACTTAAACTAACTGATTTGTAGCACCCAGCAAGAATTTTGAATATTTGAAAGGTGTTCTGGACCGGCATTCTGAAGTTTCAGCGGTAAAGAAAAGTGATTTAAAGCAAGATTTGGAGTTTCTTTTAGCAAAGCACTGCTTTTTCCTTCTGCACTCCACTTTCAATTGTTGTGGAGCCCAGTGACACATTTCAGAAGTGAGAGCTCTGTTCCACCACTCACAACATGCGTGGCAGATTGGGCAGACATCTTTTTGTGTGTTGAAAAGCACTATTTTCAGGGGTTTTGGCGCACACAAAGGTTTTGCGGCCATCTTGCTGTTTCTGGCACCATCATAACAGAGTGATGCAGCATAGCAGAGCAGAAGTGGGTCAATACATCCCACAACCCTTCACAGAGAACTGATGCACCCAGTACCCTAAAGGATGCATCAGAAGGATTTAAAGAGAAAGACTTGAGAATAGGATGAGCATGTAACCAAATGTACTTTGTATAAACAAAGGTAGAGATGTATCAGCTAAGATTCTTCAGTTATAACGAACAGCGATGGTGAAATGGATGAGTAAGCACTGCCTGAAACTGAATTTAGAGAAAGCAGAAGTATGAACTTCTGAACTTAGAGAGAAACAAACAAAGAGACATGAATATTTGCTTCTGCTGCCACACTGTGGTGCAATTAGAGGTGTGCCACTACTTTCTCCATAGACCTATTGAAAATGAGGAAAAAAAGAAATGCATTTCCCAGTGGCCGCTTGTTGAGGCAAGGGACCTCATATCATAAGTAATTATCCATCATGTGTCCGAAGAAATGTATCATTTCAATGACAAGTACTGCATGTAAACAAATGATAATCGTGATTACAATGCTTCTGAATTTCGTCTATTTCCTGTATTCTTATAGTGGCCCTCAGTCCATTCTGTGAGAGCCTGACTTTAAAGAATTACAATATTTAGTAAAATAGAGTGCAGAATTATTCTACAAGCAACATGTATCATGTATCTTAAAGGTAGGTATGGGCAAGCTTAAAGATCTGACTTCAGTCATTATTCTAATCATGGAAACAATCCATTGAATCAATTTCACTTGGTCCAACCCACTACAAATGTCACATTACCTCATTTTACAACACTACTTCACAACACGCCTTTCAAATGGTAGGCAGCATAAATCACTGCTATTGCACAGGTTCGTTTTTTGTGGTGTAGTAGTGTGAGGTAAGATTTAATTAGTAGCAGGGAAAACGTTGATGGTGAGAGGGGAATGGTTAATGTGGAGTGTGAGTACCTTGAGGTTGGCATTCTTAAAGTGTGCAGACTTTATTTTTGTTGTTTTATAATGTTGGTCAAGTAAATGAAGTTGCCATTGCAGAAAATATATAGGGGGTCATTACGAGTTTGGAGGTAGCCATGGCGCTGTTAGCGCCATGACTGCCTCCAAACCCGGGTCCGGTGTCTCTGAATGGGGATTTACCAGGACATTCCAACCTTGGAGGACCTGGTAAGTCCCGATTCAGAAAACTATTCCCCATTCCCATTTGAGCCCCCAAAGGGCTCAATGGGAATGGGGAAGGAGCAAATAACGGGACCGCTAATAGCGGGCACGTTATTTGCTCCATGGTCCCTTAATGGGTCCCGCTAAGAACGGCTGGTCAGACAAGCCGTTCCTGGTGGGACCCGCTAAGGGACCTCGGAATATGGCAGTAGGGGGTTAACAGCACCGGTATCCTTATCGGTGCCGTTAATCCCCTACCGCTATACTCGGAATGAGGCCTATAGACTTTTCGTTTATAGGTAGCAACCTTAACTCTTCCTTAACTTGTTTTCACTGTGATGTGTTACAGAATCGTTGATATGGACTCTGTTTGGACTCCAAAATGGACGTGCTCTTTGTCAGATGACACAGTTTAACAAATGTGCACTACACCTTAACAAAAAAAGAATATATATATAATCTAAGACAAATAAATTGTTTCCTCACACAAAGAAAACTGCGCCACACAAATTCACTGAGTTTCCAGTGATGGGAAAATAGACCATCAATCTGGGTTATTTGAATCTGGTTTGAATGAATTTGCCCTGATTTGAAAAAGGCACATGCAGTGCAGAAACACGTGTAATCTAAAGGGCATTACCCCATCATAGGGGTATCAAGTTTTGTGTTTTATGATTAAAAACCAGACAAAGTTTTTGGAAATTCAGTGTGGCGCAGTTTTCTTTGTGTGAGGAAACAATTTATTTGTCTTTCTGAACAGTGGTAGGGGACTTTGCCTCTTTTTTCCCTCGCACACTTGCGACACATTAATATTCAGAATATTCAGAATTTGAATTAGGGTGCAGGACCAAAGAAAGTTGGTACATCAAAACCCCAACCATTGTATATATAATATATTCCTGATTAATTTTGAATGATTATGTGACATTCCTTCAAGAGGGGATAACGCTATAGGGAGTATCACTCCTTGATTTTCCAATGCAATTTGTTCTAGAGCAAAGTTTGTCTCACCTACAGGTAAAACGGTTTGATGAATGTGCACCACACTTTCATAAGTAGCTGGTGACTGGTCCAGAAAGGATGCTTTTGGTACAAATCCTTCCAGGTTTAGTTCTCATAGAAAAATCGCCCCAAAAGTGGTAAAAAAAAACATATTAAAGATATCTTGACTCATGGATTTTATTCACAGAAATATAGGGATATTCTGAGGTCCTGATTAGCCATTTTCGGTTCACAGACCCATGCCACAAGTTTTAGTAAGAAGCAACCAAATTGGTTGGTTGAAAAGTTAAAGAACTAGATGCATGTCCTTCAAAAAGTGCCCACTGGCCATTACCACAGGCCACGCCCAGTGGTATCTTTGGGTGGCTGACCAAGTCCATGGGGTTAGTAGTAGCACACAGACCTTCCAATGGCCTTTGACGGTGCTTATGCATAGTGTTCACTGGGCATGGCTGCAGGTCCTGCATATTGGGAAATGGGGATAGGAACGTTTGTAACATTAAAACAAATAAACATTGGGTCAAATGGTGTTTTGGGTTTAGGGCAAAAATACAAAATGCCACAAATGTATCAGTTAAAGTCCCTAACACAAATCTAACTGATCCAATGCTATCCAGAAGCAACCGTCCTTTGTCCAGTGTCATAGCACGCTCATTACCGAACATCTCTTAGTACATATGAGATGCAGGTATGCAAAGTTTTGCATGCCATGAGGAAGTAAAACAGCAATAGAAAGACAGTAGTGCCCCTTACTGGTGGGAGCCTAAATTCGACTGAAATATGCCACTCTTCAAGGTTTTTCGAGTTTCAGTTTCAGCTCTGCCTATAGGACATATCGAGTTGGCAGAGAAGGTGGATTGGGGTTCCCAGGGTATGGAGTAGGCTGTGGTCTAAGCAAGGTGGCCACTGTTCATGATGGTAGGCCATGCCAGTGTCCCTGTCAGATGGTCCTGGAGTGCTCAAAGCATAGCCAATGACAAGGCCACAGGCAACATTTCCAATCTGTGTGGCCACAGGCTCTTCCCAGTAGGCACATGGGGTGGCTTATTGCCCATGGCATGCCAGGATCAGCCCTGCAAGCAAAATGGCCATTGATCATATCTGTAGGCCATGCCTAGTATACACACCGGGCAGCAATGGGGTACCTGGGGAATGTCAGCAGCCCATTACCTGAACAACATGACATAGGACAATCCCAGTGGGCACATTGGGTTGCTTAGAGTGCTAATGGAAAGGCTGAAGGATCGCGCCCCACCACAGTTGTCAAAGAGCATGGGTACAAACCATGATCAATGAGCCGATGAGGTGGTTAAGGGTTGGATGGGCTGGCAAAGGGTTAATTAGGCAATGGCACTGAGTGATAGGGTTTAGAATTTTTCAAAACAAACATAAAAATGCAGTGTGTGACTTGCCACACATTTCTAATTCTGCTAATTTCAGGTGGACATGTTTCCAAGCCATTTAAACCCACCATACATTTCCTGGTCTTTGCTCAACATGCCCCAATGCTTCAACCACTAATCTGTGTGACAGTACTGCACTGATGATCCCATAGAAGAGGGAAACATGTATGCATTTGTCGGATCCCTTGAGATTTGTCTTTCTTGGTTTGAATCATGCTTTGTGTAAAATAGCACTGGCCTACAGACAAATACATTTTCCTGGAGCAAAAGGCTTGATATTGGATTTGATTTGCATACCCACAAAACATTGCCCAACTGGATCTGAACTGGAAATGAACCTCGAGTCATGGTTACTGGGTAGTGCTGTGGTGGGTGTGGCCAGGCTGAAAGGGGTAATTCTGCTTTTACATTTCAGGTGGAAGGGTGTTTTCTCAAGCCTTTAAAATAAGGTTGCTGGTGTTTCTGCCAAAAACCTTGGAAATTAATTGAAATAATGGTGCTACAGGGACAAAACCCCACAAATGTACTGATCAGAGTTCTTAAACGAACCGTAAATTTGCCGCAACCATGAATTGACAGTGATGCTACTCATGACATGAAGGGTAACAAGACAAATTACTTAATATGTGAAATTACTCATGACATCACGGATCAGTGCTCAAAACAGTAGAACAGTACAAACAATCTATTGTCTTGTATCTTGGCAATTCCTTTTAATGACCACTGTTTATAAATTGGGCACTTTACAGATGTTCTGTCTTACTATAAAGTGATATGTGGTGTAGTCGCTTTCATCATGAGTAAAGCATGGCCGTGGAGCATGGCCGTGGCTGAGTAATGGACGGGATACTTAAGGAACAACAAAGGGGACATTTCCGTGGTTTCTGCTGCAAATACACTGCTACATTAACAAAGCATTTTCACTGTATATAATGCAAAATAGTACTGCAACAAAATGAAATGTTGTGAAAAAACAATACCTGCACCTTGTGCACATACTCTCAGCAGGTAGATGTCTTTCTTGTGAAGAATTACAAACTCTTCACACAGGGGTTAGTTATCTCCCATCAAACAATTTGTAGTACATTTAGTAGTAAATTGTACTCTTTAGGTGGCAATTTTGCTCATAACTTTACAGTGGGAATTTGTGTTCCCCCCAGGGAGATGTTTGTAAAGTTATGCATTTTAAAGCACATTTAGTCAATAGCATTAATCAAACATCAATCCCACAGATCACCTTACAGAGGGATCTGGTAGTTATGCTTCAACGTTATTTAAGAAGATTAGTGGCAAAGTCTGACTTTTAAAACACTTTGGGCCAGTAACATTGCCCTGAACTTGGTGGTATATAAAGACTGTTCTAAAGGAGGGTTTGAGAGGGGACATTTCATTACATCTCTTGTCAGATTCCAGAGTCCAGATAGCACAGCCGAGTCAGGTTCCATTGCTCCCAGTTGACACTACAGGTACTGAATTCTTTATTTCCAGTTGACACTTCAGGGCCAGAATCTATTATTGTCTGTCATCCAGTAGAGCCCTATTCCTTTATTCCCAGGTAACACAGACATTTCTTATGCCATTAGTCCTAATGTAACGTATGGATTGTATTTATTGGGGGGACTACTTTCATCCAGAAACAATTAAACAAGCACTCAATGGTTAGCAGGAGCAATAATGAGTCAGCTGCCATTAATTATAAAGAGAGCGAGATAGTTAGAGGCCATTGGATATTGAGGAGTGCGTGTTACAGAGAGTGGTTACACAACAAACAACATTAAGAGGTCCAAAGGCACTGGCTATACACAGGTTGGTATGGACACTGAATATGAGAGCATGTGGCCAGAGAGAGGGGACAATGTAGGAAGAGTTAGAGGGTGTCCCTTCTTGGTTTAGGGGTGAAGCTGTAGAGAGATTCTGAACAAGTTGATAAGGGTCGGTTTTTAACAAGAGGCATGAGTTACAATGAAGTGGGAGGGAAGTGAAAGAGGGTTGAAGTGAACGGTAGGACAGGAAGGGTGAGGGACAGAGGCAGAAGTGAAAGGTAGCACAGGAAGGGTGACGGTCAGAGAGGTTTCGGAGTGAAGAAGAGCGGTTGATACATAGTGGTGAGTCTCAAGTTATAGTGTTGGCTAAGTAGAGAGAGAAAGCCATGGATGGATTCAAAAACAAGCAATTGGGGTTCATGAAAGGAATGTTATTTCATTGAGAGCCTGCCTGCATGGAGGTAGTATTTGGAGGAGGCTGGATGGTGGGAAAGATTGGGTAGAGTAAATGTAGCAAATCTCAAGCAGGGAGATTGAGTAGAGGAGGATGCAAAGGTGGGTGGCTCCATAGTAAAGGAAACTGACTATCAAGGTCGCATGAACGTTTTAGTGGAGTTGTAAGGAATGGCATATTTTTCTGCTGATAAGCAGATTTATCCTGGATGATATTTGAGGTATCAGTAATACAGTGGTGAAGGTTTTGGTTGGGGTGATAAGGACCCAAAGGTTACATGACTTCGGGAGGGTTAGACTAAGTCAGGTGGAATGAGGTTGGTTGGGGAAGGAGATGGGGTACTGGAGAAGAGAATGTAGATACCTTTGTTGTTAGAAAAGTTCAGCAAAAGACTGTGAAATGTCACCCAGGGGCATATCATAGCTATACAAGCAGATATGGGAGCACCAACTAAAAGTAGCAAAGGAGAAGGTTTGCATGACATCCACAATGAGGTGTCAGGAGAACTCAAAGGACAAGATGAGTTGACAAAGGGAGGAGGTACAAAGGGTGGAAAGGATGGAGACTTAAGGAGCACCAAAGGGGGCGGGGCTGGATCCAGGCAGGCAATGTTCCAAGATATTAAATAAGGATCACAGCAAGAGGTGATAGGTTATCCATTTAGGCATGGCTGTCTGTATTCCAAGTTCTGCAAGAGTCAGATGCTGAGAATAGTCCAAAGTATCAAAGGCAACAGAGCGGTCAGGTGGGATAATGATGGAGAATAGGTTGCAGTGATGAACAGAGATTACAAAAATTGGGACATTACAGTTAATACAGCATGGCTGGTGAGCGTCCTTGGAAGCAGGTTGCAGATGAGACCCCACTGACACATCCTGTATCCTGCCCAAGAGAGGATATGGCTTAACAAAAGACAATGGGCTTCATTAAGAGCTGGGCAGTATCCCGGCTGTAAATCCGCCGGAATACAGCCCAACTTAATTACTGTTAATTATTATATTATGATATATATTACAGCCCAACTTAATTATTTTAATTATTATATTATTATATCTATTATCATACCGGAATTACCGCTGGATTACAAGTGCTGGTGGAGGTGTACAACTTCATTTTTTTTACTCCTTTAGACTCAATGGGGATTCTTTGGTGGAGTTACCGTGGCCGAATGTCCACTGCGGCAATTCCACTGATTCTGCTAATTGTTCAGTGGTGAGTGGGAGAATTTGCCTCCAAGATTTTCCTGGAGGTAAATCCTCCACTCCAGGCCCAACCTCATAATTTGGCATACTGGTAAAGTTGGCAGTACTGCCAATTTTAGCAGTTAATGCCATACTTGTAATGAGGCCAAATGTAAGATATCATTTCCAGTTTGTCTGTAAATAAACTATATGAAATCATTGCAGCAGAAATACTGAAAGAAAAAAACACTGCTCTTGTGCAATGTTAATTAGGTTTGTTTTGTTTCAGATGTTACAGACAAAGCAAGTCAAAGAATGATAAATGACATGATAATCTTCTCAATACCTCTAACAAGTCCAAAAATGTAATACATCCATGAAGGGGTGCAGTGGCAGCGGGTTGTGTTTGTACAAAAACACAATAGCTCAAGAAGTACTTTTAGGACATAAAATGAACAATGAACATGGCAACCTGTGGAGTAAGTCATGTATGCCCCACAGAGGAGTTGTCATCACACTACTGGCAGAGTTGCCACTGTTCCCATGTCTTCATGACTACATGTATCTGTCTAAGACAACCATACTGCCCTTTTCCCAGGCAGGTACAGCAGGAGATGGACACAATCTAAGGTGAAGATGACACGAGTAAAACCAAGCTAATGTTACGATTATACTTGTGTAAGCATTAGGCACAAAGCAAATGTGCACTCAACATGAAGAACGCAAACACTAGGTAACACATGCATTTATACATGAAAAATATTTTTAAAAAAGCATCAATAAGTCATGAACAATACTAACATAACCATTGTATAAGCTGAATGCAACATGAATGACACACAAAAATAACTCACAATCATAGAAATGCAACAGTAATGGGTAGCCATCTTTTCCAAAATGTAAGCCACGATACACTTCTAACTAAACGTAAAGCCACAAGGCTTCACAAGAACTTAAAAGGCCCAAATAACAAAATACAGATCAGTGCAAAGCCCAGACATTAGCTAGCAAACCAAGCCAAGGTTACCAGGAATAAGCAGAAAAGGAACGGCAGAGAGAAAGCACGAAATAACGATTCCCAAGACACAAGTCATATGTTCTCAGATTCATTAAGAGTGCAACCAGCCGTTGTAAGCTAAGTGCAGGGCAATTATAAGCCAAAAGACTCCATGAATAATTACTCAAGAGTGTCCTCAGTGGTGAAAGAAACAAAAACACTTGCATCAATATCAGCTAAAATCACAATAAATGCAGGGTGAAGTCATTCCAAACACGGTACCATCACACAGGACCCATAATTGTTGAACACTGTCTATTCATTAGCAACAAACTCAGATAAGAAACCTGCCGTAATCCTTACACATATCCTCACACACGAGATGCCACAAAAGGCCAAATACAAAGGGATCACACTGGCTCAAGACCTAGAAATGAGGGATGGCATTTTCTTTGATTGAAAGGAAAGCAGTCCTTGGACCTCTCTCCCTCTACTCTTGTCTGGAGCATGTCTTGATGACCTGTCAGTTGTCCAAGGATGCTCAGAAAGAAGTCAACCAATCAAAACCCTGATGTTAGGCCGCTCATTTCATTTTATGCTACCCAATTACATATTGTAGAGATTATGGGGGTCATTAGGAGTGGGGCGCTAAGGGATACCGGGCACCGGTAAGGAGACCGGTGCTGGTAATCCCTTACCGCCCTATTCCAAGGTCCCTTGGCGGGTCCCACCAGGAACGGCTGGTCTGACAGGGTGCTAATAACGGGCTTGCCATTCGCGAGCCCTTTATTAGCACCCTCCCCATTCCCATTGAGCCCTATCGGGGCTCAAATGGGAATGGGGAAAGGCTTGTTCAATGGGGACTTACTGTGTTACACTCACGAAGCGCTGGTCCCTTTGGTCTAGAAGCCGGCTCTGCGGTTCCGTTCGGAATGGTACCTCCAAGATGGTGGATCGCAGTACGAACGGTTCCGCTATTGCCGTTCCAGTCCTCTCACGTTCGCCAGAGGTACGGCGTACCGCTCACGTGACTCTTCATAGGCCATGGAGACTTCCAGCTCTTCGCGTCGCTACTGTGCTAGCGGATGCTCCGTGAGTTCGCAACTAGGCAATCTCAATCCTTCGTAAAGCCTCTACCTCTACCATTACTAACCCCTCTTCTCTTGACCTTCCAGATCCTCTATCCAGCATTCTTGGCAGATACATATTCCCCGGATTCATCTAGCGTCTCATTCTGAAACGCTGCCTCAGAGTTCTCGAGTTACTGCATTCTGGGTATTAACAAAAACTCTCGTCCAAGTCCCTTCCTTCTTCGAGTATTTTAGGATCTGATTCTACTTACCTTTACTTTCTTCTTACAGACTAGTGTTCCAGTTACCACTCTCTGTGTCCCGTATTCTCGGCTTCTCTCCTGGTATTTCTAATCCGGCTGGTTAAGAGGTCAGGGAAATCAGTCTCCTGCCTGTTTTCACCCATTTCCCTTCCTGTACTGCTACTATTCATCTCTTCGCTTCTCATCTCTCCCCTCTCCAGAAGCAGTCTTCCGATACTCAACGCCATGATCGAATAGGAGTCATCAGCCTGCGAACCACACTCAAACCACACTCCAATCTTCGGATCCTGCGCTCGACCAGGGTTTTCTTCCCCAGAGGGTTTCCCTGACTGGTGCGTACCTCTCACGCTGAGTTTCCCTACCGGTTGAGAGGTTGACGCATTGGTCGGGGAGATTCTTGAGCTCAGCATTTGCTTTCCCGTTGAACATATCAGTCTGCTCAGGTAAGACCTCCAAACCTATTCAATCGGGAGTTATTGTAACTAGCCTAAGGTTCTAGTATTGCATAACAGTTAGCGACGCCCAAAATAAAAATATAAAATAAGGCTACGGCAGACTGTGATTCAATGGAACAGCAAATGCAACAACTAATTGCCGCCATGCAATCAATGTCCCTAGAGATACAAGCTCTTAAACAGGATAATGCCCAATTACGACAACAGGTTACTCGTGCCTTCTCAGACTCTCCTCCAGTATGTTTGAATACAGGCAAGTTTGACGGAGACCCACACAAACTCAAGGAGTTTCTTGATAGCTGCACTGTGCAATTTACCTTCAAGTCCCGCTTCTTTCCAACAGACAAAGATAAGATTGGCTTTGTGATTTCTCATTTGGCCGGACCTGCTTTGGCCTGGGCTACACCTTTAGTGACCTCTAATAATGTGATCTTGGACTCTTATTCTGCTTTCACCAACAGTTTGAAAGCAATGTTTAGTAGACAAGAGATCTCGGTATCCACGCAAGAAAGACTGTTAGATCTTAGACAAGGTAACAAAGACCTACTTACCTATATCACTCTCTTCAAACAGCTTTCCTCTGAGTCAGGATGGCCAGACGATGGGTTGCTCACCTTATTCCGACGAGGACTTTCAGACGAATTAAAGGATGAGGTAGCTAAGGTTCCGCGTCCGGCAAATCTAGCGGATATGATCACACTCATCATGCAAATCGATTACCGCTTACATGAACGTTCTTTTGAAAAGAAGAAAACTAGAGGCATACGATCTCAACTCGATTATCCCCCCGTAACAAATAAAGCTATCACTTCAGACGAGCCTATGCAAATAGGAACAGTGAGAGGGCCCCTATCGATAGGTGAGAAAGAGAGAAGGAAGAGTATGGGACTATGCATGTATTGCGGAGCTTCGTCTCATAAGTTACGAGATTGTCCTTTAGTTCCCCCCCGACGCACTCCAGCCAAGGGGTCGGGAAACTTCAAAGCCCTACCGCAGGGGGAACAACGGTAGGGGCGCAAGATTCTGATTCCCCGAAGAGAATCCCTGTAAATCTGGACTCAGTAGCAACCACTCAAAACATGGTTATTATTTCTGTTACTCTTGTTTTTCACACTCAGATGGTACAGAACATACCTGCTCTGATAGATTGCGGTGCTGCAGGGAATTTCATTGATGACCAATGGGCCAATAAACATGGAATTAACTGTATACCCAAAGCGATGGTCACTCCTATTCAAGGAGTGGACGGACATCCACTAAGTTCTGGTCCTATCCGAGAACAGACAGAACCTGTTGTCTGTCAAATTGCCTCTCATAAAGAGACCTTATCTTTCGATTTAATCAAGGCAGCCCATTTCCCCATTATATTGGGTCTCCCCTGGTTAAGGAGACATAACCCCTTTATAAATTGGACAGCAGGTACTCTTTTCCTCGGCTCGGAATACTGTGTCAGCCATTGTTTAGCCAAGGAATCAGTTGGCATCTACATCCCGACTGAAAACTCGATCCCTTCACCAGTATCCTCAATAAACAACTTGGAGATTGTTCCGGAATGCTATTCTAAGTATCAGTCTGTCTTTTCCAATCCCCAGTTCCCTACTCTACCGCCTCATAGAAGAGATGACTGTCACATTGAACTTCTTCCGGACAAACCTATCCCGTTTGGGAGGATGTATGTCCTTTCCCAACAAGAAAAGGTAGTCCTCAAAGAATATCTCCAAACCAATTTAAGGAACGGGCTCATTACTGAGTCGGTTTCCCCGGCCGGAGCCTCTCTCTTCTTCATTCCAAAGAAGGAGACTAATGAACTTCGACCTTGTATTGACTACAGGGGTCTTAACAAAATCACAGTGGCAGATAAATATCCTATGCCTTTAATCCCTGACATCTTGGAGGCAGTCCGAGGAGCTTCCTTTTATACTAAACTGGACCTTCGCGGAGCATACCATCTCATCCGGATTGCCCCTGGAGACGAATGGAAGACAGCATTTCGAACCCCATTTGGGCATTTTGAGTATCACGTCATGCCTTTTGGATTGGTGAACGCACCTGCTGTGTTCCAGCGTTTCATGGACCATCTGTTCGCAGATATTCTATTCCATTTTGTAATCATCTACTTAGACGACATCTTAGTATACTCCTACTCTCAAGAAGAACACCTGATACATGTAGAAACTGTACTCAAACGACTGCAGTCAAATCAGCTGTACTGTAAAGCATCTAAATGTGAATTTCACCAAAGACAGGTAACCTATCTCGGGTTTGTGATGTCAGCCCAAGGCATTTCCATGGATCCAAAAAAGATCTCCGCTGTGGTTGATTGGCCCATACCTTCTAACGTTAAGGAGATCCAACGGTTTTTAGGTTTTGCTAATTTCTATAGGAAATTCATCCCTAACTTTTCGGATATTATTCTGCCCCTGACTCGACTGTTAAAGAAGGGAATTCCGTTTGTTTGGGATAAATCCACCGATTCTGCATTTCAAACACTTAAATCCTTGTTCACTTCTGCATCCTGTTTGATTACCCCCGACCAGAATAAACAGTTTTTTGTGGAAACTGATGCATCTCATCATGCTCTGGGCGCGGTCTTACTCCAACAAACCGACCAAAGAGATGAAAGACCAGTTGCATATCTTTCTAAAACCTTCAATGCTTCGGAACAGAACTACTCTGTGCTCGAAAAAGAATTGTTGGCTATAAAAAGGGCGTTTGAAGAGTGGAGACACTTGTTACTAGGTTCACCCTTTCCTGTAGTGGTACGAACAGATCATCAAAATCTCAGGGTCCTACAGAATGCACATACAACCAACAGCCGACAAGCACGTTGGGCGTATTTCTTCCTTCCATTCCGGATCGAATTCACTATTCTTCCAGGAAAACAAAACCAGAGGGCGGATGCTCTCTCTCGTAAGGACGTTCCTGTCTCCCAATTCAGCTCTGAACAATTGTTCCCCAAAGCAAGATTCATCGCTGTCATCACCGACTTCTTAAGCGAATTGAGGACTGCATCGGTGTCTAACCTTGACGCCTGCAAGAAGACAGCCAGTACTTACCATCTTTCCCAGGACGATTCCTTTTTCTTTCACAAATCGCAAGTCTTCATCCCTACTTCAGAGTTGCAGCATGAAGTATTACGAATGTGTCACGACTCTCGGGCCGCTGGGCATCGAGGCGTTCAAGGCACTTTGAACCTAGTGCTAAGATATTTTTGGTGGCCGGAAGTCCGCAAGGATGTACAGGACTATGTAGCAGCCTGCATCGTTTGTTCCCAATCCAAGAATCCCAGAACTCCACCTTTGGGGCTGCTCACCCGGATGCCGATTCCAGAGAAACCTTGGCAAGTGATCTCTACCGACTTTATAGTAGATCTTCCTCCCTCACGCAACAAGACCGCCATAATGGTCACCATTGATTATCTTACGAAATTGGCACATTTCACTCCCATGAACAAGCTGCCTGGGGCTGGGGAAATGTCTAAGATTTTCCTTTCTGAAATTTTCTCCAGACATGGCCTACCGGACACAGTGGTCTCCGATAGGGGCCCTCAATACACCTCCAAGTTTTGGGAAAAGGTTTGCCAAGTCTTAGAAATCAAGCGGGCTCTCAGCTCGGGATATCACCCACAGACGAACGGACAGACGGAACGCCTTAACCAAACCTTGGAGGCCTATCTACGGTGTTTCACATCAGCCGCCCAAGACAATTGGTTGGACTTGTTGCCTTTAGCCGAATTTGCATATAACAATGCCCTTCATTCGGCCCTTCATACTAGCCCTTTCCATTGTACTTATGGATTCCATCCTTCCTTTGTTCCTTCTGTCCCTTTATCCCCTTCTAGTTGTCCAGGAGTGGATGGCCTTATTTCCGAAATACAAGAAGGACATAAATCGGCTAGAGTCTCATTACGAATGGCTCAAGATAGGGCCAAGCGGACTGCTGATAAACATCGCCAAGACGTCCCGCCTTTGAGCCCGGGAGATACTGTTTGGTTGGCTTCTCGCTTTCTTCCCCGGCATCTGGTCCCTTCCAAGTTATCCCCTAGGTTCTTCGGTCCATTCAGGATCTTATCGATGGTGGGTTCTGCGGCAGTCAAGCTCGATTTGCCCTCGTCATGGTCCCGGATTCATCCTGTTTTTCACCTCTCCCAGATTCGGTTGACAGTACCGGATCGATTTCACCGGTCGGATTGTACCCCTCCTCCTCCTATCTCTACCGATACTGGTCCAGAATATGAAGTCGCCAGTATCTGTGATTCCCGTTATCGGAGGGGGAGGCTACAGTTCTTGGTGGACTGGAAGGGGTACTCCCCTGCAGAAAGAACGTGGGAGCCGGCCTCTGGAGTTCATGCTCCACGTCTGGTCCGACGATTCTTTAGGTTGCATCCAGGGAAACCAGGGTCGCCCCCCAGGAGAAGGGGGCATACTGTTACACTCACGAAGCGCTGGTCCCTTTGGTCTAGAAGCCGGCTCTGCGGTTCCGTTCGGAATGGTACCTCCAAGATGGTGGATCGCAGTACGAACGGTTCCGCTATTGCCGTTCCAGTCCTCTCACGTTCGCCAGAGGTACGGCGTACCGCTCACGTGACTCTTCATAGGCCATGGAGACTTCCAGCTCTTCGCGTCGCTACTGTGCTAGCGGATGCTCCGTGAGTTCGCAACTAGGCAATCTCAATCCTTCGTAAAGCCTCTACCTCTACCATTACTAACCCCTCTTCTCTTGACCTTCCAGATCCTCTATCCAGCATTCTTGGCAGATACATATTCCCCGGATTCATCTAGCGTCTCATTCTGAAACGCTGCCTCAGAGTTCTCGAGTTACTGCATTCTGGGTATTAACAAAAACTCTCGTCCAAGTCCCTTCCTTCTTCGAGTATTTTAGGATCTGATTCTACTTACCTTTACTTTCTTCTTACAGACTAGTGTTCCAGTTACCACTCTCTGTGTCCCGTATTCTCGGCTTCTCTCCTGGTATTTCTAATCCGGCTGGTTAAGAGGTCAGGGAAATCAGTCTCCTGCCTGTTTTCACCCATTTCCCTTCCTGTACTGCTACTATTCATCTCTTCGCTTCTCATCTCTCCCCTCTCCAGAAGCAGTCTTCCGATACTCAACGCCATGATCGAATAGGAGTCATCAGCCTGCGAACCACACTCAAACCACACTCCAATCTTCGGATCCTGCGCTCGACCAGGGTTTTCTTCCCCAGAGGGTTTCCCTGACTGGTGCGTACCTCTCACGCTGAGTTTCCCTACCGGTTGAGAGGTTGACGCATTGGTCGGGGAGATTCTTGAGCTCAGCATTTGCTTTCCCGTTGAACATATCAGTCTGCTCAGGTAAGACCTCCAAACCTATTCAATCGGGAGTTATTGTAACTAGCCTAAGGTTCTAGTATTGCATAACATACTGGTCCTGCCAGGATCGGACTACACCGGTAAGTCCCCATTGAACAACACCGGTGTCGGACCCATTATTGGTGGCAGTCATGGCGCAAATAGTGCCACGACTACCGCCAATCTCGTAATGACCCCCTATGTCTTTTTACTGTTATCAATTTAGTGGTGGTCTCAGGAGGAGCCATCAGACAAGCATTACCCAATCATACATTTAGAATGTATATGTAGTCACCACTATTAACAAATCCGGCACCCCGAAGGTTCTGGTGAATAAGATTACAGCATGATGTCAGTTATGCAGAATATTGAATATATAAACTGTTGTTTTTGATAAGCATGTCGACAGTGTCAAGACTTTTTAAGCTTGTATGCTGTCCCTGCTTTATTTGGATGATAATAAAGTTGAGTTTTACCTTGAACTTTGTCTATTTCCGTTATTGAGTCCGGTTTGAATGGGCTCTAGAACCTCTCTACAATTTGGGTCCGTCCATGCCATCTTAAGAGATGGTAGCTGAGTTGATGGTTCACTAGGCATCATTGGATTGTCAAGGAGTCCCTGCTGTGACCCGAACACTAAGGTGGTTGCCTGTGGAGAGTGGGATTACATGTGACAGAGAGAGGTTGATAGGAGCCTCCATAAAGAAAGTCCTGTCCAGTCACAGCAGGATACCCCGTAGAGTGGAGAGCAACTCGCTGTTTGGGGAGAATGGACACCAAAGACCCTCAGCGGACCTACAGATGTAAGTATAACATTGGCTGGCAAAATGGGTGGAGGCTATTGTTTGTATATTGGGGAATGTGATGAAATACAGAGATAAAGGATAAAAGAGATAGCTTCTGACAAGGGTCAGGAAAGATCACATGGTACACCTGTTTACAGGGTCATAATAAAAGAAGGAAACCTTGGGTTGGAAAGACGGCCGTAGTGGCGAAGACAGCCGTACTGTATGTATTTGTGTACTAATTGCTGGCACCAGCCTCATGTTGTGATATAGCTTATGCTTTGTGAAAAGTTTTTTTTTTAATGTTTATTGGCATATATTATGGAGGACGTGAAGTTGCTTTGTGGACTGAGGAGTGTGGTTTGTTTGTGGGAGCAGTGAGGTGAGGCTGCTCAGAGCGTGAATGACGGTTGTGGTGTCACTCAGAAAGTTCAGAGGGAAAAGCTAGGTATAACTGTTTGGAGCATGTGTGTCATTTGTGATTCTGCTCCAAAAACATTTGGTGATGCAGGAGGCATGGTGTCAGAGAGAGAACCGCAGAATTATTAAGTGCAGTAGAAGTATTGTTTGAAAGGGTGTGAAAGGGAGGTAAAAGCTGGTGAGCAAGAGTTTACTAAAATTTTGGTAAGTATTGGAAAATTAAAATGTGACCTATTACCTTGGGAGACACCACATTATTACCTCGGTATATGGACAAAATCCTTAAATACTACACACAGTGGGTGTGGGACACTGAGGGCAAAATGTTTATGCCCTGGCCGCAGGAAAGCACCCACTTAAAGTCAGTACTGCAACACACATGCACATATTTACATGCCGCGTATAATGGAAACCAGTTACAGAGTCGTCTGGCCATTCTGGATCTGTGAAAAATGTATGGGGAAGAGATAGAGGAGCCACCCTAAAAAGAATGCATGCTTAATCACCATTAGGAAGGGGGCATAGCACCCACAACTACTCCTCCTCTCCAGAGCAGTGATCCCTCTTCAGAAGCACAAGGAATATATCCATTAAGAGTATTACAGGCAATGGTGGGGTACACTAATCCCACATATGCGCCCCCGCATACAGTAGTAAAGACATTACAAGTGGAGAAAAAAATAAGGAAGCAAAGACCAGTGTGCACACACATGGAATATGATGAGCGCCACAACTTACAAGCAAAATGATAGAAGCTGAGGAGGATGTCCACAATGAGAGTGGCAGGCAGGACAACAGGGATGGGAATGTGATTGAACTGAATGAATGGGGAGGAGGACAGATGATGCTCCAATTGGATGGAAAGGGCATGGATGATTTTAAAGAAAAAGAAACAGAAGTTAAAGAAAGGCAAGAGAAAGAAGACAATTAAAAGGAATAGAAGAAGAGAAAAAGAGAGTGAAAATGCAGAGAGAGAAAGCAAGAAGGCGTGCAGAAGAACAAGAGAGTAAAGGAGCGAGAATTAGACAGAGAGAGGGAGACGAGAAGAAGAAATCAAACATGAGAAACAAAGAAATGAGGAGAGAGAAATAGAAAGGCGAAATGAAGAAGAGAGGGACAGAGAAAGACAATACAACCCTGGCGGTAAGTGAAAAACGATGCCGGTAAATGATTACCGGCATCGCTTACCGCTAGGTCCGATCATGAACCGAGAAAGTGCAATTAGCGGCATTGTACTTAACGGTGCCGCTAAGAGCACCAAGCTCGCGCGCACGCGACCTCCTAAGACGTAAATACCGGCATCACGCAAAGGTGGTAACATCACGAATCTAGCGGACATGCTCTTAACGCCCTCGCGAAGTCCGTAAAGTACCTTACCGCCATGGTGCTAATTCCGCCATCGTGAACCAACCGCAAATGGCCATGTGCAGTGTTCCCAGCTGCCACAGGTGCACACAATCAGCACAGGTGGAGGCCAGACAGACTCACCAAGTATAAAAAGAGCACACCCCACCCCTTCCCACACCCAGTCACATTCCACAATGATTCCAATACGACTAGCAATGTTGGGGTTGGAGGACCTGATTGCAATGCAAGTGCTACAACTACAACAACAACAACAACAACAACAGCAACAACAACAACAACAGGAAGCACAGAGGAGACGCAGGAGGAGAAGGAGGAGGGCAAGGCAGGGCCAGCAAGCCCCACCAGCACAGCCAGTGCCACCACGCAGGCAGCCCCCAGTCCCACGCATCCGAGCCAGTCCATTCAACCTCACCGCTGAGCAGATCCACAACTTGTACCGTTTGGACCGGGACACCATCACCACCATTGTGGACATGATACACAACATCGTCAGCATGATTGAAACACCCACCGCCATCCCCCCCTACTGAAGGTAGTGTCCATGCTCCACTTCCTGGCCAAAGGCACCTACCAGCACACAGTGGGGCACTTGCATGGCATTTCATAACCATTATTCTCACGTACGCTGATCCAAGTGCTCGATGCACTCCTCAAGCACACAGACGACCACATATCCTCACCACGGCCTGCCCAGGAGATCGCTAACACCAAAGTGGGTTTCCATGCACTAGCCGTAATACCTGGTTGCATCGGTGCCATCGACTGCACCCATGTGGAATTGGTGGTCCCACATGCCATTGAGGTTGCGTACCGCAACCGTAAACTATTCCACTCCATCAACATGCAAATGGTATGTGACTCCAACAGGATCATCACAGATTGTTGTGCCCGATTCCCCAGATCAACCCATGATTCAATGGTTCCTGCGGAACTCCACTATACCACGCTACATGGAGCGACATGCAGGGCCAAGATCCTGGCTACTCGGTGAGTCACATTTCATGTGCATGGAAATGTGAAGTGGGTAGGTGATTGACGTACCAATGCATACTATACCTGGCTGAAAGGGGGGGAGAGATGCATGCCTTGCCTGGCTGAAAGGGGGGGGAGAGATGCATGCCTTACCTGGCTGAAAGGGGGGGAGAGATACATGCCTTACCCGGGTGAAAGGGGGGGGCAAGATGCATGCCTTACCTGGCTGCGAGTACCAGAGCCATTGGAGCCAGCACATACCCTAAAGCAGGCCAAACTTCAGCCGACACCTGAACACATAATGCCCGATGTAAGCAGCCCAACCATGTGATTGAAGGTGTGTCCCAACCATGACACAACCATCTGCAAGTGCACTGCATTGAATCGGACCCCATCCACCTCAACGAAATGCACCTACATGCAATGACTCCAGCCAATACACGGCGCCAAACACCATCAACTGAAAGGGCAGTCCCCAATAACTGCGCACAAAGGAGGCACATGACGGACATCAACATCAATACACCACTACACAGACACCGAGGACCATCAAAATAGCATAACAACATTTGAAGTCCCCAGTGAGGTCAACATGAGGCTGACAGCAATGTTGCAATGATGAGAGCATTGATTTCACTGGACACCTGCCAGGTCAGCAAAAGAAACGCTATGGACTGACACAGTGGATGGGCACACACAAGGCACTGGACCCCCCTGCACACACTGGCTGATGGCATGCAAAACAGTCCATGAGAGGAATACACATATACCGGTCTCATAGTGTGACTCCAATTGTGCATGTAAATGTAGTACACAGTGAGAGATGAATGCATGCCATGTTGCCAAGTCATTAATGGAATTTGATGACATGACTGACACATACATTGTTGCCCACATACAGGTGATGCAGGCTATCCCTTGAAGAGGTGGCTCCTTACCCCAGTCCGGAACCCACAGAACCAGCACGAGGAAGACTTTAATCGTGCGCATACACGAACCCGTGTGGTGATTGAGCAGACATTTGGCCTATTGAAGGCACGGTTTCGCTGCATCAGCAGGTCTGGTGGGTCACTCCAATACCGCCATGAGAAGGTGGCAAAGATGGCCATGGCATGTGTAATGCTACACAATATGTGCATCAGACGAAATGTGCCGCTGCCCCCTGACGCTGAACTGCAACCACCTGACAATGAGGATGAGGAGGGTGCAGATGGGGCCGCACCTCATGGAGGAGGCGATGCACAGGAGGGACGTGCCATGCGTCAAAATATCATTAACCAATGCTTCTAGCACACACAGCTGGTGTGTGTCACATGGAGATGGCACTTGGGGCACTGTGTGTGTCTGGGACATGCACACTGTGGACTGTTCACCAATAAAGCACACATACGCAATGAGCAATGTCCACACATTTGATTTGTGCAAAAGGGAAAAGTGTATTGTAAATGTGAAGTGGTTTAACACACCCACTCTCTCCTCCTCCCTCCCCCTCCCCCCTCTCCCCTGAACTCCCCAACACACCCACTCCCGCCTCCCCCCTGAACTCCCCAACACATCCACTCCCCCCTCCCCCCTCAACTCCCCAACACACCCACTCCCCACTCCCCCCTCCCCCCTGAACTCCCCAACACACCCACTCCCCCCTCCCGCCTCCCCCCTGAACTCCCCAACACACCCACTCCCCCCTCCCCCCTGGACTCCCTGCAAAGGTGTGAGGATGCTTGTGATGAAGTGGCTAATGCTGGATTTTTCCACTGGGCGGCCACTATTGGCAGCCCCCTCTCCCGGCCCCCAGGGCACCCCTGCCTGTGCTCCGCAGGTTTCTGCCCGATCAGCGGACGGGGCTGCTTGGGGTTGAACTGGCAGCGGAGGAGGTACCTGGCTGCTCATTGGGACGCATGTCCCTAATTGACTGAACAAGCTCAGAGAGCACGTGCCGCACCGCGGCAAGTTCAGCACAGATGTCCTTGGTGGAGGACTGTATTGCAGCCTTCACAGTCTCTGCGCATTGCTGCATTCCTGCCCTTGCACCCTGACATTCTGCCACATGCTCAGTCAGGAGTGAGGAGAGTTGGTGCTGCCGTGTGATAATCTCCTCCAATGACTGTTGATTTTTCTGGGCCATGGATACTGCCAGTGGTGTTTCCATTGGGCTGCTCACCTCCTGCACATCTTGCACTGAGCATGGAGAGCCTGGCCAAGACTCATCATCTGATTGCCCCTGTGTGGCATCGTCATGCTGGCTGCTTTGGGACAGGTAGGGGGAATGAGGGTGGGTAGTGGGGGTCCTACAACAATGTCCTCATCATTTCCCGCATCACTATCAGAGGAAGCTGCAATGGCAGCAGTCTCCCTGATTGTGCTGCTTCCTGCAGACACAGTTCCTTCTGTGGCCGCCAGTTGGTGTATGTCTGCTGCTGCTGCTGGTACCATGCTGCTTGCTGTGGTGCCTGTCAGTGCCCTGTCCTGTGTTTTTCCCACAGATTTTGGCTGCTGTGGGGGTTTGGTCTGTACAGCAGAGGTGGAGGGTTGGTGTGCTGGTACTGCGGTCCTGGCCTTCTTGGCAGGTCTGGTGGCAGTAGTGTCTTCCTCGTCGAGGTCGGAATGGGAGCCTGTGGTGGAGCAAAGGAGGGAAAGTGTTATTGATGGGTCGGCGGACATTGAGCGGGCATTGTGATGACTGCCATCATTTTGATTACTAGATGCTGCACATTGGAGGCAGGAACATACAGGTTGTCTCCCTTTTGTGTGGAAGTAGCATGGAGGTATGTGGGTGCCTACAGTTAGGGTGTGCATACTGCATGTGTACAGGGTGGAGGTCAGAAATGGCTGTAGGCAGTCTTCTGCTGATGTGTCGCATTAACACTATTAGGCGACATTGTGCTTCCCATGAATATGGACTTAAGTGACTTTTGCATGGCTTGATTTGAGGCACCTACCTGCATCGCCTGATGTCGGGGCTCCTCTCTCCATTTCTCCTACCCACCGATGCTCTCGATGCCGATTGTAGTGGCACAGATTTCCTCCCAGGGCTGCAATTTTATTGGGGACTCTGATCCTCCACCGGTTGCCATGCCCATGTTCCTGTTGGCAGACAGGATGCTCCTAACGCGGAGCCGGAGATCATCCCACCGCTTACGGCACTGTCTCGCGTTGCGGGGTGCTGTTCCTACTGCACTGACCCGCTGTGCGACTAGGGCCCATATGGCCTTCTTCTGTGCGATTGCCGGCCTGGTCATTTGGGTGGAAAAGACTACAGCTGCGTTTTCCTGGAGGGTCTCCGCCAACATGTTCAGCTCTTCCCTAGTGAAACGGTCCTGCCGCTGGCGATCACAACTTTTCTTGACAACTTTAGGCATTTTCTCGAAGGGTAGATTTAGCTGATGTTTTGTGCCGGTTCTCAGGGTCAGATGTCCACTGGTTGCGTAGGATGCCAATGGATTGTGTTTTTTAGATGGCCGCCGTGCTCTTTCCCGTTCCGCCGCAATGACGCAACTTCCGGTTTCGCTTATTTGCGGTCACCACTAATATCGGTGGGCGGGGTGGCGGTAGTGCACCTTGCGCAGCATACAATGCCGGTAGGTGCCGTTTTAGGGGTGTTACCGGCATGGCGCAGTTTACATTACCGGCATGGCGCAATGCTCGTGCCCGATGGGTCGTAATGTGCCGCTTTTTGCGGCTTCAGGCCAGCACGGACACGTTAGTTGCGCCATGCCGGTAATGTACATTACTTACCGCCAGGGTCGTAATGAGGCCCATGGAAAGAAGCAAAGCAAGGTAACAAAAAGAAGTAGATGATATAATTGGGGGATGTATGCTCCTAGATAAAGAGAGAGACAGGAAACAAGAACAGACAGAAAGAGAGAGGAGCTTAGAGAGATGCTGAAAGGAAGTTTATGACACACTTAAAAAGCATACCCTTCAAGATGAAGGAAAGGAAGGGGCCATATGAAGGAGGATTGGCAATCTGTACAGGAGTAGGAAGAAAGTCACACTACCAACTGCGCCACCTCAGAGGTATTTTTTGTTTCCTCTCCTTCCCCCAGAAGCTCACTGTCTCCAGAGCTCTGGTTCTCTCTAGGCTGGACTACTGCAGCAGCCTCTTTCTAAATCTTCCTACTTCTACTCTCCGCCCTCTGCAACTTATCCAGAACAGGGCTGCAAGACTTGTCCTTGGCCTCAAGCCCAGGGATTGTATCTCTCCAGGACTGAAATCTCTATACTGGCTCCCTGTGGCTGCGAGGATTAAGTTCAAAACCCTCTTCATAGTCCACAAGGCCTTCTGGGGCCTGGGGCCTAAGTGCCTTCAACTCTCTCTTCCTAAATACCTTGCTTCTCGAGCTCTTCGCTCTTCTGCCTAATACTACCTCAGGGTCATTTGCTTTCTTCGGCAAGGGCCTGCCTCAGGAGCAGACTCCCTGCCTCCCTGAAACTTGAGGAGAATCATCTTCGGTTCCGGAAGCACCTCAAAACCTTTCTCTTTGCTTCTGCTTTTTCTCCTCCTCTCCCTTGCTGACTTCCTGGCTGACACTGACGTTTCACTGGTTGCCTGGCTGCCCTCTGATGTCGGGCACAGGTCCCCTCCCCCACCAGTTGCGCTCCTGCACTGCCCTCCTGGCTTGGGGACTGTTTCTGTATCCCTACAGTCCCACTACCAGCACCTCACACCTGTTGTCTGCACTTACCCTTGCACATGCCACCTGCTGGCCGTACTTTACCTATTGTTATTAGTTTCTTATCCCATGTACTGCACTGTCCTCTCCCCCTTCCAACCCTGCACGTCTCACCCCTCCCCTTCCCATCCACTTGTGCGATCTGAATGACACCTGGCCTAGTAGGATCGTTGTCTGTCTTCCCTCTGTTCCCTCCTTTGCCTCGTCTGGCCTTGAAACACCTGTATATAGGCGCATTATAAATGCCATATATCATCATAAAAGATGGCGCCAGTAGCATAAAGGGGAGTATAGGAGTGTCTGTGAAAGATGGTGGAAGGAATGTATTGGAGGAGTTGATTAGTGAGACGTATAGGACATTTGCCCTTGGGAGACTAGATTATGAAGACACAGGGGAAGATGAAGGTGATGGCAGTGACAACACTAAGTTGGAATATGAAGAGAGAGAGGAAAGTGGAGAGGCCACACGAGCACCTTCTACAAGCATGGGGATATCTATATAAGAAAGACATAGCGTGGTTAGATTTGGAAAAATCTGTGAGGAGGCCAAAGCCTGTTGAATACATTAGGATATTCAGGAAAAATGGTGGCTAGAACTAGAGAACTGTGTCACAAAAACAGAACTATTTTTTAACACATTTTATGGCAGGGACTTCCCAATGAAGTGAAAAGACAATTGAGAATGATTGTTGGAATGGAAGCAAAGCCATGGGCAGAAATACAACTGATAATTGTTCACCACTATCGGTTAAAACAAGAGAAAGGCAGAATGAACATTGAGGACAGGAAGATTGATGAAGCAAAGTTAGTTCAGAAGAAATTGTTGAAATTCTCAGTGGAAGGAACAGTATTGACAAGTGGGGGAGGAAGTTTGAATTCACAGTGCACAGCCAGCAACAAACAGAACATTTGCAGGAAGGAGAGAGTATAATTATTTCCCAGAGGCAGAGGGTTTGGATGTCAAGCTCCACTAGGAGGAGGGTTTAACCTAGATTTCGGGGACAGCAACAACAATGTTGGACATGTGGGAAGATGGGGCACATTTCATGCGTATGCAGAGGCAGGGGAGGGATGCAAAAGAACTGGCAACCAGCAGATCCATGAGTGGGGACTAAATACCTGCCACCATATAGAGCAGAGCCACCTGAATATTATGCCCAAGATCACACGCAGTATCAGGCACAAGCACCAGCAATACAACAGATGCAACAAGGGATGCCATTCCAAACACAGCAAGTCCCAATGCAGGCGCAGGCACTAGCACATCAGAATTCTGTGATGTGTATCCACAACAGGAAAGCCTACAGAAAGACTTGATGTGTTCCATCCTATCGATTACACCAGACCCACAAGAGGAGCTGAAGGGTGGGGATCCATTGTTTACAAAACAATGTCCTTCTTATTATATGCGGGCTGAATCGATCTTGTGTTGATGACAGAAGGTTCCCAATGTCAGGCATTGCCATGAACACACAAGTATGTTCCTTTTGCAGAAGCTTTACTCAGCAATTTAGGAGAAGATAATATGTCTATGCCATTATTATAATCTCGCAAGACACCGGTCAACATATTGGGGAGAGATTTCATGAGAACATTAAACATAATGGGCCTCATTACACGGTAGGTAGTAAACCAATGGCGCTATTAGCGCCATGATTCATGCCGGTAATTTACCGGTACCGCCTTGGAGGAAAGGGGAATGACCGCCCTATTCCAAGGTTGGGAAGGCGGTAATTCCTCCTTCCTCCATTGCCCTTCCCCATTCCCATTTTTGCCCCATAGGGCATAATGGGAATGGGGAAGGCGCTAATTACGGTACCGCAAATTGCGGTACCGTAATTAGCACCCCGGTCCCTTTGCAAGTTCGTTTTTTAACGCCTGCAAAAAGCAGGCGTTAAATTCCCCAACCCGCAAAGGGACCTCGTAGTAAGGCGGTAAGGGATTACCGGTACCGGTAAAATACCAATACTGGTAAACCCTTACTGCTTACCGTGTAATGAGGCCCAATATCATTTACTGACCAGAGGATAATATGTTCTACAGCATGGATTCATTATGGGAATGCACAAGAATTCATTACAGCATTTTATGGTCAGGAAACAGAGAGGAGTGCCACTAAACCCAGAGGTATACCATTACAGGGTATACATATGGTTAGCATAGCTTCCAAGAATACTGGACAGACTGTTGCAGTTACCCACAGCATTTCTGTTCGGACCAGAAGTACCCACGGAAGTGGAGGAAGGGCAGATAACTACAATTTAATTAGAAGCAGCAATAGTGAGAGAAGACAGTGTCATTTTACATGGACCTGATGAGGAAGGGGCAAACTGGAGAACAATGATAGCCCTTGACAATGGACATAGATTTACTGACTTAATAGATGAAAGTTTGTTTACAGATGATGAGGATTCAGATGATGAAGTAATGTTTAACATAAGTCTACCATATCAGTTAACAATTGAAAATAGGGAGATACCTCAGAGAATGTCAATAGTAATAAAGGTACCGTCCGTTCTCCAAGGAAGATTTGGCATATGTACTAAGTACATTGTGGACCAGAAGTCCATATGATGTTGGTCTATTTAAAGGAGTGGGGGTAGTCAAAATTAAGTTGAAGCAGGGAGCTATTTTACTTCGAGTAAGACCTTCACCCATGTCAAGGAAGCTGATGACGGTATCTATGACACTATTTCCACCTTATTATGACATGGGATATTAGTGCCTTCAGACTACCCATGACATTCAGCTATTTATCCAGTGAAAAAGTGACAGGGGGAGTTGTGAAGATTTATCCAGCACCTACACACTTTGAATAATATTGTTGAGGCAGAGTTCCCATTGGTTCCAACCCAGCCACAATGTTGTGTGACATCCCATCCAAAGCTAAATATGTTACAGTGATTGATTTAAAGAATGCCTTATTTTCCATCCCGTTGCATGAAGAATCCCAGTATTTGACGTTGTTCACTTACTGCAGGATTAAACTAAAACATACTTGGTTACCCAATGGGTATTGTGAATCCCTCTCAGTCTTTACCTGAGTGCTGCAGGCGGAATTGGGATGTGTACAACTTGATGGCACAGTAATAGAATATGTAGATGACATTTTAGTGTGCAGCAACATGGAGGAGTGCAGGAGAGACTAAGTAAAGCTGATCACAGTATTGGCCGGAAAAGGGTACAAAGTTAACAAAGAAAAAATGCAATATTGCCTGGGAGAAGATCTATATAAAGGCCAGCTAATATCAAAAGAATGACGGAAAGTGAGACCTGAAAGAGCAGAAGTAATCATGAGACAGTGAAAGGGTTACAGCAATTCCTAGAACTTTGCAATTATTGCAGGGCTGGGTTTTATACTACAGCACATATGTAAGGCCACTTTTAAATGAGCGAAGGAGGCACAGAAGAATAATGGTGGTATAGCCTGGACAGGCAAGATGAAAGATGCCTTTGATGAATTGAAGCTAACAATTAGCATAGCTACCGTAAGGAATCCCTTATTACAATGGAGAATTATTTTTATTCTCCCATTCAAATGGAGCAGTGATGACTGCTGTCCCCACACCTAAAACTGCTAAGGGGTAAAAATCATTGCATTCTACAGAGGTTTTTTTTTCTAGTCATGAGAGGTCAGTATCCCTGCGAGCAAGCATTGACAGTAGCAGCATTTGCAATTGAGAACTCTGCCAGTATAACTATGGGATGCACAGTTACATTATATGTTGAGCATTCCCTTTTTGCCATACTTGAAAAGCCCAAAAGCACATTGACCATACAGGAAGTGTCAAGACTTGATGGTCGTGTAGGCGATGATACCTCTGTCCCCAAGTTCCACTCGAGCAAACAATCAATATACTGCTCAAGCAGCCCTTGAGGCCACAGGTGGTGAATGTCGTCAGCCGGAACCAGGAATGCCGGAAGATGTTCCCCCGACCACTGTAAGGCAAACACGCGGGTTAGATAACAAATACACCCTGTGCACAATCCTAAATGTTTATCTACAAGGGAGCTTACCCTGAGTGGTTGTTTGGAATGTTGATGTAGGGTGTTTGTCTGAGGGGGCCGGCAGGGTTGACGACAAGGTAGCAGCCTGGCAATGCACTTGAAGGATGGAATCACCACCTGATACGGAACCTGGTACTGTGAGCCAAACAATATGGCACGTGATCCAGAGAGCAGAGTTCAAACCAAAGGGTAATCCAACTGCAGTCCAGGAGAAAAGCCAAGGTCGTGTCCAGGGGGAGCGGTTCAAGACAAGGTACCAAACAAGGGAAGTCCAAGAAGCAGTCCGTAGGAGTAGCCGAGGTCAAAAACCAGAAAGAAGCAGGTCCAAGCGAGGTACAAAAAGGGGAAGCGGGTTGGAATCCGAGGGCAAAATCCAAGATCAAGGAAAGCAGCATCCGTAGTCCAACCAAGATCAGCTGTGAAGCGCGGATGGGAGTTCGCGCGTCGCTTTTGAACGCTCGCTCCAGTGATCACGTGGCTCACACACGTGATTGGCGCACACGCGATTGGACGCGTGGAGGAAGAACGTCCAAGCGCCGGCAGCGGAGACGCGGAATGCCCGTGGCGCGTCTCCACGGCAACCGCCAATGCAGGAATGGAGAGCGAGGCATAAACCAGCGCCGCTGAGTTCGGCCAGCCCCTTGTCGGCAAACCTGAAGGTGAGGATGTGCAATGGTGCGTGTGGAGACTTGCTGTGCTCTATGTCTCTGCCGTGTATTGATGGAATTACGGGGTGCAACAGGAGGGCTTGTGGATGTGGATGGGGGAGTGACAGAGCCCCCCCTCAAAGGCCCACGACCCTGTGGGCTTGAAGGGTACTCCCTGTGGAACCGAGCCACCAACAACGGAGCATGGACGTCAGGAGACGGGACTCAGGACCGTTCCTCAGGACCATAGCCCAACCAGTCTACCAGGTACTGCAACTGCCCTCTAACAATCCAGGACCCCAAAATAGCGCTAACTTCATAATCCTCCTGGGAGGCCAGTGGAACAGGACCGGGAGTGGGCGTCATGCGAGTGGCATCGAGGCAGGGTTTGAGAAGGGACGTGTGAAAAACAGGGTGCAGTCTCCACGAAGCGGGGACAGCAAGTCGGTAAGCTACCGGGTTCAGGACCTTGGAGACCCTATATGGGCCGACTAAACGGGGTAGTAGTTTACGTGAACCCGGTATGCGCAGGTGACGCGTAGACAACCACACCCGATCGCCCGGTGAGTATGAAGGGGCCTCCTTTCTCCTTTTGTTAGCGGCTGTCCGCATCGACTCCTGTGCTTCCCGGAGATGGACAAGGGTTTGGGTCTGTATGGATGCGAGATCCCAGGCACAGTCATTTGCCGCAGGAGTCCTGGTCCGTAGTGCGGGGGTATTGGCAAAGTCGGAATCAGAAAAAGGGAGAGTACGTGGATGCTGGCCGTAGAGTGAGTAGAAAGGGGAGAACCGAGTGGATGAATGCATGGTGTTGTTGTAGGCAAATTCTGCGTAATGTAGTGAATCAAGCCAGGTGTATTGGAATTGTAAGGCTAAACAACGTAGGTACTGTTCCAAAGCCTGATTTACTCTTTCGGTCTGGCCATCGCTTTCAGGATGGTAGGCCGACGAGCAGCATGCGTCAATACCCAGTAGTTTTGTCAGGGCCACCCAGAAATGTGACGTGAACTGTGTTCCACGGTTTGACACAATGACACATGGCAGACCGAACAGACAGAAAACAGACCTGAAGAACATTCGGGCCAAGGAAGGAGCGGTGGGGATGCCTTTACACGGTACAAAGCGGGCCATTTTGGTGTATGAGTCCACTACTACCCAAACCGTGTCATAACCCCGAATACGTGGTAATTCTGTTATCAAATCCATGGACACCGTATGCCAAGGTTTTGGGGGTATGGGCAAGGGCTGTAGTAATCCCAATGGACGGCCTCTCTGTGTTTTGCACTGTGCGCATATAGAGCAGGTGTTGACATAAGTCTCCACATCTCGTCGCATCGATGGCCACCAGCACCAGCGTTTCAGTAATTCCAGGGTTCGCCGTTGACCTGAGTGACCATTGATGAGAGCATTATGGGACCACTCCAAAGCCTGGTTACGTGTATCATTGGTGGGTAGGAATAATTTCCCTTGAACAAAAGGCAAGCCGTCTTGTATGTCAGGATCCCAGTCAGCTAGTATCTGGGTATGTTGTGCAACCCATTGTCGAATAGCAGTCAACATAGGTGGGGGTGGAGTGCAAGCACAAACTACATGGCCTTCGCCTAGAAGCATTTCGGGATACGAAGGAAGGGGTACCCCACCTGGTGAACGAGACAAGGCGTCAGCTTTTCCATGGATCGCCCCAGGTCTATGCTTGACAAGGAAATCATAGGCAGAAAAGAAGAGATGCCAACGAACCTGTCTACTGTTGACACACTTCAATGACGCTAGGTCCTGTAGGTTTTTGTGGTCAGTGTAGACTGTGGTCTGGTGCTTTGCCCCCAGGAGATGATGTCTCCAGACCAGAAACGCATCCCTGATTGCTAGGAGCTCTTTTTCGGTGACCGTATAGTGTGTCTCGGTCGGTGTGAATTTCCTGGAATGGTAGGCCACCGGGTGTAGGGCTCCGGTGGAGGGACATGGTTGGGACAGGATGGCCCCCAAAGCGAATGACGAGGCATCTGCTTCCACGACATACGGGAGTTCTGGGTCCGGGTGTTGCAAGACAGGAGCCGTGGTGAATGAGGTTTTGAGGGTATCAAAGGCTACTTGGTGTGTAGCGGTCCAGTCAAACAACACCGCGGGACTGGTCAATGCGGTTAGGGGTGCCACAATGGAAGAGAAATTCGCAATGAATCTCCGATAAAAGTTAGCGAACCCCAAGAAAGATTGCAGTTGTTTCACAGTGACAGGGATCGGCCAATCTATGATGGCTTGGACCTTGGACTGGTTCATAGTCAGCCCCCCGGGGAGATATGAAAACCCAGGAATTCGACTTTGGCTGTGTGAAATAGACATTTCTCGGGTTTGGCATATAAGGAATGTTTTTTGAGTCATGTGAGTACTTCCCTAACATGAAGGACATGCTCCACCATAGTTTGGGAAAAGACTAGTATGTCATCTAGATATACTACGACATATATATCCAGAATATCACTGAATATGTCGTTTACGAACCGTTGGAAAGTGGCAGGGGCATTGCAAAGGCCAAAGGGCATCACCATATACTCATACAACCCCTGACGGGAGCAGAAGGCCGTTTTCCACTCGTCAGCAGAGCGCATACGGACCAGATTGTATGCTCCCCGGAGATCCAACTTGGTATATACAGAAGCATTGGTCAGCTTGTCTAGCAAGGTCGATATGAGTGGGAGAGGGTAGCGTTTTTTTATGGTGACCGCATTCAGGCATCTGTAATCTACACATGGACGGAGGTCACCCTCCTTCTTCGGAACAAAGAAAATGGGACTAGCCACAGGGGAAGAAGAAGGCCTGATGTGACCTAATTGAAGGGCATGACGTATGTATTCCTTCAGGGACATTTCTTCTGATGCTGATAGCGAATATATGCGCCCCTTGGGAAGCGTTGCCCCATCGATCAGATCAATGGGACAATCATACGGTCTGTGGGGTGGTAGTACTTCGGCAGAGGCTTTGTCAAAAACCGAATGGAAATCGCGGTATTCCGGGGGTACCCCTGAGACAGTGGCTCCCACTGTGTGTGCCTCTTCAGGAGGACTCTCACCCACTACGCGTAGCCCCCCGAGTGCCCTTGCGGGACTGATGAGGACATCGTCTTCCAGTAGGCAAAAATGCTGGCATACCTCAGATTCAAATGAGATCTGACCAGTGCCCCAATCGATGAGAGGGTTTTGCTTTTTCAACCAGGGAAGACCCAAGATTATCCCGAACTGTGGTGTTGATATCAGATCAAAGGACAGTTGTTCCTTATGGTTGCCCTGGATGGTCACGTCCATTTGGGCGGTCTGTTGCTTGATCGGACTGAATACGAGGGAGGACCCGTCCACTGTCTGGACTGGTTCGGGATGTATCTTGGTTACCAGTGGAAGGTTCAGTGACTTGGCCAATGATATGTCGATGAAGCAACCGGTAGCTCCTGAATCAATGACGATGTGGACTTCATGTGAACACTCCCTGGCCGGTTGAAGAACCGCTTGAACAACTACTGGCCTTACTGGACCGAATGAAGGAACCCCGGGGTTATAAACTGAGCTCGCCTTGTCCCCCGTACTCAAGGGCGAGCTTTCTGAAAACCCAAAGCCTTGTTCTTCGGATGTCGAGGGCACTCCTTGACAAAATGTCCACTGAGGCCACAATAGAAGCATGCATTGTCGGTTCTCCGACGCTCTCTTTCGGTTTGGGTAATAGGGCTTCGTAGACCTCCTATTTGCATGGGTTCACCAGCACCATCTGGGGAAGAGGGCAAGGGTTTTGCAGAAAGGCCTGACTCCATCCGGCGTTCAGACTTCCGAGCGTCTACCTGTAGGGCTAGGTCTACCAGATCAGAATAGGTGTCAGGAAGGGAAGGACAACAGAAAGGGCGTCCTTCATAGCGTTACATAAACCTTTGTAGAACACCACGGCTTTCTTGTTTTCTGGCCATGAGGTTTCAGCTGACAACTGGTTGAAGTGTGTGATGTATTCTATCAAGGATTGTCTGCCTTGGGATAGCTCTAGTAACACCAGGTCCCGGGACTGGGCTTTATACCTGGTGTCAAATATTTTGGCCAACTCACTCACCAGGAGGTCGAAATCATAAAGGGCTGGGTGATCGTTTTCAAGGAAAGGATTAGCCCAAGTAGCGGCAACCCCGGACAGATGGGAAAGCATAAAAGCGGCCTTTGTGGTGGAATCATGAAAGACTAAGGGCCGACAAAGGAAATGAAGCTTACACTGATTGATAAAGGTACAGTATTTTCTGGGGTCCCCCTGGAACTTCTCAGGGGATGCCAAAGGAAACTGAGTGGGCAATACCACGGGAGCAGGTGGCGTGAGGGGTGCAGAGGGGCCCGGGGTTGGTGGTGCCGGATCCCCAAATTCGGCATCTGGCGGTAAAGGGTTGCGGTTGCTCTGGATGCTGTCTAAGCGATGATGAATCGCGGTTGTGGTAGCCGCCACTTCCGTTCTAAGGGATGCAACCGCTTGCATTAGAGCGGCCATGGGATCCCCGGCAGCGGGTTCCATCGCCTGAACGACCAGAAGGGCTTCACAGTCTGTCAAGACTTGATGGTCGTGTAGGCGATGATACCTCTGTCCCCAAGTTCCACTCGAGCAAACAATCAATATACTGCTCAAGCAGCCCTTGAGGCCACAGGTGGTGAATGTCGTCAGCCGGAACCAGGAATGCCGGAAGATGTTCCCCCGACCACTGTAAGGCAAACACGTGGGTTAGATAACAAATACACCCTGTACACAATCCTAAATGTTTATCTACAAGGGAGCTTACCCTGAGTGGTTGTTTGGAATGTTGATGTAGGGTGTTTGTCTGAGGGGGCCGGCAGGGTTGACGACAAGGTAGCAGCCTGGCAATGCACTTGAAGGATGGAATCACCACCTGATACGGAACCTGGTACTGTGAGCCAAACAATATGGCACGTGATCCAGAGAGCAGAGTTCAAACCAAAGGGTAATCCAACTGCAGTCCAGGAAAAAAGCCAAGGTCGTGTCCAGGGGGAGCGGTTCAAGACAAGGTACCAAACAAGGGAAATCCAAGAAGCAGTCCGTAGGAGTAGCCGAGGTCAAAGGCCAGAAAGAAGCAGGTCCAAGCGAGGTACAAAAAGGGGAAGCGGGTCGGAATCCGAGGGCAAAATCCAAGATCAAGGAAAGCAGCGTCCGTAGTCCAACCAAGATCAGCTGTGAAGCGCGGATGGGAGTTCGCGCGTCGCTTTTGAACGCTCCCTCCAGTGATCACGTGGCTCACACACGTGATTGGCACGCACGCGATTGGACGCATGGAGGAAGAACATCCAAGCGCCGGCAGCGGAGACGCGGAATGCCCGTGGCGCGTCTCCACGGCAACCGCCAATGCAGGAATGGAGAGAGAGGCATAAACCAGCGCCGCTGAGTTCTGCCAGCCCCTTGTCGGCAAACCTGAAGGTGAGGATGTCCAATGGTGCGTGTGGAGACTTGCTGTGCTCTATGTCTCTGCCGTGTATTGATGGAATTACGGGGTGCAACAGGAGGGCTTGTGGATGTGGATGGGGGCGTGACAGGAAGCCTCCGGTTATGAAGAAATTATATCAAACCCATTGAATAAAATCGTCAGGTGCTGAGTTGTAAATCCAGTCGGATTTATAGCAGAACCAGTAAGGGAAGAAGTTAACATGCAGAACTGCACTAAGTACACTGAATACTATGATGAAATACCATATGTTAAGGATAATTCCCTAGGAGGTGGGATAATTCTCTTCATTGACGAGGCATCGTCAATAGACCAGAGCACTGGCGAATGACAACGTGGGACATAGGACTGTCACGTTGGAAGAGGAGGGGTTTCCTATAGTCAGACGACACACCAGTTCAGCATGCACCGATATTGGACACGCTTATAGATGCACTCCAACTCCCATAAGCCATTGCTGTGGTGAAATGCGCGGCACACACCAGAGGTGCAGATCTGATTTCTCACAGCAAAAAGGCCAATGAACTTGAAGCAAAAAGAGCAGCATGCTTTCCCGAAATATCTGACATTGAAACAGCACTGAACAAATACCACATGCACGCAACATGGTGATGAAGGGTGGAGTTAATACACTACCCATAGCACAATTTATCTAACTACAGGGAAGGGCACCACCAGAAGAGAACAAATTATGGAAGCAAAGGGGATGCTCATTGGCCCCCACAAATGCAATGCGGTGGCAGGACAGCAGCGGAAAGCCAGTCATGCCCCTAGGACTGCTTGTAGCAGCACTAGACCAATTGTATCCCTCAGCACACACATCAAGAGAGCGTCTTGCAGTACAGATTCAGAGGGTTGGTTTGTCCCAAATTTGGCAGAACATGTCACAAATGTTGTACATTTTTTAACGTGCAAGAAGTTTACTGCTGGACAAACTCTGCGAACAGTGAGAGGAACAATATCCAGTCCTACTGAACCATTTCAGAATTTGCTATTTGACTATGTAGATATGCTCCAGATTTTTAAGAGCTACAGGTACGTGTTTGTAATCATATGTCCCTTTTCCCAATGGATTGAAGCAGGTCCATGCACACCTCCTGATGCCACATGTGCTGCAAAGTTCCTTGTACGTGAGGTATTTCCAAGGTGGGAAGTGTGCAGAGTGCTCTGGTCAGACAATGAACCGCATTTTGTAAATTAGGTCTTTGAACACATCACTATCCTGCTTGGTATAGAATATACTTTCTCATCTGCTTACCACCTTAAAGTGAACAGCATTTGAGGGCATCTCAGCTGCCTCCTACAGGAGCTAATTGCCACATTAAAAGAGACACTGAAAAAATGTTGGTACCATTGCCTTCGTCTAGCCCTATTTGCATTATGCAATCAGCCCGGCTCTGACCATCACCTGACTCCACATGATCTGGTGATGGATGCTGAATGCACACACCCCATGCTCCTCCTACTGAAGCTCAAACTGATGCAGAGATTGCTGCTACTTTGTTAGGGAAAGAAATGCACGATTATTTGACAGCTCGGATGGAATCTCTTGAATGTGTTTCTCGATAGGTACGAATGCGGTAGGGGGTTCATAGAAGACTGATGAAAGCAAATGAGCAAGTTGATTCAGATACTCTACTAAAACCACTGGTACTGTAGCCACAGGATAAAGTCCTGTGCAGAAATTTTTCCAAACAGTGACACAAGCCCCACTTTGAGGGACCGTTTATCGTGGGGGATGTTACAGAGACTGCAGTAAAAGTCCAAGCAAGGCATGCCTGGTTGCACCTCGGTGAAAGGAGAGACACCCCCTGACCTCCAACATTGAGCATGAAGGTGAGGAGGATATGAGAAGCGTGCACACAAGTTCTATGACGAGGACCAAACAGCCGCAAGTAGAATAAAGCATTGTTTTTTCCATACACATGGTGTATAGGTGCATTATAAATAACATCAATCAATCAATAGATACACAGATAAGTCTATTCAATATTTTTTCAGTGATACTTGCCCAAATTAAAGGCTGAACATTTTATGAACTCATCCCTTTTAAGGAGCCTGGAGCATCTGCATACCCATATTACTATTCACTCTAAAGGCTTATATAGTGTTCGAAAGACATTTTGTCTCACAATCTTAACAAGGTTTTTCTTGTGAATACTTGCTTTCAAGGATACAAAGGAAACACTTCTCCTGAAGAAAAATTCACATGTTGAATAATATAAGATATTCTCTCTTAGCGCCTAGAAGAGAATTTACTCGCAATAATGTGATGAAAGAAGATACGCTAGCAATTATGATAATAGCAATGTTTCTTACATGTTGTAGTATTTATACAATGATTTCTATTGCAGCTAGAGAATTTATGATTTATAACAATGTTAGACCAGTAAACATGAGTATAGGCACTCTAACTATGATAAATGAAACGGCACCAGAATAATTCCCTGTAGTAAACACACAGATGAGGTGATTAAAAAGAAGTATGCTCAAGGATCAATGCTTTATGTGACAACATCTTTATAATATCGCCCATGTCTCCAACAATATGTGGTACCACCACATGATGCGAGTGGGGAGAGACACGCCTGATGATAGCTGTTTTGTTTGTTCTTCATACTCTATGCCATGAGTGCCTCCAGAATAACTATACCCACTGATGTATCCGCAAATGTAGCACACTGCTTGTCACATCTTGCACCATGTATGACGAGAGGGCAATTGCAGGGTGGAAGGGCCTCCATGCGCTGGGTAACAAAAGAAGGTTCCCTATGTATGCTAATTTTATTAAAGAAGTGTCAATAAGAGAAGAGCAATGTTGAAACACGGCACAAGGTAATATGTTATATATCATCAGGCCCGAGAAGAGGGGAATTCCTGTATGTTGGGAAAGAGGCCAGTTACAAATAGAAGGACAAATACAACAGAAACCTGGGCCAATGTACTGGTTGGTTGTAAGGCAGAGGTGCTTATAGAGCAGCCATGAGTGATTGTCCAAAAGGTAAACAAGGAGTACCTCAAAGGAAGGACTAAATATACTCAAATGCTAGCATGGGTAGAGGGTGAAACAGATCCACTCCACATACTTCCCTTGACACATAATTCTCTATGCATAAAAACTATGGGAGCAGTAAAGGTAGGGGAAAATAAAGGGTTCAAAAACGTTTATTATTTGCCCAGAATGAAGGTAGGCACGGCGGTATTAATGGATCATAATTGGGCCTGTGGTTCTAACACCTACCTGCAGTTCCCTCCAAATTGGGGAGACACTTGCTCCCAAGTTGTAATAAATGCACCTTACGTAGTAGTGCCCCAGAGTGAAGTGCAGATTGGTGATTACCCCCGAATGAATGCACATCTAAGAAATAAAAGATCCCTTATCCTTAAAAGGGCAAAAGGGATAGTAATTTTTCGGTAAAAGGAGCCGATGCGTATAACAACATACCAGACAAACATAAATTGTTCAGTAAAACAGAAACTTTCTTTACATCCTTCTTGACTGCCGGTCTGCAAGCACATGCAAATGCCAAGTGGTTGCAAATAACATGGCGGAAACTTCTGCAGACAATAAATACCACAGTAAAAGGCTTTAATGCCATAAGGGAAGGGCTAAGAGCAGTCAGGCTCATGACTCTCCAAAACAGGTATGAGTAAAACCAATCTAAGGTTATGATAATACATGTGCATGCATTAGACACAAAGCAAATGTGCACTCAACATGAAGAACGTGAACACTACTTAACACATGCATTTATACATGAACATATTAACATTGCATCCATAAGGCATGAAGAATACTAATATAAACAATGTATGAGCTGATTGCACATGAGAGACACGTGAATATAGCTCTCTAACATAGAAACACAGCATAGAAACGCAGCAGTAATGGGCAGCCATCTTTGCCAAAACATGTTGCTAATCAAACGGCCTCAAGGTTTCATGAGAACTTAAAATTCTCAAATAACAAAATCCAGATACGTGCAAAGCCTAGACAGTAGTTAGCAAGCAAATCCAAGTTTACCATGAATAAGGGTAGATAGGAACGGCAGAGAGAAAGCACGAGATGATGATTCCCAAGACGCAAGCCATATAGTCTCAGAGTACAACCAGCCATTGTAAACTAGGTGCAGGATAAATATACGCCAACAGACTCCGTGAAGAATAACTCAAGAGTGTCTCCAGGGGTGAAAGAAACCATAACACTTGTAGCAATATTAGCTAAAATCCCAATAAATGCAAGGTGAAATAATTCCAAACACGGTCCCATCACATGCGACCCATAATTGAAGAACACTTCAACACAGATGAGACAACTGCCTTACTCGTTACACGTTCTCTCCAGACACAAAATGCCACACAAGGGCAACATTCAAATACAAAGGGATGAGTCTGGCTCATGGTCTAGAAATGAGGGATGGTATCTTTTTAAATGAAAGAAAAGCAGTGCGTTTATCTCTCTCCCCCTACTCTTTTCTGGATCATGTCTTGACGACCTGTCAGTTGTCCAGGGTTGGTCAGTAAGAAGCCAACCAATCTAAACCCCTGATGTTAGGCCGCCCATTACATACTATGCAAGCCAATAAATATTGTAAAGATTATGTGTTTTTACTGTTATTAATTTAGAGGTGGTCTCAGGAGGAGCCATCAGACAAGCATTACCTAATCATAAATGTAACCCCTATAAAATGTATATGTAGTCACCACTATTAAACAATCACTCACCCCTTTGGTTCTGGTAACTAAGATTAAAGTATGATGTCAGTTATGCCGAATTTTGAATATGTAATCTGTTGCTTTTTTATGCTTGTATGCTGTCTCTACTTCATTTCGATGATAAAAAAGCTGGGTTTTGCCCTGAACTTTGTCTATTTCCGTTATTGAGCTGGGTTCAAACTGGCTTCAGAACCTCTGATAATTTGGGACTTTCCAGTCTGTATTAACAATAATCATTCACAAGATGGGACTTGTAGGGCCTATGTATGATAGAAAAATGTGGCAATACAAGTCCCATGTTGCACAGTGATGTTGGCCAGAATGCCCAGACTTGACAAAGGCAATCCTAAGGAGAAGGAACCAGCAGGGAACTCTGGCATGCTAATGTGCAACATAATACAGCTTTCGTATGTGGACAGCATGTACTGTGCTTCATTAAAATATCGAGTATCAAGCTTTGTCATTACCTCATGCCAGTTGTTACTAATGGTGAAGTGCAATTATCAAAAATGCAGCTGCAAACCTTAAAAGTAGTGCAAGACGGGGGAAAGGTGATACAATAAAATCTGTTGTTGGGATGTTCAGCTTATAGTTTTCATGGTGAAGTGCATGCATCCCTGCCCAGAACCCTATATGCTGTCAACATATCAAAATAATCAGGAATTCGGAGAGGTAGAGAACAGGTTACAAAACAAATCTGCAGCATTTGCATTTAACCCCTGAGCTAACTTACTGTGATTTGAACCTATGGCATTCAGGTTATGCAAAGATGTCGCCTGCGGGGAAATTAAACTACTGAACTAAATGAAGGGGAGTTAAACCGGTGACCTGCATTCTGCAGAAGGAGACCTGCAGTGGCATTACTGCACTACTGCCCTACCTTACCAGCACTCTATATAGGAGAGCACCGATATACTTCCCTACAAAGCCTCTAGTGCCAGGCAAACAAATGGCACGAAACTGAAGTCACGTGGTAAGGTATCACATCTCCAGATAATGGATTGGAAATCAGTGACGAAATGTTGTCCTTGAGAAATTTTCAAACGGAATAGCGACATTGGAATAAGCATGCATAGCCATTTCCTTTCCTGGTGTCTGTCCATGTGCTCGGTACTGCCCCTCATCAATGCAGGGACATTCAGGGCCCGACTCGAGATAGCACAATGCCTCCCATCCCAGAGTAGAGAGCCTGTTTCCCTTGCTCAAAGGAAGCAAAGAAAACGTCCTCCTGACTGCAGTAGCATCACTCTGCTTTTCCGTTCTATGTCACAAGTCTGCGTTTTTGCCGGTGGTATTTTTGAAACTCGTGGCAATGGACGTTATGCTGCGGTCCCTGTAAAGGATGAAATGCACGTCACTGCCACATGACCTGCCAGGCGCCTGGGTCAAGTCCTGTGGGGAGTATCTGGGGGCAGCAAGCGGCCACTGATATCATAAGCAACACTTTATAAATGACAACACTCACTCAACATCTGTCCCCCATTACAAGTCGGCGTTGCCTTTACTCGTGATAACTATTAATCAGCCCTTACAAAATACGCTTATACAGTAAAGTACCATATCGAACTACAAATGAACATGATTTAATGTCTCCATGCAATGTCCTAAATTTTGAAGTGTACCGAAATGTGCATTGTTCACTGAATAAAGTATCTTGCATCCATTTGAATTGAAACTTTTTATACAAATTAATCAAATTTTCCCTGACGTATGTGTAAAGATAAATGTCAAACAGAGCACAGTAGCACTGACTAAATTAGATGAAATTACTTTCTAAATCTATTGCTTCTAGTTGGACTCTTTGTATATGTCTGAACCACTTAGTTTGATGGTGCCACCTAATCATGTTATTCAAAACTGTCCATCTCTGACATGTGTGTCAATAAACCTCAGCACAGCAATTTAAAAGTTATTAGTTTGGCGGTCTGAAAATAAGGGTGCCGGGAGTAACGTACTGTCATCCTTTCCGGACCGCCAAACTACGAGTTTACGGGCAGGGGCACGGTACTCCCGGGCCGGGAGTTCAGTCCCCTACTGGCAGTGTTTTCACTGAAGCACCGCCACCCTTAGCAATGGTGCCTGTGCTTCAGTATCCTCCTTCACATGCAGTCCTGCGGGAATGAGGATTTACCTTTCCGCTGGCGCTTATGAGATCAGGGTAGCACCGGGATATCGGGAGGTGGAAACAGTGTTACGGGTCAGCGGGAGCTTGCCGCCTATCGGTGGGTTTCATCACTGACCTCGCAATGAGGCCCATTGGGCTTCATTATATGTTTGGCGGTCCGGAAATACGGGTGCCGGTAGCAATGTACTGGCACCCTTTCTGACCCGTAAAAATACGAGTCTGCCGGCAGGGGCACAGTACTCCCAGCAGAATTGACCTGCTGTAGGTTCAGGCCCCTACCGGCAGTGTTTTTAATGAAGCACCGGCACCATTAGCAACTGTGCCGGTTGTTCAGTGTCCCCATTCTCGTGGAGTCCTATGGTACTCCACGGGAATGGGGATTAACCGTTCCACCGCCCCCTATGAGATCCCGGATATTGGGCGGCAGCAACAGTGTTACAGGGGTGACAGTAGCCCGCCGCCTAGCGGCGGGTTTACCACTGCCTCATAATGAAGCCCATTGTATGGCTTTGCCAGAGTCCTGTACAAAGGCTAATTCTAGAACATTTGTATTATTTGGCCCTGTATCCCACGAGCAGAGAAGCACTTTAAATCTAATTTCCAAAAGAATTGCTGAATTTCTGTTGTATTGTGTTTGTGTTATGTACAGTGCCACACATACAAAATAACTCACTTCAAGGCACCTGAGGATAAACCAACTCTAACAGTCAAACGCCATTAACTGATCCTAGGTTTAATTAAAAAAAAGGACATTCTTCACACACATAGCAGGGCTCCATTCAAAATACCCCGAAACCCGATTATGCAATGTTTTACCTATTTCTGAGTCACGTTTAGTTTCATCAGTGGAGTGGCTGTTTCTCTAATTTTATAGCACCCCAAGATGCTCTCCAAAGTTAAACGCGGAATCCCAGTAGCCCAGGCCCGCCGAATTACCGGCATAATGGGAGGTCATCTGCTTGTGTGTCAATCTGCTTCATCCATCATTGTTCCGAGACAGGCCCAATAAGGAACCTGTCTGAAAGAAAAACATGTCAGAAAGATAAGCTGCCACCGATGACGGATGCGTTCCCCTGCCATCTCCAGAGCGCCCGAGCGGCCGCTGAATGCAGGCGCGTCAGCCCCGACAGGAGCCTCTGTGTCCGCCTGGGCCACAATGGAAGCCGGATGATGACAGATGAGGCCGCAGCACAGAAAGCTCCTCTGGCAGGCATGCGTCGCAGGCGCCGTCCTGGCATCGACGGCACGTGGATTCAGCAGGGATGCTGCCACGTGCAGCGTGGGCATGCGTGTGAGGAGTCCTGCTCAAATAAACAATTCCAGTTCCGAATCTGCCTTGGGACAGGCGTCCTTAACAATGCAGTATAAATAGAACATGTCCTGGGTTGCGTGTATTGTATTATTCTGCTTGTCTCATCTCTAAATGCTGATGTGATTCAGTCATAAAACAAGTTCTGAGCTGTGGATGTGAAGTTCTTAGAGGCACGTGTAGTGATGTGTGTGTCGCGGTGTGACACTGTTTTATAATCTGGTAGAGCATTCAATATCCAAGAGTCTGTTTTGTGACATTGAAATCTTAGAATACGAGTGACTCACTCAACAAAATATTTGAAAATTTTAGGTTAAAACCAACATATAAAGCAACCAATCCGTCTCTTGTCATGCACCCACCCTCTGGAACTCGATCCCGGTGTCGGCTTGGAATGCCCCCACAATTCTCCATTTTCAAAAATCTCACCAAAACACGGCTCTTTCCACAACACCTAACCCAGGATTATTTCCAATGGACAAACAATACCGACACACAGAACTCACAGTACTGTGCTGCTGTTAAAAGGTGCCAGTCCCAATGCTGGCTACCCACAATCTGTGCACTGCTCTGTGCTTTAAATCAATACGAAATTGGTTTGCCTGGATGTCTTTATTAAACTTGGATGGACCTCTGCTTTAGTGTAACTCTTATCCTGGATATTCATCTTTTTAACAAATATTTATTTATTGGTCTTTTTTTAAATCTAGAATTGACCCGTGCCACTGGAAATTGTTATTAACTGGAATAGTTACAGATTAATTACTGAGAGGATGATATAGCACTTTAATACACCAGGCACTTTATAATGTTATAAGCGATCAGAAGTGTGTTAGGGGAACTCTTGTGCCAACCCTATTCTTCAAGTGTGAGCATAATTGTTATCACAGTAAGTTTTCATTGAATCACTCTGCACCTGACTGGAGTGTTTGCTGCTAACACCCAACAGCACAACATTAACAAAGAAATGGAAACAGTCTCATATGTTCTGGTGCACTGTGATTAGAGCAAACACATTTCATACTTTGAAGTTGTTGCTAGTAAAGCAATTTCGCAGACATCTATTTAAATCAGAAAGAACAATTTTACTTCCTTAGTATACCGTGTCAAAGACATAAACTCCCAGCCAACATTAACCAACTGGTGCACGTGCAAATGTTTTCAAACAAACACAAGGGGAGGTGTGAGGGGAGTAACGCGCACTTCTAGCGAACCCTCATATAGACGGAGCCTTGAACAACAAACAATATAGCACTAGAGGGCATGCTTCTCTGTTGCTGTGATAGTCTAACACAGCTGGTTGGGGATCAAAACCCGTAATCTCTAAGTCAAACTCGTGAGATTTAGCAAAAATATATCAAGCAATTTTATTAATATCAGAACAATGTCAAAAAAATCTAAGAATTATAATCAAATTTTTTTTTCACAAGTTAATAAATGACTGATGAATCATCGTGGGTCACTAATTATGTGCAAAGGTGCAAAAGCAGACAATGTTTGCGTACCTGGGACTTCTACTGGCCTGCTCACTGTTGTTTCCCAGATAAAAGTGTCTTGTGCTGTGCAAATTCGAGACAATGGATCACATCAAACACTTAATTCATCCTAATTTTTATTCATTCAAACTCATTCTTTCTCTCTCAAGCTCATCACCTATACAGGGTTTGTCTAGGCTTGTAGAAAATAAGTCAAAAAGTACTAACCACGTACACAAAGTGAAAGTGTGTTCCTTTTTATCATCTTACTTCCAAAAATTGTTTTTTGATGAACTATGATAGATTAGTCAAGTGAATTCTAAAGGATATATCAGATGTGATACAAAATCTTTTTCTTATTTTTAGTAGCATTCAATGCGATTATCTCATCGTTTCGTTCAGTGCTGAGTTTGTCATCTCATACATAATGTTCTGGGTTAATTGAATAAACTCTCTGCATAGGTTTTCTATAGGCCCATTTTGTAAATTCCAATCCTGCGTTTTAAGTCAATAGCCAGTTTTATTTCAAAATAGTCTCTAATAGACTCACTGAAAATCCCTTTATTTGATTGCGGTGCTCGGCGTGTTACTGTACACTTTACAGTATCACTGTAACAGCCTGTACTGTGGTGAGATTGTTTGAACAATGGTTTTGGGAGCATGTTTTGTTTCCATAGTGCTTGTACATAGAAGATATTTTTCACTTCTAGGCTGCATTTTAATGCGGTTTAATAATAAAATTGCTTGGCTCCCAATCCATAACATTTACAGGCCGATTCATGGAATAATTAGCGCGGCGCAAGTGGCCAAAAACGTGCGATTCGCAGTGGAATAGCGAAAATCGCAGTGCAAGTGCGAAATTCGCACGAAAAGCAGCGCACATCGATTCATGGAAGGCCGTGCGCGAGAAAACCATCGGATGTGCGTTAAAAAAGTGCGCGGCGCACGTTGGCGCACAGGCCATCTAGCGGCGTGCGCCAGGTCACGGCGAAAATCGCACAGGCCACAGCGAAAATCGCACATAGCGCGGCGCACACAACAAAAGTAGGCGGAACACGGGGCGTAACACTCGGAATGGGGAACAACTTGCCAAAATGTGGGCGTCACGGGGGAAGTACAAGTTGCAAGTGCGCGGAACGCCCACACGCTCGCCTACAACATGTATTCATGGAATCGAATAGGGCAAAACAGCGCACGGTCAAACCAGCGCACAGGCACAAACACGACCGCCACAAGAAAGCAGGCAGTAGCGTCTCTGCGCCTGTAATAAATGTGCGCCAAAAGGTGCGCCAACAAATAGCACATATATACAGCTATGATGAATGTCCTATACTGTGGCCCTCCAGGACAAATCACGTGCAAAGGGGTACCCACAAACATGGACACCCGCTGACTGAAAATTAACGTGTGCGTGTATTTCGGGGTGCGCGGGAAGTTTCACACGCGATTTGGCTGGGTACGTGGATTCCAGGGCTGCGCGGGAGGTTTCACACGCGATTTCGCTGGGTACTTGGTTTTCAGGGGTGCGCCGGAAGTTCCACACGCGATTTGGCTGGGTATGTGGATTCCAGGGGTGGACGGGAAGTTTCACACGTGATTTGGCTGGGTACGTGGATTCCAGGGGTGCGCGGGAAGTTTCATACGCGATTTCGCTGGGTACGTGGATTTCAGGGTACGCGGGAAGTTCCACACGCGATTTGGCCGGGTACGTGGATTTCAGGGGGGCGCGGGAAGTTTCACACGCGATTTGGCTGGGTACGTGGATTACAGGGGTGCGCAGGAAGTTTCACACGCGATTTGGCAGGGTACGTGGATTTCAGGGGTGCGCGGGAAGTTCCACACGCGATTTGGCCGGGTACGTGCGTGGGAATTTCCACACGCGATTTGGCTGGGTACGTGGATTTCAGGGGCGCGCAGGAAGTTTCACACGCTATTTGGCAGGGTACGTGGATTACAGGGGTGCGCGGGAAGTTCCACACGCGATTTGGCCGGGTACGTGGATTTCAGGGGTGCGCGGGAATTTCCACATGTGATTTGGCAGGGTACGTGGATTTCAAGGGTACGCGGGAAGTTTCACACGCTATTTGGCAGGGTACGTGGATTTCAAGGGTACGCAGGAAGTTTCACACGCTATTTGGCAGGGTACGTGGATTACAGGGGTGCGCGGGAAGTTCCACACGCGATTTGGCCGGTTACGTGCGTGGGAATTTCCACACGCGATTTGGCTGGGTACGTGTATTTCAGGGGTACGCGGGAAATTCTACACGCGATTTGGCTGGGTGCTCCCAGGTATTCCCTGTACACCCTCCACGGCCCCTGCAGGCAGCCGACACCACAGGGGACTACCCTGCACACCTGCTCATGACACCCAGCACCCCCACCCCCCAGCACTGTGGGCCACCCTCCACCAGGCCCCCACTCATGTCGCCCACCCACCCCCACCCCCCAGCACTGAGGGGCACCCTCCACCAGGCCCCCACTCATGTCCCCTATCACCCCCACCCCCCATCCACCATTGGCAGCCTCCACCAGGGCCCCACTCATGTCTACCACCACCCCCACCCCCCAGCAGTGCAGGGGCAGCCTCCACCAGGCCCCCACTCATGTCTCCCACCACCCCCACCCCTACCCCCCAGCACTGTGGGGCACCGACCACTGGGCCCCCACTCATGTCCCCCAGCACCCCCACCCCCCAGCACTGTGGGGCACCTGCCACCAGGCCCCTACTCATGTCTCCCACCCACCCCTCCCCCCAGCAGTGCAGGGGCAGCCTCCACCAGGCCCCCACTCATGTTCCCTATCACCCCCACCCCCCAGCCATCAGGGGCACCCTCCACCAGGCCCCCACTCATGTCCCCTATCAGCCCCACCCCCCAGCACTGTGGGGCACCCTCCACCAGGCCCCCACTCATGTCCCCCAGCACCCCCACCCCCCAGCACTCTGGGGCACCTGCCACCAGGCCCCCACTCATGTCTCCCTGCACCCCCACCCCCCAGCACTGTGGGGCACCCTCCACCAGGCCCCCACTCATGTCCCCTATCACCTCCACCCCCCAGCCACCATGGGCAGCCTCCACCAGGCCCCCACTCATGTCTCCCACCACTCCCACCCCCCAGCAGTGCAGGGGCAGCCTCCACCAGGCCCCCAATCATGTCCCCCACAACCCCCACCCCCCAGCACTGAGGGGCACCCTCCACCAGGCCCCCACTCATGTCTCCCACCCCCCCAGCAGTGCAGGGGCACCCTCCACCAGGCCCCACTCATGTCCCCTATCACCCCCACCCCAGCCACCATGGGCAGCCTCCACCAGGCCCCCACTCATGTCTCCCACCACCCCCACCCCCCAGCAGTGCAGGGGCAGCCTCCACCAGGCCCCCACTCATGTCCCCTATCACCCCCACCCCCCAGCCACCATGGGCACCCTCCACCAGGCCCCCACTCATGTCTCCCACCCACCCACCCCCCAGCACTGTGGGGCACCCTCCACCAGGCCCCCACCCATGTCTAACACCACCCCCACCCCCCAGCAGTGCAAGAGCAGCCTCCACCAGGCCCCCACTCATGTCTCCCACCACCCCCACCCCCCAGCCACCATGGGCAGCCTCCACCAGGCTCCCACCCATGTCCCCCTGCACCCAGGTCCTCACAATCCCCAATCATGTGCATTATGGTCAGCCTCCACAGCCAAAAGGCCCTACCAAGTAACCCATTCACCCACATGGAAAAGGAAATTACATGTTACACCCCCAATGTTCATAAAGCAAATGAACCCATGTCCGTCACACACAATGGTTGCAATTGAATGGGAAAACACCCAACATGACATGCATGAAACCAATGAGATGATACCACACAGTGAAGTATGAAAACAAAATTATATTAAAAAAAATTGAATGTAAATGAAATGAAACAAACTACAATGTCAATAAAAAAAAGAGAAGCTGCATGTCCTTAAAAAAAATTAAAACTACAAATCCCAATTCAAAAAAATGTTGTCCAAAGTCATAGTAAAAATAAAATCAATCCAAGAGAGAAAAATAAATGCAAAGACCATTGCTCCATGGTGAATAAATAAAAACTAAAAAAATAAAACAATCCAATGAAGAACTATGTACAAAACATCCAAGGGTCCATGAGCCCAACTGAACAAAGGAAACCTACAAAAAACCCTAACTAAAATGCAACTACATACAAAAAGTGGAGCAGTGTCGGTCGACTCCAAATCATAAGAAGAAACAAAGGAAACCTAAATCTAAAGAACGATATACAAAGGCGGCGGGCAAGTCCAGCGGCTCACTCCGTGGTGTTCTGGGCCAGGGCATCATCAAACTCCTCTTCGATGTCCCGGAGGCGGTCCTGTTCCATGGCCCCGAGGGTCCGCAGGGACGACGCCATCTCCTCCTCCAACCCCCTGCGGATTGCCTCGAGGCACTCGGCCCGCCTCAGGGCCCTCCGCATGGAGTTCTCCGCCCTGACCATCGTGAGCCGCGCCTCTTCCACCCGCCGCCGCTCCGCACCTATCTGCTGGCCCAACCGCAGCCACACGGAAGACACTTCCCGTCCTGGGTCCTCCTGCCCTCCGGCCGATGCCTGCCCCTCCGATGTTGATGGCCCTGAGCCATGGTGCCTCCCACGTTGACTCTGCTGCTGCCTCCGACGCAACCGCCTCTGTCAGCACGACGGCATCCAGGCTGATGGAATCCACCGACGCCGTTGTGCACGTGCCCTGCCTGATGATGCCGGCACATCCTCCATCTGCTGGGGTACAGTTGCTGTGGTGTCCACCACTGCTGCACATCCGACTCCCGACTGTGGCAGGGATGGGACCCCCACCAAGCTGGCTGCATTGGTCAGGGCAGGTCCACAGCGGGCCCTGGTGGCATCTGGGCCGGAAGACGGCAAGGAGAACGACCGGCGTATAGCCTCCACAGAGGAGAAGAGGGCCGCCAGATTGGCCGACACATGCAGGAAATCCCCGAACATGGAAGATCCCAATTGGGCCACGTCGGCACGGTGCTCTTCGTGATGACGTGCGTGCTCCTCCCGGGAAGCACGCACGTCATCACGAATTGCACCCGCGTGCATCGCGACCCCAATCAGGACCTTCTCCATACGGCCACGGGTCCCCCTGTCCGCAGGTGGAGGGGAGTCAGGTGACATGGACATCCCCTCTACCTGCGGACGGGCCTGGGACGGGGCATCCCTGCTGGTGCATGGTGGTGCACTCACAGGGTCAGGGACAGTGACATGCACAGGCCCCTCCACGGTGACCTGTGCTGCCTCCTGCCCCTGGACTGCACCACTTGCACCAGCAGGGATGCCCCCACCATTCCCCATGTGCGCCTCAGTGGCGGTCTCCTCCTCCTCTGTGGAAACCACCAACCTGGATGGCTCCTCACCGTCTTCCGCCGTAGCAGGCCCCTGTGGGGGCTCACCCACCCCTTCTGCTGCAGCCGTGGGGGCATCCTTGCCGCCTTGCTCCACAGCGCCGTCTCCGCCCTCTTCTTCACTATCCGCTGCGTAGAGGGAGACATAGAACACAAGCATCAGGGTACTGTACAATGGTCCCCTAGACAGGAAGCAATAGCAGATGAGTACCACTGTCAAAGTACACTTCCATCATGTCCCTCCACAACACATGGGTCAGTCCAGGCAAAACACACACAGTAACAGGCATGGTGCATGCCATGGACATTTCCATACATGTCCAATGGACTCTTGAAACATACAATGATATGGAACTCACATGCATCATGGGTCATGCCTATCACATGCACACACTTCACCTCAGTCACATCCATCTGGCCTCATACACCCCAAACACAGCGGATACAAGGATAACTAGGCTGCATCAGTGAATCTGTACATTGTCACAGACATGTGTCATGCATCCATGGCATTCACAAGTCACAGACACGCAGGTCAGGCACACATACATGGCTACCATATATGTACCAGGCATCAGCACCCATCCCTCACCCCCACCCATGTCCAGGAACAGAGACTGGCATGCTCTCATGTGTAAAATCTGCATAGGGCTCCCCATGTCACATTTAAACACATGCAACAACCATGTGGTTCACACATCACTGGTCACACATGCATTACCATGATGTCCCTGCACACATACATGCGTACATTGCCTATGTCACACATACAGGCAAGTATCAGACAACCAGCACACCGCAGCATGCCCTGTCTCACACAGCAATGCTTGGCCACTTACCGCTCAACTCCAGACGGGTCTCCCTCTCAAGGATCTGGGCGTGGAGCGCTGGGCGTACGCGTTCCAGGACCCTCATCTGGATGGAACTCATGCGGCCCTGGCCCCCCTCCACGAGGCGCCGGGCCTTCACGAGGGTCCTGGACCTCAAGTCCTCCCAGCGCTTCTTGATCTTCTGGACGTTGCGGGTTGGCACCCCCTCCGCGTTGATGGCAACCACACAGTCGGCCCAGATCCTCTCCCGTCCTTCCTTGCTGGCGCGAGACGATCCGAAGAGGGCATCATACTGCCCCAGGACATGCTCCACCAGGACACCAACTTCGGTGGCAGTGAAGCTGGTGCCCCTCTGCCCCTCTGGCCTGTGGTTGCCACTGGTGCCAGATGTCTAAGTGCCCGACATGGCAACCCCAGAGGCAGGAGTGGGTGGGCAACTGGGTCCTGGGGCTGGGCTGTGGAGCGGATGTTATCCCAGTCGGGAGTCTTGTGTTCCAGCAGGGGTGGACACAGCAACTGGACCCCTGCAGATGGCTGATGTGCAGGCACCAGATGGCAGGGCATGGTGGCAGCAGGCAGGCAGGCAGCAGCAGATGGCACGTGGGAGGCTGCTCGGGGCACTGGGGGGCAGTAATTCGGCCTTCTGGGCAGGAGCGTGGTCTTCCGTGTGTTTTCGCGTGGCCAGCTTGATACGGAGTGATTTGGCACGCGAAAATCCTGCACGTCAGCGTGAAATTCGAGGAAAGGCCCTTAGCGCGTAAGCGCGTCAGCACGCATACGCGATTCTATTGGACCAAAGGCCCTCAGCGCGTAAGCGCGTCTGTGACGTGACCCGCACGGGTGTTTCCCTAATAGCACGTGATGACGGAGCACACGTGGAAAGACTGCACGTCAGAGTGTCATCGCGTGTACTCGGACAAAAGTGCGCGTACACGCGATTGGCCTATGTACGTGTATTTTAGGGGTGCGCGGGCACTTACACACGCGATTACATCAGCGCACGTGTATTCTGGGGTGCGCGGGAATTTCCACACGCTATTTGCCTGGGTACGTGGATTTCAGGGGTGCGTGGGAAGTTTCACACGCTCGCCTACAACACGCGCAAAGAAACACGTACGCCAGCAGGAAGCAGGCATAGGTCGACCCGCGACGCATAAAATTGCGCGCAAAAAACTAACAAGCCCAGACGCCAGGATGAATATACCGTTCCTAGCAGCAGTGGCCGTGGGCTACCAAAGGAGGAGGAGGAGGATAGTCAGTGCCAGAATTTTCACACCCAGAACCAGCCTTTTTGGGATGCCTGATGACCAGGTGTATGGGAGGTACAGGTTTCCACCACAAATAATACTGGACCTGGTGAGTGAGTGGGAGGATGGCCTCACATCACCCACCCTGTGCTCCCAAGCACTCAGCCCCCTGGAGAAGGTCCTCAATGTACTGCACTTCTTAGCCACTGGATCATTTCAACGGACAAGTGCCATAGTGGGTGGGGTGTCACAGGCCACGCAGTCACGCTGCCTACACCAGGTCTTGAACATCATCACTGCACGCCCATCAGTCCGCAGGCACATATACCTGCCCAGAACACCTGCAGAAAGGCATGCTGCCGCCCTGGATTTTTACGGTGTGGCACGATTCCCCAAAGTGCTAGGTGCCATCGACTGCACCCATGTGGCTCTACGTCCCCCCAGGGCATCTGAGCTCATCTATAGGAACCGCAAGCACTGGCATTCCATCAACGTGCAGGTAGTATGTAATGCCAAGGGAATCATCACCTCAGTATATGCCAACTATCCCGGGTCCACCCACGACAGCTTCATTTACCGAATGTCCACCCTAAGCCGGGACCTAGAAGTTGGGCGGCATGGCGATACATGGCTGCTTGGTGAGTATGAATGCCACTGCACATGCATGCATGTCAGATACTGAGCAAGGTCACAACCCCACCAATGTTACCCATCACCACCTCCACAGGGGACAGTGCCTACCCTCTCAGCCCCCACATGATGATGCCAATTCGGAACCCCACCACGCCACCTGAGGTAAGATATAACACAGCCCACATTGCAACCCGGGGCATAGTGGAGCGCATATTCGGAGTGCTTAAGTCACGCTTTCGCTCCCTTGACCGTTCTGGCGGGCAGCTGTTATACTCTCCCCCAGTAGTGTGCAGGATCATAGTGGCAGCATGTGTACTGCACAACGTTGCAACACGCCGGGGCCTGGCCGTGGACATGGTGGTGCCCCCACATCCCCAACCACATGCACGCCCGCTGCGCATGGGAGGGGAAAGGGCACGGGGGGAGGCAGCCCGTACACAGCTAGTGGCTAATTACTTCACATAGAAATCACACCCCTGTGGAGAGCACACTGCCCTGGCACATACCATCTGACAATCAATGATGACTCAACCTGACAAAGATCCTGAATGTCTGGAGAATCAACCGTCAAAACCATATCAGCCTGAGAATGTTCACCTGGAAGTGTTACAATGTGTGCATCCCTACCTACACAGACACCACCAATGCAGTTTCGTGAAAAAACACATTCATGCAGCTAAAATGAATACCCACTTGCAAAATGCAACATGAGGACAGTGCCATGTCACCCAACCCATCCCCAGCACCGCCACACGGCACACCATGCCATGTCATGCTATGTGAGGGCAAACAAAGTAATCCCCACAACATGACACAAGTGTCACAAAGTACAGTGTCCCTAATTGAAACTCGCAACTCCTGAAATGCTCACAGTAATGCAGGACCAAGAACACACTTGAGCAGGTATTTAGCAATAACACTTATCAGCTACTGACCCTCAAAACTACCATCAACATGACATTACGAATGTAAGAAATTAGTAGTCTCACCACCTGGAAATGCCTGCACTCCCACCACTTCCAACTGTACAGTGTTGCCGCCATGTAGAGTTGTAGGTGCACTGCTGCCAACATGGACTCCATCTCCAAAGTAGAGGGCCTTGTGTAGACATGAGGAAAGGACCTGCAAATTAGGAGGTAGACATGGATGATGAGTTACACATCTATGCAACATGCAGTTGAGTGTGGTGCCGTGTCCCAGGCCGCAGCTGCCGAGGGGAGGTCAAAGAGGCGGAGGTTGGAGTTGGATTCCTCGGCAGCAGAAGGGGCAGCTGGGACCCCACAGGGCCCAACGGAGGAAGATGGCACGGAGTCATCCAGGTTGGTGGGGGGTTTGGAGGAGGAGGAGGCCGTGCAAGCGACAGAGGCGGGGTCTGGAGGTGGGGATTCCACTGGTGCTAGTGGTGCAGTGCAGGATCAGGGACAAGAGGCAGCACAGGCCACCGCGGAGGTGCCTGTGTGCAATTCTGTCCCTGCTCCTGTCACTGCATTATCTTGCACCAGCGGGGATGCCTACCTCCAGACCCGTTCTCAGGGAGGGGATTGGCTTACAACACCTGGCCTTCCTCTCCCTGTGGATGTGGCTATCCTGCACCAGGTTGAGCCTGTCCAGGGTGGGGTGGCGTTGCGTCAACGGGCCATGCGAGCTGACCTGCAGTCTTTTCATGATGAGTCTGCACGTCTTCTCGCATGGCTCGTTGACCGTGTTGACCCAGTGGGACAGCTCACCAGGGCTGGATTCCTCAGTTTCCTGGACCTTATGCCGACCCCCTCCTCCACAGAACCCCCTATGCCCCAGTCGTCCTCCATGCCATCTTCCCACCCATGTGTCACCTGGGTGCCCTGTGGAGCTGCATCTGACCGTGCGGCCAGGTTGGTGGACAACAGATCCCTGCCACAGTCGGGAGTGGGACGTCCAGCAAGGGTGGCCACATCAACGACTGCACCCCAGCTGGAGGAGGATGTGCAGGCACCATCGGACAGGGCACATGGACAGCAGCAGCTGCAGCAGCAGGAGGCTGTAGGTGGGAGCCACGGTAGCTCGGGGCCTTCAACATCGGAGGGGCAGGCATCAGCCGGAGGGCAGGTGGACCCTGGACGGGAAGTGTCTTCCGTGTGGCAGCGGTTGGGCCACTCCATAGATGCGGAGCGGCGGCGGGTGGAAGAGGCGCGGCTCACGATGGTCAGGGCGGAGAACTCCATGTGGAGGGCCCTGAGGCAGGCCGAGTGCCTCGAGGCAATCCGCAGGGAGTTGGAGGTTAACAGACCCTCTAGGCCATGGAACAGGACCGCCTCCGGGACATAGACGAGGAGTTCGATGATGCCCTGGCCTGGAACACCACTGAGTGAGCCGCTGGACTGGCCCGCCGCCATTGTATATAGTTATCTAGTGATAGGTTTCCTTTATTGTTTATTTTTATTTGGAGTCGACGGACACTGCTCCACCTTTTCTATATAGTTCCATTTTAGGTTTTTTTGTAGGTTTCATTTCGTCTGTTGGGATGATGGACCCTGAATACTTTGTACATAGTTGGACTTTGCATTTGGATATTTTTTTTACTATGAATATTTTTTTCCATGGAGCAATGGTTTTCTATTTCTTTTTTCCCTTCATTTACTTTTTATGGACTGGAACTTTGGAAGACATTTTTTTGGATTATCATTTATTGATTTTAATTTGAAAAGGGACAGCCAGCTTAATTTTCTTTTTGTTTTACTTGTGTATTTTGTTTAATTTTGATTGCCATTACTGTTGTTTTTAATACATTATTTTGATTTTTTCATTCTTCAATGTGTGGTTTCATCTCATTGTTTTCATGCATGTCATGATATGGGTTTTCAGGTTCACTTGCAACCATTGTGTGTGTGTGAGACACATGTGTTCATTTACATTGTTTCCATTGGAGTAGTATCATGGGCGCATGTAATACTTGGTTGTGTCTTTGGGCTGTGGTGGCTGGCCATGAGGCCCATGCTTGAGGATTGTCAGGACCTGTGGGCAGGGGGACATGAGTGGGGGCCAGGTGGAGGGTGCCCCTGCACTGCTGGGGGGTGGGGTTGATAGGGGACATGAGTGGGTGCCTGGTGGAGGCTGCCTCTGGTGGCTGGGGGGTGGGGGTGATAGGGGACATGAGTGGGGGCCTGGTGGAGGCTGCCCCTGCACTGCTGGGTGGTGGGGGTGGTGGGAGACATGAGTGGGGGCCTGGTGGAGTGTGCCCCTCAGTGCTGGGGGGGGGTGGGAGACATGAGCGGGGGCCTGGTGGAGGCTGCCCCTGCACTGCTGGGGGGTGGGGGTGGTGGTAGACATGGGTGGGAGCCTGGTGGAGGCTGCCCATGGTGGCTGGGGGGTGGGGGTGATAGGGGACATGAGTGGGGGCCTGGTGGAGGCTGCCCCTGCACTGCTGGGGGGTGGTGGTGGTGGTAGACATGGGTGGGGGCCTGGTGGAGGCTGCCCATGGTGGCTGGGGGGTGGGGTGGTGGGAGACATGAGTGGGGGCCTGGTGGAGGCTGCCCGTGGTGGCTGGGGGGTGGGGGTGATAGGGGACATGATTGGGGTTCTGGTGGAGGCTGCCCCTGCACTGCTGGGGGGTGGGGGTGATAGGGGACATGAGTGGGTGCCTGGTGGAGGCTGCCCCTGCACTGCTGGGGGGTGGGGGTGGTGGTAGACAAGGGTGGGGGCCTGGTGGAGGCTGCCCATGGTGGCTGGGGGGTCGGGGTTATAGGGGACATGAGTGGGGGCCTGGTGGAGGCTGCCCCTGCACTGCTGGGGGGTGGTGGTGGTGGTAGACATGGGTGGGAGCCTGGTGGAGGCTGCCCATGGTGGCTGGGGGGTGGGGGTGGTGGATGACATGAGTGGGGGCCTGGTGGAGGCTGCCCCTGCACTGATGGGGGGTGGGGGTGATAGGGGACATGAGTGGGTGCCTGGTGGAGGCTGCCCCTGCACTGCTGGGGGGTGGGGGTGGTGGTAGACATGGGTGGGGGCCTGGTGGAGGCTGCCCATGGTGGCTGGGGGGTGGTGGGAGACATGAGTGGGGGCCTGGTGGAGACTGCCCCTGCACTGCTGGGGGGTGGGGGTGATAGGGGACATGAGTGGGTGCCTGGTGGAGGCTGCCCCTGGTGGCTGGGGGGTGGGGGTGATAGGGGACATGAGTGGTGGCCTGGTGGAGGCTGCCCCTGCACTGCTGGGAGGTGGGGGTTGTGGGAGACATGAGTGGGGGCCTGGTGGAGTGTGCCCCTCAGTGCTGGGGGGTAGGGGGTGGGAGACATGAGTGGGGGCCTGGTGGAGGCTGCCCCTGCACTGCTGGGGGGTGGGGGTGGTGGGGTACATGGGCGGGAGCCTGGTGGAGGCTGCCCATGGTGGCTGGGGGGTGGGGGTGGTGGGAGACATGAGTGGGGGCCTGGTGGAGGCTGCCCCTGCACTGCTGGGGGGTGGGGGTGGTGGTAGACATGGGTGGGAGCCTGGTGGAGGCTGCCCATGGTGGCTGGGGGGTGGGGGTGATAGGGGACATGAGTGGGGGCCTGGTGGAGGCTGCCCCTGCACTGCTGGGGGGTGGTGGTGGTGGTAGACATGGGTGGGGGCCTGGTGGAGGCTGCCCATGGTGGCTGGGGGGTGGGGGTGGTGGCAGACATGAGTGGGGGCCTGGTGGAGGCTGCCCATGGTGGCTGGGGGGTGGGGGTGATAGGGGATATGAGTGGGGGCCTGGTGGAGGCTGCCCTTGCACCGCTGGGGCGTGGGGGTGATAGGGGACATGAGTGGGTGCCTGGTGGAGGCTGCCCCTGCACTGTTGGGCTGTGGGGGCGGTGGTAGACATGGGTGGGGGCCTGGTGGAGGCTGCCCATGGTGGCTGGGGGGTGGGGGTGATAGGGGACATGAGTGGGGGCCTGGTGGAGGCTGCCCCTGCACTGCTGGGGGTGGGGGTGGTGGGAGACATGAGTGGGGGCCTGGTGGAGGCTGCCCATGGTGGCTGGGGTGTGGGGTGATAGGGGACATGAGTGGGGGCCTGGTGGAGGATGCCCCTGCACTGCTGGGGGTGGTGGTAGACATGGGTGGGGGCCTGGTGGAGGTTGCCCCACAGTGCTGGGGGGTGGGGTGGGTGGGAGACATGAGTGGGGGCCTGGTGGAGGGTGCCCCTCAGTGCTGGGGGGTGGGGGGTGGGAGACATGAGTGGGGGCCTGGTGAAGGGTGCCCCTCAATGCTGGGGGGTGGGGGTGGGAGACATGAGTGGGGGCCTGGTGGAGGCTGCCCCTGCAATGCTGGGGGGTGGGGTGGTGGTAGACATGGGTGGGAGCCTGGTGGAGGCGGCCCATGGTGGCTGGGGGGTGGGGTGATATGGGACATGAGTGGGGGCCTGGTGGAGGCTGCCCCTGCACTGTTGGGGGGTGGTGGTGGTGGTATACATGGGTGGAGGCCTGGTGGAGGCTGCCCATGGTGGCTGGGGGGTGGGGATGGTGGGAGACATGAGTGGGGGCCTGGTGGAGGCTGCCTCTGCACTGCTGGGGGGTGGGGATGGTGGGAGACATGAGTGGGGGCCTGGTGGAGGCTGACCATGGTGGCTGGGGGTGGGGGTGATAAGGGACATGAGTGGGGGCCTGGTGGAGGCTGCCCCTGCACTGCTGGGGGGTGGGGGTGGTGGTATACATGGGTGGGGGCCTGTTGGAGGATGCCCCACAGTGCTGGGGGGTGGGGTGGGTGGGAAAAATGAGTGGGGGCCTGGTGGAGGGTGCCCCTCAGTGCTGGAGGGGTGGGGGGTGGGAGACATGAGTGGGGGCCTGGTGGAGGGTGCCCCTCAGTGCTGGGGGTGTGGGGGGTGGGAGACATGAGTGGGGGCCTGGTGGAGGCTGCCCCAGCACTGCTGGGGGGTGGGGGTGGTGGTAGACATGGGTGGGAGCCTGGTGGAGGCCACCCATGGAAGCTGGGGGGTGGGAGTGATAGGGGACATGAGTAGGGGCCTGGTGGAGGCTGCCCCTGCACTGCTGGGGGTGGTGGTGGTGGTAGACATGGGCGGGGGCCTGGTGGAGGCTGCCCATGGTGGCTGGGGGGTGGTGGGAGACATGAGTGGGGGCCTGGTGGAGACTGCCCCTGCACTGCTGGGGGGTGGTGGTGATAGGGGACATGAGTGGGTGCCTGGTGGAGGCTTCCCCTGGTGGCTGGGGGGTGGGGGTGATAGGGGACATGAGTGGTGGCCTGGTGGAGGCTGCCCCTGCACTGCTGGGAGGTGGGGGTGGTGGGAGACATGAGTGGGGGCCTGGTGGAGTGTGCCCCTCAGTGCTGGGGGGTAGGGGGTGGGAGACATGAGTGGGGGGCTGGTGGAGGCTGCCCCTGCACTGCTGGGGGGTGGGGGTGGTGGGGTACATGGGCGGGAGCCTGGTGGAGGCTGCCCATGGTGGCTGGGGGGTGGGGGTGGTGGGAGACATGAGTGGGGGCCTGGTGGAGGCTGCCCCTGCACTGCTGGGGGGTGGGGGTGGTGGTAGACATGGGTGGGATCCTGGTGGAGGCTGCCCATGGTGGCTGGGGGGTGGGGGTGATAGGGGACATGAGTGGGGGCCTGGTGGAGGCTGCCCCTGCACTGCTGGGGGGTGGTGGTGGTGGTAGACATGGGTGGGGGCCTGGTGGAGGCTGCCCATGGTGGCTGGGGGGTGGGGGTGGTGGCAGACATGAGTGGGGGCCTGGTGGAGGCTGCCCATGGTGGCTGGGGGGTGGGGGTGATAGGGGACATGAGTGGGGGCCTGGTGGAGGCTGCCCTTGCACCGCTGGGGCGTGGGGGTGATAGGGGACATGAGTGGGTGCCTGGTGGAGGCTGCCCCTGCACTGTTGGGCGGTGGGGGCGGTGGTAGACATGGGTGGGGGCCTGGTGGAGGCTGCCCATGGTGGCTGGGGGGTGGGGGTGATAGGGGACATGAGTGGGGGCCTGGTGGAGGCTGCCCCTGCACTGCTGGGGGTGGGGGTGGTGGGAGACATGAGTGGGGGCCTGGTGGAGGCTGCCCATGGTGGCTGGGGTGTGGGGTGATAGGGGACATGAGTGGAGGCCTGGTGGAGGATGCCCCTGCACTGCTGGGGGGTGGTGGTAGACATGGGTGGGGGCCTGGTGGAGGTTGCCCCACAGTGCTGGGGGGTGGGGTGGGTGGGAGACATGAGTGGGGGCCTGGTGGAGGGTGCCCCTCAGTGCTGGGGGGGTGGGGGGTGGGAGACATGAGTGGGGGCCTGGTGAAGGGTGCCCCTCAATGCTGGGGGGTGGGGGTGGGAGACATGAGTGGGGGCCTGGTGGAGGCTGCCCCTGCACTGCTGGGGGGTGGGGTGGTGGTAGACATGGGTGGGAGCCTGGTGGAGGCGGCCCATGGTGGCTGGGGGATGGGGTTATATGGGACATGAGTGGGGGCCTGGTGGAGGCTGCCCCTGCACTGTTGGGGGGTGGTGGTGGTGGTATACATGGGTGGAGGCCTGGTGGAGGCTGCCCATGGTGGCTGGGGGGTGGGGATGGTGGGAGACATGAGTGGGGGCCTGGTGGAGGCTGCCCCTGCACTGCTGGGGGGTGGGGATGGTGGGAGACATGAGTGGGGGCCTGGTGGAGGCTGACCATGGTGGCTGGGGGTGGGGGTGATAAGGGACATGAGTGGGGGCCTGGTGGAGGCTGCCCCTGCACTGCTGGGGGGTGGGGGTGGTGATATACATGGGTGGGGGCCTGTTGGAGGATGCCCCACAGTGCTGGGGGGTGGGGTGGGTGGGAAAAATGAGTGGGGGCCTGGTGGAGGGTGCCCCTCAGTGCTGGAGGGGTGGGGGGTGGGAGACATGAGTGGGGGCCTGGTGGAGGGTGCCCCTCAGTGCTGGGGGGTGGTGGTGGTGGTAGACATGGGCGGGGGCCTGGAGGAGGCAGCCCATGGTGGTTGGGGGTTCGGGGGTGATAGGGGACATGAGTGGGGGCCTGATGGAGGCTGCCCCTGGTGGCTGGGGGGTGGGGGTGATAGGGGACATGAGCGGGGGCCTGGTGGAGGGTGCCCCATGACTGCTGGGGGGTGAGGGTGCAAGGGGACATGAATGGGGGCCTGGTGGAGGCTGCCCCAGCACTGCTGGGGGGTGGGGGTGATAGGGAACATGAGTGGGTGCCTGGTGGAGGCTGCCCCTGGTGGCTGGGGGGTGGGGGTGATAGGGGACATGAGTGGGGGCCTGGTGGAGGGTGCCCCATGACTGCTGGGGGGTGGGGGTGCAAGGGGACATGAGTGGGGGCCTGGTGGAGGGTGGCCCACAGTGCTGGGGGCTGGGGGTGCAAGGGGACATGAGTGGGGGCCTGGTGGAGGGTGGCCCACAGTGCTGGGGGGTGGGGGTGCTGGGGGACATGAGCAGGTGTGCAGGGTTTCCCCTGTTTTGTGGGCTGCCTGCAGGGGCCGTGGAGGGTGTACAGGGAACACCTGTGAGGACCCACCCAGCCTAATCGCGTGTGTAACTTTCCGCGCACCCCTGTAATACACATACCCAGCCAAATCGCGTGTGATAATTCCCGCGCACCCCTGTAATACACGTACCCGGCCAAATCGCATGTGATAATTCCCGCGCACCCCTGTAATGCACGTACCCAGCCAAATCGCGTGTGATAATTCCCGCGTACCCCTGTAATACACGTACCCTGGCTAATCGCGTGTAAAACTTCCCGCGTACCCCTGTAATACACGTACCCAGCCAAGTCGCGTGTGATAATTCCCGCATACCCCTGTAATACACGTACCCTGGCTAATCGTGTGTAAAACTTCCTGCGTACCCCTGTAATACACGTACCCTGGCTAATTGCGTGTAAAACTTCCCGCGTACCCCTGATATAAACGTTACCCGCTTTGCGTTCCTTGTTTGGCAGCCCTGTAAACTGGTCCAGGGTTAGCGCAGCCCTTTGCAATGATTTAGCGATTTTGATGGCTTTTCCTTGCGCAAGGGCATTCTTGGGGGCATTACTGGCGCTGCTGCAGGGTCGCTGCGATACTCTGCGCCACGGCTGGTTTGGGAGCCTAAAATCCATGAACACGCTGTGCGCAGAAATCGGTTTTAGCGCATGCGTCTGGCGCAGACAATCGCACGCGGACACTCTGCGCCAGCCGCTTGCGACACTTTTCTGCGAAATTCTATGAATTACCCTGTTAATTTGAAGAGTATGTTTCATGGTCTCCATTTTGGAATAGTCACAAATGCTCAACAGTCGTATAGCCGGTCACTGACTTGTGTAGAAAGCGTGAAGCTACAAACACAGATTACATGGATACTGAAGGCTGCAATTCAGCAAACAGACACTATTTTTCACAGACTGCATTTTTTGAAATGATCACACACGCCTTATTAGCAGCTGTTTTGTGCAGAGAAGGTCACACTGTATGCTTGGCAGTGAACAAAATATCCAGTGGTTTGGCTCTATTTGACCTAAAATATTTGACCTAATCACATTTGATCGAATTTATTTGACCTTTTTTTCTGTCTAAAATGTGTGGGGAGACCTCCGCAACCCCTTACCCACTTCCCTTTAACCTAATCTTTACCCTTACTCTCCCCCATATATATTTTTAATTCAATTTGACCGAAAAAAAAGTCAATATAAAATCGATCAAATGTTTTAGGTCAAATGTTTTTAGGTCAATTATGCTAATACCATACCAGCAGATGTCCTCTCAATGGATACCAAAGAGGGGTTTACAGCTAAAATTGTGATGTAGACTGCAGTTTGCCAAACAACCAGTGGCCTCGAAGTGGATATCAGTTAACATTGTGATGTAAGACTACAGTTCAGCAGCCAACAAATATCATCACAGTGGACAATCAGAATTCTCTGCAGCAGACTCTGCATAAGATGACTGTCTGTCCCAGTGCCCTTTAACAGTGATTTTGATGCATGTGAAAGGCTCTTTAGAAAACACCTCTCCAATCCTAGCCGACAGAGACTAGCAAAGCAAATGCTCCTTGTAGTGTGTGCCAGTTTCTACTGAGCAAAGTTAAATAAGGGAGAGTTCAGTGAGTTCACCATTGTCTCTAAGTTTTTGACCTTTAAATACACCACAAGCTCCTGGGATCCGGCCACTGGTATACTATGGAGCTGGGAGTTTGAGCTCATTGCATGTGCTTCGGTAAGCTTAGGCGAACTGATATTGCAGCTCTGGTAGAGGGACTTGGTCAATGAGGAGATACCTTATAGGGAACTGAATGGATTAAGGAATTTGGTGAGGGCTGACGGACATACGCCGTCAGAAGATACAAGATGGAAATGAGGCACTGCAAGAGAATTAATGGGGCCCAAGACGGTGTGAGGCGAAATTCCTGTGTGCTTGATGATCTCCCAAGTCAAAAGAACCACCTTTCCCAGATGCATCTTGCTTGGAAAGCCTTTCTCCCCACAGAGATGCCTACACCTATCGTTCGCGCCTCATTGCTTATCCCAGTTCTACCATAGCCATGCAAGGCAGTGATCATATTCAGGACTGCTTCAAAGACCTTGCAACAAACCCTGCAGAAATCACTACATGTATTCAACAATCCCAAGAATAACATGAGATTGATTAACAGTTTCTGAGTGAGTGCTTCGCATGGCATGTAACTTCTGTTGTACGTCTGCGGGTTCATGTAAGTGCTATGTGCGGCAAAGCTGTGAGAGATCTGGAGACCAGGGGGGTTGAATCTTTGGAGGGCGATAACATGAAGGCTGTTGAGTTGGGTGGTGACAGCTCAATTGACCTTTTAAAATTGTGTTTCCTTATGGTAGTTTGGTGCTGGCAGGCAGTGGTGTTGCTAGGTGGGGGGGGGGGGCTTAAGGGGCTATAGCCGTGGGTCTTTTAGTTGTAGCCCTGGATAGAAGCTCAGTGGTTACAACCAAAAGGTTAGCTAGTCCCGAGTCCCGACAGTCCCGACATTAGCTTAGCCCAGATCTTTTACAAACCTTGCAACACCCCTGCTGGCAGTCAAAATACAGTAATGTGTGGACAGGGAACGATGTGGCTACACCAGAGCGCAGAGTGGGCTTTGCTGTCAGAAAGGTAGAAATGCTGAAAATGGCCAAATACCTGCATGCCTCAAAGCAGCACCTATGAACACTATGGAGCTCATCTGAAACTCAGCAGGGAAAATCTTCAAATCACAAGAGCAACATGTCCCAAACAAATTCTATTTAATGATGAATATTATCTAGAATCGTACCTAACATACGAATGCCATAGCAATATATGAAGCAACAGCTCTAATTAAATAGCAATGCTGTGACACTTCAGCTTATATGTGTTTATGATGGCAGCACTTGCTATGCCATTATGCAATTTTGCAATTGACATATTAGGACTATACCAGGCATGTTATGTTAAGTATTTTTTTAAACTCTGCCACTCACCATCGCAGTGGTCCAAGAGTGCAGAGGCTCCTCCGGAATGTTGTGTATGGTGCCACCACAAGGCGTATCCAGACCAGTTATAGCCAGCATAAGATGGCAACACCCATATATAGGAGGCTAGACTTGGAATAGTATAGCAGCACCAGTAAATGTGGGGTGGTAGTAAGGATATGGTAGGGTGGCAGCAGGAAAGTAATTTCACCAAAATGCCAGGGGTAGCAGAAGTGACATCACATGACCCTAGACCTCTGGTGATATCACAGGAAGTGATGTAATAAATTACTGTGAATGCAAGCAGACCTCCAAGGCCAAATAATAATGATGTATTATTATAAAGCACTTACGCTTAAGCACTCTATATGGAACAAATATATATACATCATCACCAAACCTATGTTGGTACTAATTTATCAACCTCAGAGGGATGACAGGATGAGTTAAGGTGTTTAGGAACAGACTAAATCAGTGACTCACCCCTGACGTGTGCCTGAAATAAAATTTTAATAAGTTTAGCAATTATTGTATATAATTTCAGAAAGAGAAATTATGTGTTATTCCTATTCTTTCCTATTTAGGGTCACTGCTCAAAGAGTTACCCTTTTGCAACCCCCTGTTTTTTTCTGTCTGCTTTGTTTTTAGGAGGCCTGAACAAGAAAGTCAGCCACTCCAGAAACAAAGAACCACATGGAGCCAGCCCCAGCCAGCCCAGGAGCTTACATTTAAAAAAGTAATAATTAGGGTTTTAAAAATATATATTTTTAGGGGTAGCAAGGAGACCACAGGGGTAGCAAGGGAAGTAGAATAAGATGATACCTTTCATCAGCAATTAATAAACGCCTGACAGGTGGACACGCCCTGTGACCCCGGAGGTCCCTCCCTAGCGGAAGTCCCAGTCCAGATGTGACATCATGCGGGTGAGCCGGAAGGCCCGCCCTAGCGGAAAGCCTATCCCAGAAGTGATGTAGTGGTGTTTAACCGGAACTTAGGCCTTAGCGGCTGTGTTTCCCCAGCTGTGACATCATATGTGCTAGCTGTGAGGACCCCGCAAACCATGTAGTCTCTAGGGCCCGCACCGGGGTTCCCCCTGAAGTCCAAACATGATGGGTGACCTATTCCGGAAGTGACCTAGTGTACTTCGCCTGAAAGACTCACCTCTTTGAGGTTATGGGAATGTGGGTTGACCATGCTACCCCGGATGTCATCACAAAGACCCAGAAGTGTGTCACAGTACTTGCACTGGGGGCACTTGAAGGTGATATCTGAGTGGGGGCATCTTTAGAGGTGTGGCATGAAGGGTGTATATATACAGATGCTGCTTGGGAGAGCGGTACACGAAATTATGAAGCGCTACAGCTGCGTCTCTAAGAATAATCCAGGGGCCGATGATTTGAACACCATTCAAAATTACTACAGCTCTGAAAGTCCACCAGCAACAATGCTAACCACTCATGGGGAGCCTGATTACGGCACTGCTGTGGATAAGCTGTGTGAACACCTTGATGTGATAACTTTTGATGACATGTCACAGGCTGTTTCCCCTATCAAGGCTTCTGATGAATGTGGGGATGGTGTAGTCGATGCTGCTATAGCGGTGGCCAACTAGACAGATGCAGACTTCGTAGATATGGAAGAGTCTACTAAGTCTCTTAAAGAGCCCCTGTATGAGGACCTGGGTGTTTCAGAGGAGCTGTTTCCAGAGGCAGCCATGACGTTCAGATAAAGACAAGTTGTTATGGACGTCGCTAGCACCTGTGAGATGGAAGATGTTGGTTCTGAAATGTGCATTATAGTATGTAATAAAGTATGTCTATGTATGTCTGTGTGTGTGGGTGTGTGATTGTATGTGTTTCTGTGTTTTTGGTAAGCAACTCACATAGCTAGAAGCCATGCCTATGTGGCACTTTGTCCTCCATTTCCTACACCAGGTTAATGTTCCATACAGCTGTTTCTTTGGACCATTGTAAAGAGCAGCATGCATTCTTTGAGCAGAGGTGTGCATCACACGACATCGGCATAATAATGAAGTGTTGCATCCTACAAAATGTGTAGGACAGTTCCCGGACAACTGTGTACTACCAAGCATTCCAGCAAGTTAGGGAAGCAAGTTGATGGTGTTTGGTCCACAAGGATGCGTGTGTGCAATCACACCTGGTGCATCATGCTGTTGGTGTTAAGGACATGGGTTTATGAGAGGGTTGGCTTTGTGGTGACTAAAGGCATTTTGCGGAAGTTGTGGAAATAGCCTTATTCATAGAAGATGAGATCGGTCAGGCATTTTAACAGCCGCGGTATGTCCATGCACATTGCACTACATGGAACCATGTTATTCAAGGTGTCAATAATGAAGCAGCATGCTGGATGGTTGCCATCTTGCACTAATAGGAGGTGAGCACCGGCCGGCAGGTCAGACAGAAAGGGAACCTGGGCCTTAAGATCCATGGTGCTATTCTCCTCTGCTGTACAAGCTGGACCTACAATGTCACTATTTGTTTGTTTTCCTCAACCCCCAACAGTGCTGCAATGAGGCATTTGAGTAGTTCGCCCATCCCAATGTAAAAGAGTGCTGCTGTATTGTAGATGCAATATTGGATGGCGTGCGATGATGCCTACATTTTGTAGTCCTCTAGGGGCTATTCCCCTTTTATAGTAATACAGCCTCTGCTTACAGGGGAAGTGTTTCTGGAGGACCATAGAATGTTTCTGGAGTTTACTCTGCATTTTGAATAGGACATTTCATTTTCTGTGTACACATGCCATTTCCACATGAGTATTTGTTTCCAAGTAGCTGCAGTAATTCTGGTCCAGGGTGGGTCAACATGGTGGTCTATCACTCATGCAGAAGGTCCGCAGGAAGACATACCCTGGCTGTCTGAATAAGAGGCTGTAGCAAATGTCCATGTAAAGCCACTTTGCATGGACATTTCTCTCCTGTGTTGCCCTCAAGGAGTGTCATTAAATTCACCACTTTCCCATGAAACATCACTTTCCCATGTAACATAATCATCCATGGGAATAGCGCACAATCTCAATGGAGGATTGTGTATTGTGGAAGACTTCAAGCATATGTTGTTATAAGGATACACATTGGGATATCTTCGGAGCATCACATATAATTGCATTTTAACGGTCATTGTAAGTGTGACTCCCTGTCATACTTATGCCGCCCTCGTGGTAACTTCCTCACACTGTCCAACCACTTCCATTTCACAGCAATCATCCCATCAACCAATATCAACCAATGGTAGAAGTGTACCAAAAAAAGTAGTGGCGCTGTGACCTCGGAAAGGGACAGAGTAGGCGGGAAGGGATCAACGTGCAACATATTTTTCAAGGGTTGCAGCCATGCTCATTGACAGACAATTAAGTTGAAACAAACCTGATTTTAGCTGTAACTGCTATCGCGTGTTAAAGTGGAGAAGTGTGATAAAGGTGGTGGAACTGTTAACAGTAAAAAAGCAAAGTAGTGGAACCGTTCCTGCTCACTTCGACCACTGATATCAACGTTGGTATGTAGCTCATGGTTCCATTTTAAAAGGAAAATGCAGACCTAAGCATGCTTTATATGGCAAACCCATGATGATACTATGATGTTTAGCATCCTTACTCCATTACAGATATCCTTCAAAGGCTTTTCAAGCATGGCCAAGGCTCTATGCGGATTGTAACCAATGCCTTTATTTGTGGGAGGTTGAATCTTTTTTTAAAGATATGAAAGAGCATTTCTGAAAGTGAATACACCTCAGATAATGCGATCTATTAACGCTTACCGTATAAGAGGTTAGTAGCAGCAAAAACACTTACAGAAAGCTCATTATCCCTACATTGTAATGTGCCAGCCATTGTATCTGGTTATTAAACGTGTGTGCTTAAACGTCTGAGTCATGGTCCCAGATCTATTGAAAGCACTTGATGACATGGAAACTAATCAAGGTAGAGCTTGTTAGATATGCCGTCAATTAGTGAGAGTGCGGGGGTCAACGCAAGAAGAAGGATGGCAGTGCAGTGCGAGATATTTGTGTGAAGGGGGTGATGGATTCAAGCGCCCTCCCGTAGTATACACTTAATGCATTGTAGTATAATGTGATGAAGACTTAATGCACTCTTGATGAGCACAGAGTACCTTAATACCTTGCAGATGAGTTGCAAATGTTCAAGGCGAACTTTGACAATTGGAAAAGCGAGCACAAGTGTCACTTCTCAGCAACAGGAAGAATTATTTGTGCTTAATTTGTAAAAAGGTGCCTTGTCGTGCTCAACAAAAAAGTTGTGATGGCAAAAACCTTTTGATACAAATTCCTGTTTTGGTTCCTAATTAATATTAAGAAATAGTTTTAATAATTCTGTGGTCAAAATAAAAACACAATTCCACACAGAATTATTTTTTATGCCACTAACGCTGGGCAAATGGCCACTGAATTCAAATTTAAATTCGAATTCGAATTTTGCGTCTGGATTTCGGGGTGGGCAAGACATTTTTAGATATTAAATTGCACCGAAAAAAGACGATGCGAGCCTCAGAAGTAACAGATTTTTCCTTTGGGTAAATACTGCTTATAACTGGTACACTCTAGGCCCGATTCTCGAAGAAATCCATGTGTGCATGGAATGTGTGTTCGGCAATACCAGAGGCCACACGCAAATTGTACTGTGGTGATTGACTAATAGTCGCATGAGTGACAGCAGCAGTTTGAGCTTTTGTATGAGCAGATTTACGGGGGTCACCAAAAAAGAACAAATCACCAGGGTCAAGTCCCTGGAAGTTCCACTTTACATGGGAAGGCATACACATGTGAATGTGTACCAATGTTAGCTGTAAGTGCTGTCAAACTGGAGGGAAAGATTCTGCGGGTCAAATGTTTTAAAAAGTTATATTTGGGGGCGTTGTTAGCATGGACCACCAGAAAGAGGAGCTCTGCATGGCTACTGAGCAGCATCAGATACCCCAAACATTTTGCCAGTCCCCCTTAACAGTCTCTTATAGTGTATCCACCATTGCACAGAAGACAGCTAACTCCCACAACTGCACACTCCATATTCCAGCTGTCAACATGTCACTAGTTCGCACACATACGGTCCCATAATCCCAAGACAAATACACATTTCTCCCTCCATTACTGTAAAAACAAACAGAAGAAGGAAATATCAGAAATGGCCAGCACCTCACAACCCTGTGTTCCAAGAAGACAACACGCCCCAAACACCTACCTAGAAAGTGGCCAACAAAGCAGGACTCTGCCCAGGATCCTGAAAAAGACATAAAACACAGATACCAGACCAGGACCCACAAACAGTGGCAAACACCAAATCACAATAATCACCAAGAAAATGTGAAACAACCAAAAGTAACACACATTCTGGTGTGAAAATAACAAGATGGAAAAAACACCCCACATGAAAGCTACTCTCCAAAACAAACACGCTCCCAAAAAGAATACCACAAGGTGAGCTGCCCCCAACTAAAACTTCACATACTGACACCAAGCACCAACTCCACTCCCTCCTAAACCTAACAAACCCAAAAGCAACAGAAATGGTGCCCACCAAAACAACTAAAGAACCACAACCAAAGCTGACACAACTACCCAAGGGGAACAACTGACCACATCCGAGCACAAACTTTGCTCTCCCTGAGCAAATGAACCAACGAAAACAAACCTAACCACCCAAAAAGAATGTTGCCTCCTTCTGCTTTGGGACTGCCACTCCCCAAACCTCAACCGTGCCACGTTTGAGCACAAACACTGCTCGCCGAGAGCAACCAAACAGCAAACCCTGTACCCGTGCAAGATCACTCCAAAAGAAAACAAACACACAACCATTGCCTGAAAACCAACATCCTCAATCCAGGGCAGAAAAATATGCATAACGGCGGAGCAGAAATGCAAACACAGGGCAAACAAAATGCCTTACCCATCACCAGTAACACTGAAGCGTATGAATTGGACAGATGACCCCCAAACACCTATGAGAAGTGGAGAGGGGCTGGTAGGCATGTTGTGGACATTTGTTTGGAGTTTGGTGGAGTGCAAATACAATTTTAAATCCATTGTTTTTGCGAATAGCTGTGACTATCAGCAAACGAACATGAAGGGCTGTTGTATAACCATGTGTATAAATAGCATGTGCATAGGCGTAAATACTTTTCGTCATTTAATTGTTTTTACCGGTAGACACAGTTATATTTGTAGCCGCGCCTAGAAACATACATTTTCTGTACAATAATCATACTGTTAAGTGGATGATACTGTACAGAAGTTTACTTGTGTTTCTTATTTGATCTGGTTAGGTGTACTCTTATTTTATTTGAAGTGTTGAAGGCCGGCTTAGTTTGATTTTGGGATTGCCAAAAAATATTTGTTTAGACCCGGATCCAAAGCAAGATCTGCAGGCGCATCTGATAGCCAAAGCTATAAAAGATGCTGGATGGGGGGAAAATAAATTTCTGTGAGTTACATTGTTTGTTATTGGTTGTTGGTTATGTTCTATTTCTGTAGCTGTCTGTGAAAGGTTGTGGGGAAAATGTGTCATACATTTTAGTAATTCTATTAGTATGACGATGTCTTTTTTATATTCATTTTGTAAAGTATACAAGCCACCATTTTCTGCAGTTTTATCCTTTTGATTCCATAACTCTCACTGTTCACATTGCAGGAGTGTGGGTGATGGGAAAGTAAGTGTTAGTAAATTTTTAAATTTCTGAAGGTTTAGTTGCAGTTTTGTGTGTGTTAGTTATATATACACCACTAGTATCAGTTGGTCATCCTGTTTTTGTTTCTTTGCTTTGATTGTGTGGCAAGTATTTAATATATTTTTAAGTTTTAGAAATATGGACTTTTAAAATTAGATTTGGAAATTAATGACATTTACATGCAGGGATTTATCGTTTGTATTTATGTTAGTGAGGTCGAAGGTTAATTTGATTGTACTTATGTAATTTGAATTCTATTTCAGGTATGTAGTACTCTTAGGTCTTTTGAGTGTTTTGTGAGGTAGTTGAAATGATGGTGGTTGTAATTAATTTGTTGTATTTTTTGTATTTTTTATTTTATTGTAGCTGTATCGATCTCATCATCCCAGTGGACGCACACTGGCTGTTGTACAGTGAACTTCCCTGAAAGGTCAACCTATATTCAAAATATAGTGGTACGGTTCTAGATGGAAGGAGCACATGTGTAGACTGTTCATGAAAAGCTTCCTTTGCGATCTTTCTACAGCACATTGGTAGACTGTTCATAAAAAGCTTCCTTTGCGATCTTTCTAGCATTTCGGATGATTCTTTAAATGCAGTGCTGCAGGTGTTTTAAGACACTGGCTGTTGGTGGCAGCACCTTCAATGTGTGGTGGTTGATTTTGTACAACTACCACTCATAGCTGTCATGAATCGCCACTTTCGCCCCCAATGGACCTCATGGTCCATAATGCACCGCAACATCGGGTCAATAATCCTTCTAACATGGCCACCTGCACAGGAACGCTGCTCTCTAGCATTTACACTGGACGCTCTGCCTTCTAGAAAATAGGCACGCCCCAGCGGCTCTGCGCGTCTCAACGCTACTGTTCCGTGTTGTTAGAGATTGCTATCGTTACTGCTCCTTTTTCGTCAGTGCCCTTTCCAGTTTCTTCTGTCCTTCCCTTCCAGGCTGTCCCCCTTGAACTGCTCTCGCAATTATTTGGCTCTTTCTTCCTTCCATCACGCACCGCGTCCTGTGATCCCATGCTATCGGGTTTCCCTGCTTGCTCCGAACTCTGAATCTACGCTCCTATTCCTTTCCTGGATTCCGCCGAATTGCTCCCTTCCTGGATCCTGAACTCTACCCTGCTTCCTGTGGTAGACAGCGAATCTTACACTGGAGCCAGACGCAGAGGATACGCACCCTTACCTGTACAAGCCCAGAACAACCAGGAAGAAGGAAAGATCTCCCAAGCAGACTCAACCCAGAGAAAAAACAGGTGAGAAAAAGGGCTGAGTGTGACAATAGCTCCTATGATGAGGGAAGATGACAGGTAAGTCAAAGATGGTGATGTTGTTGCACTGGTGGATGGAGGGGCTGCAGATGGAATATCGGAAGGCGCATGTTGTAGAGTTTTGTCGCATAATGTGCAAAGTACCTCATCTGCATATTTCTGGAAGTGCTCTTTGATTTTAAAGAAGTGCCAACTGTCAGCAGTTGTTTTAATCCTAGTTGTATTTAAGTATGATGCGTACATTATAAAATGTCATTATCTACTTATCATGTGTGTAGGTGACGAAACAAAGGACACACACAGATTTTATAAGAAGTATGGAAATGACATGTGTTAGGGTATTAGTGTAGATTTTGCTAAGTGCTATTATGTTTACATTCAAAGGTTTATATGGTCTTCCTAATGATTGAAATATATGTCTAACTATACTTTAAAAAGATTAATACTCAAAATAATGTTACACTGTTGACATGTCTTCATTTATTTATTTGTTAAACTGCAGACATAGTTAGGTTGCCTGTCTTAGTTTCCTGGTTAAGGTTGCATAAATTAATCTGTGAATTTGTCATCATTTAATATTAAATAATGTTTGACCAGTATTTTAACATATCTTCATTGTGGTGAAATGGCTTTATTGGTGTACAAACCGTTGATGTTGTGGGCAAATCTTTTTAGAATTTGCTAATGCAAAACCCAGTTTGTAGTTCCCTAAATGGTTAATATAGTTGAAGTGATAATACTGCATTATTTTCCTATTTTGCACTGTAGCACCTCTTAGTTTTGAAAGTGTTATTTTCTGAAAGGTGTTTTTTGTTACAATGTTTATTTTATAAAAATGTTTACTTTTTTATTTTACATGTTATTATATACATACACATGTTGAAAGTGAGATAGTGTATAATTTGTATATGTATATATAATTATAACTTTTATTTATTTATGTATTTAAAAACAATATGGTTAAACAGTTAAAATAACTGAAGATAGTTTTGTTTCTTTCTGATGATAATTTTTTTCCCTCTATAATATGATTAATGAATACAACCTGGTAATGGTTGTGTAATGGGAATACAATGAGTATTCAGTTGGTATCATTATGAAGAAACTACATTTCATTTTGTTTCAGAGTTACTAATATGGAAGAAAGAAGAGAACATTAATAAAGGTATGTGGTAAGTTATTTGATCAATACGATATATACACCTATAAAGTACATATGTACAGACATAGAGTCATATATTTTTTCTTATAATATTTTTTATAGCCGCAGCTGTAGCATCAGTCAATGATTTGCAGGATTTTGCTTACGTGGCTAAAGCGAGCAACAACTGGGATGATTTTATTCGCAGCTAAACTGCTTTACCTGTTAGCAATAAAAACAATTGGAGGATTTTTATTACTGCAACTGCATAAAATAAATGACAATAGATATTGTAATATATTTTTGCAGTCAGTGTTCACTTTTACCTATTTTTGTAACATTAAACTGGCCTTTAAATGGGGCCTGGTGGAGGCTGCCCCTGCACTGCTGGGGGGTGGGGGTGGTGGGAGACATGAGCGGGGGCCTGGTGGAGGCTGCCCATGGTGGCTGGGGGGTGGGGGTGATAAGGGACATGAGTGGGGGCCTGGTGGAGGCTGCCCCTGCACTGCTGGGGGGTGGGGGTGGTGGTAGACATGGGTGGGGGCCTTTTGGAGGATGCCCCACAGTGCTGGGGGTGGGGTGGGTGGGAAACATGAGTGGGGGCCTGGTGGAGGGTGCCCCTCAGTGCTGGGGGGGTGGGGCGTGGGAGACATGAGTGGGGGCCTGGTGGAGGGTGCCCCTCAGTGCTGGGGGGTTGGGGGGTGGGAGACATGAGTGGGGGCCTGGTGGAGGCTGCCCCAGCACTGCTGGGGGGTGGGGGTGGTGGTAGACATGGGTGGGAGCCTGGTGGAGGCCACCCATGGTAGCTGGGGGGTGGGAGTGATAGGGGACATAAGTAGGGGCCTGGTGGAGGCTGCCCCTGCACTGCTGGGGGGTGGTGGTAGACATGGGCGGGGGCCCGGTGGAGGCTGCCCATGGTGGTTGGGGGGTCGGGGGTGATAGGGGACATGAGTGGGGGCCTGATGGAGGCTGCCCCTGGTGGCTGGGGGTGGGGGTGATAGGGGACATTAGTGGGGGCCTGTTGGAGAATGCCCCTGCACTGCTGGGTGGTGGGGGTGGTGGGAGACATGAGTGGGGGCCTGGTGGAGTGTGCCCCTCAGTGCTGGGGAGGTGGGGGGTGGGAGACATGAGTGGGGGCCTGGTGGAGGCTGCCCTGCACTGCTGAGGGGTGGGGGTGGTGGTAGACATGGGTGGGAGCCTGGTGGAGGCTGCCCATGGTGGCTGGGGGGTGGGGGTGGTGGGAGACATGAGTGGGGGCCTGGTGGAGGCTGCCCCTGCACTGCTGGGGGTGGGGGTGATAGGGGACATGAGTGGGGGCCTGGTGGAGGGTGCCCCATGACTGCTGGGGGTGGGGGTGCAAGGGGACATGAGTGGGGGCCTGGTGGAGGCTGCCCCAGCACTCCTGGGGGGTGGGGGTGATAGGGGACATGAGTGGGTGCCTGGTGGAGGCTGCCCCTGGTGGCTGGGGGGTGGGGGTGATAGGGGACATGAGTGGGGGCCTGGTGGAGGGTGCCCCATGACTGCTGGGGGTTGGGTGTGCAAGGGGACATGAGTGGGGGCCTGGTGGAGGGTGGCCCACAGTGCTGGGGGCTGGGGGTGCAAGGGGACATGAGTGGGGGCCTGGTGGAGGGTGCCCCATGACTGGTGGGGGGTGGGGGTGCAAGGGGACATGAGTGGGGGCCTGGTGGAGGCTGCCCCAGCACTGCTGGGGGGTGGGGGTGATAGGGGACATGAGTGGGTGCCTGGTGGAGGCTGCCCCTGGTGGCTGGGGGGTGGGGGTGATAGGGGACATGAGTGGGGGCCTGGTGGAGGGTGCCCCATGACTGCTGGGGGGTGGGGGTGCAAGGGGACATGAGTGGGGGCCTGGTGGAGGGTGGCCCACAGTGCTGGGGGCTGGGGGTGCAAGGGGACATGAGTGGGGGCCTGGTGGAGGGTGGCCCACAGTGCTGGTGGATGGGGGTGCTGGGGGACATGAGCAGGTGTGCAGGGATTCCCCTGTTTTGTGGGCTGCCTGCAGGGGCCGTGAAGGGTGTACAGGGAACACTTGTGAGGACCCACCCAGCCTAATCGCGTGTGTAACTTCCCGCGCACCCCTGTAATACACGTACCCGGCCAAATCGCATGTGATAATTCCCGCGCACCCCTGTAATACACGTACCCAGCCAAATTGCGTGTGATAATTCCCGTGTACCCCTGTAATACACGCACCCTGGCTAATCGCGTGTTAAACTTCCCGCGTACCCCTGTAATACACGTACCCTGGCTAATCGCGTGTAAAACTTCCCGTGTACCCCTGATATAAACGTTACCCGCTTTGCGTTCCTTGTTTGGCAGCCCTGTAAACTGGTCCAGGGTTAGCGCAGCCCTTTGCAATGATTTAGCGATTTTGATGGCTTTTCCTTGCGCGAGGGCGTTCTTGGGGGCATTACTGGCGCTGCTGCAGGGTCGCTGCGATACTCTGCGCCACGGCTGGTTTGGGAGCCTAAAATCCATGAACACGCTGTGCGCAGAAATCGGTTTTAGCGCATGCGCCTGGCGCAGACAATCGCACGCGGACACTCTGCGCCAGCCGCTTGCGACACTTTTCTGCGAAATTCTATGAATTACCCTGTTAATTTGAAGAGTATGTTTCATGGTCTCCATTTTGGAATAGTCACAAATGCTCAACAGTCGTATAGCCGGCCACTGACTTGTGTAGAAAGCGTGAAGCTACAAACACAGATTACATGGATACAGAAGGCTGCAATTCAGTAAACAGACACTATTTTTCAGACTGCATTTTTTGAAATGATCACACACGCCTTATTAGCAGCTGTTTTGTGCAGAGAAGGTCACACTGTATGCTTGGCAGAGAACAAAATATCCAGTGGTTTGGCTCTATTTGACCTAAAATATTTAACCTAATCACATTTGATCGAATTTATTTGACCTTTTTTTCTGTCTAAAATGTGTGGGGAGACCTCCGCAACCCCTTACCCACTTCCCTTCAACCTAATCTTTACCCTTACTCTCCCCCATATATATTTTTAATTCAATTTGACCGAAAAAAAAGTCAATATAAAATCGATCAAATGTTTTAGGTCAAATGTTTTTAGGTCAATTATGCTGATACTATACCAGCAGATGTCCTCTTAATGGATACCAAAGAGGGGCTTACAGCTAAAATTGTGATGTAGACTGCAGTTTGCCAAACAACCAACCAGTGGCCTCGAAGTGGATATCAGTTAACATTGTGATGTAAGACTACAGTTCAGCAGCCAACAAATATCATCACAGTGGACAATCAGAATTCTCTGCAGCAGACTCTGCATAAGATGACTGTCTGTCCCAGTGCCCATTAGCAGTGATTTTGATGCCTGTGAAAGGCTCTTTAGAAAACACCTCTCCAATCCTAGCCGACAGAGGCTAGCAAAGCAAATGCTCCTTGTAGTGTGTGCCAGTTTCTACTGAGCAAAGTTAAATAAGGGAGAGTTCAGTGAGTTCACCATTGTCTCTAAGTTTTTGACCTTTAAATACACCACAAGCTCCTGGGATCCGGCCACTGGTATACTATGGAGCTGGGAGTTTGAGCTCATTGCATGTGCTTCGGTAAGCTTAGGCGAACTGATATTGCAGCTCTGGTAGAGGGACTTGGTCAATGAGGAGATACCTTATAGGGAACTGAATGGATTAAGGAATTTGGTGAGGGCTGACGGACATACGCGGTCAGAAGATACAAGATGGAAATGTGGCACTGCAAGAGAATTAATGGGGCCCAAGACGGTGTGAGGCGAAATTCCTGTGTGCTTGATGATCTCCCAAGTCAAAAGAACCACCTTTCCCAGATGCATCTTGCTTGGAAAGCCTTTCTCCCCACAGAGATGCCTACACCTATCGTTCGCGCCTCATTGCTTATCCCAGTTCTACCATAGCCATGCAAGGCAGTGATCATATTCAGGACTGCTTCAAAGACCTTGCAACAAACCCTGCAGAAATCACTACATGTATTCAACAATCCCAAGAATAACATGAGATTGATTAACAGTTTCTGAGTGAGTGCTTCGCATGGCATGTAACTTCTGTTGTACGTCTGCGGGTTCATGTAAGTGCTATGTGCGGCAAAGCTGTGAGAGATCTGGAGACCAGGGGGGTTGAATCTTTGGAGGGCGATAACATGAAGGCTGTTGAGTTGGGTGGTGACAGCTCAATTGACCTTTTAAAATTGTGTTTCCATATGGTAGTTTGGTGCTGGCAGGCAGTGACGTTGCTAGGTGGGGGGGGGGCTTAAGGGGCTATAGCCTTGGGTCTTTTAGTTGTAGCCCTGGATAGAAGCTCAGTGGTTACAACCAAAAGGTTAGCTAGTCCCGAGTCCCGACAGTCCCGACATTAGCTTAGCCCAGATCTTTTACAAACCTTGCAACACCCCTGCTGGCAGTCAAAATACAGTAATGTGTGGACAGGGAACGATGTGGCTACACCTGAGCGCAGAGTGGGCTTTGCTGTCAGAAAGGTAGCAATGCTGAAAATGGCCAAATACCTGCATGCCTCAAAGCAGCACCTATGAACACTATGGAGCTCATCTGAAACTCAGCAGGGAAAATCTTCAAATCACAAGAGCAACATGTCCCAAACAAATTCTATTTAATGATGAATATTATCTAGAATCGTACCTAACATACGAATGCCATAGCAATATATGAAGCAACAGCTCTAATTAAATAGCAATGCTGTGACACTTCAGCTTATATGTGTTTATGATGGCAGCACTTGCTATGCCATTATGCAATTTTGCAATTGACATATTAGGACTATACCAGGCATGTTATGTTAAGTATTTTTTTAAACTCTGCCACTCACCATCGCAGTGGTCCAAGAGTGCAGAGGCTCCTCCGGAGTGTTGTGTATGGTGCCACCACAAGGCGTATCCAGACCAGGTATAGCCAGCATAAGATGGCAACACCCATATATAGGAGGCTAGACTTGGAATACTATAGCAGCACCAGGAAATGTGGGGTGGTAGTAAGGATATGGTAGGGTGGCAGCAGGAAAGTCATTTCACCAAAATGCCAGGGATAGCAGAAGTGACATCACATGACCCTAGACCTCTGGTGATATCACAGGAAGTGATGTAATAAATTACTGTGAATGCAAGCAGACGTCCAAGGCCAAATAATAATGATGTATTATTATAAAGCACTTACGCTTAAGCACTCTATATGGAACAAATATATATACATCATCACCAAACCTATGTTGGTACTTATTTATCAACCTCAGAGGGATGACAGGATGAGTTAAGGTGTTTAGGAACAGACTAAATCAGTGACTCACCCCTGAAGTGTGCCTGAAATAAAATTTTAATAAGTTTAGCAATTATTGTATATAATTTCAGAAAGAGAAATTATGTGTTATTCCTATTCTTTCCTATTTAGGGTCACTGCTCAAAGAGTTACCCTTTTGCAACCCCCTTTTTTTTTCTGTCTGTTTTGTTTTTAGGAGGCCTGAACAAGAAAGTCAGCCACTCCAGAAACAAAGAACCACATGGAGCCAGCCCCAGCCAGCCCAGGAGCTTACATTTAAAAAAGTAATAATTAGGGTTTTAAAAATATATATTTTTAGGGGTAGCAAGGAGACCACAGGGGTAGCAAGGGAAGTAGAATAAGATGATACCTTTCATCAGCAATTAATAAACGCCTGACAGGTGGACACGCCCTGTGACCCCGGAGGTCCCTCCCTAGCGGAAGTCCCAGTCCAGATGTGACATCATGCGGGTGACCCGGAAGGCCCGCCCTAGCGGAAAGCCTATCCCGGAAGTGATGTAGTGGTGTTTAACCGGAACTTAGGCCTTAGCGGCTGTGTTTCCCCAGCTGTGACATCATATGTGCTAGCTGTGAGGACCCCGCAAACCATGTAGTCTCTAGGGCCCGCACCGGGGTTCCCCCTGAAGTCCAAACATGATGGGTGACCTATTCCGGAAGTGACCTAGTGTACTTCGCCTGAAAGACTCACCTCTTTGAGGTTATGGGAATGTGGATTGACCATGCTACCCGGATGTCATCACAAAGACCCAGAAGTGTGTCACAGTACTTGCACTGGGGGCACTTGAAGGTGATATCTGAGTGGGGCATCTTTAGAGGTGTGGCATGAAGGGTGTATATATACAGATGCTGCTTGGGAGAGCGTTACACGAAATTATGAAGCGCTACAGCTGCGACTCTAAGAATAATCCAGGGGCCGATGATTTGAACACCATTCAAAATTACTACAGCTCTGAAAGTCCACCAGCAACAATGCTAACCACTCATGGGGAGCCTGATTACGGCACTGCTGTGGATAAGCTGTGTGAACACCTTGATGTGATAACTTTTGATGACATGTCACAGGCTGTTTCCCCTATCAAGGCTTCTGATGAATGTGGGGATGGTGTAGTCGATGCTGCTATAGCGGTGGCCAATTAGACAGATGCAGACTTCGTAGATATGGAAGAGTCTACTAAGTCTCTTAAAGAGCCCCTGTATGAGGAACTGGGTGTTTCAGAGGAGCTGTTTCCAGAGGCAGCCATGACGTTCAGATAAAGACAAGTTGTTATGGACGTCGCTAGCACCTGTGAGATGGAAGATGTTGGTTCTGAAATGTGCATTATAGTATGTAATAAAGTATGTCTATGTGTGTCTGTGTGTGTGGGTGTGTGATTGTATGTGTTTCTGTGTTTTTGGTAAGCAACTCACATAACTAGCAGCCATGCCTATGTGGCACTTTGTCCTCCATTTCCTACACCAGGTTAATGTTTCATACAGCTATTTCTTTGGACCATTGTAAAGAGCAGCATGCATTCTTTGAGCAGAGGTGTGCATCACACGACATCGGCATAATAATGAAGTGTTGCATCCTACAAAATGTGTAGGACAGTTCCCGGTCAACTGTGTACTATCAAGCATTCCAGCAAGTTAGGGAAGCAAGTTGATGGTGTTTGGTCCACAAGGATGCGTGTGTGCAATCACACCTGGTGCATCATGCTGTTGGTGTTAAGGACATGGGTTTATGAGAGGGTTGGCTTTGTGGTGACTAAAGGCATTTTGCGGAAGTTGTGGAAATAGCCTTATTCATAGAAGATGAGATCGGTCAGGCATTTTAACAGCCGCGGTATGTCCATGCACATTGCACTACATGGAACCATGTTATTCAAGGTGTCAATAATGAAGCAGCATGCTGGATGGTTGCCATCTTGCACTAATAGGAGGTGAGCACCGGCCGGCAGGTCAGACAGAAAGGGAACCTGGGCCTTAAGATCCATGGTGCTATTCTCCTCTGCTGAACAAGCTGGACCTACAATGTCACTATTTGTTTGTTTTCCTCAACCCCCAAAAGTGCTGCAATGAGGCATTTGAGTATTTCGCCCATCCCAATGTAATAGAGTGCTGCTGTATTGTAGATGCAATATTGGATGGCGTGTGATGATGCCTACATTTTGTAGTCCTCTAGGGGCTATTCCCCTTTTATAGTAATACAGCCTCTGCTTACAGGGGAAGTGTTTCTGGAGGACCATAGTATGTTTCTGGAGTTTACTCTGCATTTTGAATAGGACATTTCATTTTCTGTGTACACATGCCATTTCCACATGAGTATTTGTTTCCAAGTAGCTGCAGTAATTCTGGTCCAGGGTGGGTCAACATGGTGGTCTATCACTCATGCAGAAGGTCCGCAGGAAGACATACCCTGGCTGTCTGAATAAGAGGCTGTAGCAAATGTCCATATAAAGCCACTTTGCATGGACATTTCTCTCCTGTGTTGCCCTCAAGGAGTGTCAGTAAATTCACCACTTTCCCATGAAACATCACTTTCCCATGTAACATAATCATCCATGGGAATGGCGCACAATCTCAATGGAGGATTGTGTATTGTGGAAGACTTCAAGCATATGTTGTTATAAGGATACGCTTTGGGATATTTTCGGAGCATCACATATAAATGCATTTTAACGGTCATTGTAAGTGTGACTCCCTGTCATGCTTATGCAGCCCTCGTGGTAACTTCCTCACACTGTCCAACCACTTCCATTTCACAGCAATCATCCCATCAACCAATATTAACCAATGGTAGAAGTGTACCAAAAAAAGTAGTGGCGCTGTGACCTCGGAAAGGGACAGAGTAGGCGGGAAGGGATCAACGTGCAACATATTTTTCAAGGGTTGCAGCCATGCTCATTGACAGACAATTAAGTTGAAACAAACCTGATTTTAACTGTAACTGCTATCGCGTGTTAAAGTGGAGAAGTGTGATAAAGGTGGTGGAACTGTTAACAGTAAAAAAGCAAAGTAGTGGAACCGTTCCTGCTCACTTCGACCACTGATATCAACGTTGGTATGCAGCTCATGGTTCCATTTTAAAAGGAAAATGCAGACCTAAGCATGCTTTATATGGCAAACCCATGATGATACTATGATGTTTAGCATCCTTACTCCATTACAGATATCCTTCAAAGGCTTTTCAAGCATGGCCAAGGCTCTATGCGGATTGTAACCAATGCCTTTATTTGTGGGAGGTTGAATCTTTTTTTAAAGATATGAAAGAGCATTTCTGAAAGTGAATACACCTCAGATAATGCGATCTATTAACGCTTACCGTATAAGAGGTTAGTAGCAGCAAAAACACTTACAGAAAGCTCATTATCCCTACATTGTAATGTGCCAGCCATTGTATCTGGTTATTAAACGTGTGTGCTTAAACGTCTGAGTCATGGTCCCAGATCTATTGAAAGCACTTGATGACATGGAAACTAATCAAGGTAGAGCTTGTTAGATATGCCGTCAATTAGTGAGAGTGCGGGGGTCAACGCAAGAAGAAGGATGGCAGTGCAGTGCGAGATATTTGTGTGAAGGGGGTGATGGATTCAAGCGCCCTCCCGTAGTATACACTTAATGCATTGTAGTATAATGTGATGAAGACTTAATGCACTCTTGATGAGCACAGAGTACCTTAATACCTTGCAGATGAGTTGCAAATGTTCAAGGCGAACTTTGACAATTGGAAAAGCGAGCAAAAGTGTCACTTCTCAGAAACAGGAAGAATTATTTGTGCTTAATTTGTAAAAAGGTGCCTTGTCGTGCTCAACAAAAAAGTTGTGATGGCAAAAACCTTTTGATACAAATTCCTGTTTTGGTTCCTAATTGATATTAAGAAATAGTTTTAATAATTCTGTGGTCAAAATAAAAACACAATTCCACACAGAATTATTTTTTATGCCACTAACGCTGGGCAAATGGCCACTGATTTCGAATTTAAATTCGAATTCGAATTTTGCGTCTGGATTTCGGGGTGGGCAAGACATTTTTAGATATTAAATTGCACCGAAAAAAAGACGATGCGAGCCTCAGAAGTAACAGATTTTTCCTTTGGGTAAATACTGCTTATAACTGGTACACTCTAGGTCCGATTCTCTAAGAAATCCATGTGTGCATGGAATGTGTGTTCGGCAATACCAGAGGCCACACGCAAATTGTACTGTGGTGATTGACTAATAGTCGGATGAGTGACAGCAGCAGTTTGAGCTTTTGTATGAGCAGATTTACGCGGGTCACCAAAAAAGAACAAATCACCAGGGTCAAGTCCCTGGAAGTTCCACTTTACATGGGAAGGCATACACATGTGAATGTGTACCAATGTTAGCGGTAAGGGCTGTCAAACTGGAGGGAAAGATTCTGCGGGTCAAATGTTTTAAAAAGTTATATTTGGGGGCGTTGTTAGCATGGACCACCAGAAAGAGGAGCTCTGCATGGCTACTGAGCAGCATCAGATACCCCAAACATTTTGCCAGTCCCCCTTAACAGTCTGTTGTAGTGTATCCACCATTGCACAGAAGACAGCCACCAGGCAAGTGCAATCTCAGAGTAGCTTAACTCCCACACCTGCACACTCCATATTCCAGCTGTCAACATGTCACTAGTTCGCACACATACGGTCCCATAATCCCAAGACAAATACACATTTCTCCCTCCATTACTGTAACAACAAACAGAAGAAGGAAATATCAGAAATGGCCAGCACCTCACAACCCTGTGTTCCAAGAAGACAACACGCCCCAAACGCCTACCTAGAAAGTGGCCAACAAAGCAGGACTCTGCCCAGGATCCTGAAAAAAGACATAAAACACAGATACCAGACCAGGACCCAAAAACAGTGGCAAACACCAAATCACAATAATCACCAAGAAAATGTGAAACAACCAAATGTAACACACATTCTGGTGTGAAAATAACAAGATGGAAAAAACACCCCACATGAAAGCTACTCTCCAAAACAAACACGCTCCCAAAAAGAATACCACAAGGTGAGCTGCCCCCAACTAAAACTTCACATACTGACACCAAGCACCAACTCCACTCCCTCCTAAACCTAACAAACCCAAAAGCAACAGAAATGGTGCCCACCAAAACAACTAAAGAACCACAACCAAAGCTGACACAACTACCTAAAGGGAACAACTGACCACATCCGAGCACAAACTTTGCTCTCCCTGAGCAAATGAACCAACGAAAACAAACCTAACCACCCAAAAAGAATGTTGCCTCCTTCTGCTTTGGGACTGCCACTCCCCAAACCTCAACCGTGCCACGTTTGAGCACAAACACTGCTCGCCGAGAGCAACCAAACAGCAAACCCTGTACCCGTGCAAGATCACTCCAAAAGAAAACAAACACACAACCATTGCCTGAAAACCAACATCCTTAATACAGGGCAGAAAAATATGCATAACGGCGGAGCAGAAATGCAAACACAGGGCAAACAAAATGCCTTACCCAACACCAGTAACACTGAAGCATATGAATTGGACAGATGACCCCCAAACACCTATGAGAGGTGGAGAGGGGCTGGTAGGCATGTTGTGGACATTTGTTTGGAGTTTGGTGGAGTGCAAATACAATTTTAAATCCATTGTTTTTGCGAATAGCTGTGACTATCAGCAAACGAACATGAAGGGCTGTTGTATAACCATGTGTATAAATAGCATGTGCATAGGCGTAAATACTTTTCGTCATTTAATTGTTTTTACCGGTAGACACAGTTATATTTGTAGCCGCGCCTAGAAACATACATTTTCTGTACAATAATCATACTGTTAAGTGGATGATACTGTACAGAAGTTTACTTGTGTTTCTTATTTGATCTGGTTAGGTGTACTCTTATTTTATTTGAAGTTTTGAAGGCCGGCTTAGTTTGATTTTAGGATTGCCAAAAAATATTTGTTTAGACCCGGATCCAAAGCAAGATCTGCAGGCGCGTCTGATAGCCACAGCTATAAAAGATGCTGGATGGGGGGAAAATACATTTCTGTGAGTTACATTGTTTGTTATTGGTTGTTGGTTATGTTCTATTTCTGTAGCTGTCTGTGAAAGGTTGTGGGGAAAATGTGTCATACATTTTAGTAGTTCTATTAGTATGACAATGTCTTTTTTATATTCATTTTGTAAAGTATACAAGCCACCATTTTCTGCAGTTTTATCCTTTTGATTCCATAACTCTCACTGTTCACATGGCAGGAGTGTGGATGATGGGAAAGTAAGTGTTAGTATATTTTTAAATTTCTGAAGGTTTAGTTGCAGTTTTGTGTGTGTTAGTTATATATACACCACTAGTATCAGTTGGTCATCCTGTTTTTGTTTCTTTGCTTTGATTGTGTGGCAAGTATTTAATATATTTTTAAGTTTTAGAAATATGGACTTTTAAAATTAGATTTGGAAATAAATGACATTTACATGCAGGGATTTATCGTTTGTATTTATGTTAGTGAGGTCGAAGGTTAATTTGATTGTACTTATGTAATTTGAATTCTATTTCAGGTATGTAGTACTCTTAGGTCTTTTGAGTGTTTTGTGAGGTAGTTGAAATGATGGTGGTTGTAAGTTAATTTGTTGTATTTTTTGTATTTTTTATTTTATTGTAGCTGTATCGATCTCATCATCCCAGTGGACGCACACTGGCTGTTGTACAGTGAATTTCCCTGAAAGGTCAACCTATATTCAAAATATAGTGGTACGGTTGGAGATGGAAGGAGCACATTTGTAGACTGTTCATGAAAAGCTTCCTTTGCGATCTTTCTACAGCACATTGGTAGACTGTTCATGAAAAGCTTCCTTTGCGATCTTTCTAGCATTTCGGATGATTCTTTAAATGCAGTGCTGCAGGTGTTTTAAGACACTGGCTGTTGGTGGCAGCACCTTCAATGTGTGGTGGTTGATTTTGTACAACTACCACTCATAGCTGTCATGAATCGCCACTTTCGCCCCCAATGGACCTCATGGTCCATAATGCACCGCAACATCGGGTCAATAATCCTTCTAACATGGCCACCTGCACAGGAACGCTGCTCTCTAGCGTTTACGCTGGACGCTCTGCCTTCTAGAAAATAGGCACGCCCCAGCGGCTCTGCGCATCTCAACGCTACTGTTCCGTGTTGTTAGAGATTGTTATAGTTACTGCTCCTTTTTCGTCAGTGCCCTTTCCAGTTTCTTCTGTCCTTCCCTTCCAGGCTGTCCCCCTTGAACTGCTCTCGCAATTATTTGGCTCTTTCTTCCTTCCATCACGCACCGCGTCCTGTGATCCCATGCTATCGGGTTTCCCTGCTTGCTCCGAACTCTGAATCTACGCTCCTATTCCTTTCCTGGATTTCGCCGAATTGCTCCCTTCCTGGATCCTGAACTCTACCCTGCTTCCTGTGGTAGACAGCGAATCTTACACTGGAGCCAGACCCAGGGATACGCACACTTACCTGTACAAGTCCAGAACAACCAGGAAGAAGGAAAGATCTCCCAAGCAGACTCAACCCCGAGAAAAAACAGGTGAGAAAAAGGGCTGAGTGTGACAATAGCTCCTATGATGAGGGAAGATGACAGGTAAGTCAAAGATGGTGATGTTGTTGCACTGGTGGATGGAGGGGCTGCAGATGGAATATCGGAAGGCGCATGTTGTAGAGTTTTGTCGCAGAATGTGCAAAGTACCTCATCTGCATATTTCTGGAAGTGCTCTTCTCTTTGATTTTAAAGAAGTGCCAACTGTCAGCAGTTGTTTTAATCCTAGTTGTATTTAAGTATGATGCGTACATTATAAAATGTCATTATCTACTTATCATGTGTGTAGGTGACCAAACAAAGGACACACACAGATTTTATAAGAAGTATGGAAATTACATGTGTTAGGGTATTAGTGTAGATTTTGCTAAGTGCTATTATGTTTACATTCAAAGGTTTGTATGGTCTTCCTAATGATTGAAATATATGTCTGACTATACTTTAAAAAGATTAATACTCAAAATAATGTTACACTGTTGGCATGTCTTCATTTATTTATTTGTTAAACTGCAGACATAGTTAGGTTGCCTGTCTTAGTTTCCTGGTTAAGGTTGCATAAATTAATCTGTGAATTTGTCATCATTTAATATTAAATAATGTTTGACCAGTATTTTAAAATATCTTCATTGTGGTGAAATGGCTTTATTGGTGTACAAACCGTTGATGTTGCGGGCAAATCTTTTTAGAATTTGCTAATGCAAAACCCAGTTTGTAGTTCCCTAAATGGTTATTATACTTGAAGTGATAATACTGCATTATTTTGCTATTTTGCACTGTAGCACCTCTTAGTTTTGAAAGTGTTATTTTCTGAAAGGTGTTTTTTGTTACAATGTTTATTTTATAAAAATGTTTACTTTTTTATTTTACATGTTAATATATACATACACATGTTGAAAGTGAGATAGTGTATAATTTGTATATGTATATATAATTATAACTTTTATTTATTTATGTATTTAAAAACAATATGGTTAAACAGTTAAAATAACTGAAGATAGTTTTGTTTTTTTCTGATGATAAGTTTTTTCCCTCTATAATATGATTAATGAATACAACCTGGTAATGGTTGTGTAATGGGAATACAATGAGTATTCAGTTGGTATCATTATGAAGAAACTACATTTCATTTTGTTTCAGAGTTACTAATATGGAAGAAAGAAGAGAACATTAATAAAGATACGTGGTAAGTTATTTGATCAATACGATATATACACCTATAAAGTACATATGTACAGACATAGAGTCATATATTTTTTCTTATAATATTTTTTATAGCCGCAGCTGTAGCATCAGTCAATGATTTACAGGATTTTGCTTACATGGCTAAAGCGAGCAACAACTGGGATGATTTTATTCGCAGCTAAACTGCTTTACCTGTTAGCAGTGTAACTGCAATAAAACAATTGGAGGATTTTTATTACTGCAACTGCATAAAATAAATGACAATAGATATTGTAATATATTTTTGCAGTCAGTGTTCACTTTTACCTATGTTGGTAACATTAAACTGGCCTTTAAATGGGGCCTGGTGGAGGCTGCCCCTGCACTGCTGGGGGGTGGGGGTGGTGGGAGATATGAGTGGGGGCCTGGTGGAGGCTGCCCATGGTGGCTGGGGGGTGGGGGTGATAAGGGACATGAGTGGGGGCCTGGTGGAGGCTCCACCTGCACTGCTGGGGGGTGGGGGTGGTGGTAGACATGGGTGGGGGCCTGTTGGAGGATGCCCCACAGTGCTGGGGGGTGGGGTGGGTGGGAAACATGAATGGGGGCCTGGTGGAGGGTGCCCCTCAGTGCTGGGGGGGTGGGGGGTGGGAGACATGAGTGGGGGCCTGGTGGAGGGTGCCCCTCAGTGCTGGGGGGGTGGGGGGTGGGAGACATGAGTGGGGGCCTGATGGAGGCTGCCCCAGCACTGCTGGGGGGTGGGGGTGGTGGTAGACATGGGTGGGAGCCTGGTGGAGGCCACCCATGGTAGCTGGGGGGTGGGAGTGATAGGGGACATGAGTAGGGGCCTGGTGGAGGCTGCCCCTGCACTGCTGGGGGGTATTGGTGGTGGTAGACATGGGCGGGGGCCTGGTGGAGGCTGTCCATGGTGGTTGGGGGGTCGGGGGTGATAGGGGACATGAGTGGGGGCCTGATGGAGGCTGCCCCTGGGGGGTGGGGGTGATAGGGGACATGAGTGGGGGCCTGTTGGAGGTTGCCCCTGCACTGCTGGGTGGTGCGGGTGGTGGGAGACATGAGTTTGGGCCTGGTGGAGTGTGCCCCTCAGTGATGGGGAGGTGGGGGGTGGGAGACATGAGTGGGGGCCTGGTGGAGGCTGCCCCTGCACTGCTGAGGGGTGGGGGTGGTGGTAGACATGGGTGGGAGCCTGGTGGAGGCTGCCCATGGTGGCTGGGGGGTGGGGGTGGTGGGAGACATGAGTGGGGGCCTGGTGGAGGCTGCCCCTGCACTGCTGGGGGGTGGGGGTGATAGGGGACATGAGTGGAGGCCTGGTGGAGGGTGCCCCATGACTGCTGGGGGGTGGGGGTGCAAGGGGACATGAGTGGGGGCCTGGTGGAGGCTGCCCCAGCACTGCTGGGGGGTGGGGGTGATAGGGGACATGAGTGGGTGCCTGGTGGAGGCTGCCCCTGGTGGCTGGGAGGTGGGGGTGATAGGGGACATGAGTGGGGGCCTGGTGGAGGGTGCCCCATGACTGCTGGGGGTGGGGGTGCAAGGGCACATGGGTGGGGGCCTGGTGGAGGGTGGCCCACAGTGCTGGGGGCTGGGGGTGCAAGGGGACATGAGTGGGGGCCTGGTGGAGGGTGGCCCACAGTGCTGGGGGGTGGGGGTGCTGGGGGACATGAGCAGGTGTGCAGGGTTTCCCCTGTTTTGTGGGCTGCCTGCAGGGGCCGTGGAGTGTGTTCAGGGAACACCTGTGAGGACCCACCCAGCCTAATCGCGTATGTAACTTCCCGCGCACCCCTGTAATACACGTACCCAGCCAAATCGCGTGTGATAATTCCCGCGCACCCCTGTAATACACGTACCCGGCCAAATCGCATGTGATAATTCCCGTGCACCCCTGTAATACACGTACCCAGCCAAATCGCGTGTGATAATTCACGCGTACCCCTGTAATACACGCACCCTGGCTAATCGCGTGTAAAACTTCCCGCGTACCCCTGTAATACAGGTACCCAGCCAAATCGCGTGTGATAATTCCCCCATACCCCTGTAATACACGTACCCTGGCTAATCGCGTGTAAAACTTCCCGCGTACCCCTGTAATACACGTACCCTGGCTAATCGTGTGTAAAACTTCCCGCGTACCCCTGATATAAACGTTACCCGCTTTGCGTTCCTTGTTTGGCAGCCCTGTAAACTGGTCCAGGGTTAGCGCAGCCCTTTGCGATGATTTAGCTATTTTGATGGCTTTTCCTTGCGCGAGGGCGTTCTTGGGGGCATTACTGGCGCTGCTGCAGGGTCGCTGCGATACTCTGCGCCACGGCTGGTTTGGGAGCCTAAAATCCATGAACACGCTGTACGCAGAAATCGGTTTTAGCGCATGCGCCTGGCGCAGACAATCGCACGCAGACACTCTGCGCCAGCCGCTTGCGACACTTTTCTGCGAAATTCTATGAATTACGTTAATTTGAAGAGTATGTTTCATGGTCTCCATTTTGGAATAGTCACAAATGCTCAACAGTCGTATAGCCGGCCACTGACTTGTGTAGAAAGCGTGAAGCTACAAACACAGATTACATGGATACTGAAGGCTGCAATTCAGCAAACAGACACTATTTTTCACAGACTGCATTTTTTGAAATGATCACACACGCCTTATTATCAGCTGTTTTGTGCAGAGAAGGTCACACTGTATGCTTGGCAGTGAACAAAATATCCAGTGGTTTGGCTCTATTTGACCTAAAATATTTGACCTAATCACATTTGATCGAATTTATTTGACCTTGTTTTCTGTCTAAAATGTGTGGGGAGACCTCCGTAACCCCTTACCCACTTCCCTTCAACCTAATCTTTACCCTTACTCTCCCCCATATATATTTTTAATTCAATTTGACCGAAAAAAAAGTCAATATAAATTCGATCAAATGTTTTAAGTCAAATGTTTTTTGGTCAATTATGCTAATACCATACCAGCAGATGTCCTCTCAATGGATACCAAAGAGGGGCTTACAGCTAAAATTGTGATGTAGACTGCAGTTTGCCAAACAACCAACCAGTGGCCTCGAAGTGGATATCAGTTAACATTGTGATGTAAGACTACAGTTCAGCAGCCAACAAATATCATCACAGTGGACAATCAGAATTCTCTGCAGCAGACTCTGCATAAGATGACTGTCTGTCCCAGTGCCCATTAGCAGTGATTTTGATGCCTGTGAAAGGCTCTTTAGAAAACACCTCTCCAATCCTAGCCGACAGAGGCTAGCAAAGCAAATGCTCCTTGTAGTGTGTGCCAGTTTCTACTGAGCAAAGTTAAATAAGGGAGAGTTCAGTGAGTTCACCATTGTCTCTAAGTTTTTGACCTTTAAATACACCACAAGCTCCTGGGATCCGGCCACTGGTATACTATGGAGCTGGGAGTTTGAGCTCATTGCATGTGCTTCGGTAAGCTTAGGCGAACTGATATTGCAGCTCTGGTAGAGGGACTTGGTCAATGAGGAGATACCTTATAGGGAACTGAATGGATTAAGGAATTTGGTGAGGGCTGACGGACATACGCCGTCAGAAGATACAAGATGGAAATGAGGCACTGCAAGAGAATTAATGGGGCCCAAGACGGTGTGAGGCGAAATTCCTGTGTGCTTGATGATCTCCCAAGTCAAAAGAACCACCTTTCCCAGATGCATCTTGCTTGGAAAGCCTTTCTCCCCACAGAGATGCCTACACCTATCGTTCGCGCCTCATTGCTTATCCCAGTTCTACCATAGCCATGCAAGGCAGTGATCATATTCAGGACTGCTTCAAAGACCTTGCAACAAACCCTGCAGAAATCACTACATGTATTCAACAATCCCAAGAATAACATGAGATTGATTAACAGTTTCTGAGTGAGTGCTTCGCATGGCATGTAACTTCTGTTGTACGTCTGCGGGTTCATGTAAGTGCTATGTGCGGCAAAGCTGTGAGAGATCTGGAGACCAGGGGGGTTGAATCTTTGGAGGGCGATAACATGAAGGCTGATGAGTTGGGTGGTGACAGCTCAATTGACCTTTTAAAATTGTGTTTCCATATGGTAGTTTGGTGCTGGCAGGCAGTGGCGTTGCTAGGTGGGGGGGGGCTTAAGGGGCTATAGCCGTGGGTCTTTTAGTTGTAGCCCTGGATAGAAGCTCAGTGGTTACAACCAAAAGGTTATCTAGTCCCGAGTCCCGACAGTCCCGACATTAGCTTAGCCCAGATCTTTTACAAACCTTGCAACACCCCTGCTGGCAGTCAAAATACAGTAATGTGTGGACAGGGAGCGATGTGGCTACACCAGAGCGCAGAGTGGGCTTTGCTGTCAGAAAGGTAGCAATGCTGAAAATGGCCAAATACCTGCATGCCTCAAAGCAGCACCTATGAACACTATGGAGCTCATCTGAAACTCAGCAGGGAAAATCTTCAAATCACAAGAGCAACATGTGCCAAACAAATTCTATTTAATGATGAATATTATCTAGAATCATACCTAACATACGAATGCCATAGCAATATATGAAGCAACAGCTCTAATTAAATAGCAATGCTGTGACACTTCAGCTTATATGTGTTTATGATGGCAGCACTTGCTATGCCAATATGCAATTTTGCAATTGACATATTAGGACTATACCAGGCATGTTATGTTAAGTATTTTTTTAAACTCTGCCACTCACCATCGCAGTGGTCCAAGAGTGCAGAGGCTCCTCCGGAGTGTTGTGTATGGTGCCACCACAAGGCGTATCCAGACCAGGTATAGCCAGCATAAGATGGCAACACCCATATATAGGAGGCTAGACTTGGAATACTATAGCAGCACCAGGAAATGTGGGGTGGTAGTAAGGATATGGTAGGGTGGCAGCAGGAAAGTCATTTCACCAAAATGCCAGGGATAGCAGAAGTGACATCACATGACCCTAGACCTCTGGTGATATCACAGGAAGTGATGTAATAAATTACTGTGAATGCAAGCAGACCTCCAAGGCCAAATAATAATGATGTATTATTATAAAGCACTTACGCTTAAGCACTCTATATGGAACAAATATATATACATCATCACCAAACCTATGTTGGTACTTATTTATCAACCTCAGAGGGATGACAGGATGAGTTAAGGTGTTTAGGAACAGACTAAATCAGTGACTCACCCCTGACGTGTGCCTGAAATAAAATTTTAATAAGTTTAGCAATTATTGTATATAATTTCAGAAAGAGAAATTATGTGTTATTCCTATTCTTTCCTATTTAGGGTCACTGCTCAAAGAGTTACCCTTTTGCAACCCCCTGTTTTTTTCTGTCTGTTTTGTTTTTAGGAGGCCTGAACAAGAAAGTCAGCCACTCCAGAAACAAAGAACCACATGGAGCCAGCCCCAGCCAGCCCAGGAGCTTACATTTAAAAAAGTAATAATTAGGGTTTTAAAAATATATATTTTTAGGGGTAGCAAGGAGACCACAGGGGTAGCAAGGGAAGTAGAATAAGATGATACCTTTCATCAGCAATTAATAAACGCCTGACAGGTGGACACGCCCTGTGACCCCGGAGGTCCCTCCCTAGCGGAAGTCCCAGTCCAGATGTGACATCATGCGGTTGACCCGGAAGGCCCGCCCTAGCGGAAAGCCTATCCCGGAAGTGATGTAGTGGTGTTTAACCGGAATTTAGGCCTTAGCGGCTGTGTTTCCCCAGCTGTGACATCATATGTGCTAGCTGTGAGGACCCCGCAAACCATGTAGTCTCTAGGGCCCGCACCGGGGTTCCCCCTGAAGTCCAAACATGATGGGTGACCTATTCCGGAAGTGACCTAGTGTACTTCGCCTGAAAGACTCACCTCTTTGAGGTTATGGGAATGTGGGTTGACCATGCTACCCCGGATGTCATCACAAAGACCCAGAAGTGTGTCACAGTACTTGCACTGGGGGCACTTGAAGGTGATATCTGAGTGGGGCATCTTTAGAGGTGTGGCATGAAGGGTGTATATATACAGATGCTGCTTGGGAGAGCGGTACACGAAATTATGAAGCGCTACAGCTGCGACTCTAAGAATAATCCAGGGGCCGATGATTTGAACACCATTCAAAATTACTACAGCTCTGAAAGTCCACCAGCAACAATGCTAACCACTCATGGGGAGCCTGATTACGGCACTGCTGTGGATAAGCTGTGTGAACACCTTGATGTGATAACTTTTGATGACATGTCACAGGCTGTTTCCCCTATCAAGGCTTCTGATGAATGTGGGGATGGTGTAGTCGATGCTGCTATAGCGGTGGCCAACTAGACAGATGCAGACTTCGTAGATATGGAAGAGTCTACTAAGTCTCTTAAAGAGCCCCTGTATGAGGACCTGGGTGTTTCAGAGGAGCTGTTTCCAGAGGCAGCCATGACGTTCAGATAAAGACAAGTTGTTATGGACGTCGCTAGCACCTGTGAGATGGAAGATGTTGGTTCTGAAATGTGCATTATAGTATGTAATAAAGTATGTCTATGTGTGTCTGTGTGTGTGGGTGTGTGATTGTATGTGTTTCTGTGTTTTTGGTAAGCAACTCACATAGCTAGAAGCCATGCCTATGTGGCACTTTGTCCTCCATTTCCTACACCAGGTTAATGTTCCATACAGCTGTTTCTTTGGACCATTGTAAAGAGCAGCATGCATTCTTTGAGCAGAGGTGTGCATCACACGACATCGGCATAATAATGAAGTGTTGCATCCTACAAAATGTGTAGGACAGTTCCCGGTCAACTGTGTACTATCAAGCATTCCAGCAAGTTAGGGAAGCAAGTTGATGGTGTTTGGTCCACAAGGATGCGTGTGTGCAATCACACCTGGTGCATCATGCTGTTGGTGTTAAGGACATGGGTTTATGAGAGGGTTGGCTTTGTGGTGACTAAAGGCATTTTGCGGAAGTTGTGGAAATAGCCTTATTCATAGAAGATGAGATCGGTCAGGCATTTTAACAGCCGCGGTATGTCCATGCACATTGCACTACATGGAACCATGTTATTCAAGGTGTCAATAATGAAGCAGCATGCTGGATGGTTGCCATCTTGCACTAATAGGAGGTGAGCACCGGCCGGCAGATCAGACAGAAAGGGAACCTGGGCCTTAAGATCCATGGTGCTATTCTCCTCTGCTGAACAAGCTGGACCTACAATGTCACTATTTGTTTGTTTTCCTCAACCCCCAACAGTGCTGCAATGAGGCATTTGAGTAGTTCGCCCATCCCAATGTAAAAGAGTGCTGCTGTATTGTAGATGCAATATTGGATGGCGTGTGATGATGCCTACATTTTGTAGTCCTCTAGGGGCTATTCCCCTTTTATAGTAATACAGCCTCTGCTTACAGGGGAAGTGTTTCTGGAGGACCATAGTATGTTTCTGGAGTTTACTCTGCATTTTGAATAGGACATTTCATTTTCTGTGTACACATGCCATTTCCACATGAGTATTTGTTTCCAAGTAGCTGCAGTAATTCTGGTCCAGGGTGGGTCAACATGGTGGTCTATCACTCATGCAGAAGGTCCGCAGGAAGACATACCCTGGCTGTCTGAATAAGAGGCTGTAGCAAATGTCCATGTAAAGCCACTTTGCGTGGACATTTCTCTCCTGTGTTGCCCTCAAGGAGTGTCAGTAAATTCACCACTTTCCCATGAAACATCACTTTCCCATGTAACATAATCATCCATGGGAATGGCGCACAATCTCAATGGAGGATTGCGTATTGTGGAAGACTTCAAGCATATGTTGTTATAAGGATACGCATTGGGATATTTTCGGAGCATCACATATAATTGCATTTTAACGGTCATTGTAAGTGTGACTCCCTGTCATGCTTATGCCGCCCTCGTGGTAACTTCCTCACACTGTCCAACCACTTCCATTTCACAGCAATCATCCCATCAACCAATATCAACCAATGGTAGAAGTGTACCTCGGAAAGGGACAGAGTAGGCGGGAAGGGATCAACGTGCAACATATTTTTCAAGGGTTGCAGCCATGCCCATTGACAGACAATTAAGTTGAAACAAACCTGATTTTAGCTGTAACTGCTATCGCGTGTTAAAGTGGAGAAGTGTGATAAAGGTGGTGGAACTGTTAACAGTAAAAAAGCAAAGTAGTGGAACCGTTCCTGCTCACTTCGACCACTGATATCAACGTTGGTATGTAGCTCATGGTTCCATTTTAAAAGGAAAATGCAGACCTAAGCATGCTTTATATGGCAAACCCATGATGATACTATGATGTTTAGCATCCTTACTCCATTACAGATATCCTTCAAAGGCTTTTCAAGCATGGCCAAGGCTCTATGCGGATTGTAACCAATGCCTTTATTTGTGGGAGGTTGCATCTTTTTTTAAAGATATGAAAGAGCATTTCTGAAAGTGAATACACCTCAGATAATGCGATCTATTAACGCTTACCGTATAAGAGGTTAGTAGCAGCAAAAACACTTACAGAAAGCTCATTATTCCTACATTGTAATATGCCAGCCATTGTAACTGGCTATTAAACGTGTGTGCTTAAACGTCTGAGTCATGGTCCCAGATCTATTGAAAGCACTTGATGACATGGAAACTAATCAAGGTAGAGCTTGTTAGATATGCCGTCAATTAGTGAGAGTGCGGGGGTCAACGCAAGAAGAAGGATGGCAGTGCAGTGCGAGATATTTGTGTGAAGGGGGTGATGGATTCAAGCGCCCTCCCGTAGTATACACTTAATGTATTGTAGTATAATGTGATGAAGACTTAATGCACTCTTGATGAGCACAGAGTACCTTAATACCTTGCAGATGAGTTGCAAATGTTCAAGGCGAACTTTGACAATTGGAAAAGCGAGCAAAAGTGTCACTTCTCAGAAACAGGAAGAATTATTTGTGCTTAATTTGTGAAAAGGTGCCTTGTCGTGCTCAGCAAAAAAGTTGTGATGGCAAAAACCTTTTGATACAAATTCCTGTTTTGGTTCCTAATTAATATTAAGAAATAGTTTTAATAATTCTGTGGTCAAAATAAAAACACAATTCCACACAGAATTATTTTTTATGCCACTAACGCTGGGCAAATGGCCACTGAATTCGAATTTAAATTCGAATTCGAATTTTGCGTCTGGATTTCGGGGTGGGCAAGACATTTTTAGATATTAAATTGCACCGAAAAAAGACGATGCGAGCCTCAGAAGTAACAGATTTTTCCTTTGGGTAAATACTGCTTATAACTGGTACACTCTAGGTCCGATTCTCTAAGAAATCCATGTGTGCATGGAATGTGTGTTCGGCAATACCAGAGGCCACACGCAAATTGTACTGTGGTGATTGACTAATAGTCGGATGAGTGACAGCAGCAGTTTGAGCTTTTGTATGAGCAGATTTAGGCGGGTCACCAAAAAAGAACAAATCACCAGGGTCAAGTCCCTGGAAGTTCCACTTTACATGGGAAGGCATACACATGTGAATGTGTACCAATGTTAGCTGTAAGTGCTGTCAAACTGGAGGGAAAGATTCTGCGGGTCAAATGTTTTAAAAAGTTATATTTGGGGGCGTTGTTAGCATGGACCACCAGAAAGAGGAGCTCTGCATGGCTACTGAGCAGCATCAGATACCCCAAACATTTTGCCAGTCCCCCTTAACAGTCTCTTATAGTGTATCCACCATTGCACAGAAGACAGCCACCAGGCAAGTGCAATCTCAGAGTAGCTTAACTCCCACACCTGCACACTCCATATTCCAGCTGTCAACATGTCACTAGTTCGCACACATATGGTCCCATAATCCCAAGACAAATACACATTTCTCCCTCCATTACTGTAACAACAAACAGAAGAAGGAAATACCAGAAATGGCCAGCACCTCACAACCCTGTGTTCCAAGAAGACAACACGCCCCAAACGCCTACCTAGAAAGTGGCCAACAAAGCAGGACTCTGCCCAGGATCCTGAAAAAGGCATTAAACACAGATACCAGACCAGGACCCAAATACAGTGGCAAACACCAAATCACAATAATCACCAAGAAAATGTGAAACAACCAAATGTAACACACATTCTGGTGTGAAAATAACAAGATGGAAAAAACACCCCACATGAAAGCTACTCTCCAAAACAAACACGCACCCAAAAAGAATACCACAAGGTGAGCTGCCCCCAACTAAAACTTCACATACTGACACCAAGCACCAACTCCACTCCCTCCTAAACCTAACAAACCCAAAAGCAACAGAAATGGTGCCCACCAAAACAACTAAAGAACCACAACCAAAGCTGACACAACTACCTAAAGGGAACAACTGACCACATCCGAGCACAAACTTTGCTCTCCCTGAGCAAATGAACCAACGAAAACAAACCTAACCACCCAAAAAGAATATTGCCTCCTTCTGCTTTGGGACTGCCACTCCCCAAACCTCAACCGTGCCACGTTTGAGCACAAACACTGCTCGCCGAGAGCAACCAAACAGCAAACCCTGTACCCGTGCAAGATCACTCCAAAAGAAAACAAACACACAACCATTGCCTGAAAACCAACATCCTCAATACAGGGCAGAAAAATATGCATAACGGCGGAGCAGAAATGCAAACACAGGGCAAACAAAATGCCTTACCCATCACCAGTAACACTGAAGCGTATGAATTGGACAGATGACCCCCAAACACCTATGAGAAGTGGAGAGGGGCTGGTAGGCATGTTGTGGACATTTGTTTGGAGTTTGGTGGAGTGCAAATACAATTTTAAATCCATTGTTTTTGCGAATAGCTGTGACTATCAGCAAACGAACATGAAGGGCTGTTGTATAACCATGTGTATAAATAGCATGTGCATAGGCGTAAATACTTTTCGTCATTTAATTGTTTTTACCGGTAGACACAGTTATATTTGTAGCCGCGCCTAGAAACATACATTTTCTGTACAATAATCATACTGTTAAGTGGATGATACTGTACAGAAGTTTACTTGTGTTTCTTATTTGATCTGGTTAGGTGTACTCTTATTTTATTTGAAGTTTTGAAGGCCGGCTTAGTTTGATTTTGGGATTGCCAAAAAATATTTGTTTAGACCCGGATCCAAAGCAAGATCTGCAGGCGCGTCTGATAGCCGCAGCTATAAAAGATGCTGGATGGGGGGAAAATACATTTCTGTGAGTTACGTTGTTTGTTATTGGTTGTTGGTTATGTTCTATTTCTGTAGCTGTCTGTGAAAGGTTGTGGGGAAAATGTGTCATACATTTTAGTAGTTCTATTAGTATGACAACGTCTTTTTTATATTCATTTTGTAAAGTATACAAGCCACCATTTTCTGCAGTTTTATCCTTTTGATTCCATAACTCTCACTGTTCACATGGCAGGAGTGTGGGTGATGGGAAAGTAAGTGTTAGTAAAATTTTAAATTTCTGAAGGTTTAGTTGCAGTTTTGTGTGTGTTAGTTATATATACACCACTAGTATCAGTTGGTCATCCTGTTTTTGTTTCTTTGCTTTGATTGTGTGGCAAGTATTTAATATATTTTTAAGTTTTAGAAATATGGACTTTTAAAATTAGATTTGGAAATTAATGACATTTACATGCAGGGATTTATCGTTTGTATTTATGTTAGTGAGGTCGAAGGTTAATTTGATTGTACTTATGTAATTTGAATTCTATTTCAGGTATGTAGTACTCTTAGGTCTTTTGAGTGTTTTGTGAGGTAGTTGAAATGATGGTGGTTGTAAGTTAATTTGTTGTATTTTTTGTATTTTTTATTTTATTGTAGCTGTATCGATCTCATCATCCCAGTGGACGCACATTGGCTGTTGTACAGTGAACTTCCCTGAAAGGTCAACCTATATTCAAAATATAGTGTATGGTTGGAGATGGAAGGAGCACATTTGTAGACTGTTCATGAAAAGCTTCCTTTGCGATCTTTCTACAGCATATTGGTAGACTGTTCATGAAAAGCTTCCTTTGCGATCTTTCTAGCATTTCAGATGATTCTTTAAATGCAGTGCTGCAGGTGTTTTAAGACACTGGCTGTTGGTGGCAGCACCTTCAATGTGTGGTGGTTGATTTTGTACAACTACCACTCATAGCTGTCATGAATCGCCACTTTCGCCCCCAATGGACCTCATGGTCCATAATGCACCGCAACATCGGGTCAATAATCCTTCTAACATGGCCACCTGCACAGGAACGCTGCTCTCTAGCGTTTACGCTGGACGCTCTGCCTTCTAGAAAATAGGCACGCCCCAGCGGCTCTGCCCATCTCAACGCTACTGTTCCGTGTTGTTAGAGATTGCTATCGTTACTGCTCCTTTTTCGTCAGTGCCCTTTCCAGTTTCTTCTGTCCTTCCCTTCCAGGCTGTCCCCCTTGAACTGCTCTCACAATTATTTGGCTCTTTCTTCCTTCCATCACGCACCGCGCCCTGTGATCCCATGCTATCGGGTTTCCCTGCTTGCTCCGAGCTCTGAATCTACGCTCCTATTCCTTTCCTGGATTCCGCCGAAGTGCTCCCTTCCTGGATCCTGAACTCTACCCTGCTTCCTGTGGTAGACAGCGAATCTTACACTGGAGCCAGACCCAGAGGATACGCACCCTTACCTGTACAAGTCCAGAACAACCAGGAAGAAGGAAAGATCTCCCAAGCAGACTCAACCCAGAGAAAAAACAGGTGAGAAAAAGGGCTGAGTGTGACAATAGCTCCTATGATGAGGGAAGATGACAGGTAAGTCAAAGATGGTGATGTTGTTGCACTGGTGGATGGAGGGGCTGCAGATGGAATATCGGAAGGCGCATGTTGTAGAGTTTTGTCGCAGAATGTGCAAAGTACCTCATCTGCATATTTCTGGAAGTGCTCTTTGATTTTAAAGAAGTGCCAACTGTCAGCAGTTGTTTTAATCCTAGTTGTATTTAAGTATGATGCGTACATTATAAAATGTCATTATCTACTTATCATGTGTGTAGGTGACCAAACAAAGGGCACACACAGATTTTATAAGAAGTATGGAAATGACATGTGTTAGGGTATTAGTGTAGATTTTGCTAAGTGTTATTATGTTTACATTCAAAGGTTTGTATGGTCTTCCTAATGATTGAAATATATGTCTGACTATACTTTAAAAAGATTAATACTCAAAATAATGTTACACTGTTGGCATGTCTTCATTTATTTATTTGTTAAACTTCAGACATAGTTAGGTTGCCTGTCTTAGTTTCCTGTTTAAGGTTGCATAAATTAATCTGTGAATTTGTCATCATTTAATATTAAATAATGTTTGACCAGTATTTTAACATATCTTCATTGTGGTGAAATGGCTTTATTGGTGTACAAACCGTTGATGTTGCGGGCAAATCTTTTTAGAATTTGCTAATGCAAAACCCAGTTTGTAGTTCCCTAAATGGTTAATATAGTTGAAGTGATAATACTGCATTATTTTCCTATTTTGCACTGTAGCACCTCTTAGTTTTGAAAGTGTTATTTTCTGAAAGGTGTTTTTTGTTACAATGTTTATTTTATAAAAATGTTTACTTTTTTATTTTACATGTTATTATATACATACACATGTTGAAAGTGAGATAGTGTATAATTTGTATATGTATATATAATTATAACTTTTATTTATTTATGTATTTAAAAACAATATGGTTAAACAGTTAAAATAACTGAAGATAGTTTTGTTTCTTTCTGATGATAAGTTTTTTTCCCTCTATAATATGATTAATGAATACAACCTGGTAATGGTTGTGTAATGGGAATACAATGAGTATTCAGTTGGTATCATTATGAAGAAACTACATTTCATTTTGTTTCAGAGTTACTTATATGGAAGAAAGAAGAGAACATTAATAAAGGTATGTGGTAAGTTATTTGATCAATACGATATATACACCTATAAAGTACATATGTACAGAGTCATATATTTTTTCTTGTAATATTTTTTATAGCCGCAGCTGTAGCATCAGTCAATGATTTGCAGGATTTTGCTTACGCGGCTAAAGCGAGCAACAACTGGGATGATTTTATTCGCAGCTAAACTGCTTTACCTGTTAGCAGTGTAACTGCAATAAAAACAATTGGAGGATTTTTATTACTGCAACTGCATAAAATAAATGACAATAGATATTGTAATATATTTTTGCAGTCAGTGTTCACTTTTACCTATTTTTGTAACATTAAACTGGCCTTTAAATGGGTCATTTTTGGGGGTTATCAAGAGGTGTGTAGAAAGGGGGAGGAAAACACATAAGGATGACACATATATGTGACAAATCTACTTTCGGGGCACCAGTGGGCCTTGGATGAATATCGGTTTCTAAACCATCAATCAGCCCTACAACTCTAGGATTCCAGAAGGGATCCAAACAGATTGGAACACAAGTCACTTTTAAACCTCCTTGTCCAATTTTGGCAACGTGGATGGAACGGCAGGCTTATCTGTGTAAGGTGTTGATCATTGGTTAGTTGCAACACAGGGAAAACACAATTATTAGCCAATGATAAAAGGGACTTTCCAATCAAGGTTGTATAACATATCTACTTTATCATTATTATTAAAACAGACCGTTCTAGCACACTACAAAATTCAATCCACCCTGTAAAAGATCACAGAGGATGGAAAGGTATGCACTCTGGAGACTGACAAGAGGGTACTTATTTATTTAATCAATTAATTTATTTCTAAGGCATCAAAAACCTGCAGTTATCGGGGCACCATAAGATAAACTCTGGATGTAAAGTAGACAGGGCATTAGGAGTGCAGTTGACTAGGCAATGTTGGGAGGATGCTCAGTGAAATAATGTTTTCTGTTGTTGTCGAAAGCAGTTTAGATCTTTTTATAGTCTTAGGTCCACAGTTCCAAGTCTTAGCAGCTTGGACAGGAAAAGATGTTCTCATGCAGTTGGTGAGTTTATAGGCTAGTGTCCGAACCATAGCTGAAGTAGAAGAGCGCAAAGTTCTAATAGGTTCGTACATGGTCACACTTTTTCTAATTTAACGGGGGCATTGCCATACAAAGACTTGCACTAGCGTTGCTGCTTTGAATTTTAGTTGTGAATCAATGGGTAACCAGTGAATTTCTTGTCGACTGTGTGATATATCTTCTCTTCTGGTCTTCTCCTTAATGACCCTCACTGCCTCATTCTGTATCACCTGCAAAGGCAGTGTGTTTCTTTGGTGGGCCCCTACTAAAAGGGCATTACCATAATCAACCTGGAGAGAATGGTAGCACAAGAAACTAGCGCACAGTTAGGCTCAGAGAGGAAGTGACGTAGATTCATAAGTAGTCGCAGGTAAATGGTACAGTTTTTAACAATCTAATTGACATGAGAATCAGAGTCTAATGCAGAATTAAGATGAAGCCCAATGTTTTAACTTTCTTAGAGACATGGATGTGACAGTCATTGATGGGAAGAGACACATATCTGGAATCAAGTTTGGAGCAGGCATGGGCAGTACCAAAGACAGCAGCTTAGTTTTATTGCTGTTAAGGCACATCCAATGATGGGTCATCCATGTTTCAATGTGATTATAGATGGTTTGGAGAGAGCAGGAGTCAAGGTCATAGTCTCCTGACAGTTACAGTACCAACTGTGTGTCGTTGACATAGTTTGTCAAAAGCACATGGAGATCAGCCAATCGATCACACAGTGGTTTGATATACAGATTGAAGAGTAGCAGGGAAATGCATGCTCCCTGGGGGACTGCACATACTATGGGCATTGAAGGTGAGATAGCACTGTTCCAACAAACGTAGATGTCCTATGCGAAAGGAAGGATTGAACCCACTTGACAGCATTATTACTGAATTAACCAGTGTTGCTGAGAGTATGAAGCAAACCATCATGTTCTAAAAGGTCAAATTCGGCCGATAAGACCAAAAGGACAAATAGGGCGACTTTTCCTTTGTCATAGATTTTGAGCATCTGTGATTGTCTAGAAGTGCAGTTTCCATGCTGTGGCAGGGGTGAAATCCTGACTGTCTGGCATGAAGGATATTGTTATCTTCAACAAAAGATTGAAGTTGCACATTGGCACATTTGTCCAGATGCTTCAAAAGGAAGTTGCAGTTTGTGATGGGGTGTAGATTGTTTGGGTCTATAGGATCCATGCCAGGTTTTTTTTAACTAGAGGCGTGACAGTGAAACTTTTGATTAAATCAGGGACATGATTACATTATAATGAGGAGTTCACAAACCTGACACAGAATGGGGCAAACATTTCTTTGTGTCGTAGAATGATTCAGGGGCATTGTGTTTTCAAGACATTGAGAGGGGCAAAGAGAGGAGAGCGTTTTTATCATGTCTGCTATAGTATGCTATCTGCATGTCTACCTGTTCAGGTATGGTTACATGGAGAAGCATGTACAGAGAGGTTTTTGTTAAGTTCCAGCTTAATCTTGTTGCAAATATTTTAAAAACGGTAGCAGGCGCTCCTCTCCAGAAAGAGCATGGCATGATAACCTGTTCTGAGATGAGAGTTTGCAGCACACGCTTTTTGCTCACTGTACCTTTCACAGATGGGAAATATCCATTTGCATATCAGTCTTTGTCCCGCCCTCATGGGCAGCCCAGCACCAAAATGCTATGGCAATTCCTCTCTAAACAAGAGTACCAATAGAAACCCCATGCCAACCCCAACCAATAAAGCACACATACACAATAACCAATGTCCAGTCAAGTGATTTTTCTTGACACAACGGGTGTATTAAACACGAAGTATATACAAAGTGCTCTAACCCTAAACCCCACACACCCTCTCCCTCTCTCCCCAGAACTACCCCACAGACGCTCTCCCTCCTCCCCCCAAAATGACCCCACACATCCTCTCCCTCTTCCCCCTGCCCCCAAAACTACCCCACACATGGTGTGCATTTCAATGCAGCATGAGACTGAAAGAGTTGCAGTTGCCAGGCTGCCCCTACTTTCCATGTCCTCTATCAGCCTCGGGTGGCGGCATGCCTGACCGGCGCAAGGTCCATGCCGACCTACGCAGGGGGCTGGTCTGCGTGGAGCTGGCAGAGGAGCACATGCTCGCTTGCTCCAGTCCATGTGCGGGACGCAGGTCCTCCATGGCATCTGCAATGCGGCTGAGGACCTGCCTCACAGCAGCCAACTCATCGCAGATGCGAGTCGTACTCACCTCTATCGCAACTTTAATGGCTGCAGTGTGTTCGCAGCACTCCTGCCTTGCCAGGGCACCTTCAGTCACGTGCTGTCCAATCAGTGCTGTGAGCTCCTCCTGGCGCTGTTCAGTGAGTTCCATTCTCAGCTCTCTGTCCCTGACACCTGTGGAGGTGGATGAGACATGCGGCAAGGGTCCCACATCAGGTGTGCTCTCTGTGGGGCTCAAGCTCCCTGGCCATGACTCCCCTCCAGACTGCTCATGGCTGCTGGCGTTGGGTGTGCTGTGTGGGGTGAGGTGGGTTGACAGCTGCGGCCTGGGTGTGCCATGTGGTCTGGATGTTTGGGTGTGTACCTCATCGTCTGTCACGGGTGCTGTGGCAGCTGATTCACCAACAGAACTGTTGGCAGCAGACAGTGACCCTACTGCCACTGGCTCCTGTGCGGTGGTAGCTGCTGGTGTGGGCACTTTCGCAGTGTCAGTGGCCCTTTGCTGCCCCAATGCTGGTGCATCCTGTGATGCTTTGGCCTTCTGTGGCAGTCCAGGTTTGGCTGTGCCTCTTGATGTAGAAGGCCTGTTGCCTCCTACCATGTCCCTGACCTTCTTACTAGGTGTCATGGCCTGTGTCACGGAGTCCTGGCACTCGCTGTCAGATTGTGAGCCTGTGGGGGACAGAGAGAGGGACAACATCAGTGATGGTTCTACATGCATCATGCATATATTGGTATTGATGCAGTTCTACACATTTGAGGGGATTTGGTTTTGGAGTTGTGACATACAGGTTGCTTCCCATATGGGTGGGTCATGCAGGCATACGTTTAGGTCACACATGTATGAGGTGGTGTATGCTGTGTGACGTGCCTTCCAGTTGTGCAATGCATGCAGTGTGACACATGACATTTACATGCTTGTGGGGTGTGTGCCAGGTATGTTATGTTACTTTGCATTTATATAGCGCCTTATGTATCATTGGTATGGTCTGAAGGCGCTGGTAGGTTGAACGCCCTTGGGAACCGAAGTTCAAGTCAGTAGAGAGAGTAGAGAGAATCAAAGGTGTGTTTGAGCACCGGATATGTGTGCAGCTGGTGTGGTATTTGTGTAATAGCTGCTTCTTAGCGGTAGGTGTGGTGGTTGAGAGGTCAATAGTATGTGTTAGTTCTGGCAGAATTTATCCAGGCCGATTGTGGCTGTGTTAGGCCTGAGGAGAATGCCTGGCTGGGGGGTGTGTAACCAGCAGTGTTTAGTTAGAGTGATGGGGAGTATGAGGCAGATGTTGGTATAAGAACAGCTATACCGAATGGTGTCATAGTATCGCTGTGTTCTATTTGAGTGTTGGTGTAAAGAAGAGAGTAAACGTGGAGATGTGAATATGGTGGTTTACTGAAGGTGCTTGAGATCGTGCTCACTCCAATAGTTCCATGAACTTCATCCGTTCCATTTACTCCGACTGTTCTGTGCATTACGACCGTTTCAAGCACTCAGACCGTTCCTTTCAATGCTCTTTCAGACGATCCATGCCCTCAAAAACCATTCCATGCACATCACGCCATTCTGTGCACTCCAACCCGTTCCATGCACTCCCATCCGTTCCATGCACTCCCATCCGTTCCATGCACTCCCATCCGTTCCATGTACTTTATGCACTCCACCATTTTATGCACTACTCTTTTCATTCGTTCTACCCACGTTATCCTTACTCCATGCATCATCCACCCACATACGTCATCTTCACACGTTCCATTTACTTAACCAATTGCACCCATTTCACTCGTTCCATCCACTTCACTAGTTCCGCCCACTTCGCCAGCTCCAAGCACATCCCCCGTTCATTCACCTACTTCATCCGTTCTACCATTTCACCCGTTCCACCCACTTCACCCATTCTACATCAGTTCATCCGTTCCATCCACATACTTCACCCGTTCCATCCACACACTTCACCCGTTCCATCCATGCACTTCACCCGTTCCATCCAGATACTTCACGCATTGCATCTACATACTACACCCTTTCCGTCCACATACTTCACCCGTTCCGTCCACATACTTCACCCGTTCGATCCAAATACTTCACCCGTTCCATCCACATACTTCACCCGATATAGGGCAGACTTTTTAGACTTTGGCACAGTGATGTTATTATGGACACTGTCAAATCCTGCTACGCCAGAGTCGTGTTGTTATATACACTTCTAGAATCAACTTTGTACCGAGAGGATATTAGGCAAACTTTTAAAAAGCTTTGAGGTGGTGGATGCATATGGATGTGATGGTGCTGAGGACAGCCTATAGGCAGGGTTGTGTACATGTGTGAGTGATGGGCCATGCATTGGCTCATTTCACTGTCACATTTGTGGGACATCATCATGCTTTGCATTACAGTGGTTTGTGTGGACACTCACCTCCATCAGCCGATGATGGCGCTCCCCGCTCCTTTTCTCCCACTCCCTCAATTGACTCCATCCCAATTGTCCTGGCACATGTTTCCTCCCAGCGAGTCGTCTTGGTTGGTGAGCTTGCACCGCCACCTGTTGCCATGCCCTGCCTCCTGTTAGCTGCCAGAATGCTCCTGACGCGTAGGCTCAGGTCGTCCCAGCGCTTAAGCACATCTTTCACGGTGCGGGGGGTGGTAACGACCGCACTGACTTTACGTGCCACCTCCTCCCGGATCTCCTTCTTCCTCATATTGGCAGGTCGACTCATATCTGCCGCAAACACGACATCCCCATTTTTTGCAAGGGTGTCCGTGAGCATGTTTAGCTCATCTTTATTTTTTTATTTATTTATTTACATTTATATAGCGCACAAGCAGCCCAGGGGCATTGAGGCGCTGTTACTTGCAATGAACTTAGTTACATGGTACAGGTAAAATAGCGGATGTTGACACATTGTAAATGTTGCAGGATGACGTACTGTTGTTACAAGTATTGCTGTATTGCTTTTGAACATATGATACGATATACATGGGATAATCGTGCTAGTATGTCTAGCCTTAAGTGAACAGGGTAGTCTTCAGCGTTTTGCGCAAGGTGGTGAGGGAGGCCTCTCTACGGATAGTGTGTGGTAGGGCATTCCAGTGCGAGGGCGCAAGGTAAGGGAAGCTGGATCCGCCCGCTTTTACTTTTTTTACTAGAGGTACTGAGAGCATGTTGGTGTAGGGTGATCTGGTTGGCCTGGTGGTGGAGACAGGGTGTATCCTTTGTGAGAGGTATGCAGGTGCAGTGAGGTGGATGCACTTGTGGGTCAATGTCAGGGCTTTGAATAATATCCTTTCTTTTATTGGGAGCCAGTGGGCTAGTTTTCTGGCCTCAGAGATGTGTTCTCTTTTTGCAATACCTTGGGCTGCCCGGAGCGCTTTGTTCTGTATTACTTGTAGTCTCTCTAGGTTTTTTTAGAGGTTCCCAGAAAGAGTACATTACAGTAGTCTAGCCTAGAGCCGGTGATGGCTCTGGCTATGTTAGTGCAGTTCTCTTTGGAGAGAAATGGTCTGACTGCATTGATAAGTTTGGCATGATATGCCGCTGCAGAGGCAATTGCATTGATTTGTCTGTCCATGGATAGGCTAGAATCCAGATAAACTCCCAGGGTTTTGACAGATTCGGAGACTGGAATTTTAATGGAATCAATGGTGAAGTGACTGAATTGGGCATCTAGATTCTTTAGGGTGTCAGGAGAGCCTACCAGTAGGAGTTCCGTCTTGTCAGAGTTGAGGCATAGACCGTTGTCTGCCATCCAGGCTTGGATGGTATTGTAAAGGTTGTTGAGGGCCAGGGAGTCAGTGTTGTAGTTGCCTGTGAGAGTGATGAGGATTTGTGTGTCATCAGCATAGTTGGTGTAAGATATGCCCATGGCGTCGAGGATGAGGAAGAGGGGGCGTGTAAAAATGTTGTATAGCGTGGGGGAGAGGCAGGAGCCTTGGGGCACCCCACAGAGTATAGTGGTTGGTGATGCGGCGGCTAAGTCGGAGAATACTTGCATGGTTCTGTCTTGTAGGAAGGAGGTGATCCATGCTGTAGCCTCTGGGGAGAATTTGGCCGTGGTGGTGAGGTGGTGGCATAGGACGCCATGATCCACAAGGTCGAAGGCCGCTGAGAGGTCTAGGAGTAGGAGGAGTGCAGGTTTGCCCAAGTCTCTCGCATCGTCCATCTGGTTTTTCAAGTCAAGTAGGGCGGTTTCTGTTCCGTATCTGGGGCGGAAACCAGATTGGCGGAGACCAAGGAGTTTGTTCTCTTCAAGGAAGTGTTGAACCTGCAGGTAGGCTGCTTTGTCCAATATTTTGAGGAGGAACGGGACAGTGGTGATGGGTCTGTAGTTATTGGGGGAGGTGGGATCGAGCGTTGGCTTCTTCAGAAGAGGGCGGACCCAGGCTTCCTTGAGGGAGGCAGGGACTATCCCTGTGGTAAAAGAGGCATTTACAAAGGCTGTTAGGAAGGGGGCTAGCGGTTCTGCGCAGTCTTTGATAATGGAAGCTGGGCAAGCATCACCTTTGCAGTTAGAGGGTTTAATGTTCCTCATTATGTTGATGACGTCTTTTTCCTGAATGGGTTTGAAGGAGAAGGGTTCGGGGGGATCAGGGGCGGGCGGTGGGACTGGGATGTGCTTACTCGGTAGAGCTTGTTTAGTGGCTAGTATTTTGTTTTTGAGGAGGCTAATTTTGGATTGCATGGCCTTCTGTATTCCGTCACACCAGTCCTTGTCTTTGGTGAAATTCTGGGAGGCGGGAGTGGGTGTTTCGAGTTCTCTGAAAATGGCGAATATTTCTTTAGTACTGGATTGGGCTTCCAAGATTCTGGATTCAAAGGATTTGGCTTTGGCTTGGGTGATTGCCTTTTTGTATTTGGTGGAAAGGGCTTTGAAGATCATCTTATCTTTTTCGGAGTGGGACCTTTGCCACTGTGTGAGTGTGGCTTTTTTCTCGTTGCGGAGTGAGAGGAGGTCCGGCGTGAACCAAGAATTGGAATGTGCAGTGGGTTTGGATTTTCGAGGTTTGAGTGGGGCAATGGTGTTGATGGCTGCTTTGATGGCAGTATCATAGGTTGATGCGAGTGTTTCAGGGTCTGAAGAGAAAGGTGGTCTGAAGGCTGGGCCTTGGAGGAAGGGCAGTAATTTCTCCTTAGTGAGTTGGCGGGAGCTTCTGGCGAGGCAGGGAGGGAGTGGTTGGGGTGAAGGGGTAGCAGGGGAACTAGTGGTGGGGATGCTAAAGGTGATAGTGTGGTGATCCGACCATGGGATGGGAGTGTTTCCAGTGATGATGAGGGGACAGTTGTGTTGTGCTATCCAGTCCAGCGTTCTGCCTTGGGTGTGAGTTGGGCTAAGTATGGTGTTCTTGTACCCTAGCGCCTTAAGGGCAGAGTCGAGGGATTTTGCTGCTACGTCCTTACTATCCCGGAGCCCTAGGTTGACATCCCCCAGGAGAATGGCTTTAGACTGCTTTTTGAGGTTGTCCGAGAGGAGGTGCATGAGAGAGGCTTGAAAGTCTCCTGTTGGGCCTGGTGGGCGGTATACGGTGTGCACAGTAATTGTGCAGTGGGGGGAGAGGATTATTTTGACTTGGAGATAGTCGCTGTTGTTGTTCAGGGATTTCTCTACCTTTCTGACAGAGAGGTAGTCTTTGGCGATAATTGCTACACCTCCACCTTTGGAGAGGCGGTCTTGTCTAGTAATGGAGTAGCCAAGAGGTAGGGCGAGTGAGAGCGCCGGGCCAGAGGCCTCATGTAGCCAAGTTTCTGAGATCATAAGTAGATCTAGGTCTTGGGAGGTTAGGAGGTCGTGGATGTCTAGGGCATGGGCATTGACGGATCTAGCGTTAATCATGGCGCATTTCAGGTGGGGTTCAGCAGTGGCTGTGGGGGAGCTCGTGATGAGAGGTGGTGGTATGGAGGGGCTAGGTGCATCGAGCGTGTTGTGGGCGGTGCCCATCACAGGTCTTACAGTGAGCGGTTCATTTTCATGGGTGGTGGACACAGGTGGCATAGCATGTGGCACAATAGGATTCAAAATGGTGGTAGAAGATTTGCACAACACAGATTTTACACTGGGGGCACATTTTCATGGGTGGTGGACACAGGTGGCATAGTATTTGGCACAATAGAATTCAAAATGGTGGTAGAAGATTTGCACAACACAGATTTTACACTGGGGGGCACATTTTCATGGGTGGTGGACACAGGTGGCATAGTATTTGGCACAATAGAATTCAATATGGTGGTAGAAGATTTGCACAACACAGATTTTACAAAGGGGGGCACATTTTCATGGGTGGTGGACACAGGTGGCATAGTATTTGGCACATTAGAATTCAAAATGGTGGTAGAAGATTTGCACAACACAGAGTTTACACTGGGGGTGGTGGTGGGCGCAGGATTAATTGTATTTGTAATGTGGGTATGACAGTTGTGATGCGGGTAAAGTACTTTGTTGGTTGCTGTAATTGTAATATCGTTGGAGGATACAGCCTTCAAGGTTGTGCGCTGGAGTCTGACCTTATCAGCACATGTAGGAGTTTTTGCAGTACGCGAGCATAGCCGTGTATTACGGGTGCTCGTGGGGGTGGGGTGCGAGCTTCGGGGTGCTTCTTGAGTACGGGTGCGCAACCTGAGAAGTCTTAAGGCGAGACATGGTTCAGAAAGAAGCTTGCTAGAATAGTGCTTCTTACCTTGTAGGTGCTGCAAGGGCATTGGGCAGACGGCAGACGAGCAGCGAAGAGCTGCAAAGAGCACCGGAGGCCTTTCCTTACGGCCTTCCCTGCTCGGCTTCGCCTCTCGGCCCTCTCCCCCTCCATTTAAAGCAGGAGGGGAGGGGCGGGCGGGGTGAGGCAGCGAATCGGGACACGGGCCCGCGGCAGTGATTCCTGAAGCACATTTTGTTGATTGTGCTGCCATGGAGACGGGGGCCATCTTGTCTGGGGCTTCGGTGCACGCGGCCTGCAGCGTGGGTGAAAGGGAACACGCGGCCGCTCCGAAGTGGATCAAAGCAGCTGATCGGGCCCACAGCTGGTCAGGGATTCTTTGTGCTCGCAGCAGAGCTGCAAAGAGCACCGGAGGCCTTTCCTTACGGCCTTCCCTGCTCGGCTTCGCCTCTCGGCCCTCTCCCCCTCCATTTAAAGCAGGAGGGGAGGAGCGGGCGGGGTGAGGCAGCGAATCGGGACACGGGCCCGCGGCGGTGATTCCTGAAGCACATTTTGTTGATTGTGCTGCCATGGAGACGGGGGCCATCTTGTCTGGGGCTTCGGTGCACGCGGCCTGCAGCGTGGGTGAAAGGGAACACGCGGCCGCTCCGAAGTGGATCAAAGCAGCTGATCGGGCCTCGGAAAAACAAACCTTGCGCAGGCGCGCAGCACCTTTCTTCAGGGCCTTGCCCATGGTGATGTAGTGGTATATGAAGGTGGGGCTGCTGTCATGATGATGCAGGTCCTGTGTATGGAGGTTTGCAATGGATTGTGTTTTTCAAGATGGCCGCCGTTCTCTTTCCCATTCCTTTCCGATGATGCTACTTCCAGTTCCGCTTATTTATGGTCACCGCTAATAGCGGTGCCCGCTAATGCCGTCTGCGCTTTCCATGATGCCGCTAAGGGCCATTTTTTGGACTTTAGCGGCATGCCGCTAATGTCATTACTGGCATGGGGCAAAGCTTGTGCAAGCAAACTCGTAATAGCCCTCTATTAGCGGGCTCTTTACTACACGGACACAGTATTTGCTCCATGCCGATAGGGGCAGTAACTTACGTCCAACCTCGTAATGAGGCCCATTGTTTTGCATTGTTTGGCATTGTTTAATGCATTTACTGCTGGCTCCCAAGAGCAGAGCATTACCGTAGTTGAGACGTGACAAAATAGTAACCTGAGCTGTTGTGGCACTATTCTGTTTACTCAGCAGAGGCCTAATGCGGCACAAGAGCCTTAAATAATATTGGCAGTTACGTCTGAGATAGGATATTTGGGCTTCTGCTCCTAGTGAGTATTGCATGTAGATTCCAACTGTCTTTACCTTATCAGACACTTTGATGGCAGAGTCTTTTATAAGGAAAGAGGAGTATGCAAGGCCTAGTTTGTTTATGACTTTAGTCGAGCCAAATGTCATAAGCTCAGTCATTGAGCCATTCAGGCACATCCAGTTTGACTTCATCCATATTTCGATGGAGTTATAGATGGCTGAGAGTCTGTCATTGTCAAGGGTGTGATTTCCGCACAATTCCATGATTGTGTGTCATCTGCGAAGTTTGTAAAATAGACCCCCAGTTTTGTCAGTAGGGAACAGAGACAACAGAGATAGTGGTTAAAAAGTAACAGTGAGAAACTGGCCCCTTGTGGAACGCCAAAATCTACAGGCCTAGAAGTGGAAGAGTGGCCTCCCCAGGTGATTTTTGAGCTTCTGTCTTCAAGGAAGGAGGTTACCCAATCAATATCTTCTTTGGAACAATTTCCTGCTGTATCCAGGGCCTCTTGGAGCTTCTGATGATCTAGCAAGTCAAAAGCTGCCAAGAGGTTCAAGAGGATCAGGATACCTGCCTTTCCTTTGTCCAAGATGGCAAGCACCTTGGATTGTAAATCCAGTAAAGCAGATTCGATACTGTGTGCACTTCTGAACCCAGAATGTTGTGAATGAAGAAGATTGTTTTTGTTGACGTAATCCTGACGTTGACTTGTAGCGATTTTATCAAGTATTTTTAAAAAGAAAGTTACAGTTTGTGATTAGTCTGAGATTGGATGGATCCTGTTGATCCAGACCTGTTTATTTAACCAATGGGGTAACTGTGACATTCTTTATTTCCACTGGGTCCCGAAAGTAGGTGTTTGTCAAACGAGAGAGGTAAGGGGCAAAGATTTCTGTATTTTCTATGATAAATTGTGGTAGTAGAATGTTCTCTGTGCATGAGGTGCAATTGATGGAAGAGAGGACATTCATCATGTCTTCCAGTGAGATTGGGGAGAACTGAAACCTAGACTCTTTAAGCTTGATGGGATCCTCTATTGTTGGGGGGGACTGTGGAGGAAATTTAACTTTACAGTTTATTATTGTTTCTCGAGCTTTTTTAATCTTGTTTTGAAAGGATGTTTGCACGTGTTCACAGTCTTCAGAGGTGGGCTGGAAGCCTGGAACAAGGGAAAAAGTATGGGTGGTTTCTCGATGGATTTTAAGATTTGGAATAGTTTCCCAGTAGAGTTTGTGGCAGAAGATATCTGGTTGTTATAATAGTTTTTTTTTTAAGTTCAGTTAATTTGGTTCTGTGAATGCAATCAGTAGTTTTCCAATTCTCTTTGTTCGTGTTAGAGAGATCTTTACGCCATTTTCTCTCAAGGTTTCTTTTGGCTTTTCTGAGATTGGCAGTTTCTGCCATAAACCAACCGTGAGGGTTAAAGACATTTTCCTTTGCAACATGGATGGCATTTTTATAATCTTTGTCTGAAGCTTTCCAAGTAGCATTTGTAGACTCACAGAGGCATTTCAGCCATATGCATGTCTTTTAAGTCGTTTCATTATGCTTAGTTATTCAGTGTACCAGTTTTGATTGCCAGCATTCTCCCTAACTAGCTTTGTTTTAATAGGGGCCAATGTATCTAGTATGGAGTTGAGTGGGAAATAAAATGAGTTGACTAAAGTTGTGGGGATGTCTCGATCAGTGGTGGTGTTCATTATCAGGTTCAGACATTCTTTTATATTTTCCACCGTAATCCGTTTGGGTGGATTTTTCTTATTCAAAATAGGATGTTGAAATTGAGATTGAAATGTAATTGAGTAGTGATCAGACCAAATGCATGGTTAGGTATTTTCTATCAGTATGCAGAGATTTTAAGTCACAACCCAGTCTAAGATTTTGCCTTTATCATGGGCGGGTGAGTCATTAAATACACGGTATTCCAGGTTGTTTAGTGCAGTTTCAAGAGCAATAGCCTCTTCATCATTGTTATTTTTGCACCAGAGATTAAACTCTCCAGCCAGTAGTGTTGTGCAATTCCTGTCCTGTAAGTTATGTAAGATCTTAACAATATCTTGGTTGAAGTAAGGCATATTAGTTAATATGAAGTTGATACAAATTTGGTTAGTAGGAGTAATTTTAACGTGGAGAATTTCACAGTCTGAACAGGATCTGGGTACTTGAAATAGTCCCAATTGTGTTTTGGCAAGGATTGCAACACCACCACCCTGTCCTGTAGGGCGATTTGCACAGTAGATGTTGTATCCAACTGGTGTAGCGAGGGAAACTAAGGGGCCGCTGGAATTTGTAGTCCAGTTTTCTGTAAGAAATAAAAGATCTAGGTCGAGGTCCGCAATGTAGTCGTGAACATTATGCGCATGTTTAATGAGGGAGGGAGTGTTCAATAAAGCGCTCTTCAGAGTAGTTGGTAAAGCAATCAGTCTTAACTGTTCTGTTGTTTTTAGCACCAAGGGAGCAAGCACTCATAAATGTCACTAGGGGCCTTCAGAGAAGGACCAGGGGGACAGAACTGCAATGTACCTGGTGCTTGAGATGTTCTTGATGCTTGACAGCGTCGAGTCAGTTCCAGGATGCTTTGCAGCTCCTGCGACAGAGTTCAAGACGGGAGACAGCTGTGTGTATCAGGAAGCAGGCAATTCAGCCAGCGAGGCTGGACAGACGGCTGCAGGCTGGCCTACACGGCAGCTTGGGGTCAAGAATCCTTATCTATGTGCTGGTTGGCTGATCTGGCATGCTGGGTGAGCTGACTCAGATGACTTTCGTGACTGCAGCGTGACAACAGTCAGTGGTGCAGCCGGTCGCAGTTTGTGGGCTCGACTGCCTCAAAAAATGTTCCTTAAAAGATGGATGCTGGTTGATTCTTGTGTGGCACTCCTCCTAGCTTCTTTGCAGGGCTCATGCAGTCCTTTCTGGGTGGACGGCCCAAAGCTGAAGAGAGTGCTTGCAGGCAACAGCCGTGTCCTTTGTTCAGAGACTCTCTGGCATTTCTTACCTAGGAAGCTTGCTGGCAGAACCTAGCAGATCACGCTGTGTACTGGCTGGGTACTGATTCTGGAGCTGCTGGATGGGTCCTCTGGGTCTGGTATCTCCCTCTGTTCCCTCAGAGATGTGTAGGAGAGAGATCTTGCTTCCTTCTTGAAATACTGGCCTTCCTTCACTGGAGGTAGCTATAAAGCCACCGACTGTACCTTGAGCCAGGGTCCAATGAGTCCTTTTTCTTACTCCTTTCAAAGTCGTTGGATGATCTGGTATGTGAGGGGCTGAGCCCTCTTTTAAAGCAAAATTGGCCCCAGTAATTGGTGCAGGTTAAGCCTACCTTAAGGAACCAATCCGGGGAGGGGGCACCAACAATCTTCTGTTATGCGTGAGGTCAGGACCAGGGTGCTTTGCAACAGGAAAGGTAAGAGGTGGAAACATGTAATCCTAAATTCCACCCATCTTCCTACATGTTGTAGATCAACATCTATCTATGGTTAACTGAGCACTCTGTGGCTCTTGATTAAAGCACAGGTCTCACTTGATGTTTGTGACAATAGCAGACTTTCTGTCTCCCTTAAATCACATACTTCTTCCTCTGAAAGGGGTCCACTCTGCAGGAGTTGCCTGCAGTAAATAGTGGACCCAGACATGCCATTCACTGTCCTTCATACAGATGGGTGGGAACTAGCTTCAAGTTGACACATTGCATATCAAAGTGGTGTTAGTATTCCTGCCCATTGTTAGGTTCTGTGACCAGGCCTGTTTGCAGGCCTGCTTCAATTAACTCTCATCAGTTTGCTTTGCCACCACACAGAACTTAGACAGTAGCAGAGGGCAGATCTATGGAGCCTTTGAAATGTAATTAGGCTGGCCATTGGTGGAGGAAGGTGTTGCCTTTCTCCTCTGGATGTGTTCCTGTACCCCATTACTGTCACCTGTCAAATAATTGTGACAGGGAGGACTGCACCTGTAGGCTGTTTCCCCCAGAGTACACTGGACTATGTGTTTGATGTGCGGGGAAAACTGGAGAATGTGCGCATATTAGCCCCCACACATTTTCAGAGGTTCATCTCCCATTATGTTATGAGTAATGTGTAAGAGAAATGTTAATAGTAAAACAGCGTTTACTCTTTACTTTTCTGCTGCGTTTTGCCGCCTGCAAATAATGTTTTACAGGCAGCATTTGCAATGGATTTCTGTGGAATTTGTATGCTTTAAGCAGATGAAAACGTCTGGCGGATTCCACAAGTAATTCTCAGGTTTTTTGTCTGCATGAATATACATGCTGATTGAAAACCATAGCGCAATTTGAAGGTGTAGCAGGAGCGTAGCATATACATGGCACATACATGTGTAGCCCGTTCTGTGCCCCCTATGCCTTCAAATTGATTGAAAACTCCCCAATCATTAAAGTGAAGCATAGATAACATACACCCTGCTTTTATGCTTCTTTTGCACGATCTTGGGGACTATAAAATGACCCCAAAGTATTATCTAGCTGACCTCAATTATAAAACATCAGGTCATATTCATAGGTGACCCTGAATTAGCTTCTGTTAGTTTTTATTTGAGATAAACAAACTATGAATAATAAAAGATCTGAAAATGAGCACACAAAGACATGTTGAAATTAAAATTAGTGTTTGCTGGAAGGAATTTTAAAATAAACATTTATACATTACAACATCATGTGATATATTTAAATTACATGTTTTCTTTGAACAGGTGTTCAACCAGCATGTCTCCTTTAACTATAATGATGGTATCTGCCACGCTGCCCATCTGCTGTAATGAATTCTGAAATATGAATTGTATGTTGCTTTTTCTAACTAACATATTCAGAGAGGATCAGTGGTGCTAATATTGCCCCCTTCAGAAGTTAACTAATGTAGTCATCCTTCATATCACTGTCCCCTTAAGCAAAGTCACACTTGTATATGCTAATCACTTCAAAATCATTGTAAGCTGAAAAGGTTAAAAAAAATGAAAATGATGGGACTGCATACAATTTATTAAATCTCATAAAAAAATATTCAGACCTTAATTGCAGAAGACATTAGCCACCAGCAAGGATCAGACTTAACTCCACTGGAGATTAATGTTGCCAGCAGGAGAATTTACAGGATAAGGTTTCTGGAAAAAAATACTCATATCGTTGTGTCTGTCTCATCAGTTGTCATTGCCATATTAAAGACTGAATTGCTTTTCAACATGTTTCTTCAGCTAAAAAAAAAAATGTAAACTATTTGTGATACAACAATTAACCTCTGCAATGCTAAATGAATGAGCTGAACCAGTGCTTACCGTAGAGCCTACTCCCTGGCTCTAACACCAAGCCCAGATCTTTCCAAGACATATCCAAGGTATTTTATCTGTACTTGAAAATGGGGAATTCCTTTGCCAAACCTAGATGCCCATGTAATTGGAAAAACACAATTTCAGTGCCACTAGTACAGCAAAATTACAAGAGAATGATTCCATGCTGTGTGCTAATCTGGTGGAATCACAATGTTGCCTTGCATAGCCTGCTCTTTCGCATAGTGAATAGGGCTTATATGTACCTCATCTCCACAGTGCCGTTTAGCATTGCATAGTTCGGGATGATTTTTCCCTATCCTTCACTATGTTTCCCCATCAAAGTTCTGGGATATGCCACAAGGCCAGACATCTTCAATATGGGTTTGGTGGTAATTTGGTGGTAAATCGGCTGACTCATTGCCAAACGTGTTTACTGTTACTGCCACTCAATCCTTGGGGCTTACCATTGGGCTGCTAGTAGGTGGAAGGGTGTTCTTAATCCTTATTTCTACAGAGTCCATAGGACTCCAGGTGGATTTTGGTGGAATTATTGTGAGCAGTAATTCAGCTGTGGTAATTTCACCTTTTTAGAAATTAAAGTGGTGGATCGATCTCCTGCATATTGCTCGAGGTAAATCCTCTGATTTAAGGTCAAACTCGAAATTCGGTGTTGCCGTAAAAACAGTGGTCATTCCATTACTGCCAAAAACGTTTGGTAACGGAATGACCGCCACTTGTTTACAGTACCTCTGAACTTGTAATGAGGCCCAATATTGTACTCAATGCTAGTATGGATGCACATCTGAGGTACCAGAAAATGTCTTCTCTGATACCTCCAAAAAAGAGCATTCTACAACGACTCAGAACCAGGCAAATTCATGCTTCACCCTGACTCATCCATCACATGATCAACACCAAAGAGACCCCTGGGTTCCCCAATTACCTCGACACATCTTTAAGCATTACAGTGACCCTGGCGAGATGAGGACCATCCCCAAATAATTGTCAACATCACAACCCGAAAACTACTAAATATTAAGCATCTTGGGAGGTTATAAAAGCATCAAAATATGTCCTGAAAAAGTCTAGATTCTTATGGATGCTCAGGGCACTCCTGGACCTAATTCGTATATGGTCAGGTACTTTTAAGCTTTGTATCTCCAACCCTTTGTATTTGGAGTGAGTACCAGACACAAGTAAGGGCATTTTTGTAAAGCAGTGGTAAAATCTCACAGAGGCAGCAATCCAAAATCGCAACAAAATGGATTCAAGTTAAATGAGGAACGCCTTTACAATATGGTAGCCATATTCCAAACACCTCTGCAGTAATCATGGCGGTGCCACAAGACGGGCACATTATTTGATTCAGAGATGGCAAAGTGCAGTATGGTCCAGCCATAACTGGCAAAGATGGCCCCCCTGTACCAAGTGGTGTAAAGGTCTTCGAAATGTTAGTTTGATGTCAATGGGATTGTAATAATTGCAAATTAATCTCATAAGATTTTTATTCATGGCAAGCGTTTTGATGTTTACTATTGTATGGCAATTTTTTGAGTGGACATTATTTTCCTGAACTAGTATGCCCATACTTATTAACATTTCTGTTAAAATTGTTCTGTCATGCGTAGCTGAATAGGTAAGCAGCAGCAGAGAACCCATGACATCAAAAAAGAGGTGAGGAAGTTTCCATAAGAATGTTCCTTTACCTCAGAAAAGAGAAGAACTGTGAAAACAGGGTGTGGTGTCACATTTCCCTCTGTTCCCTGTTAGCCCACCCAATTGTGCATTCAGTCTCCACAATTATGTGAGCGCTGAACAAGTGGGTACAAGCAGCACATGTGTGAGGGACTGTGCATTTGCCAAAGCATGACCTGTAGGAGCACACTGACTGTGAAGAGTCAACTTTATTCGTCAGCTTGCCTCACATTAGGACTTCACAATGTCACCTAGGCACGTGCTTGCACTGTAACACAGTTCACTGGCATGACTTAAATCTGTTTCATCTCTTCAGAAACCATCATCGTTGACAACAGGAAAAATATCTAACAAATGCATTGTTATGAAAGATTTCTCTTTACGGCACCTATCCTTCCATCTTTATGGAACTCCCAAACGTTTTTCTTTTATTTTTGATACTGACCTGTTCTTTTTTTGCAGTGCAGTGAAGCCTTAAGCTTCACTACACAGGCTTTTGCTCTTATGTTATGGGGAAACGGACATGTCCTTCAGGGTGACAGTACTGGGAAACACTGTTTCCCTTAGTCACATTACTGTGTTGCTACTTTTGGTTACCTTGTATCACTTGTGGTAACTTTTGTCGTTTCACAAAGCAGCTTACACTGCAGTACAATAAGGGAATACTTTTTTGTTTAGCCCTAGACTAACACTTAGAGGATTTTTGGTTACTCTAGGTGTGCTGGTGGCAGAAGTGACTTTTTCCAATTTTTTGGGACTTACCATGTTTACCGCGTTTGGCTGCTAACTGTCGCTAGTGTCCAAACATGGCCATGCCACATGGTTTTTCTCTTGTCCTTTGGCCATTTTGTTCTTTAGTCTTTTTCCTGGCCTCAGAGGCCTGTAAAATCCTTATAAGGACTTCCAGTGCCCGGGAAAACAGTAGCTTTTGGCAGGCTACTGGAGGGCTGTATGTGTTTGATGACAGGATTTGGGTTGGGACTGTCTGGTCCCAATAAACAAACTGGTGTCAGTATGTCTGAGTCATATGCATGAGTGTTCCTGCCAGTGGTCCTAATTGGAACACTGGAACGATGTGTATGTGGGCTACTTCTGACATTGGCTAGTGAGAGCACCTGCTTTTACCTGGCTTTTAGGATATGAAGGACCCCTGCATCAACTCTTCAGAGATCCTGGAGAAACCTGAACGAGCCAAGACTTCTATCCAACTGTGAGACCTGCGAAGAAACCAGAGACCCATCAGAAGGAGGCCCGCTACCAACTTCTGCTGCTGTTCTGGAGGAGCCCTGTTCTGAAGATCTTTAGCAGTTCTGCAATGGAGCTGTGACACTGGGAGTGAAGGGAACATCGATTCCTGATGTCTGCTCAGTACCCTGCAAAGAAGAGCCTTCAGAAGTGCGGTAGACCATCTTGTGGCTGACCAGCTCTGAGTTTGCGCTACCGTTCTGCCAACGTCACCATTTCGAGGTTCGACCTGGAATGTTGGTGATTCTCAGCTGGCCCTACAAGACTCACCTCTGTGAAATGTTGGCATCCTAGCATCAAGGGGACCCGGGATAGGAGGGAAAGTCTGACCACGGCAGATGAGTCCCTTTGCGTTGCCGTGCCACGGTGACCACCATCCAAAATCGCTTACCTGACCCGAGTCCAGTCCCGAGAGAGGTCCTGCATCAGGTTTTGCAGCATTCTTCATTCAAGAGTCCTTGCACTAGTGAAAGACACCAACCGGAGATCAGCTAGAACCTGCAACACCTGCGAATCGAGGACTGTGGCTGATGGCGGAAAAGGCAAATTTGAACCTTCTTCTATTGACCTGCCAAGTTTTGGGAAGAATCGGAGTATGGGGTGGTACATTACAGTGGTTCTTACCTACCGCCAAAATCCCATTTTAAGTCTATGGGCTTATAATAAACTTTATTCTAACAATATTAGCTTTGCCAGCACTTGCTTGCACAAGACGTCTGAAAGTTGGGGCTGCTTCTGTTAGCTAGTCTAACTTGTACTCTGACAATTAGAACCCTTCACTGGACCCCAGATACCATACCTACATTTTTTCCTGCCTCAAAGTATCTGTGGAATTTGACCTGAACTTTTGGGCAAAAGGCCCCAGTCAACTTAGGGCTGGACATTTTAAGTTAGGGAACATTCTCTGTGTTCCTAAAGTGCATAATATAACCTTACCTTTTCTTTGCAGGAGTTTGTGATGTATATTATGTCCTCTGATAATTGAATATATATATGTAATATATTTTTCTAGTGTTGTGTGATAACTCGACCTGCCAGTAGTAATTTTTCTATATTGTGTTTTGGCCAATAAATGATAATTGTATTTGTATACAACCTGTCTAAGTATAATCTGTGATTCCCATTGTGTGAACTCATTGTGGACCCTTTACAAGCTCATTACCTCTGAAGAACCTAGCCAAGACTGCCTGTCACTGCTACCTGAACTGGGTTGGTGTCAGCTCCCCAGAGTTGTCCCTGTCACAATATAGATTGTTCTTCTATACATCTGTCCACCAGGCCCGAATGATCAACAGAGATGATCAAGTTGCAGCAAAAAAACAGAGAACTGATACTTTAGAACACATTGCAGCACTACACAAGGCACATTTAGTTGACATGGAGAAACGCTTTTGGAGATCAAAGCGTAAGCTTTTCAGCATTAAGAAGAAGCAAAAAGCAAAGATTTGCATAGGGCAAGGGAATGTATCATTAACTTCTCAGAGAATGCTGTAACTTAGTGAAAACATTTTAAATTAGTATAGACAATCCAGCAAATAGAACTCAAATTGTAGGCAGATGAAATAAGCCCTAGCCTGTTTAATTTTGACAACATGTTGACGAGTGACAAGGGTGGCTTCCTGGAGGCAACAAGGGTGAGTAAATGCATGATTCATACTGCTCAAAATTTCTTTTGTGTGCTGACTTGAGTAAAAGGATACTAGAAAGGCAATGGCAGTTACGTCTGTTCTTAACCAAATTTCAAAACCTGGGAGCCAGTGTGTGCCTACAGGGCCCAATTGCCCAATTAGTCTGAACATTATTTTGAAATGGAAAACATAGTCGTTAAGCAGAGATGACGAGGTCACAAACACAATTACTCAGTGTCAAGATGAGTGGCAATCAGGTAACAACCAGATTGAAAAAAGACAATCTAGAAAAATGAAAAAAGACGGGAAACAAAGTCCTTTGCTCAGGCGCACTTGACTAGAAACAGAAAAGCAAAATTAAGAGAGGGAAATAAACAAGAAAAACTAAATCTAAATAGAAACTTGAAAATAATGCAGAGTGTTGTTTCAAGTTCCTGTGGGGGAAGAGAGACACGAAAGGAGACTATCAATGGACTTTTCCCCATCTTATACAGTGCACTTCCTCTTGCACTTTTTAGATTCTGCTCTTGTTTTGAATTGATTAAAGGTCCACCTCACAGCTCTCTGTTTATACCACATCTCATATTTTACTCATGGCCAGCAGAGGACTCGGACCCTCAGCCCTCGTAAGGCCTGTGTGATCAGCCCTAACCTATTCCATCTTGCCCCTTATTAGTGCTATTGTGCTTGTTTTCCTTTCCCAGTGTGCCCTGTGTTCCTGTGTTGTTCGTCTTTCCTTTCCTACTCCCCAGCCCCATTCTCCACCCCACACCTGCCCACTGTTCGCTGGTAGGCCCATCCTCGTCAGGAAGCACTCATAGCTAAGGATCCCAGGGCAGCCTTGCTCAGGCAGCCAGCTAATGGCACATGGCAAAGGGCAGCTTCTGTGGGCAGCTCCCATCCCCTGTTTGCCCTGTTCACTCAGGGTGCCCCAGCTAAGCCAAAACTGCCTCAGAAACCTACAGGTAAGAGACAATGATGTTATTCTTATGTCCTTTTCTAAGTACATAGCAAGTGCAGTATTGTTAACACCTGCCCTGAACTAACATTACTCATCTGTATAGCAAGCGTTTTGAACTTAAGTGCATGCACAATGCACAACCACTGCATTAAAGCTATGTGCATATTAAGAGGGTGGAGAATGTTTGGAATTTAGGCACATGCTACCAAGTGTGTTGAACTTGGCTGAACTCTTGGTGGTAGACAAGGGGCTGAATCTGGTTGAACTTTTAATACTCCCACACACATCTACTTACCTGCTAAGGTGCACACCTACTTACCTGATATGGTGAATGAAGTAAAATGATATATTTTTTCTTACTCATTTTGATTTTAGTGTAACAACTATACCTTTCATTCCCTACTGGTTTCTCCAGCTCGTTCCATCCTGTTAACCACATGTTTTGGGTGAAATGCCTTGATTTGGTTCACCTGGATACATTTTCCACAACCAGATCTGCTCCCTTCACCATAATTCAGTAGACCACAGGTGAAACCTTGTCCACAATTGTGTATGAGCCATTCCAGGATGCTAGAAATTTGTCATGCTTGCGTTTGCCTTTTGTGAAATTAAACTTAAATACTTGATTGCCTACTTCATTTGCCCTCACATTCACAGTATGATTTGGCACTGTCATGTGCTCTTCCCAAATTCTGCTCTGCAAATGCAAATGCATGGTGCAAGCGCTTTCGCAAATTGTCCACGTACTGATGACTCATGGATGCATTTACTAGGACTTGCTCATTAGTCCTGTGCATTAAATGTTATGGCAAGACCCTTTATCAGCCATAATTTCATGTGGGCTGAAGCTTGTGAATTGTGATGTGTTGACCTAACAGCCACTACCATCGGAGGGAGATGTAAATCAAAGCTGGACCCTGCTTCAGCTACAAACCTTTTCAAAATGTCAATGGTTGTTCTATTGTACCATTCCACACCACCACAAGAAGACGGCTGATAGGAAATATGCAGTTTAATTTTCACTCCCAAAATGTCCCACATCTTATCACTGCACTAGTAAAATGACTTTTGATAAAATTATTTGAGGTGAACCAAACCTAGAGAAAATATGATTCACCACCAATGTGGCCACTGTTTGCTCACTGCAGACAGGTGCCGGAATACAGTCCAATCATTTGGACATTAAACAGGTGACTGTCAGCATATATCTGTTTCTCCATGCTGATCTTTGGGCCAGGCCAGTGAAATCTATTGGTATGTCTGACCAGGGTAATGTCAGACCTCTTTTCATTAATGGTCCCCTATGTGTTGGAGGGGTAGGTTAAAACTGTGCACACACCAAACATCCCTGTGTATAACACTCTATATCTTGGGACATGTGTGATCGATATGCATATTCTTTTAAAATGTCCAATGTTTTCCGTGACCCTCTGTCACCCACTGTTATGGCATCATCTGCATGATGTAGCATCAACCCCCACAATGCTAAAGGTACCACCCCCTGGATTTGGGCTGACACAGACTCCTGAACCATCAGTCCATCTTGTAATCAAATTCTGTTTCTGTTCTTTAACAATAGCCTTAATTCTTCTCACCCTTTACAGTCCTCTTCTGTCAGAGGACTTTGCTCTGCATTTAACAAATGGTTGTAGAACAACTCTAAAATGGGATCTTCTATTTGTGCCTTGACCAAATCCTGATCAGGGGTATCAAAACTCCATTGTGCCTGTAGGATATTTTGTGTAAATTAGGGGTTTGGCAGTAATTTTATTACCACCAACCTATGGGCGGTAGTCTGGTGGTAAATTATCCTTGCATTTAGATAGGGTTTGGCCTCATATCATTCTAGTGACTATACCTTGTTATATTATATTGGAGAATCTAGTAATATGTATTACGTGTGGTATTTTGCGGTAGTATGTTGTTTGCGATTTAGTGGTGAGCATAGTTTCCTTCCATATATTATAACCCCATCATAAACAAAACCTTCCTTTCTATTATAATACCTCCTAGTGATCTATAGAGGGCCTTGGACCTATCCACACAAGAAAACCCAACACTTTTATATAGAGTGCCACCTACAGCCAGTGGCCGGTATCACTGGCTTATCTACACCAATGATCTATGCGCCCATGGGCATTACGGGCTCGTAGACCTCCAGTAATATATATGTTATATTAGATTCCCTCCAAACAACATGCAAGGAGGACACACACACACACACCTATTTTATCACTGCTTATTCTGGTTGTTATTCTATCTGCATGGGCAAATTGACAAATGTATTACCAAAGGGAATGAATCTCCCCTATATCCACATATAAAATCCCAAATGCAAAACTGACTCTAAACAATTCGTTTTTATACTCTAATTATCTTGCATACAAGTACAATTCACAATTCAATGCTTACCATGTACATTTCACCATTATCTGTAATAAAAGAAAAGAAACAGAAACAGAGCAAACAAGCCTTTTTAACAATATGAGTTACTTTCTAACATTCTAAACATGATGAATTAAAATGCATGCGATTTTCTTTGCTATTCTGCTTACATGATATTTTTCATTCGGTCATCCATCCGACTGCAGAAAGTGACCTAACTTAAACTTTGTCTGCTTACCAGAAGTATCTGTTTGAAGCTGGCCCACACGACTATGCTTTGCTCGCCTCAGAAAAACAGTCCCAATCCCCGAACTGCTCCTGTAATCTTGGGTGCTTGGAATGCGCGGCGAGTAATTATCCAGCCAGCTCTCAGTGAGCAGGCACGTCTGTCCTCAGAGCCCCGTCAACCCGAACTAAACTCTCCCTGTAATCTTCCGATTAAAAAAACTCACAGCCTCCCCACATCCGACATGGTATGTCTTCAGACACTTTCTTACAATCATATTATCAGAAAATGTATTCCGTTACCACCCTCATGTTCCAACCAATGAGCTTCAGAGCATAATAACTGTATCTCTTTGGTTTAATGTTGCCTTCCTTTCTGCCTTCTGCATTCATGCATTCAACACAGAAAGAGAAAAGCAGAAGGAAAAAAAATGCCACTGCACTTTTAAAAACAAATTTCAAAATATATATTTTCACCTCATTTTGTACATGGGACTACATTATAATGCTAAGGGTTAGAATTAGTGTTTAGTAAATGTTAATTAGGTTAACCAGTTATAGATAAATAGTGTAGTCTTCTATGTATGAGGTATTCAAGAGAAGAAAAAAATGGTGCAGTTTCTCATTGGGCTTTTGCTGTGAACAAAAAAAATGAATTCTGTACCTTGCATGCCACCAGCAATATATTCACATGTTATACTGGCAATATAAAATAACTATATGTGTGTGCCACATTATTGCTGGCAACACACATTTTGCCATCACATTTAGTGAAGCGCTATATATTCTAAAGCACTATAAATATTATAAAGCGCTATATATATTACTACATATCACTCCTTTTCTGACAATTTGGTAATACTCAAACCCACAATTGTAGGAAACCCAACTTGTGCTCCTCTTTTTCTTTCCATCATAGCAACTCAATAAAATGAAAATTTTAATTGTTCATAATAAATCACTGCTTAATCAACATAAAAGCAAAATTCAAATGTGTTGATGAGTCCTCATAAAATATTGTACACGTTTCTTGCCAACTGAAATGTCTATATGTTCAATTGTCTTTGTTCAATAGTGAAGTCAATATTTAAAGTCAATAATAAAATAATAAAATAAAACAAATACATAAAACAAATAACTAACAAAATTAATTAAAATAATTAAATAACATAATAAAGTTGTGGGACTCCATTGCCCATCCTTCCAGTCACATAGGGGATAATCTTCTCCACTCAGAACGCCGTAGAGTCAAGATGTCCTGATCATCGGCCTTTATCATCTGGTTCATTCGGTGCAATTCTTTCATTCTGGCACTCTTGGATGGTTTTCCAGCAAAGTCATCTCTTTTGGCGTCCCGGTTACTTTGTCTTCACCTCCATATTTCGGTCCGGAGGCATTACTTGATCTTCATCCCGTGGACTCCAGGACTCCATCATCTCTCGTGTCCTCCAGTCCTGCGATCTCCGACCTTAAAATATAATTAGTCATTCTAAATTAAACAGAAAAAAGACAGAATAAGTACGTAGCACAATAGCAATTTCACCCTTTTCACCAAAAATAAAATATATAGTCCAAACCATCTCATCCTTTTTCTTTTGGTTTCTGAAATTAAGCATATGTTAGAGAGAAAACAAACATCATTATACATGAAATATATTTCAACATTGTATTAAAATATTTTAATCTGTTTCAGTCCCCTTCTATTATTTTTTTTTATATGTGGGGTACTATGAACACAGTCACCGTGTCTTCCCTTCCATGTTTCCAGGATACTTAAACTGTTTCTACTTGCTCAAGGCTCCTGACTTCATGTTTGGGATGACAGGGCTTAATTTGGTTAACATGAACAAACTGCTCTTTTACCGTTTCACCCTCTGTCTTCTATATTTTGTACACCACTGGAGACACCTTATCTACAATTTGAAAAGGCCCTTGGCAGGCCGCCAAAAATGTACCATTATCTGTTTACCTTTTCCAAAATGAAATGTATATACCTGATCCCCTACATTATACTCTTTCACAGATGTCTTTCTATCATAATATGACTTTGCACTGCAGCAGCCCTTTCCAAATTCTGCTGTGCAAAAGAAAATGCATGTTGTAAATGTTTCCTCAGTTCTTCCATATATTCATGAACTGTAGATGCACTTACAAGTGTCTATTCATGTGCCCATATAACAAACAGGACACATGAATAGATGATGTTGTGGTGATACCATTTTCCTCCCTGTTAACACCTCATGAGGGCTGATACCTGTTGGTTTGGCAGGAGTTGATCTGATTGCCATCAAAACCACAGGTAAACGTAAATCCCAGCTGGAACCATCCTCTGCTACAAACTTCTTTAATATGTCCACAACAGACCTGTTGCAACGTTTAATACCCCAGAAGAGGCGGGTCTGTATGCAATGTGCAGTTTTCTTTTCACCCCCAATATCTGCCAGACATTATTCATTAAAGTGCTCATAAAATGACCTCCTCTATCTGATTCTATTCTTTGTGGTAACCCAAATCTTAAAAATATATGATTTACCAGTAATGTGGCTGCTGTTTGCGCACTACAATCTGGTGCAGCAATAAACTCTATCCATTTTGACATCAAAAAAACAATGCTCAAAATATAATGGTTCCCCCTGCTCGACCTTTATACAGGTCCTAAATAGTCTATTTGCAAATCTGACCATGGAAGGGTTAACCCTCTTTTCATCAGTGGAGCTCTATGAATTGGTGAAGCGGGTTTAAATTGGGCACATACTAGATACCCCCTAGTATATAATTCTACATCTTGGGACATATGTGGCCAGTAAGCATAATCTTTCAGTATCTCTAATGTTTTTGTGAACCTCTGTGTCCTGCAGTTATTGCATCATGTGCATGATGTAGCATTAGCCCTCTGAACGAAAGGGGTACCACCCACTATATTTGTCCTGTTATGGATTCCCTAATCATGAGTCCATTCAGTAGTCTGGTGGATATGAAGGAACTTTTAGGTTGATATCACTTAGTACCCCCGCGACCTGGTTGATAGCAAAAATGTGCGTTGTTGCATTGGTGTGTCATAGAATGGAGACTTTGAGTTCCTAGACTCCGTTTGTAAAACTGAAAACGCAGGCTGGTGTGACCACAACTTATTACTGCGCCAGAAAAAATAGGCTGAAGCCGAATGAAGTTGTGTGATGGGGAGTTTAATTACATTGCCCTATAGATTACACGTGTTTCGGCATTGTGTCTTTGTCAAATCAGGGCATATCCAACAATGTTTCTCGGGACCATAACTGAGGAGGTAATAACTGGGATCAATCCCAACTTCAAATAACGTTGCTGCGTCCCGTGTCGTGGCAAAATGTTGCCGGTACACATGTAATCTATAGGGCAATGTAATTAAACACCCCCATCACACAACTTAATTCGGCTTTAGCCTATTTTTTCTGGTACAGTAATAAGGTGTGATCACAGCAGCCTGCTTCATCCTGTAGTCTGATTAGTTTTTTATTCTTTAATAGAACCCTCAACTCTTCTTTTCCTGTACAATCATTTTCAGTTAAAGGATTTTGTTCGGGAGTCTATCAAATGGTTATAATGGTTTCCCAAAATTGGATCATCTTTTTGTGCCTTAATCAGGTCTTGATCTGGTGTATCATAACTCCATTGCACTACTGGTTTTTCTACCTCTTTTGGAGCCTTAGAGTGTGTAACTGCATCAATCTGTATTTCACCAAGTAAGTGTTCAATAGGTAGCAACTCTCCCATCACTGCCCCAATTCTGGCTAAGTGATCTGCTTTATCATTCCCCTCCTTATCTTCTCCTGGAGTTTTTAAATGTCCACAAATTGTCCACCAATATATTGTTAAATCATCCTCTGACACTAATTTGTCTATAGCCTGTATCATTTTTCCATGTTTGAGGGGTGTCATGCTTCTTGCTTTACAGCCAGGCAAATATTCCACAAAGCTATTTCGTGCATAATCAGAATCAGTCACCAGGACAATTTCACTAAATTTATTATCAACTGCATTAGTAATTGCTTTATAAATGGCTGCCCATTCTGCTACCTGGCTATTACTAGCCCCGATTCTCATCCCTATGCTGGGAATGTCTTCACATTTCAGCCAGACATTTCCTATTCCTGATACCAATTGTTTATTACTGTCATTTTCAATGTGAAAGGCACAACCGACAACATTTACAGTTGGCAAATCCTTGCATGTCTTTTCATCAAAAGCTTTGTGTGGTGATTGTTCAAATTCCTGCAAGCTGGATTCTACCTCTACTTCGTTTGATACAGGTCCATCTGCACAGTCATGTAGATCTGCCAATCCTTGAGCAACTGGGCTCTTTGTATCTTGGCCATATCTTACTTCTACAGGAAAGCCTTGCAATGCCAGTCTCCATGAAGTAATTCTGGACTATGCTAGGTTGCCTGATCTAATCCTTTTACTCTCTAAAAATTGCAATGGTTGATGATTTGTTTCAATGATTACCTTTTCTACCTGAACAATGGGGCAGAAATGCTGTAACACACACACAGTGGTCAACAGGGCCTTTTCACATTCACTGAATTTAATTTCAAATTGAGAAAAAATGCCTTACTTGCATAAGCAATGGTTTTGTGATTTAAATCATGTTTTTGAGACAACATTGCTGACATACAATGTTCAGAGAAACCTATTTCTATAAAGAAATCCCTGTTTTTTATGGGGTAGGCTAAAAATGGTGCCTTTATGAGACATTCCTTTAATTTAGCAACTGTCTCAGATTGCTCTTTTTCCCATTTCCAGGGTATATTCAGCTTCAGTAGCTTAGTCAATGGTTGAGTAATTTCAGCATCATTTTCAATAAATGTCCTGTTATATCCCGTCATTTGTAATAAACTTTTTAAACCTTTCACATTTCTACGGTCTTTTAATTTCTGTATGGCCTCCACTTTTTTCTTTTGTGGGTTTAGTCCATGTTCAGTCATTTCATGGCCTAGAAAATTCACCTTTTTCCTGCACCATTGTGCTATCTGTAAAGATACTTTGGCACCCGCCTTTTGCAATTGGCCAAGAACATGTCTAATTTCATCAAAATGGCTTTTTAAGCTTTCATTTTTTATCAGGACATCAACCACATAAACTATAATTCCTCTATAGCCTTTCTCAAAAATATGCCAAATTCACTCCCACTATTGACGTACCCGAATGGTGTTCTAACCCATGCGTATTGCGTCTTATCAAATGAAAAGGAAAACAAATTCTGAATATCCTCTGCCAGTGGCACACACCAATATCCAGATGTGAGATCTAATGTAGTAAACACCTTTGAGCCATGCACCTGAGCAAGGCCTTGATCAATTAATGGCAGTGGCCATCTGGACACTGGCACTCTCTTATTTAACTCTCTCAAGTCTGCACACAGATGCCATTGACCATTTGGCTTTAACACACCCAAAATAAGAGTGTTAGATGTACTATGAATGGGCCTGATAATTCCCCGAGACTCCAAGTTTTTAATTATTTCTGCCAGTGACTCTATGCAAGCCAGTGCTAATATATATTGGCGCACACACACTGGATTTCTACCACACTCTTCCGGTAATGTGGCAACATGTAAATTAGTTAGGCCACAATCATATGCATCTTTAGCAAAAACATCTTTAAATTCCATAAATATTTTCCACAATTCATTCTTATCCTCGTCCCTATCACACGCATCTGCTAACAAAATCTGCTCCTCTACCATATTTGAGAATTCTGGAACATCCTTCAGTGGAGGAATCTCTGTGCTTTCTTCCAACTGTGTGGCTGTGTCTCTCTGTAAAGCTGCTACTTTTAAATATGTTGGCATATCAGCTTCCATTTGAATGTGCTGATTTTCTATTTCATTTTCATTTAAATCAAATACTATACAATTCTCTTGGTGACAGCACACTGTCTCATTTGAATCATAAGGGTACACAGATTGAATTTTAAAGATCCCTTTGGGCTGAGAATCCAGATATTCTGGCAACACACCCTGTGCATCTACATATCTCTCAGGAATATTTCCAATTACCATGTTATTGAAATCTGCAGCATAATGGGATTTTTGTATGGCCATTCCTAATGAAGAATTTTCCTCTAAATGAATATCCTGATGTCCTTTATTAACCACCATAATATTGACATATCCTTCTCCAACATCTATCAATGGGGTATATTCATAATCCAGGCCTTGTTGCTTCATGGACTCATTTAAACACACAAATGCATCAAAATCTTTCATTCGCTGTCCATTCTTGCACTTCAGCATTATTGCAACCTGCTTGGTGAATGCAGGAACAGTAGTATCCTTCCTCACCGGTAATTCAATTGCATATGGGACCAGCAGTGTGCAATGATAAGCCTTTTTTTATCTTCAAATTCAGGTGCAGGCCCACCTAGCCATGACCATATTTTTTGATTAAGGAAATCTAACACCATACACATTCTGTGCATGATATCATTGCCAATGTAAAAATCATTGTGTTCTCCACTCACTATCAACACATTATGGTAGATGGTTTTCTGTCCAATGTTAATCTTCAGCATGCATCTCCCTGCAATTCGGTTTTCAAAGTCTGGATTGTTTAGATCAGAGACATATTGGTTTTTAATTCTAAATTTTGAGATCTCCTCCCTCTCCATTATTTTCTGCAGTCATTTCTCATTAATAAAGCTCCTTTCCTGTTCAAGCGCTAAGGTAGCTTTTATCACTTTAGAATGGTCATTTATACCAATGTGAATCCATGGTTGCTCATCTTCCATGTGTATTTCAGCAAGGGTGATAATGTGTTTTTCTGTGTCTGTTTCAGGAGTAGTATTCTGTTTGCATTTCTTCTCTTTTAAATAGAAGCACAATGTGTGCTCATCTATTTCAGTTTGCCATTTTTTCCTAGGATCTAAATAAATCTGCTCAGATTGTTTTTCTTTTTCACTTTGCATTTTATCTTGACACATCAAAATGACAGTAACGCTAGGTAGACAGCTATTCTGAAGGTATACCTCCACTGCATCATTCGTTTTGGCAACATTGTGGCATTCATTTATACTGCTGTTTTGTGATTTTATTTTCTTGGTCTCAACCGTTTTTTGGATAAGGACCACAGTACTCCATTCACCCCATCTATGAGAGGAAACAATCTTTTCAGACAATCTGTCTCCATCAACAATGGAATTTCACAAATAGATGTGATCAATACTTCCTGTTTCATTCTGTGTTTTCCTATCTTTATGTCAACTTCAGTAACACCTATTAGAGGCACCTCCTCACCGTTAAAATTATGCACTGGACCTTCACTTTGCCTCATTGTGATCTGATTCTGTGGAGATCTCCCTTCATTGATACTTTTTACCAATTCTTTGGACATATTTGTGGCTTGTGCGCCGGTGTCAATCATTGCAAATGTATTGCATTTCTCTTCCACAGTGATGGGAGCATAATACCTGTCTTCAACTTCTTCTAGTACACATAGAAAGTGTGAATTCTTACTGATTTCAGGACTCACCTTTCTCAGGCCTTTTTCACTTTTGGCTAAGCACATTGGCAAATGGAAGGACATTTTCCCTCCTTTCTGTCCATTTCTGTGTGAGAGACTTTATTCATTTCCCCATATTCAGAGGTCTTTTGGAGTATGGCCACTGTTCGTCCATCCATCCGGGGATCATCCGAGGTCACACTACACCCTCCAACTGAACATGTGTGAAAACATCACTTGGTAATTTGCCATTTTCTAATTCTGTGCATTTGTGGTTATTTGGTATGGTACCAGTCTTTTTAACTTCTTCAAAAATCTGTGGCTCAAATAACTCTTCAGGTGATGGATCTGTACCCTCCTTTGGAGTATTTATTCTTTCTGCCTGTGTTTGGTTAGTGTTTTGATTGCCCAGGGAAGGGGTTCTAGCATCCCCACGTACTCCCTGTTCACTTGTATTCCCCATGCATGAGTTGTCCTCCTTAAATCTGTCCCTTTGTTCTTTTGGAATCTCATGTTTTCCTTTTTCATTTGTGCAAATCTCCAATGTTTGATTTAACTCTAGATTAAATCAAGCTTCTTTTTAGATGTGTTTGCACTTTCTGTCACATGTTCATTTGTCGATATTTTCCTTTTTAAATCATTAAGCATCTCAGAGTCATCATGCAAAATCTAATCATGGCAATCTATCTCTTTTGCATTGCAGGTATCGTTAATTTTTTGTCATTTACTATCCGAAGCCATCCTGTCATTGCTATGGCCTTCTGCCCCCTCCTTCGATGACTGTGTTGTATAGAGCTTTCCTATTTGCTCAGCCAACATTTTCACTTGGGCCTCGAGACACTGGAATCTTTCCATCTCCCTAGAATCTTCTCTCTGTGGCCTAGGTTGATATTGGTTGTTTCCCCCTGATTGAACCTATTCTGATATCTCTCAGGAGAGTGATTTCTATTAGGGTTGTTTCTGAACTCTTGATTCATATGTGGAGGGAAGCAGGGTGCACCCATCCTTTGGTTGTAGTTCCCTGGTTGTGGTGATTCATTGTATTGACATGGAGTATAATTCATATTCTGCCTCATGTCCTGTCTCTCATTTTGTAAGTATTGTCCCCTATGCTGATTCCCATTTTCAGTAAATCGATCCACATATCGGGTTCGATCCTGATTACCATATATCATGGTGTTAGGGTCAAATCTGCTTTGTGTCCCCAATGTCTGGTAGGGACCATTATTTCTTTGATCCTGACTTTGTCTCTGATTATTATTCATACCTGACATATCAGGCCGATATCCTGCCCGGGGTCTATCTTCTAGTCTCCTAGGGCTAATATAGCTCTCCCTATTACTAGGATCATGTGACTGAAACATTGGTGCAGGAAGTGACAACCTCTGTTGATTACCCCTTTGTTCAGGTGCCACATTATTTTTACCTGGACTTTGAGCAGACTTAAGGGACATTTTGGCTGACCTGATCTCCATCACTGTTGCTGAGAGTTCTTTACATTTTGGTCTAGCGTCTTTCATTTTATCACTCTCTCTACCCTGACAATAGAGTACTTCATATCATTTTGTACTTTGGTGTACAATCCATTCAAGGGACTTGTCACAGTCAAATTCAGGAACTAACTGTGATATAATGTCTTTCTGTAGCCCATAGAAGTAGGCAGTTTTAAACTCATTGGAATTGGGGTCAAAAGATACATCAAAGCGAGAAAAGGCTCTTTTTAAGTCTTGCAAAAACTGGTGAGGTGATGTGTTAGGCCCAGCCGTAATCGTGTATGCAACCTTTTTTGCCTCTTGCAATGATTGAAAAGGAGAAAAATGACGTCTAATCTATTTTTCAAACTCTGCCCATGTCTTGTTCTGCTGTTCATTTAACCCTCTAATGATACTGGCTGTGGGTGCTTCTAGAGTTAAGTGAAAGTATTGCCTGTTATGTTCCTTAGGTATCTGGAGGGCTTTAAATATATCATGCAGTGCTTCTAAGTGGTCCTCTATACAGCACGCCCCTCCTTTTTTAAATGGTTTGATCAGAGCCTTGATTGATTTCATTATTTTTATGGGGCTATGCATGGGATTGCACTACTTTGTGATTCAACCCTGGTTTCCGGTGTATGGGATTGGTGGCAGCCCCCAATGGGTATATCAAATCCCCCCAAGGGCGCTGCAACAAAGTTCAAACCGGTCCAGTCACTGGGGCACTAGTTCTCTGTGTAGAAATAGAATTCACCTCAACTCCATTGAATGTGGTGCCCTGCCGATTATCCTGGGACCTGGAAATGCATATTTGCTGTTCCAAATCCTGGCACTTTTTAAGAAGCCTGTCTGCCTCCTTTCGCAAATAATTGTTTTCATCACCCATCTTATTAATTACCTCTTCCACATCGCCCATTTGCATTTGGCATTCATTGAGTTCTTTGTTTCTCTTGTCTCTTTCTTGAAACATTTTAACCATTTCCTGTTCGGCATTTTGGAGATCGCTTTCTTTCTCAAAATGTTATTTTTGTAAAACCTGCATTTCCAAAACAACTTCATCTTTGTCTTGTCTAATATGATCTACCAATGCTTTCAAGTGCTTCAATTCTTGTTCGCTATCCTCAAACTGCTTCTTACTCTGAGACAATTGAGTGTCGAGATCTCTAAATTTTAACTGCATGTCCTTTTGACATACCTCCAATTCTGCTCTTAACATTTCCTCTTTTTCACTTGCTCCATCCAGATCAGTTTTTAATCGGCTAATACACTTGGTATCATTTTCTTACATTCGCAGGGACCTATTTAGTATAAACCATGTCTTGGCACATAGCCGTATCAGACAATCTCTCTCTGCATGTTTATCAGCTGCATTTAGTTGTCTCAAAAGACAGATTTGAATTATGCTGCCTTCTACAAAAATGCTGTCTAATGGCTCTTTCGGTACTTCACCTATATGCGGTCACGCCATTCTGTGGCATTTTTTGATGACCATGTGCATAAAACTTTACCTACTGCACTAGCTCTGGGAATGTGGCCTTCATTTGAGACATTCTAAAATTCACTTTTAGTGTCACACTGCTATCATGAAATGGGTTCTCTCTAATGCACATATGGTAGTGTGAGACACACCTGCCACGCCGACTAGGTTCTCTATAGCCACTTTCCCAGCTAACACACCATGTATGTAGGATATTTTGTGTACATTTGGGGTTTGGCCAAAATATAGGCGGTAGTCTGGTGGTAAATTATCCTTGCATTTAGATTGGGTTTGGCCTCATATCATTCTAGTGACTATACCTGTGACTATACCTTGTTATATCATATTGGAGAATCTAGTAATAGGTATTACTTGTGGTATTTTGCGATAGTATGTTGTTAGCGGTATTTAGTGGTGAGCATAGTTTCTTTCCCTACATTATAACCCTATCATAAACAAAACCTTCCTTTCTATTAGAATACCTCCTAGTGATCTATAGACGGCCTTTTACCTATACACACAAGAACACCCAACACTTTTATATAGAGTGCCACCTACAGTCAGTGGCCGGTATCACTGGCTTATCTACACCATTGACCTATGCGCCGGTGGGCATTACTGGCTCATAGACCTACAGTAATCTATATGTTATATTAGATTCCCTCCAAACAACATGCAAGGAGGACACACACACACACACCTATTTTATCACTGCTTATTCTGGTTGTTATTCTATCTGCATGGGCAAATTGACAAATGTATTACCAAAGGGAATGAATCTCCCCTATGTCCACATATAAAATCCCAAATGTAAAAATGACTCTAAACAATTTGTTTTTATACTCTAATTATATTGCATACAAGTGCAATTCACAATTCAATGCTTACCATGTACATTTCACCATTATCTGTAGCAAAAGAAAAGAAACGGAAACAGACCAAACAAGCCTTTTTAACAATATGAGTTACTTTTTAACATTCTAAACGTGCAAATTAAAATGCATGGGATTTTCTTTGCTATTCTGCTTACATGACATTTTTAATTCGGTCATCCATCCTATTGCCCACAGTGACCTCACTTAAACTTTGTCTGCTTACCAGAAGTATCTGTTTGAAGCTATCCCACACGACCTTGCTTTGCTCACCTCAGAAAAACAGGCCCAGTCCCCGAACTGCTCCTGTAATCTTGGGTGCTTGGAATGCACGGCGAGTAATTCTCCAGCCAGCGCTCAGTGACCAGGCACTTCTGTCCTCAGAGCCCAGTCAACCCGAACTAAACTCTTTCTATAATCTTCCCATTAAAAAAACTCAGAGCCTCCCCACATCTGACGTGGCATATCTTCAGACACTTTCTTCCAATCATATTAGCAGAAAATGTATTCTGTTACCACCCTCATGTTCCAAACAATGAGCTTCAGAGCATAATAATGGTATCTCTTTGGTTTCCTGTTGCCTTCTTTTCTGCCTTCTGCATTACAGAAAGAGAAAAGCAGAAGAAAAAACACATGCCAGTGCACTTATAAAAAAGAATTTCAAAATATATATTTTCAGTTCATTTTTTACATGGGACTACATTATAATGTTAAGGGTTAGAGTTAGTGTTTAGTAAATGTTAATTAGGTTAATCAGTTATAGATAAATAATGTAGTCTTCTATGTATGAGGTATTCAAGAGAAGAAAACAAAAATGGTGCACTTTACTCTCTGCAGTTTCACATTGGGCTTTTGCTGTGAAAAATAAAATGAATTCTGTACCTTGCATGCCACCAGCAATATATTCACATGTTATACTGGCAATATAAAATAACTATATGTGTGTGCCACATTATTGCTGGCAAAATCATGTTGCCATCACATTTAGTGAAGCGCTACATATTCTAAAGTGCTATAAATATTTTAAAGCGCTATATATATTACTACATGCCACAGGCTGATCATCTGTTCTCAGAGATTTGGAGCATGTATCGCATCCACCTGGATTTCACCAAGTAGGTGTTCAATAGGAAATAATTCCCCCATTGCAGCCATTGCTTTATAAATGCAGACAATTCCACAACTTGACTGCTTTTGGAACCTAACCTCATGCTCACTCTTGGGAAACCGTTAATTCTAACTCACACATTCCCTATTCCTGCCACCATTTATTTTTCAGAATCACGCCCCACGTGGTATGCATATCCATCTACATACACATTTGTAAGATCCCTACATGTCTCTTCATTGAATGCCTTGTGTGAGGATTGTTCAAATTTGGTTAGATTATCTTCTAACTCTGTGTCATCAGAGGCACAGACAGCTGCACAATAATGCAAGTCTGCCAGCCCTTTACCTTGAGCAACTGTGCTCTTTTTATTCTGTCCATATCTCACTTCCACTGGGAATCCCTGCAATGCCAATGTCCATGATGTGATTCTTGACAGAGCTAAATTACCTGATCTGATTCTTTTACTATGCAAAAATATGCATACATATGCAATACATTTCCTGTTGTAACTTGTCATTTCTAACAAACTCTGCAGGTCTTTCATATTGGCGGGATCTATTCATTTTGGAATAGCTTCAACTTTTTTCTTTTATGGGTTTAAGCCTTGCTCTGTTAATTCATGTCCCACAAAGTTTACCCTTTTTCTACACCATTGCGCTTTCTGTAATGATTCCTTTGCCCAAGCCTTTAGTAACTGGCTGAGCACATGTCTAATTTCAGTGTCTTTGTATGTCCTCATTCTTGATCAGGACATCATCCACATAGATCACAGTTCCCCTCTTGGCTGCATCTGGGAGTGCTTTGCTCAGAAATATCCCAAACTCACTCCCACTATTGATATACCCAAAGGAGTACAATTCCATGCATACTGTAGTTGGTTAAATGAAAAGGCAAATAGATTTTGAATATCGTCAGCAAGTGGCACACACCAATACCCTGCTGCAAGATCCAAAGTGGTAAATAACTTTGACCCTTGAATCTGTGCAAGGACTTATAAAAAAAACAGAAGTGGCCACCTTGATATAGGTACCCTTTTGTTTAATTCTCTCAAGTCTGCGCACAAGCGCCATTGACCATTGGGCTTTAGTATACCTAATATGAGCGCATTTGAAGTGCTGTGGATAGGCCTAATTATACCTCTGGATTCTACATTTTTTATTATTTCTGCTAGTGACTCCAGACAAACAAGGGGTAGCCTATATTGCCATATCCTTCTGGTAGTGTAGCAACATGCATATAAGTAAGCTCACAATCATAGGCATATTTGGCATATTTGGCAAATAAGTCTGTCCATTTATACCTATTTCTCCATATTAATGCATGGTTTCATAATACATATAACCATCTTACACACATTATTTAAACAGTGTCTCTAGGGTCTTTCCTCTAGCCTTTCACGAGGAGTGAAGCAGCAAGCAAGCATCGAAGGAGTGAGTGAGTGAGTGAGTGAGTGAAGAACCTCCACTGCGCCAAAATTGGAAAGAATTGAATTGAATTGAGACCCCCCCTCCTGATGAAGGTTGGTTCAATACAGGTGTACAGATTTAAAGCCCAGCATAACCGACCGAAACACGTGTCAACTCAAACATCGTCTGTGGTTTGCACAGATAGACACATTTGTACTGGAAAAGGGTGTTAGATACACTGTGTAAATAATTTGTGTTAGCTGGTTATATTTATTATGAAACCATGTACTAATATGGAGAAATAGGTTCTATGTATGAATGGATGAGTGTGTGTGAGCGATGGAGGAATGGAAATGGAGCATTTAATTTAACATAGTATCATAGTATCTGAGAAGTCAAAAAAAAAGGTAGCAGGCGTTCCTCTCCAGAAAGAACATGGCATGATAACCTGTTCTGAGATGAGAGTTTGCAGCATACGCTTTTTTCTCACTATACCTTTCACAGATGGGAAATATCCATTTGCATATCAGTCTTTGTCCCGCCCACATGGGCAGTCCAGCACCGAAATGCTATGGCAATTCCTCTCTGAACAAGAATACCAACAGCAACCCCATACACGTGTTTCAGCCTTGTTGGGCCTCATCAGTGAGGTGAAGCTGTGCCTCTCTGAGCACAGTGAACAGGGAGTCCACGTCTGGTTGTCCCCAGGTAACTGAGCGTGACCAACCCCAAGTACCATTCAAATATTTCAGAAAAATAAGGTACGAGGCGCTCCTCTCCAGAGTTTGCAGCACACGCTTTTTGCTCACTGTACCTTTCACAGATGGGAAATATCCATTTGCATATCAGTCTTTGTCATATTTGTAAGGAACTTGGGGTTGGTCACCCTAAGTTACCTGGGGGCAACCAGACGTGGACTCTGTGTGCTCAGAGAGGCGCAGCTTCACCTCACTGAAATAGTATCTGAGAAGAACCTAGTCTGTTTTTGTACTGCAAAATGTATGATGAAATAAAAGTATTATGAGAAAATAGCAAGTGAGTAGTGTGTTGCCATCCCTGATCTAATGGTCTATTTGTTTATATATGTCTTATTCTCACAGGTAGGACCGTAGATTATTTCAGGTACCCCTTTATTTTTGAAACTGCTAACATCCCTGACACCCAAATTGTGTTACCTCATTTCCTTAGACTGTGCTTGGAGCTCTTGTGTTTCACTGTAGAGTGCAGGGATGTATTTCCTTAGCTTGCTATTACCTCATTAATTTCTGTAATTTGCATTTTAAAATGATCAACTGTTTCCATCCTTTTATCATTCTCATCAATGAGCCTCAAAAATGTAATGTTCCATCGCCTGTTATTCTGTAGAGGCCTGACTACCACACTTTTGGAGAATTTTACTTTCGGATAGTGCAATGTCTCTATCTTTTTGAACGCACTCCAATACAGTTTTTAAATGTTCAATTTCTCCCTCACTCTCAGAAAACGGTCTCTCTATCTGTGCCGATTGTGCACTTACATCATCATAATGGGCCTGCAACTGTGCACACTGCTCGCCCTGCTTCAGTATCTCTTCTAACTGTAGTATTTACTTGAACATAGCTGCCAGGTCTTTGTGCAAGACTGCCATTGTATCATTGTCCTTTGCTCTCATTATGTAGATTAAACCATGTCTTGCGGCCAGGTGGATTAGACAGTCTATTTGTTTTTTCCGATCCCCTGAATTAAAGAGTCTCAACATGCTGATTTGTAACACACTTCCCTCAGCAAACCGCTCCTCAGGAACTTCCTTATCAATCTCAGAAATTATGCGTTCTCACCAACTTGACAATGGGCCTCAATAGGAGTGCTGCGGTAAGGCAACAACGGCGCCGGTAGTGCTACCGGTGCTGTTGTTACCTCACCACATGTTAGGGAGAATTCTCCAGAATGGCTAATTTCCCTTACCTACTGAGTCCCTCAGCAGCTTTGCTAGATTTCTAGGATTTATTTGTTTCACCTTTTAAGAGTGTGAGCCTTTTTCCCACTCGTACATGTGTTTTGCTGTGTGTGTTTAACATTTTCTTGGGTTCATAGACTGTGGAGCCTCACCTACTCCATAGGCATCATCTTGTTATTGTGTGTTACACAGCACCTTCAGGGCATTGACACAGGGTTGTCTTTTTGGCTTCCCAACTCCGACTCCATTTTCTGGGACTGACTACATGTTAAGTTGCCATTGACTTTATTAGTCTCTTTTAAAACTCACAGACCCAGTACAAACTATGTTAAATAGAGTTCTGGGAAGGGTTAATACTTATCCCTTTTTGTCTGTTTTTCTTAGAGCATTGTTTCGCTCCCTTTTCATTAAGACTTGGCTGGTGGCAGTGGTAACTACCCTATTTTTCCTACCTCGGTTATCTTAAATAGCCCTGGTATTGTTTTAGGCTATTTTGGTAGCCTCGAACTCAACCCCCCTAGACCATATACGTTTTTATACGGTTCCGGCTGGGTTTAGATGCCCTTTCTTTTTGTAAAGGTCTTTCTCGTGTTTTATCTGCGCACCAAACCAGGTTTGGTTTCTTTAGTCACCGTCCTTTCATGGGATTCTGCACAGAAGCCTTCCTTAGGCACCTGTATGTCTGGGGGGACAGGATGTGAGGGAGGGGTTTAGGACTCTGTATACCGAGTCTCCTTGGAGACCCATGTCGCACTCTGAGCTGATTGGCTGTGGTGACTGTCCCGGCGGGACAGCCACCCTATTGTGTGATTGACAGCCAGGCTGTGTGAATGGGGGAAAACTGCATAAAAAGCAGGTCTCTGGAGCTGGAAAGGCAGAGTCACCACTGGAATGAAAGAACCGAAGAGGAGCTGACAGACGAGGACCCCTACACCGTCTGAACCACCCAGTGAAGCTCTGCTGCAGGTCTGAATCTTCATACTCCAATGATAGGGAAGATCTTCAAGGAATCTTCTCCCCTTGAGCTGGTGGGACCAACCAGTTTACCAAACTGCTCACCAGGTCTCCCTTCTCTGGTCGAATTGGCTGTACAGAGCTACAGTGAACCGGATAGGCAGGAGGAACTGACCCTGCTTGCGTTTTAAGGAACGCACCTTTTATTCATTGCTTTGCTCTGCTGCTTGTTTCTTCCCTCGGCAGTGCAGGACCCTCCAGTCTTTCTACTTCCTGTCAGTCCGACAGTCACTTCAGGAACCGTGAGCCTGCAGGACCTGCAAGGAATGTCCACCTCAGCTACAGCCTTCTTCTCCATTTAAGGTACTGTTCAAATCCGGTTGTTCTTTTCGTCCTGCCGCGGTGAAGGTGTGTGAAACCTTTCGCCAATCTGAGGGCTTGTCCTTCTCCGTTCTTTAAACTAACTTTTCATCTGATCAATTTCGTTCTGAACTCTTGGCAAAGACTTAACCGTGAACTACCCTGAACTGTGTGATCTTGAGCAAAGACTTTGGTCCATTGCCTTTGGGCCAGGCCGCTTTAATTTGATTTCCTCACTGTAGTTCCTTTTTCTAGATTGCCCTGCTTACTTACTTGTTGGTGCTGCTCAATTCTTTTCTAACTTTGTCTTTCCCTCCCTTTTAAATTACTGGAGTGCCATTTTGCTCACACTTCATTTTGAGCTTAACTTGTCCAGAATCTATTGGGTGTGATGTAGTGTATTAAGAGTGTGATTTTTCAAATGCTTTACTTTAGTGAAATGTTTTACAACTGATGTGTAAATAAATATATATTCTTTTACTCGAAAACCTTGAGTCAGTGTTTGTTTGAATCATAGTAATTGCTGTCCTTTGTGTAACTATTGATGCTGCTCACTTGCTCTTGAGACAATTCTGGCTGCTCAGCCATCACTACCACTTTACTGTGTATTACAGGCTGGTACCAAAGATGAATTTGTACGGACACTTGTAGTCATAATTGTGTGTGGTGTTCCAAAAGGGTCCTGCATATAATTCTGCCTAACACCACAACATTCTGAGTTTGCTCGCGGGTGCCGCTTTGGACGCCTGGTCAGACCAGGCGTGCAGAGCAGCACCTGCGAGCAGACTAGGATGGTAGCAGCTGTACCTTTATTAACGGTACAGCTGCTACCATCCTCCCCATTCCCATTGAGCCCTATGGGGGCTCAAATGGGAATGGGGATGTACCGGGTCCGGGTCCCGCCAATGGGAATTACCAGGCCCTCCAAGGTCGGAATGGCCCGGTAAATTCCCTTTTGCGGGACCCAGACCCGAGTGTGGGGATAGCCATGCCCTTATTAACGGCATGGCTACCACCAAACTCGTAATGAGGCCCAATGTGTCTGAATACCATGTTTCCAGTGCATACAGTTTTGTCTCTGCAAAAGTGCACAGGTCAGTAATACCAACTTCTGTCATTTTGCAGTATACTAATGTTCACCCTTTGCCACTGCAGTAAATGCCTTGTCACAACACAGCAAGTGCACGTACAATTAATTGTACAATAGTAGTTAAAAAATTGATTTTAAAGTACACCCAGCACCATCACTAACCTAAGCACAATGTCACTGATGTAGTTCAAACAACAAAGAAGCACCCAGCAGCACACAATATGACCCTGCTACAAAAGGCCATGCCTACCAATTGTACTAACCATAGAGGATCCCCGTCATCTCCACCAAAACATGTGACTGGGTCAAATCTACTCTGGTTAATGGTGAGTAATTAGTGATTAGTATGTTAATAGTTAGTCCCTATCACATCATACTACACTGTCATGCTATGCTATGCTGCACTATGCTATGTTGTTCAATACATTCAAGCTATGAATTGTCTCCTACATCTAATCAATTTCCTCCCTTATCCTGCTGTTCCTTCTAACACCTCGCTGGCCACTCTGATACCTTCTTCCTCCTCCACTGCCTCTCTGGCACCCACCTCCTCCTCCACTCTGGTCCCTATGCCACCTCTGTCTACTGCTTCTGCCCACTCTTGGGCCCTTCTAAATCCTCCGCTGAGTGTGCCTCAATCCTGCACCCAACCCCAGAAGTCTTCCAAATGTGGCAACCTGCTCCACATCGCTAATCTCAACACTCGCTCTGCTGTCAAACATTCCTCTCACATCTGCCAACTCCTCGAAGACTTTGACCTAGATGTCCTCGCTATCACTGAGACATGGTTCAGGGCCAGCTCTGTCATAAGTTTTGCCACTCTCCTCCCCGAGGGCTACAAGATCCTCTCTGAGGCCAGTATCAAAAGGCCCAGAGGTGGAGTAGCCCTGATCTTTGTGGAATGTGTCCCTGCTTCTGTAATTCTGATGCAGGCCTTATCCTCCTTTAATTGCCTAGTCTGCAGGCTCTCTATCTTTCCTGGCATCTCTCTGACTGTGGCCACCATCTACAGGCCACCTGGCCAGGTCACCCTCTTCCTCTTAGAATGGGCTTACCTCTCTTCTTCCCTCCTTACCCCGACGTCTCAACTTCTCCTCCTCGGCCCCTCAACATCCACCTGGATGCTTCTAATCCCTCCTGTGGGCTCTTCCACAACCTATGCAACTCTCTCTCCCTTTCCATTCTACCCTCTGGTCTGACACACTCTGCTGGAGACACCTTGGATGTTCTCATCTCCTCAGACATCCCCCTCATTAACTTTCTCCCCACTCCTCTCGTGCTCTCCTGTCACCTGAAACTTCTTGCCCCTAAGCAAAGCTTACCCATGCACTTCCACCTAGTTCTTCAGCTACCTCCAACTCTCTGAGGGTCAGGCGCTTCTCCAGGCAAAGAGTGGGGGGTAGATCTATCTCCTCTGCAAGTGCCTCTCTCTGGAATGGCCTCCCTGCCCTCTCACCTTGAGCTGGAACACCTGAAGTTCTGGAAGCAGCTCGGGCCCTCCTTTTCTCCTCTGCCTTCTATCTCTCTCTCCTTGCTAACTTACCTGTCTGCTGCACTTACTGGTTGCTTGGTTTCCTCAGAGTCTCACTGGATACCAGGCTCCTTCCATGACCAGCCTTCCTTTGCACTGCCTGCTGTTCTACCGCACACTTTGGGGCTGTAACTGTAATCCCTACAGCTCCCCCCGTCGCCAGCCTCCTTGCATTTCCCTAGAGCAGCGCTGCCCTGGCTTAACTTTCCCAGAGCCATGCTGCCCTGAACGCACTTCCCCCTTTCCTCTCCCTTGCACTTCCCCTCTCCTTCCCCTTGTACTTATATTGTCGCACTTGCATGATTCTAATGACCCAAGGCCTTGTCAGATTGTTTGTCTTGTCCTCCCTATGTCTTCCCTCCCTTGTCTTGTGGCACTTATAAACACTTGTGTACAGGCGCTTTATACAAAACATATCATATCATTATAAATACCATATAATATGTTATGCTGACACCTTTCTTTGGTTTGTATGATTTTCAACAGTGTCTCCCATCAGTGCAAAGCCACACACATCAGCTACAATACCATCATCATTTGTACACTGGCATACACTTTTTATTATAAAATGCTTGCATGGCAAAAATTCACGCTACTTGTTACTACAAGACCATGAACAATGGCAGTGGTGTGTGGTATAAGTCACAAAAACATAACATAACATTACATAGGGTGATGGTGGAATTCGGGGAGTTGAGGTGTAGGGTGTGGGTGTTGCAAAAAGTGACAACACTATTCAAAGGGTAAGGAGCAAAAAGCCAAGAAGAAGTAAACATGGTGGGAAATCATACACTACTTCAAGTAGGAGAGCTTACACGCGGCAAAGGTAAGCAGTACATAATGGTCATCAGCTGGGATTTCGACAGGTTCAGCAATACAATTCATACTGACATAGTTGAAGCCACAATTCAAAAGCTGTTGACAGATGTATTTGTATTTATTTGCTTAGTGTTTGTAATGTGGCGCAAGAAAATAAAATACTTCAGACAAATGAGGTTGTGGGGCAGGCACGTGGGTTTCATGGGGGGATTGTTAAACCAGCAAAAAGAGTTCCCAGACTTTTAAACGGGGTGATTGCAAAAATATGCTTTCTTGTCAATAAATAGAGGTAATAATTATCAAAAAATATGTAATATGTTGAAATATAAGTGCAGTTTAGAGCAGTTCAACTGGAGTGTGAAATGGGGCATTGATTCATCCTTCAGGAAAAGCCTTTGTCTAAAGGAACATTTCTAAGGCCCTCCTAGATGTAAGATAATTGGGCCCTGGCAGGATGTTCTACAGGTTCAGGCCTGCCACTGCTTGTTCTTTTTCTATATTTCATCCTGTTGTAGGACATTGGAACTTGGTTGTTCTTTGAGCTTGATCTTGGGATGTGTTTGATGAGGGGTGCGGCTATATCCTTCAGGCCTGTGTAGTGGACAGAAGGAGGTGGGAAAAGCAAACTTATGTGCTAGCTCTATTGTCCATACACACTGTAACTACACCTATTTATCCACCTCATATCTGCCTTTCTTGTCCCTGCAGTCTGGATACGCCACAAGCAATACGCCACAATGGGAAGGAATAGGAGGAAGGAAAGGTTTAGAGAAAAGGGTCCAAGTCTTCCAAATGCCAACAAACATGATATTTTACATTATGTCAAGGGGATATTTAGAGCAGGCGACACAACCAAAACATTGACCACTAGTTCTGTCTGGTGTGCTTATTTCTTTAGTTAGCTTGTTACTTAGTTAGTCTCTGGCTTTGCCCTGGATGATATTGGGCAAACCTCCTATAAATTCACATGCTTTCTTTGCTTTTTATGTATACAAATGGGGCATAAATCTATTAAGCCTTATTTATGCACCATGTCTATACATGAATGGCACTACCCCTATCTAAGCAGCTGATGTACACACATATTAAAAATATAATCAAAATATAAAGTGTGCACTTTTAAAAAAGAGACACTTTATATAAGAGTTATAACGTTCTTACTTATGGTCAGGCAGCCTGGAAAGGGCTGCCTGAGGAGCTGTCCCTGATTAATTGCTCCACTGGACTCTTGGCAGTGGTGGTCCATCTAGTAGAGGTTGGCCCTGATGTTCTGTGAAGGGGCTGGCTTGAAGTCTTTTTAGTCTGGACTGCGTGAGCTGAATGGCTCATGTGTAGTTTCCACTACAGGCAGCATGTGCAGTGTGCCCTTTGTCTATGTGAGCAGCATCGGTCCACCAGTGTGCACTGGAAGTTCAGGGATATGTCTGGCAGGTGTGGTCCGGGAGAGGAAATAGAGTCGGATCTGGCTGCAGTCAAAGGCGGGCCTGCTGTGATGACTCCAGCGGTTCTTCTATATCTCCAGGGAGCACTGCACTACATTAAAGTCCAGGTGAAGTGTGCAGTGCATCTCTTGTGCAAGGGCCGACTCATTGCCAGGACGAGTGTCAGGTATTGGTGGGGCATTGCCGGGTGCCACTCAGACCGACAGGGTGTCATGTTATAGTGAAGGGTAGGATCAAACCAGGTAACCTTAAGGTTAAGAGAAGGCCCACAGACTGGGTGCCAGAGTTGGTGCAGGAAGGGAGCGTGGGCACAACCCTCCAAACTGTGGGTTCCAAGCATCAGTCCTAGCTCACTTTTCTATGAGGGAGTGGGGTAACACCCGTATTCCTGCATGATATTTTGACAATGCAGATGACTTTAAATTGTATTCCTTACTGGGTAGGATGGCACTGTGGGCGTTTTATGGTTTGGGTGATGTGGTGAAATGCATTTCCTTATATTGAAAATGAATTTTGCTGCCCTATTCTGGATCACCTGGAAAAGGACAGTTACTTTCTTGGGAAAACCCAGCAGCTGGTACAGTAATCCAGTTTGGAGATGATAAGTCTCTGGGCAGGTTGCATTTTGTTGCCCATCACTGGAGGCATGCGAATGGGGGTGAAAGGGCAGCTGCTTGCCATGGATGAAAAATGTCAAGAAAAAGTTAGATCTTGGTCAATATGACATCTAGGTTCTCTGTTTTCGACTCTCATTTCAGTATTGGGCTGAGACTTTTGGACAGAGGTGAAAGATAATTGTAGTTACTACACTTTGCACCACAGGAGGATTTCTTACCCTTTATGTCTTGAATGCAGGCAGATCTGGCTGGTGTTCTTCCAGGTTTGGACTGCATTAAGGCATGCTGCAATGTTGTGTGCCTGGTGGGTGGGGTCACTGTCCCTTTGGATTCAGAGCTTGCAGTTGTCAGTGCGGTAGATATTGAATACCAGGTGGAAACGGTATAGGGCATTGGCTAGAGAGCCAGTGTAGACATTTCATGGCCAATGGTGAAAGGGAGAAGCCTTGTAGGACTTTGCAGGCAGGTTCAAAATGTGTTGAGGAGAACTTGTCCCATCTCACTACGGCTGAGTAATTACGCAAGAAACGTGGCGATCCAGTGCGGGACCTTACCTCTCATTCCTATATAGGATTGCAGTCTGGCCAACAAGGTATTGATTTGATTTTTCTTGATTATTTTATTTGCAATTTGCAAGTGGGTGATGAGTATCAATGCAGAGATCTCTGGTGGAAGTCAAGACATGATAGAAAAGAATGAAAATTGGAAAAGTATCATTTTGATTTTCTTTCTAGAAATCGTCAAATCAATATGAGCTGAACATCCTCTAAAGTTTGGCGCACTTAATGCTGAAATAGTCTCCATGGGCCACAGACCTTTTGAAGCAAGGGATGGCAATTACTCTGCAAGCCTTAGCTCTAAATGCCCAGATAGCAGTGTACCAATTGAGGCATGCTTTCAAATAGAGTGGATTGTGAGCATGCATAGCTTTATGAATGAATGTTAATGCTTTGAACTTGATTCAAGCCTTAGTAGGAATACAGCGAATATATCTAGGAATCAGTTAGAAATGCTCACACGTGTATGTATCAGTAATGATGTGAGTAGCAGCATTTTGTATAATCTGAAGTTCTGAACAGTTGTTTCTTTAAATCCAAACCATACAATATTACAGTAATCTAGCTTGGAGCCTTTCATTGCTTGGACAGTGGTGGCACTGTGTTCTAGGACATCAAAGGCACTATTTGCATAAGAAGCACTAGATTGTTCATTGCAGATGTAGTTACATTTTTGTGTTGGGGTTCATGAGATAAAATAGAAGCAAAATTGACTCCTGAATGTTTCCCTTTTGTACCTGAAGGATAGATCTGAGAACACAAGGTCGATTTATTTCTAAGGCATCAGATGTGGTAACTATTAGCAGCTCAGTTGTCTTTTGTTATAGACTCATCCAGTATTTCTTCAGCCATTCTTCAAAAAGTCAAAAATAAGTTTAACGTGAAACCTATTTCTTTATGTCTTGCTCACTAAAATGAAACTGATCTGTGTATCATATGCATAATTTTGAAATATTGCACTGTGTTTACAGAGGATATTGTGTAAAGGCAACTATTTATATTGATATAAAACATTGCAGTCAACAGTGCGATAGACAACTGTCACATGAAATAGGAGGGCAGCCACTGCGCTGTTAGTGTCCAGGTTTTGTGGATCGATTTTCTGGTGTCAAGTAATGATGGCCCTGTGCTTCTTCTTGGCCTGATCCCTGGTTTTCAGTCATGTAAGAGATGTGGAGTCGTGTGGTTGCTACCCTCTCAATCAGTTTTGCTGAGAGCAGGAGAGTGGAGATTAGGTGCTAATTGAATAGACTGTCTGAGTCTGCCCTTGATATTTTTAGTAAAGGGGTAGTTAATGCTTTTTTGGGGATTTTAGTAGGATACTTGAGGCCAGAGATAGATTGCATCTAGATATGCTTTATTGTTTAAAAAGCTGCCACTTCGGGCAATAGGTAACATAAGGAGTACTTGATGGAACACTACAGTCAGAGCGGACAGGCAGCGGAAGGAGAAGTTGATAACATACAAAGATTCATGGAAGAAGTGGGCCATGGAGTACAGCAGAATGGTCATGCCATGTGTGATCACCACGCCACACTAACAACAGACCCATCAGGCAGAAGAGTGCATGCACACCGTCTAGTTGTAGAGGTGGACTAGCAGTGGGTGCTCAGACAGAGATTTGGATACCCACCCCACTAGTGACGGCCAGAAATCCCCCACAGTAAAGAGGAGGAGATTGCACAGGAACTGATCTTTAAATGAATGCAAGACAACAGGTCCTCATTCTAAGTTTGCCGGTCTGGACTTGCAAACTACAGGTTTGCCTGCCGGAGACGTTCTGCCCGACAGGTCTGACCCTGCCAGGCACAGCAGTCATGGTCGGCAAAGCCATCACAGATGCACTAGCACCATTAACAGTCCTATGGCACTCTATGGGAATGGGGACTTACAATTTGCCAGCGCCTGACTTTCTGGCCCATCAGGGTTGTAATCCCCCAGTGGCACCGGGAAGTCAGGCACCAGAAAATATTTACAGGTGTGGCGGCAACCCACCGGTATCACCAGCACGGTTGCCACCAGACCCGTAATGAGCTCCAATATAGCTTGTTGAGAAGTGACAGAATGAAAGCTCCTGAAGAAAGTTCACCACTAAGAACTGAAACATGTTGAACAGAAAGAGAGTGATGACAACCTATTAATTTAACTCTCACCACCCTATTTTATGACTTAGATTAAACTGAGGAAAGGTAATTGAATTAGCCACTTTAGTTTTTTAGTTTTCTAAGGTGTTTTACACTTTTTGTTTAAGTGTTGCTTTTATGAAGTGTCTAGAATGAATTGGGATTAAATTATGTGTAATAATTGAATTATATATTTGATCATTTTTTGAATCGTTCTGAATAAAATGTAAATAAATTGCCGAGAAAAACTATGTTGTTTGCCTGAAAGATTGCTGTGGCAATGAGTTCTCAGCATTCTTGAAGAGAGTTTCAGTTGTTGATTTGGGGCCAATGTGTGATGATAATTAGGCAATATCTGCCTGCACACTTTTATTTCAAGCAGTTCAGGACTGTGATCTTACGATTTGTTCAGATCAGAGAGCCCAAGATGTTGGCGTACTCATCAAAGAATTTAAATTATATCATGGCTAGACAGGAACGTTTTTCTGATTGCTTCAGAGCTTTACTGCTTGCTGTATCCTTCTCTGTAGAGTGAGAGTTTATGCAGCCAATTGTGTGGTTATTTAATTCTGAATGTGGGAGTGAACTGCTACTATGTGACCCTAATCTGCTGTCTATGGGCTGTGAACTTTAGCACTAACTATGAAGGGGGTGACTGGTGAGAGGTAGTGTTATCTGGACAGCAAAAAGGTGGGAAACCAGGGAGTTCTAAAGTAATTATGTGGTTGCGTGGCATTGCTGGAAATGGTGATCATTCTTACCATATGTAGTATCAGTGAGCTCAGATTCTATAACAGTATTCACATCTGGAGATAAGCACTATGAAGTGTTTTACACAAAGGCTGAGCGTGCATGAATGCTATTGATGCTTACCAATCCTTTTGTATAACAGAAGATTTGGGAGCCGCCAGGGTCTTTGTCCGATTGTCTGCTTTCTACATTTACAGAGAACTGTGAGAGGGATGTGAATGCAGTTAAAATAAGGTGCATCACTTTGCTTGTATAATGAGAGAAAAATACATATGCTGGTTGTCTTGTGGGAATAATTTGAGCATCCAAAATCATACATACCAATCTCCCAACAAGACAGTGGGAATTTCCTGTTTATTTACGAATGGGTGAAAGGTCAGTTGATGCGCTGACAGGGCAAAGCAGTCGGAATTCTGTGGGGTAGGGAAAATTGATATTCTTCTCCAACATAGGATTGAAGAGTCCACATCTCAGCTGGAGGAAATAATTGGGATAATGTTTGACAATTGGAGGTTTGTGCATATTTTAAAGGCTACTATGGTCAAGGTGACAAATAGGTCTGATTGTGTGTATTAGACAATTGGAGCATGCATTTTCAGAGCTGGATGATGGCTTTACAACCCACGTATACCAATGCTGCGAAAAGAGAGGGCTATACCTAAGCTGCAAGAGAGGGCCGCATTCTGGTTGAAACCAATTGAGTGCAGGGCAACCATAGCTGACATCACTGAGGAAGAGGTGGACAGGGAATTATCCAAAAATATTTGAGGGATAGCAGGGGAAAGAGGACAGGGTCAAGGGAGTCTTTTAAAGGCTAAGTATCTATAGTGCCTGTGTACAGGATGTGTTCTTATGGCTGAGGTGAAGAGGGAATGAATTGATAAAGGAAGATTAGGGTTGGAAATTAGCAGTTGAGGGAAAAGCTATATGGGAATTGTGCAGACCTGGCCATGAGATTTAGTCCTATTGGGGTTTGGCGCCAGTGGAAACTCAGTCTATAGCAAGGTGTTGGACCAGCAGTGGGCTGTTCAAGAATAGTGAAGCATGCTCTACATCAGGGGACCAGGATGGCCACAACCAGGTGTTTTTCTGGACTGATTCAGTTGCAAGGGGTGATGAAAGGTTCTGTCAAAAAAGGGCTATGTCAATGTTGTCCCTGGTTTGGGACTGGCTGACAATTTGGTGGTTGGAATGTAGCCATTTCCAATAGTGGTGTGGTAACCATGCAGGTGAGGTTAATGAATCATATTCTTGTGTGATAAACATACCCGTATCTGTCTGGGGAAGTGGTGGCTTTCTGAGCAAAGGGAACTCTGGGCAATGGATTATGGTGATTTCCAAAGGCTGAATAGCTATGCACCCACAAAGCACACAAGATTTCTTCTTAAGGACTAATCAGGCTCATCACAGCTGCTTCCACCATCAGGGATGGATCAGTAGGTGATTAAGTTGTTTCAGGTAATCCACACCTGTGTGTTGGATCTTGGGCTATGGAGTAGTTGGTCTGGATTCCCCTGAAATTTGCTCTAGTTGTGGATTGCACAAATCCTTTTCACCACATTTTTAATCTTTTCACCTTGCATATAGCAGCTGTTCCTGCCAGTCACATGTCCTCTTGAATAATTTCTCACATGGATTTGTAGTGTGGGATAGGGATCAGGTTCTTTGGCTTCCCCATGGCTTCATTGTAGATGTGGAATGAAGGAAAATAGTTTACTGAAATTGAAATATTCAGACCTTATGCATAGTGGCTGCTCTTGCTGGTCGTGTATAGACACAAAAGCAATTATGTTTGTCTCTGGTGTAGCAAGCGATGGATTGGTAACTGGTTGAGGGGTTTCAACACATCCACATCTATGTGTTAAATAGTGGCCTCGGGATTCAGTAGTCTGGCATTCGCTGGGGCTTGCCATTAATGTGAACTGAACGTGAGAGAAAAGTAATCAAAGATTGACAATGCTCACCTTCAGCTGGAAGGCCGCTCCCGTTGGTCATTTGCCCTCTTGAAGGGCAATTATACTCACCTATGCAGCGCCCAGCAGTATGGTTGAATTGGGATCAGTTGAGGGGTTTCAAGTAATCCAAATGTGCATGTTGGATTGAGGGCTAGGGATCCAGTTGCCTAGCGTCCCTTGAATTCCAACATAGATGTGGAATGAACAAAGAAATCTCATGTCTACTGGAAACTGATATTGCATCGAGGGATAGACATTTTCTAGATAAAGTTAGGCCTAAAAAATGGGTGACAACGGCCCAATTGTACCAATATTCAAAGACAGTAGGCCAAAAACAGATTTACAAGGCTGCTGGTAAATTATCTTGCTTCAAATTTAAATCAATCTGACAATCACTGACTCCAATTTTACCCCAATTTAGATCAACTATGATTTTGGGAACACCGACTGCTGGAATTAGCATATTAGCCAACCACTATAGTTTTAGGAGGAGACATTTATCAAACAACAGATATCATAATGGTAGATACTCTTACTGGAATCATAGTTACAAGAAGCAGTCAAAATACCAAGCTGAATGTCTAATGCAAATGTTAAATCTAAGAGATGTCTGGAGAAACCAACACATGGTGGAGTGAGACAATCCCCACAAACAAGATTCCTGAAGGGAATGATATTTCATAATGAGAACAATATTGAAGGAAACCTATTCTCCTACAGAGCCAATAAAATAGGAGACCACTCCACATGTGAAAAAGTGAGTCAGGTAGATGTAAGCATTAGTGAAACAAGGACATTGACATTTAAGTGGATAGATCTTTTCTAAATTAACAACAATTCTGAGAAAATATTCAATCACAAATCACATTTGTCTTGGAAGCAAGACAAAGCAGAGCAACACAGGTTCAAATCCTGGTTCCTGCACTTAGAAACTGGTCTCTGGTATTACGTGTGTTATAAGAGATTAATTAATTAAACATCAACATAGTCTCTGCTACACCACCCACAGTAATGGATGTCTTAAAATCTAGTTAGGCTATTATATGATGCCATCATCATAAAATCGATAATAAGGCTCAGACACTCAGAAATAAGCCCTTTGAGCTTATAGAAAATAACAGAGCCTACTGTAAATAGAGTAAATGAGAATGCAGCTCTTGAAGCCGACTACAAAGCTACTAATACAAATGAAATAGTGAAAGCAAACCTAAATAACAAAAGCAACATCTATAAAATAAGTGAGAAATCAGGGTAGCTGCTCTTGCTCTTGCCAAATAAGAGGCAGCAAAATACATGCAGATGACCGAGCTAGATAAATAATTAAGCATGATATAGCTCTACTTAAAAGTGATAAATAGCTAGATGAGTTTGGAAATCTCTCTGTATACAAGCCGAACATGTCCAAGGCAGCTGTCTTTTGTTATCTCAGTCTTCAAGTCTGACTGCAGTCAACACAATGTTTACTACTTGGGTATTACACTAAAAGAAGATCAGACAAAACCTTTCAATCATGAACATTTACTGAATAAATCCACTAAAAAGATGAACATATTGAGCAGCTGACCTCTCATAGTACTGGGTTACTCCTGCTCTACGAACTAAGCCACATTTTTCTAAAATGAGAGTCATCAATATCTAGCTCTAATTGGTCTTCTTGTAAAGGAAAAAAAATCAGATAAATTCATTGAACTGGGAGGGGTTGAACTGCCGAACTTTCAGTACTACTACTGACCAGCGACAAGGGACATCATTTTGAGAATGATATCCCTTTATAGTGTGACCACAGATAATAAAAATATATGTTGCAAAAATGGGTAAAAAAGGCTTTTTCCAGTCCTCCTCTTCACCCAGGATTTACTTCAACACTCTACCCTCCTGAGCGGAGCAGACTTCTCCTCTTCACCTCCCGGAATGCTCCTGACATACACGGCCCAGGAGGGCTTTCAAAATAGGCTAACTGGGGCATGGCCGTACATCCTGGTTCGGGCTGCTCCCTCAAGCGGTATGGGTTGGGCTATTGCATGCCACCTGGGCCCTTTGTGATGCATAGGCCCATCCAGTCTGGCCCCAGGTTAGGCCAACAGACTCCAATGTCCTGTGGGTGACCAAGTTGCCCCTTCCAAGCAGCTCATCCCCGCAGATCACTCTGTGGGGACTCCCACACATGCTGACATATGCGCAGATGCCTAGAGGGTCAGTTGATGCAGAAGACCCAGGTAAGTTTATTTTCCTCTCTCCTCTGCTTCTTCTCTCTTTCACTGCTCTTTTTCCAGCTGTCTTTTATAAATGGCACTTTTCTATAAAATACCCTTTGGAATTTTTTTTTCTCCTGCCGAGCCCATTCTTAGGCAGGGGAGTTCTGTTTCATTGTCCTATTCTTTCTTTTCATTTCTTTTTCTGAATATTCCATCCAGCCCCATGGTGGGCTGCATGGTTTAACCCAAAACAAACACAAGAAGCACACATATATAAATAAATAAAAAATTCCCACTACACATTTAATCAAATATATTTATTACCCTGGTATCTACGTCATTTAAGGGACAGGCATGCAGCCCCTACCAGTCAAGCCCTTAGGGACCATAGGCAACATTATGTTCCCCTTTGGGAAATTCCCAGCACAGGTAATGCCACTCAGAGATACGCTCGGTGGCATCACTATGAGGATACTCCGGGGCCGTCAAGGGCCTAGCCCATCTCAGTAGTGCCTCCAAAACATTTAGGGGGGATTGTACCATGCACCTTATTGGAAGACAGGTGTAGACAGGCATAAAATCTACTTTCAATGTCTTAACTTACTACTTGATGCACTTCTAACCTGTCTCTAAACCCTGCTTACCTTGTTTTGAGATCACCCCGGTGAGCCCCATTGACGTGTAGAAGGGATGGAAAGGTAAAGGTTAGAGCGGGATGGATTTTTCTCAAGACCACTAAGGTACTAGGTTAAAATAACTGGCAAACAAAAGGAAAGGCAGATAATGGAATGCTGGTGTATGGTTATTTCTGTTGTATAGTTTTACTTACAATTTTTTTTAAAAGGGGAAAACACTAGACATTATATGCAATATTAACTAAACTTAAGCAGCTGCATCACCAACACCTTACAGAATATTAAAATGTCCTTTTAAACATTTAAACAGTTCTTAAAAATGTAAATAGTCTTTTACAAATATACACAAAGTCCATACAGGACACTATAGAAAAACATGATATATAAAATGTCTTACTTCGCAGATGTTCTGTCCAAGGCCATTGCTGCTGCTTTCTGATGTTCTTTCTTTTGATGGAGGATTCTCAGGTAGGCAAGTAGTTTTAGGAGTGGTTGGCAGTAGCAGTGTGTGTGGGGGAGCAAAGTCATTTCTTTGGCTGGGCTTTGTATGCTAGAAGCAGACTAGCAGCCAGATGTAGCCCTGGGGATTATCTAGATTATATAGGTCGAACTGCATATGTCAGTTACAGGGCTGCATTAGCAGCAGCACGTGGGGCACCCCACAACTCTCCTCAACCTGGGCCAGGTCTGGTATTTGTAGCCAATGGAGTCCTGGTGGCCTGTCCGTCAGGTGCCAGCCCCTTTACACAGACCAGGAGGCTGTATCAACTGTGTGGGCTCCCCACTGTGGGACATGCCAGTACTTAAGAGTGCCTGTGCTCAGGAGGTGCACCGGGGGGTGGTAGTGATTGTGGGTACTCCCCTGCCTGCCCCCTATGCTGGCCTGGGCAGCAATGGAAGAAACAAAGAGGAGATTGATGGAAGGTTTAGAATTAATCTTAACCTCTGGCATTACTCTGGGCAACCCTCCGGAACATCGTTCTTCGCCTGCAAAGCCATTTCAGAAGGATAAAGACTGTATGCAAATCAGGCTTGGTCCCACCCCAAAAGGGGCAGTCCAGCCCGAATTTCTAGGTCACTTCCCTTCTGCATGAGACCACAAGCATCCCCAAAAATGTTTCAGCCTTGTTGTGCCGCATTGAGGAGTAGCATGGGTCTCTAGGCCCAGCAGATACGGGACCCATGCCTGGGCATGCCTTTCTCACTCGGGGTGACAAAGCAAAAACAAAGAAGGGATGGCTGGAAGGTTTAGAATGAATCTTAACCTCTGGCATTGCTATGGGCAACCCTCCGGAACATCGTTCTTCGCCTGCCAAGCCATTAAAGAATGGGAAAGTCTGTTTACAAACCAGGTTTGGTCCCACCCCAAAAGGGGCAGTCCAGCCCGAACTGCCTGAACTGCTAGGTCACATCGGGCAGTGATGGTGTCAGGGCACAGAGCAGATCACCTCTCAACCCTCCTTCGAGGGGGTTGAAACAGTTGTGTTAACAGTGCTTCTCTGGCATGGATCAACTCTTATTTTTCTTTATCGAGTAAATAATTCCTCACATGATCATGTGTGAGGGACCTTTAATGTAACTTTTTTATTTTATTTTCGTTTATGGATCCCGGCACAGCTTCTTGTGCCAGAGATCTTGTTACTTTTACAATTCAATGTTCTTTTGTGGGGGGTTACAATATACTAAACATTGAAACCAACATGTTGATAATTAAATTCACTTTTTATAGGTAGGTGTTTAAATCCTCATCTTGTCGAAGAAAGATCATGGCTACACTTTGATCTGGATAGAAGACAGACAGAGATGATTTACTCATTGGCTTGCAAGTCAAGGAGCGCAGCATCATAGCCCAGACTAACCCCACCTAACTAACCTGACCTGCCTTCCAGGCTGGTTACCTTTACAGCCTCATGCACATCTGGCCCCAGACAGTTTGAGAAAAGCTTTGCCTAAGACTTTCAGCAAATTGATCCCACCTCCGCCCAAACAATAGTGTCATAACAATTGTTGAATTGTTGAATTGCCATCTGGCAAGGGTGTGACAGCTCAGGCTTTTTTGATTTGTATGAAATAATAATAATATGTGGGTACTTCCATCTCTGAAAGGTATCAGGTGATAAGGTTCCCATACTTAGGTGTCGATTCATGGAATTAAAGTGCGCCGAAAATTCCCGCGCAGAGGTGCCAAAACGTGCGAATTGCAGTAAAAGTGCGAAAATCGCAGTGCAAGTGCGAAAATCGCAGGGAAACCAGCGCACACCGATTCATGGAAGTCCGTGCGCGAGAAAAACATTGGATGTGCGCTGAAAAAGTGCGCCGCGCACGCCGGCGCACAGGTCATCCAACAGCGTGCGCCACGGCCACTGCGAAATCGCACATAGGCCGGTGCACATCACAAAAGTAGGCGTAACACGGGGCGTAACACTCGGAATGGGGAACAACGCGTGAAAATATGGGCGTCACAGGGGAAGTACAGGAGGCAAGTGCGCGGAACGCCCACACGCTAGCCTACAACCCGTATTCATGGAATCGAATAGGGCAAACCAGCGCACGGTGAAAGACGCGCACAGGGCCAAACAAGTACGCCACAAGAAAGCAGGCGGTAGCGTCCCTGCGCCTGAAATAAATGTGCGCCAAAATGTGCGCTAACAAAAAGCACCCATATACAGCCATGATGAATGGTCCATACAGTGGCCCTCTAGGACAAATGAGGTGCAAAGGGGTACCGACAAACACGGACACCCGCTGTGTGAAAAATATCGTGTGTGTGTGTTTCTGGGTGTGCGGGAAGTTCCACACGCGATTGGCCTGGGTATGTGTACTTCGGGGTGCGCGGGAAGTTCCACAAGCGATTAACCTGGGTATGTGTACTTCGGGGTGCGCGTGAAGTTCCACACGCGATTAGCCTGGGTACGTGTGTTTCGGGGTGCGCGGGAAGTTACACACGCGATTGGCCTGGGTACGTTTACTTCGGGGTGCGTGGGAAGTTCCACACGCGATTGGCCTGGGTACGTGTGTTTTGGGATGCGCGGGAAGTTCCACACGCGATTGGCCTGGGTACGTGTACTTCTGGGTGCTCGGGAAGTCCCACACGCGATTTCAGCAGGGCACGTGTATTCCGAGGTGCGCAGGAAGATACACACACGATTCCAGCACGGTACGTGTATTTCTGTGGTAACCGGGGAATGCTACACGTGATTTGGCCGTGTGGGTCCTCCCAGGTGTTCCCTCTACACCCTCCACGGACCCTGCAGACAGCCCACACCATAGGGGACTACCCTGCACCCCTGCTCATGTCCCACAGGCAACCCATCCACCATGGCCATGCCCCCAGCCAACCCACATGTCACCTTGCACTACTGATCACTAACACATGTCTCCCAGCACCCCCACCCCCCAGCACTGTGGGGCACCCTCCACCAGGCCCCCACTCATGTCCAACTCATGTGTCCAATCACCCCACCCACCAGCATCCGGGAGCACCCTCCACCAGGCCCCCACTCATGTCTCACATCACCCCCACCCCCCAGCATCCAGGGGCACCCTTCACCAGGCCCCCACTCATGTCTCCCATCACCCCCACCCCCCAGCAGTGCAGGGCACCCTCCACCAGGCCCCCACTCATGTCCCCCTGCACCCCCACCCCCCAGCATCCAGGGGCACCCTCCACCAGGCCCCCACTCATGTCCCCCTGCACCCCCACCCCCCAGCATCCAGGGGCACCCTCCACCAGGCCCCCACTGATGTCCCCCTGCACCCCCACACCCCAGCATCCAGGGGCATCCTCCACCACGCCCCCACGCATGTCTCCCATCACCCCCACCCCCCAGCAGTGCAGGGCACCCTCCACCAGGCCCCCACTCATGTCCAACTCATGTCTCCCATCACCCCCACCCCCCCAGCATCTAGGGGCACCCTCCACCAGGCCTCCACTCATGTATCCCTTCACCCCCACCCCCCACCAGTCAGGGGCACCCTCCACCAGGCCCCCACTCATGTCTCCCTGCACCCCCACCAGTCAGGGGCACCCTCCACCAGGCCTCCACTCATGTCCCCCTGCACCCCCACCCCCCAGCATCCAGGGGCACCCTCCACCAGGCCCCCACTCATGTCTCCCATCACCCCCACCCCCCAGCAGTGAAGGGCACCCTCCACCAGGTCCCCACTCATGTCTCCCATCACCCCCACCAGTGCAGGGCACCCTCCACCAGGCCCCTACTCATGTCCAACTCATGTCTCCCATCACCCCCACACCCCAGCATCCAGGGACACCCTCCACCAGGCCCCGACTCATGTCCCCCTGCACCCCCACCCCCCAGCATCCAAGGGCACCCTCCACCAGGCCCCCACTCATGTCCCCCTGCACCCCCACACCCCAGCATCCAGGGGCACCCTCCACCAGGCCCCCACACATGTCTCCCATCACCCCCACCCCGCAGCAGTGCAGGGGACCCTCCACCAGACCCCCACTCATGTCCAACTCATGTCTCCCATCACCCCCACCCCCCAGCATCTAGAGGCACCCTCCACCAGGCCCCCACTCATGTCTCCCATCACCCCCACCCCCCACCAGTCAGGGGAACCCTCCACCAGGCCCCCACTCATGTCTCCCTGCACCCCCACTCCCCACCAGTCAGGGGCACCCTCCACCAGGCCCCCACTCATGTCCCCCTGCACCCCCACCCCCCAGCATCCAGGGGCACCCTCCACCAGGCCCCCACTCATGTCTCCCATCACCCCCACCCCCCCAGCAGTGCAGGGCACCCTCCACCAGGCCCCCACTCATGTCCCCCTGCACCCCCACACCCCAGCATCCAGGGGCATCCTCCACCAGGCGCCCACGCATGTCTCCCATCACCCCCACCCCCCAGCAGTGCAGGGCACCCTCCACCAGGCCCCCACTCATGTCCAACTCATGTCTCCCATCACCCCCACCCCCCCAGCATCTAGGGGCACCCTCCACCAGGCCCCCACACATGTCTCCCATCACCCCCACCCCCCACCAGTCAGGGGCACCCTCCACCAGGCCCCCACTCATGTCTCCCTGCACCCCCACCCCCCACCAGTCAGGGGCACCCTCCACCAGGCCCCCACTCATGTCCCCCTGCACCCCCACCCCCCAGCATCCAGGGGCACCCTCCACCAGGCCCCACTCATGTCTCCCATCACCCCCACCCCCCAGCAGTGCAGAGCACCCTCCACCAGGTCCCCACTCATGTCTCCCATCACCCCCACCAGTGCAGGGCACCCTCCGCCAGGCCCCTACTCATGTCCAACTCATGTCTCCCATCACCCCCACCCCCCAGCGTCCAGGGGCACCCTCCACCAGGCCCCCACTCATGTCCCCCTGCACCCCCACCCCCCAGCATCCAAGGGCACCCTCCACCAGGCCCCCACTCATGTCCCCCTGCACCCCCACACCCCAGCATCCAGGGGCACCCTCCACCAGGCCCCCACGCATGTCTCCCATCACCCCCACCCCCCAGCAGTGCAGGGCACCCTCCACCAGGCCCCCACTCATGTCCAACTCATGTCTCCCATCACCCCCACCCCCAGCATCTAGGGGCACCCTCCACCAGGCCCCCACTCATGTCTCCCATCACCCCCACCCCCCACCAGTCAGGGGCACCCTCCACCAGGCCCCCACTCATGTCTCCCTGCACCCCCACCCCCCACCAGTCAGGGGCACCCTCCACCAGGCCCCCACTCATGTCCCCCTGCACCCCCACCCCCCAGCATCCAGGGGCACCCTCCACCAGGCCCCCACTCATGTCTTCCATCACCCCCACCCCCCAGCAGTGCAGGGCACCCTCCACCAGGTCCCCACCATGTCTCCCATCACCCCCACCAGTGCAGGGCACCCTCGACCAGGCCCCCACTCATGTCCAACTCATGTCTCCCATCACGCCCACCCCCCCAGCATCCAGGGGCACCCTCCACCAGGCCCCCACTCATGTCCCCCTGCACCCCCACCCCCCAGCATCCGGGGGCACCCTCCACCAGGCCCCCACTCATGTCCCCCTGCACCCCCACCCCCCAGCATCCAGGGGCACCCTCCACCAGGCCCCCACTCATGTCTCCCATCACCCCCACCCCCCAGCATCCAGGGGCACCCTCCACCAGGCCCCCACTCATGTCTCCCATCACCCCCACCCCCCAGCAGTGCAGAGCACCCTCCACCAGGCCCCCACTCATGTCCAACTCATGTCTCCCATCACCCCCACCCCCCAGCAGTGCAGGGCACCCTCCACCAGGCCCCCACTCATGTCCCCCTGCACCCCCACACCCCAGCATCCAGGGGCATCCTCCACCAGGCGCCCACGCATGTCTCCCATCACCCCCACCCCCCAGCAGTGCAGGGCACCCTCCACCAGGCCCCCACTCATGTCCAACTCATGTCTCCCATCACCCCCACCCCCCAGCATCTAGGGGCACCCTCCACCAGGCCCCCACTCATGTCTCCCATCACCCCCACCCCCCACCAGTCAGGGGCACCCTCCACCAGGCCCCCACTCATGTCTCCCTGCACCCCCACCCCCCACCAGTCAGGGGCACCCTCCACCAGGCCCCCACTCATGTCCCCCTGCACCCCCACCCCCCAGCATCCAGGGGCAACCTCCACCAGGCCCCCACTCATGTCTTCCATCACCCCCACCCCCCAGCAGTGCAGGGCACCCTCCACCAGGTCCCCACCATGTCTCCCAGCACCCCCACCAGTGCAGGGCACCCTCCACCAGGCCCCTACTCATGTCCAACTCATGTCTCCCATCACGCCCACCCCCCCAGCATCCAGGGGCACCCTCCACCAGGCCCCCACTCATGTCCCCCTGCACCCCCACCCCCCAGCATCTGGGGGCACCCTCCACCAGGCCCCCACTCATGTCCCCCTGCACCCCCACCCCCCAGCATCCAGGGGCACCCTCCACCAGGCCCCCACTCATGTCTCCCATCACCCCCACCCCCCAGCATCCAGGGGCACCCTCCACCAGGCCCCCACTCATGTCTCCCATCACCCCCACCCCCCAGCAGTGCAGGGCACCCTCCACCAGGCCCCCACTCATGTCCAACTCATGTCTCCCATCACCCCCACCCCCCAGCAGTGCAGGGCACCCTCCACCAGGCCCCACTCATGTCCAACTCATGTCTCCGATCACCCCCACCCCCCAGCATCTACGGGCACCCTCCACCAGGCCACCACTCATGTCTCCCATCACCCCCACCCCCCAGCAGTCAGGGGCACCCTCCACCAGGCCCCCACTCATGTCTCCCTGCACCCCCACCCCCCACCAGTCAGGGGCACCCTCCACCAGGCCCCCACTCATGTCCCCCTGCACCCCCACCCCCCAGCATCCAGGGGCACCCTCCACCAGGCCCCCACTCGTGTCCCCCTGCACCCCCACCCCCCAGCATCCAGGGGCACCCTCCACCAGGCCCCCACTCATGTCTCCCATCACCCCCACCCCCCAGCAGTGCAGGGCACCCTCCACCAGGCCCCCACTCATGTCCAACTCATGTCTCCCATCACCCCCACCCCCCAGCATCTAGGGTCACCCTCCACCAGGCCCCCACTCATGTCCCCCTGCACCCTCACCCCCCAGCATCCAGGGGCACCCTCCACCAGGCCCCCACTCATGTCCCCCTGCACCCCCACCCCCCAGCATCCAGGGGCACCCTCCAACAGGCCCCCATTCATGTCCAACTCATGTCTCCCATCACCCCCACCCCCCAGAATCCAGGGGCACCCTCCACCAGGCCCCCACTCATGTCTCCCTGCACCCCCACCGCCCAGCATCCAGGGGCACCCTCCACCAGGCCCCCACTCATGTCCAACTCATGTCTCCCATCACCCCCACCCCCCAGTATCCAGGGGCACCTTCCACCAGGCCCCCACTCATGTCTCCCATCACCCCCACCCCCCAGCAGTGCAGGGCACCCTCCACCAGGCCCCCACTCATGTCCAACTCATGTCTCCCATCACCCCCCACCCCCCAGCATCTAGGGGCACCCTCCACCAGGCCCCCACTCATGTCTCCCAGCGCCCCCTCCCCCCAGCTGTGCGATTTGCCTGGGTACGTGTATTCCTGGGGTGCGCGGGTAGTCTCACATGCGACACCATCAGGGTACGTGTATTATGGGTCCGCGTGAACTTCCATACGCGATACCAGCAGGCTAGGTGTATTACGGGGTTCGCGGGAAGTTCCACACACGATTGCCCTGGGTACGTGTATTTCGGGGTGCGTGTGAAGTTTCACACACAATTTTGCAGGGTACGTGTATTTCGGTGTGCGCGTGAAGTTCCACACGCAACTGGGCCTGTGAGAGTGGGGTACGTGTATTCCAGGGGTGGGCGGGAATATTTACTCGCGACTGGGCCTGGGAGAGCGTGTTACGTGTATTCCTGGGGTGGGCGGGAAGATTCACACGGTCGCCTACAACGCGCCGAAAAATTAATGGTCCAATCCTGAAACACGTACGCCAGCATGAATCAGGCGTACGTCGACCCGCGCAGCATAAAAGTGCGCGCAAGCAACAAACAAGCTCAGACGCCAGGATGGATATACCGTTCCTAGCAGCAGTGGCCGTGGGTTACCAAAGGAGGAGGAGGAGGATAGTGAGGGCCCGGATTTTCACTCCCAGAACCAGGGACACTATGGAAATGGCTTCACGCAGAGTCGCCAGTGCCGCCCGCCTGTCCCTGTCGGACGCCAACATGTCCTTCCTGTGTGACTGGCAGATGGAGTGTGTTGCCTGCTGTAGTCGCTCCATCAGCCTTTCGGGGGGGGGCAATGGAAGTGGCCACCCTATCCATGGCCTGAGCCATCATCTCTGATGATGCTGCCTGTTGGGTTGCCATACCGTATATGGACTGCTCCCGTGCGGTATTGCCAGGTGGCGTACGGCCACCACGTCGGCAGGCACCACACCTGTCTGGGGCAAGGCGAACTGCGCCTTGCTGTGCCGGCACTGCCTGAGGCTGCAGGACTGCATTCCCCCTCTGATCTGCTGGCCCAGGAACAGTATCAGATGTTGCTGAGTGTGACCCTCCATCCGTAACCACCAAAGGCGTACCTGCCAACACTGACATCCCCATTGAGGGTTCTAACCCTAGTGCAGGTGGGTCGGACAGAACAGAATCCCTCCCAGGAACACTCACCTGCGATGGCACATAGGTCTCATCATCCGAATCGACACCTGAATACAGCTCGGGGGAGGTTCAGCCAGAGACACCATTTGCGAGCACGACCTGCAGCAGTTGTGGGTTCTCACCCACCACCACACCACGTCCCTCACTGGTGGTCGGTCGGGCCTGAGAACCCTCCTGGGTCTGCACCATCTCCACAACCCCAGCAGTATCAAGTGCGTCATCCCCTGCAAAGACATAAAAGAAAACAAATGGAAACAGGCATTAGCACTATGGCACACAATTAGGGCTGAGAAGCTACAGAAACAGTACTTGATTGACAAATGTCCCACATGACTAAAACCCTCCCATGCATGCACCGTCACTGCGTGTGAAGGGGAGGCAGATGGCACACATTGATGACACCAAGATGGAAGATGAACACATTTGCTGCATGCTGCCTAGCAGTGGCATCACACATTGGCCTGTGATTGGCAGGTCAAATACACATGCCATCACACAGATGGCATGTACCCTAGCCATAAAGTGAAGAGGGAGAGGAGGGCACCAATTGTTCATTCAGTCTAGTTTGCTCATGAAATTGATTTTTTCATTGAAATGGTTCAAATGTTTAACCTGGAGCTGCCAGTCCAAAATGGTCCTATATCACAGGGACATGTCTAAACAAATCATATCCAGGAAACAAAACTGTACCATAGCCATGTCAGACATGTGACAATAGGACTGAGAAATGCCAAGTAAAAGTGGTGGTATGCAAACAATCTGCCTAAATAAACAGAGGAAAATAAGCAACAATGTTGTGGCAAGATGACACTTCAAGGGCAACTGGCGTGGTGTTGGGCTAGATGTCTAATGTTGTCAGAAGGGATATCGCTATACCCAAATGCTGGTGCGCAGAATGTATTGGATGAGGCACATGGGTGACCCAAACCACTCAGGCACACACACCCTCACCTGGCACCCAAACAGAAGCCCTCACACACACACCATGCACATGGATGACACACACATGCATGTGCACTCACCGGACAATGCCTCGTAATCGGCCAGTTCTCCCACGCCTTGGATCTGTTCCTCCGTGACGTAGGTCCCAGCAACATGCTCATGTGGAGTGAGTTCTATGTCCTCTGCTGGAGACCCACCTCCAGTCACTAGAGTAGCGGCATGACTTGAGGCCAGCTTATTCTTTGCCCTGCGCTTCAGGTCATTCCAGCGCTTGTAGCATTCATTAGCTGTGAGCCTCACGATTCCAAGGGCACTTATGATGTCCGTGATGGTCTGCCAGTGTGCAAGACGTTGTGCAGGTGTGGTCTTGGATCCTGCAACAATCACCATTTCGCGGTCATGTGCGGACACATACTCTACAAGTGCATTCAGTTTGGCTTCATTGAAGCTGGGCTTCCTTGACGGGCCGGACTGTGTAGCCGTGTCTGGGGCATTAGCCTCTACTGGACGAGCACTCTTCCTCTTCCGCTTGGAAGGTGGTGGGGATCCTGAGTGTCCTACGCCGCTCTGGACACTAGGGGCAGGAGCCCCAGTGGACTCTGTACTAGGAGTGTGGGATTGCACACTCAGCATGTGAGTTGGTGCAGGCATTAGCTCAAGTGTGATGGTGTCAGGGGGAATGTCAGCAGGATGGACTTGGACCGACACTGTCCTGGCTGGGTGTGTGAGAGGTTGGGTGGATGGAGCCGCAGCTGCCCCTGCAGCCTCCCCAGCCTGCCTACGCGGGGCAGCAGATGACCTAGCTGCCCCTGATCCACGTGGCCTGATGACACCAACGTGCACCGGCGCACGTGACCTAGACCTGCTGACCTGGAAGTCAGCCATGGAGTCACCCTGTGCCAGGTCTGGTTCCACAGTGGCCTGGTCCAACAAGGGCTGAGCATGGATGGTGTCAGCCACGTTACCCTCAACCAAGGGGGAGGGGGCATGGGTGTTCCTGACTGCTCCTCCACACATGGGGGGCTAGGGGCACCCTGCAAGTCACGGCCACGTCCCCTACCAGATCCACCACGGCCACCACTTGGGGCTCGGCTACCTTTGCCACCCTTACGGCTTGTTCGCCTCCCAGCCATGGCACTGATGTTATTGTGCGTATGGGAGTCGCTGTGAACTATTGTCCTGGGCAATTGGGGGTCAAAGGGGTTGGGTACCAGATGGTAATCGTACCCTAGTGCTCTAGCAAGGCTGTATGTCACCCCTGGGGAAAGATGACGGGTCGCGCAACGCACAGGCACCCCAAAAAAGGGAAGTAAGGTGCACGCAACCCCTCCTAGACCACGTGTGTGGAAAAATAAACCTGCACTACGCTGTGGCACCCAGAAACACAAGAATGAACGTATGCGTGTCACATGCAGCCTAGAATGACCTCTGAAGGGGTATGCGACACACGGGGCAAGTACAGGTGTTAAATACGTGCGCGACTCACCGTCTGCAAGGAACAAAAGCGTGAAAAATATGCGCGTGTGCGCGTTGGCAACACCCCCGCCAAAAGAAGAATTGTACGCTGTCTGAGGAGACAGGACAACAGTAGAAGGGAACGCTGTTTGAGGAAACAGGCCCAGGAAAAAGAGGAAAAGTGAAAAAGCTGTCAGAGGTAACAGGGAGTACAAACTTGAAACGCTGTGAAGTAAATCGCGTGTGAACCGAGAAGAAGTACAGATTTCACCCACTCGCTCTCCACGAAAAGCACGTACAAGGAAATGGAGTTCTACACGTACCTTTTATACACAGGTCACAGACGTGCATACGCGATGAGGCCATTTCAACCAATTACACGCTTTGACACTCGGACGTGTATCTTTTTTTTACATGCGCCATTCTCTACGGCCATGCGCGTGACATCATAGCTGCGCATGGGGGCCTTTGGGCCAATGAAATTGCGTATGCGTGCAGACGCGCTTACACGCTAAGGGCCTTTCCTCGAATTATACGCAGACGTGCAGGATTTTCAAGTGCCAAATCACTCCGTATCAAGCTGGCCACGCGTAAGCACACGGAAGACCACGCTCCTGCCCAGAAAGCCGATTTACTGCCCCCCACAGCCCCAAGCACGCTCCCACCTGCCATCTGCTGCTGCCTGACTGCCTGCTGCCCACGTGCCCTGCCATTTGCTGCCTGCACATCAGCCAGGGGTGCTGTTGCTGTGACCACCCCTGCTGGAACCGAAGACTCCCGACTGGGATTCCATCGCTCCACAGCCCAGCCCCAGGACCCAGTTGCCCACCCACTCCTGCCTCTGGGGTTGTCATGTCGGGCACTGCAACATCTGGCACCACTGACAACCCCCGGCCAGAGAGGCAGAGGGGCACCAGCTTCAGTGCCAGGGAAGTTGGTGTCCTGGTGGAGCAAGTCCTGGGGCAGTATGATGCCCTCTTCGGAAGTGTGCGCGCCGACAAGGAAGGACAGACTCGGATCTGGAAGGACATCGTGACTGCCATCAATGCGCAGGGGGTGGCAGTCCGTGACTTCCAACATGTCAAGAAGTGCTGGGAGGACTTCAGGTCCAGGACCCTCAACAAGGCCGGCGCCTCTTGAAGGTGGATGCTAAGGGGCGCCGGGGCCACTTGTCGGAAGATCAGATGAGGGTCCTGGAACGCATATCCCCAGCGCTCCACGTCCAGGTCCTTGAGTGGCAGACCCGTCTGGAGTCGAGCGGTAAGTGTACATGCATCATGATTGTAAGCTGTGCATGTGGTGATGTGCCAGTAGTGTGCAGGTTGCACATCTGTTTGTATGGGGCCGAGTATGGGTGGGGGTGTACAGGGCCATGAGGCTAACACATGCGAGGGCTGTCATGTGTGAGACATGGATGGTGCTTGTGTGTGTAGCCTTGCATGCCAAATGCAGTTGTGTGGGCACACATGTTTGGATGAATGTGAACGTAAGTAGGCATGTTTGTGATGTCACGCATGTATGCTGTTTTCAGCTGCATGTATCAGCACTGTGTACATGTGCATGTGTGTGTATTTGACAAGGGAGCAACAGTGATGCAACATGGATGCATGTGACAGCGAGATGTGGAAGCCTGATTGGCAGATGTGACATGGATGCCCATCTGAACACTGCAACACTTGGCTGAGGTGTACACATGCATGCAAATGTGGTGGTGTGCGTGCATGTGTAGTGCACTCCATGTGTTGAATGTGATGTCTGGCTCACCTTTGCCTGCTCATGCTGTTGTATGTGTATGGATGGTGCTGGCAGTTGCGATATGGCTGTGGTATGGCTCATGTGTGCAAGTTGAAATGACATGTGTGTTGCCGATTGTGATGCCATGTCTGAGGTTTGCCAATGCCACTCATGTGCAACTGTCATGTGTGTATGTGTCTATTGTACAGTGCCCTGATGCCTGTGTTTTATTTCTCCCTGTCTGCAGCGTCAACTGATGAAGAGGGCGGAGAAGGTGCTGTGGAGCACAGCGGCGGGGATCGCACCGCCAGCCGGAGACGCAAGGCCCGGCTCCCCTCCCAGGTTGTGATCTCGTCGGGAAGTGAGGAGACCGGTGCCGCGTCCCAGGCCGCAGCTGACGGGGGGAGGTCGAAGAGGTGGAGGTCGGAGTTGGACTCCTCGGCAGCAGAAGGGGCAGCTGGGACCCCACAGGGCCCAACGGGGGAAGATGGCAAGGAGTCATCCAGGTTGGTGGGGGGTTTGGTGGAGGAGGAGGCCGTGCAAGCAACAGAGACGGGGTCTGGAGGTGGGGATTCCACTGGTGCTAGTGGTGCAGTGCAGGACCAGGGAGGTGCCTGTGTGCAATCCTGTCCCTGATCCTGTCACTGCATCATCTTGCACCAGCAGGGATGCCTACGTCCAGACCCGTTTTCAGGCAGGGGATGAGCTCACGACAACTGGCCTTCCTCTGCCTGCGGACGTGGCTATCCGGGTACGGGTTGAGCCTGTCCTGACTGGTGTGGCGTTGCGTCAACGGGCCATGCGAGGTGACCTGCAGTCTTTTCATGAGGAGACTGCACGTCATCTCGAATGGCTCGTTGACCGCGTCGGCCTACTGGGACAGGTCACCCAGGCCGGATTCCTCCGTTTGATGGGGCTTGCTCAGACCCCCTCCTCAACTGAACCCCCTATGCACCAGTCATCCTCCGTGCCATCTTCCCACCCATTAGTCACCTGGGTGCCCTGTGGAGCTGCCTCTGACGGTGCAGCCAGGCTGGTGGAGGAGGCATCCCTGCCACAGTCGGGAGTCGGATGTCCAGCAAGGGTGGCCACATCAACGACTGCACCCCAGCCAGCGGAGGATGTGCAGGCAGCAGGAGGCAGTGCACAGGCAGAGGCACAGCAGCAGCAGCAACATGGTGGGAGCCATGATGGCTCGGGGCCTTTGACATCGGAGAGGCAGGCATCGGCCGGAGGGCAGGAGGACCCAGGACGGGAAGTGTCTTCCGTGTGGCAGCGGTTGGGCCACGCCATAGATGCGGAGCGGCAGCATGCGGAAGAGGCACGGCTCACGATGGTCAGGGCGGAGAACTCCATGCGGAGGGCCCTGAGGCGGGGCGAGTGCCTCGAGGCGATCCGCAGGGAGTTGGGGCTGAACATGTTGACGGCCCTGCGGACCCTCAGGGCCATGGAGGAGGACCGGCTCCGGGACATTGAGCAGGAATTCGTTGATGTCCTGGCCCGGAACATCCCGAAGAGAGCCGTCGGACTAGCCCGCTGCCCTTGTAAATAGTTCTGTAGTTAGTGTTAGGTTTCCTTTGGTTTTGCATTTTTTTTGGAACTTTTGGACAATGGGCCACATTTTTGTATATAGTTTTTTTTTTTAGGTAGTGTTATTAGATAGGTTTCATTTCTTCTGTTGGGATCATGGACCCTGGATTGTTTATCTGTATATAGTTGACTTTTGGATTTTCATTTTTTTTTATGATTTACCCATGGAGCAATGGTTTTCGATTTTAATTTTCCATTGGATTTACTTTTGTGGACTGTGACTTTGGACACCTTTCCTTTGGATTATGATTCGTGGTTTTGCATTATTTCACGGACATGCTGGTTTATTTTTTTTTAATTTCCATTATTGTTTGTTTATTTTTGATTCAATTTATGTTGCTTTTAATACATATTTTTTCTTCAAACTTCAATGTGTAGTATCATCTCATTGGTTTCATGCATATCATGATGTGGGTTTTGACATTCACTGACACCCATTGGGTGTATGTGAGGGACATGTGTTCATTTCCAAACTTGCAATTGGGGTTCTATCATGTTATTACCATTTCTAAGTGGGTGGATGCAATACTCGGGTGGGTGTTTGGCATTTGGAGGCTGACCATAAGGGCCAGGGATCTAGATTGTGATGACTTGTTGGCTGGGGGACATGAGTGGGTGCCTGGTGGAGGGTGCCCTGCACTGCTGGGGTGTGGGGGTGGTGGTCGACATGAGTTGGACATGAGTGGGGGCCTGGTGGAGGGCGCCCTGCACTGCTGGGGGGTGGGGGTGATGGGAGACATGAGTTGGACATGAGTGGGGGCCTGGTGGAGGGTGCCTCTGGATGCTGAGGGGTGGGGGTGCTAAGAGACATGTGTGGGGGCCTGGTGGAGGGTGCCCCTGGATGCTGGGGGGTGGGGGTGATGGGAGACATGAGTGGGGGCCTGGTGGAGGGTGCCCCTGGATGCTGGGGGGTGGGGGTGATGGGAGACATGAGTGGTGGCCTGGTGGAGGGTGCCCTGCACTGCTGGGGGATACGGGTGGTGGGAGACATGAGTTGGACATGAGTGGGGGCCTGGTGGAGGGTGCCCTGCACTGCTGGGGGTGGGGGTGGTGGGAGACATGAGTTGGACATGAGTGGAGGCCTGGTGGAGGGCGCCCTGCACTGCTGGGGGGTGGGGGTGGTGGGAGACATGAGTTGGACATGAGTGGGGGCCTGGTGGAGGGTGCCCTGCACTGCTGGGGGGTGGGGGTGATGGGAGACATGAGTGGGGGCCTGGTGGAGGATGCTCCTGGATGCTGGGGGGTGGGGGTGATGGGAGACATGAGTGGGGCCCTGGTGGAGGGTGCCCCTAGATGCTGGGGGGTGGGGGTGATGGGAGACATGAGTTGGACATGAGTGGGGGCCTGGTGGAGGGTGCCCTGCACTGCTGGGGGGTGGGGGTGATAGGAGACATGAGTGGGGGCCTGGTGGAGGGTGCCCCTGGATGCTGGGGGGTGGGGGTGATGGGAGACATGAGTGGGGCCTGGTGGAGGGTGCCCCTGCACTGCTGGGGGGCGGGGGTGGTGGGAGGCATGAGTGGGGGCCTGGTGGAGGGTGCCCCTGGATGCTGGGGGGTGGGGGTGATGGGAGACATGAGTGGGGGCCTGGTGGAAGGTGCCCTGCACTGCTGGGGGGTGGGGGTGCTGTGAGACATGAGTGGGGGCCTGGTGGAGGGTGCCCAGCACTGCTGGGGGGTGGGGGTGCTGTGAGACATGAGTGGGGGCCTGGTCGAGGGTGCCCTGCACTGCTGGGGGGTGGGGGTGGTGGGAGACATGAGTTCGACATGAGTGGGGGCCTGGTGGAGGGTACCCTGCAATGCTGGGGAGTGGGGGTGGTGGGAGACATGAGTTGGACATGAGTGGGGGCCTGGTGGAGGGTGCCCTGCACTGCTGGGGGGGTGGGGGTGATGGGAGACATGAGTGGGAGCATGGTGGAGGGTGCCCCTTCACTGCTGGGGTGTGGGGGTGGTGGGAGACATGAGTGGGGGCCTGGTGGAGGGTGCCCGTGGATGCTGGGGGGTGGGGGTGATGGGAGACATGAGTGGGGGCCTGGTGGAGGGTGCCCCTGCACTGCTGGGGGTGGGGGTGGTGGGAGACATGAGTGGGGGCCTGGTGGAAGGTGCCCCTGGATGCTGGGGGGTGGGGGTGATGGGAGACATGAGTGGGGCCTGGTGGAGGGTGCCCCTGGATGCTGGGGGGTGGGGGTGATGGGAGACATGAGTGGGGCCTGGTGGAGGGCGCCCCTGCACTGCTGGGGGGTGGGGGTGGTGGGAGACATGAGTGGGGGCCTGGTGGAGGGTGCCCCTGGATGCTGGGGGGTGGGGGTGCTGTGAGACATGAGTGGGGGCCTGGTGGAGGGTGCCCTGCACTGCTGAGGGGTGGGGGTGGTGGAGACATGAGTTGGACATGAGTGGGGGCCTGGTGGAGTGTACCCTGCACTGCTGGGGGTTGGGGGTGGTGGGAGACATGAGTTGGACATGAGTGGGGGCCTGGTGGAGGCTGCCCTGCACTGCTGGAGGGTGGTGGTGGTGGGAGACATGAGTGGGGGCCTGGTGGAGGGTGCCCCTGGATGCTGGGGGGTGGGGGTGATGGGAGACATGAGTGGGGGCCTGGTGGAGGGTGCCCCTGCACTGCTGGGAGGTGGGGTGGTGGTAGACATGAGTGGGGGCCTGGTGGAGGGTGCCCCTGGATGCTGGGCGGATTGGGTGATGGGAGACATGAGTGGGGGCCTGGTGGAGGGTGTCCCTGTATGCTGGGGGCTGGGGGTGATGGGAGACATGAGTGGGGGCCTGGTGGAGGGTGCCCCTGCACTGCTGGGGGTGGGGGTGGTGGGAGACATGAGTGGGGGCCTGGTGGAGGGTGCCCCTGGATGCTGGGGGGTGGGGGTGAATGGAGACATGAGTGGGGGCCTGGTGGAGGGTGCCCTGCACTGCTGGGGGGTGGGGGTGCTGTGAGACATGAGTGGGGGCCTGGTGGAGGGTGCCCTGCACTGCTGGGGGGTGGGGGTGGTGGGAGACATGAGTTGGACATGAGTGGGGGCCTGGTGGAGGGTACCCTGCACTGCTGGGCGGTGGGGGTGGTGGGAGACATGAGTTGGACATGAGTGGGGGCCTGGTGGAGGGTGCCCTGCACTGCTGGGGGGTGGGGGTGGTGGGAGACATGAGTGGGGGCCTGGTGGAGGGTGTCCCTGGATGCTGGGGGCTGGGGGTGCAGGGGGACATGTGTTGGTGGGCAGTAGCTCATGGTGACATGTGGGTTGGCTGGGGGGCATGGGCATGGTGGATGGGCTGCCTGCGGGACATGTGCAGGGTAGGCCCCTGTGGTGTGGGCCGCCTGCAGGGGCCGTGGAGGGTGTAGAGGGTACACCTGGGAGGACCCACACATGCAATTCACGTGTGGTGCTCCCCGGGCACCCCTGGAATACACGTACCATGATGGAATCGCGTGCGATACTTCCTGTGCACCCCTGAAATACACGTACCCTGCTGCTTTTGCGTGTGCTACTTCCCGCGCACCCCTGGAATACACGTACCCTGCTGCTTTTGCGTGTGATACTTCCCGCGCATCCCTGCAATACACGTACCCTGATGGAATCGCGTGTGATACTTCCTGCGCACCCCTGAAATGCACTTACCCTGCTGTTTTTGCGTGTGATACTTCCCGCGCACCCCTGGAATACACGTGCCCTGATGGAATCACATGTGTTACTTCCCACGCACCCCTGATGTACACGTACCCAGGACAATCGCGTGTGAAACTTCCCGAGAACCACTGAAATACACGTTCCCTGCTTGGCGTTTGCTGTTTGGCAGCCCTGTCAACTGGTCCAGGGTTAGCGCAGTCCTTTGCGATGATTTGGGAATTTTGAAGGCTTTTCCTTGCACAAGGGCATTCTTGGGGGCGTAACTGGCGCTGCTGCAGGGTCGCTGCACCACTCTGCGCCATGGCTGGTTTCGGAGGATAAAATCCATGAATTCGCTGTGCAATGAAAAGGATTTTTTCGCACGCGGCTGGCGCAGTGTATCGCACGGGGACACTGTGCATCAGCCGCGTGCGCCACTTTTGTGCGAAATTCTATGAATTACCCTGTTAATGTCCACAAACACAATGTCGCTGGGAAAAGCCATTGGCGACATTATATATGGTAACATTATGTATGGAAACTGGTTGCGGGGATGTCCCCTGCTCACATTTAAAAAAAAAAACAGAGTTTGCGGGGTGTCCCCTGCATGTTCAATGTAATAATGTCACCGCAAAAAACAGCGACTTTTTTGTCAGGCGATATTTTTGCGGGGACATCATTACATGGAACCCTGTGAAAGGTTAATCTGATGATCAGATTCTCCTTTAATAAGCTCCATGCCAAATGCATAGTGTGTATCTCTGTCCTGTTGCATTAGTACACTAATTTGAACCACCTTCTCTAAGTGGAGCATAGCAGATTCAGGTATCAGCTGCCATCTTGACTCTGAATTGCTGGGACTGCATCTTAGATATGCACTCCTGTTCCAAAAGCTGCATAATTCTGAGGCTTTTGTCCATGTGGCACGTTAAAATCTAAATAAAAGCGATAACTGAGTTAGGGTTTGGTGGCCAGCATCTCTCATAGTTACCCGATGCACATTAAATTAATAGCACACATGTGTCAGCCCTGTGGGCCACGTTCAGCTGTGGAAGGATTATGCATATTCATGCTAGACAATGCACAACAGTGGGCAGGACAGTAGCCTTGTTGGAATACCTCTCTTTGTTATTATTTAAGGGCAGGTGACACTCTTTCCCCACATGAAGCTGTCCAGAGAACAGGAATCATAGGACATACCAATTCACAAAAGCTAAGCTTCACACCAGAGTGCTGCACCTCTAATGACCTTTGACTCTATTGAGAAGGGAAGAGGGTGGGTTTAGTGAAGCCAGGGAGACATCTGTAAACAGGTTTATAGTGATAATGTCGAAATACATTTTTTCGAAAGTCAAAATGTGTAAAACATAATGTCGAAAAAAAAAAAATTTGAATGTCTTTTTTTCAATGTTTTTTGTTCGAAATGGGGGGTTCCCCCCAACCCCCCATTTTTTTTATTTTTTTTATGTTTTAACCTTTTTTTTTTACTAGCGGAACCCAAAAAAAACCATATAAATACAAAAATAAAGCATTGGGCAAAAAAAAATTCGACATTTTTTCGACATATTTGCAATTCGACTAAATGTTTTCGACATTATGACTGCACACCCTGTAAACATGGGGGAAGATTCTGCAATCTTGATTCTCCTTGCCCCTCTCTTCCCTAAGCCTTCCACTTCCTGTAGCACAACGCACTTTGGGTTTGATGTCAGAAGGGCAAGGTCCACTCATTCCAAGAGCAGAGTTTGGATCCCTAAAGCAAGCTGGCTTTAGTCCAATCACCTGTGGACTTTTACCTTTAAAAGAAGGGGTCTCACACCACTTCTGGAAATCATCTCTGGAATCCAAACCTGGAAGAAGATGTCGCTGGAACCTTCTGAGAGAGCAGTCCTGTCTGAAATCCTCCAGATGCAAGGTGAAGGCAGGTGTTGCAAGGCAAAGACAATGTATGTCCCCAACCATCCCCAGAGACATTTTGGGGTGAACTCTGTTGCTGGATCAAGACGTGCATCTCTACAAGCCTCTCTGTGGCCAAGCACCTCACAGTGTTGGAGAATTTCTGATGGTGTGTGCCAACCTCTTCTGTGTTTGGCAGTCCAAGAAAAGGACTAATCTTGTCCCTCAGATCCTGGAGTGGGACTCCCAGCTCCTCAAAACCAATGCAGCCAGGATTCATGCATTCAGCCATCGAACAGATGCGAGCTGTGATTCAAGGGTATTCGGCCGAGTGCAAACCACAATGACTGTCCGGAGCTGCATTTGGGACTAATCATTTTTCAAACTACAGTCCTCTCATTCGAACAAATTTGCTGCGGCACCGAGCCAGCTAAAGTGCAGAGATGCCTCGGCTCGAATAGAGAAGTGCCACTGCATATGCATTGCTCAAACCACTGTTCGTACCACCAGCCTCATCAACGCTGATCGAGTCGACGACGGAACCACCACTGATATTATTCTCAAACCACACAGTTCGAGTCACATCGTTCTGCCTCACCTGCACATCCTCTTATCTGCCCATCTGCTGCCGAACCTTGACTGCTGAACCAAACCTGGCGACCTTCACGCTCCGCACTGCTCAGGCCCCTTTGAACCGCAGCCTTCTTCCAGTGTTATCCTATTTCAACACCTGTTTGCCGCTGGATGACTGCGACTACGCATCTCGAAAAGACTCGAATTACCGGATACCACTGAGAAGCCTGTTTCATATTGCCAAGACACTGCAAAATGTTTTATAGCCTGATAACTCACGCGGTGGTCCATTTTGGGCTCTAGATATGGCTAGGTCACATCAATCCCTTTTTGCAACTCAAGAACATGTCCTTTGTACACTGTGTTTTTTTTTGTTGTCTTTTCTCCCTCTGTCTCATTACCTAGAGAGGTGCATCTTGCTATCTTACGCATTCTGTGTTCTTTCTACAGGGGTGGGTTTTTGCAGTGTTTTCGAGTAAGTTATTACTGTACATGGTGTGTTTAATTAAAGTATATATTTTATAGATGCTTGAATGTACATTCCTTTATTTTGGACTGTTATACTTCACTGTTTGTGCTGCTATTGAACCACATAAACACCCCTATTGAGAGCATAGCTTTACGTTGGCCCACGTGAAGAAGGTATATCACCTAACAGTGCCTGTTTTAGCTTTATGATTGCGTTGGCTCTTGGTTTGTAGAGGTGTAAGGGCTGGCGGGGCACTTTAGCCTTTTCTCATCCTTGTATTCCTGCAGGGAAGACATCCAATTATCACAGTCCTACACAATGTTCATAAACAGAAGTGACATTTACTGTTGTTTTCCAGTAGAGCGTAACCTGTCAAAGGGCTGGAGATAACTAGGAGGTCCTTCTAGTTCTTCCTCATTGGGTGAGGGGCATACATCCTCCACCCATGTCAATTTCTGTCGCTGGATGACTGTTCATTACTCGCACTAGTTCAGTATGGCTGAATCGGATGGTCGCAGGCCCATGGCCTTGCTCCAGTAACCCCAGAGCGGATGGGGAACATCTGTCTTTTACTACTGCGCACATATAGATTATCGAGTTTTATCGAGTTTTGCCTACAGCCAATTAAGAAAAGGAAACCTAATATACAGTCTTCTAATAGAAAACTAAGAGCATGAGGACCATGATATCTTGGGGCTGGTATACTCATTGCTGAAGTTCATATTGGGCAGTACAGATCCTTCCTGCAACAAAAACACCCTCCGTTAAACGACTGCATCCCCACAATCTATACAATTTCTAAAATAGATGCCACTGACAAACTTCAAACAATTTGGAATGCATTCTAGTAGACTTTGGGCCTCATTAGGACTCCAGCGCTAAACCATGGTGCTATTAGCACCATGGTCCATGCCAGAGTCCGCCATGGCTGAATGGGGAACTACCACCCCATTCCGAGGTTGGTGGGGCGGTAATTCCCCATGCCGCCATGGCCCTTCCCCATTCCCATTTTTGCACCATAGGGCTCAATGGGAATGGGGAAGGCGCTAATTACGGTACCGCAAATTGCGGTACCGTAATTAGCACCAAGGTCCCTTTGCGGGTCCCTACTTAAATGGCTGGTAAAACCAGCCGTTAAGGTCAGGTCCCACAAAGGGACCTCATAATTAGGTGCTAAGTGTTTAACGGTGCTGTTAAACACTTAGCGCCTGGGTCATAATGAGGCCCTTTATATTGTACTTGAGAATGTACCTGGGCTGTTTTATGTAGCCCCAAGGAAGTATACCCAATGTTAATAAAGAATGAGTTGAAGCTAGTGCAGGATATGTGTGTGATATGGAGGAAAGCAACCAGCAAATCAAAATGTGAAATCAAACAATGGCCCTCATTACAACACCGGCGCTAAACCATGGCGCTATTAGCACCGTGGTTGGTGCCGGTGTTGTAACGGGTTCGCCGTGGTTCAATGGGGAATTACCACCCCATTTCAAGGTTGGCGGGGCAGTAATTCCCCATTGAACCATGGCCCTTCCCCATTCCCGTTTAAGCCCCATAGGGCTCTATGGGAATGGGAAAGGCGCTAAGTACGGTACCGCAAATTGCGGTACCGTACTTAGCTCCAAATTCCCTTTGTGGGTCCCTACTTTAACGGCTTGTGTCGACCAGCCGTTAAGGTCGGGTCCCACAAAGGGACCTTGTAGTAAGGCGCTAAGTGTTTAACGGTGCCGCAGCCTTTTACAGCACCGTTAAACACTTAACGCCAGGGTCGTAATGAGGCCCAATGTTACTGCTTCTGGGCTGTAGTCGGTATGTCCCATCCCTTAATGAGGGGCTGAAATAGACAAAGGGTTGGCAGACGGTGTGCATATGAGCAAGGACATGGAGATTACATGATATAAAAAATGACAGAGAACAATTTTGGAATATGTATAGATGTCTGTGTTTGATATTTGCAACAGAGAAGTTGCACCAGGTGTGTTACTAGGTTTGTAATGTCACTAATATCGGGACGGTCAGGATTCGGGGCTAGCATCCGTTTCGGTTGCAGCACTGTGCTTCTATCCGGGGCTGGTGAACAAAACACTCTCCCCTATCACCGATATTGAGCATTACGGAGTTAAAATGGGGAAGGCTACAAAGTACATGCTTCATTGAAAGAAATTAATCACATAGGGAATCATGGTATCACGGGTTTCATGTTCGAATATAAAAACAAGGCTGGGAAAAGCAGGGTGCCTCCTGCAAACTGTTTCCATATGAGAAAACGTGAGGCACATTCACTGATACTGCATATCTACAGTATTTTATACCACCCTCTAAAACTATCAACATGTATCAGGAAGCTGGCCCAGGATTCTGGTTTTGTAAGAAACCTAGGACTAATTCATCTAGAAGTTAATGGTAAAGCGCCTAGTGTTTGCTTGATTTACTTTTTGAACCTGAAGGCAGTGAGTGAGCGTTATTATCAGTATCCTACTTGTGAATTGAATAGTCTCTCTCCAATGGCACCTCAGAGATAATCCTGGTAACACCTTTGTGAATTGCTCCCTGTGTGGTGATTAGGGCACAGGTATTTTTATCATGTTGGAAGACATAGATGGTTTGATGGATGTGGGGAAGACTAAGCACATCATTTAAACATTACATTTGTAAAATAAAAAGGTTGTGACGCATATGCATGAACATAAGGACATGGGAAAGATGCAATATAGATTTCTGAAATAATGAAATATTTTTCCTGCATTTGTGTTTGCAATTATTTAGTGCTTGGAATGAAAAGAACATGCAGTACATGTTGAAATGGGCATAATGTACAAAGCTGAATCAACAACCGCTCACAATGAATTACATAGTATGTACTTGCATATAACAGAATTGTGTTGTGCCCAATAGTACACATTGCCACTGAACGTAATTGCTTCTGTCACCAGGCAGTGCAGACCTTCTAATTTAATGCAGTAGATCACATTTTTGTTCTGGTTCACAGTTAATGCTGTTTTGCCACTTGGGCAAAACTAATAGTATGGCGTGCAGAGGGGGGTAGATGGCAACAAATGGCATCCACACTCACAACAAGCCTGACGTTTTGTTGTTGCTAGCTGCGAGTGTGGCAGTATGAGGCGCTTTATATTGGTTGCTTGTTCTGTCACTCAAATAGAAAGCAACATGTCATCATCTACAGAGGAGTATTTATGTATTTACACTTCAGATAAAATTGGGCCTCATTCCGAGGTTGGAGGTAGCCATGGTGCATCCTTACCGGCGCCGTTAACCCCTTACCTCCGACCTCGTAATGAGGGCCAGTGTTATCTTCTGACTCTTGCCACATTAACTTTGTTTGCACAAACGGCATCTTTTATGCAGGTGTCAAATCACAATTTGATGTCTTTGTAAATCATTTACTTATTTATGTGTACATAGTTCATAGAACTTTTATATTACAAATAAAAATAGTACTTCATACGCATATGTCATCTGTCATAATACAATTCAAGTACATAGTTCACAATTCAAAAAACAAAATTCAAACTTCAGAGTTCGAAACTCAAGATTCAGAGCCCAAATCAGACCAGAAACCCAGTCAATTAATAGGGGCAAAGTACACCTACCAAATAGATACTAAAACCACTGCACTACAAGCACTAACCAAAAGTCCAACACCCATCAGAAAGTGAGCAAAGGTATGTGATCTGGGAAAACCACCCCAGCAGACTTAAAACTTAAAAATTGCTCAAAAATAGAGTTTTTATTAAAAATAGCAAGGGCACCACCATGCGTGCCCTCAATAAATACATACATATTAAACCAATGTGGGGTGGAAACAAGGTTAACACCTATACCATTAAAAGGTAAGGACAAGATAGCGTAATAGCTCTTTGTGTACCATTCAAGGCACTACCATACAAACCCTTGAACTAAGTCTCGTTAGCTGACTTTTCACCACCAGCGTCAGCGAGGCTTGAGGACACCAGATGCCATACATGGAACAGGGCAAGCTTAATACTTTCTGATTCTGCACTCAGACAGTAATTCACAAATAATCCTCTTCTTTAATCGCTTTGTAACCGTGTACAAAGTCCCCCAGAGCAATCATGTATGTAACTCCTAGTTTTTTACCTTGGGTGAGGACATGTCGAGGGGTTTCAAACGCCCAGGAATGTGACATATACAACATATCCTATCCGCTTCCGGGATTTTATACCTGGCACCAGAAAATATAAGTAGTGGTAGTTGGTTAATAGGCAATTTCAGATAAAATGACTGCACTGCTGGGCACAGGCATTGCCTCAAATATCTTTGTGTTTGGAAGTAGGTATGCATCACATTCACCTCATACTTATAGCTCTTAAGGGTGGGCAAGTGCAGGTAATTATTTATCCAATGCCACTTCCTCACTCTATTTTGAAGGCATGTGTTCTCGTGCCTCGTTTAAAATCAGGGCACCATCCTATCCGCTCACATATCTGTGCCAAAATGGTGCCAAATTCGGTTTCACACTGTTTATTAAGGCCACATTCTGACCCACAGTGTGGGCACTAAATGGCTTTGATATGCAGGAGACCCTGTCGCGTTATCAGTTGCCCTTTCACGGATAACAACGCTCGCTCCAGTCAAAGGTATTCCATCGGGGTGGATGCACTCAGTTTTAATATTCGTTTCCAGAAGTGGCCGTTGTGGGCATCTAACCACCTGTAATCACTCGTACAGAGCGACTGCAGTCCCTACAGTATCATAGATCAAACACATAGCGAGTAGAGCGCTATAGTTCCATCAAGTGTATAGCCTGTTGTATTGGCGGAAAAAGATTGTATCAAGAACATCAATTGCCGGGCCTCTATACACTTTGGGCCTCATTACACGGATGGCGGTAATGGTTAACGGCCACCGTTAATGGTAACGGTGACCGTTAACCATTACCGCCTTACTACGAGGTCCCTTAGCGGGTTGGTGCTTTAACGCCTGCTTTTTGCAGGCGTTAAAAACCAACCCGCTAAGGGCACTCGGAGCTAATTACGGCACCGCAAAATTGCGGTGCCGTAATTAGCGCCTTCCCCATTCCCATAGAGCCCTATGGGCCAGAAATGGGAATGGGCAAGGGCAATGGCGGAAGGGGGATTTACCGCCCCTCCAACCTTGGAATGGGGCGGTAAATCCCCTTTCCGCCAAGGCGGTGCCGGTATTTTACCGGCATGAGCCATGGCGCTAATAGCGCCATGGCTCACCGCCTACCGTGTAATGAGGCCCTTTGTCTCTTTAATATCCTTATTGGCCATATTAGCACTCACCCCAAGCCCCAGGTACGGGTATGAATCCATGTAATCAATCCTACCCAGGCTGGTGGCAAAACGCATATGCTTTATTCTTTTAGACAATATGGTCATGACCTTGGTCTTTCCAAGGTTAATTGTTAAATCATTTAGAACCCCATCAAGGTTTCAAACATAGCCTGAGCACCCGGCAGGGTGAAATGAAACATAATCAGAATGTCTGCGTACAGCATACATGGGATGGGGCAGTTCCAATCCTTGGGAAACACCCAACTAGCGACCCAAAATGTTTAGGTAAGTCTGACATATATAGGTTATACAAGAAAGGAGCCAAGGGACACCATTGCTTGACTCCCCTGTGAATCTGCACCAGACGTGACGTAGTGCCCTGGTCGTCCACACGAATACGGGCTTGAGTGTTTAAGTGCAAACCCCTAACAAGATTCAGGAACCCCCAGTTTTTCATTTTGGCCCATAGTTTTCCCATGTTAACTCTGTCAAAGGCAGCATTGAAGTCTAAGAAAGTGACAGAGGGCAGCCCCACGTGCCACCGAAGCTGCCCGGATAAGCACGTCCAGGACCCTCAAGTTGTGCACCGTACTAAAGCCGGGTGGAAACCCTGTTTATAAATAATAGGTTATGGTTGATTTTAATGTGTGTGCTTATATCGATATGCAACTAACCACAGTTTAGGTATAAAGCTTTTTGTTATAAAAAAATTTTGATTTATATACATGTGCAGTTATATAGAGATTACAATGTATCTGATATATTGTGTATCATGGTGTCAAACATTGAATGAACATTATAATGTAATCATAATAAAACATAAAACATCTTTTAGTGCATGTTTTCCGCATCTGCCCGTATGAACACTTCCTCGTTTTCTAAGCACTGTGAGACATTATTACAATTCTGATGGCACTTAATGATTGGCCCCAAAAAGATAAAGAGCTGAGTTATCCGCAACAGCTTCTAATGTGCAAGATAGACATACATTCTGCAGAAGGTGCTCAATAGTCATTTTAAAAGACAACAACTTCATGTTCTATGATACAGCAACCAAACAAGTGATGGGTGGATGTTTTGAATACATCTGAACCACTGGCACTAAAAGCAGGAGCAAGCACAGAACAGCTAGATAGGACAGATGGTCCATGATAGGAGAAGGCAGGGAGTTGTGCAAGAAAATGCGTGACAGCTATGATGGCACGGCACAATTTGTACAAAGTTGGCAAAGGATGTCTCAGCATCCCTTGACATGCAAACTTGGACAGGTGATTGCAAATTAGGGAACACTCTGTCAGCGTAATGCTTTTGGTACCCCAACTTCAATACTTTACTTTGAAAAAAAGTACCAGTTAATATTGTATACTGTATGGCCACACAGTTCTCTAATTGATAAGGTGTACATAGGTGCACTAAGGAAAACAAGCAGGGCAACTCCAGGTACCAATGCACCAACTGCCTAGATAGTTGCGTAGTGTTGTGTCTTGTGTCGCCCCGGTCCTGGTCCTGTCTGCATCTAAGCTAGATGGAATGGCTCGTGGAATGCTGATGTCTAGAATGCGGATGTGTGAGTGCCCTGAATGTTCTATGGATGTCAGTTGGTAGCTAAGAGTCTGTGAGAGGGAGAGCAGGTGGATGTTTCCTTTGTCCTCCTTAATAGTTACCTAAGATCTTACCTGTTTCTGTACCTTATCAACTTGGACTTCAGTGAAGAAGTTTCACTTCCCTACCTGGTGTCTCTGAGCCTCCTTCATCAAGAGCACATCTTTACATTGGCGACGAGCTGGCTTGGAGGGAAGAGCAAGGAACCTGCAGCTTCTGGTCAAGGGGAGCGGCGCCTGGAAAAGAAAAGGAAGCATCAAGAGTAGCAGAGAAGACATCCACTGTCCCCCCTCCCACCTCAGTATGGTGAGATGACCTCTGACTCAGTTGTTGGGGAGGCAGGACTGTCTGATAAGGGGTAGCGTAGGGCGTGATCATGTCTGCGAGGGGAAGGTGGTCTGTAAAAGGGTCCTCTGGTGGCAGTTTGGGCATTCCTGTGTTGGCAGGACATAAGAGGTGGCTACTACAGGTTGGGATAGACATATAATGGTGGCTAATATAGCCTGGGAGAGACCCCAACAGACAGTTTTCAATAGCTTGGGAAAGATGCAATGTGGTGGCTTGAGCAGCCTGGTAGAGATATGAGATGTTTTCGCGGACGCGCAGGGGGCACGTCAAAGGGCCTGGACATCCCTTAATGGATTATCTGACTGCTGCAATATGTTTGGCCAATGGCAGAAGTAAGGGGCGCTTACTGGAGCCGTGGTCTTTCAATCATCAGTGAAGATCTGTGTCCAGTGGGCCGGGGTGCTGGAGGCAGTCAAGAGCGGGTATCCCTTTGCAGGGCTTGGAGCCATTGGGAGGATGGCCAGAAAAAACAACGTTTGTGGTGGGCAGATAACCATTGTGAGAGGCTGCAGAGTGGCTGCTGCAACATCATCTTGGTGGCAGCTCTGTGTAAGCAGTTTGCAGAGCAAAGGAGCACCGTGCTCATTGATGAATCCAGTACAGTGATGATGTTTGAGAATGTGGTGCACATTGCATCTCTGAGCACGTTGGGCACTGCACCGAGTAGCAAACCCTGCTGCATGTGCCCCTGTAGGATAAAGCGAGTTCTGTAGTGCAGAATTTTGTAGGCGCTGTTATTGCCACAGCATTGTGAGCCAGGGTGTGTTTGACAGCGCAGTTGAGCCGCGCAATGCCTGCCATGTAGGGCAGTGGGGACGGGTGCTGCTGGTGTCCATTCGGTAAATGAGAAAACAGAGTGCCCATTGTCAAACGCTGGTGGCATTGGAAGCAATGACGTATGTAATGAAGGAAGGTCTGTACACCAGGTAAGTGTAACACCCTTTTATTGTCCAGTCCTGTATACTTCTTATGATCACTGGGGATGGTAGGGAAGACACATAGACAAGATAGAAGAAGAGAAGATAAACACCGGGATGCCCACACCCCTGCAGCTCTCTCTCAGCTCTCAACTCTCAACGGTCCTTCAGAACCCCCAGGCCATCAAGTACAAACGTTCCACTGCCCACTATGACATCACCACACCTAAGCAGACCACTACAAAGTACTGTGACATATTTTGCTAGACGTCTGGTGGCAGTAGAAGAAATTAGGTACTGGGCCATCTTTTGGCTAGCACTTCCAGCCGGATGTTTTGAGGTACTGTGGAATGTTAATGTGCTGTTTTTGATTGGCAGTTCATTATGGTAATGCAGCAGCAGGAGCCATGACACCTCGGGTTTATGGATAGCTGCCAGCATAAGGATTGTGAGAGTTTCCTGGTCGGAGGGCATGTTTAAAAGGAGCTAATGTGGGTATGCAATGCTATTCTACCTAGGATCCTGTGAGAAATGTAATTCTTCCTTAGAGCTAGTTGTCATGTGGGGCCTGCAAACTGCATTTGGGTTCCCTGTGTATGCAAGTCAGTGCCGTTTCTGGTGTTGTATAGGGAGTGACATGTTTCATCAAAGTGGTATTTGGCTTGCTTTATAGTGTTGAGATTTGGCTTTGGAAGTGTGTGAGTGATATGTATGACGTGGCCTCTGTTTAGTAAGACAATGGGCCTCATTACGACCCTGGCGGAAATGGAAAAATGATGGCGGAAATGCAATACCGCCATCGAACACCGCTCGTTGCGATTATGACCCGTCACCGTAAAGTACGATGCCATTAGCGACACCGCAGTGAACGGCAACGCTAACTGCACCAAGTACGCGCACGCGCGCCTTGCAAAACCGGAATCACCGCCATGGCGCAACGGTACGCGAATTCTGACCCTAGCGGACATGTACTGAACGCCATCAAGCACGTCGTAAAGTACCATTCCGCCATGGCGAGAAATACGGCATCGTGAACCAACCGTAAATGGCCCACTGAGTGCCTGTACTCCACTCCCTGGCCACATTGCACAACTCCTGGCAGGCGCAATGTACTCACACTATGCAACCAGTGAAATCTACAATTCACCCATGCATGCCAACGTAGAAAAGCATGCAGGGGCTCAAAGCGCCCCGTGAGTGGGCATCCATGTACGGCATGTCACCATAGCCGTACTGATGCAGCACAGGCATGTGAAGGTACAATACATCAAAATGAAAATCAAGAACACATGACACAAAACAACAGTAGTCCCCCATCGCTTGCCACCAGCGCAAGGCAACATCCAAAACAGCATCCTGAGGGGGATTGCACCAGCCCTGTACTCTTGCCAGTAAACAAACCAACCATCAGCAGAAGCATGTACCACACAAGTTGGCAGAGTGACTGAGCAGCCAGGCTCATCCCAAGAGGGGCCGATGGGAGCTGCAGGGCACAGATGGCATCAATACAGAAGCTATTCCAATGGACATGACCCCAGTCCCCCTCCAACAAACGCACGCAAACACAGTCACCTGTGACCAGCCACATTCTGAACATCCCATCATTCCACCAATCGACCTGGCTGACAGGCACCAGTCGGCCAAAAGCCAATCCCCCGCCCCTGAACAGCACATCATGTAAACAGTCACAATGGCAGCCCCTATCCGTGACCATACTGTGCTACGTAGGCAAACGCGGCCAGTACTGTACCACACAACTCAACTCAGAAGGCGGAACACAATGCAGATCATCTCGCAATACATACCGCCACAAATCGAAAATCGCCACATCACCTGCAAAGAACAACGCAACACGACAAATATCGGAATACAATTTAAATGCACATCCAAATGACAAAGGCCCCACAGCAATTTGCAAAATAACACCAAAACAACCATCATCACCGAGGGCTGCATCTGCAATAATTGACCAGCTTCCACTTGTGTGACGCCCTGTACCATCATGGCACACAGGGCCTACATCAACGTTCCAAAAGGCAACATGGAAGCGGCAAGAACCGCAGGTCCGTCCCATGAGGCAGGCACTAGTCGAGCTGAAAGGCCGAAATGTTGCACCTAGCCACCAGTACAGCGTAAGGGCATGTGGCCCATTGGCGATCGTCCCATAAGATCGAAATGGTGCTCCACTGATTCACCCGAAGCTGCAGGAGTCGAGAGTAAAAACCATCTGGAGGAGTGGCGTAGAGATGGCATCTGCAATAGGGCAGGAGATACCTGTCACCCAAAAGAAACACAAATTAACCGATTGCATTACGGGACTCATGATGCATTACAATCTTCATTCAACACACCAAATCCACACCCATATGCATGCTAGCCCACTCCAAAGGAATATACACACCCCTAAATCAGTATCGAATCATAACGAAATCAATCGAGGTAAATACACCATTGGCAACGTCGGTTACTGTGCATGCGTCCGTCAAGATAGAACCCATGACATGGGATTAGTAACGTGCCTAGACACAAGTGTATGAAGGCGCGTCGAGACAGGGAGGATCCGACAAGGGCAGATAGACGTAAGTCCCACTATGGCAGCCTTGCATCACATAGCGCAGGGGAAGGGGAGTGATTCCAAAAACCCATGTACATGGCAGACCCTAAACGGAATCATCAGTCCATGCATCCATTCATTCATCATTCCCTCATCCCGCAATGAAAACGCATGAATATTCACTCACATAATATGTGAAACTTCCATCGCGTCTGTGCGTAATGCAGTCTGCAAAAACCACTGTGCTCCTGGCCGGATCTGTAGTGTTGTGAAGCAAGATGGATTTGGGAACGTCCTGCCTTATCGTCCACTACGCTATTGCGCATCCCATTCAATTCATATCATTCATTGCCTGCTCGTTATGGGCCATGTCCCAAGGACATTCTACAATAGAACGTTACATTTCCAGCCAGACCTGTGGGCGTATCCTCGCCGCTACTTCAAAACCAAAAATGCTGGCCTTCGAATTCCTCACTTGCAACATTACGTCGAAAAGGCTTCTGTGAACGCTTGCATTCACAATTACATCAATGTAGTGCGGCTGTGTGTCATAATGCTAACTGGCTGCAATCACAAATGGGACGCCACGCCCGTCGGTGAAGTACGTTACTGTGCTGCATGAGGGTCGGCCATCGATCGAGCCCTACATACCACTGACTCTTCACAGGTATGTAAGCGGCTGCAATCATAGCATGTGTAACAATGGGAGCATAGCATGAAAATCAGTCAAAGTACATCACACTGCCATCGGGATTTGATACATGATTCCAATCCCAAGATGCCATGCGGCCAAATGCAGCCTTACGTGCGGGACGTGCTCGGCCAGAAGGGATTGCATCTGCCACAGATTCATTCAATCAGCACAGGTGGAGGCCATACAGGCCGACAGCACATATATAGCAGACCCAAACCCCTCCCACAACCACTCCCACTCCAAAATGCTACCGGCAGGACTAGCGATGTTGGTCCTGGGGGACCAGATAGCACTGCAAGTGCTACAACTACAAGAAGACGACGAACAACAACAGGTACAACAACCGGGCGCACAGGGGAGACGGAGGAGAAGGAGGAGGAGGAGGGCAAGGCAGGGTCAGCAAGGCCCACAAGCACTGCCACTACCACCACGCAGGCGGCCCGCAATCCCACGCCTCCGAGCCGATCCGTTCAACCTCACTGCTGAGCAGATCCACACCCTCTACCGTTTGGACCGGGACACCATAATCGCCATTGTGGACATGACACATGCTGACCTCGTGAGCATGATAGATAGCCCAACCGCCATCCCACCCCTACTGAAGGTGGTGTCTGCACTCCACTTCCTGGCCACAGGCACCTACCAGCACACAGTGGGACAGTTGCATGGCATTTCACAGCCACTGTTCTCACGGACACTCTTCCAAGTGCACGATGCCCTCCTGAAGCACGCCGACGACCACATCACACTACCACGCACGTACCAGGAGATTACCAACGCAAAAGTGGGATTCCATGCACTTGGCGGCATCCCGGGTTGCATTGGTGCCATCGACTGCACCCATGTTGAATTGGTTGTCCCACATGCCATGGAGGTCCAGTACCGCAACCGGAAACAATTTCATTCAATCAATGTGCAAATGGTGTGTGACTCCAACAAGATATTTACGCATTGTTGTGCCAGATTTCCAGGATCTACCCATGATTCTATGGTCCTGAGGAACACAAGAATACCACGCTACATGGAGCGACACGCAGGGCACAGATCCTGGCTACTCGGTGAGTCTCATTCCATGCATGACATCGTGGCCCATTTGATGCGTCAATGACCTTGCAGGAGGGGGGGGGGCTACTTAGCACTATCATTCCACTGACACCCTTTATTCGTCTCATACAGGTGATGCCGGGTATCCACTGAAGAGATGGCTCCTTACACCAATCCGGAACCCACAGAACGAGCATGAGGAGGACTACAACCATGCCCACTCACGTACCCGTGTGGTCATTGAACAGGCATTCGGCCTACTGAAGGCTCGTTTCCGCAGCCTCAGCAGGTCTGGCGGGGCACTCATGTACAGCCATGAGAAGGTTTCTAAGATGGTCATGGCATGTGTCATGCTGCACAACATGTGCATACGTAGGAATGTGCCCATGCCCCCTGACGCTGTACTGCATGCACCTGAAGATGATGATGATGATGAGGGTGGGGATGTGGAGGCACCTCAAGGAGTCCATGAGGCACAGGATGCACGTGCAATCCGACAGAGCATCATAGATGCATGCTTCTAGCAACCACGCATGGTGCCTATTACACGGAAAGGGGACCTGTGGCACTGTGTGTGTGTAGTACAGGCACATTGTGGACTGTACGCCTATGAAGGCCTCGTACGCAAATATCAATGTCCACACATGTCATTGGATGATAATGAGATGCTGTATTGTTAATGTGATTTGATTTATACACCCTATGGACCCGCCACCCAGTGAAGCCCAACACACCCCCTCCACCCTACTACCTCCCCCCCCAACACCAGTGTCCAAATATGCATGCTGTCCGTGGTTGGACGCTATTGCAAGCCCCCTCTACGGGTATCAGGGGCACCCCTGCCCGTGGAGCGCAGGTTCCTGCCAGATCTGCGTTGGGGGCTGCCCTGGACGGAACTTGCCACGGATGATGTCTCTGCCTGCTCGCGTCCATGCATGTCTCTGAGGGTTTGTGAGAGCTCCGAGAGCACACGGCGCACAGCAGCAAGTTCAGCACAAACGTCTTTGGACGTCGCATGCAGTTCCCCCCTCAGGCTCTCGGTGCTTTTCTCCATTTGTGCTCTCAGGCTCTCGGTGCTTTTCTCCATTTGTGCTCTCAGGCTCTCGGTGCTTTTCTCCATTTGTGCTCTCAGGCTCTCGGTGCTTTTCTCCATTTCTCCCCTGAGGCTCTCACTACTTTTCTCTATTTGTGCCCTGAGTGTCTCGGTGGATGTTTCCATGGCTGCCCTGGAACCCCCGCATTCATTTGCATGGTCCTTGAGTAGCGTGGACACTTCCTGCTGTTGCTCGATCAGCAGGTCGAGGGACTGTTGCCTCTGCTGGGCCATGGACATTTGCGGTGGTGTGACAGGGGGGCTGCTCAACACATGTTGCCTTGGCACAGGACTTGTGGGGGTTGGCCAGTCGTCGTCTTCAGGGTGCCCCTGCGTGGTTTCGTCATGGTGTAGGGGATGGAACATGCAGGGGGATTGGGAAAGGTCATGGATGGTACCTACGTCGCCAGCACTGTTTTCCGTGTCGGAGCATGCTGGCATGACAGCTGTGTCACCTATGGTGCTGCTACCACCAGAGGCAGTGCCATCAGATACGTTCTTTGGGGGAACCTGTGGTGCTGGGGTTGTGGACTTGCTGGCTGCTGGGGTGCCTGTTGCAGTCCCCTCCAGTGTGCTGCCACTTGATTCCTGCTGCTGCCGTGTCTTGATCCTTGCAGCTGAGGTGGAGGCTCTTGGGACGTTGGTCCTGGCCCTCTTTGCAGGCGTGCTGGTAGGGGTGTCCTGCAGCTCGTCGTTGGTATCGGACCCTGTGGTGGAGTAAAGAGGGGCGAGCGTTAGTTATGGGTCTGTCGGATTTGGAATGGCAACGTATCAAATGCATTGGGGTGGTACATGAGGCTGATTTGGGACTGGGCCTTGGAGGTGGTCTCATTTTCGTGTGGATTGAGGAGGCATTCATTTGGCTGCCTGCAGTTAGGGGGTGCATGCTGCACATGTAGGGGTTGTTTATGGCATCTTGATTGATTTGTTTATTCATTCTGACTTTTAGAGGGCGCTGTCAGGGCAAAGTATGTATTGCACTATGGGGTCACATGGTACTGCACATGTTCGTGGTTTGTGGATTTCGCATTGTTTCTCTTGGCCAACCTACCTGATTCTCCGGATGTCGGCACTCCTTTCTCCATCCCTCCGACTCCCTCTATGCTCTCCATTCCTATGGTGGAGGCGCAGATATCCTCCCAGGGGGTCAACTTGATGGGCGACTCTGAACCCCCCCCGGTAGCTGTGGCGATGTTCCTGTTCGCAGAAAGTATGCTGCGTACGCGGATCCGCAGGTCGTCCCACCGCTTGCGACATTGCTGTGGCGTGCGGGGTGTTGTCCCCACCGCACTTACGCGCTGTGCCACCAGGGCCCATATGGCCTTCTTGTTGGCAAGGGCCGTCCTGGTCATTTGACTGGAGAAGACGACGGCGGCATTTTCCTGGAGGGTCTCGGTGAGCACGATCAGTTCCTCTCGGGAGAAGTGTACCTGCCGCTTGCGGTCACACGCTTTCTTGGCTACCTTTCCCATATTAATTTTTTTAACTGGGGTTGCTAACGGGTTGGGATGTGTGTCAGGGTCGGATTTTTAATGGTTGTGTGGGGATTCGGATTTTATAGTTGTGCGGCGTGCTGTTTCCCGTTCCGGCCACATGCTTTTACTTCCGTTTCCGTATATTTACGGTGCCCGTAATTTGCGGTGCCCGCTCGTTACGGTGACCGCTCATTACGGTGACCGCTAAGATGGGTGGCGGTATTGCACCTGGTGCAGCGTACGGCGGCGGTAAGGGCCGTTTTGGGGTCATTTCCGCCACCGCAGCCTTTCGGATTCCGCCATGGCGTAATGCTCGTGCCCGATGGGTCGTAATTAGCCGCACTTTGCTCCTTCGTGCAATGGCGGAAACGCTATTTACGCTGTTGCGGTCCGGTCAGTCACTTTCCGCCAGGGTCGTAATGAGGGCCAATGGGCCTCATTCCGAGTCCGGCGGTAACCGCAGCGGTAAAACCGCCTGGTTACCGCCGGACTCGTATTACCATTCCGCCTCTGTGATTCCCGGAATTACCGGGGCATTACAACCCCGGTTTTCCGGGAATCACGGAGGCGGAATGGTGTTAATCCCCATTCCCATTGAGTCCTATGGGACTCGATGGGAATGGGGATCATGGAAACACCGGCAGCATCTCGTAATGCTGCCGGTGTTTCCTCGGCCACCTGCAGGCGGGCGGTGTTTAACCCGCAAGGTCAGACCTGGCGGGAACATCACCTCCCGCCTGCAGGAGTCGGGATCAGGCGGTCCGGAAACAACTGTGGCGGCGGGTTTACCGCCACCGTTATTTCCGGACCGCCTGAGTTATAATGAGGCCCAATGCCTCTCTAATGGTGACAGCAATGTTAAAAGGCAGATTATGTGTTTTGTGTTAATATTGCTGCCTCCATAGGACCACCATATATATGGACTTTGTAGCTTAGGGCATGAATCGATAAGAGTAGGGATTGCGTGCTTACCATGTCCTAGTAGGATCACTTATCTATTTTTGTGTTGTGAGGCTTTATGTTGTGTGTCTTGTTGTGTAAAACTCAGCCTGTGGCCTAACAAACCACTTGCTGGACCAACTCTTGTGTCTTCATAAGCAGTCGAGTGTCTGCCAGTGAGTTTGATGTGACTGTTGTGTTGTGTGGTACAGTGTCCACTGGAGTGCCTGGCCTGGCCACAGGCCCCCCCTGGGTTTCGGCAACCCAGCAATTTGGGCTATTATGAACCTGAGCCTGTTGTGGTGTGTAGTGGTGGGGTATTGGACACCCAGAGGTTTGTTAGACGTTTCTTCCTGGAGGTCACTTGCCTGTGCTTTTGGAGACACTGGGTTTGGACACCCGGTACCCTTGTGGGGGTGGTCCCCTCATTCCACTGCGTTGGTGTGGGTTCCTGTTGCCTTGTGTTGTGGTGTGTATGGTGTTGGTTAGTGCTTTTGGCAGTGCTGCGGTTGAGGGGAGTACAATCCTTTCAGCGCACCATAGATGTTGGTTGTGTAATGAGGAGAGGGTTGTAGCTTGTGGATTTATGGATTTCGTGGTGAGTTGTTGTGTTGGGGCTGGCTCCCTTGATTGCAGTGTCCCGCTGCAGGGTGCGCATGTGTGGACTGGGGGTTGTGATTGGTTGAGTTGGCCTGTTCTTTTAGTAGGACGTTGAGGGGATGATGATTTGGTTTGAGAGTGGCTCTTTGTTCTTATGGCAGAATGTAATGAGAATATGTGTGAGTCAGTCCGAGTGGGATTTGGAGTGTTGCTGGAGATGTCAGACTTCTGGTCACTTTCTCAGATGGTCCTCCGTGTCTGCTCTGTTCTGTACCCTTTCTTCCTTTGTTGTGTAAGGAGGGAGATGTGTTCTGGATTGTGTCTTCCCTGCCCAGGTCCTGTGTGCATGCAAGCTAGATGGAATGGCTGGTGGAATGTTGATGTGTAGAATGCTGATGTGTGAGTGCCCTGAAGGTTCTCTGGATGTCAGTTGGTAGCTGAAAGTTTGTGGGAGTAGGATCCGGTGATTGTTTTCTATGTCTCCCTTAATACTTATCTAAGATCTTACATGTTTGTGTACCTTGTCAACTTGGACTTCAGTAAATAGGTCTCACTTCCCTACCTGGTGTCTCAGAGCCTCCTTCACCAAGAGCACATCTTTACACATTGCATACATATCAGAGGACTGAAAATTGACAGGGCGGTTGTTCAAACCCTCTGTTGCCCACGGTTCATATTGTGCAGGCTGAAATATGTTTGAAACTATGGTCTTCATCTGAAGGAGTAAATTAGCGAGCAAAGGTTTGTATTTCCCATCGGTAAATTTGCAGTGGCCCTGTCAAAAATGGCTGTCATCTCCACACAATAAAGGCTGTTGTATTAAGTGGTTGACTGTTGTTTTTATATTTGTACAGTTCACATAATACTTCCCTGAAAGCTAACTCTGCTGTTATTACGAATCACTCTACAAACAGTAAAAAGTATTATCTGTCTGTCATCTTTAGCATTCTGACAAGGCTACATACGTTCACCCTGGCAGGAATGCCTCCCACAGTGCAGTCGCACAAGGAAAGCAGGTGCTGCAAGGACATCGGCCTGCATTCCTTCTGCAAATCATCGGGATACAGTCTATGTGGCCCAGTTTACTGGGGAAGCATACATGCCTCAAAGAGCATGCACAAAAAGAGGCGATCATCTGTGGTAGCAAGTTCCAGAGCCTGTTGCTGCCACAACCCAGAAAGCCTTACACCCATTGCGACGAGTCGGGCCAAACTGTTTACAAAAATACCACTGGTGGTAATTACCAATACCGACCGGTACTGCTGATTGTGCACAGAAGTGGTTCAAATCACTGCAGTGCATTGTTTTAACACACAAACTGTCTAATGTTGCACTCACCTCGTTTACCTCAAGGGCCATTCATCGTCAGAAGTCAAAATTCCACCATGTTAAAAGGTGATATTTCACCCTAAAAGACGTTCAAATTCTACCTCCACGCCAGAAGAGGAGGTACACGATTGTAAAATGTGCCTAGAGATGGTTTTCATGTTAATTCAAGTAGGGGAGCAAAATATAAGTGCTTGCCTAAGGCTACAACTTTTCTTCAGGGGAAATTGGAAGGGAGGGAAGAAGAAGGCATTGCTTAGGTCCACCCACTCACCCTCTTTCCCATGTAATGAATACAAGGGTCTGAATTGACAATTCTCATGGCAGTTATGGTACTATATGGTCGTACGATTGCATCAGCTGGCAAATGCAGTGGATACTAGGGTACCTGATGGCAGTGAAGGGCTAGTGCATATCCAATACCCGTGAGGAAGTCCAAACACTTGGCTTTGCCAATGTTTGCTTATTTTGTCACTTACATGTGTATGTCCAAGCTGGCTGTTTGACCAACTAACTTCCTTTATTTCTAGGTGCCCGTGTGACCATTTCTTTCTGTTTCTTTCTCTCCCTGCCTCACACTTTGCACTCTGTCGTCTACTGCTTGCCTCATTCTAACGGCGCTTTTCCTCTCTGTCTTTCTGACTGCCTGTATGCCTGCCTGCCTCCCTGCTATGTCTCTATCTTCTGTTCTCTCTATCTCCGTGCCTTGATTTGTCAGTCTCTCTCTGCCTTTATCTGCCACTGCCCATCTTTTTCTCAGTCTCTTAATGGCGTCCTTGCTCTCTGTCTCTACGTACCTCTCTGTCGCTATGTGTCCCTGTGTCTGTGACGAGCGTTCTACTCGCTGTTGCGTGCGGATGCACGGCGCTCGTCTCTCTCTTGCCGGGGACCCTGCCGCTCCTCATCCCACCTTCGTCGCCATTGTGATGTCCCCTGATGGGGTTAGGGGAGCGAGCGCGGGTCGCAGCAATAACAGGTCGACACGGAGATGTGCTGCAAACCTGTATCTTTATTCGTGCTCCAACATGTACTGCCTAACCCCGCCCCTCCCGCGTTACTTCCCTTCTCTTCCCGCCCGGGTCCCTCCCACCCCCGTTGTCCAGGATACATCAACATGACAGTGTCTCTCTCTATGTCTCCCACTGTATTTCTTTCCCTATATGTGAAAAATAAAATGCTCTAGCGGCAGTTTACCAGTTTATAAATGCACAATGCTATTTGAGCCGCACAGTGCCAACAGTCATATTGTTGCAAATTGGTTGTGAAGCGTGGCGTGCAGGCCTCAGGGCAGTAAATATATTGGTATGTATGAGTGCATTTGTGAAATGACTAGTTATTTGTACTTTAGAAAGGAGGAGCTGCCATGTAGAAGTAACAAATCGCTGCTCTCTAAGAACAAGCACCTGAACAAGCCAATCAATCACACTGAAGTGACAAGAAGGGGTACTTGTATCTATTGCTTTTGAAAACTCTCTCTGCCGCCTTTGCATGTATTAGCATTTACAATATTAGGCTGCCTTGCCTCTCCCATTGCTCAAGCTGGAAGACGAGCCGTGCTCCGAAGCTGCACAGGCATCATTTTAGTTTGCCTATATCAGCGTCGTCGCTGGCAGCTAACTCAATCGTATGGGCCTCAACGGTCCACTTTCGCGAACTGTAATGATAGGGAGATAATTTGAAATGAATCGAATGTGTAGAAAGAGTGAACAGTAAAATAGAGTATGCATATATTACTGCCTTCTCTTCTCCATCAACACCTTCCTCGCTATTATAAGGTACCTTCTCGCTTGTGACAGGCTTTCTACATATTTGTTTGTTTGTTTCTTTCTTTATTTGTTTGTGTAGCGCTCCAAACCCGAAGGTATCTGGGCACGTTGCATATGAATATTCAATGTGTGAGTTACAAATGGTCAGGTACAAGATAGTTGCAAGAACAATACAGGGAAATGTTACAATATTAACACAAAGCTATGAGTAAAATACAAAAGATATATACATGAGAGCGATTTACAAAAGATAACAAGCGAGAGTTAATGAGGTCTGTTAAGAATAACAGGCATTGCAGTTGAGTCTTTCATAATCAGCCAACTTTTGGTACTATTTCTAAAGCTAAAGAAAAACTGATTGGCTTGCAGCGTTGCAGGTAGAGAGTTCCAAAACTGGGCTGCGAAAACGGGAAAACTACTTCCCCCTGCTTTTTTTTGTTTACATTTAGGGAATTTTTAGGCAGAATGAATTGACAGTCCTCGTAGGGCGTGTTGAGTTTTTTTTTAAACCATTTTTTCCATTAGATATTTAGACACTGAGTTATTGAGGCATTTGTGGGCCAGGGAGGCCGTTTTAAGGTGAATTCTGTCCTTGACTGAGAGCCAATTGATCTTCCGTCAGCCCTCTGAGATATGTTCTCTTCTTGGAAAGCTGAGAGCTGTTCTAATTGCATAATTTTGTAAGATTTGGAGTTTGTTTAAAATGTATTTGTTAGCACCTATATATAGTGCATTACTATAGTCGAGTTTAGACAGAATTAGTGTGCTCGCTAGAGTAAAGCAGCTTTCTGTAGAAAGAAAAGGTTTGCATGCATGCATCAACTTATAGGTGTATACAGTCGCTGAGGCTGTGGCGTTGACTTGCTTACGTATGTTCAGTTCTGAGTCAAGGTAGAAACCCAAGGTTTTTACCTCCTTTGCCACATTAATGTCAATATCGTCAATATTGAATGTGAGGTATTGACTGCTGAGTTTAGTAAGCTTGGTGGGGGATGCTAACAGTAGGAGTTCAGTCTTCTCATCATTCAGACACAGACCGTGTGCCGCCATCCAAGCCTGAATGTTGAGCTAGATTTTGTTAACTAGGTCTAGGTCCGTATCGTAGTCTCCAGTCACCGGTATGAGGATCTGGGTGTCATCTGTGTAATTAGTTTAGGTGACACCCAGATGGTCCAGGTCATCGAACAAGGGCTTAATAAAGATATTGTACATTGTGGGCGAAGTACAAGATCTTTGCAGAACTCTGCATGTAATCGGAGTGGGGTCTGCTGCAGCAGAAGGTGAGAACACTCTCATAGACCTGTTATTCAGAAATAATTGAATCCAGGCTCTGGCCACTAGGGAAAAGTGGGCTGCAGTGGACACATGGTTGCACAGCACTTTATGGTCCACCAAATCAAATGCAACTAATAAATCTAATAGGAGTAGGAGGGCAAGTTTCCCATGGTCCTGCAATTCATCAGTTTGGTCCTTATGGTCAATTAGGGCGGTGTCAGTACCATGTTAAGGTCGGAATCCAGATTGCCAAAGTCCCAGTAATTTATTGATTCCCAAGTATGATTGTATCTGGAGGTAGTTAGCTTTATCAAGTATTTTTAATAAGAAAGGGATGGTGGTGATAGGTCTGAAGTTTGTTGGAATGGTTGGGTTGAGGGAAGGTTTCTTTCAGAGAGGTAAAACCCAAGCATCCTTTAGGTTAGTGTTAGGCAGAATCATATGCATTACCCTTTGGGAACACTACACACAATTAAGACTACAAGTGTAAGTACAAATTCACCTTTGGTAGAGCCTGCACTACACAGTAAAGGGGTAGCGATGCCTGAGCAGCCAGACTTATTTCAAGAGTAAAGTGAGCAGTAGAACAAGTTACACAAAGGACAAACAAATACAGTGATTCAAACAAACACTTACTCAAGGTTTCTTGGTAAAAGAATATACATTTATCTACACAGTCATTTGGTAAACATTACACTAGCAAGAGCAACTCAATATAATAATATACTACAAATACACAACCAATAGGTTACTAAACAAGTTGAGCTCCCCTGAAGTGGGAGCAAAATGGCACTTCAGATACTTTAAAAAGGAGTAAAAAGACAAGGTTATAAGAATCAACAGCATAAATACTTGTATAGGCAGAGCAAAGGGTTTCAGTTAACTACAACCAGCAATTCAGTTCATAGGCCTGGGCCAAAGTCAATGGTTCAGAGTCTTTGTATGGAATAGCACAGTTCTGGTAGTAAATGGTTAAGTCTTTGCCACAGAAAATTAGATGTTGGTTTAGGGATGGACAAGGAGCAGACTTCAAAGTCAGGAAAGTTTCACAAACATTCGCGGTGGCCAAAAAGATTTCAGGACTGCGTTTGCACAGTACCTTTAAAGTGAAGAAGAGCTTTAGCTGAGGCAGTTGTTCCTGGCAGTTTGAGCAGATATTGCTGTTCCTGAGCTTCATTCGTGGGGACAAGAAGGAGGACATCGGGAGGTTCCTGCAATGCCCAGGGAAGAGGCCACAAGCTTGGCAAAACGTCGGTTTAAGGTGTGAGTGCCTTAAAGACCACAAACTGGTATCCTTCCCACTGGCTATTCGGTTTTCCACAGCACTCTGCAGAATATTCGACCAGGAGGGGACGGTGTCCAGGTGCTTACGAGTTGGTTGTTCCCACCAAACTCAAGGGAAGAAGTTAACCTTGAAGGGCTTCTCTGTCAATGGAGTTTCAGGCAATTCAGACCTGCAGGAGGGCTTCACCGGTCATCCAGGAGTTGCAGCAGTCGTCTTCCTTCAGCTCGTCTTTGGTTATTTCGTTCCAGTGGTCGATCTGCTTTCCATGTCCCATAGACCTGCTTTCAAACAGTTTCCCCCCATTCATTCCAGCCTGGCTGTCACTCACACAGCAGGTTGGCTGTCCTTGCCAGACAGCCAGGCAGCCAATCACGCCAGAGTGCATTCATGTCTCCTAGGAGACTAAGCACAGGGAGTTTCGGGCACCTCCCTCTCATCCTGTCCACCCCAGACACTCTGGCGCCAGAGGAGGGTTTCAACACTGAAGCCCACCAAAGGCCAATGAACAAAGGGACCAAATCTGGTTTGGCGCACAGAGACAAACACAAGAAGGACCTTTCCAAAAAGAAATGGTGAAAAAAGATGACCAGAGTCTGTTTTTACAGATAGGTCTGGGCGCCATATTGAAAAACATGGCTGACCCGATTTTTAGCTACGGGTGTTCGCGGTTGGGAAAAATTATGGTAGTTTGTTTAAAACCACTGCCACCAGCCATTGCAAGTGGGAAAGGGTAACATTTGACTGTTACATGAGGGTTTAGACTCAGGGGAAGCTAGGCAATCCCTCCAGCACTCTATAGTAAGATAGTGTGTGCTGGGTCTGTACATTTAAAAAGACTAGTAAAGTTAATTTAACTTTTCATGCTGTGGGAGACAGTAGGCAGTCCCAGAGAAGGTATTTAAACCATGGGGGGTCTAAAAGATACCCCTGTGCCACTGCACTGAGGGTGTTGTGTGACACACAGAAAAGGATGATACCTATGGAGTTGTTTTAAAACTCCAGAACCAAAGAACACAAAAGTAAAACACATTAGAAATGAAAAGTTCAAAGCACCAAAGTATAGCAAAAGAGCTGGAGGGCTCTAAAACAGAGGGAATTTACCACTTATGTGAGAATTCTCCCTAACAGTTAGTAGGCACAGTACATGATTGGAAGGATGCGTTAATTAAGGTGGTAATGAACCTAGCCATGTCACTGGCTGCTTCTTTAATTATGGAGGCTTGGCAAGTATCACCCTGGCATCTCGAGGGCTTAAGCGAAGCTATGGTATCTTCCACCTCTTGTATAGAGTCTTGAGAAAATTTGAATTGCTGGTCCGGTTTCATGGCGTTAGATAAGGAACTCTGATTAATGCCCAAATTAGGCAGGGTCAATTTTTTTCTGCTATTTTATTTTGAAGGAGCGATTTCCTACAGCATAAGGCATTTTGGATATTCGTACACCATGTTTTATACATACTACAGATGTCTGACGTGGTCATAAGGGATTAAAATTCTTTTAGGATGATAAAAATGTCCCTTGTAGTGAAACTGGCTTTACTAATCCTATCATTATAGGTGTCACATTTAGTTTATAGTATTTCTGATTTGTAGGCAACTGTAATTTTCATTAACTTGTCTTTGTTGGCCGTTGTAGGGTGATTTTTCCACAGGGCTTCCGTTTTTCATTTTTCTGTTCGAGTGGCTTTAAGTTTAGGAGTAAACCAAGAATTCAGGTGGAGTCTAGGTTTGCTTTTACACAGTTTGAGAGGTGCAATGTTGTCAATAACTTGGGAGAGAGTGGCATTGTAGAGGTCTACTAGCATAGCTGCATCTGAAGTAGCCAGTAGTGGGTTTAAGATAGGGCAGAGAAGAAGCCTTAGCTTGTCCACTGTAATATAACGTTTGTTCCTTAAGAGAATCAGTGGGGCTGGCAAATTGGTACTGGTGTGAGTTGGGAAAACTTGGATGGTGAAGTTCACTAAAAAGTGATCCGTCCAGGCGTAAGGTTCAATGGATCTAACGACTGTATTGCGATTGAGGTCCGCCACCCAGTCTAAGGTTCTGCCTTTGACGAGCATCAGCTGATTGTCCCTTTGGGTGAGTCCAAGCTCAATGAAAGTGTTGGTCAGAGCCAAGGCATGCTGATTGTTAAGGTCATAGAGACCAGGGTTAAAGTCGCCTAGAACTAATATTTGAGAGCTAGGTTTGGTGTTGGCAAAAGAATAGTAGTGATGTGTTCCTCAAATGAGCCAATTGGGCTAGGAGGTTTGCAAATCAAGTGCATGTTTAGTTAGCAAGATTTGGATAGGGCTAGTATAACTGTCAACAATTCACATGATATGACTGGAAGTTGCGTCACTGCTCTAAGTCCCAGACTAGCTTTTTCAATAAAGGAAATGCCTCCGCCTGTGGATGATTCCCTATCTAGTCTTAAGATAGTGTAATTCTCGGGGATAGCAAGTAAGTGAGAGGGCCCGGCAGCTGTGTGGAGCCATGTTTCTGTTATTGTTAAGAAGTCTAGTTGTTTATCCGTGATCAGGTCCGCTATGTTAACTGCATATTTGACTCTGGCTCATTGCTCTTAGGTACCAGCAGCCCAGGAAATCGCTCTTCTATTTGGAGAGGCCATGGCAGGACCTCCTGAATGCACCCAGATCTAGATCCATTCTGTTAACACCCAGGCTAGGGAAGGTGGGTTGTGAGTAAAGTGATGATGAACGAGACTCAGACTAATACGGCTTACCGAACATAATCTAAGTATTAACTCAAACTCTCGTCCGTTGTTACCAACCTCGCACATATTGAGGGCGTTCAAGAGAAATATCAAACTAAATATATTGCACATGACACAATTGAATATGCTATCCGTGTTTATTTAACAGGACATCTAATATAACAATATAATAAAAGGCCAGATGTATGGTTGTCCCTGTATGTTTGTCCGATGCAATAGCTTTGCCTGTTTCCGCCACTAGAGGGAGCTGCTGTCTTATGATACTTATAGACAATGCCAATTTGCATAGCTTTGTCTGTTGTTACTGCTAGAGTGAGCTGTAGTCTTACGATATGTAGTGGTCCTACTGTGTTAATGAAAACCTACACTTTGGCCCATTTACACAGGCCTGTACACGAGTCCAGAATAAAACATTCAGGTATTTGATACTGTTAGGACTTCCACTCCCCTTTTTCACAAACATCTAAAGGTGTTTGGTGCCGTATAAACCTAACAACTGCACAATCATGTTGACTAGTATAGTAAAACAAATCACTTAGCAAAAGGGATGGCAAGACCACCAGAGATGTACACACAGGTGCTGCAGTCAGAGCACTCGTCGCAAAAACTCAATCCATGTATCTCATGAAAGGGGAGTGGGAAAGATGCTGGCATAAGAATGAAGGGAGAAGTCAATTGAATATGTTGTTAAGGGATTTCATCCATTCATGTCCTTGCGTTTCTTTGTGACATCATGCTCAGCGTCCCTATGGGAAAGCAGGGCTGGCCGAGGCTCATAGGGACCGAATGGCAAGCAGGACAAAGGGGAGATTAGAGTAGAGCAACTCATAGTACAAGAGGAGAACATTGGGGAAAAGATCCCTGGATATAAATATCTAGACTAGGAGACAGAAGTTCAACTTCAATTTGGGAATACAAAAAATAAACTGGGAGCCTGAAGAGTAGCCTCTGAGTACCAAGGAGATTACTGAGTCTCACGTTTACCCATCATCTTTAGAAGGATAAAGGTGTCATACAGACTACTGGAGTCTCACACCTACCCAGCATCTTGAGAGGGCAGATGGTGCAATTAAGACTTCTGGAGCCTCACACCTCTTCATGCTGAAGGGGACGAAACATTAATTGAGGCTACTTTATTCCCACTTTTAACCTACATCCTGAGTGGGCTCAAGAAGCCATTATGAGTGTTGGAGGGGCATCCTAATCTGCAATTAAAAGGACTGAAGTAGCCTAAGAGACTGTTTAAAATGACACCTCCCACAATGAAGGAAGAGAGTTAACATTCCAATAGCCTGACAGGAAAACGTTCTGTTCCTCAACACAACACTTTCCTATGCAGTGCCTGTTTTGTTGTGTTAATAATTGTATTTGTAATTATTCAGTAACATTTCATGTATGCTTTTCCCTCACATTGAGGACGTCATCGGCACTTTTGGATCAAAGTGTATTGTACTCATATCTAAGCTTCAAAGCTTCAAAGCTTCTAAGCTTCTAAGCTTCTAAGCTTCAAAGCAGTGTATTGCAATGTTGGCACATTATAAAACTGAAAAATAAATACATGAATAGATAAATCATGTGTGTTTTTAATGAGCGAAAAGTCAAATGTTCGGCAAAGGAACTAATAAGGGATATAATACCAGCAGAGCAGAGGCCAATTAAAGGCTAAACGACTGAAGTGGAACATATCTCCTAAGAGGAGAGAAAAGTCACAAACTGCCTTAGACTGGCAAGACTCACTAAGTCCTGAATTAGATGAGATAATGAATCCTGCAGCAGGCATGGTCTCAGGGACATCATAAAACCAGAGAAAATGGAAAACACCCTGATCCGCTTATATATTTTCAGTGGATAAAATGCTTTAATGCAAAATTAAGGTTACTAACATTAAACAGTTAACTTATACAAACGTTGTGACTGACAATGTTAGGGTTAGATATTCTGTAAAGCACTAAAAATAATAAAAATACAACTTTTCTGAAACCTTAACTCGTCCTCTTGCATTTGATTGGTGTTCATGTGTTAATGTGTCTATAGTTGTGTGTGTACTGCAGTTGGATGTGTGATTGTTCACACTTCACATGCAGATGTTCGATATTGTATGTTTTGAAATGTGAATTGAAGATGGCAGTGCTGTGACCGACCTTTTGTTTTCTTTCATGCTGTGACACTGGAGATGTTAACCTCCTGTAGAGTGCCTGGTACTGTTCATCGCTTTTGAGTAAACATTGGAGTAGGGTTTCATAACGAAGTATACTCCGCAGTAGACTGTGTCTGTTTTTTTTGTATATAGAACATACAAGTACGCATTCGACATTTACTGGGAAAACAAGTAGATGTACAAACATTTCCTGCACCCATAATATTTGGGTATATGAAAATACGTGAAAAAACGTGGGCTGAATCAAAATCAAAATAATTACATACTCAATAAACTCCACAAGTGTGGACTGTTTCAATGAATGACTGCATTAACACTGACAATGGTAGGATGGACCAACTCTTGAGACCTAGTTGATTAGGGGTCACCCAAGTGATTAGGTGATCTCCAGGCTCATGAGACTCAAACCCAATTTAAATGTTTGTCTCCGGTGTATCAGGGGTGCATCAGGTCTTTAAATCTCAAAAATAACTCGTTTAAAGAGAGTGGGGGTTGTTTCCTAAAAGCCAATGTGTTTTCGAGGGTGCCAATGTCACACTCTCCTCCTGCGTGCAGCACACCAGTGGCTCAAGCAAATGCGTAAAGGCACTAGCCCTTCAACCCTGATTGAATGGCAAGGAGCCAACTAGCAGGACATGATGAACATCATCTTGAAAGGTTGTGCACAACTAATATCAAAGGTATATTGGGGCCAAACCAAGGTCAAGCTATGTGGGTGATGTGGCCAATTCACCCAATAAAAAAAGCTATAGGCACAGAACCCACTCACAAGTACAGTAGCTCTCCCTTTTTGGGGCCTCCATCCATGTAAATGTGGAAGTGCATCTTTTCAAAGCATGCATGTAAACGTAGCAGGATTGCAGTTGTTATTACTGAAAAGGAATTGTGCATCTTTATGAGTTTGATGGTAATTCCAGGGGAATTACTGCAAAACTCGATTATCTTTACCTCCATTTCTAATTGGGTAAAATCGAGAGGTGGTGTCAGTCCCCATTTTCAGAGTGCATAGCCCTCCATGATCCAAACATCTTGAACTTTTTAGTAGTAAAACGAGTTTATCTGAGCACAAACACATACAACAAATAGCAACTTTGGCATAACACAGAAAAAAACCCAAATATAATTATGTTATCGTAAATTAACATAAATGTATCTGTCCTTGATCTTCAAAGGCCATACTAAAAAATGTTGCAGGGCACAACTCACTCCAGTGTCCTGCGCTGGCATCATATATAAAGGTGTAGTCCTACAATTTCTAAAATATAAAAATCAGCAAGTTGTGGTTATAAGACAAATGTACAATGAGACTTATGCCATTCACAAAATAATAGCATATGCATACTTAATTCAATAGATGATCCATTAAATGCACAACATGACGTATGTTGCTCACAATATGACATACTCTTTAATGATAATGGCAACTGAAGAACATGTAAATGTGTTGTAAGATTCGTAGCGTGGCTATTTCAGTTTTAAAAAAAAAACAGGTAACTATCTACGATAGATATGTTATGTGATGCAGAAAATAAGCCCTACCTAAAGCTGCAGATAAGTCAGAAAGTGCAAAATAATTTCTGCTGATGCAACTTAACTGATTGGACCACCTGTTTCTTAGATTGTAAATTAATAATGTCAACATTATCAAAAAGCTGACTAACCCTAATTCAATAAGACATGTTTTGGCATAAGAAATGCATCATAGAAAAGGTGCATTATCCAAGGATATACATCTTTTAAAATAAATATGTCAAAATGGGCCTTCCCATTGGACCAAACTGACAACCATAAGAGTACAGGAGAAAAAGTCAGTTTTAGGGCAACTGGAGTTAAATGCAATTCATAATAGAACAGCTCTTCTGCTGTACCAGTCAATACACCTTAAATAATCTTTAAAAATGTATGCTCAGTTTTGGAAATCAACGCAACAGAGTGGGAATAACTTAACCCAATTCCTTATTAGGGTGTCCCAGTTTTATTGTCCTTTAAACTTGTTTGTCTAATCAGCGACCTGTATTTAGTAGCATATATCTAATTTTCAATCATATGAATATCATTTAAGATGATGCTCATTAATAGAGAGGACCAGTGAGGTATGATCCTCAGAAGTCAACTCAATGTAGAATCTCAAATGTATTTCTTGATTACATGCTGCCATTAGAAGCTCTATGCATGTTTTGGCAACTATAACAAATTGCCCTGCCTCACTTAGGAGACGTCCCTACCAAAATAACCAGGTGCCTCCACCATGATAGTGGCTGTCGGGCCTGGGGTTGTTATGTGAAAGGCACCCTGGTCACCTTCACTTAAACAACTTCTGAGGGCAGGGGACATTCACATGACACCAACTAGAAATAGGTTCCCTCTCAGCAATTATTTCTTGGTGAAAACCAAGTCAAATGATCATCATTGTGTATTTGACCAAGGTAGTGATAATGTAGACATTGAAACCTTAGGTTCCCTATTTTGTGGTTTCTTCCTATCTAATGACAATGCACAGGCTATTGCAATAATACCATTTGGACGGGGATTGAATAAGACTAGTGTTGTGTTGCATCTCCGGGGCATGCCAGATATTTCTTAGTAGGTGCGATTAAAGATGCATCATCTGGAGAAGGCAGATATGTGTGGACTGAGGGAGAGCTGTTGTTCTAATGGCATACCAAGATTCTGAGCGTCAGATGCCAAAGGTGCTGTTGAGCCAAGGGACGTCTGATGACTGGCCAGAATAAAAGCGTAGAATATCAGCTTATGTTGTATTTCATCATAAACAATTGTCTGTCAGGTGTAAACTCACCAGGAGTCTATATTTTTTTGAATAGAACCCCAGACTAGTGTCCAAATTATCCCCAAGGAGGTGATAATGTAGACATATTATTTTCCAAAGACAAGTCCATTGAAACCCTAGTTTCTCTATTTTTGTGGAAAAATCTAAAAACATCCTGCCCTCAAACCACAAATAAACAGAATAGGAGGGACGATCCTGTGTTTCCACAAACACATCTTGAAAGCTCTTTTCAACTTTCAAATACTGCACATCCAGTATTGCAACACATTCAAATGCGTATTCATCAATAGGGAACATCTTCGGAATATCTGCGCCACACTCGTATGTCTCCATTTAAAGAGTAACTCACAGGTTGATCTAGCCTGTATAAAGAAGACGTTGGTGCAGAAAAAGACTTACCATAATCGCTGACTTTGGAATGCTCTTACATTGAATTACTTGCTGCAACCCAATTTTCCAAAATGCCAAAAAAGCCCCCAACAACATACTTTCTTGAGAGGCGTTCCCAGACAAAATGCAACAGAGAGGATCCTATGGCTTTTCCTATGTCTCCATTCACTAATTTATACAAAATGTATAATGATGTGACCCCCAGTAGCCAGAATACATGTGTAGTACTGTTAACAATATTGTATTAACTGGGCCTGCGGGTCTGATTTTCCTTAGAAGCCTGCCTTAGCTCTCCACTCCCCATCCTTTGTCTCCTTTTCATCAGGGGCATTTTCTATGCAAGTGGCGTGACAGAAAACACCAGGTAAATAACATGTGTATGGTATGAGTAGCTGGCTTATAATGTCACCAATTGGCAGATGGCAACGGCATTAGTGCTTAGGCCTTTGATGACAATGTCCAGCAATAATCTGAATACCTGACCTTTTAATGGCTATACCAAGCAGTGCTGAGAGTACCTAGGGTGTTGATGACAATATCTGAAAATGGTGTGAGGACAAAGCCTTTGCTTTAAAAAAAAAAACATTAAAAAAAATTTCATAGGTGGTACATGATACTTATACCTGTCATATAGTACAAGTATGAGAGTGCATCACAGCAATGCCTCGAAATTATGGGAATAGAAAAGAACACAGAGGCAATAGCTGGATAATTGAATATCCCACAATACCTGCCAAATGTCTAAATGATGCCAATTTAATGTCAAAAGCCGCTTGTTTTGTCAAAGCTTTGTACCCTTAGCTTCATTTTTGTGAACTCGATGTTCTACTTTCTTTCCTATTTGTGAACCAAATGTTCACCTTGTTTTCAATTTTTGTTGGTACATATAAAGGTTGTTTTAGCAAAGGCAGTCAGATTTTAATGTATGCAACTCAGCAATGTATCTGGACTATTTTACTCTAGCATCATTTCCAATGCCTTGCATTGTTTTTAATACAGAATCAGCATTACGATGAGTTTTCGATTGTTTTTTGCATTTCCACTTTGGTATTGCAGCACCGCAACATTATCACATCATGGCTATTCCTAGATGTACTAAGTCCTACTCAGAGCTGGGTGCTAATGAGTGTTCCCAGTATAGGCAATAGTTATGCTACATTTTGCTGTGCAGAACTTATCTAGGCAAACTACCCTGTTGAGTAGCAAAGCTCAGAGTGGTTGTATTGCTCTGCACGTCCTTTCCAGCCGGGCATACAAGGTTTGTGAACTCAAAGCCTCCCAACTTTCTGATTGGGCACAATGTCAATCATCCTTCTGAATCTCAGAGGAAGGGACAGAGACCGGTAAATCCAGGCGCTCACAAGTTTTAGCCAAGCAACACTTTGAGCTGCTTGACTGGCCAGTATGTCATCCATTTCACCTAATCAAGTGGGCAAAACATGCCATCCACTCTAGATAGATTGACGGACATCCAACAGTTCTTCTCTCTTTGTGTCAGATTAGTAATAATAATAATAATAATAATAATAATAATAATAATAATAATAATAATATGTCTTCATAATGCCTGCTTGATTCCTCCCACTTCTAGGCACTGCAGTAATAGCTGCTATTATTACCCAGTTTATTGTAGGACACCATTTTTCAGCTCAGGATAAAGGGCCCAGTTTAACCTGCTGTTGAGTCAAACGTATGATATGCAGGCCAAGCACTTAACATGTGAGCGATCGTCCCATCATATACAGTTACAAATAAAGATTTTGTGGAGAGCATCAAACCAATACATGGAGGGGATTGATTATGAATAATGCATTCCCAACATTTTAAACCATTCATGTTTAATGTGATTAAAAAATCCCAGCAATCATTTTAAGGTGAATTTATGCTGGAGTGAGTATTTTTGCATTTGATAGGACACATTGAAATTGAATGATGAGATATGAAGCACATGCTCCCTGTACCTTCTACGACACATCAATCGGATGGTTCATTTACAAATCACTGAATCCCAAAAAAAAATGGCAACAAGTAAAGTAAATAGAATATGGTAGACGACTTCCATGTGAAGTGCTATAAATTGAATCCTGTGCTCGGGAAGTCTAATTACAAGTGCCTCACTTAACCCACTTGCACACCAATCACATCAATCTTGACAGTCATTGTTTTTCCCTCCTCATCTTCTGAAACAGATCAAGATCCTCTGCTTAAGAATAACTTATCCAAAGAATGTACCTTGGTAAACAACCATCACACCTTTGATGCAAGAACTCCTGAAACCCTACACAATTACTGTGCTCAACTACTTGTCCCGTCCACCACTCTCCCTGACCACCACACTCCTCAATCTTCTGCAACGGCTCGCAATCCTGCCGGGGAACCAGCAGTCAACACCCCCTTGAAGTGTAACTCCTTGTTTATTACAATGATTATTGTTATTAAATATTATTATTGGCATGTCCAATTGCATGATGCAGGATTGAAGACACGTTTCACTTGGATTCAGTAGATGGCCCACAGGTGCCGCCATTTCAACACACCACAAAGGGTCAAAATGTCCCTTCTCTCTTCTCACCCTCTCACCCTGGTTACCCTTTTGTTAGCTCTTCATCTTGCATTTACTCTCCCAATTACTTCTTTCTCTACAGGATACCCCACTTAGAGGATCTCATTGGAATGAAGTGGGCATCACTGCCTATTTCTTCCCTCAGGCATCAATCCCTGCTCTTACTCCATACCCGGAAAGCTTCCTGTTCACTCCTCTAGTTGTTTTATTCCTTGCCCCTTCCTCCTCCTATTTCCCCCTTGGTGATGTTCTGCTTTTCATTCCCATTACCAATCACTGTACACCAAGGTAATACAAATATAAGTGTTATTACATGGCTAGACTGCATTGAATGTAGGCTAGACCGGCCATCTAATAACACTTATCATGTTTGCTTTGCCCTTGTTGCACTGTGCTTCAGGGAGAGAACAAACATAAAAAGTGCTATTACGTTCTAGTTTCGGTCCGTTTATACTTTCTTAATGCTGCATGTCATTGGCAGCAAGGGCATCATACATCTTATTAGCTGGCTGGCTAGACAGGCGGACATTAGGAGTGAAAGCCTACATTTACTTTCTTTGCTCAAAGTATTTATGGTAATTGGATATTCAAGGAAAATAGGCAGTGAGATCTGGATCAATAATCTGATGAGGAAACGCAGGAAAGGTGATCCTCAATGTGCTCAGGTATAGTTCAAACCCCAATAAAGATAATGTATTGGCGGTAACGAGCACCTTCGACCTATCCCTCTTCCAGACGCACCTAGATAATAAATGCTGGAGAAATTGTGGACAAGCAGGAACACTTTTACATGTTTTCCGCTGCCCAAATCTCAGAACTTCCGCTCTACGATGAAGGGTATTTTAGGTAGGAGATCCAGGAGGTCCGAAGGCCTCATTACACGGATGGCGGTAAGGGATTACCGGTACCGGTAATCCCTTACTGCCTTACTACGAGGTCCCTTTGTGGGTCCCTACCTTAACGGCTGGTTTTACCAGCCGTTAAGGTACCCACGAAGGGACTCTGAAGGTAATTAAGGTACTACAATTTGCGGTAGCGTAATTACCGCCTTCCCCATTCCCATAGAGCCTTATGGGGGCAAAAAAGGGAAATGTGGAAGTGCCATGGTGAATGGGGAATTACCGCCCCCGCACACCTTGGAATGGGGCGGTAATTCCGCCATTCACCATGGCAGACTCGGTGAAATACTGGCGGCAACCATGGCGTTAATAGCGCCATGGTTACCGCCTACCACGTAATGAGGCCCCCACTGTTTGTATAAATGGAGACAGAGACAAAGCAGAAGCAATCACTATGGACACATGGGGTACGTCTGCCAATACAATTGTTGTTGGTACTTAGCTAGTCATAATCTCACAATGGAGAAAAGGGGATCCTGCCCCTCCCTGTTGTGATTGTCAAGGGCGTTGCATGAAATAGCCAAGGAGAGGATCACATCAAGAATAAAGCACAATGGGAAATTATTTTTAAGTAGTTGGCCTTCATTTTGGATTATGCAAAGAAAGAACTGGGAATAACAACTCGTCCAGCCAGATTGAGCACTCCATTTGTTCGAAATTGACATTTAAGACCTTATGGCAACATACATTTCCTTTTCTGTTGTCTAAGATCTTCTATATTTGAGGTGTATAATTCGCTTCTAGGGCTGGGGAGGAGAGCAGAAAGTTTCATAGAGAGGGGGAAGTATTTTAGATTTTTCTTTGCGGGCAAAATAATGGGAAAACGCGTGGGCATACATGATTGTTATTCACAACTTTAACTAGCTCTGTTGTTTCTTTTTGCTCAGTAAATAAAACGTTTTAAAAAGACAATTTTTATTTGAGGTGTCCCCCCAAATGAATATCTAGGAAAAGTCAAAAATGGCTCTCCACATGGCTCTTATTATAGCATATTGGGAAGCACTGTTGCTAACAAATATAGGATTTGAAAAAAGGTGGTATTGAGAGTATAATCACAAATGTTCTTTAGGAAACTGTTTAGAATGGTGCATTTTAAATCACACCGGACCTGTGTCATGCAAAACATCACATTTTAACACAATTTTACAGGGCTTCTCATCAAAAGGAATTGTTAGTATCCTGTGTTGCAAGTTATGTGTTTGTAGGACACTAGGAAATATCATTGGTCCATATTGGATAGGATTGAAGAACTACTACAACAGTGTGTTTATGTTTTCTTGACAGAGACAGAGACATTTTTTATAAAGGTTCGTTCGTGTTGTGCATTATGTAATACGCCATGCTATTAATGTTGATTGGAGATACAGGGATTTGAAATTTAGCCAAGAAAGGGCCGAAGAGGGAGATCGTCAGGGGGCTTCGTTATGGGGGTAAGGACAGCACCCAACTGGGAGGTTAAACTGATATTCACAGGGTCTTTTGATTTGCTCTCATTGGAAATGCTGATAGCGAATTGGGGCAGGGTTCTTCTATTTAACATCTATAATAGGTTGAACGATAAGTCAAACACTAATGCCGTGACAGCACTCTGTAATGTGATTGATCAGAGCGGGTCAGCTTTTAAAGGGGAAATTTGTATTATAGCCCTGAGGAATTTTAATACTCAATTGGAAATGCCCAGTGTTGGATGGCCTCTGGCAACATCAGGGTGAGGCCTGGGCAATCCCTGATATAATAGCCAACCCACCAGCGAGAGCACACCCAGATTCCCTGGAGATTGTAAGGAGGTTGCATAATGGCAGCCTGGGGTGCTGTAATGGCCGAATTTATTGCGGACCAGCCGGCAAAGCACACGTATTATACCCAGAATGGCCATTCAAGAATAGATTATGCGCTTGTGTCAGGATACTCACCAACTAAACCATCTCCAGGCAGGGTTCCAAACTGGGAAAAGTAGTCAATCATTGTTTTAGATTTCACTTAGTGCACCAAAAACCTTAGGATCGCAAATGTTAACGTATATGTGTTATTTTTGGACCTAAAAGCCACATTTGACAGCATACCCAGAGATGTCCTTTGGGCCATTTTACGGGCTAAGGGCATCCCTGAAGATTTACTGCGGCTGATACAATGTCCTACATAGTAACAACATGGCTGTTGTCCAGTGGGGACTGGGAGGTGAAGTCACTGAGAAATTCCGAGTGGACAGAAGGGTCTGCCAGGGATGCGTCCTTGCTTCCATCTTGTTCTGCATTTAAATCAATTCTATCATTGACAGGCTTGTCGGGGCAACACAGATTCCCCGAGAATAGGAAGGAATGTATTCCTGTTCTCTCTTTTGCTGACTACACAGTCCTGCTGTTTACTACACCGATGGGTTTGTGCCGAGCGATGACCATATTTGAGGATGAGTGTAGTAATTTGGGCTTGGAGATGAACCCTTTAAATACAAAGGATATGGTTTTCTCCCCTAAAAGAGCTGGGACCAAACCTTTGAAATTGAAGGTGGGTGACAACATCCTCGAACAGGTGGATTGGTATGATTCCCTGGGGATTTGAATCACAAGCGGGGGACGATGGGAGAATCAGGTTTTCAAGGCTAACACTGTTTTTCAGAACAACAGTGGGATGTTGAGGGCTTACTATGCAAAGCATGATAGGTGTGACATAGGTCCGGCTCTTGGACTGTACCAGGCGCAGGTCAAGGAGTCAGCAATGTTTGGCGCCGAGGTCTGGGGTCACACAGACATATCAGTTAACAGTTATGGAGAATACATTTCGGAAAGCAATCTTATTGCTCCCACAAAGTGCCCCAACTAGCTCCACTCGTATCAAGTGTGATTTACCCCCTTTTGGTGTAGAAATAGCGATCAGACCAGTTAATTATTGAGTTCGAGTCTGGGGAAACCAGGAGTTGGGGAGCTATCGTGACATATTGGAGCATGTATTGTCATTGGGGGGGCTGTCAAAATATTGGCTGGCTTGCCCACGTCAAAGAATTGCTTTTCTCTGGGTCTCTCTCTTCTCTGTGGGGTTTGTAGTGTCACCACAGACAAGGGATGATGACCCACTGCCAAGTTATGGCCTCAGGCAAAGACACACGTTTTAGCATTCTCTATTGTGCCCTAAAGGGCAGGCTTGGCCAAATAATTGTACTTCCAGAGAGGAAGTGTCTTGTTTAAAAATGCTTGACTGGATTTTCCATTGTGGTTTCCCTGTCCGATTCTGAAGACAGAATGTCTACAATGATGCAGTCAATACCAGTAGTTATTGACTGCATTCTGATTGGCTGAGTGGAGGTCAATACCAATCTTCATGTCCTTATAGTCCATCATCACTTGTTGAAATTGAAGAGAACATACGCTCAGCTTTCACCACCAAATAGAGGAACTTCATACAAGCAGTTCATTAACCCCAGATAACCACATCATTCTTGCTTCAACGTCAGGCACTCCATGGAAACAAGAGTAACCAACGTGTCCAATTCCCTCACAAATGCTTACCACTCCTGCCTCTATGATATTCTCATTTCCCTGGATCTCTCTGCAACCTTCAAGACTGTTAATTTCCTCATCTCCCCAATATGGCTTTATAGACACTGCCCTTGCCTGGGCCACTTCTACCTTAATGATACCCCTTTTCTCCATATCCCGTAACACTGCACCTCCTCTTTCACATGTTTCCCTGTTGGTGTTCCCCAATGATCTTTTGTGGGCAATGCTAGGTCTAAGACAATGACTATGTGTGCAAGAATGACCGCAAGTTTTGGAAATGCCACGTTTTGGAAGTTATAGCGATATGAGATAGGCATTTGTCAATCACTGCTAGCTGTTGCTATCTTATAGCCAGTCAGTGTCATTATGGTAGGACTCATCCATGCCTATATGCCTCATCCATGCATACACAAAATCCAAAACTGTTGGCATTTTTTTGGGAACATATTCAGGCTTTAGAACCATAACTTGCAAGTGCATTGGGACCTCAATTGAAGGCATCTAAGCCATGTCTATGAATCAATGAGGGTTTTGGCTAGTTCCTGCAGATTCCTTAAGCTATAATTCTCAGGAGAGCACAACATACAGTGGGAAGTGCGGGCACACATATACATACAAGGAGGCCCAGGCCTGCAATGATGACAGGAGCCTTAAGTAGGTTAAAGCTCCTTTATTCCATCCCTGCGGTGAAATGCTGCTTCCTGGGTTCCCTACTGCACATGCATGAATATCACACATGTTAATTGGCCCATAAGATGGTGCTCCGAGGCTCCATTAACTGTGTCCTTACCAGGACCCTACATATCCCCCCGTTGAGCAAAACAAAAGTCACTTACAGTTCTGTCTTTGCATTTCTTCAATTAGACGCACAGGTCTTCTGATGCATCTGGCCGTCCTTGCCCAACATCTTTTTGGCTCTTCTTAAGTCTCTTCTCTCATTGGCTCATTACCTGCAGTAACAGTGTTGTCTGTCTAATCATGTTCTTGACCTTCTTTCTTGTACAGCTTGAACTGGGAGACTTTTTAAGTGACCTCCTTGGTAGGGGAAAAGGCATTGCTCCATTGATGTGGGATACTGTTAGGTAGTCTGGAACAAATCTCGAGTCTGGTTTCCTTTCCTGCCATCTATATACGTGCACCTTCTCTCCTATTTGCAGGTTGGAGCTCTTGGCTCATCTATGTCTATTGGCATATGCCTTCATGTCCTGTTTCTTGCATGCATCCGTCGCTGTGGCCTGTTCTGCATCTTTATCTGGATCACTTGCCAGGTAAGGAAGCCTGGTTCTAATTGTCTGGCCGAATTACAACTCTGAGGGACACTTTCCATTCATGCCATGTGGGGAATTCCTGTAGTCACGTAACATGTTGCACATTGCTTGATTAAGTGACAGAGATTGTAGCTTTTTCTGTTGTAGAGCTCCTTTTAGGCTGCCCAGGAATCACTCCACCATGCATTTTGCTTGTGCCCATAAGGGAGTAATCTTTCTGTGGCGGATACCCATTTATTCATGAATTTGGCGAACTCCAAGCTGCTGAACGGTGGACTGTTGTCCGACTTGAGGACTTCAGGAATGCCCCATGTGGAGAAGATTCTATCTAGCACTGGTATAACAGAACTGTCAGCCATGGATGATACCATGTGTACTAGAGTGAATCACGAACACTCATCCATGATGACCAACCAGTACCTGCTCTCCCCAAATAGACTGAAGAAGTCAATCGCCAAGTGTCTCTACAGAAGTTCCAGCATGTTGGACACCATTAGAGCTTCTGGGCTATTGGGCTTGGATTTGCACTGACACAGATGGCAGGTGCCAATCATGCGTTCTACCATCTAGTCTAGTCCTGGGAACTACATAGTGTATATCACCTGTCTCTTTGTGGCCACCACCCAACGGTGTCCTTCCTGAGCTAGGTCTGCGACCTGCTGCGCTAATCCATGGGGATCACTATTCTGTGTCCTCACATGACAAGCTCTTCTGCAGATACTGATAATTCCTCTCTTATGTTCCTGGTGGCTTGAAGTTCCGTCATGGCACATTCGCCCACTTGTCTATTTGTGAAGTCTGTGTCTCTCCACCTTCCGGAACCTAATCAAGTTCTGTACTAGCATCAGTGTGGCGTTCTATTCAGTGTGTTCAGGTTCATTGTTCGCATGATGGCCCTTGGGGTCTGTGATGGGTCAGGAAGTACATGTACTCCTCTGCCATCAGGTTTTTGGTAGAAGTGTCCAGTAGGGGGTTCCCCGACATGAAATCCTCCGGGTTGTATTGCTTCCCCAACTTGTGACCAATCGTGAAGTCAAAATCCTGCAATTGCATGCCCCATCTCTCTATCCATGGCAGCATCTGGCATTTGGAGCTTCCATAGATGGTCACTAGGGCTCGGTGATCTGTCACAATCGTGGAGGGCTTGCCAAGGAGAAACATCTGAAAATGCTTGCAAGCCCATAGGACGGCCAGACCCTCTTTTCAGGTTGCAAATATCTTGTTTCTACCTGCCACAGGCTCTTGCTGGCATAGGCAATCACTGTTCTGGGGGATTCTCTGTTGCGCCAGAATCACCCCCAGATCAATGGACTGGCATCTACAGTTACTTCTGTGCACATTTTCCGGTTGAAGTAGGTCATGCATTCAGCCGAGGCAATGTCTTTCTTTATTTGTGAGAATGCCTCTGCACATTGCTGAGACCATCGGAATGCCCTGCCCTGCTTGGTGACTTCCTTGAGCGGGGCACTGGTGGTCACAAAGTCTCAAAGATATTGGCTGTAGTGGCTGGCCATCCTTAGGAAAGATCTGACTTCACTGATATCTTGGGGTGCTGAAACCTTGGAGATGGTGGGCGGCCACCTTGCCTGGATCAGGGCTCATGCCTTTGTGTGAGAAAATGTGTCCATAGAATTTAAGGCGGTGTCTTGTGAAACACACATTTGTCCCTGTTCAGTGTCTGGCGGTCTCTCTGAGCAATGTCCAGACTTGGTGGAGATATTGATTTTGCGGAGCGATGGTGGCTCCAAACACCAGTATATCATCACTGTAGTTGAAGCAGTTACTAACATGACAAATCACTTTCCACACCCTCTCTTGAAATATCTCATCTGCTGAGCAGATGCAAAACTGAGTCTCCTGTATCTGAAGAACCCAATTGGTGTGGCAAACGTTGTGATTTATCGAGACTGTTAGTCTATCATGATCTGATGATAGCCTTTATTCAAGTCAAGCTTCGAGAACACTTTTGCCCCATTCAGCAGGCTGATCCTATCATCCAGGTGCATTTTGTAATGCCTCTCATGCCCGATGGCCGTGTTTGCTTGTCGCATGTCCACACATATGCGTATCTTGTCGGGGATCCACCCTTGGGGATGGCCACTATGGGGGACACCAAAGTGGTCGGACTGTCAGCCGGTTTGACTATTCCTTCCTTCGGCAACCACTGTATCTCTTCTTCAATGAGGGGTTGCAAATGAACTGGCATTCTCCTCGGGTGCTGAGCCACTGGCAATATGGCTTCATCAATCTGTCACAGGGCCTCCTCCCTTGAGGCATCTGATGCCCGCAAACAAAGTTTTGAAGGCTTGCATGATTGACAGTCCGTGTTGTATGGTCTAGGACACAGCCGCAATTTCCATCTCAAGAACAGTGGTGCGCCCTAGTAGGTTGCTCCCAGGGACTTCCCCTTGCAGTACGTGAAATTCAGCAGGTGCACATTTCTCCTTGTAGCAGACTGTTGTGCAGAATTTCCTGTGATTCTGCACCGGTCCTCTCGCGGCCAACTGAAAAACTCTGAGATCATATGACCTGTGGGGTGGAGTTGCCATCCTGCGATATTCCGATATACACATGATGCTTAGGGTGGCACTGGTATTGATGAGGAACTTAGCCTAGTGATCACCCACTAGTAAAGAGATGTTGGTCTCTGATGCTGAGGTCATTCCGTTCATCGTATCAATGTAATCACGTTGGGTGTTATCTGTAGATTGTGAGGGTGATGGAGATCTTCCTGTCACTTGCCTGACATGTCTCACAAGGTATTTCCTTGTGCTGCATCTCTCCTTGAAGCATTGCTGCATGTGCTGGACTCTGATCAATAAGGTATGGAGTTGTACCCCTGTGACCATTCGGGTGGAAAATTGCAGACAACAGCCAAGTGATTCTCTCTACTACACTTAGCACAGGCTTGCCTAAAGGCAGGGCATTTCACACCTTCCTGATGAGGGAATTGAAGGCCACAAGGATAGCATCTTCCAGATGAAAGGGACCCTCTGGGCGTGCTTTTGCTTGTAGGTCTAACTCGACCTGGAGCTGCTGACAAGACCTGATATGCTTGTTCTTGTCCTGGAGTATTGGTGGTTTCAATTTGCGAGGCTTGCGTATCTGCTCAAGACTGTGTCCTAACCATTTGTAGTATCGTTGACAGAGGAAGTGGTTCACATAGCAGTTTTTTTCTGAATGATGAATACAAACATCCTCCTATGATCCTCAGTGTCTTGGCTTCCTCATTTGTGAGGTGCGCCACTAGTTTATGAATGTGGGTTGCAAAGGCATCCATCGATTTACCCACCATCATACATGACACATTGAATGTGTGTCCTTCATGGTCAATGTTGTGCTGGGGGTCAAAGTAGTTGCTCAGCGCTTCTTTGAGGCTTCTGTATGTCACAACGTCTTGTGGCGGGAGGGTAGGTATGAGGTCTTCCACTTTATCTCCCACTAGATTCACCAGCAACCGCATAGCGAACTTGTCCGGCGCGGTTTTGTCATGGGCATGCAAGTAATTTTCAAATTGCCGGATCCATCTCTCCCATCAGGGCCAAAAGGCTTGCTGCTCGCCCATATCAAATGGTCCAGGCTGGCGAAAAGCTGCTGCTCTACCTGGGTCTTTGGCTTCTGACATTTTTGCGGTCAGAGGATTATGGCCCCAATTCACAACCTTGTCTGCAATGTGCGTCGCTACAAGGGCCTCTCTATATTCTTACTTTTCAACAGAGGAATCCCACCTTTGTCGCCATTGTCTGGTTCCTGTGGATTATTTCAGCTTTTATTCTCACCAGAGGACAGCATACAGTAGGAAGTGCCGGCACACATATACATACAAACTGGCCCAGGCCTGCAATGATGACAGGAGCCTTCAGTAAGTTAAACCTCCTTTATTCCATCCAGTGCCGAACTGCCGCTTCCTGTGCTCCCTACTGCACGTGCATGAATATCCCACATGGTGACTGGCCCATACGACGGAGCTCCGGGGCTCTGTTAACCATCTCCTTGCCAGGGCCCCTCAGGTATGTGGAAACGCAGGTGTGCCATCCATGATCTGATCATTTGTATCAAATTTGCAAGTGCATTTAAAAAGCACCATTAAATAACCATTGCAAAAACTGCCACTGTAGGAGCCAACACCTATTATTTCTTGCAATTTGGGAGCCATGAGGGGGGTTGACCTCCAAACCCCACTGACCTAAGCAGATAACCACAGAATATTGAACAAGTAAACATTACATTAAGCATCAAGGTAGACAATAGCAATTCATGGTGACTACAACATAGCAAATTGAAAATATCAACAGTTTAAAAGGCTGTAAATGTCATTATATTTGCATAAGTCTTTCAACATTGAATGCTCTGAAATACTTGGACCTGTTGGTCCAAAAGTCTATACAATATTGTACCAGATGAACTTGGATTATTTTGGAGCACGTTTAACAATGCGACTCACCTTCTCAGTATACGAATCATAAGTAGATAACAAAATCTACGTTCTCCATATTGCATGTCAACCTAAACTCTGACGTCTGATTTGGAAACAAAATCGTTTTTTTAATAAGCTAAAATTATTTTGCTAAGAAAAAGGGAATATGAGCAAACATCTCTGCTCTGCTTTGCTTTTATCATGAAGTCACAAGTTCCCTATTGCATGCTGTGGGTGTCACATTCCAAGCTAAGCCTCTCATCCGGCTGAAGGTGATCAGTATGTTTCATTATTTTTGGCAACCCAAACTGCTACTCTCTACTATGATCTCCCAGCACTACGGAAAGCCGTCATTGTCATCCAATGGCCAGCAGTGCTCTGCTCTGCTCAGCTAGTTGCCGGTCTGCACAGGCGAGGAGCAGCGGTCCACGCTAAGGATTATTCTGTGGATCCAGCGTGGTGTGCAAACGTGGCATATTGCCCAAAGGTTGACCGGGACATTGAGCGATACAGTGGCCGAGTTGGTTGTTACCTCAGCAAGGGGCATACCACAGGATCCTGCACTTCACAGTGATTACATTGCCTGATGGGCACTCCCCTCCAGATGATACCTCTTGGACACCCCAAAGCTGCGTAGCGGGGTCTTCCAGCACGCTCACTACCTCCAAGGCCATCTCTGTAACCAGCTGCGCTCACACAGCCCGATTGGGATCACATGGGTGACTGGATTTCCCTGGATGTTGGAAGTCCCCTGGGGCCATTCTAGCTCTGCAAGGCTTGCCGTTTGCGCCTAGCAGTGCTGGATATATGCTGAAGCGACTGCTGAAAACTGTTCACGGAGCCTGCTCTTGTTTGTGAAGGCACTATGTAACTTGTGGGTTCACACAACATAGACAGTATTGGCCCAGTTTCCCCAGGCAATACTATACCAGGCTCCAGATCACACCAGGAACAGAGAATTAGCCGGATGGTGAAGCCAGCACACAACAAAGACCTGTAAACAATGCTGATGCCTGCCAGGGCCTATCCAGGAATGAACGGGCTACCCCGCTCAACACACTGTACCAAAAGTTATGTGCACCTCACCTTTCCTCCAGCCACCTGCTTCCTACCTAAACTCTTACACCGCCTCTGCCTATCCCACTCCTTTTCACCCTCCTCTCATCATCACCAAACATGTTGATGCACAGTTGACCACTCACGCCTTACTCCAACCAACGGGCACACCAGCCATCCACCCATGCATGTCCATAACATCATGTGCAGGCACACCCAGAGCCCACATTCTTTCATCCCGTACCACCCCACCACTGACCCCACACTTTCTCCCACCTCATTCCGACACCAGAAACATGCACCTTTGTTTGCGCACTACCACCTCCTCCCCTTGCCATAATTATGTATCGCTCCACCCTGCCCAAGCAGGTCTCCCACTAGCATAACCCCATCTTTCCTGCACATTCATCAGCACAAAGTCTATAATTGCACATGCAGCTGATGTGAGGGGCCCTCATCACTCACTATAACCTTGACCTCCTTGTCATAACTGAAGCATGGCATCATTCTGCTGCAGGGCCCACTCTCTCCATTGCCATTCCCACTGGCTACATGATCCTCGTGTACGACTGATTGCTCATTAAACAAGGGTGGTAGAGTAGCCCTCATCCACAGGGAAACTCTTACCATTAGACGACTCTCAATGAGCACCCCTCCCACCTGCAACCTCCTCTGCACTAATCTCACACTTTCCCCAGCCATCACCATCACCCTTAACATAGTCTACTTCCCGCATGGCCCCTAAAAAACACTAAAAGACAATCTCCTACAGACCATGAGCACCAACGTAAAACCAGCTTCCAAAATACTCCTCCTTGGAGAACTCAACTTGGGATTCAACGACCCCTCGAACAAAGGTGCCCTCTCTCTGGTCAACTCCTTATATTCCTTAGGATTCATGCAACACATCACCAGCCCATCACACTCACTAGGCTGAACTAAAGACTGGCTCGTTGATCTCAACTGCAGCACCACACTCACCTCCAACACCCCATACCCCTGGACCGACCATCACATCTTCGCTTTCAACATCCCCTCAGCCACAACTCAGTCTACCTCCACCTCTTCACTGCCTCCAGCTCTTGCACAATGCTGCCGTAACATCCCTAGGGAGCGCCTCCTCCTGTTGATAATGGCAGATAGCAGCATCTCCCAAACCCGACATCCTCTAAACCCACCCCTCTGGTCGATCTCTACAATGCGCAAATACCCTAAAGCCGCTAACAAAACACGCTTCCAGACTGTCTCCAAAGAGCACATGCAGGCCATCCATACAGCCAAAGTCACCACATTCTTAGACAGAATCAACAAAGCCCAAACCCAATCATGCAAACTCTTCACCATTCTGCGTTAGTTGGAAACCCCTATCACACCTATGGCAAAGTTCCCCAAAGATGATGCGTGGTGCCAACAAATTCAGATTGCCCTCATGAATAAAATCACCACTCTCCAGGAAAATCCAGAAGAAGCAAGACCTCATCTGCTCCAAATCATCCACTATTGACCTATATCCTATCCCTCCATCTACTTCACCCCCACCTCTCCCCCTCCCTGTCACCTAAGCTGATATCTCCAAAATCGAAGCTGGCCTTATGTGCTCTCTATGGCAAGGAGACAGATGCCCTGCTCATCAATTAGTGCTCTGAAGCCATTGTACCAATTATCAAATGAAATCGATCAACAACTCCTCCTTTACCACCAGCTCAGTCCTGACTAATCTCAAGGAAGCTTGAATATTGACCCTCATTAAGAAAGCATCCCTCAACCCCACCAACCCTACCAATTACTGCCCCATCACCACTGTCCCATTCCTACCTAAGATCCTGGACTGCACCGACTGCGTCCAAATAGAAACTTACCTGGAAAACAACCAGATCCTCAGTCCACCCTGGTCATGGAACAGAATCAGCACTACTTGACCTAAAAAAACAAACAAATGGTATTCACGTCTCTGGAAACCTAGCCCTACTACTACTTGACCTTTTAGCCACATTCGATATTGTGAACCACCAAACACTCTGTCACCACTTCACCTCCGCCACTAATTTATCCCCTGAAGCAACAAAATGGGTTATATCATTCTTCTCTCACAGGACCGCTCGTGTCTTTGCAAGAAATGCATCTGCCCAGCTGACCCCAGCACCTTACAGTATCCCACAAAAGTCCTGTGTCTCCACCACCCTCTTTAACATATATACTAAACCTGTCTTCAACCACCTTGACACCATCTGCATTTCCTCACAAATTATGCCGATGACACCCAGTTCCTCCTCCGCCTGTCTGGCAACCATGAACACGTAACTGGCACCATCAACATAATCTATGACACAATCCATGCATGGATGGCTGCCCATCAACTCTGCCTCAATGATGATAAGACAGAAATCCTCATTGTGGGCTCCCCTGCATGCCTGTCCAAGCTGGATCCCACCTTTCGCTCCTTTACTATAGATGTCTTGACTATCCCAGTGTCGTTCTCCATTAAGACTTTGGCTGTCTACCTTGACTCTAGCCTTAACATGACCAGACCGATCAACGCAATTGCCTTGTCAACAGCCCACAGCACAAGACCGCCTTACATCAGCTAGAGCAGTCATCGGTTCCCGACTAGAGTATTGTAACTCTCTCTTTGATGGCATCTCAGAGTGCAACCCTAACACACTCCAGACAATTCCAAATAATGTCATTCACGCCTCCTTGGACCTTGCCAAATGGTACAAAATATCAGCCCACAGAAGATCTACCTGTGAGAGAAAGGATCGACTTCAAAATCCTCTTAACCACAGATATCTCTCTATCTCTGCTCCATCCTACCTCTCACAGAGAACAACCAAAACCACTTCTACCAGACCTACAAGATCCATCCAAAGCCACGTTCTGACCACACTTCAAGCGCACACAATAGGAGACTCCAGCTTCCCAGCCACTACCTCCCATCACTGGAACTCTCTGCCAATCCGCCTGCATGGTGAAACATCCTACTGGCCATTCAGGGAGAAACTAAAGCCACTACTTTTCAATTGATCCTCCTTCCCTTTCATACACCCTGCCCTCACCACCTATCTGCTGATGTTGATACTACTGTAACTAGTGCCTCAATGACGTTGGGTTTTGCACGCTTATATAAATGTAAAATAAATAAATAAACTCTTGAAAACTGAAAACTGTGACAACAAGCTCTTTACAGAAACAATATTGTTATTGAAGTTGTTTGTTAGGTCTTCCCAATAGAATCTCATTTATTAAAGAAAAATCGATTTAAATGTTGGCAGGAAATACCCCAGCAATCAAACTAAAAGTGCTTTCCACTTCTCAGCATGATACAGTGGGAATGTTCTTTTCAGTTTTATAGCGACCTCTTGCTATTGTTTTTTTATGCAATATTTTATATTTATCTCAGAACCTTCTTCTCACAACAGTAAATGTAGACTTTCAGAGTTTCTGGTGGGGAGCATGAGATGTTGAGGGTTTGTTGTATTGAGATTAATTCTTTAGTAAATGGCGACATATAAGCCATTGACAATTTGCAAGGTAAATGCTTGCAGCAATGAAACGAAAAGGCCACAATTCGAGCATTCCTCCTTGATAAGTGTGCTTGTGTGCTAGGCAAGAATGACCCATCCACAAAGACATGATTCTAATGATTGCTTACACTTGCTTCAACACCTCCATTTACACTCTGGTGTTTTTTAATTGTTTTTGAAGGTTTTGCACCTCGCCAATTCTCTGTCTCCTGGAGCAACAACACCTCTCAACTCACGTCCCTAACTGCTGGTGTTCCACAATGCTCCGTCTTGAGTGCGCTCCTATTTACACTCTAAACATCTGCTTTTGGTGCACTCATCCCATCCTTTGGGTTCTCGTAGCAACTATTTGTGGATGACATTCAAATCTTCTTCTCTTTTCCTGAACTCTCCTCTGATCTCTCTATCAAAATCTCCAACTGACTCTCTGCCATTAGATATTGGATGGCTTTGCACACTGTGATGTTAAACTTTACCAAACCAGAGGCGCACTTCTTCCTCTGCCTATCCAGTTTTCACAGACACTCTCCCCTACTGTTTTAGGAAAATCAGGCACCTACTTCCTTTCAACACCGCCAAGCATCTCTTAATCACTCTAATCTTCTCTAAACTGGACTATTGTGCCAGCATCCTCTTTGGTCTCCCCAACTATGCTTTCTGTCCTCTCAACAATATAATTTACTTCGCTACCAGGACTCTCTTTGAACTCCCTCACGTAACACCTACTTCCTCATAATGTCACCAGGTTTGATGGCTAACGAAGCAAAACAGGGCCAGATTTAAATTTCCTCTTCTGGTTCGCAAATCCATCCATGGTAAGGCACAACTGTATCTATCCTCCTCTATCCAACTCTACAAGCCTTCTCATAATCTCTGCTCTGCCTCCTCAACTACCCTTGTCGCTCCTTGCCATCCTTGTGCTTCCTCTCACTTCTCGTTCTCTCTTCATGCTCCACTTGCATGGAATTCTCTTCCCCGTACATCCGGGAAACAGTACATACAGATTTGTTCAAACCAGAAAGCTTACCTCATTGCCTCCGAGTTACCCTATTAACCTACCTCTCATCTGCCTGCTACATAACATATTTCCCTCGCCTCTAACCTGCCTCTGTCCCTCACTTGCTCTGCCTCCACTCTAGCACGTTACCCATCATGGTAACAACCTGAACATAGCTGGCTGTACCATCTACCTATATTTAAAAATGTCCAATGTTGGTTGTCCTTAATCTATGTTCGTCCACATATGTATTGTCTTCAGTGATTGTTCCATTTTCTCTCCTCCACAACCTGCTAAGAATGTCCCTCAAACCTACGCCACTGTAAGAAGCTCACCAATTTCCATCAAATCTGATTTTGTATCTATTGTATGTTCTTTTGTGATAAAAAGACCATTGTTCCTCCTGTATATACATAAATAACTTAGAAGGGGGTGGGGGTTCATAGCGGTATTCATGTTTTCGCCTCCCGTTTGTTCTCCACCTTCAAAAATATCTTGGTTTTATGCCAGCATGAGATTTTCATGCTGCCATTGAACCAAGCATTTCCTATGGAATCCGCTTGCTTTTTGGAGAAAAAAACAGAGGGGTTTGTAAGTGCAAACAGAAGCTGTCCCATCCGGACAATTTACCCTCATTGGGTAAATAACTGCCTTGATATATGTACACGTCAGTGGGAATACATTCTTATAAACCAAACGACCGAAGGCATGCTTGGGTAAGACATTTTTATTAAAAAAGGAGCTGATTTACAGTTTCAATTAACCCATTGACATTAAGAAGACCGTTCAGCAAGGACAATGGCATCCACATTATAGCACAAACTTTGTTGTGAAAAGATGCCTCTGTAGGGGTGGTCTGGATAGTGCTTGCAGGTTGGCTGAAAAAGACATATATTTAAGTTCCACATAAAAGCCAAAAATGAAAAGGGCCACTGGCGTGTGGGTGGGGTGTGAGATGGAGCAGGTGAGGTGGGTTTTAGGGTGGGCACACATTTTGATGACCTTGGATGTGGCAGTGGGACATTTAGGGTTACCTCCATATATTTGTTTGTGCATTAAATCTCTGTTATGATTAGGTGCCTGACTCTGTTAGCTTCAAAGCACTTTGTCTCCTGTCCAAGACTTGTTGATGCTAGAATTCGATTTTTCCTTTTTCTTAGTCCCTGTACTATCTTTCAGCTTTTATCCGAGCTTGTAAATGAATATATTTTTCTGACCTCAATTTACATTTTCAGCCCTAAGAGTTCTGCTTTCAAATGTTCTGACAAGGAGGCACTAGAAAGACTATGGGCCTCATTATAACTATGCCGGTCTGGTAACAACGGTAAGCCTACCAGCACCGTTGTTACCGGCACAGCACAGTACGGCTCTGCGGGCAGAACAGCACCTGCCCGCAGAGTTTCACGGAAGCACTCGCACCGCTGTTAACAGTGCCGGTGCTTCCATGGTCCCCAGTCCTATGCGACTCCATGGGAATGGGGACTTATGAAATTACTGGTGCCTGATTTCCCGGCTGCTGGGGTCGTAATACCCCTGTGTTACTGTGAAGTCAGGTGCCGGTAATTCATTACCGTTCTGGTGGCAACCCTCCGGTTTTACGGGCAGGGTTACAGCCAGACCTGTAATGAGGTACAAAGATTTTATATTCATGTTTTCCTCACAGGAATAATTTTTTGATATAAGTGCAGGCAATGTGGCAGCTTTGCAGTGTATGTGAAAACGCCAGACATTTTCTATTTATGTTTCCCTTTGTGACCAGCTTCCCGCCCATATAAATAAATACATAGATGAATAAATAAATAAATAGATAAATAAATCATAAAAGGGAGTTGGTGTGCCACAATATGCGTTTGGGTCAATGTTGTTGCAAATGCTGCATTTTAAAGAACGCAGAGCCAGTCAAACTGTTGAAACTGGGTAGGATTAAAATGTTGCAGTCACCTAAATATTATACTGATGAACAATGATGAATGACTGTTGGAAGCGGCTACGTTTTGGTTCGGCTTGACAGACATATTCAATAGCGTTGCTAAGTACTTTTCTCTAGTGAATGTGAAGAGGCGAGCGGCAAACAGCGAGAGCTTTGCAGAGTGGAGTGGCCATGCAGAGCTTTGCAAATTGGAGCAGAGCGGAGGTGAAAAACACGGGGGTGTGCTTCGAAGACCTTTAGTTTGACTCGTGGGTATATACAGGTACATACACAGTGCCTCCGATGACATGCCCATTTTCCATTCGGTCTCCTAGTACTATTGGAGTCTGAAGAGAGAAGTGGTCCCGGGCACCACTAGCGCACCAGGCTGTTCTGTAGACACCCAGGCAACGGCCTATGGCCATCCACTGAAGTTGTTGCTGTCATTTCACCATGGATTTGTGATAACCTGTTACTGCTATGAGTGCACACCGCACCCTGCAACTAACAGGTTTGTTAGCAGCCCCTTGGTGAATTTATAAGTGGCCTTTTCTATTGGGCCACTCCACTGCTCCCCCAACCCCCTCTATTCCCCCTGTAGTGTGGTAGGCGAGTAATTACTTGTGGTTGCCTTGGGGTGCTGGGTTGATGGGGTGAACCGCTGTGACTTGGCAACAACTATCGCACAACATTGTGGGGATCTGAACAGTTGGCCACTCTGAATGGGTGAGTGGAATCCACTTTGTCTGCTTTTTTGGTAAAAAGAAGTTGAACTGCTAAATCAATAGTCATGAGCAAGGGAGGGAAACGGAAGAAGGTGCTTTGGAGTGCAGCGGCATAAGATAGCGGGTAATGCACTGACGGGCCGCTCCAAGGAGCAAAGCAAAACCAGATTGGATGATTTGAGGGGGAAATCCTCCATCTTGGGCTACTTTGAAACAGTGCAGCCCTGAAGGAAAGGGGAGTGGAGCATACAGAGACTGAGGGAATTGAACCAAATGGTTTCCAGGGGGCTCAACCATCAACGTTTGAAGAAAATAGAGTGAATGATGAAAATAACCCATGGGTGGCAGACCCAAATAACTCCTTTAACATTGAAGGAGCTGCAAGGAAGTAAATCTGGGACGGCAGACCAAATTGTGATTCCTATAACAGCAACAGATAAGAAGGGAATCAGACTTGACACTATCATCTTGTCCACAACACTGTCCCAAATGTCATCTACCTCTTTCGACAATAACAATTTGTTGCAAAAAAATTGCAACAGACTGGGGATTGGGCCCAGTAAAGGCGATCAAATATTAAACTCGTCCACACTGGGAAATGTAATTGGTACAAGGATATCTATCTCACCAGATCTACAGAAGCATGCTATAATTTCAAGTCCTTCAAGCAGCTATGATAGCACCATGGCTACCTCCAAACCCGTAATGAGGCCCAATGTGTCTGATCCATATAAAGAATTTGGATACTAAATTCAAAAACTGGGTAAGACTACATAAAAGCTCTCTATCTAGTGCAAATTGGATAAATATGTTCAACCTGTTGCATACAAATGATGCAAAAAAAGTTGGCCTTTTTTAGAACTTTCCTGGCAGGGAAAACTGTAGTGGAATTAAATCCTATCCAGGATAAAGCCTGGATAACATAGCTAGGAGAGCTATGCTATGACCCAAACATAGAGGAGTTAATATTGCCACAAGGCTTAAAGAGAGGGGGGAGCTCAATGGCTTTGAAGTTGCAGACATTGAATCAGCAATTAAGAGACTAAAACCATCTAGGGCACCTGGTCTGGATGCTTTGCCAAACATTGAATACAAATGCTGGGCATAGATCATGGCTCAATGGTTTGATAAAATCATGACACGAATGGTGATTCTAGATAGCTGGCGTGATTCAATCCAAGTTCCCGTACAAAAAGGGTGGAGAAACCAAACATACTAATTATAGATTCCTTGCAATTCTGGGCACAAATGTCAAGATCTTTGTCACATTGTTATTAAAAAAAATTGACTAGATGGGCGGAAGAGACTGGACACTTACACAAATGCCAGATGGGATTCCGAAAATCTCATAACACAATACATAATAATTGTGTCCTACAGTACATGATTGAGGATACCAAACATTGTGGAGGGAAACTGTATGCGTGCTATGTTGATTTCACAAAGGCGTTTGACACTGTGTCACATCACAAACTTTGGAGTAAGCTCAAGATGTGGGGTTTGGACCTTAATTCATTAAGGCTCTGTACAGTTATACCGTGGTTTCATTACACCTATCGCAAGAGGGGAACCTAGCACTTCAGGTTCCAACTAATGTGTGTTTAAAGCAAAGATGTGTGTTGGCACTCCTCTTATACAACATGTATACATCAGAGTTTGATGGATACTTGCCTGAGTGAGAAATACCAGGATAGGTAATGATCCAATTCTGTGGCTTATGTACGCGGATGATATAATATTGATGGATCACACGCCTATTGGACTTCAGTGTAGTTTTGATGCATTGACTCAATAAGCTAGGCAGAATAATCTGCTAATTAACTCCTCGAAAACGAAAATCATGGTGTTTGGCCAGACTCCTTAGCTGTAAGCTCAATTACATAAATCTTGAAGTTAGCGATCACTATATTTATTTGAGGATCCCAATTAATGTAGCACCAAAGGTTTCTTATTATGAGGATTATGTTACTCCACTAATTTTAAAGAAATGTTACCTATTAAAATGGTACATTACTAGTGTGGGTGGAAACAATATAGGAGGTGTTATACAAATATACCAAAGTAGCATTGTCCCGGCCCTGCTGTATGGAATGGAATTGCTCTTGGCCAGATACACAAATGTTTGGATAAACTGGAAGGGAACATTCTTAAATCTATGATAAATGCACCTAAGGGCACCCTGATGAAGGCAGTACGATGTGAGATGGGCCTTGGCTTTCTTAAAGCGCATTGGCTACTGAAGCGTTGCAAGCTGTACTGCTCCCTTGAGATCAGAACAAAGAAAGACAATAGGTTGTTGGGGCTAGTTTCCAAAAGACTACAAGCAGAGCCACTGAATTCCTTTTTGAGTTGTTTACATAAAGAGGCATGGGAACACTGTGAAAGCATACATTTTCCCTCAGAGGATATATCAGAAATACTCGACTATGGGAGACAGTTGAAGAAGAAGACCTGGGTATGGGACAGGGCTGTTTGGATGCAAAAACTGGCTAAGAAAAGACGTTACATGAAATAGACTGAACAGGGTTTTGTGGTGGATAGGCCGGCCCCTTGCCTGCTGAAACCATGTAACAAGAAAATGAGGGAATACATCACCTACCTTTGTTTAAATATCCTACCCAATGATGCGTATACGGGTAGTTGGATAGGTGTCCCATGTGAAGAACATAGGTGCAGATTATGCCAGGTTGCTATTGAATCTGCTCGACATATAATAACACAATGCCCCAAATAACAGTTTCAGTATGAAAAGGCGTATGCCTCTATGGTAACAGAGATGGCCAACATAGAGGGAGATCAATTTTGGAGCACCTTAATTGTTGCCACCTCTTTCACCATAACGGGTCTGGGATATTTTGTATGAATTGAGGTGGTAAAACTACTCTTGAAGAGATAAGTAAAGAGGAATTGAATGGCTCTCTAAGCCTAGTGCAATAAGCTACCACGATCCCAAAAGTAAGCCAGATCAAAATGAGATATTTTAAGCCACCCTAAATTGTAAGTCTCCAGTATGAAATTTGATTAGTGTGTGTTTTTTTAAAAGATGGAAATGTATGTAATTGATGTGTAGTTTTAATATCCCTTTTATAATTATTATTATCATCATAGTGTTGGATTGTCAAAGTAATTTTCTAATGTTCTCTTGTATTAAAATGTGTTCTTAAGGTTTTATTTTGTAACCAAATGCATGGTAAAAAAAAAATGTAAAAAAAAAAAATGCAACTGTACAGAGAATTCCCCTTTCCTTAAAATTAAGTTTTCCATGAAAGAGTGTGACCTGGGCATTTGAAAGTCCGTTGGACTTAAAACATCAGTAACAACTAAATGGGGTTCAAATGTACATTTGCAAAGGTGTTTACTGAGATATTTAGGGCGTAGTAGCGTACTTACATGTTTAAACAATACTGCACATGGTAGAGCCACGCAAACACTCTTAGGGACCCTCAGATACTCTGCCATAAACAGAAGCACCAGAAGAAGCACCAGAGAACCCCAACCCCAACAAATCAGAACCTGTATTCCTCCATCATGCAAAGTGCTGCATTTAAGTTCATAATCATCCCAATAATACATATTTTTCGTTGGCACTTAAAAACTGCCATCTTAGCACACAATTGACACATACAATCAGAACAGCATAACCGATCCAACAATGCATCATATTTAATCAGGAGGAACAGGTATTTAGCTTACATTCTCCTACATAGCAAAACTAAGTATTCCCTTTGATCGGGTGCCTTCCAAAATATCAATGGAGAGTACTTAGTTTGGACATGACCAAGTGGTAAGGGAGTGAGACCACGCGGCATATAAACAACTCTTTGATGAAGAAGTGTGGTAACACACGGTGGATGTCAGTAAGAATATTTCATAATGTTATTAGTACACATTCATCTAGCTGTTAAAAACCCCATACGACGCAGTAAAGCCAATGCAAAACCGAATATCCCAATATCAACATTGTACTGTCCTGTTTGAAAAGTGTACTTCAGCATTCATTAGACATGGTCACAAACTTCCAGTAAAGATGCATAATCGTCTCAATATTGGTACATGTGTGCATAAATGTGCGTCACTCGCCAAAGTGCATCAGTAAATGTCCATAATTGTACACTAATGAACATAATGTAGAAACACAGTTCCAACAATTCAGCAGTAATGCACACGTTGACCCAAATCCGTATTGCTGTAGTATTGCACATACATGTTTAGTCCCCACAGTTCTGCAGTAATCAATTCCAGCAATGTTACAACAATTCAAATCTTTCCCCAGTTCCAACAGTGCTCTAGTAATGCAAATACATCAAATGTCCTGCAAAGCTCCAGTTATGCACCTGAGGTCCTGTTCCAACAATGCAGTTATTCACAATTATGACATGTTTTAATAACGTTACTGTGATGCGTACATCGACAGAAATGTGGCTGTTCAAACAATGTAACAAATCTGCTAACAGGCATGTGCCATGTCGAGGTAATACACATGTTTTTTCAGATCACCACAATAACCGGGTAAAAATACATGTTCAGTCTATGGGAAAAGTCTGAGATACATGCAGGCAAAGGGACCAATGTGCAGACTGGATAGACATGCATGCAGCCTCTCGGAAAGAGTCACTTACATAGACTTACACAGACACACACAAACACACAGACACACAAATACCCACTTTCTCTATCTGAAGCAAGCACATACTTGTGTATAGTCGCGATATAAATGCCAAATCATATCATCATATCATATAATATCATACTGTACGAACAATAATTTGTATATAAAGATTCCATCGTTATTTACCACATCAATGGCTTTGGCAATCTGAGTGTATGTATCACCTCCGCACAAGAGATTGCAATTTGAAACACCCTGATGTGTCGCCACACACTCCGCAAGAAGTGGTTGCCAATGGGAGGAACATATCCAGCAATTCCACTTCCGTTTGATGAAAACGTGTATGATTTCAGTTTCATTGATGCTGTTAGGGTCAATTATGTTGGCTGACGTATTCCAATCCCATGTCACCCCTCCACTTGCCGCAAATTGCAAGTGACCTAAAGTTGCAGAAATGTGACATAGAATTTTTAAAATGGGACGTCTGGTGTAGCATCCTCTGCGATGCCCTGCACACATTACCCACTTGGTTTCCCGTCTCTCATTGGACCCTTTTTCAAAGACACTGGGCCTCATTCCGAGTTTGGAGGTAATCATGGCGCTTTTAGCGCCATGACTACCTCCAATATTGGTACTGAGTCCGCCCTGGTTCAATGAGGACTTACCAGTCTATTCCGATCTTTGCGGGACCGGTAAATCCCCATTGAAAAAGCCATTCCCCATTCCCATTTGAGCCTCCATAGGGCTCAATGGCAAGGGGGAAGGCGCTAATAACGGTACTGCAAATTGCACCAGGGCAAACATTTCGCGAAAGCAAAAAAAACACGTTTTCAATGCACTTCTGCAACAGGGCAATGCCTAGCACTGCGTCTGGTGTAGCATCCTCTGCGATGCCCTGCACACATTACCCACTTGGTTTCCCGTCTCTCATTGGACCCTTTTTCAAAGACACTGGGCCTCATTCCGAGTTTGGAGGTAATCATGGCGCTTTTAGCGCCATGACTACCTCCAATATTGGTACTGAGTCCGCCCTGGTTCAATGAGGATTTACCGGTCTATTCCGATCTTTGCGGGACCGGAAAATACCAATTGAAAAAGCCATTCCCCATTCCCATTTGAGCCTCCATAGGGCTCAATGGCAAGGGGGAAGGCGCTAATAATGGTACTGCAAATTGCACCAGGGCAAACATTTCGCTAAAGCAAAAAAAACACGTTTTCAATGCACTTCTGCAACAGGGCAATGCCTAGCACTAGGGCAAACGTTATTGTGCAAAAATATATTGAACGTATATATTTTTTGCTTTAGAGCAATGTTTGCCCCTGTTGTGTGTGGAGTTCTGGGTATACTTTAGACGAGCATTCATGCAAAATTCTTGAGGTTTAGATTTGATCTATGGAATACGCGAGATGTATTGTGTAAAAGGAAAATGAAGTTGCCGGAGCAAAATTACTATCGATATTGTATGAATGTGAAACAAAACGAAACTCTGCAGCACTTAGTACTGGAGTGTACAGCTTTGATAGCGGTACGAGAAAAGTGCTTTAAGACAGTGATTTCTGTGCAAGGCCATATGGACAGTGATCAAACTTGCAAATTTTTGTTTTCAAATCCACGGCAAACCGTGCAAATAGCCATAGTTCAATATCTTGAAATGATTCTACCTGTTTGTAAAGAATGATAATTTAGAGGGTGACTCGGATGTAGTGTGTATAAATATTTTTATGTTTGTTAAGAAGTTGTTGAATGTTAATATGTGTATTAATTTTATTCTTTACTTTTATTGATTTGCATGTTTTAATGATACTATGTGAGACCTGATACATTTGTATTGTAATTTTGTAATATGTGATATTGTAAAATGAGAATGATAATTAAGTGAAAACATATTTTAAATCTTAATTCAACTAAAACAAATAAAAAAATTAAAAAATATACATATATATATATATATATATATATATATATATATATATATATATATATATATTCAGTGAAAAAACTTTGTTAAAGGGACGTTATGGTTCCAAGTAAAACCGAAAACCCCCTGAAATTCGCCAGTTATGGTAACCTAGCAACCATAACTCACGCCACCACCGTGCACTGCTAAGACTAACACCCATGACATCAAAGATGTAGTAATACATATAAAGTGTAACCCATATATGTAACACACTAACCATTCATTTAAATACAATATGTTCTAAAATGGAATATACCAAAAGAAGATAAATACGCTTCCAACATAATTACCTCACAGACACTCCACAACTAAGAGCAAGACCAGACCCACAGAGTACTCAGAACATACCTTACCTGAAATAGTAAGTGTACTTCATTTTACTCATATATTTATAAACGTTCTGTATTCGATTAAAAAAAATATATATATTATCTTTTTTTTCTCACAGAAATATCTAGTACTCTGGAATGGCTAGAGGAGCATTTCCTACATGAAGAAATGTCAGAAGATAGTGAAACTAATGGTAGACACTTTACAATATAAACCATTTAATTATTATTATTTTATATACATTCAACATATATTTTTTTTTGTTTTTTTGTACAGAGCATACCAAAATAGAAAATACCTCTGAAGAAACTGTTATGGATGACACTCTTGACAGCATAAAAGAAAAAATGGATTTATTGTTGACCAATTTTAATAATTTGAAAACTTTTGTTGAAGATCATTTTAAAACAAAAACCTCATACCATTGTTCCACATGTACTTGTCCCCCTCACCATATTCCAGTCAATTATCCCTACACCCTCTCCATAACCCAAAACGTTTTGATGAGACTTCCATCCCTTCTTCACCTGATACCAATCCTGTTGAAACCCCTAATTCTCCTGATTTTGTTTCCGTTTCTGCATCACCTTCGCTGTCATAAATTGTTAATATATGTTGAATAAAGTTACATTTTTATATTGTGTTGTAATTAATTTCAGTTTAAAAAAAAAAACAATTTAGGTGTCCGCGGACAGCGCAGGTGTTCTGAAATGTCCGTAAATGAACGAAAATGGAGGTGTCCTGAAGAACACTATACCTGTCCGTAGTGTTCGCTAGCAAGTTGAAACTGTTCTAAGAAAACACGCGGTGTCCTGAAATGTTCGTAAATAAACAAAAATGGAGGTGTCCTGAGGACGCTATGTCTGTCCGTATTGTTCGCAAGCAAGTTGAAACTGTTCTAAGAACAAACGGCTCTCCGTAACTGTTCGTTTGACGTGTGACGCACTTTTAATTACTTCAGGACCCGAACAGTCTCCGTAGAACATCAATGCGCATGCGCAAACCAATGTCTGTGAATTTGGTGTCCTGCGGACAGCCACTCCCTTCGCGGACATGTTCGCGAAGCAATCATGTGACCGCACCCACGCTGATCGTGTGTTCGAAAATGCGGACACTGTTTGTGTCCCCAAACAATTTAAAAGTACATTTTCAAGTAATCCACAATATTTCTCAATAAAAACTCACCATGGCACAAGTCCCACATACTAATCATGAATTTCTACATACTTTTTGAAACTTGTTTTACCTTTTTTTGTGTTCGATATGTCCGCGGACAGCACGCATGTCTGCGAACTGCGTACAAGCACCCCTATAAAAGACCACGCCCTAGAGCTTATTCTCATTGTGTTTCTGGCTTTTCTTCAGAGCACAGCAATTTTTCCTGCCACTTGCAGATTATACCTTCATCAAGATGGCATCCATGGCTGCACTACTGCCACCTGGTGCTGCACCTGCTTCAGCACCACCCCCTCCACCACCACCACCTCCCCAAGGGCCTGAAGAGGGGAACAGGAGTGAGGATGCAGAGGAGGAAGAAGAGGATGATGAGAATGAGGTAGTGGAAATCACTACTACCCACACTCGGCATGAGTCTTGGGTGTGGGCGGTTATTTACCATTCATGGGAATGGTCCTAAGGCTCGTGCGAACCGAGTCACCTACAATGAGTGCAAAATGATACTCAGTCGCGACGGCATAGTTCGTATAGCTTTAGGACCACTACCATGAAGCGACACCTCAAGTAATTCCACACTGAGGCCGTTCGCAAGGTTGTACCTTGTGAGGAGCATAGTAGGTTGATTTCCTCTACTTCATCCTCCGTTTCTGATCCTGTCACCACAAGGAACACTCCTGTGGGACCCTTACCTTTCGAGGGTCACAGGTGTGTGTATGTACTGCGACGCAGTACTCTGCAGGGGGAGCGACTTTGCAGTGCTTTTGAGACTATCGTCTCAGAGCACAAGAAGACCTGCTCATTACCCAAATAAAACCCACTCTACATCTTCCTCTCTCAGCTCGCCCTTTCTTATCCCTGTGGTTGGTGTCCCCCTCCTTTACCCTCCTTTCCCCTCCTCTCCTAGTGTGTCTTGTATAAAAAAACAAAAAAATATAAAAGAACAAAAAAAAATATGGCTCTTTTCAGAGCCACCTTTCACAGTTAAAAAATAGAAGTGAAAATAAATGAAGCAAGGCCCTTTGTATTTTTTAGAAGTCTGCGGACAGTCTGTGAACATCTAAAATTTTGGGGTGCTGCCCTACCATTGCAATTTTCTCTGGGTGGAAGTGGTGGCTCTGAAAAGAGCCTTTGGGTGGTGTTTGTGTTTGAAACATTTTAAATACTCAACACCTACTTCAAAATAGATGCTGTAATTCTAAAAAAGGTTGCAATGCATTTTGTATGTTTCTTAGAAAAATCTGATTGCCAGCATAAGTTAGATGTACTCCATCTCTGCGAAAAATGTATGTACTACGAAACATAATATTTTCATTGTGAAAAGAGGACATGCCAAAATCTCCTAGAAAGGCACAAACAGCCTTATTGACATTGTGCCTTGCTTTCTCCATTTGTGGACCAAATGAAGAACAAAAAAGCCACATTTGTCTCTGTGCAAACCGTGAAAAAATTACTTGAGAATTTGGAAACATATCCATGACCTTCCCAAGTCCTTCTTTCATTGCAAATTGCAAAGAAATTCCAGACACATGTCCTAAACTGTTCCCTCCACAATGAATTATAATTATATCTGGATGTCTGTCTACAAAGTAGCACAGAGAGGTAGCAAGTCCAACCACTTCATTCCACGTACTCCATGCCAGTGTACTTCCACATGTGGGAATCCAAGATCTACACCTACTCCACAGCTTTCTGCATGCTCCTTCAACCAATGTATCCACGAACCTCCCAAAATCCAAACAATCTGTTTTCTGAAACACACAGCCATAGCAATCTGTTCTTCTCTCAGCAAAAAGAGTATCTGAGAAACTCTCTCCTGGCACAACACACCCACTAAACTTTCCTGACCAATCCCTTTGTATGCTCATTCTCATTTGCATGGCTTCCCAACCCAAAAATCCCCGGATGTAACACCCGATGTCCGCGAACTACCGCCATGTCCGCGGACATATTGTAACATGGACAGACCTTCTACCATTTCCACTTCATTCTCTGTGCCATTCCCTCATTGGATGTAGCTAAGAAGTCACATGACCATCCACCAATCACATCCAAGACCTCTACATCTAACTGCATCATCATAGACCAGCACTGCAAATGTACTGTGAATCTCTCTGAGTACAAGTGTCATATCATTGGCAAGCACCATCTACAAGAAATACTGTACAAGTCTCCAAGATTTCTACTTGCAGCTCCATGCATATCCATATGCATGAACACAAACTACAGGTATGGATATTTTCTGTAAAGTACATGAACACATTTTCTAACTGACTTTTAGCTTGTATAATCTGTAAAATGAATCTACTGTCTTTTTTACAATCTCCTAAAATCAACTGTCACTTACAAACCTTTATACTATTTAATTTCTTTATACACACACACACACACTCAAATCATGTTGAACTAACATTTTTGAAATAAAATATATAGACCCTCATTACAACCCCGGCGCTAAACCATGGCGCTATTAGCACCATGGTTGGTGCCGGTGTTGTAACGAGTCCGCCATGGGGGAATGGGGAAATACCACCCCATTCCAAGGTTGGCGGGGCAGTATTTCCCCATTTCACCATGGCCCTTCCCCATTCCCCATTTTCGCCCCATAGGGCTCAATGGGACTGGGGAAGGTGCTAAGTACGGTACCGCAAATTGCGGTACCGTAATTAGCACCGAGGTCCCTTTACGGCACCCTACTTTAACGGCTGGTAAAACCAGCCGTTAAGGTCGGGTCCCGCAAAGGGACCTTGTAATCAGGCGTTAAGGGTTTAACGGCGCCAACACCTTTTACGGCGTCTTTAAACCCTTAACGCCAGGGTCGTAATGACCCCCATAGACTACATATAGTCAAACAAAATTGCATGCACACTCTATGTTCAAATCTCAAACAATAATACTTGTACAATTACATGATTTTTAAATTTTTTTAAATGGATTTAATTACTTACATTTACATAGGACAAGCAGCCCATGACATTGAGGCACTATTACTTGCAAAAGCTTAGTTACAGGAATAGTGGTATTCAGTGGAACATTATGAACTTCACAAGGCATACTAAAGATATTTAGTTTGCTACAGTTAGTCATTGCAATACAGTTTATTCATTAACAACATATGATTTGTATTCAATTGGTGCGATGTATCTTATGTGAATAAGATAGTTTTAATGGTTGTGAGGAAGGCGCTGAGGATGTCAATTAAAAAAATCAATGTCTAAATTAAAAACAGTGCTATATTCAAACAAAATTACTAATTTGTTTCTTTTACAATTGCAGTGAAGACCATTCTCCCGAAAAGAAGCAGCCGATTTTGAAGTACAAAGAACAACTAAGAAGTAACCTGCTGATTTTAGAAAAAAAGTAAGTTGAATACCACCATAATATTTCTATTATTACTCAAACAAACTGTAAGATTAATGCATGCTATTTCTGTGCCTAAAAAAAGAGATTCTGCACCAATCTGTCCAAAAATCCCCATTTCTTAAACAGCGATTTACAGCCAGAATGGCCCACTAATTCCTATTTTTCAACACACAAATTACCCAACTCAGTCACTAGAATTTTGATGTTATAGACCAAACAACTGTTTTAATTGTATAACATTAGATTTACTATTTGTACTTCTCCACACCACTAGCTTACTTTTTTCTAAGATCTGAACCGAAGTTTACTAATACATTAATTCAAGAATACCCATCCCTACTAGTTGTAGTTGCCCAATGCACAATCACACACCATTACATGCATCTTTATCATCCTACTCAAACACTCATGCACACAGCACACATACATTGCAGAACACCCCAACCCATACCTTCTTTATTTTTTTCAACAGACCCTAAAGAATGCCTACCAAAAATCAAGTCCGTAGAAAGCAACGCAGAAGTAGAGAAAATGAAAATAAAAGTGAATTTGTAAAAAAAGTTGAAACAAAACAGCTAATACAGTCATTTACTGAAACAAAAGACGTTTCAAGTACAAAAACTTTGCCTCCTCTATCAAAATGTAAAACAAACCAGAAAACAATTAACAGAAAATCAGCTATCACTACAGATAAAACTTCTTCTTTAAATCTTGATATAGTGCAAAGTAAGCATACCAAGAAAAGTATTTTAGCCAAAATGTTCCATCACAAAGTCCTTCATAATCTTATAAAAAGAGGAGAGAAACCAGGTTTAACGCTTAAAACCTATCGTAGGAAATTAATCTTAGAAGCGTTGATAGACAGTGCAATTCTTCTCAAAAGAAAGTTATTTTAGTGTTAAACAAAATGAAACCACTAACAAAACTAATAACTAAATTACAAAAAGGACTTCTCAATAAACAAAACAGAAAGAACTTCTTAAGTATCTGCGCAGGTGAATGGATTCGCACTACGAGCACAGAACCATAATTTAATGAATAAGCATACAAACAAAAGCAAACAAATACAATTGCCATACATAGCAGTGGTCGAGGTTATGAAAAAGTTAATAATACCATGATGGAACAAGAAGTACTCCTTACAAAAATATGCCCTGAAAACTTAGAATTATCCCTCGATTCAACTGAATCAGAACGTCTAGTGTACAAATGGCCATGCACGTCAATGCGTAACATTCCCACAAAAATGTTCAAGTCTTTACGCCAATTCCCCAATCAATATTTGAAAAGCAAAGACAAAATCAAAATTAAACTACTGCAAAATATGGATACCTGTCGCGTACGCAAGTACACAGGGCTACAAGGACATTCATTGGCCTGCATTACAGGACCTACTTGCAAAACCACCTTCCATGATATCAAAAGGATATCAACACATCATTCAACTATAAGAAATCTAGTTTATAAACTGTACTATGCTAAAAGTCCTGCTTTAGCACTAGCCAATTTAAATAACATTCTTCTACCTGGTACAGCAAAAGACCTACTAGAAGAAATCGACTATATCCAGAAAAAATATTTTGGAAGTGAAAGCCACTTGCAGAATGAAATAGCTGTAAACCAAATTAGTAACAATTCTACATATGGCAACCTTTTACTACACATATACAAAAAAGAAATACTAAAATTTAAAAGTACATCAGCTGAAGTACCAAACCATGTGTGTGTATGTTGCCGCAGAACTTTGTATAAAAGTAACGCAAAAACTGTAGACCTATAATACAAAATAGAAGACAATGAAGATTCTAAATGGTTTGAATGAGCTCTCTATCTTATAGCAGAAAACAAATACGAAATAACTGACCCCTTAATACTTTGCAGTTACTGCACTACAAAACTTGACAACAACCAAACTCCTTCACATGCTATCACAAATAATTTGGAATTATATCTACTACCAAAACCGCTTCAACAACTTAATTTATATGAGAGTATCATAATTCAAACAGTGCACCCATTTCAAGCAATAATACGCCTTCAACCAAAAACTGCAAAATTACCTCCCTCTGAATTAGTGAAAGGTATTCGTGGAAAAGTAGTGTATTTACTATTAGATCTAAAAGAAAATGTGCACACTCTAGGAGGGCAACGTCCAATGCAGCAATCTTTAATTATCTTAGTATATGGAGTACCTACAAAAGACAAAAAAAAATGGCAACAGCTGGTAGAATTACATAAAGTTAGAGAAGCCTTGCAATTTCTTAAAGAGAATAATGAATATTACAAAGAAATTAATATTGAAGAAAACTTGAAGGATACAACTGAAATAATTCAAGAGACACAAGAAGCTGGTCAATTTGAGCTCCTAGATCCTGCTACAATATCAAATAGTTTAGACCATTATACCATTCATCCATTGCACTCTAATGACACCATAGAAGATGCACTGGAAACGTACCAAATGCGTCAAACAAAAGGATCACCAATCAGTACATGGAAAAAAAGTATAGAAGCACGTGCTTTTCCTCTACTCTTTCCTACTGGCAAAAGAGGAAGGTATGATGATAGACCTATTCAAATATCAGCATCAGAATACCGCTCATTACGGATGTATTCTGAAGATCCCAGATTTAGACAAAATGTGGAATACATATTCCACCTACTCTTTGTTTGAAAGTGAACTAGCAACTTTATGTTACGGAGTTGCACACATATTAAAATCAGGATTGCACTTTCAAAATATGACAGCTACACAATTATTACAAAAAGTTCAACAAAAAGATGAGGTTTTACAATCAAATATTACAAATCTATTAGCAAATATGCGTGGTACTAAAGAGTACTGGTTTCGAAGTCATAGAGATGTACGTTGTATGATCAGAAACCTTGGCCCACCCAATTGGTTTGTTCCATTAAGTTGTGCAGAATATGCATGGGAAGATTTACATGATTTCCTAAGCATATCAAACAAAAACAAAACAAACATAGATATGCTAACAACTGGAGAACTTTGTTCTCTGGATCCTGTTAATGTTTCAAGAAATTTTCACCATTGCTTCATTGCTATGCTACATTTTATTTGTAATAAAACTGTTCCTACCCTTGGAGAAGTGCAACACTTCTTTTGGAGAAAAGAATACCAAGCCAGAGGAGCACCACATATCCACATGCTTTTATGGATTAAAGATGCTCCTAAATTTGGTCTTACAGTTTATTGAAAAATATGTCACTTGTGAAATTCCATCAGAATCCACAAATAGTGATCTTCATGCACAAATTTTACAATTTCAAAGACACAAATGTGGCAAATATTGTCGTTGCAAATACAAAAACAAAGGGAAATACTACACCAAATGCTGATTTGGTTTCCCTAGACCAGTTACAAATACAGGTAAAGTGAACAACCTCTTCAGTTAGACATAGTGTTAAAGTTAAGTCACCTAAAAATACATACTACATAAAGAGACAACAGACGCTTGAAGCAGGAGAGACATACTTTTAAGGGAAATCCTGTAAGGGCAGAAGATGTATTTTTTGCAATAAAAACCTGGAGAAAGTTTCACAAAGATAGAATCTGGCAGGGAGTCCAGTCTGCCTCCAGTCCTTACTGTTTTTCCTCCTGATTGCGAGAGGAGCTGCACGACGTGGGTTCCAGTCCCATTTCTACTTGCACTAACTGGTGCTCTATAAGCCCCTCCGGCACGCGGAGCGCGGCGCGGAGTCCGTCAGTGAGTCCAGTCTACCTCCAGTCCTTACTGTTTTTTCTCCTGATTGCGAGAGGAGCTGCACGACGTGGGTTCCAGTCCTTCTACTTGCACTAACTGGTGCTCTATAAACCCCTCTGGCGCGTGGAGTGCGGCGCGGAGTCCGGCAGTGAGTCCAGTCTGCCTCCAGTCCTTACTGTTTTTTCTCCTGATTGCGAGAGGAGCTGCACGATGTGGGTTCCAGTCCCATTTCTACTTGCACTAACTGGTGCTCTATAAACCCCTCCGGCACGCGGAGCGCGGCGCGGAGTCCGCCAGTGAGTCCAGTCTGCCTCCAGTCCTTACTGTTATTTCTCCTGATTGCGAGAGGAGCTGCACGATGTGGGTTCCAATCCCATTTTTACTTGCACTAACTGGTGCTCTATAAACCCCTCTGGCGCGCGGAGCGCAGCGCGGAGTCCAGTCTGCCTCCAGTCCGCCTCAGTCGCAGAAGCGCAAGATAGCAGGACAGACAGGTAAGCTTTGGGCTTTCACAAACTGTGTCTCTAAATCACGAGGAAAATACAACGCTTATAAAAAAAAAAAACTTCCATGAACAATCCAAGGAAAATGGCCACAAATAATATAAGCAACGATTCTGCCCCAATATCTCAGCACACCGAAGAGGGCGAACACCGACGCCTCCGTAGCTCTAAGCTACAGCGGGGCACGAAAGGTGGGGGGGCAGAGCAGCAGTCGGCCAGAGATAGGCTCCTCCAAAGCTATGTCAACGACGGGCATCTCAAAACGGAGACCACGCGCCTCAAACTAAACCGCACCAAAAGCTGCAAGTTATGGCGCAGATTAACACCACCTCAAATGATCTCAATGCGAGTTGGTCAAGGCTAGCACATTCCGAAGAGGAGCGGTCCGAGGGGATCGAGGCAGATGCTTCCTCGACGGCAGAGGAGGGCGAGCAGAGTCTGGTGGAAGGTGGGGTCACTCTGTTGGCAGCCGGAGGGCAGACGCCGGAGAGACTTCCCCCATCAGGGTCCTGAGCGCCCACTCCTCTCCGAAATTCAGCGGGGGAGTCTCCGCAGACAAGCAGCTCCGTTAGACTAAGAAAAGTTCCAAATAAGATCATCGGAAATAACAACAGCGGGAGCCGGCCGCCCTTGCTTGCGGTATCCCGCCTTTGGATAAAGAGCAGCGGACCTTGGTCCCACAGTCGCCCGGGACCACTCAATCGCTCTAGATTTAAATCTCCCATAGAGGGGCGAGTGACAATGAAACCGTCCCGAGTGAGGGTGGAAACGGATGCGCGGCAATCCCTGACGAGGTGATAGTACACGAGCCCGAGGCTGATAAAAGTGCCAAGGACAAAGGCGCAAAACATAAACCACAATTTAAGAATTTGGAAGTGATGAGCGCTAAACAAATACATAAGAAACGAATCCCATTAAGTGGAAAAAAGGATCAGCTGGAAAACGTCAATAAAGACAACAAAGACAGCTTATCACCTGTCAAAACGGCACCAAGTGCAAGGGCACCGTGTAGACTAAACTCTGCCCACAGGCATCTGACCATGCATAAAAACTTCAAATGTCATCAATCAGAAAATTCTTTAAAAAGGCACCACACCGCTTTGCGGTCAATTTTGCTCCTAAAAGCCAATGCAAAAGGACCCATGAGCATCTTGATGAGCTCTCCGACGCTGAGATCGTGGAGGCTACAAAGGAACCATCTTTGGTGCTTAAAATTCATAAAATATGCTCTATCCTGGCTTCCAACGTGCCTGTAGAAAAGCAGAGCCTGTGCAGTGCAATGTCCGCTGTAGCTATTGCCCCTTCGCAAATAGACATTAACCCATCTGAACTGCTACCAGAAGAGACTTCGATCAGCAATAAAAAAGAGTTCACAAGTTGGAAGCTCAGCCAATCCACCTGAGGTGACTACAGATGAGGTCCTCGACTTGGAAAGTATGAACAACAAAACCTCTCCACAAACAGAGATAGAGGTGGATGGTTCCCAAAAGAATCTGACATCCCCTCAAGATAAACCATCGAGCGAGGGCCAACCGGCTATAAGCAACTTAAACGATGCACTTGCGGAATTAATCCCTCCGCCAGTAACAGCTTCAAAGAGAAATGAACTCTTATCACCTGTGGAAAAGCATCATAAGCACAATAAATTTGTATCCCCACAGAGACTTAGAAGGGAAACAACCCTAGAGGGTATCAGGGAGCGATCACGTAAAACAGGGTCAAATCAGTCAAAAAACTATTCACCAATGAGACCCTACCCCCATGATCTCTCGTCCATTCCATCTTCAAGGCGTCAGAGTTACGGAGATCAATGCCCACAGCTGGTCAAAGAAACCCCGACAAAAAAACCTGATCTGACCACAGTAATGTCTGCACTTACTATCGCATTGAATCCCTTTTGCAAATTATATGAGAACATCAATGATAGTCTAAAAGACCAAGTGACGTTGATAGCCACGATGCATACAAAGCTCATATACCTAGAACAATATATAACAGCTGTTGATCAGAAAACTACAGCTCGGGAAAACACAGAGAAAAAGCATATTCAAGCCGCAAACCATGGAAACACATTGCCAACCAGATCAGTTCCACAAAGCATAAGTAAGGTGCCGCCAATAAAGGTGACGTTGATTTCTCAATCTACTCAGACAGAGCAATCTCAACACACATCAGCTCCGCAGAAAGATCTGATTGGTAGTAACTATAGTATATTTAACCAGCCTCCAAACCATGAAGGCTTCAAGGTAAATTTGCCAGAGGTCTTTTTTCTCAAAGCAAGCTCACCGAAGAAGCAAACTACCCAGCTAATGTCCCTGAAGGAAGGAGTTAGCTCCCGGAAAGACTCCACAAAAGAAAAAGCTGAAAAACCCTTGAAAATGAGGAATAAAGTATCTGGCAAATCAAACATGACAAATAAGGAAGTTTTATTAAAACTGTCCAAGAAGTCGGAACAGGGTGGGCGAAACACAAGAAAGAAACGCAAACCCTTCTAGGGTAAAAGAAATAGAAAAAAAAAGAAGCAGAGATAACCAACATAAGAAGCAACATAGAGGATACTAGGGAGGAGAAGGTACAGGGCAATGTGGAGAAAACCTCGCCAAGAACAGCAAGCGACTTCCTAGAGGACCAATCTGCTATGAACTATTCCCAGTACTCACATAGTGAAGGGGAAGAAGAACCAGAGGTTTTTCAAAGTGAAAAGGTGACAAACAACAGAAAACTGACGGATGTACAAGTCAGACAGCTCTCGTGTAGCGAGCCGGAAGAAGAGTCTGGCGACCGAAATAGAAAAAGAGAAAAAACAAACCACAGAAAGATGCCAGATCATTGCACTGGGCAGTCAGCAAGCAGAAACCACCGAAATCAGGTAAACTTTACAAACACATCAAAGATCAGTGAAACTAAGATCTCAAAGGAACAAAATAAAGATCAGGGTGTAAGAAAAGACAGAATGTCAGTTTCGCCGGTCCATCATGAACACCCTCAAAGGAAACAGCAAAGGGTGGCCAACTGGATGGAGAAAGAACATAGAAAGGAAAGATATTCACCAAAGGAAACTAAGTCCAGACATAAATCCGTCAATGAAGAGCGTGCCCGGGAAATCCTTACTCTGAAATTAGAACAATCAGAGAAAAATCGTGAAAAGATGATACTTAACATGAGGACGGTAAGAAACATTTTTAGCACTATCACCACACTGAAACGCTTAAGGGCGGAAGATTACATCAGGGTGGAACCATTTCACAGAGGATCAGTGGCTAAGGCTTACATCCACATAAAGGTGGAGGTTAGTCCTTATTCAATCAATAAGCCACTAGAAGAACTTTGGCTGAGAGGTTTCTAGCTATCGGTTGTCCCGGATCGCAACCCCAAGAAAGATAAAAAAAAGGAGGATGCAGAGAAGACCCCCCTCAGAAACTCACTGCACCTCACGTCTAAATTTAGAGAGCAATTCAGCTTCCAAAGACGGCTCTCTTACAAGACAAAGCCAGTTGAAAAAGAGGCCCAAGCAAGGCACCTCAGATCGGATTCGGGTGAACACATGAACAGAGAGAAAAGAGAAAGATACGAACGATTGAAGGGACATCCAATTCCCCCGAAGACCACGGAAAAGATGATAAAAAGTAAGGAAGTAGGGGAAACTTCTGTGCCAAACTCTCCTACATCACGTCCAAACCGTTCACTATTAGATAGTAACTCACATCAACCGGCTAAAATAGAATCAGCCCTTTTGCCAATGAAACAACTATGGGCTTGGTTACCCAAAACACTAACAGCGAATGCTAACAAATAGCAACCCGCAACCCACGGCATGGAGGCGCAAGAAAAAAGGAGCTCAAAGGCACAGATACAGCACCTCACCTCCCTGCTGATGGGCTCATGGAACACGAGAGGTTAGCAACACCTCCTGAAAAAGAGCGGCGTAAACTTGGGAAACTTTGATATTCTAACACTACAGGAAACATGGCTATTGGAGAAACTGCATCTGGACGGCTTCGCTATTGAATTCTCCCCGGCCACAAAGGGAGCTTTTGGTCGGCCATCTGAGGGAATTCTGTTAGCGGTTCGATCTGGGAGTGGGATCTGTATTCAGAAAATGGTGTCGGTCTCCACAAGCCATTTAGCAGTTTTGACAAATTGGACAACGTGGGATCAAGTCACCAAAACTAGTAAAAAACTACCTGTGGCCATAATCTCTGTTTACTGGAACCCGCGCAACACACAAGACCATGACTTTGTGAAGAAAATTGAAAAGGTTTTAGATCATTTTCTTGTGGATCTAAAAGTGAATCATCTGTTAATATGCGGAGATCTAAACGCTAGATGTTCCCCGACGGGTAAGACAAAACACCAACTGGGGACACCCGCAGAAAAAAGAGGGGCTATATGGTTGGAGCTAATGGCCTTGCGTGGCTGTCAAAATCTAGACAAGGCCTTCCCTGATGCACACCGATTACCAACTTGGGAAAGAGAAAATTGCAGTGCTACTATTTTTTATAAATATGATAGGTTATTGACTATATCTTTGCATCGGAGCATCTGGCAAATTTGGCAAAAACTTTTGAAATTGTCAAGACCATTGCCAGTGACCACAATTTGCTGTAAACAACAGGGGCAATCCATAACAGTCAACACTTGCAATATGATACTCAAATTGAACCCAATGTGCAAGGAAATCGATTGAAATTATCAGCAGAAAGAATAAGATCTTTGAATGAAAATTACAAAAGAAAAATGGAAAACACAGAGTTCAACATGACACAAACTCCAGATTACCAGCTTTTGCTGAGCCCATACAAAATTAAGAACAAGCAGAAATCTAGCAACAAGGAACACAATATTCATCAGTACGATAAGATCTTAGTCGCAAAAAGAGCCCTGGTGAGACGCTTAAAAAGAGCAGCAAAACGAACAAACAACCCATTGGCTATAAAAGAGGCGATTATGGAAACGAAAGCATACAAAACATGGTTGCGAAACCATCGGCAATATATGTACCAATTAGATTCGGAAGACATGCTATACAAGCTGGAGAGCAAAAATACAAGAGAATTCTGGACCTTGATTAAAACCACAGGGTCGCATCCGTTGACGTCGCAGGCAAACTGTGTACATGAAAAAGCTTGGAAAGCACACTTTACAGAACTTTTTCCCAGCTCTCTAGAACCAATCCAAACACCAAGCAAAGAACCTGTCACGGCATGGTGCTCCCTGGAGAATGAAGAAGACATCAAGGAAATTATTTGGAAATTAAAACCATCTCGTGCACCCGGCCCTGACAGAGTGACAAACGCGGACCTCAAATTATTTCCAAATGAATGGACTCCATTCATCAGCAATGTCTTCACAAACTGTACGAACGCGAAATCAGTTCCAAGCTCCTGGAAAACATCTCTGGTGGTGCGATCTTTAAGAAGGGCAATAGAGCGGATCCAGCCAATTACAGGCCGATTGCGCTTTTAGACTGTATAGGGAAAGTCTATGGCATGCTACTGCTCCACGAATTCCAACATTGGGCAAAATCTGCATCCTTGCACGATCCGTTCCAAGTTGGTTTCCAGAAAAATGCCGGGACCTCTATAAACATCTTGATCCTCAGCCTCATGAAGAGCAAGTCATTTGAAGGTTCTACAAACATCTACCTAGCCTTCATAGACCTGACTCAGGCGTTCGACAAGGTCGAAAGGAAATTACTCTGGAAAAAGCTTCAAGAGGCTAATTGCCCAGCGAACATCATGGGACCTATATAGGCTTTATATTCCGGAACATCCATGCGGGTAAAGCTAAACGGAAAAGGTATCTTATCGGAAAGCATCCCAATAAAGAGGGGGGTAAAGCAAGGATGCCCTTTGGTGCCGGCTTTATTTATAGCCTTCGTTGGTGATTACAAGAACTCAACGGAAGCAGTGAAGGCTTTTCCCCCAAAGGTGGGTGGAATTCAAGTGCCAAGAATTCTCTAGGCAGATGATATCACTGTGATGGACCAAACCCCGATTGGCCTTACACGCCAATTAATCAATCTAGATGAGTACATTAACATCAACAAGCTTGAGATCAACATAGGGAAAAGAAAGGTAATGATCATGGGAACAAAAAAACAAAGCAACCCAAAACAAGACATGGCACCTGGAAAACATGCCGATCGAATCAGTTCAAGAGTTCAAGTATTTGGGGGTCATGCTTGATAACACCAGGCAAGAATCGAGCATGCAAAATTTAATCTGGTCAAAAGCACACTCTTTGACCATACAAGCTAGAATATTAGATAACAGATTTGGACGTTTTTCGCTACTACCGGCCTTGAATTTTTACAAAAATAAAGTTATCCCCTGCTTGACATATGGCGCGGAAGCCATGCCCATGTTGCAATGTAAAATCTGGACAAAGATTGAAGACTTTTTCTGGCGATCTCTGCTATCAGTCCCTAAATCTACATCTTTACCAGCAATCAGAAAAGAACTGGGACTGATTTCGCTAAAAACAGTGGTGGACAACAATAGCCTGTCTGTGCTGATGTAAGGTGACAGATAAGTACACACACAGCAGGAAACTCATCAAGAAAGAAAAGTAGGCAACTGTAGTTGTGAACAGAAAGGGGCAAGAAATACAAAGATACAAACAAACTGGATTCCCTCTTGGGGTGTATGCAGATATGGAAAAAGAGTGTTCCACGGACCTTTGGAAACTCCAGCCTTCTGCACGGATTACTATTACAGAGGCCCACTGTGTCTGCTCATGGCTGGGAACAACAGCTGTGGGTGTCTGTTAAACAGAAAACGCGACAAGGGAAGGGGCAGAGGTTGCCTGCCGGAAGCCAACAGTCAAGCTCTGTACAAAGGATCAACATAAGACACAAGAGAGACAAGAACAGAAATAACCAGGGACAAGGAAGTCTAAGAGAAATCTAACAGAAGGGAATGAAGGAAGAAACAGTACAATAGAAATGGGTAAACTAAAGGGGAGGACAGAGGAGTCAAGGAAGAGAAGGACAGGGATCAAGAACAAGGGGTTGCAAACAAGGAAGCAGGGCTGCAGTACCAAATGGTACAAGGTACAGAACAACTGTAGTGGATTGCAGAGGACTGTAGTAGGCTGCTAGGCAGAGAGTCCAGAGGAGCAGGACTGAGAGCTGTATTAGGCGGCAGACGGAGAGCCCAGAGGAGTAGGGCAGCAAGGAGCAAACCCAAAGGAACAGGGCATAGAGACAGAGAGACCCGAGGGTCAGGGTTGAAAGCAGAAGAGAGTAGCAGGCTGCAAGGCAGGGAGCCCAGCGGAGCAGAGCAGCAAGGAGTGAGCTCAGAGGAGCAGAGCAGCGAGGCAGGGAGCCTGGAAGGCCATGGCTGTAGGCAGCGGAGTGTAACAGGCTGAAAGGCAGGAAGCCAAGATTAGCAGGGCTGTGAGGCAGGGAGCCCAAAAGGCTAGGGCTGTAGGCAGCAGGGTGTAACAGGCTGCAAGGCAGGAAGCCCAAAGGAGCAGGGCTGTGAGGCAGGGAGCCCTAAAGGCTAGGGCTGTAGGCAGCAGGGTGTAGCAGGCTGCAAGGCAGGAAGCCCAGAGGAGCAGGGCTGTGAGGCAGGGAGCCCAAAAGGCTAGGGCTGTAGGCAGCAGGATGTAGCAGGCAGCAAGGCAGGAAGCCCAGAAAGAGCACTGGAACAAAAGCAGGAAAATGCAGCAGCAGGAACAGCATACAAATTCGAGACAAAAGGCAAAAAGGGGCTGGGAGGACTCTTGATGCAAGAGACTGAGCTCCTGCAGGCAGCTGCTTAAATACCGCCCTGTCCTGTACTGCGGCAGGCTAATTGGCAGCACCTGGAGCAGCACACCTGAATACAATCTGCCTCCTCCCTCTCTGGTCCTGAAATGGTGGAAGCAGCACTGATCCTTAGGGCTTCTGGGGATTGTGGTTCAAATGCTGACGAATGGGAATGGCCAGGAATTGATAGTTGTAGCAAGGTGCATTGTGGTACATGTAGTTAATGGAGTTATATAAGAAGGCACCAAAGTCACGCAAATGGGAATTAAGTACCAAAGTGTGAATAGGGGTTGTTCCAAGAGTATTCTGAAGAAAAATGAATAACAAATAGTCCATGATGGTTGCCAATGTGTGCGCCCATGGCGCAGGCATGACACTGTCTCTGTATAGAAAAATCCTTTTGGAAAAATCCCCAAAATTATAAAATCTGATGGCCAAAGAAATAAATTAAGGCAGCTCAAAAATGCTAACATCATGGGCAACACAAAATAAGGAGAAACTAAAATCTATTGCCTGCTCCGAAGAAGATTTGCTGACGAACCCGCTTAAAGTAAAGAGAAAATTGAAAGAATTAGATTGGATCTCTACTCAGGATCAAGCAGCAAAGAACAAACTTCTGCTCCATCTTCCATCTATACAAAAGAAATATAACGAACCAGGGGAAATTTATAAAAAATTCCCAAGCAAACCGCTGAGACAACTCTTCATAAAAGCGAGGCAAAATCTTTTGCCTACAAATGAAATTCTGCACATCAGAGGCTTAAGTTCAACAAATATATGCAGACTGTGCAAAGGCGAAGATGCTGCAGAAACAGTTCAACATTTAGTTACCTTATGCCCAAAATTACAAGGCATAACACAATCTTATTTGGCAACTGTCCTGGAACACTCATTACTGCGCGAAGAGGAGGCATGGTGGCCTCGCCTAATAAGCAGAGAAAAGGCTGTCTGGTCAATTGCCACAGTGAAAATTCTGCAACATGCTCTGTCGTTGATCAAGGAACATGAAAACGAAAAAAACAATCGAGAAATCAACGGAGAGCAATGAATTTTGTCTATGCCTTGTTTATGTAAAAGTGAAAACAATCGACAATCTTGTTAAAATCAAATGGTTTTTGATAAATACAATAAAAAAAATTAAAAAAAAAGAAAAGAAGAAGAAAAATATATCAATGATTACAATGCAATCATTGCCCACTTATGGAATGCAAACATAAATGTGCAGTACATTGCAGACAATTCTACTGCAGTTGCACGATATGTCACAGCATACTTAACCAAAGCAGAAAAACAGAGCTGCAAGACCTCTGGAATGACGTGTCATCAGATAAAACAGTGTCTCAGAAATTATACAGCTTGGGCATAAAAATGCTCTCCCATAGAGAATGTGGATCCTATGAAGCAGCTGATCGTTTAACTGGTACTGCATTGTATGGTAAATCATAAAATATAGTATGGCTAAGTCTTGGTCCAGCTAAATCTAGAAAAAGAGTTCTAAAATCATACGAAGATATAGAAACAATAGCCAAACATGATCCCAACAGCCAAGACATTTTAAAAAACTATTTACTGGATACATACTACCCAAATAGGAGTACCACTTTGGAAACCATGTGTCTATACCACATAGCCCAAAACTACCCATACAAAAATAATATAAAACCTGATGAAAAAACGGTAAATACAGAGTGCCAAACTGAGAAGGCAGCTTAGTAAAACTCACCAACCAAATTTAATTAATCATATCAAATTGTCATTAAAGACTCCTCAACATAAAGAAGTATATTACATATCCCTGCTAAAACTCTTTAAACCATGGAGAAAAGAAGAAGAAATACTAGATGACTATGACTCCTATGAAGACGCTTTCAAAGCAAATGAAAGCACTATAACTGATGTAAACTTTACACAATACAAAACAATGTTGCACAATGAACAGCAACACGAAGAAGAACTCCAGGCCTAACTAGATAAGGACACTCCTGACAGTAGTCAACCTTCTGTAACAGGAAGCCAAGAACCACTGGGAGAACCACTTATAACAAATGAGGCAGAATTAGCTATGATAGAAGTAGAAAACACCATGTGTCAGTATTAAGATAATGAAGACTTAACTATACTACAATCAAAACTAAACAATGAGCAATGTAGCATTTTTCAAGAAGTAACAAAAGAAATTGCACATGGTGTGCAACATGAAAACAAAGAATGTGCCTGCCAAAATTACAAACCTATACTACTATACGTCAGTGGTGAAGCTGGTTCTGGCAAAACATTCCTAATCAAAATCATCAGTAAGTTCCTTCAACAATTGACAAACAACAAACTGTCAGCTGTTGTCACTGCCCCCAGAGGTTTAGCTGCCTACAACATAGGTAGTGTCACTTTACACCGATTACTACTATTGCCATTAGAACACCAAAACAAATTAGACTATTACAAACTTTCTACAGAAGCTGCAATGCAACTATGCAGAGTATTGAAACAAATGAAAATGCTAGTAATAGATAAAGTGAGCATGGGTCCAACCTAATGTTGGATTTGATTCACCTCAGATTACAAGAAGTACTCAAAACAAACTATGAATAGCTCTTTGCAGGAAAACACATTATTGTTTTCGGAGATCTTCTTCAATTGACACCAGTAAAAGGTGAGCCTAGTTTTAAAACATTAGGACACAAACTCTGCCGTAAAACTGTTGGCAACATTTCCAATACAGAGAATTAACAGAAAACATGGGGCAATCTGCAGATCTCACCTTTGCCAACATCTTAAAAAGTATCAGAGTTGGTATACTTTCTAAAGAAGCAGAAGCAATATTGAAAACCCGGCACATTCATGCACTTTATGGTGATAATGCATGTGCTATGGATGTTATGGAACAATTAGCCCACAAAAATGTCCATTGTATGGCCTTAATGACATCTTTTGCAAGCTGTTTCAAATTCAATGAAATAATGAATTTATTTATAAGTAAAGAAATGCAACCAATAATGGAAATTAGCACCACAGACAAACTAGATGTACATGGTATGACACTACCCATGTGTGACCAATCCACAACAAGACTAAATAGTTTAGAAAAATCAATCTCAAACACAGCAGGCTTGGAAAAGATATTAAAATTATCCTTAAATTGCAGAGTAATGCTTGAACATAACCTTGACGTGGACCAAGGACTAGTTAATGGAGCACTGGTTACAGTTGTTGGCTGTCAAACATACCCACGTGACAACAACATTCAGTTTGTCAATATTCTCTTTGTCAAACTTTCAGAAGTAAAAAGGATAGGACGTTCAACTCCTTTTCTTCAAAGACATGTATGTACACAGAGAACAATTTTCTCTAACTCTTGCATACGCAGTCACCATTCATAAACCACAAGGTCTTACCCTAGACAAAGCAATGATAGACATTGGTAACACAGTCTTTAAAGAAGGCAGGAGATACGTAGCACTATCACGCTTATGTACACTTGACGGTCTATTTCTTATCAACTTTGATGCAAGTAAAGTAAACGCTGATATTCCTTGCATTTTAGAATACAATAGACTTTGCTCATTATACACCCCCCATCTAAACACATATTCTGTACCACAAAAAGTAAACCGTTGTAAAAAAAAACTAAATCAAACAGAAATGCAACAGGATGTCACTACAAATCCTCCAAACAGAGTAAAAGAATCTAAAACTTCCTCAAGTACCACAAACATAAAAGAGCCCACCAGGTACTTCGTCAAAGAAGGAAGACAAACTAAAAAAAAATCAATCAGATACAGAACTACCTGGTCCATTTAAACTCTCAAATATAGCTGGAGTATGTTGCTACGCAAATCTAGCATTGAATATTCTATTTCAATTGCCACCAATAGTTGACAACATTTACTTACACAGTACAGACCAATTGTGTTTGCAAATGTTAGTACTTCACAGAAATGCAACAAACAATCCTGATAACATGTATAGTGTTTATGGAATAAGACAACAATTGGTCTACTGTGCTGGAATGGTTAAATTCACTATAAACTCACAGGAAGATCCACAAGAATGTCTAATGTACTTTCTACAAGTACTGGAAAATAAAAACATACCTAAGATTTCATACATGTGGAAACATACATGCATTCTGTGCAACAATGTGACATAAGAACAAATCCCCAATGAGCGATTCGTGTATGTATCAATACCTAATTGGGAATCCGTTCCATTTCAGCATCTTGTACAAAATGCAAACCATGGTACATTATGTACTACCTGCAATTCGGATAATCGCTCCACGTTACTAATACAAACACATAGTAAATACGTAATACTAATGCTTCTACGTTACAATGCAGATGGTACCAAAAACAACTGCCAGATGACTGGATTCACACATGGTCAAGTATCACTTTGTAAGAAACCTTCACAACAATAGGTATAATCTACTACGCAGGAGCCACAACCAATTCAGGGCACTACACTGCATATATAAAAAAGAAATGTGGATGGTTTCAATGTAATGATAGTACCATTACTCTAAAGCAGAGATTACCAGCAAATCTTACAAACGCTTATTTAATGTTCTTAAAACCAAAATTTGATTACTAAACTGTACTTAAACCTTAAGTAAACTTGTAGTAAAAAAATATAAACTGTTAGAATATTCCAAAAGCATTCTAACTGCCCAAACATTCTACAACAACTAATCAGATAAATGAATACCACTAAATTAGAGCAAAAAATAAACAGTTAGAATACGCCAATTGGTATCTAACTGTCCCAAAATTTAAAAATATCCAAACAGATAAATCAATACCACTAAAATATATAAAAAATAGACAGTTAGAATACGCCTACTGGTATCTAACTGCTCCAAAATTTTACAATATTCAAACAAATAAATAATATGTTACTGCTACAAAAAACTGCAACAAGCCAATGTATACAGCATTAGCCAGAAACAACAAGTGAACACTGAAAACAAACAAATAAACTGTAGCATAACAGAAAAAGGTTTTTTTTTAATCCAACATGGATTTTTTTTTCTCCTACAGACCCAATGATTTTAGCAACAAACACAGAAACTGAGCAAATTGCACAGTACTCTGGTTTGTAATCTACTAAATATGAGGGTAAAAAAAAAATGTTGATTATACAATGTAATAAGTCATTACAAAATATCAATACTAACATGCTATTTTCTTTTATCACAGAAATGAACAAGAAATACATGTACTCCAGTTACTAAACCAAACAGTAAGTATATAATAATAAGTACAACCATCGCAGCATATCGCATCCATAGTGGCTTATAACTTTGTTCCTTATAAATTTGTTTGTGACCCAAAGTTATAAGCCACTATGAGTGACATTAAAAGTTCCCATAGGCCATAGTTGAATTGTTTGACTCTATGGGTGTGATATGCTGCGGTGGTTGTGGCCAGGGCATAGAGTCTTGGGTGCAGGGCCAAATGGCCATGCACCCAAGACTCTATGCCCTGGCCACAACCACCGCAGCATATCAGACCCATAGAGTCAAACATTTCAACTATGGCCTATGGGAACTTTTAATATCCGCGGACATAATGAGTGTTCTTAGAACACATTGAACTTGCCAGCGAACAATACGGACAGCGTCCTCAGAACACCCCCATTATGTTAACTTACGAACATATCAGCACACTGCAAGTGTTCTTAGAACACATTCAACTTGCCAGCGAACAATACGGACAGCGTCCTCAGAACAACCTCATTTCGTTTAGTTACGAACATTTCAGGACACAGCGAGTGTTCTTCGAACACATTCAACTTGCCAGCGACTAATACGGGCAGCGTCCTCAGAACACCCCCATTTTGTTTATTCACGAACATTTCAGGACACCGTGAGTGTTCTTAGAACACATTCAACTTGCCAGAGAACAATACGGACAGGTTCCTCCGAACACCCCCATTTTGTTTATTTACGAACATTTCAGGACACCGCAAGTGTTCTTAGAACACATTCAACTTGCCAGCGAACAATACGACAGCGTCCTCAGAACACCCCCATTTTGTTTATTTATGAACATTTCGGGACACCGCGAGTGTTCTTAGAACACATTCAACTTGCCAGCGAACAATACGGACAGTGTCCTCAGAACAACCCCATTTTGTTAATTTACGAAAATATCAGGACACTGCGAGTGTTCTCAGAACACATTGAACTTGCCAGTGATCAATAGGGACACCGTCCTCAGAACACCCCCATTTTGTTTATTTACAAACATTTCAGGACATTGCGAGTGTTGTTAGAAAACATTCAACTTGCCAGCGAACAATACGGAGAGCGTCCTCAGAACACCCCCATTTTGTTTATTTACAAACATTTCAGGACACCACAAGTGTTCTTAGAACACATTCAACTTCCCAGCAAACAATACGGCAGTGTCCTCAGAACACCCCCATTTTGTTTATTTACGAACATTTCAGGACACCGCGAGTGTTCTTAGAACACATTCAACTTGCCAGCGAACAATACGGACAGCGTCCTCAGAACACCCCCATTTTGTTTATTTACCAACATTTCAGGACACCGCGAGTGTTCTTAGAAAACATTCAACTTGCCAGCGAACAATACGGGCAGCGTCCCCAGAACACCCCCATTGTGTTTATTTACGAACATTTCAGGACACAGCGAGTGTTCTTAGAACACATTCAACTTGCCAGCGAACAATACGGACAGAGTCCTCAGAACACCCCCATTTTGTTTATTTATGAACATTTCAGGACACCACAAGTGTTCTTAGAACACATTCAACTTGCCAGCGAACAATACGGACAGCGTCCTCAGGACACCCCCATTTTCTGTATTTACGAACATTTCAGGACACCGTGAGTATTCTTAGAACACATTCAACTTGCCAGAGAACAATACGGACAGCGTCCTCAGAACACCCCCATTTTGTTTATTTATGAACATTTCAGGACACCACGAGTGTTCTTAGAACACATTCAACTTGCCAGAGAACAATACGGACAGCGTCCTCAGAACACCCCCATTTTCTGTATTTACGAACATTTCAGGACACCGCGAGTGTTCTTCAACTTGCCAGCGAACAATACGGACAGTGTCCTCAGAACACCCCCATTTTCTTAATTTACGGACATTTCAGGACACCGCGAGTGTTCTTAGAACGCATTCAACTTGCCAGAGAACAATACGGACAGCATCCTCAGAACACCCCCATTTTGTTTATTTATGAACATTTCAGGACACCGTGAGTATTCTTAGAACACATTCAACTTGCCAGAGAACAATACGGACAGCGTCCTCAGAACACCCCCATTTTGTTTATTTATGAACATTTCAGGACACCACGAGTGTTCTTAGAACACATTCAACTTGCCAGAGAACAATACGGACAGCGTCCTCAGAACACCCCCATTTTGTTTATTTACGAACATTTCAGGACACCGCAAGTGTTCTTAGAACACATTCAACTTGCCAGAGAACAATACGGACAGCGTCCTCAGGACACCCCCAATTTGCTTATTTACAAACATTTCAGGACACCGTGAGTGTTCTAAGAACACATTGAACTTGCCAGCGAACAATACGGACAGCGTCCTCAGAACACCCCCATTTTCTTAATTTACGAACATTTCAGGACACCGCGAGTGTTCTAAGAACACATTCAATTTACCAGCGAACAATACGGACAGCGTCCTCAGAACATCCCCATTTTCTTAATTTACGAACATTTCAGGACACCGCGAGTGTTCTTAGAACACATTCAACTTACCAGCGAACATTACGGACAGCGTCCTCAGAACACCCCCATTTTGTTTATTTACGTACATTTCAGGACACTGCATGTGTTCTTAGAATGGTTTCAGCTTGCTTGCGAACAAAACGGACACATATTGCGTCCTCAGAACACCCCCCATTTAGTTTATTTCGAACATTTCAGAACAGCCGTGCTGTCTGCAGACAAATCGAACACAACAAGAGGGTCTACTACATAAAAAAATATAACATTTAACCTATCTCATACTCTCCCACCCTCCCCAAACACTCCTACACACCAACACACTCTACTAAATACAAATTTTAAACCAAGTTTCACCGTGTTGTCCGCGGACGTCCGCGAATCCAAGATGGCAGGCGCTACTGAAAATCTGATGCGCTTCACGCTCTACGCCGTCCAATCTGCGAACACGTCGCATGTCCGCGGACATGACGCAAGCCGAGTGGCCAATCAGGACACTGTCCGCGGAGCGAACAGGGAAGTGTATCCGCGGACCGAACACAGATATCACTAATTTTTTATGACTTACTTTTTGGTAATTTTAAAAAAACTGGTCAGGTTTTCACCAAATTTGCAAAAGCACACTTTCAGGTGAAAATCTGTCTAGCGCTTTGGACTGTAGACGTGAGCAAAGTTTTTTCCCCATTCAGTCTCTGGGAAAAAATAAGTTTTGGGACCCCCTTATAACTTGACCCGTGGACGAATCCTCACCAAACTTTGCAAAAAAATTCAGAGTGGGCCATATACTTTTTTTGCAAAGTTTGGTGAGGATTCGTCCAGGGTGAGAAAAGTTATAAGCCGCCCAAAAAGTGCTCTTTCTATGGAAACAGCAACTTAACCATATCTACATGGCCACTACTGTGGCCATGTAATACTTTAGACGAGCATATGTCTGACAGTAGGGGTTAAACTGTTTTTGGAAAAAACGGACATTAACTGGTTTTTACATCTTAATTGAAAGCAAGAAAAAATTGTTCTATGTGATCACAGAGAATACATAACAGAGAAGGCTTTTTCAGCAAAAACTATACTGTCAAAACATATAGTTTTTGGGGGAATTCACCCCAAAACATCCCTGTTTCTCTATGTGCTTAAACCAACCCCAACCCCATTCCCACCTGTTTTACCCCCTTAGGCCACCCCATATGTATTTTTGCAAATGTTCGATTTTTTTCTTATTTTTTTTTTTCTCTGTTAAAGCATTTTCTATAATTGGGTACCCAAAACTGTATGTCTTCTTGTGTTATCTCTTGGAATTGCACATTACACATGTATTTGGTACAAGTCATGAAGCCAAATAGAGGCAAATGCATGTTGTGAATTTGCAAAAAAGTGCTTGCTCATGCACAAATGCATTAGCACTAGTGCAAAATCAGTGAAGATGCATTGTCACTAGTGTTAATGCAATTGTACATGAGCAAATTACATCTTCACTGTCAGGAAGTTTCGGTAATAAGGTCTCCGGGGTCAAAGGTCAGCAATGTAACCAATACACCACATTACCGGCATGTGAGGCAAGATTGAAATGGTTCAATCCTATGTGTCTCGCTGTGAATGTGGGTGTCTCTCGTTTATATAGCTGAGATATATAGACACATGAAGGAAAATCCTTCATGTGTCTATATAGGTTTTTACAGCCATAAATGCATGTGCAGCTGTGCAAATGTTCACAATATGTATGGTGTAAAGTGGGCCTCATTTACAAAAAGTGAAAATGTACATTTGAAGTCAGCTGCAAAAAAACAAAACAAAAAACGAAGACAAGGTGTGTGGGAGGAGATGTACTTTCAGTTGCGCCCACTTTGCATTTGCAAAGTAGGAGTAACTGAAGGGGTAGGAATGTAGCATTTCGAATATGAAAAGTAGAGAAACGTACTGAACTCCAGTTGCACGTTACCCCTTTTGTATCCTGGAATAGGTGAAATTTGGAAGTCTAGGAAATGTGCTGGAGCAAATTTTGCTTTTTTAAAAACATCTCTCATAGAACGTCCTTCACCTCTTCAATGTTTGACACACCTTCTGCGAAAGACGTTCCCTTTACATTTTTTCACATGTTAATTCTTTTCTATTTCAGGAACTTGTGATTTAAGATATTTTTTAAACACATCATGGTCTACCAAGGCACCTAAAATGGAGCTGTGTCTGTGATAATTTCCTGGATACTAGCAGGTCCACCTGTGCCTTTCCACTCTCCCCACTCTCCTTAAAGCCATAAAGGGAATTGAAGAAACGTTTCAATGTATCCCCAGAAATGCTACTCTAAATTCAACTCTTTATATACCAGGTTGCCAGTGACCAGAAAGCTTGGGAGTCTTGCTGTATATGGATATAGTCATATGAGCCCAATTCTGCTGCCTATTTTCTTTTTTCCTGATATAAAACAGCTCCCTATACTGCTTCCTGATATGATGGACCTGTGATTATTACTCCCTCCCTGCCAGGTTAATTTTCCTATTGGCATGGGATATGTCTCTGATCTTCCAGTGACACTCATTGTCAATCCAATAGCACCTCTGAGGATCAACTTGGTTTGCTAGAGATAGCAGGGGGTTCCTCAATTTAGGCAACATGACCCGAGGAGGGAGGCCAATACCGGTTGGGTAATGCCCCCAAGGTCATAGTTAGGACCCAGAGCAAAGCAAGGGTTTTAATGGAGCCCCAGAGGCATTACCTGAACAGTAATGCCCCCCCCAGGGGCATATTGCCATTAGTACCCTGGCACGTCATACCAGGGTACTAATTGCAATTCTTCTCGAGTCAACGGTTGCAGAAAATAAAATAAAATTAATGCCCTCTGGTGATCGGGAGAAGGGACTACATGTAGTCTGTCCTCCCTTTCCATGGTGGCCATTCAGACGAATGGAAAAAAGTAAACAAAAAATGGGTTGCCATGGAACGGGGAGAAGGGGCTACATGTAGTCCCTTCTCCCTTTCCTCGGTGGCCAGTCATAGAAGGAACCCCACAGCTGTGGTGGTGAAGCAGAGGCTTCAAAGCCTGCTTGCCAAGGTAAGGCCCAGGCAAGGGCAAATGAGCTTGCTTGTAACAAGCTCATTGACCCTCGCCGGGTACTAATGACCTTAAAGATCTTGGACAAGTGATCCTCCTCTTGTGCCACAAGCAGAGGTGTTGCTAGGTCTAGAAAGGATCAGGGGCTAAGCTAATGTCGGTACTGGTGAGACTCGGGGCTAGCTAGCATTTTGGTTGTAGCCCCTGAGCTTCTATCTGGGGATACAACCAAGAAACCCGGGGCTATAACCCTCTCAGCCCGCCTCAGCAACGCCTCTGGCCACAAGTCTCACATTCCTGGGAGGCAGCTATCCAAGTGTACCATGGACCGTCACATGTCTGTGCCCATTATTATCAACCACGCTCAATACCCTACCTTTCTCCTTGGGCACCCTCTCAAGTTGAAGTCAAGAACAACATGCAGAGGATCATTATCACTTTCCACCCACAAATCGACCTAAATGTCTCTAAAATAGACCCATGCCACAACTGCCAAAAAAAACATATGTATCTCAGAGGATTCTTCAGGAGCATTAATAATATTTGCTGTTGGAAAATCTGGTAGAGATCTCCTATTGATAGCTCTCACAACAACTCAGAGGGCTAATGGTCTCATTTGGTGCCCTGCCCCATTGGTCACACTATCGAAGTAAGTCATTGCTGGGAGACCCCGCCCCAAATTAAAACATCCGTTTCCATATGACGTTGTCATTGATTTCCCCACTTGTCTTTCTACTTTAGTTGCCAACAACAAGTAGCCCACCCCTTTAAAGTAGGAATCAGCCCTTTGGTATGATTGATGAACTTGTTAAACAGCTCAAAACTGGCTCAACCTTGGGAAATTTGGCATAACAGATGACACTTGGAGACCTGGCTATTTCTTAGAGTTTGACTTCTTCTGGTGGCGCCAACTAAGATATGTTTCCAGCGCCTTAATGCCTCATCAGAGGCGATTTGCCACATTTGAGATTCCTACCTACTTATCTACCTAGATGTTTAAGAAAGATACATTCACAGTTATTACCCCTAACCCTTTCAGCACTAAATAAACAAGAGTTGTAGACCCCAACACCACCTGTAAAAAGCCCCACCACCAGTTCAACATACACCCAACCCAGTAACGCCCAAGGTCTGCTGGTTTGTGCAGTGAAAACAGTAACAAAGTCCCATAAACATCCTTGTTTGTGGTGGGTATCCACTGCCTACGTTTCCTTCACGATAATTGTGTCTTCCTGTGTGATGTAGTAATGACAACCCTTGTTAACAAGTTTCCTCTTGCTCCATGCAAGATTTGTATCTATAAATCTCAGTCCCATTCTACAGTTTCTTCAAGCACATTGTAGTACATCACCTCACCAGCTCGGTATTCTACTTTCCAATTGAAGCCATTTACCTCCATTAAAAAGCACTAAAATATACAGGAACAAGTAGTTCAGTATTCTATCCAGGCATGAATTTTAGTGGGACCTCAGATTACTATAGAAAGTGTACATGAGTATAAAAGTGTATGATGGTGTTGCAGATTTCAACCAGTGTGTGTGACTTAGCTCTGATGTGAGCACTGGTGAGAACCATACAAACCAGAGAAAGGTGTAATCAATTCAAGCTATACTATGAATTGATTCAATAGAATAGAAGGACAGTGTAGTATAGTATGGCTAGGTCTAACCATTAATGCTTTTAACATATCTAACACAGCTAGTTTACTAACTATAACCCAACTAATCTAATTAGGGATTAGAGTGGAGTAGCCTAGCCCATGGTGAAAACTGTTGGTGCAAACTGTAGGTGCAGACTGTGGATGATGGCTTAGAAATTAAAATGCACAACATGTAGACCGACCCACAGTGTAGATGTGGAGCTCTGAACTCGATGAATTTGCAAAATCATTCTGTTTAAAGCAGCCATTCTTTAGAGCTTCCAGTGCAGGAAATTAGAATGAAAGTGTTTTGAATATCTTTCTGGGGCTACCGAGCCCCACACTGTATACAGTTCACTGTGAAGAAGCAGAGGGTTTTTCTGGAAAATTACTGGGCTGGTTTAGGAGGGGAGGTTTTGATTGATGCATGACATCACAAAAAGAGGTGTGAAATTGCTGGTGAAAACATATGTTTTCTTTATGCAGATATAAGTAAATGGGAGGGAAGCAAAAGAGGGTTCAAACAGCTGTGGAGGAGGAGTGTCAGGGGCTGGCAAAGTGAGGTTGAATGAAAGAAGGAAGAAGAGGTGAGAAGGAGAAAATTGAAGGGTTGCTTTATGCTAGCTGCCTGTATGCTACTTGGAGACTGCAGCCGATTTCAGTGCAGGAAGGAGGGTGACGGGTGAGGTCCTCGCTGGATGTTGAAAGGCCGTGAGAAGGGAGAGACGGCTTCACCCTTCCATGCAGACAAAGTGACATGGATCACTTGTTAAGAGATAAGAGCCAAATAAAGAGAGAATCTTACATGTTTATATAATCTTACACTAATTGGCGAAAAGTCAAAATAGACAAGAAAAAGGAAAATCCCTTTCTTCTTCATTCACTGGCGAACAAATGTGTTTTTCTGTATCGAGATAGTCACTTGTAAAATTGGAGTTTTCTGCACTCCCAAAGCAACAGTTATATCTCAAGGTTGATTATTTTTAAAAAAGTGTGTTTTGCCAAGTTTGCAAAAGCAGAGACATGGGCACGGAGGAGAGCTTTTTGCCTGGTGTGAAAGAAGCCAGAGATTGATACTGAAATAGCTGTTGATATAAATGCATTGCATTGACAGGTTGCGAAAACGGTATGATCTGCTGAGCTAAAATACGTTTTATTTTTGTTTTCAATATTCTACATGTATCGAATGAACTTGCATTGTGTTACTCTCTTTGTGTTTTTATTATGATCTGCAGAAAACGTATAAAGTGGATTACAGAATCACAAAAGCTGCGCATGATTGGTCATTTTGGTATCTGTTTTATTCTGGTGATGCATAGAGAGTAAAGCTTTGGGGCACTTGATACCGTCTGTGGTAAAATTAGTGTGCACCGCCTTGAACTAAGTCTGGCAATTCTATCCATAGAGGACCTGAATAAAAGGAGTTTTACAGCAAGCTACTTCCTATGTTTTAGATGCACGCTTTAGCAAACAAAGGCTAGGCACATTGTTGCATGCTGTTGCAAGGGATGATGGTAATCAGATTTATATAAAGTCCAACATATTTTTTGGTGTATTCGCCAGGAATTCCTCTTTGGTTAATACAATTACTAGGCGTGGCCTCATGTAGCAGGGTCACATTGTGTGGTGCAGGTGCTTTTTTGAATTATTCTGCTTTGTTGTTTTGGTTTATTTCAGTGATATTGTGCTTAGGCGTTGGTGCCGGGTGCATTTTAAAATCCATTTTACTTTTTTTCTTTCCTATCTGAGCTGTTTTTGTACAAGTGCACTTAGGCTGTTTTGTGACAGGGCATTTACTGCAGCGGCATAGAGTGAAGAGTAGTGCACTGCAACATGACTGACATTGGAATTATTGATCTTTGCACTATTGCAGAAATGAAAATGTATGCCTTCGCAACATGGTCTGCTGACACATTGGCAAGTTTGAGGCAACTAATAACTTCTGAGACTGATACGGAAAAGGACATTCCTGAAGAATTGTTTGCTGATGGAAGTGTGCTACAAATGTGTATGTTGAGGCTCTTTAATTCAGGGGGCCGGAAAGAACAGATAAACTGTCTAGGACAATTAGGTAGTTGCAACATTAGACACAGATTTGGCAACTAATCATGAGGAAATGTTGCAATTAGAAGAGAAATTGAAACAGGGTAAACATTGCCTGCAGGCCCAGTATGATGATATAAATGCACGATTGGCACAGAAAGAGAGACATGTTTTGGAAAGTGAGAGAGTCATTGAACAATTAAAAACTGTTTTGGGGGGCGATCGAAAAGATAAAGCCATTTTACTATCAGAGGTACACGTGAACCTAAAGTGTGTTACTCAATCATCTAAAGAATTGCAGTCTTATGGATGAGAATGATAAAAGGATGGAAACAGTCGATCATTGTAAAATGCAAATTGCAGAATTGAATGAGGAAATAGCCAAATTGAGGACAAAAATTCATGCACTTTTATGGTGAAACATAGTGTCACCAAGCACAGTGTAGGTACTAAGACGGTAGAATTCGGGTGTCAGAGGTATTAGGAGTACAGAGCTGTTCTTGCCATGTGGACAACAGGGTGTTAATCTCACTGAGGCTGAAGGAAGCCTCAGTCTGGTTAATGTGGCAGCTGATATTCATTCGGCAGGAGCTGGCTGCTCCCCACTGCTTGAGGCTGACTCTGCTTACACAGAGCAGAGAAAGGGGGTCAAAATGATCCATCATGCAATGCATCGCATAATGCGCTAAAAATAATAAAGTCTATCAAGACGTTGTTTGATCAAACCATTCAAAAAGGATTCTGGCATATCCATAGAAGAACATTTCGAGAGTGTAACTGAAATATTTCAGACACTTGAAATCCCCAAAACGCAATATGGTAGGTTGTTTCACCTTATCATGGACCCCATTTCTGCTAGCTTCATTCAAAATTTGAATGTGCAGAAGAATTTATCATAGGAGGATTATGAAAGAGAGATTATGAAACAATTCTCTCCATTTCATTCTATTCACGATGCTAAGAAGGCCACGTACAGCATGACAGTTCAATTAGAAGAGTCACCACATCGGTTCTTGCAAAATTCGAAAAAGGGGGATTCTCATGTTTTGATGTGGCATGTGACCTTAGTTCAACACAGTTCAAGATCATATTGTTTTTACGGACTGCACTGGGACATAAATTCCTAACTTGACAATTAATTTTATAGATATAAAACCTTAGAATGGATCATTGAACAAGTCACTAAAATCTATGATATATTCTCTCATTAGAAGGGAGAGATTAGGAATAAAGAACCCAGACCCCAAAAACTAAAGAATCTACTCCTGCAATTCTATTGGTAAAATCTGTAAAGATGGCATTGGAGGTAGCTCACATTCAAAAAAGGAATGACATACCACATAATCAGAGGGGTGTGCCCATGCAAGGGAAGGCAACATCACCACAAATGCCTGTGTTCCAATCCATAGATCCCAGTGACAGAAGCTCATACATTAGACTTCGGTTTCTTGGTACTCGCCGAAGGTGGAATTTTGCTATGATATGCTGGGGCCAAAAAACACCCGGAATCAGATATACAATGAGACAGAATAGGGGTTGGGGGCCCAGAGTAGATTTGACCCTGCCAAAAATGATATATGGTAATCAGGCAAGACAAAGGTATGTAGATAGTTTCAATGAAAATGGAAATCAACAAATGGAAAGGTTTCCACCAAATGAGAGACAGAATGTGAACTATGTACTGCACAATTATGTTCAGTCCTCTACATAGGTTTACCAGGGTGAGAGGACAGTCGCCCCTCGCTCCCCACCCCCTGTGTCTGGGGAATTCAGAGGAAATACAAACAGGAACCATTCTTTTGAAAGGTGCCAGAACAGGTCTGATCAGGGTAAATTCAACAAGTACTGGCATAGTGCATAGAGGGATGAGTTTAGGGATATGGCCAGATGTCAGGGCTTGGAGGCGCAGGTTACGATGCTGTTTGAGCAGATAGGAAAAATGTGTGCAGTGCAGAAGCAGCAGCAGAGTGAAAGTGCAGAATGTGACAAGAGCGACATTGCGCCAGGTGACAACAAATGACTTCTTAGCCAAGCCCCTGACAATGAAGGCACAAATGACAATGATATACCATTGAAAGAACAAACTGGGTTGCTTAGTGATTTAAAACCAAGAAAACAGATGAACAGTGACACAATATGGAATGCAAACACACACAAGAAAGGGGTGTGGTGTAATTTAGAATTGAATCAAGCCATTCATATGTGTGAAAATAAAAGAGAACAAAACAGAAATAGACAGGAAGAACCCAAAGAACAAAGAATCAAAAGACAGTTTAAAAAGGATATTCGATGTGAAACAAATGAAATGACAGGTGATGCTATAAAAGCAAGGGAAGAGATTCCATTTCCTGACAGTTCTAATAGTCATCATATCCCCACAGAAAAGAAAATATTGCAAAGATCAGATGAAAAATGTGCTGAATAATATTTTGAGCCAGGGATGTTTCATGAGGCAGAAATAGCAGGTACTGTTCAAAAAATAGGTAAGTGCCACACACTAAGTGTCACACATGAGAAACTGATGTTCTGCCACATGACACTTATGAAAATGTAGAACAACTCTATTCCAGAGTGGGGGGTAAGTGGAAGATCCAGGCAATGGGGAAAAAGCAGAAGAGGAATGGGGGATAGACACTGGTGGTTCAGAGACAATTGCAAGGTTCATTGAAAGGAAGATGTGCAAAGAGGGGGGATAAAACATAATTTCCTATTCCCCTTTGTCTATCAAGAAGACAAGCAGGCCTGAGGAAAATACACTCTGAGATCAGCAATAAATTGCACATTCTTTGCATACTTGAAGAATGCGAGGACAGGTATTATGCCCCTATTACTACTGAAGAGAGGCTTAATAAATGTTCAATTATTGACAGGCGTGCAGGCAATTTGATGTCAAGGAAATTGTTGGATAGCATAAACAAAGGGAAATCCCCACAAGACATGCTAAAGTTGAGTCAGATTGAAGGCATTGTGCACAATTTCAATAGAGAAGAGATTCTGGTGGAAGGTGTTGAGGTAGGGAAGCCTAGAATGAGACAGGAGATGGTGGTCACACCCATTGAAGAGATGCCATTCCTGTTAGGAACACAATGCCTGAAGAGATTGTCTCCCCTTATGGATGGGGTAAATGTAGTATTGTGGTGTTTGGCCAAAAAAAACCAAATGAAACCTAAAAAGAATGCCAGACCATTGCTAGATCACTAATTTATATATGGAATTATATCTTCAGAATGGCTGTGCGCCTAGTGCCACTGTCATTCTCATGTGCCAGGGTGAAATACAAAGAGAAAAAGCTAAGCAATCTTTAGAGATTTATTTGGACCCCATGAAAAACTGTCAGACACAGATGGATGAAAACATGTTGAATTTGCATCGAAGTGAGGAAAACTGTAAACAAAATATTGCTTCAGGGTCAGGTCAGGAAAAATATATTTGAACAATTGCAGAAATACACATTAAAGAAGGTCAGGCCTGGGTTCCTGTGCATGTGAATGGGCACACAGACATTATTGGAGCAGTGCTATGCTACGCACTGCCCTTTAACCATACTGTCCTACCTCGAATTTAGATGTTTAGGTGTAATTTAGTTGTTACTTAATGCATATTAGTCAAAATGCTATACCTGAATCTAGCTGCTGCTATATTTACTTTAGCCATTTTGCATACCTCGAATTTAGATGTATAGGTTTAATTTAGTTGTTACTTAATGCATATTAGTCAAAATGCTATACCTGAATCTAGCTGCTGCTATATTTACTTTAGGCATTTTGCATACCTCGAATTTAGTTGAACAGGTTAGTCAAAATGCTATACCTGAATCTAGCTGCTGCTAATTTACTTTAGCCATTTTGCATACCTCGAATTTAGTTGTATAGGTGTAATTTAGTTGTTACTCAATGCATATTAGCCAAATTGCTACACCTGAATCTAGCTGCTGCTATATGTACCTTAGCCATTTTGCCTTACTTCAAAACTAGGTGTTACGCATTTCCTCCTAGCCACACTGTTTTACCTCTAACCTAGGTGCCACTCATTGCATTTGTGGCTACATTGCCCGTATTTCAAATATTAGGTGCCACTCTAGACATCTAAGCCATATCACTCTACTCCAAATCCAGGTGCCACGTAGTGTACCTTAACCACCTGGTGCTATTTAAACACTGGCATTACCTATTGCTCCCACATGGTGATAGCTCTAATGCAGATGTCGCTTAGTGCTTTTGCCAAATCATCCAGTCCTAAGCTAGCCATAACCTTAGCGTAAATCTGCCTAACTGCGATACTTCCAACCCAGGTTCATTATACCAATGTACACTGGTCTAACTGGTGTTAACCAAGCCTATACCCCGGCGTCCCAACACTCCTGCCATCACTACTTAGTATGTGTCCATTCACTACCAACCTGCTTGCATGCTTCCTGATCCTTTCAAACACTGCAATACAGCTTTAGATGGCTCCACACTTACCCAACACGCCATCCCTAACTGGACTTAACAACCAGGTACCACACTTAGACTTAAACATCCTTCAACCACTGGCACCCACTAGTCTCCCTCGTGTCACCATAGATAGGAACCTATGACTCAGAGCCAGACTAGCCAAAATGTATGAGCCCCTTGCCCGCTCACTGCCCACCATACAGAATTCCAGAGCGCTGCTGCCTAGACCCAATTCCTCTACAAAAACCTCAAATTCACCCAAAAACCTCAACCCCAGACCACCTCAAAACCCCCTCATTTACGACACTCCTGATTCAACACAGGACAAGCGTCATACTACAACTCCTAAAAACTCAGATAGCCCCAAAATTAAGGGAGCCTTGATCAACGCCAGATCGCTAGTAGCTCATGCTACAGAAATAGCAGACTTAATCCATAAAGAAGACCTTGACTTCCTCGCTATTACTGAGACCTGACTACACCCAGCAGCAGGACCCATGCTCATGCTGGCAGTCCCAGATAACTACTCTATCCTGAGACAAGATCGTCCCAATTCCAGAGGAGGGGGTGTCACCATTATCCATAAGTGCAGTCTTACCATGAGACTAGCAACTTCTTTGATTGTCCTCTCATGCAAAACACTATCAGTCAAAGTTCCACTTACCAATACCCAAACTCTCAATATCTATCTGATCTACCGCCGCCAGGCCCCATTGGCACCTTTTATGAAGACCTCAACTCTATTCTATTCAGCAATCTTAAAAGCTCTACTCAAGCTTTCACCCTAGGAGACTTTAATCTTGGCTATAATGACCAGAAGACCATATCGCCAGTACTATAGTTAACACTCTCTAGGCTTTGCACAAAGATGCACGGCACCCACTCATTCAAAAGGTAGAATACTTCACTGGGTAGCCGATTACAACTGCCATGCGAATATCACAAATATCTCACCCCTAGCCTGGACTGACCACCATCTGGTATCGTTTATGCTTTCTACTGACAGACCTCCACCTCCGCCTACCATAAGGTCCCCACCTACTCTCACTAGAAACAAGAAGAATATGACAGTAGAAGGACTCATCCCGAACCTACTCCCCACACTCAACATACTCCCTGACAACCTTGACCCTGACACCTTGGTCGAAGAATACAACAAGATTATGGCCACCTCATTGGACCTTACACACCTCAACAAATGGTACACACCATTCCTCAAAAACCTTAGGCAGCAGAAAAGAAACTGCGAGGCCACTTGGAAAAAAATCCCCTTCAGTCGCGAACAAACTCAAACTTTCCAAACTAGCCGCACTCTACAAAAAAGAAATTTATATGGCTAAACGAACCTCCTTTGACTCTCGCATATCCCAAGCAAAATCCAACATGAAAGAACTCTTCTCTATCCTCAAAGAAGTAGAAACCCCCATAGTACCCCCTGACACCTGTACCAAAGATAAAAACTGGTGCTCAGAAATTTAAAGTGCCTTAGCGAATAAGATCGCGACCCTCCAAAGTAAAATCTCCAGCAAAAAAGCTTTCCTTAATGTCACTCTCCCTCCCAAAATCCCGGAAAAGCTCATGCCCACAGATATCACCCGCTTCAAGTTCTCCAAAGTCAACACACTTGAAGTTGAAAAAATCATCCTGTCCTTGAAACCATCCAATTGCCAGGGAGATCTGTGCCCAGCACAGCTTATCAAAGACGCTGCCCGCGACCTCTCCCCTTTCACTACGAAACTGATCAACGCCTCCTTCTTCCCCACTTGCTCCATCCCCACCAACTTAAAACAATCTTGGGTACGTCCACTAGTGAAAACACCTCCACTTGACCCTGCCACACCCACAAATTACTGACCGATAATGACCATTCCCTTCCTACTAAAAATCCTGGACAAGGTTGCCTATGGAAATATACAGAAGCACTTGGAAGATAAGCATCTCTTAAGTTCCAGACAATCAGGGTTCCGTCCTCAACACGGGACTGAAACCGCACTCATTGACTTAAACGCTCAGATCGACACGCTCAGAGACAGTGGACAAGCTGCCCTACTCCTCCTCCTTGACTTATCTGCAGCTTTCTATTTGGTCGATCATTCTGTCCTATGTTCACTCCTCCACTCTTCAGCGCACTTCTCTACTGAGGCCATCACCTGGATCACATCATTCCTTAATGGCAGAACCATGAGGGTCTTCTCTCCCACTACTCCAGCAGACCCTGTACCCATCACCTGTGGTGTACCACAGGGCTCCTGTGTCTCCCCCACATTGTATAACATATTTACCAAGCCCCTTTTCGATGATTTGGATCATCTCGGTATCACCTACACTAACTATGCAGATGATACCCAGATCCTCCTTCTGCTTTCTGGAGATTATGGAAAGGATTTGGCCTTGCTAAATAGGGTATACATCATAATCCAGGCATGGATGGCCGCTAATGGACTATACCTGAATGATGATAAAACAGAGCTTATCATCCTAGGTAACAGGTCCAGCCTAAGGAAACTGGGCCCGGCCTACAATTCCTTTATGATTGATGGGAATAACATCACAGTCGGACAGGAGGTCAAAACATTGGGATTCTACTTGGACTCCAATTTTTCCTTCAAAAGACAAGTGAGCTGCCTAGCATCCTCCACGGCATACAGATGCACATTAATCCGTGCAGCCAAACCATTTCTCTCGGACACTGGCTGCCTTACACTCGCTAGAGCACTCATATTGTCCTGCCTCGACTACTGTAATGCCCTCTACCGGGGATCGCCCAAGGCCACCACCAGCAAGATACAAACTCTCCAGAACAACGCTCTCAGAGCAGCTCTGGGCATCTCTAGAAGAGAACATATTACAGGAATCAGCCAACAGAACAAGAGGCTCTCCACTAAAGACAAAATTCTGTTAAAACCGGCATCACTCACCCACAAATCTCTTAACAATGCTGCCCCAACATACCTGATCAATAAGTACAACAGACAGTCCTCTTTAAGACCCGTTAGAACTGCACATAAAGACTGCCTACCCGTCCCCAACTACAAATGTGCCACCATAGGGGGAAACAGCTTCCCGGTGAAAGCAGCCAAACTGTGTAACTCCTTGCCTCCAAATCTCAGAATGGACCTGCCCTACCAGAACTTCCGTTCCAAGGTAGTCTCATGGGTGCAAACGGAGGCCCACTAGGACAACTAAATGCCGCGCTACCCGCACACACTTTAACCACGTGTGCTTGCCTGTTTACATGTATATAATGCCTGTCTGCCTCACTGCTGCTTTGTATATAACATTGGTTTACCTCATTGTCCTTATGTATATTCTATGATGACTGCAACTAAGCTTCGAAAATTCTTGTAAATGCTGCGCCCTATACCTTTGGGTATGCTTGCGCATTATAAATAATAAAACAAACAAACCAACAAACAAACAAACAAACAGTGTTGGCCCTAGAGCAGGAGAAGAGTTTCATTCTAACCAGTGTTTAAACAAATGTTTGACAGAGAAGAAAGAGCAGATTATAAAATAAAAAGTCAACAAATCTTTTGACTGGATGGTCCTAATTTGGAGCAAAGAATTGTGGAAAGATGCATGTTGACAATCACAATTGGTTCCAAAAGCATTCTTTACAATGCATGGATTGTAAGTGGAAGCAAAAATAAATTATATATGGGAAATTGCATCATGCACAGAATGTGTATAGTTTTAGATTGTTTGAATCAAAAGGTTTGGTCTAAGCTTGGGGAGCAGCGCCTGAATTGGAGAACAAAAGACAAGCTTATCATTGTCCCTAGACGATGCCATATGCAACTGAGCTTCAGGTAAAGAAGTATGGCACTATGCCTACATTCACCAGGCAAGTTGCTATAGCATTAAAGTGCAGAAAGGGACAGCAGATACAAGGGCCTGATACATTTGTGTGTCTCAATGAATCCATGGGACAGCAGGGGTTAAGAATGTAAATATACTCCATTAGTAGAGATGGGGGATGCCCCCATTCAAATACTGTGAATAACAAGGGGTGCCAAGACATTAATTTGGAAGAAGGTACAGCATTAGGGATGGCAGTGCAGGAATCTTACCACACTGCTGATTAAATATCCCAGTGATTGGAAACATTCCTGAAAGCTATTTCTCTTCACAGGATGAATTCATGAATCTTTGGATTCTTAACCAAAGGGGAGTTTCAGGATTCAGTCTGTTTACCCTTATGACTGAAATTATGTGATTTGCTGTCATCAGGATAATTGCATCCTGTTTAAGGTGGGTGAATCTGAAAAAGAAAAACAGAAAAGTGAAATACAGCAAATTGAAATGGTGGCCAATGTGCCAAGATATTTGAGGGTGGCGTCTCTCCAAAGAGCCACACAGCTAGAGGAAAGCACAGAGTTCCCTTCTTGAGAGGATTTCCAAGAATTCTCCAAAATGGTAGAGGAACAAATTCAAGCTGCAGATGCTTGCACAAGTTAAGAAGAATAAAAAGATTGGTTGGGAAAATATACATGGAGTTCAAAGAGGTAATTGCCAAAGACACCTATGCTTGCAGGCTTACAGATTTGCATGTTGCTACACTACCAGCACTACCAGGGGGCTATGGTAGGGAGCCGGCATTTGTGCGACAATATAGGCAACCCTTGGCCTGTCTGGAGTCCCTAGCAAAAATAATTAAACGTTTAGAATCCAGAGGAAACATTAGGCCTATCCACAGTACTTTAAATACACCCATATTAGGTGTGCTAAAGCCCAGTGGTCAAAGGCGTTTCAGTGCAGACTTGAGATAATTAAACAAGGGTATACCTGTGTCAAGGTGGCCACTTCCATTTATTGATCAAGTCCTTGCACAGATTCCAGGGTCAAAGGTATTTACTATTTTGGATTTTGCAGCAGGGTACTGACGTGTGCCACTAGCTTAAGATATTCAAAATCTATTTACCTTTTTGTTTGACTTGAGTATGCATGGAATCGTTTTTCCTTCAGTTATATCAATAGTGGGAGTGAGTTTGGGATATTTCTGAGCAAAGCACTCCCAGGTGCAGCCAAGAGGGGAAATGTGATTTATTTGGATGATGTCCTGATCAAGAATGAAAACATACAAAGTAACTTCAATGAAATTAGACATGTGTTCAGCCAATTACAAAAAGCTGGGCAAAGGTATCATAGAAGGTGCAATGGTGTAGAATGTATTTATTTTATGTATTGGACATTTCTATGGCAGCCTATACCCAGGTGTTTCCAGGTGCCACAAGACAAAATGAGAGCAGGGAGAGTGCATAGGAATTGAAACATATAACAACAACATTGGTTATATTGGCTTTGTGACAATCCTACGGTGCAAGTGCATGACAATGTGGTAAGTGCAAAGGGGAGGGAGTAGTGGTAGAAGTGCAGGAGTGGGATACCCCTAAGGGTGGGGGTAGGCAATTGCTGGGTGGGCCAAGGTAACAAGTGTCAGGGGAAGGGGATGAGTGCAGTGGACAGAGAAGATCAACTTGGACTAGTCTGGGGAAGAGAGGCCAAGTGCAAGTGCTGGAAAAGGATGCTGTGGGGATTGGTAAGGGGTGGCTGGCATATATGACTCTGAAGGGAGCAGGCCCCAGTCGCAGTGGCAGATGAGAGTTAGCAATTGAGGGGGAGAGGGAAGGAAGAGGAGAAATTGAAAGTCTTGAGAAGTTTCTGCAATATTAGATGATCCGGGTCAGGTCTGGAGAGAGAGGAGCCAGCAGAGCAAAGAGATCTGCCTCCAACTCTCTTCTTGGAGAAGTGTGTGACCTGCAGAGAGCTGGAGCCAGAAGACTGAATGACTCCGGCCTGCGGATATTTAGGGAGGGAAAATTGGATGTAAACAGGTCCCAGGCCCCAGACAGCCTTGTGGATGATGCAAAGGGTCTTGAATTTGATGCTTGCTTTCACCGACAGGTTGATGTGTGCCCTTGGTTGCATGATGTAAAGTAGAATGTGTGATTGATTAGCAATTAGTGATTTCTGTTAAAGGGCTGTGTCCAGTGGTTGGTAGGAAGGCAAGTGGTAAACATCTGAAGGATATTGAGGGGATGTTGGGGTGGACCAGATGGTTCGTATGGGTACAGCATCTAATTCAATCTCACAGTTGGAGGAGCCAGGAAGGAAGCTCTGGCGAGGGTGTAGCACTGAGGGATTGATATGTAGCTGTTGTCAGCTTCCTTTTGCCTGTCTAGAACCCATCAAGATAGGTTGTTTGTGGATCAGATCAATTCAGGGGAGGGAGGACACCACCTCCAACCAGAGCCACAACTGGCCAACAGCTTAGAGTTAGTGGAAATCAGGTGGCATATCAAAGAGCTTATTCCTTATCAGTTCACCTTCTTCCAATCAATAAACAAGGTGTTGGCCTTATTTAAATCAAACCTATTAGTAGGACTACATTGCTACTGTGTGTTCACTCGTGTGTGTCACTATTGAGTGTTGAATACATGTATGTACGTGTCTGTAGAAATGGGGAAGCAGTATGGCCGACCAGGGCAGGGCTGGTTTCCCACCATGCTGGGACAATGTCCCACCAGACACACTCAAATAGGGGGTTGAATGGTTGAATAGTTGAAATGAGGTGCCCAGAGGTGGGTCAGTGACCCCTACTCCCATTTCAGGACATGCCATCAAGATGCCAGCCAATCACATCACTGGCAGCCATCGGACCAGGACAATCTTAAAGCTGTAAATGAGGCGAGCGGCAAGTATATGGTACTGTTGGAGCATTCATATTTGTGAGTGTATGGACAGAGACAGGCTGCAGTGTTTGGCTTGGTGTCTCTGCTTAGGTCTACACACCACATGTTGGAAAATGTGAGTTCACTACTGCACTGTGCACCTTTCATTGAGGAGTGCATAGTTCATTTTTAAAATGCAGCTACAAAAAAAGCCAGGAGAATTTGCTAAAGGTTAAATCTGAAAATCTGAAATAATTTGGCCTTGAGGATCTATTTTGAAATTAAACTTGCTTCTGCATGGATGCATGCATAATTTATGTCCCAAAGAAACTGAAATCTAATCTTCGGATGGCATTTCATATTCAAACGCGACAGCTTGAATAGAATCGCACATTTGTTTTATGAATTAGGATGAAGTATCTATAGTGTAGAAATGTAATATCTATTTTAATAAATGACATTCTTTCCATGTTAATTAGAGCATCATCAAGAAATTGCTTTGGAGTAAAGCTGGAAAGGGTAGTTCGGTGAGTTAAGCAGTTGCCGCTGAGATATCAGTGCAACCATCAGGACAGAGCTTACTCACCTGTAGCAAGGTTGATAGAATGAGTACCATGGGTACCATTGAGTGAAGGAACAGACATGTCTATTATTTGAAGGGATTGAAAATGGTAAAGAGAAAGGCTATTGCATGGAAAATATGTGTAATCTTGCTATAATTCATGTATAATATACGCTTTACATTAGACCTGCTTTTGTGACATGATTTCAGGTGCGATCAAACAAGTCTCAGCCTCTGACACATGTGCTGCCTTCTTGAAGTGGGACATGGTGGTACTGCACAATCTTTCCGGCGTTGTGGTACCGCTATGTTTTTGTTGTTTTAATCCATCAATGTCTCTTTGTGACAGGCCATTAGAGGTTGTTCGCCGGAGGCAGAGCTAAGTAATTCAGGTGATGAAGTGGTTCCATGCCATATCACTTGGTCATTTATTTGTGGGAAAACAAATTGTTGAATTAGATTAGTGGCACCTGGGGCATCACTTACCTGATATGCAACCACAACGTAGGTGTGGAATACAAATTGGCAGTCAGGTTCCCAGCTCTAAAAAAGGCAAGCCCTGTGGCTGCTGTTTTACACCACAACTTTAGTCTGGCCTGCCTAGCAATTATGCAAGGTATTATGAAATGATGTGCACAAACATAACAAAATAAATAAATATATATATATATATATATATATATATATATATATATATATATATATATATATGGAATATATTAGCCTCTCGTTTTATACCAAATAAATTGCAGTGCACATTGTGTTTAAAAGCAGAGCGAATTATTTCTATAATGCCCACTTTCCTAGGTTGAACATTACAACAGTTTGCCAAAAGAAAATAGAACAATGGGAAGAGATTAACACGGTTGGTTCCAATCTAAGTGTGTTTTATTTAACCCGGGTAGATATCACAATTAGGGAATGGGTAAAGTGCGAACAATGAACAAAATGTGCAGCACAGATGTGGCTCTGTACATTACGTGAGCACAATGTATGCACGTTTGTTTACTATACTCATAAGCAATTTTTTTATTGTACTTTTTGTATCTATTTATTGAAGGTGCAAACTGTTTCATGTACATTAACCAACAGTAGACAAGGCAATCCTATAACAGGAAGAGGGAATGCCTAGAAAACGTATTTGTAATCTTTATCACTCCGAGCCTTACAATTCCTCATCCCATCCATACCTACGTGCCAGTGGCACAGCATTTCCTTTCCCAACGGTCAAATAGCAGAGGTCTGGCACCAGGGAGGTCAGTAATATCAGGAATGCTGCATCTTACTGGTGGGCGTTGCACTCTTGTCTTCCGGGCTGAGGAGACTTGCGGCAGCGACGTCATTTCACCAAAATGCCTGGGGTAGTGGAAGTGACATCACACGACCCTTGACCCCCCGATGACATCACTTCCCGTGACCACACCCTACGTGCCATCACAGGAAGTGATGGCACACGAGCTTCAGATGCGTTTAAAACCCGTGTTTCCAGGCGCTCTCATTTCAGCCAGAGGGAGGCGAGATTTGTCCACGATCACCCAATTGGGGAATGTCATTTTGAATTTTGAATTATTTATATAGCACACACAATGAACATAATCGAATCCTGGCACAGGTAGTACCATAAGCTGAGGAAATAGAATCATACTAATATATAGTTAATGCTGCTGAAATTCACCAGTGGAACATAAAAAGAACCATATCTACTTGAACAGGTGAGTCTTTAAGCCCGCTCTAAAAATCGATAGGGAATTTGCCCATATTAGATTCAATGGAAGACTATTCCACAGTCTTGGGCCAGCAACTGAAAAGCTACGATCTCCTTTTGAGACACAGTTGGTCCTGGGAATAGTGAGTAAGCATTGATCTTTCGATCTAAGGTAGGTCGATAACGCTTCAATTTGTTTATTGGATAGGTTGGTGCCAGCCTGTGCATACATTTCTACACCAAACATCCTATTTTGAATTTGATACAGTCTTTCACCACTAACCAATGCAATGGCTAACAGAAACCAGAGATTGGGGTGTTCTTAGCTACACCAAAAACCAACCTTACTCCTGCATTTTGAGCTTTTGTAAACAGTGAGATCTGTGTGGCCGGAGCTCTAACCAAAAGTCCATCACAATAATCTAATTTAGAGTTGACTAGAGCTCCCACAACCACAGCATGACCAGTATCGGGGACATAGGGTAGTGCTTGGCGTAGGAGGTGTAATTTGTAGAAGACTGATTGTACTTTGGCTGAGACCTGGCCATTACACTCCAGATCGCTCTGTCATATACAGCCTAGATGTTTTACCTTGGTAGCATATTTGAGACTAGTCCCCAAAAACTTGTGGTTGTGGGGGACAACTATTTCCCTCAATCAGATGTTTAGGACCAAATAGTATCACCTCAGTTTTTTTAGGGTAGAGTTGCAACCAATTGTTTTCCATCGAGGTCACTATTTCTTCCAAACAGCTGCTAACTAAGGCAAGAGCATCCTCCACATCATCAAGCCTAATATATAGCTTAGTGTCGTGAGCGTAGGAGCGGAATCTAAGATGACATTTCTCCAGAATGTCCATTAAGGCATGAAGATATATATTAAAAAGAATCGGAGAGAGTGCTGATCCCTGCGGCACACCACAACACTGAACAAGGATTTCAGATAAAAAACCTTTGACTGCATGCATTGTTTGCGCCTGGTAGGGAATGATGTAAACCAATCCAGAGCACAGTTGTCTACATTCATAAGGCTTTTCAAAAGGTCCAACAAAATACCATGGTCCACCGTGTCAAAAGCGGTGGCTTGGTCGAGCATTACAAGCAGGGAAAGTTTAGCTACTTCCCCTGCCTGCAACATCTCGTCCCATACCGCCAGCAGTGCCGCCTCCGTCCCATGCATGGGGCAAAAACCGGACTGCAGGGGATGGAGGAGGCCTCTATCCTCAACGTAATTCTGTAATTGACTTGTAACCACCTTTTCCAGGATCTTTCCCGGCCAAGGAAGCCATACTAATATATAGTTAGGGTAGAGTTGTAACCAATTGTTTTCCATCCAGGTCACTATTTCTTCCAAACAGCTGCTAACTAAGGCAATAGCATCCTCCACATCATCAAGCCTAATATATAGCTTAGTGTCGTCAGCGTAGGAGTGGAATCTAAGATGACATTTCTCCAGAATGTCCATTAAGGCATGAAGATATATATTAAAAAGAAGCTGAGAGAGTGCTGATCCCTGCGGCACACCACAACACTGAACAAGGATTTCAGATAAAAAACCTTTGACTGTATGCATTGTTTGCGCCTGGTAGGGAATGATGTAAACCAATCCAGAGCACAGGAGTTTACATTCATAAGGCTTTTCAAAAGGTCCAACAAAATACCATGGTCCACCGTGTCAAAAGCGGTGGCTTGGTCGAGCATTACAACCAGGGAAAGTTTAGCTACTTCCCCTGCCTGCAACATCTCGTCCCATACCGCCAGCAGTGCCACCTCCGTCCCATGCATGGGGCAAAAACCGGACTGCAGGGGATGGAGGAGGCCTCTATCCTCAACGTAATTCTGTAATTGACTTGTAACCACCTTTTCCAGGATCTTTCCCGGCCAAGGAAGCCCAGCAATTGGACGATAATTATTATAGTCCTTAGGGTCTAGATTAGCCTTTTTCAGTAGCAGGGAAACAATTGAAAGTTTCAAAGAATCAGGGACTACACAGGTTTTCCAGATTCCACGTGCAGCCTATATGTACAACATACATAATGCTGGAATTGTAACAGGGTAACCAAAATCTCTAACGCAGGCTACAGCTAGTGTATTAAACATCTATAGACCAATGGACACATAAGTACTTGTTATCTGTGGCATTGATGTATTAAACAATCCAAAAAAGCACTGACCTGGTGAGGCGTGTGGTTTCTGTTTGCCCAGGTGCAAAATGATGCATGAGCAAGGACTTAATATGAAATCATTGACCAGGATTTAGTATGAACAAAATTCTGTGCTTATAAATGTATCTATGAGTCAGCCACCTCTACGATAGAAGAAACCTATTGTGTGGGTGTAAATTGAGGCCATCTGTCTCTGTGTGCATTTATCTTTAAGTTATGTGACAAGCAACCAAATGTTGCCCCAAACAACCCAGATCCGACTCTAACACCTTAATGTCATAGGCTTTTATACATGACTCTTCTTCAACCTTTTTTAATGGGGTGAGGTGCGGGAAACCGGGAGCGGGAGGGCTGCACTTAACTCAAGAGTGGGGCCCAAAGCATCTATGATTTTCCGAGGTCTATGTGTGAGGCGTGTTATTCAATGATACCTCAGGACCAGCCCATGAATGAAGCTTCCACAAAGCCCTTTCTAAGACAGAGTTTGATTGGGGAGGTGTGGGTCACTCCACACCGCTCTCACTTCTGAAACTCCATTTCCAACACTCATTTTCTTGAATAGTGTTGCACTAGAGCAGAGTCCTGATCGAGTTTGCGGCCCTTCTCAACCATTTACATCACACTTGAATGCGTTCAAGGTGAGTAGAGCCCAATCAGTGGTGTAGAACAACATTTGGGGGCCCCTCTGTGAGCCATGCTGAGCCCGCCCCAAACTCCTTAACAAAGCACATGGCATGCCCTAACCCACGCATGCACTATGTCCATGATGATTATGCTGCTGCAGGGGCATGCACTACTCCAAGTGGAAGAAGTAAATATGTTTTAATCAAAGCTTAACCTAGCATAGTAAGAAGGGGCAGTGCCTGGTCCCAGAATCTGGAAGCCACCAGTGGTGGCTGGTGAGTTGTTTTATTGGAGGGAGTACATATTTGCCAAAAGTATGCGATTGCAACCGAGCATCGTGAGGGGCGTGAACTAACAAAAACAGGTTGGAGGGGTCAGGGGGATTCTTCCCCTCACATGTGAAAATGTTTTGAATAATGGGTTAAAATATTGCATTAGACAGGACACTTTCTGTGAAAATTTGTGTAGAAGGCCAGACAGTTTGCAATCGGTTTTGTAGTGTGTAGGGTAACTCATGGAAAAAAGTACAATAGATGCATGTCACCAAAAGTGCACATGCACATTTCCCAATGTATAAATAAAACATTTTCATGCTTGCTGTGTCCATACATTTCCATGCTGGCTCCATCAACATATGCTAGTATTCCCATATAAGAACATACTCATGTTCGTTTTGAGATGTTTTTTTATATATCATTACTGGCACTGGGCACAAAGCTGGCTCTGTCAGTGTATGCCAGTAATCCTATGTAAGAAAATACTCCCGTTCGTTTGGCCACACTTATCATGGTGGCTTCATCATAGATGCTCAGTTAATAAAAGGTCATGCTACAGTAAGAAATATAAAGGCTGCTACACCAAAATGTCAATTTAGTGAGGTAATACTACTTATCATGCTAGCTTAATCAAAGATGCCGAGTAATAAATGTCATGCACAATAAGCAATGGCTAGACCGGCTGTATCAAAATGCCAGCCTAGCCAGGATGACAGACATGAACTTGGCCTTGCCCGAAAATAGCAGTAAAATATGCCAATAAAGGATGTGTCAAAAATGCTCTAGTGATCCCCAGTCTCCCAAGGCATTACACACACACACACACACACACGCATTCCCTTTCACCCACCCATACATCTCCTCTCACATTCATTCACAATGCATCAATCACACAGACCTGACCCACCCACCCAGAACACTGACACAATCATGTAATTATTTAATTTTTACATTTAGAAACTGCACAGAACCCTTAAACATCGGGCATCAAGGCACTATTTTCATACCCATTCATCCACGAATTACTCACCCATATACCTTATCTCACATACAGTTACACTGGCAATCACCCACCTAGAATATTTACACACACACACATTCCTACTCACTCAACCACCATTGAATCACCCATACATCTCTCATGTCCACTTGCACTGCATTCTCCACACAAGAACACACCCAACTAGAACATTCAAACACACACTATCACATTCCTACTCATTCACCCACCACTCACTGACCCATATGCCTTCTCTCGTGTCCACCCACACTGCATTCTCCACAAAGACACGCACCCATCCCAAACATTGAAACCCACTATCACATTCATACACATTCACCCACCAGTCACTCACTCATGCACCTTCTCTTACATCCACTCTCACTGCATTCTCTACACAGGCACACACACACCCACCCACCCAGAACATTCAAAGGGGGAATTTCGCCCCATTCACCCACCACTCACTGACCCATAGCACGTACATACATCTGACACACACTTCACACTTCAAATTTAATTTTTTAAACTTCTTACCTGTTTTCCCAGCTTTGGTCCGTCACTCCAAGCCACCCTCATCTCCTCCATGCTGCTCACAAACAGGAACCAGGAAGTTGTGAGAGCTTCCTGGTTCCTGTATATGAGCTGTGATGAATCCGGAGGAGAAGGGGTTGGAGCTGTAACCGTCAGCTAAACCCCTAATGAGTGCTTCCTTCTTGCCCTGCAAGCCCTGGCCCAGCCTTCACCCTAATGGGTGAGGACTGTTCCGGGGCACCTCCAGACCTGGTGTGGCATGGCCCCTACAACTGCAAGAGTTTCCGTTTAAAAGGAAAATTGTGTTTTTACAGGGGTAGCAAGGGAGATTGCATGTGTAGCAAGGGAGATGACAGTGATTAGGGCTGCGGTCCCTGGAGACCCCCAAATGACGTCCTACCTTGCGGCTCTCCTTGAATACCGGTCGACCTCCTCCAGCCCTGGTTCTATAAACAGAACAAGCAGGTTGGTCTTGTCTGGATCTTTCGCCTTGGGATCTGGTTTTACACCAAAGAGAACCCACGTGTTAAGCCTGATTATGTGCCCAATGCACCATGCCTTCTAAATCGTCATTGAACTATTTCGATCTCCAGAAAGTGAGATGCAGAACCACTCACGTTAGTACATAGAAACATAATAATTATAATAATAATAATGATAAAAATAATAATAATGTAACAATTGGGACGAGGATGAGGGTTTGGAGTTAGTGTTAAAGAGTGAGTGGCCAGTTGACCTTAGGAAAAAATGATACATACACCAGGAACAATAGTGGGCACACAACAGACAGTAGTCCAATTGGACTGGATGTGTACAGGGTCCTAAAGTAGTGGAGCTAAGAACTGGTTAGGTGTAGAGGAGTGATGAGCCAGGGAGATAAGAGTGTTCCTTTTGCAATTCAGTTCAGTTCTTCAATTCGGATTTCAATTAGTGGATCTTTGTGGAGTTGTTGGCTTTGAGGGTGTTGTTTGTTCCAGTGGTGGGGAGTAAGTTGGGAGATGCATGGACAAAATAGGCAATGTATGGGGTGGGCAGCTAGCAGAGAGATTAAGGAGTGTGTTAGAGATGAGATTGCAAGGAGGAACGTAGGAAAATACTGTGTAGACCAAAAAAGGCATGGATTAAGACAAACAGTAGGAATTCAAAAGGGTGCAGGTTTCTCATAGAGGGGCAGCCATCATGGAGCTGGTGATGAGAAGTGCAGTAAAGCATAAAGAAGATGCATGTGCTAAAGCTAAGTATATTATCAGGGCGAGAAAGCATAACTTGTGCATATAAACACATTTCCTTACGACTCAGCACTCATGTATTTGTTAGACTAGTCCCTTTTTTGGGAAAAAGCAAAAATATATTGTTTTATGCACTGCATAATGCCTGATGAGGGATGGTAATCTTCATTATACCACTGTCCCTTCCTTATCCCAGTCATTATCAGTGATGTGTGTCCCCTGGTTGTCCACGACCAGATTTTGGCAACTTGCGAAAACAAATCATGCTCCTACTGGAGGAGAGAGCAAAAGGATCCCATTCTACAAGACAACTCTTGTTTGTATACCTTCAAAATGTTGGTGTCATGGTTCACTGGCACGCCTGTCCAGAGATATGGTAAACACACACTGCAAACTCATGGATCCTGATATAGCAATTCTGATTTGTTTATTTTTATTTATTTGTCTATTTTTACTGCACCATAGCCTGCAGGCATCGTGGCTCTCAACAGACAACACAATCAGTTACAGCTAGTAGTAATGAGTTAGATTACTCAAACAGAGTTGTTTTAAGATTGTTACGGAAAGTGCCGTAGCTTTCTTTGGATCGCATAGATGTGGTCAGCTTGTTCCAGCTACTAGCTGCTTTAATCGGGAATAATCTACCCTTTCCTCTGGCTCATTTCATTTGTGGTACAACAAGGAGGTGTGCATTACTTGAGCGTAACGTTCTGTTAGGAGAGTATTTTCTAAGAGTTTGTTTTAGGTAATCTGGTGCTTCTCCATGAAAGCATTTATTAGCCAGGGCCAATGTCTTAAACTGGATAATTTTCTCTACCGGCAGCCAGTGAAGCTCCTTTCTATGTTGTGAGTGATGTTAAAGATTATTCTGATGGCATCATTTTGTATAGTTTGTAACTTTTGGATATTCCTCTTGCTGGCTCCACACAGTAGGGTGTTACACTAGTCTAGCCGGGGCATAATAATGGGGAGGACCAAAGTTTCACAGTTCTTACGTGACACTAGTGGATTTATTTGTCTCATTACTTTGAGTTAGTAATGAGTGTTGTTTGTTACATTTTTAACATGGGCGTCCGCATTGAGGGATGCCTCTAATACTGTATTCAGCGTTTTCACCTTCTCTGCCACCTTGATGGAGCAGGTGTCTATTGTGGAATTTACATAGGCTTGGTCCAGCTTATTTCTGGCTTGGCTGGTCCCGAAGATCATCAGATCTGTCTTTGAGCTGTTCAAACACATCCAGTTTTCGATCATCCATTCCTGGATGACCGAGTAGATGTGATTGAGGGTTTTAGAGTCTTTGTCATGCTCACCACTAAGCTCCATAATAAGCTGAAAATCCTCAGCATAGTTCGTGAAATGGTGGCCCATGTTTTCCAGTTTTTTGAATAGGAGTTTTATATAGATATTGAAAAGAATGGGTGGTGACTTATTTCAGGAGGACCACCTCCAGCCGCAACACAAGGACTTGTGTGAAATTCTTGGCATCTATACTCAGGAGTGATATTGGCCTGTAGGCCAAGCAGTGGGTCAGATCCTTATCCTCCTTCGGCATCACTGTTACTAGGGCACAGGGGGAGGAGTGAGGTGTACCTCATTCAACTTTAAAGCTATTGAACACCTTGACTAGGGAAGGAGCGAGGCGGTCCATACATTTTTTTTAAGGCAGACGTGAAGCCATCTTCACTCAGATGGCCCTCTTCCTCAGCCAACAGAGATGGGAAAGGGGATGTCCCTCAAGTAGCCCTCCACTTCGGGTTCTGATGCAGCTTCTTTAATGCTATATAGGGGCTTGTAAAATTCTGCGAATCTCTGCAGAATCCCCCTTGGTTCTTGCACAACGTTTCCCTCCACATCTGTTATCTGCTCCACTCGTCTCTCCTCTCTAGCTGTCCACACCATGTGAGCCAGAATAGTCCCCACGCTATCACCCTTTACATAATATTTTTGTTTTCTAAACTTCATCATCCTGAGGACCACACCCAGGAGCAAGGAATGCAATTCCTGCCTCTTCTTCATAATAGGCTGAAGGGTTGCTTCAACAGCACCATGTCCTCATTCAGCCTACTCTTTAACAGACCTCTTTCCTTTTTTTCCTATCTCCCTGCGCTATAGGAAACCCCCTAAAAGTGACTTTTGCTGCTTCCCAAACATGTTGCTTTGAAATCTCCCCTGTGTCATTTGTCTGAAAGAAGCACCCAATAACTATTTTCATTAATTCCCTGAACACTGTATCTCGGAGGAGTGAATAATTACCGAAACAATACAAGGGGAAGGTGCCTAATCAGAGGCTGAGGAAGCAGAAGTTCAGTGTGGCCAAGCTGCATCTCCTCACTGTCGGGGTGGTGGCTCATGCCAGGGAGTTATATGGCTCAGGGCATCGTAAAACATCTGGGCAGTGGAAGGCAGCCATCTGGTCAAGCATATGTGAAGGTCATAGTTGCGGGCACAGTCCCACAGGATGGTGAGCAGGAAGCGGTGGAACGACCTGAAGGTCAGGTTCTGCAGTCTCCTGTCCAAACACTGGAAGGCATCATCGGCCAAAGGAGGTTGCACCATGGACCCCGTTGTCCTGGCCCTGTGGGAGGAGATGGACAGTTCCATACTCTACATGGAGGGGACCAAGGGACTTGGGAGTGCTGAGGCTGACGCCAACAGCCAAGTTTAATCTGGTTTGTTTGTTTGTTTATTTATTTCTAATGCGCGCCAGACCCGAAGGTAACAGGGCACAGCAGTAAGAATATGCAAAGCTTACGGAGTTACAAATATTTCACAGTACAATACGGTGTATTTACAGGTAAAATTACAAAGGCAAAATAGCAATACTCAAGGTATAGATACAAATTTACAATATACAGTTTATAAACAAGTTAGGTTGTGCATTTCACTGGGTTACGAGATAGGCTAAGGCAACCCAAATGAGGCAAATAGCACTTGTAGGCTAGTGATCAATGGTGTATAGCAGGTTGACATACTTTTTTCTGAAATGTGGGTAGGGTTTGTCTGCTCTGATCTCATGAGGCAGGGAGTTCCACAGTTTGGCCGCTTTCACGGGAAAGCTGTGTCCGCCAATCTTAGTGAGTCTAAATCTCGGTACCACAAGGCAGTTGGCATCACTAGCTCTCATTGGTCTAGTGGAAGTTCTTCTAATCAGTCTGTCTATTAGGTAGCTAGGGGCAGCTGTATTTAGGGCTTTGTGGGTCAAGGAGGCAATTTTTAGCTGTATTTTATTGTGGCTAGAAAGCCATTTCTGTTGGCGTCTGATGGGGGAAATGTGTACTCTTATTTATGCCTAGTGCAGCTCTTAAAGTGTTATTTTAAAGAGCTTGTAACCTCTGGATAATGGCTTTGTTAGCACTGCTGTAAAGAGCATTGCAGTCATCCCACCTAGAGAGTGTGAGTGATCTAGCCAGAATCATGCACCTGTAATTTAAGAGGAATGGCTTGCTGGCTCTAATGAGTTTGCAAGTGTAAGCTGTGGTAGGGGCCAAAGATTTTACTTGTTTGTCAAAGGAAATGGTTGAGTCAAGGTAAAATCCAAGGGTTTTTACCTCCTTAGATACCCTAATGATGTTTCTATCGAGGGTGAATGAGGAATATTCATGACCTAGTTTAAAGAGGTTGGAATGTGTGCCCAAGATTATCAACTGTCTTATCATCGTTCAGGCATAGACCGTGGTTGGCCATCCATGCCTGAATGATGAGATATACCCTATTCACCAACGCTGAGTCCTTGCCATGATCCCCGGAAAGCGGGAGGAGAATCTGTGTATCATCTGCATAGTTAGTGTATGTGATACCCAGAAGGTCCAGATCTTCGAACAAGAGTTTGCTGAATATGTTATATAGAGTAGGGGAGACGCAGGAACCCTGCGGTACTCCACACTGGATGGGGGTAGGATCCGCTGCTGCCGATTGGGAGAACATTCTCATGGTCCTTTCACTCAGGAATGATTCTATCCATCTGATAGCCTCTGTGGAAAAGTGAGCTGCTGAATCCAGGTGTCTGCATAGGACCTTTTGATCCACGAGGTCGAATGCAGCTGGGAGATCTAGTAATCGGAGAAGGGCAGTCTTTCCATTATCCCTCAGCTCATCAATCTGTGTTTTTAAGTCAATCAGGGCTGTTTCCGTCCCATGTGGGGGGCGAAAACCAGATTGTCTAGCTCCCAGGAGTTTGTGCAGTTCTAAGTATTTTTGTATCTGGGTATAAACGACTTTGTCAAGTATTTTAAGTAGAAATGGTACCGTTGTGATGGGCGGTAGTTAGTGGGAATGAGTGGGTCAAGAGTTTGCTTTTTTTAAAGTGGAAGTACCCAGGATTGTTTAAGGTTGGCCAGAATGGTGCCAGAGGCAAAGGAGGCATTAATCAGTTTGGAAATAAATGACAGATCTCTGGCGGCATCTTTTATAATTTGAGCAGGACAGATGTCACCTTTGCAATTGGATGGTTTGAGAGATAGAATAGTTTTCTCTACCTCTAGGATCGTAATTTTAGTAAAACTGAATCTGGAAGTCTGGATAGTAGGTATATCACTAGACGGAAGGGTGTTTGCAGACAATTGTGAGTTTACAGTGGCTTTTTTTGTTTTCTTTTATTTTGGAGTGTATTTATTTTATTAGCTAGTGCATGTTGAATGTCTGAACACGAGGTCTTCTTTTTTTATAGATATGTCAGGTATGGGAATTGGGGACTCTAATTCTTTTATTATAGTGAACAATTTCTTCATACTTGAGTTTGATTTGGCAATGTGTTCATTATAGGAATTCCGTTTTGCCAGGCACACTTCCTTTTTGTAATGCAAAGAAATGGTAGTTAGCTTGCCTTTGTTCTCAATGGAGGGGCATAGTATCCAGGCAGTTTCACATTTCCTTAGGTAGGTCCTTTAATTGAGGGGTAAACCACTTGTTTAAATTAACTTTTAATTTATTTGCTCTTAGTTTGAGTGGGGCAATTTTATCCAGTGTAGTGAGCATGATTTTATTGCATTCATCGACCATGGCACTAGGGTCTAGATTATTGGACAGTGCGTCGGGAGAATAGCTGGGATCACTATGCTCACTGTGATATTCTTTTTATTTCTAGTTAGGCATGGTGGCGCTAATTGCGGGACTATGGGTAAAGGTCTAGTGGTAGATAATGTGAAGGACACGAGTGAGTGGTCTGTCCACAGTTGTGGCGTGATAGAAGTAATGGTGGCCGTGCAGTTACAATCAGCTACCCAGTCCACGGTTCTACCTTTAATGTGGGCCGGTTTGCTAACTTTTTGAGATAGTCCTAATGTGGTGATTTTGAATGTCCCCCACTTCCCCTGTCAATAGACTGGCCAAATGATCCTCTCAAGCATGAGTCCCTCAGCATAGATGGGCCCCATGGACAGGGGAAGAATGCTCCTAAAGGCAATGCCAACCAGAGTGTTTCCAAGCAGAGCCAGGTTTAGGCATGGCTGATTGGGGCATTCGCCAGGACACCACATCAGACCACCTTATACGCCAGCTCAGAGGAGTCTTACAAGGGCTCCCCCTTGCCAACATAGTGAAGGCGTCCTATTCCAATGGAAAGCCCCCAGCTCCTGTGCTGGAGCAGGGAGTCAATCATTTCAGCAGAGCACCATTGCCATACCAGCATGGGAAAACTCTGGAAGGCTATCCCATGCTGGTAGAAAAGCAGCGCTCAATTGAAATTTTTAACTCCTTCCCACTACAGCACAGGAGCAGGGTGCTTTACATTGCAAATGCACACAGCAGCTACACCAGCATGGGTCTGTAAGGCTGCTCCATACTGGTGTGACAGAGCAACCCCAGATTTTTTGCCCGCCAAATGTTATTCGTCCCCGGGCCCTGCCAGGGCTAAAGCCAGCCCTGTATACAAGGGTAGGTGGGAAACTGTTCACGTACCCATGCACAGCAGTAATGAATGTGCATGTTAGCACATGCAGCTTTGTGCAGCACCCATGTGTGCTGAGAAAGGCGAAGTGCCAAAGTGGACCCCAGCACAACTGCATGTACTGTCCACCTTGGCAGTACAAGAGGTAAAGAGCACATGCCAATGCGCTGTACATCCACAGCAGACACTACCCTCATCTAGCTTTGGCCATATGCATTGGCCTGCAATAACCCATACCTTTCAGACCACATATATCCCTCCACCATGTAGCATGTCTGCCTAGCAAGCCCACTTACAATTATGCATGATGACTAACAGCATGCCAATGTTCACCAATCAGGTTCACAGGCAACTCAGGAGGAGAAGGATGCAGGCCCATTGACATTCCATGGCCGGGTCTCCAGGGAAAAGCCAACAACCACCACCCCTGCACCGCTAAGCAATGGGAAGGGAACGAGAAAGTGCAGGAGTGTGACACCAGGGCACAGCAGCACCACACATACCAGCACTGCACCCAATGGCAGCAATGCTGACACAGCTGCAGGTAATGGACCCACGGCACCTGCAACTGCCACCTAATAGCCAGCCACTGTCATCATGACAGGAAAGCCAGATGCTTGCAGGCACACAGAAGGAGCTGCATCCGCACCCACCCATTTGGCCCATAATACCCCCTTGTTAAATGAGTAGGACACCCAGCGACATGGTCAGCTTGGCCAGGAGTCAGAGGGTGATACAGATGTTACCATGGGTGGCAGGTCATACGGCTCACCCTGCTTCAGCACAGCCCTTCCCATAGCCCACAACCCTTAGTCCATGCCACACAGGATGCCATATGGAGGAGGCTGAACGCTATTGAGCAGCTCCAGGTGTGCTTGGAGACCCTGGTGGACACACAAGTCCAACACCTTCATGCCGTCCGTGACTGTGTTCAGGGTGACTCATGGATTATAACGAGGGGCATGGCCAGGACCGATGTCCATCTGCTGTTACATCTGCTGCCCTGACTGTCATCGGACAGAGCATGAGGGAGATGACCGAGAACATCTCAGCTTTTTCCGAGGCAATGCAGGCCAGCATTCGCGTGACACTCCAATGCATCCAGGGGCCTGATTCTGACCAGTCCTCCTCCATCACTCCTAAAGAGGGTGCTTTGCCCAACACCCCAAGGTGGTGTTCTGCATGCCGCCTGTCTCCAAATGTGCTGGGGGAGAATTGTAATTGCAAGAGGTGGGGGTGCCTGGGTGTGTTGGGGGTGGTATGGATAGGTTTTTATTAGTGCAAAGTAAGTCTAATGTTCCTTTCAAGTCCTTGTTGCACTGAAAGTGATAGGTTTTTGTTAGGGCAACTGAACCAGAAGGTCCCTCTAGCATCGTTTTTGGGCAGTAAATTTGATAGGTTTTCAGTAGGGTACTGTAGCCAGAACTTTCCTTTAGCATCGTTTTTGCAGTAAAGGGGATAGGTTTTTAGTAGTGCAACTTAACCATAACGTCCCTTTAACAATGTTTTTTGGTAGTGAATTTCATAGGTTTTTAGTAGGGCACTGTAACCAGAATGTTGCTTTAGCATACTGTTTTCAGTAAAAGTGATAGGATTTTAGTAGCGCAACTTAACCATAACACCCCCTTAACAATGTTTTTTCTTAGTGAATTTAATAGGTTTTTATTAGGGCACTGTAACCAGAACGTTGCTTTAGCATAGTGTTTTCTGTAAAGGTGATCGGTTTTTGGTAGCGCAATTGAACCATAACGTCCCATTAAAAATGTTTTTGCATAGAATCCTTGGCTGCCCTCATGATGAACTTGTTGAAATCCTAAAATCCCCTGTGTATGTATCCATTTCTGCTACCCCTTCCTTTTCCTAATATGCTCTGCATATCTTAGAAATTAAAGGTGTATATGTTAATTGTTGGTGAGTGTGTAATGGCTTTTCTTTTTGTGTTAACATTGCATGGTTTGTCTGTGGCGCACATTACTGTGCGAGATGGCTGCAGATAAGCTATATGGAGGTTTCCTAGGGAGAGTACACCTGGCCGGCATATGTGCTATCACAATGCAGTTATCCGTAGGACTCCAGTGCTGGCCGCATGACTGCATCTTGTAATGCACTTTTAATTAGTTGTGTGAGTGCACATCAGTCCATTCCACCGCTATACACATGCGTAGGGCATCCTCTGTGTGCTCCTACCACTGCCCCTGTCGCCAGCCCTATGAATTAATACGATAGGCTATTGCATTTCAAGCAGTCCCGGTGACTATGTAGTTTGCTGTGCAAACCTACCAATTTATGGCTGCAGCACGCCTGGCTGTATGAGGCCCACTGGAAACAAGGAAAAGCAACCTCCAGTGTACGCTGGGCGTGTTAAATGTTGCATTCATTTGATTGATGTGCGGCTTGCCTTTCCATGACTCGTGAAACAGACACACCAGCTCTGCAGTGAGCACCGTGACGGAAAGTGTCAACGGTTCGTCTGCGGTTCGTAGAGTTGGAGAAAACGCTTTACTGCAGGTGTGACAGGCTGTAGTGAGTCAGCAAAATGGCAAAGCTGGTGCGGCTTCGTGACTCACATACAAGTGCATGTAAAGACAAGTAAGCAAACAGTAGATTCTTCGGATCACAAAGAATATCAGTGGTGGTTTGAAAAGTGCAGTAGCCACATGGGGCGTGCTGAATAATTATCTTCCTGCTCCACGAAATGAATCTGCGTTTCTCCTTGTAGTAAGCATTCTTGTATTTCAGAATGTATTCATCTATGTGAATGCTGGTCCTACGTCTAATGCCGTTCTATGAAGTGTCCGTACTGCATGTGACGAGAAGTAAAATCGAAACACAAGGCATTAGTGGGCAGGGTACTGCCCTTGCAACAATGCAGTAGGTTAATTTCATGTACAGCTTTCTCCACAACTGCTCCTGCCAACAACAGGCCCACTCCTGTAGGGCAGCGGAGCCTTAAAACATCCTTGAACACCATGTGCTGTGCTGCAGACCCTTACGTGGCAAAGGGCATTGTATTCTGCATGTACTGCAACATGCTACTCTACAGAGGCAAGCTACTTGGAAGTACTTGGAAAGGGTCGGTCTGAGAGCATAACAATGACTGTTGACTATTGAAGTGAGGGCCACACAACATTTCCTTCCCTCTGCATGTGCCCTATATTATCCCTGTAGGTGGTGCCCCTTCCATACCGGCTTTTGCCTTCCTTTCCTTCTGTGTCGTGTGTTAAACCAACATTAATAGAAACCAACTGGAAAAGGAAAAAAGATCAATGAAAAAAGCTCCTTTCAGAGTTGAAAAATAGAATTGCCAATGAACGGCTGCAGGGCGCCATGCACCCTATACACTCCACAGAATGTGCGCTAAGTAAAGGGCGGTGTGGCTCTGTGGAAAACAGTGTAGTGGAATCGAGTAGAAAGAGCTGACTGTAAAACAAGAATTTTTTCTGGGTTGCTGTATATTTGGAAGCATTTAAGTGAGCAATAACTATTATAAAACATTCTTCCTGTGCTTCCAAGAAGGGCAGCAAGGCATTTTTAATAGGTCGTGCAAAAAGCGAATGGCAGGAATAGTAAAGTGAACGCTATTTTTGGGAAAAACTCTTTGTGCTGTGAAACGTCATATTCCCATTTCCAAAGTATGACATTGGCACATGTCGTAAAAAGGCACAAGTAGACTTCTTCACAATGTTCCGTGTTTTCCCCATTTCCAGACCAATTGAAAAATAACGCAGCCACATCTGTGTCTGCGTAATGCGATAAGAAGTTATGCAGGAGATTGGACAAATATGCATGACCAGGGTAAGTGCCTCCTTCATCGCAAACGTCACTGAAACTCCGGTAACATGTGAACTTTTCCTTCCACAATGCAGCACAATAATGTCGGCATGATCGCGCGTCACCAAAGTCTCACAAAGACAAACCAAAATCAGTCACTTCATTGCAGGTACTCTATACCATTACAAATCCACATAATAGAATCCAAAATGAGCAACCACTGCACAGTGTTTTCCATTCACATTCAATCAATGTATTCAGAACTCCCGCAAAACCTACGCTGTGGCTAGTGAAATACACAGCCATAACCGCAGCTTCTGCATTTTTGTCGACAAATACACCATGTACCACAGTCTGGGTGTACAAACTAGACCCATAAACCTTACTGAGCAATCTCGTAGCCTCCACAGGGCCATTTCTATTGCCACCATCTGCAAAAGGCCCAAATGTGACACGTGCAACCCTGCAACTAACGCAATGTCCATGGACTTAGCATGCTGTGCGCGTGGGAGTGGTTGAATAAGTTTCAACCAGGGTAGGGGATTTTGTTTGTAGTGGCGGCTCTGAAAAGAGCCTTTTAATGTGTTTTTTTAGATTCTTCGAGAGAAACACCTTTATTTTTGGTTTTTGGATGCTTTTCTATTTTCTTCGCTTCCTTGCTTTCTTACAGTAAACTTTTCAATGCCTCCTGTATATGGGCAAAGAAAAGAGCATCACCAATGCTGGACAAAGAAATGCATTTGCCTGTAAAAACACTTCATTTCGAGAATGAATGCTGTCATGGTTGCAGAAGAACATCCCACGAGCAGTCAAAAAAATTGCACATGCTTCTATTGATGAGACCCTTCCAGACTCTGGCTGGGCACAGTATACATTAGGATAGTCCCATACTCCTCTTGGTGTTATGGCAGAGAAAACCACATGGGCAGTGGGAAAAAGCCTCTTTGCTGCCTTCATCAAGCTCTTCAGTTGATGGAACACATGTGAACAAGTCATTTAACCCAAATGTATGCTGCCATAATGTATGACGACACTGTGCACTGTAGCAAAACCGGCCACTTGTCTGCAAAGGTCAAGAATAATGCCAAAACTGCGGACATCAACCGCGCACCACAATGCATCCACTCCTTCCAACCTAAAATTGCCATCAACGTGCCTTTACTGGGCATAATTTTGCAGATCTACCAAAAAGGCATCACCCAAAATCAATAAAATGTGTTTCTCCATGTCAGCCCTCCCCAGTATGCACAGTAATGAAAAGTAGTATTACCACTCCTTCCGGTGAACCACACCCTCAGAACCTGATTGGATAATCCCCACAGTCCCATTTCCTTTGGCCCGTATGGAGAGAAGCACAGACTGTGGCACGTGCGCTTCCCCAAATACTGCGAAGACCATGTCCCAGTAAACCAGGACCAGTCCTTCTTCGCTTTCCACTATCTTTTGTCCAGCACTACCTCAGTGGGTACTATTAAATAGTCACACACGCATCCACCAATCACATCGTAGACGTCAGCACGTAATACTGTCAGTTCTGTACAACACTTCATATGTACCATTAGACAATCAGAGTGCAAGTTGAGTGTCATTTGAAAGCACATCCAGTACAAAGTTCTGTACAACTATCCAAGATTTCTGCAATCACATTCATCCACATGGCCACCCATCACCGCAGAGTATCGGTAGAAATATTTTCTGTACACTGTTTTCAAAACTATGTTACAAGTGCCTCTGAGCAGGCTGTCTGCCATTGAATGTCCACAACATACTTATAAAACGTACTGTTCTTTCTCCTATCACCTACAGCCACTGCAATCGAATATGCTTGCAACATGTTGATTTACCCATATTAGCCATTCTAATATCCAAATAGTAACTGTCTTATTGCCTTCCAACAATGCTACAAATTTTGTTCCGCACTTACCCATCTCCTACAAAAATCATAAAAATATTGCAGAAAAGCATCATTCAATGTTTCTTAGCAATGTACATCACATATATACAGTGCATGCATACAAACAGGATGCTTTCCCTTTACTGTGCACACTTCAACGAAACCCATTTATCCAATATTTTCTGAGCTGTCATTAATCCACAATCAACAACATTCAACTGTCATTCATGAAGGGCCAGTGAGGCAGCCCAATACAATTCCAGATAAACGAACAAACTCAAGCTCATACAACAAACACATTTTGGTTGGATTGGGGTGCCAGGGGAATGGCCCAAAGCCATGCCCATGCTCGTGGCAATGTGGCAATTGGAATGGCCCCAAGCCATAATGTCTACATTCACCCTCTCATCACTCTTATTCACTATCAGGCTGCTGGTCCTGAGGTGATAATCCAGTAGAAGAACTAGTAGCTTAGCTGTAGAGTTCTTCCTACCAATGTACCACTTTGTATTTCTAATCAAACTACAAAGGAATCAATTAGCCTAACGATGGAGATCACTGTATCCGTTGTTGGAATGTTCAGACACCATTGGTACAGTAGGGTTGGAGATTTCAATAGTGTTGACTGTAGAAGAGGAAAAACCTGAGATCAGAACAAGGTAATCTCCCAAGGACCACAACAAGAACAGGACACCAGAAAAATGCGAGAGATTTACTGAATTCCCAAAAAATTCAAGAAGAAAGCAATGAGATCAGATTATGATTTACCACTGTGGGTCTTTGGCGAAACACTACTGAGGAACTCTTACACCACCCAACCTAGGCCTAAAACCCCGACGGCAAGAGGACGCCTAGGCGGAAAACAGTCTCTCGTCCAGGATGCTACCCCGATGAAATGAGGACGCCTGCCGGCCTATGCGCCAATGATCAAAGTCTCTAGTCCAGGCGCTTTGGGATTTTGGATGGTGTAGGTTCGCTCTAGGCAGTAAGGGAAATGGAAACCAGACCCAAGGTGATCCGGAGAACGGTCAGCAGCGTATGGACACCGAAGGTACTGTAGTCCACTAAGTGGAAGCAGGTTGTTAGACGATCCAGAGTCAACAGCCTGTGAGCAATGACGGTAAGATCTGATAAGAAGAAGCAGGTCATTAGACGGTCCGGAGTCAGCAGCGTGCGAGCAAAGCAGGTAGGGTCTGATAAGCAGAAGCAGGTTGTTAGACGGTCTGGAGTCAGCAGCTTGCAAGAAATGCAGGTAGGGTCCGATATGCAGAAGTAGGTCGTTAGACGGTCCAGAGTCAGCAGTGTGCGAGCAATGCAGGTAGGATCCGATAAGCAGAAGCAGGTCGTTAGAGGCAGGCTGGGGTCGAGTACCAGGGGAGGACCAACACAGACAAGGGCAAGAAGGGTCAAGAACAAGAGCAAAACTACGAGCAGACACTAGCCTTGATTTGAAATCAGAAGCAGCGAGTGCGGCAACCCGGAAGTGTTTATAACGGGTGAGCTTGACTCCTTCTCTGCGGAACGCGATAGCATTGCGCTTGTGGAGAGGACGCCACAATCGCCATGGTAACAACGGTGTACGAGTTCTGATGTGGCTGTGGGTGTAACGGGGTACTGAATGTTTTGTACGGTTTGGAGAGGTTTTGCCGGAGGTTTTGCCAAATGGTAAAAACGACAAAGAGCATTTTGGGCCAATCATGACAGTTACCCACCTTAAAGAAGACTTCCCTCTCCGGGACCAAAATTCAGAACCCAAGAGTGGAGCGTGGATGTTGTTTGTAGGTTCCCATGTTCTATCCTCAGGCCCGTAACCCTTCCAATCCACTAGATGCAGCCGAACCCCTCTCCTAATCTTAGTATCCAGGATGCGGCTAACTTCGTACTCATCAGAACCTTGCACGTTGAGTGGGGAAGGACGCAAGGGGAAAGACAGGGTTTCAGTAGAGAAACATGAAAGACCAGATGGATGTGCCAATTGTCCGGTAATTTCAAACATACTGCTACAGGGTTGATAACAGCCGGCACCCGATAAGGGCCAACAAAACGTGGTAGAATGAAACGTCGGCGCGGAATATGTAAATTCCGTGTCGCCAACCAAACCCGGGAACCCACCTTGTAAGCGGGTGCAGGAGCTCTATGAGAGTCTGTCTGTATTTTGTGCTGCAACTTGGCCTTTTGTAGCTGAGAGAACACTCCATCCCGATTCTTGTTTAGATCACGCAAAGACGCATTTACAGCAGGGCTGGAGACCAACAGGTTCGGATGTATGGGAATTGTGCGTGGATGCCGGCCATACATAGCGAAAAAAGGGGAGGTTCCTGTAGAAGTATGGACTCCGTTATTGTAAGCGTACTCAGCCATATCTAGCAAGGACAACCATGAGTCTTGATGTTGCACAGTGAGACACCTCAAGTATTGTTCAAGTGTGGCATTTAGCCTTTCCGTTTGACCATCCGTCTGTGGATAGAAAGCAGTGGAAACACGATCCTCTAAGCCCAAAGATGTGGTCAGGGCACGCCAAAAAGGAGATGCATCCTGGAAAGAGCATCAGCCTTAGAGTGCCGTGCGCCGGGCCTATAGGTTACCTAGAAATTGAACATTGAGAAAAACTCATGCCAACGAGCATGTCTGGCTGTGGTACATTTGACTGATTGCAATGCCAAAAGGTTTTGGTGGTCTGTATATACCTGAATCGGCACAGCAGTCCCTAGGATGTGGTGGTGCCATGCGAGGAAGGCGTCCCAAATGGCCAAAAGCTCCTTTTCTGTGCTAGTGTAGTGTGACTCATAGGTAGTGAGTTTCCTAGAATGAAAAGCCATAGGATGTAGTTCCCCCATTGTACTTACAGTGCTGAGAAAGGATAGCGTCAACTGCGATATCCGAGGCGTCCGCCTCTACCACAAAAGGTAGATCTCGGTTAGGATGCATCAATACCGGGGCAGTGGTAAATGAAGACTTGAGATTTTCGAAATCTTCCTGAGCAGCAGGATTCCAACAAAATTAACGTATTGAACTGGTCAAAGACGTGAGAGGGGCAACTATGCTCGAAAAGGACTTAATGAAGCGCTTATAATAGTTGGTGAAACCCAGGAATGATTGCAACTGTTTAAGATTCATAGGCGTCAGCCAGTCTAAGACTGCTTTGACCTTGGCGTCACTCATTTGGATGCCTTTATCTGTGATGTCATATCCCAAAAACTCAACAAAAGTGACATGGAACACGCATTTCTCTAGTTTAGCGTATAGGTTATTGTCACAAAGACTTTGGAGAACTGTAGACACGTGTTCTATGTGGGTTGAGTATGATGGAGAATAAATGAGGATGTCATCTAGATATACCACCACGTAGGTATCCAAGAGATCCCGAAAGACATCATTGATGAAATGCTGAAAAGTAGCAGGGGCATTACACAGCCCAAAAGGCATGACGCAGTACTCGTAGAGACCGTGTTTGGTTTTAAATGCGGTCTTCCACTCATCCCTTGAGCTCATCCTAACAAGATTCTAGGCGCCCCTCAAATCGAGTTTTGTGACTAATTTGGAATTGCCTAGCTGATCTAACAGAAAGATGTATTCTTCAGGATGGCGTCTTCTTTGGCTGTTAAGGAGTACACCCTACCAGTCGGTATCTTTGCCGCATGGATCAAATCAATAGGACAGTCATAGGGTTGATGGGGTGTCAAGACTTTGGCTCTTTTCGCATCAAAGCCATCTTGATAAACATTGTATTCTGGAGGTAAGGACGTAGCAACCAAAGCACCCACTGAGGGCACAATGTTTATGAGGGCACGACAGGGGTTTTCATCAGGATGTTGATGATTTTCACAATGTTTACCACAGAAGGTAGAATCAAAAACCACAATGCCCTTGTCCCACTCAATGGTCGGGTTATGCCGCTTAAGCCAAGGTAAACACAAAATGAGTCGAAACTGAGGTGCGGTGATAACATCAAAGGTAATGATTTCCGTATGCGTAGTCATGGACAAAGGTACTGTTTGTTCAGTAACCAAACCTGACAAGAGTGATGTTCCATCAACAGCATTAACAATCTCCGGATGGCTTTTGGCATTGAAGTTAACGCCATTTTCCCGAGCGTAGGAGAGGTCGATGTAGTTCCCGGTGGCACCTGAATCTAGGATCGGTTCCCCAATCCAAGAGGGACCTGACATAGGCTGAAAAGAAGCCTTAAGCGTGACTGGATTAATCGATACAGGTTCCAGAGACGTGTGACTTAGTAGAGAAACCCCATCTACTACCGAGTCATGGCGTTTCCCGACTTCTTGGGTTTCTTTGGGCACGCTTTTAGAAAATGCGCTGCGGACCCGCAATAGAAATAAAGATTATTCAGTCGTCTCCTCTCTCTTTCGCTAGGTGTTAAAGGCCCCTTTACGGCCCCTATTTGCATAGGTTCAGGAGCATTGGAGGAGGCAAGAGAAGGGTAACTAGAACATGCATCACACCCCTTTTCTCCCCTTTCCTTTCTGCTCGCCGTGCATCGATCTGTAGAATGAGATCGAGAAGTTCATGGAAAGCCTTTGGAACAACTGGTACTGTACTTAAGGTGTCTTTAAGAGAGTCAGACAGACCCTTATAGAACAGCGACACCTTCTTATCCTCAGGCCAGCCTATTTCTGCAATCAGCTGATTGAACTTGGCTACATAGTTCAGGAGGGGCGAATCGTCTTGTTGTATTGCCAGTAATCTAATTCAGTTGCTTGGGTTCTGTAACGAGTATCGAATACCCAACCCATCGCCTCCAGCAAGGCATTGCAATCAAACAGCAGAGGGCTACCATCCTCCAATAACGGGTTAGCCCACATAGCTGCGGTACCAGCCAGATGGGATAGAACAAAAGCCGCTTTGGTGGCCGTATCAGGAAAGGCCTTAGGACGACACAAAAAGTGCAAGCGTCACTGATTCAAAAAGGTGTGATATAGTTTGGGGTCACCTTGAAACCTCTTGGGGGGAGCCAATGGGAAATGTGTGGCCATAACCACCGATGGTTGAGTGGCTCCTTTGGGAGTGGGAGCGGCTGAACTAGCGGCCACCACAGGAGGAGGTACCGGTGCCGGAGTTGACACCTGTGCCTGTAACTCATCAATTCTCCTTTGAGTGGCGGCATGTGCGACCGTCATGTCAGTCCGCAACTCCGCCATGAGTTGCATGAGATTGAGATGGGTGTCATTAACATCCACCTTTCGTATGTATGGCTTCTGATTATATCAGGCTGCTGGTCCTGAGGTTATAATCCAGTAGAAGAACTAGTAGCGTAGCTGTAGAGTTCTTCCTACCAATGTACCCCTTTGTATTTCTAATCAAACTACAAAGGAATCAATTAGCCAAAAGATGGAAATCACTGCATCCGTTGTTGGATTGTTCAGACACCATTGGTACTGTAGGGTTGGAGATTTCAATACCGTTGACTGTAGAAGAGGAAAAACCTGAGAACAGAACAAGATAACAATGGATTTCCTGAATTTCCCAAAAATTCAAGAAGAAAGAAATGAGATCAGATTATGACTTACCACTGTGGGTCTTTGGCGAAACACTACTGAGGAACTCTTACACCACCCAACCTAGCCCTAAAACCTCGCCGGCAAGAGGACGCCTAGGCGGAAAACAGTCTCTAGTCCAGGATGCTAACCGACAAAATGAGGATGCCTGCCGGCCTATGCGCCAATGATCACAGTCTCTAGTCCAGGCGCTTTGGGATTTTGGATGGTGTAGGTTCGCTCTAGGCAGTAAGGGAAATGGAAACCAGACCCAAGGTGATCCGGAAAACGGTCAGCAGCGTATGGACAACAAAGGCACTGTATTCCAATAAGTAGAAGCAGGTTGTTAGACGATCCGGAGACAACAGCATGTGAGCAATGACGCTAATATCTGATAAGAAGAAGCAGGTTGTTTGACGGTCCGGAGTCAGCAGTGTGCGAGCAATGCAGGTAGGATCCAATAAGCAGAAGCAGGTCATTAGAGGCAGGCCGGGGTCGAGTACCAGGGGAGGACCAACACAGACAAAGAAGGGCAAGAAGGGTCAAGAACAGGAGCAAAACTACTAGCAGACATTAGCCTTGATTCGAAATCAGAAGCAGCAAGTGCGGCAACCCGGAAGTGTTTATAACGGGTGAGCGCGGCCTCCCTTGACTCCTCCTCTGCGGAACGCGATAGCATTTTGCTTGTGGAGAGGACGCCACAAACGCCATGGTAACAATGCTGTACGAGTTCTGATACGGCTGTGGGTGTAACGGGGTGCTGAATGTTGTGTAAGGTTTGGAGAGGTTTTGCCAGAGGTTTTGCCAAATGGTAAAGACGACAAAGAGCGATTGGGCCAATCCCGACATTCGCTCTTTCGGGTTTCAGTGTTACTGAAGCTGTTGGACCTTGCACTTACCGATACAGCTGCTCTCTGCTGTTCTTGCCTCTCCATTATTTACACTTGGATGGGCCAAAATCGGCTTCGGCTCAATGGCGATAAGAAGGAGGTGCTCCTAGTTCGGGCCCTATCTGACCCTGTGCATTGGTCGGGTGCTATTTGGCCTATGGAGCTTGGACCCTGCCTTCTCCTGCCCTGGTTGTTAAAAATGTGGCCGTAAAACTATCTGCTTCCTTTTTCTTGCTACCCCAATTATGCACAGTTGGCCAATGCATCCACTTCAAGCTGCAGGTTCTTTGGAAAGTAATGCCTTTTCTTCCCTTCTCTCTCTGTCTAGTTGTTGTCTTCTACCTCATTTCTGGGTCAAGTGACTCATTTTGTTCACCATCTTCAAGTTCTTCAGAACTCTGCAGCCCGACTGTCCGCAGGGGTCCCACGCCTTACCTCTGCCTCTTCTACTCCTAAATCCTTACACTGGCTGCCAGGTGCCATCCGGGTTAACTTCAAAGCACTTTGCATTATGCATCAGGCCTTTCATAAGATTGGCCCAGAATATCTGCAGGAAATATTATTTCCGTATGTCCCCTCGTATTCACTCTGCTCTGCTACCATGTTGTGCATTTTCGTCCCCCGGGTCAGGCACTCCCAAGTGGGTGGTTGCTCCTGCTGTGGAATGAGCTCCTTCTTCCCCTGCGGGGTATCCAGGATCCTTTTGCATTTAGGCGGTCGCTGAAAACCTACTGTCTGTGTGATTTCACCTTTTTCTGCTGCCTACTGCTCTCATGGTTTTTGCTTTACCGCCTTGATGTCCTCGCTGATGTAAGCTGCCCTTTACAAATATCTATAACAAAACAGAACATAAAATTGTGTATGTTCAAGGTGCATAGGTCCTGGTTGTTGTGTATGCCACAGACATGGTGTTTCATGGTCATTGCTGAAGGTCAGGACCCATGGGTACTGTGGTTATGATAGCATATGTCTTTATAAAAAGTAATATCAGCAGAGTGAACGGTTCCTAATGAAGGTGTGCTAGCACTTTTATACCCTCCTATGCCTTTCACAGATACAGTGTTGGTTGAGAAGTGGTATGGATTAGATGGGAGAGCTGAGTTTGAATCCCATCTCCTCCAATACCTATTTGAATATGCAATGTTTTTTCTTTAAATTGTTTTTTTCGTTAAGCCGCTGACAAATGATTATGAAAATGTAATGCATTATGGAGGAAATAAGGATTTGAAACTTTTGTGTGTTTTCATAATTGAAGGGGTCCGTTAGGATTTTTGTTTGCTACAGTGTAGGGAATTCGTTCATCTGTTTATTTTAAGTATTTTATTTGGGATATTTGGCTGGTGAAATGTGAGGCTTAGCACTACACTAGGCACACTAAGTTTTCCTTTTGACTATACTGGATACAGCAGACTTCACCACATATCACAAAATGAACAGGTCACACTATAATAAAACACACACAGGCTTTCATGATTATGCCTCCAGGCACTTTGTATTCATTCCACAAACCAGAATAAAAAAATAAAATGTGCAGTGAAAGACATCAAGATTACATCCTTATTGAACACTTGCAAGAATTAGAAAGAAAGGCATAAACATAGCTTTGCAAAAACAGAGCTTTCATATTTTGTCAGTGATACTTGTATAAATTCCCTTAAAATCCCCCCACTAAGGTTTCAGCAAAACAAGCTACTCCTTAGCAAACTTGGCATACTACATGCATACTATGTACGTGTACTTGAGAGTATAACAAACAACTTTAGTACTCCTGCTAATCACCCTTTTGCAAGAGAATTATCACTTGTGCACGGGCCAACACATTTGTCCCTCTGTACCTAAGAACGAATGTGTTTTTGCCTTTCATGCCTAATTTGACACTTCAGTAATTAGGCTATGAGGTGCACTAATTAATTATTTCGTTTTCAACTATACTCACCGATAATTTGGTATCAGAAGATTCTGCCTGTGCTGCTGAACACTCTCCTTTTCATTTTGGCTGCCCTCTCTCACTCCCGTGGCCTGTCTCCAGGAGTACAGCAAGCTCTCATCTATCACCCTTCTCCATCATCTAGAGCGAGCACAGTCTGGCCCGGCTCAGCGCAGTCAGCAACTAATCAGAGCTCTATAATTTTCCTTTTTCTCCTTCATCTCTTCTCTCTTCTCACTATTCTCACTCCTTTCAAAGCCCAACTCTTTCTTGCTCATCCCCCCAGCTTTTGATCTCCTTTTCCTTCACCTTCCTCTGCCTATATCTTCATAAAGATCCTTCACAGTTTTACCACACATTTTCATGCATTCTATCGTGATGTCATGAATGAAGCTTCTGGTCAATCACCATCCACTTTTTGGCCAACCTAACTAGTGTCTTTCCAGCCTTTTCTGGCTTTTACTACAATGATCTTTGTGGGGTTAGAGGATGAGGTATTCAGATTAATGTCTGAGGCGCGTATTTGCAAAAGTCTATTTGCTTAAGTGTATTTGTGACATCTCGCTGTGGATCGCTGCCAGTACTTGCCAAGACTCCTGTGTCCAGTGCCGTATCAGTGCTGCTTCAATTGAGGAAAATCACGTGACCGCTGCTCGACGTGCATCATCCAATATGAGTCAGAGGTATGGTTTGTTGATTGTTGAACTTTGGAACTTTGGAATTTTGGAAGTCCAATAGGAGCCCCTAGAGAAACTCACCTAGTAACCATCTTAACCTTGTTTGTTTCCTTTTCTGTTTCTAGTATTTTCCCTCCTGCCTACCCAGAACCCCATATAAACAAAACGCACACGCATTTGTGCGTGCACATTTGCAAAAGTGTATTTGCTTAAGTGTATTTGCGACTAGCTGTCTCGCTGTCTAGCGGGATAGCCGGGAGTGCGGGGCTAAAGTACTTTTCAAACAAGCTGTGAAGGTAACAATTAGTGTTTATACTAAGTGCAGTGTCATATGTGTGGTGGGTGCAAGAGCTATTTATATGCCAACATCCAAGTTAATAATACGAATTTAAAGCATATATTAATCCTTCAACTTGGCATAATTGTATGCTTATTGAATGCTAATGGTGTAAGGGTGAACCTAATACGAAATTGTAAATCACATAATACACCTTGAAATTACTTATTGTGGTTTCATTGAGTGATACTAGTTCATAGCTGATTGCATCGTCGAGCCGAACCAGGCTTGCTGGAGATATACATTGCTGTTTAAACATTGCAAGAGCACACCCACATATTGTAGACTATCCTCCCCCTTGCTACTGGAGAATGGAAAAGGGGCAGTTTACACTGAGAACTGGCATGCCGGCTGTGAATGTGGCCTTATTTAAGGAAGGACCTATTATGACATCAAAAATCACGCCAGCAATTTTTAAGACGCCAATTCGGTAACAAAAAAAAACATATTGGCTCATATAGTCGACAAAAAAATATTGAATGAAAACAGGAATCACTCCATCTCAAAAGGATCTCACATTCGCCATTATTACAATTATGGTATGGGCCAGGCGAATGAGACAAGCAAAATTGAGATGAGTAAAAGGAGCCATGTAAAACAAAACAAATTGCTTGAACTGAACTCTCGACTTGATATAGAAGTAGCTGCAATTAACACCAATGTGCCAATGATGAGAAGTGCTAAAATTGGAAATATGATATCGGATACAACCATGGAAAATGAAAGTAAACATTGTGACGATAACGTCCTGGCGTCGTATGAAACACTTGAAAAGATTAATGAGAGTCCACCTAAATTATGCACTGTGGAATCTCAGCAGAGATTAAGAGAAGCCTATCAAAATATGCACATTTCAGAGCAAGTGGATGAAGAGGCACTCAATTTTATGAACTTGAGTTCTGGCTCAGTTAATGAAGAAGAAGTTGTTTTCGTTCACTCCAATACAGGGGACTTAATGCAGGTTGACAATTTGTCTCCAATTCAAAGGCAAACCTCAAGCGACTGCAGAATGCCTGGGAGAACTGAAGAGGATGATGAGATGCAAGTATCAGTAAGTAAAAGGACCAAGGCATCCCCAGAGCTATCGGTGTGCTCAGAAGAAGAAGCGTCTGTAAACTCACTTTTCTTTGTTCCACCAACTCCAAGGCAACCGAATATGCCTCGGTATGGGCAAAAGTCATTGCGGCTTGCTATTATGTATCCGGAAGAGATCTTACTACAGGCAGATATGAGCACAACACTGTTGTCTATGAATACAGCTCTACTATCCTTGGCCAAATTGTACATGGCAATGGACCAAAAGCTCAATTATCAAACTATACTGCTGACAAAATTGACAAACCAACATAATGATGGGATGGCTTTTGGAGAGATAAGAGAATGTGAACCGCAGTATGAGATCTTTAGACACTGCGGTGTAAAAGACTCCGAGACTCAAACGGAAACTCTGCAAGATCTTGGAAACAAGGGGATGTTACAGCTGAAACAGTTCAACTTTACTGGAGCAATCAGTACAAAAGAACCGGCCAAGGATCTCGAATTCAAATCACAGGATGGCTCATGTTGTGAGGTGGATGAGAAGCCTAAAACCTACCCTAGCTTAGTGAAATATGTAGAGGATGTAAACAACGAGAAAAACCAACAAGAAATGCCAATTATTCCTGTAAAGGTGAATATAGAAAAACACAACTCCAATGAATTGGTAAGGGTCCTGAGAAACAAGTAAAAAAAGACGCCTGTTATTCAGTCAGCTAGCAAAACAAGTGTGAAAATGAGACGATTTTTGAAGAGAACAAACGTTGCAAAAGAAACTAATGACAAAAAGGAAGTGAATAATGGAAGCATTGGTCAATTATTACAGCGAGTGGAGAATGACAAAGAGAAAGCCTCCCCGAGTTTGTGCCATAAACCATTGGATGACCTAGTGGCAGAGGATGCTCTCATGAGAGAGAAAGAAAGAGTTCAATCGCAGCTACCTACCGTTGCTCCAGTTCCCTCTGAACAGATGGAGAGGAGATTGAGTGGGCTAAAGGATGCCCAAATGAGGGAGGAGATAAATAAAACTGTAGAACGATACATGGCCGAGGAGAAGTCACAAACTGAAACTGACAAGGATGCTCAGAAAAATTGGAGACCCAATCCTGAACTGTGTGCCACTAAATCCATTTTAACAAGTTCAGGTGGAAAACTGCCAGATAGCGGAAATTTGAGTCAATCTGTACAATGGAAGAAAAATTCAGTTAAAGATCATACATTCAAATCAAGATGTTACACATTATCAACGTTGGTCATGGTGGCAAAGCCGTAGAATAGGGAGAACGGCGCATAACGTGATAATGCAGGCTCCCATAACAGCGACTTTTCCTAGAGACAACAACGTTCTAGTTGTTTCACGTACATCTGACGCACTCACGCCGGGTCACGTGACTCCTGATAAGGAAGGAAGTGCTGTCTGTATACGCGTCGCTACTGCCTTTGTGGCCACTCCGTAAGTTCGCTTCTAGGACTCACACTCCTTTCCTCTACTGACTCAGAGTTTCTCCTTATTCCTTACTTCTGTTCTGATTTCTAATCCCTTGCTTAGACTCAGCTGCTGGCCGTATTTGGTGGGATTCGTGGGCTTTCTGGCAGGTTGGCCGCCCGTGTTAGTGAGTGCAATCAGACTCATATCCCTTCAGTAGATTTCTCTCCCCGGCATTCTAAAGCTTACTTTCTATTCTATGTTTGCTAGCGCCACCACATCCCCGGAACAGGGCCGGCTTCTCAAGCCCTCGGACACTTCCGAGAGCAGTCTCTTTCCTTAGAGGACACCCTCCTTAATACCTTGTATGTGGTTTCACACTTCCCACTCTCACTTATTTCTCCCTACCAGTCTTCCTGGAACTTACCTGTTCTATCTTGTTTCCTTGGAAAGGTCTCCGACCCTCTTCGTTGTCCAGCGCGCATAGAAGATCCGTCCAGACTTCCACCTCCCGTTCTGAAGAGTTGCAGCGGCTCAGAGTTTTTTCCCCCAGGATGGTTTCCCTGGGGATCCTGCTCTCCTCCTAACAGGTTTATCATTCAGGGAGCTCGGATGTAGGACTCCCACGGGGGATTCATCCATTTCCACGACATCCGCCAGTTGTCTCCATTCCGGGTCGCAGTCTGCCCATGTTAGTGCGATTTGTTACCGATTTGACACAAGAGCAGTGATGCAAAATAACTATCACTGCTTCGTTCTGGAATGTAGAGACCACCTGCTTGCACAGTTTGATCTAAATCGGTCAAGTGTTCTTAATATCTGCAAGGAAATATCAGAATTGAGAAACGTAACTACATCAGACATCGACAGAGTTGAGCTTTTGGATGATCAAGACCTCTCAAGATCTCGAATCTCTGTGCGCTCGGCTGTATTAGCTGATATTTTGTGGTATGCAAGGGACACTTTTTTTCATATGGGCTTCAATCTACACAAAGAAGAAGTGCAGATAGCAGAAGGTGACAGGTTGGGATCTAGAATATGGACCCTGCGCATTTATGTAACCAACAAGAATGGACAGAGCAATGTGGAAAGACAACAGATAGATCATGCATATTTATCCATATGGAAAGAAAAAATCCAGCTTATATGTTGGAACACACATGGTTTTTCACATTTCACTAATGCACAAAGTACAGAGATTAATTGTTTTGATATAGTGGTATTGTAGGAAACTTGGCTGGTGGAGGCCCCCATATGGGATGGCTATGAAATAGTCCTAGTACCAGCCTTGTGCTTGCCTGGGCGTAGACCTATGGGGTGTCCGGTCAAAGGGTCGACTACAAAGGGTCGAATGGTCAAAGGATCGACACGAAAGGACCGAAAACAAAAGGAAAAAGGATCACATTTTTTTGGGGGTTTTTATCACAAAAACAGGGGTTGGGGGGGACCCCCCCAAAAGAAAAAATGTAAACAAAAAAAAAAAAAAATGCGATCCTTTTGTTTTTGGTCCTTTGGTGTCGACCCTTTGACCATTCAATCCTTTGGTTGTCGATCCTTTAACCTACAACCGACCTCTGGCAGTTCTTATGATAGCAATAAGAAAAGCAAGGGGGTTTAGCGTAATAATGTATGTCTCGCCCACACCCTTTATTCAATCCATTAAGCTGATAAGTGACGTCTATTCCATTCTAATTGTTAACATCTATTGGGGCAGGGTGCATCTGTCACCAGACTGTTTTTTTGAACTTCTTGAGGAAACTTTTGTTAGAATTGCCGCTGAAAAGCATACTGATTATGTGCTAGTTATGGGTGACTTTAATCTCCACCTTTTAGCAAAAGAGAAAAGAAAAGTAACAGTACAAAAACAAAGGTGGTGTAAAATCATGAAGGACATGCAACTATTAATGGTAAATGGCTCAGTGGAGGGTGATATTCACTGGAGAAATATGCTAATTGCAATAAAATGACTATAAACATCAAAAAGACCCAGGTAATCCAGTTTGGTAGCCAAAAATAACAAAAAAAGAAGTTTGGGTGGCAATTGAATAACCAAGAGGTGGAAACAGTGTGTGAATACACCTATTTGGGTGTAAATATTATTAGTAACCCGGCGAGAGACAATCTGAATGCAACAAGCATTCTGATTGGCTCTCGCCAGGTCCCTACCCGGCCGGGAATCCCTCTGCCTTTGTCCCCGGCAGGGGGCGTAGCAACCCCTCAGCCAATGAGGAGGCTCGAAGTGGGGCCATTCCTGCTCCGAGCCTCCCCACGGCTGAGAGGCTGCCTTTGCCCCCGCCGGGGACTCGGGTAAGTCTTTTTTTTAAAAAAAAAAAAATGTGCTTCCCTCCCGACCACCCGCCCCCCAACTTACCTTCTTGGTCCTGCATCACCGGCAGGGGACGAGGGAAGCCTCCAGCCGTGTGGAGACTCGGAGCGGGGCCATCCCCGCTCTGTGCCTCCACAGGGCTGGGGGCGTACCTCGACCCCCCCAGGGACAGAGGTACGTTTTTTTTTTCCCTCTTCCTCGTCCCACTCCCGCCCTCCCAACCACTCTTACCTTCATTTTGATCCTTTTTCAGGAGCGGACGCGCTGGGAACACTTGTGTTACCAGCGCGTCCGCTCACGGTGGCCACCATGGAAAGGGAAAACAGACTCTGTTTTCCCTTTCCATGGCGGCGGCCATTTTATTTATTATTTTTTTTCCTGAAACGCTGCAGCGTCCGAAACGCTGCAGCGTTTCGGGACAAAAAAAAAAGCTTTTAGTGCCCCGGTAACGCAATTTAGGCGGGCCGGGGTACTAATAGCAATAGAACCCGAGTGTCGGGGACATTACCAACTCTGGTAATGCCCCGGGGCCTTCGGTAATGCCCCCGACGCTCGGGTTCTATTGCTTAAATAATGACCCTAGTGATCTACCTTATGAGGTTACCTTGAGGTTGAAATGGAAGAGTTTAATATCACAGTCCAGAATCATCAATGGTAAATATTGCAAATTCACTATTGCAACCTTAATCACATACTATTAACAAAAGGCTTTGCTTATATTGTTATACGGAGTAGAAACGAAAGCATTTAAGCCTAATAACTATTGGAATAAAAAAGAAGGGGCATATTGGAGGAGATTATTAAATTTTCCCAAATCTACACCTGTAGCCCTAATAAGGCATGGACTAGGGCTAATATCAATATATGCCACATACCAATGGAAAGCTTTATAGGAAATGTGTGTTGGACAAACATCAGACTGGGTTGGTTACACAGTTGGCAAATTATGTGGGAACATCTGAGGATAAATTCATTAAGCAATGGAAATCCAAGGCGCAGGAGTTTATGCAGGAAGCAGACATAACTGATGATTTACTCTTACAAAATCCAGACAAGGTCAAGCGTAAATTGTGGGAAATGGATTGGATTAGGAATAGGGAAATATGTTACAACTATACATTTTTCAAACAAAATCCATTTGCTTTAAAATCTTTTGGGATTCCTAATGCTTACCTATTAAAATCGCCAAATGTCATGCATCAAGCAATCTGTGGAAAACTAGGGAAGTTACAGCGAAATGGGCTAATCACAATAAAGGAATTAATATTTGTCGATTTGTAACATCCAAATAGAATCCCTTGAACACATCATTACCGAATGCGCAGAATTAAAGAGCATACGGAACAAACATTTTAAGAGCCTGTTTGAACATGTGATACATATGGAGATTAAAGTCTTATGGAAATATGTATTTCATGTGTGCTCGCGAACAGTGGGCTATGCTACAATGAATTTCTTGAATTGATTGAAATGAGATAATGACACATGTAATGTGGGAATCACCATTGAATAACTAGGATATGTCATAATGTGTCTACTTTTACGTTTAATTGAAGATTCTAAGGTCTTTTCATTTATAATCCTTGTTTCTCCCTTTTATTTTCTCTGCATTTTATTATGTATTGCTGTAGTAGTTATATGTCAACTTTTAAATTTCTGACTGATGTAAATCGATGAAAATGATGATAACTGATTTTTTTAAGGCAACATTGTTTTACTTTTATGATCTTTTTTATATATATATGTATAAATGTAGAAACGAATAATAAGGTTGAATGTTTCAGCCAAATCAATAAATAAAAAATAACAATTACACCAACAAAAATAATGTCTGAGGATGGCAGAAAGCTGTAAATCATCAATAATTAAAGGATGCAAATTACTGAAATGAGTTAATAATCAAATATAGAAAAGAAAATTCTGCATTCTATAGGGAAACACAAGAGCTCCATGCTCAGTTTAGAGAGATGAGGCAACACAGTTCAGATTTTAGAAACCCATAAATGTTCTCGAAATCCCAAGGGCAGCAGGGCATTAATCTCACTGAGGCTGGATTCAGCCACAGCTTGGGAAATTTGCTAGCTGATGTATGTTATGATATGTTATGGGAACGTTTACAGCACACAGTCACCCTAAGGTATCTTGGTGCTAGAGGGTGAGGAAACCATAGCAAGAACTCCACTTAAAATAGATAAGTCTTAAAAGCCTTCCTAAAGGCCAAATGTTTGGACATTCTTTTAATAGATATTGGGAGTTCATTCCAGAGCAGGGCTGCTGTTATAGAGAAGGCATGTCCTCCAATCCGCCCGCGGTGAAAAGAGAACACGCATAATCGATTAGCAGAGGCTGATCGTAGGCAGTGCGCAGCACAGTAGCGAGTAAACTTTGCTCAAAGAAATTCTGCCCCCTGGTCATATAGCACCCTGCAAACAATACAAAGTGCTTTGAAATGAATACGTTGTGCCACTGGAGAGATCGAAGCACTGGGGAAATATGAGCTCCATAGGGCGTGCCAGTGGCCAAACGGGCTGCAAGATTCTGAAGGTGCTGAAGCCTCTGTATCAACACTTTAGGCTGCGCCAAGTAAAGGGAGATACAATAATCCAGCCGGGAAATACCATGGCTGCCACCACTGGTGGACGGAGAAGGGCAGGAATCATGGGCAGTACTTTCTTAAGCAATTTAAGCTGGAAATGCCCTGACTGGCATACAGCCGTCACTTGATTATCCATAGATAGGGTATCAGATAAAACCACACCCAGGTTTTTCACTTGCACTAATGATCCCGAAAGAGGGCAATGAGAAGCAGGCCAAAAAGAAGACACCCAGAGTGAGGGCGCAGGAGGGTAGCCAACCACCATAAGCTCCACGACCGCTAGACCCTCTCGTAAGCAGGACGACACCTCAGTCCAATCAAGATCTAAACGAACCAGGATCTGGGTGTTGTCTGCGTAGGAGTAGCATTTGACGCCGAAGGAGTGGATAAGAACCTGAAGTTCCCAGATGTAAATATTAAGTAGAATCGGAGATAAGGAAGAACCATGTGGCACCCCACAAGTGAGGTGACATGGGGCAGAAAGAAGAGGTATGGCAAGGGTTTGGGTGCAGTCTGCTAGGAACGATGTGAACAAGGCCAATACTTGCCCAGATATACCCATCTGGGCAAGGCGGAACAGCAGAATAGGGTGGTCTACAGTGTACACTCGGTGAGACCTTGCTACACTCCAGTAATAGAGGTTGGGCCTCCTTGTATGGAGCACAGAGAGGGGGGTCAATATGAAGTACAGAGAATGTGATTAAAATCATGAAAATATTAATAGCTGGAAAGATTTGGAAGCTGTCATCGAGCTATTTCAGACTTTGGCCATTCCTAAAACTCAGTATGTCAGATTTTTCCATCTCACAACGAATGCCAGTTCTGCTAGCTTTATCTTAGGTTTGAATGACCAGGAGAATTTACCATGAGATGATTTCGAGAGAGAGCTTAGAAAACAGTTCCCTCCATATCGGACCATCCAGGATGCAAAAAAAGCAGCATATACTATGATAGGGCAGTTGTATGAATCACCAAGGCATTTCTTGCAAAACCTAAACGGTTTTGACATGGCCTGTGATACAAATTCAGCAGAATTCAAGATCACATTCTTTTACGGCCTGTAACAAGAAGTGGTCTCTCAACTAGCTCATGAATTCACTAGAGAAAGAAGCTTGCAGTGGATTCTTGATCAGGCAAACATGATTTATGAGGTAATTTCACATGAGGGTAGAAATAAGGAGTCAAAACAGCAAAAAGTGAAAGAATCTGCCCTTACAGTGTTTGAAGTCAAATCTGGGAACAACATGCCGTTAGACACTGCACAAATAATGAATGATTCACCACATAATCAGAAGGGCGTGTCCATGCAGGGAAATGCAGCACACTCCCGGGCTACTGTATTTCAATATACAGACCCCAGCCAGAGAGACACACACATTAGTCCTAGGTACTTGGTAATTTGCCAAAGGTGAGGTTTTGCTATGATGTGGTAGGGCCTATTAACACCCAAAGTAAAATGTATAATGCGCTCTACCAGACATTGGGGGCCCAGAGAAGGTTTAACGCTGCTACAATAATATATGGAAATACGACAGGGCCAAGATATGTGGATAGGTTTATGGAAAATGGAAATCAGCAAAGGGAACAGTATAAATCAAATGAAAGAAAAAATGTAACCTATAGTCCTCACCCTTATGTTCAATCTTCACCAAAGGTAGACCATGGACGGTCAGTCCACCCTCTCTACCTCCTCTGTCCCAGAAGTTATGGGGAAACACAAACAGGAATCAGTCTCCTGAAAGAAACCAAATTAGGCCTGACCAATACGAAACCGATCATTACCAGCCTAGAGCACAGAGGGTTGAGTCTAGGGATCTGGATAGATTCCTGTGCTTAGAGGCATATGTGAAAATGTTAGCTGAGCAGATAGGGAAGCTGTTTGCAGGACAAAAACATCAGCTGGGTGAGAATGCAGAATGCATCTCACAAGGCGGTAGCCAATGATTAATCAGTCAGGCTCCCCACACTGAAGGTACAAATGACCCACCATTGACTGAACAAACTGAATTCCATAGTGATTTAAAATTAAGAAAACCAAATGAGCAAAGCATAGGAAATAAAAACACACAAGAAAGTAGTCTGTTTTCATTTACAATTGAACCAAACCAATCAGGTTTGTGAAGATGAGATAGACGGAAAGAGAAATACACAGGAGGAACCCAAAGAACAAAGAGTTAAAAGACAATTTAAAAAGAACATTCAACATGGAAATGATGAGACACAAACTGTAAAAAAAAATGATAACCAGTGACCAAGTGGGATTAATGGTGCACTGAATGCCTCTGAATTAAATTACACCAAGATGAATTAAATAATAGATGAAAAACAAATGATAGGCTTTCAATACCTGACAATTCTAATAATGCTCACATCTCCACAAAAATGAAAGATTACCAAAGGGCATATACAAGTGAGTTCCCTGAGGAGCATTGCAAGCCACAGATGTTGCAATAGGCAGAGCTGTATGGTACAAGAGCCAGGTAAGTTTCAAACACAAAATGCTGATGTTCTGCCACATGATGCTGATGAAAAAAGAAAACAGTTGTGTGCCAGAGTGGAGGTAAGGGAAGGAAATCAAAATAATGTGGAAAAAACAGAAAATGAATGGGTTGTAAAGACAGGTGGCCCCGCTATAAAGGGGGGCCAATCAGCTCCAAATGAATTCTCTGGACAGAAAAATAAACAGAAACATTGAAAAAGAGACGGGCAAAAAGGGGGGTGAAATGTCATTTCGTATGCCCCTTTGCATAGCAAGAAGCAAGGCAGATCTAAAGAAAATAAGCCCTGAGATTATAAACAATTCCTACTTCCTATGCATATTGGAAAAATGTGGAGACAGGTATTATGCACCCATTACAATTGAAGACCATTGCAATGTATTTGCAATGGTGGATACAGGCACACAGGCAACTGTAATGTCAAGGTAAGTGTTGACAGCATACGCAAAGTGAGACTCAAACAAGACATGTTAAAATTGAGACAGATTAAAGGCCCTGTGCACAATTTCAATGGGGAAGACATACCGGTGGAAGGTGCAACTGAAGTTGAAATCAAGGTAGGGAAACATAGGATGAGGCAAGAGATGGTGGTCACGTCTATTGAGGAAACCCCATTCCTATTAGGGACTCATTTCCTGAAGAGATTTTCACCCCTTGATGGGGTAAATGGGATGCTGTGGTCTTTTACCAAAAAGCCTTTGAAACCTTAAAAACTGATTAGACAAGATAGCAATGCAAAATGATGCCATACTATTGCTAGGTCAGAGAGAGCAGTGCAGGTGTATGTTCAGAATGGATATGTACCTTGTTTCACTGTCATTCTCATGTGCCTAGTTGAAATGCAAGGAAAAAAGAAAAGTAGTCATAAGATGTTCTCTTGGATCCCAAGAAGAACTGGCAAAAACAGATCAAGAAAAGCATATTTCAAGAATTGCAGAAATACACATGAGAAAATGCCGGGCCTGGATGCCAGTGCATGTGAATGGGCACCCATAAATGATTGAGGCAGTTTCGGCCCTAAAACAGGAAAGGAGTTTCATTAATGAGAAAGTGTTCATTCACATGCTTGACAGTGAAGGAATACCAAATTATAAGATGAAAAATCAGCAACATTTGGGATTAGATGTTCCTGAATTTGGGCGAAGAATGGTTGATTTTCTGATTGCAGGAGTTGTCATGACTGTAATTGAAGCTATTCTTGGGACAACTGTTTCCACAGTTAATGCAGTGTTAGTGAACAGATTATAGGTCAAAAGCCCATTAATTGGGGCAAGCTTTGAAAATAAATGAACACAGGCTGAATTAACTTAGGTTTGATCAGAAAGAAGTGGTTCACTATGAAAATCAAACCATCTCGATTGTTAATGAGCAATCAGCAACACTTGCTGACAGCATGAATGTCATGGTCAAACACGAAAGAATATTAGAGGACATGTCTTGAAAGTGGTGAATCCAGTGGAAAGTTTTTAAAACAGTTCCTGCAGGAAGTTCAAAGAGGCGTGTCTCAGCTAATACACAGTCAAGTTCCTTTGTGTGTTATCTGATATTATCCGTCAAATGATGGTGCGGATCACACAAAGAAAAGTAGAAACAATTCAAGAGAAAATTGCATTTAAAATGGGGAGTGCGTTTCCTTTGTGTATAAATGTGGAGTGGATGGAGATTGGTTTTCTTTTGAGCATTATGTATATTACTCTGGAGTTCATTTATCGGACTAAGCTAGTGCACACCATGGGTTTCTGGCAGAGAGACAAACATACAAATTGTAACTCCAGCAATGATAGCTTTTCAAACCAGGGAGCGTGATTTTTATCCAGCCCCAACATAAGATACTTGTGTTAAATTCAAGGAGCAAAACTACATATGTCTGGGTAACCATTTGTACCTGATGCAGCAAGTGCATTTTGTGGGTTGCAGTCAGATCAGGGCATTGCTGAAGGGTGTGCAGTGTCCATAAGTAACCCAAAACCTGAAGAGTTATCATATGCCAAATTAATTAAGCACAGGTGACTGATCAGAACTTGTGCAACACATTTCATGGTCACCCATCTTAATCATGGTTCATTTGTTGACATTGTTTCACGTTGATGGGGACATGAGGCAAGGTAAAATAGAAAATATAAAACTCTTCCAAAGGAATAGGTTTCCCATAGATCCTGACATTCAGTATTTATTGAAACTAAAAACGTGCATGCAATCAAACTGAATACACATCAGATCAAAATCACGAGTGACATGGGTTTGACAGGTGAAGATGTTTACACATGGGAAACTTGGATGGAGAGGTGTCTAGTGATCGTAGCTCTGTACACAGCATGCATCTTTGTGTGGTTAATAGCGCTTATGATCAGGTTACACATGATGATGTTTACATTGTTGACTGTTGAAAGAGGGAAAATTCAGTTGAGTGGACCACCTGCTTTTTAAGATCCATATTCAGTGTTTTCTGTAGAAAATGTCAAACCCACTCCCTTTCATTTCACTATGCATTACTGTGCTATCTTTGATGTATGGGCATATATTGCAATTCCTTCCTATGTATGAATATGGGTTGATGAAGGACGATTGCTAGTCATTTCCTGGAATAGCAGAACAATTATAATCATGTGTGGAGAAATACTATCTTAGTTATTTATGCTTCAATATTAAGCATGTCCCATAATCACATGGTTAATGACATGAACATTGGTGAATGAGGGATGCATTGAAATGTACAGGCAATGATTGCTAATTGATTGTTTTTTTTTATTTACTTGAATTTTAATCAAAAAAATGTGTTTGATTTTCACAAGAATCGTTTTCTTCTCATGTAATCCATTTTTCTCGTTTTCATAGATTGTCTCCCTCTGTCGTAGAGTTTGCGATAGATTTCAAGGCTAGTTCTATTAGCTTCACCATGGTTGAAGTCCATCTCGTTGTCTCTCCTGACATTAGCCTGTTCCAGACTGTCGCTTCATCTAGCGTCACTGCCCCTTGTAGACATGATTGAAGATATTTAACTCTGTTTTGCTGTGTCTTAGGGCATCTTTACACTAGATGTTTCAGTGTTTCAACTTGCTCTTTCTCTTTACATAGGCGACAGCTGTTATCTGATTTCATTGTCCGGATTGTCAGAATTTCATGTGTCATCAGCAGATTTAGTCTGGCTTTCAAAAATGTTGATTGCATGTCTTTATTTGGGAATTTTGTACAGTAGTTCAAGGGTTTCTTGACTTTGTTGGAAGTCGGTGGAAGATGGGTTAGTAGCTTATTTGCACTGGCTGTGTCTATCGTCTTGATCCAGTCCATGAGCTCCATTTTTCTTTTTACCCTGTCTGGGTTGGTCTTCAGATCTTCTTCCAAACACAATATTTCTCAGAGAGTTTCCTGAAGGGTTAACGCCCACTTGTTGAGTGCTTTGCACGTTCCACTTTTGAGCTCTTCTGCAATTATGGAGTAAATTGGGAGGGTGTCTGCCATGATGATTTTTCTATATAGTCTCATTTTACTCTGGTCTACTAAAGATGACAAAGAGACTAGACCCAGTTCTTGCCTAATCGCTGGCATGGGGGTCGACTTTGGCAGGCCTAGGATCAATTTCCAAACAAGTCCTTCCAGCTTTTGCCATATCTCTCTCGGAGTATTCAGTGAGGTTTCCATGCCGTAGATGATTGTTGGGACGACCTTTGCTTTATAGAAATTTATCACCGGAAGAAGGGAACATTTTCCAAATTTTTTGTCTATTAATCTAGTTTGCGCAGTTAGTCTTTTCGCCTTTACCCATAATTGAGCTTGCATTGACTTGTCTGTAGGCGAGCTGTCAATATGCACCCCTAGATATTTGAACTGATTGATGACTTCAAGTTTGGTTCCCTCAAGAAACCATTTCAGGTGTCTTACTGTCCTCTTCGTTGCTTTCTCTAAGACCAGTATTTTCGTTTTTGCTATATTGATTTCCAAATTGTTTTCTTTGGTATATCTTGCCAGGTTTGATAATTTCCTTTGCAGGCCAATTTGGGTTTGGTCGATTATAATGGCATGGTCTGCGTAAAGGAGTCCCGAGATCGGCACCTTCCCAATTTTAGGTGGAAATGCTCTTATTTTTTCCTCATGACGTTGGTAATCACCAAGAAAGGCGATGAAGAGAGCTGGCGCTAAAGGACAGCCTTGTTTGACTCCTCTCTTTACTGGAATCTCCTCAGACAAGACTCCTTGTTTACTCAATTTCACTCTGATTTTGGTATTGGCGTGAAGGGCTTTTATGGGTTCCAAAATTGACGTTGGGCATTTCCAGTTGTGTAGTTTGGACCATAGTTTCTCCCGGTCTATTTTATCAAATGCTTTCGATAAGTCTACAAATGCGAGGTATGCTTTTGGTGCGCCTTCTCTGATTTTGGCCTTTAAGATGTTTAGCATCAAGATGTTTATTGCAGTGCCTCCATTTTTTTGAAACCCGGTTTGGAATGTGTCTGTACAGGGTGCATTTTTTGCCCACGTTCTAAAGTGATGTAGCAATTGTATAGCGTACATTTTCCCCACAATGTCCAAGAGTGCTATAGGCCTATAGCTTTCTGGATCTTCTCTTCCGCCTTTTTTATACACCAGAACAATTATGGCCTTTAGCCACGTTTCAGGAACCATTTTTGTTTGGCTGCAGTGGATGAATATTTTACTGAGGATCCCCGCCCATGCTTCCGGCGATTGTTTCAAGTCCAATTTGGTTAGGCCATCTGGTCCCGGTGCTCTCGATGTTTTCAGGTTATGGATAGTAGTTTCGATGTCAACTGTATTTGATACATCGACCCATGTGGACTTGGTATCAAGTTCTTCTTCCGATTTATTCGATTGCGGCAAAGCAAATTGAGCTGCTGAGTATGTTTGCCATTTTTCCTCTAGGACCGCATTCAAAAGTTCAGATGTTTTTGTTGAGTTCGAAGATTTAATTAATGCCCAGAAATCTGATGATTTTTTTGTGCTTAGACATCTCAACATGTTTTCAGCATCTTTTTGATATAGGAGTAATCTATGGAGTTACCAATGGTTATACACCTTTTTTTTCACTTCGCCATTTCTCCCATGCTTCATCTGTGTTCATTTTTTTGCATTTTTCTTCCATTTTTGAACTATTTTCCTTTTTTCCACCACCAATTTGTCGTAGACATGGTTCGTACCCTCCTTCTTATTTGGGTGGTTTATAATCGGTCTTCTATAAGGAGTTAGTAATGGTAAGTAATTCGGTCGCACCACGGGATCTTGTTTGTCATTGGGATCTGGGAGATCATATTTCGCCGTTAGCTTTAGAACATCTTCTTCCGTTAGGCAGACCCTAGATTGTTGGTTGTTTAGCTCAACGTTAAACTTATATTATAATTGATTGTTAAGTTATAGTCAAGTCTAAAAAAAAACTTACTTTCAAAACACATATTCACAGGGTTTCCGAGGATCACCTGTGTTGTTTAGGTGTAGCTATGTTCATGTTTCTGCAGAGACCTTTGTTTATTAAGGTCTCTGCAGAATGGGGGAAGGTGTCAGAATAATGCACTGCACACATTTCAACCATGCACTAATTTCAGTAGGGTCACTTATTTCAACGGAGAAGGTGTGAACCAGTTTGATGCTAAAATGACAGCATGGGTTATGTATGTGAGTTGGGATATTGGTACTGATGTGTAGCATTGAGGGTAAACTAAAGAGGAGGTTGATTTGGGGTTGAGCTGTGGAGTATTTTTATCCACACCACTGCACCACACAGCACCCCTTTGCCAACGGGGAAAGGAAATTGCCAAGAATGGAGGCAATAACGCCTGTGCGCACTAAGTCTGCAAAATTGTGCAGAGTTCATAACTCATCAAAAGTGATACATGCCCTGCCAAATACACCGGCAGAGTGGTGTAAAAGCAGGAATCACTGCCGTCATCTGTCATCACTGCTGTCATCTGTCATCGCTGCCGTCATCTGTCATCTGCCAAATTGTCATCTGCCATCTGTCACTGGAAACAAGCCCACAGAATGGCTAAAATCCCAAAATGCCCCTAAATACCGTTTCCTGATCAAGGGCAATCTTCAAAGTGCTGTTTTAGCACTAAATTCAGTTATTTTCCCCAGTGAATTGTTGAAAGGCAAGTGTGCTGAAATCATGGCTCCTTCAGGCAGTCAGGGGAATCCAGGCATCACAGCCTGACAGCTGCCTAAAGGAATTGGCTGTAAAACTTAGCTTAAATGTATTTTCTTTGTCCTGAAAAATTGCAAAATCCACTATTTAAAGCATGTTGGTGAAGGGCTAATTCTTTTAAAATGTTTTAATCCTTTAGACACTGTAGTTATATTTCATATGGGAACTGAAAAGATTTTAATGTATAGGAATCCACTCTGAAGCCAATCCACATGTGAACTCTGATCTGACAGTGCCCGGCCTGGGAAAACTGACATCTCCATTGACACTCCCTTGAGAACAGGAAGGCTAATGGTTGTTAATGGTTCACGCATAATCCCAGCAAGCCACTCAATGGGGCTGCATTAGACATTCATTTGCGGGCTGACCAAAGAACAAAGGACATGCTAAGAATTGACCTCTGCAAGAAGGAGCAGAATGTGGAGGAGGTTTTGCAGTGAACTTCAAAGGACTGGCCATCTGCTCACTTTGGAAGCAAGAGAAAAAAACCTGGACTGGATTTTGAATGGAAATTACTTGTTTTGCCTCAGAACTTTATGACATTTAACATGACAGCCGAAATAAGTAGACGAGTGAAAAATACAAACTTTTAAATCTGAACCCATGCTAGACAGTTGAAGATGTGCTAGGAGTTCTTATTACATAAGCGAGCAAAGATACACTAAACCACAGATTGTGGCAAAATGATTAATGTTGCAAGCTTAAAATTGTATGTACACGATCCACTGATCAGCGCCCAGAGATGTGTCAAATTAGATATGATTAATCCAAAGTGTTATGGGTAAAACTGATAAAAACCATATAATGACCAATACAGCTCTCACAAAGAAGGAAATTGAATGTAAATGTAAACAATCAAATGTGAAAAACATGTGTCTAATTTTATGAGGGTACATAATGGTAGAAATGTACATTTGTTCAAAAGTATGTTTTGGGTAAAAATCCAGGTTGGAGTTCCTAAATCCTGTCATAAAATGACAGCTCTGTTTAGGCTGCCAACCAAAACATAGCACACGCCTGTAGCCACTCACAGACATGGGGGTGTGCTTTGAAGTTCTGCCCATGCCATAAAATTTGTAATGGATAAATATAGGAGTTGGACTACACATAGACACACACTGCTTGCAGACACACTGCTTCCAGAACACACTGCTTCCAGAACCCATCCAGATGTCCGTGCAGCACCTTATTGCAGGACTTTTCAACTTATAGCTGACACCAGAATTCTTTGAAAGATCCAGATTTCTTGGCAGAATCCAGAATCTAGCATTGCAATATTATTGCTAGCCTGACCCCATTGCAAAAGTCCCTAACTTGAAGATACTTAATTTTAATTCAGCTTGGCTTGCTACTATTAGGCTTGCCCGCTGAAAACTTGCATCCAGCTATCTACTGTGTCCAGTAACCAGAAAGGACCCTTCAAAATCCAGTCTGAGGTGCAGTCCAAAATTGACCAGAACCGTGCCGCTGATCCAAATCCCTCCAGAAGTGCCCTGTGCCGGTAGACCAGATCTAATTCATTGACCAGAGCTGACGGTCCAATTTAATAACTTATTCTGTAAGTAATAATAGGAAGAACAGTAACCAATAATATATCTGCATTGTATGATCCCAATCTCAAACCCATCCCATCTTTAATTCAGAACCATATGTTAGAACTATCCTTGCACTGACTTTTCTCTCATCTGTGTTACTTAAACCATACCTCCTTATTGATTTGATTAAGAAAAGTAATTCCCAAACCAAACGGAAACTAGAGTATCACGCATGAATAGATTTATGATCGGCCGTGAAGAATTGATTCCTGTGTGTCATTCTCTTTTTCATAGTCCTTAATATAGTATAAGAAAACTTATCTGTCATTTTTAAACCCCTATTTCTGTTTTCCATTTTCGCGCCTATTGTCACGCTAACCTGTTCTCCACGGGGGTTAGCTCGTGGCTGAAGGCTGCTGTCTGCAATGGTGTTGCACTGCTTCTAAGATGGTGCTTGCCCGCGTCTTTCCTTCGATCTCACTTTCGGAAGACGTTTGCCTTGGGTTTTTAAAAGGTGGGCTCTCCGTCCTGCACACTCTGGCAGGGGCGCGGTATGTACAGTCTTTCCCCAAGATCAAGTTACTTCACTGATCCGATGGGTGTTGCTGCTGATTTGGAAGAACCTGAGTAAGCAGGTAAGTCTCTATACCAATGCCTTCTTGGAATAGATGCTTAAAGTCTCTGTCGCCCAAGTTTTCTAATTAGCGTTTGTTCTTTTCTTTTAGGCGTATTGTCCAGTGGCTTCCGGATGATGGATTGACTCTCCTTGCAATGTTAAACAGGTTTCTTGCAGGTGCGCTATGCGAGGTGCGCCAAATGTTCGAATAGTCTTTCTTGCTGTGCATGACTAACCCGCTGTATCTTTTCTATTCAGCAGGTGCGGTGCGATTCCAGGAAGATGATGGAAGGACCTCGATGGAGATCCTGGAAGATGCCGGCCCAGGTGAGGATGGATGCTCATGCGGTACCTTCTTTTCTGATTCTTCTCTGTAGATGCGGCAGTCCGGGAATAAGTGCAAGGCAGGGCCGGAATGGTCGATTACAGGTTAGGCCTTGCTTAATAACTCCTGTTCTTCTCTTTTCCATTCACAGGTTCCGATGGATAGAAAACTCTGGACGGGCGTGGCAGAAGAAGAGCTGAGCAGACACGGTGAGTGTTACGCTGCAGGAGTGCAGAATAACACGAAGCGTGTTCTGTTTGCAGGGTGCGATTTAAATAGCCTTGCAAGTAGTTCCGGCAAATAGTCCCTTAACCGTATCTTGCCACTTCAGGTAAAGTTGTCCCACAGCCACACCCTGTACCGAAAGGCTCAGCCTCATCAAGCTGAGAATATAGTTCCATGAGTTCAACACCTACTATGAGCCTGGCTCCAGCGGTGCCAGGATTGAGTCCAGGAGATTCTAGGGTGCTTCTTAGGGGCTTGATAAGCCCTTAAGGATGCCAGCGTCAAGGGTGCCCTCACCAGATTCAAGAGTGTGGGAGCATGCACCACGACACCTATTTTGCAAAAACGCCTCTCACGAAAACATCCATAACTCCTTCAGTTTTAAAGATAGAAACGACATTTCAACTCCCACTTGTACCTAACATCCTTAGCTATATCCAGAACCACAACCGCAGTGCAAAACAGTGCGATTGACCTATTATATTAAAAATCGCATGAGGAAAAGTCTGCCGCAAATTGACATTTTGAAAAGTTTTACACGTGTGAATTAGCTTTGAATTATTTCTCACTTTGACTTTGAGATACCAACTGTTTCGTTTAGATTAAATCATTGCTGGTGTTCGCTTGCATCTGTCCAAAGTGGCTCCCGTAGACATTTATAATAATTTAAGCATTTTGACCACATTTGGTGTTTTGCTCAGCCAATTTCAAAGTCATGCTGACAGTTGAAAGTCAATTCCGTTTTTCTCTTGTGGTTAAGGGGGAAGGTGGGAGTGATATTCTGTTTGATCTGTGTTATTCCTGAGTACCTGCTCTCTCCTCACATCTATTTAAATTGTGTATTGGTGGGTTGACGGGTGTTGCAGGGGGAACCCCTAACCATAAGTGCTATCTGTTCTAAACCACTCCAAAAGTATTCTTTTGTTTGTTGCATTGTTTTTGGTGCTCATTACTTGATTCCTAGTGCATTAAAGATATTATTCAGTGTTCTGTCACCCCATTGGTGATTGTTGTTACCGATTAAAATATATTGTGATTTCAATTCTAAATACCTAAATAAATATTTACCTTTGCAAACTAGCCTGATTCCTGGTTCACTGTGACAGGGGGTTGGGGTCTCAGGGGAAGGGTGTGATATGAGTGGTATATCGTTCAGAATATTGAACTTATAGATAAAAATAAATAAGGGTTTCATTTGTGCACTACCTACTGGTCGAGACTTGGGTGTGTGCTAGATTGAAATCACTTACAGAGCATAGCATATTGTAGGGTGTCAACAACCTTAACCAATAAATACTAACACCATTGACAATAACTAATTATAATCCTACTAACATTAGTAGTCTGCTTAGGCCATAGCCCCTTCTGCATGCTGTAAGTGCATGAATTCATACTGCAATATGGGCCTAGGAAAATAAATATGAAAACTGAAAGCTGAATAGTAGTGTGCTTTGCAGATGTTAGATTCAGAGCACAATGAGGGGGCAGAATGTGCACTGTAAAATAACAATATATTTGTTCAAACAGGAAAGCCAGAGAGCTGGGAGGATGCTATGTTTCACATTTCATCCAGACTTGTTGTTTGGCATGGTGAACAAGAGTGCTGTATAAAGGTATTGTAGAAAAAGCCAGAAACGGCTAGACAGATACTGGGTAGTTGGCCAATAAGTGGCTGGCGATTGGCCACAAGCTTCATTTATGACATTGCAACAGAATGCATAGATAATCTTTTTGAGCTTTCTCCAAGAAAGTAATCTGTGTTGATCTCATTTAATTTCCATCCGTGCCTAGGTGCAGCCTCTGCTAGGTTCTCCTTTTCGGATATGTGCACTATAAATACAAGATATGAAAATACAAAAGATATAGGCAGAGGGGAGGTGAAGGAAACAGAGCTTAATATCTGAGGGAAGGAGCAAGAAAGTATTGGGCTATGGAAGGAGCAAGTATAGTGAAAAGAGAGGAAGTAGAAAAAGGAAAATTAAGGAGATAAGATTGGGAGCTGACTGAGCTGAGCTGGGCTAGGCTGAGCTCGCTGCAGAGGAGGCAGATGAGTGCTAGATGAGAGCTTGCTGTACTCCTGGAGACAGGCCATGGGATTGAGAGAGAACAGCAAAAAAGAAAAGGACAGTGTTTGCCAGCAAAGGCAGATGCGTAAATACCAAATTATTGGTGAGTATAGTTGAAAAAATTAAGGAAAAGAAATAATGAATGAGTGCACCTCATAGTCTACTTAGTGAAGTGTCCAATTAAGCATGAAAGGGCAAAAACACATTTGTTTTCAGGTACCCGGGGACAAATGTGTTGGTCCCATGCTTAAGTGATAATAATAATCTCAAGCAGACATATAATCTCAAGTATGCATGTAGTCTGTCAAGTTTGCTAAGGAGGAGCTTGTTTCACTGAAGGTGAAAGAATAATCATTGGGCCTCATTACATGGTATGCGGTAACCATGGCGCTATTAGTGCCATGGTTGCCACCGGTATTTTACCGTGTCCGCCTTGGTGGATGGCAGAATTACCGCCCTACTCCAAGGTGAGCGGGGCGGTAATTCCCCATTCACCAAGGCACTTCCCCATTCCCATTTTTGCCCCATAGGGCTCAATGGGAATGGGGAAGGAGCTAATTACGGTACCGCAAATTGTGGTACCATAATTAGCACCAAGGTCCCTTGGACCCCCAAGGGACCCAGCCGTTGAGGTTGGGTCCCACAAAGGGACCTCGTAGTAAGGCGGTAAGGGTTTACCGGTACCGGTGCCCTTACCGGTACCGGTAAACCCTTACCGCATTCTGTGTAATGAGGCCCATTGTCTTGGTAAGGGTATGTTAAGGGAATTTATGCCAGTATAACTGTGAATAAATATGCACTGACAAATGATGAAAGCTGTGTTTTTTCCAAACCTATGTTTATGCCTTTCTTCCTATTTCTTGCAAGTGTTGTGAGAAACCTGAGGGTATCCTCACTCCTACTACCCTTGGATCCTCTTCTTAGGTGGCCAGGGAAAGACCATCTATTTTGTATCCTGAACGTGGGGGTGGAGAAGCAAGTGGGGATCACCTGGGTGGAGGGTACTTAGGTATTGGGTGTGGGGTACCCGCAGGGGAGACATGCTATCACCCTTTCCCCATTGAAGACCAACCTAACCATCCCCAGCCTTTATAGGATACTGTAAAACTTTGCCCCTCATTTCCCCACATTTTACCTCTGACTGTACAGGGACAAGGAAGAGGAGACTAGGAATGATGAACACTAAAACCTAATTTCACCACTCTAGTATTGGGATGAAGAAGATGCCTGTACAGTGCTTTAAAGGTTAGACATGCCCCTTTAACTATAGCCAGGCAAATCCAATTGAGAATCCCCACACCTGCAACCTGTCAAATGGTTGCATGTGTATAAAGAGACTGCCAAAGAACAGCAAAGGGAGCAACATGGGGCCCTGTGTGGGAGAGACCAGCTGGGGCCCCATATCGTGAGGAGGTGGGCATGGTGGGATCTCAGATGAAGCTAGGATGCCGACTGGTGTGCTAGAAAACCTGCGGACACCAAGGTGAGTCTGGCCATTAGGCCGCCATAGGTGTGGGAGTCTCTATTGTCCATAGAAATTAGCCAGAGCTGCGAGCAAGGGGAAATGACGAGAGCATGCTGTATGTGGAGAAGAGCAGAGCTGCTGGCGTGTGCCAGGCGGCACTCGGAATGCTATTGAAGCTTGCAGGGACAGCCTGCTCGTCTGTGTAGCAGAATAGAAGACACTTAGCTGGTGGAGGTCGAACACCGAGGACCGGTGAGTGGAAGTAAATGTCACTGAAAGCTGGGGGCACTCCTAGGGGCTACGCATGAATACCAAAGGACCTTATGAGATATATTGAAATCAGAACTGAATGAAAACTTGAATTTAAGTCAAATTATGCATATTGAATCCCGAACTGAATGAAAACTCGAAGCAAAGTTAAAGCATGCACATTGATTACCGAACTGAATGAAACCATGGAACAAATCAAAGTCCTAAATGTTGAAAATCAAATTGAAGGAAACTTTACGAGCAAAGCTAATAGCTGATGAAGGACAAAAGGGAAAGGTGGGGCATGGACAAGACCACCACAAAGTGAACTTTATGAATGGATACAGTGTGACAAGGCCAAAGACTGGCAAGAAGTGTGTGAAACATTGTGACAAAGCCAAGAGGCTAACCAGCAGAGTGTAAACTTTCACATAGAGCGAAGGAGCCAACAAGGAGCAACTAAGTGATTGTGAATCTGTACACAGGGGAAAGAACAGAAGAACATGTGTGGACTGGAGATCCAATGATTCCTGGTTACACGACCTCTGATGAGTGGACTGTGTGGTCTAACGACTGCACCTAGACCAGCAAGCCCTAAACTGTGAATCTCAAAGACATTGTGAAATAAACCAAGAAGGGGTACTGTGAGTAAACTGGTAAGGGAGGCCAGAAGGAGGGTCAAGTGACCTATATTTGTGTTGTACTTTGATTATTGAAACCAGTACACATTGCTACATTGAAATCTTGGGGAAGGGAACCCTGCAATTTGATGAACTGCAAATAATGGGCCTCATTACGAGTCCGGCGTTAACCGAGCCGGAAAAACCAGCAGGTTACCGCCGGACCCGTATTACTATTCCACCTCCGTGATTCCCGGAATCACCTGGGAATTATGACCCAGGTGACCCGGGAATTCCAGAGGTGGAATTGTGTAAGTCCCCATTCCCATGGAGCCGTATAGGACTCCATGGGGATGGGGACAATGGAAACACTGGTTCCGTCTATGACAGAGCCGGGGTTTCCATGTCCACCTGCAGGCGGGTGGTGTTAAACCCGCAAGGTCAGACCTGGCGAGAGTGACACCTCCCTCCTGCAGGACTCTTAATCAGCCGGTCCGGAAAGAACGGTGGCAGTGGTTTTACCACCACTGTTCTTTCCGGACCGGCAGGGTCATAATGAGGCCCACTGTCTTGACGACTGAGCCTCAAGATTCCTTTTTGTTTAACTCTGATGCATCGAACTTGGGGAAAATAACCCTGAGGATTGTGTGGAACTAAATTGCCTTGAACTTGGCAAAGATAATCTTGAAACATTTGTGGAACTTTCTTGAACTTGGGAAGGGGATCTGAAGAGAAAGCTAAGGGCTGGAAGAAGCACCAAACTTTGTGGTGATCACCATTTTCCATTATTGACATCCCTACACATTGTTTAGCTTTAGTTGTGAGGGCAAGGATAGGTTTTAGACACAGACAGACTTTTAGGTTGAACTCTTTGGGCCTCATTACGACCCTGGCGCTAATGGATTAACAGTGCCGTAAAAGGCTGCAGCGCCGTTAACCCATTAGCGCCTGATTATGAGGTCCCTTTGCGGGACCAGACCTTAACGGCTGGTCTACACCAGCCGTTAAAGTAGGGACCCGCAAAGCGACCTTGGTGCTAAGTACGGTACCGCAATTTGCGGATCCGTACTTAGCCCCTTCCCCATTCCCATAGAGCCATATGGGGCGAAAATGGGAATGGGGAAAGGCCATGGTTCAATGGGGAATTACCGCCCCGCCAACCTTGAAATGGGGTGGTAATTCCCCATTGAACCATGGCGGACCCTTTACAACACTGGCACCAACTATGGTGCTAATAGCGCCATGGTTTAGCGCCGGTGTTGTAATGACGGCCTTTGACTCATACTTTCCTTAGTTTCGTTCAGGTAGGGCATTCCCATGTTACCATAGGGCAAGTTAGGCCTTCTGCCATCCTGACATTTATACACCTTTTTTAACTTTGATTCTGTTGTCTGTGTCTTGCTTTATGATGCCTTCACAGTGTTCAATAAGCATGTAATGCAGTTCTTTTTAAATTCTGGTTTGTGGAACGACAACAAAGTGGCTGGAGGCATAATTGTGAAAGCCGGTGTGTGTTTTACTATTGTGTGGCCTGTTCATTTTGTGATATGTGGTGAAGTCTGCTGTATCCAATATAGTTGATATGATAAATGAGTGTGCCTAGTGTAGTGCTAAGACTGAAATGTCGCCATTCAAAGATCCCAAATAAAATCATAGCAACAAACAGAAGCTAGTGTTTCCCTACACAGTAGCAAAACCAAATCCTAAAATGGCTTCAAAACATTTGATAATTGGAAATAACCTCTCCTCAAATCAAAGTGCACAGGTTCGGAACTTCTTGACATGCAGTTGTGCTCTTTAGTTCCCTCTCCACAAACAGTCTAATTTTTTTATTACAGAATTAAAAAACCTGCTTTACTATTGAAATGTGCGCTATGGTTTTTGGTGCCTTTTTGCATTTTACTTGTTTGTATTTTGGGTTACTACTTGCCTAGAGCGATCCACTTTGCATAATCTAATGGTTATGCATACATTATGGGCTTGAAGCTTATATATACGTTTGGAACAGCAATCAATCAGCAAGACAGATAGCCTTCTCATTTGGACCCCTGCTCCCGCTTTTCCCCTCTCATCCTGGCCGGCCTCCCTTGGTCCTCTGCCCTCACCCTCTTGTGAGGCAAAAAACATTGGGGTCATCTTCGACTCCACTGGGTCCTTCTTTCCACACATCACGGACATTGCCAAAAAGTCACATTTCCAACTGCACCACCACAGAGGTATTCTACCTTTTTTCACATTCCCCCAGAAGCTCAATATATACATATCCCTAGTTCTCTCTAGGATGGACTACTGCACCAGCCTCTTACTAAATCTACCAAACTTTACCCTTCGCCCTCTTAAACACATCCAGAACAGGACTGCAAGACTTATCCTTGGTCTCAAGCCCAGGGGTTGCATCTCAAGACTCTGAAATGCCCCCACTGGCTCCCAGCTGCTGCAAGGATCAAGTTCAAGACCCTCTGCATCGTCCACAAGGCTTTCTGGGGATGGGCCTGTACAATCTCCACTGCTCTCTTCCTAAGTAGCTCCCTACCAGACCCTTACGCTTGTCTACTTTCAATTCTCTGCGTGTGAGTCGTATCTCCGAAAAGAGACTTGGTGGTAGATTTATTTCCTCTGCAGGTGGCTCCCTCTGGAATGGCCTACCTACCACTCTCTGCCTTGAGCTGGTTCTCCTTATGTTCCAGAAGCTCCTCAAGACCTTCCTTTTCTCCTCTTCCTTCTCTCTGCCTCTCCTCTGCTAACCTTTCTGCTTCTCCTTTCTCTCTGCCTCTCCTCTACTAACCTTCCCCTCCACCTGCACAGTTATGCTAACTTGCTGCCTGCTGCTCCTCTGATTTATACAGGACACCAGCCCCTCCTCCCCCTGTCCAGTCCCTCGCACTTGCCTCCTGGCCTTCCTGCACTTCATCATGGCCATTCATGCACTACCTGAGTGTGATTCCCTGGGAGGCCCTGCCCTCCTTGCACTTAACCCAGGGCCCTGCTGCTCTGGGTACACTTCTCCCTTTCCCTCCCCTGCACTTCTTGTCTGCAGACTTGCACAATCTAAATGATACCTATTAAGATTGTTTGTCTTGTCTCTCCCTTGTTCCCCTCCCTTGCCTGGTTGCGCCTTGAAACACTTGTGTATAGGTGCATTATAAATAACCAATCAATCAATCAATTAGCCCTAAGGCTTTATAGCCAAGGGGTTATATGCATGTATACAAATTGTCTCTCCATATAACAGACTGCTCACGTTATTGCCTCATGAACACCAACACCTTTTTTGTTTTCATAAACAAAATGCTAATAATTTGCGGAAACGATGCACATGGGAAAGCCACTCTCAGGACCAACAATAAAACTATGGTATATAACAACTCCTCTAGTCTGTTCTTTTCACATCTCTCTCTGCCCGGCCACTTCCAGGCACCACGCCATGTTTGATGGGTCTGTATATGTCTGTGTTGTTTTGTGGTACAGATATGGGATGCGCAGCTGATATTGTAGGGAGTCATGTGTTAGGAGCCTTCAAATCTCTGGTCCCCTCTGACAACTTGACTCCTTGGGCCACATTCTCAAAAAATAGCACAAATGAAAGGAGTGCAGAGAATATGTTCTATTCATTTGTGCTATTTTCATAAATGCTCAGGTCACCTTATTCACAAATGTGACCTGAGCATTTCAGGAGGGGGCTGGGCAATAGCGCTAAAATACACTTTCTACCCCCTTTGAAACATTAGTGTTGGAAGAGCGCACCCAACACTAATATATGACAGGCTCCAAGTAACTACTTGGTTGCTGGCAGCGCATTTCACTGAGACATGTTGTTAAAGGGTCCGTCTTCTTGAAATGACAAAAAAACGCATTCCCATAACCGTTTGGGGGATAGAGATGCTAGCGTTACAGCTGCAGTTTAACTCGCGACTGTCACATTTCAAAAGAAAATCATGACAGGGTCAGAAATGACCTTGTGATGATTTGCGCATCGCCTTGCACCAGTTTCAAAAGCTGCTCGGGCATGGCCCTTGTTTGTGGGCATTTTAAGGCACATCCGTTTGTGAATTTGGGATGCGGTTTAAAATATATGAACAGTGTCAAAAGCAGCAGAGAGGTCCAAAAGGATGAGAGCTGAACGTCAGAGAGAAATTTGGAGACAAGCTGGAGTGCTGTCTCAGTGGAATGTTTAATGCCAATGCCTGATTGAAGTGGATGCCCAAGACAGGTATTCTCAAGGTACTTATAGTAATACAGTTGGAGATCACACACTCAAGTACCTTTGAATAATGTGAAGTAGGGTCAGCAGATAGGGATAGGACCGTCGAAGATTTAAAAGAGGCAGTGAAGCGTCCAGCAGAGAAAGAGATGTTAAAAAGCTCAGAGAGATAAGGGCAGGTGATAAGTGTTAGACGATCCTCTGCACACCAGAACACTGCTCACATTTCCCCAACACCTCCCTCCAGGGTTCGAGGCTCATGTGATTCGGTTTACCCAAAGGACCGAAAGCTCCGTACCAGGTACGATTTACGGGCTCGATTGCAACCCTTCCCGCACTGGCAGTTGCCATGGAGAACATACAGCAGAAGGGGCGGCGTTACACCTCCACGCCGATCGTTCACTTGCTCACGTGATCCAGAGTGGCGTTTCCCACGTGACCTTGGTGGACGTCACATGACCCCGAAACGCACAGTATATAAGGCTTGATGCACGGAACACTCATTGCTTCTCAGCTGTCTTCAGACCCTGTTTGGCGCTACGTTTGGATAACACTACTGGTTTACCTTGATCTTGGAACTCTCTCTTGGACTCCTTCGGATTACCCTTTTGTACCTTTGCTTGGAACTGCTTACCTATTGCTGGATTTCTGACACGACCCTAACTTGTCTTTGGATCATCCCTTGGTACCTTGTTGAACTTCTACGCCATTTCCCTTTTGGGATTCAAGTCATGCCTTCAGTCCTACAGGTGGCTTATCCCGCATCCACGCTTGTCGGCGGTCCTCTTGTTCCAGGGACCGCCTCATCTGAGTCTCGAACCTCCCTCCTAGGTTTCCTGGGTTTTCCAAACACCGGATAGGTAAGACTATTCAGATCCTTTGGTTATTGTGATATATTGTAATTGCCTGGTACTTAACCTCGTTCTTTTTGACAGCAGCATCGGTGTTCCAGAGGTTCCGTGGATCCGGGAAGTAACATCTCCCACCTGTGGCCCCAAAGGTCGCACAGCGGGTTTCTTTTAGATCCCCTGTGCGTCACTTGAGGACGGGGGTTTCAACGGTCTACACGACACTCAAGTCAGAACAATAAGACTACGTATTTCACTGTTTACAGAGGTACTGGGTTGATATAAGGACAAGACGTATTGTTGTTGCGAAGGATGGGTGCTAACTCAGTAGGACAGGTAGGGGAGATGTAGTCAAGACTAAAATGAATGAAGGGGAGGTGAAGTGGCAGAGGGGGTGGAGGAATGTACAGGAGGGTCTGCGAGAGTCACAAATGTTAGAGATTTTAAAGGAAAGGTATGGAGCAGTCATCAGAATCAATGGAGGAGGGTTGATATTGGCTTGGAAAGTGTAAGCAACACCTGGGGATGTAGAGGGAAGTGTGTGGGGATGACTGCAGAGGGGGAGTTGAAGTATTTTTGAAGTAGGCATGTATGTACTTTATGCATAGCAGTTTATAGGTATTTACAACATACATTTGTTGGGTGGGACTGGCCCCTCATCCAGCTTGATAACACTGTCCAATATGTGCTCCCCCTTTGGCCAGCCCCATTTCACCTTGCAGTAGCCTTATTGTGCTGTCTGTAAGGAAGGTGACCATCACAAGGAAAAACAAATGAATATGTCAACGAATAGCTCATAGAACGCCACACTTTTTCAGGGTTAAAAAATACTGTAGCATTCAAGTTCAACATGCTGTCCCTGTTTTTGTGATCAAGTACATGCTTCCAAACCATATCCAATTTTACTCTGTGGTAACTTTTATTTTTCCTTTTCTATTATGCAGTCATTTTGAAGATTGAGGTCATGCCCACAGCCTTCCAACAAATCCTCATTATGTTACAGCATAAAGCACAACACTAAAACCTCTTGTATCCCTCTTCCATAGATATGGCTGGCCATATGTCTGTGTTGTGGCAGTACAATGCCCATTGCTGCCATTTACTTAACACTATTATTTGTTCAGCTACTAATGGTGGGCATGTCAGTGCTGTTGACAAGCTCTAGGTTTGCTGGAGGCAGTACTCATTCTGTTAAAATGTATGCCCTAATTCTGCAAATCTGTGAACACAGTGTGTAATGTGGACATAACAGTACTGGCGGTGTATAGCCTTTCTCTGAGCAGTATTGTGTTTACAGTGCTGGTAGGGCATGGTGAAGTCTAGCAGCATGGACTCATCCTTGACTTCAGAAGATGTTTCCAACATTATGAACAGTAGTGATAGTAATGGCATAGCTGGTCTTGTTCTGGCATCTGTGCAGAGCCTGCTGACACAGGTTTGAATCCTGGCAGGGCCAACTCAGCCTTTCATCCTTCCGAGGTCAATACATTGAGGACCAGGCTGTGGGATAATAATGACACCTGTTATTGCAGCATTCACATACCTGCGGGTTTGTAGCGCTATATAAAAACTAGTTATATAGCGTTCTATAAACTAGGACTAAACTGCTCTATAAACAACGTTTTTGCGCTATGGTGCTCTATGGACTGGAGGCCCAAGCAATGTCTGACCTCAAATGGTTAGATAGTGTGGAGGGTAGCTTTTGGAAACAATAGTAGGGGTTCAAGGCCTCGCCCTCCATTCAGTATATTAGACTTGAATTGTGTTTTATTTCACTGAAAGGAAAATTACTGAGAAAACGTGGTCTTCTCTAGATGAAAATACATGAAAATCCCAGATGTCAATTACTTAGGTTATTAGCGGCGCCGGGACATGGAAAAGATAGTTTTGAAAGTTTGGCTAATAAATATCCCATTTGGTGCTGTGGGTTGGCATCCCGATTTTACGAGGGGCTCACCCTATGAAACTCATCAACGGGTTTTTTTCAAGAAAAATCAAGAAATGGGATTGGGTTGCTAGCTACACCCATGTAGAGGCTTTGCATGGTCATGTGTATCTGGCAGGGATTACACATAGATATTTGCAGCCTCAATTATACCTTAGAGAATGCCTGAGTGCGCGGGTGCGTGCATTTAGACTGAGGCGGAGGATAAATCAGCTTCAAATATTAGCATTAATAGGTCAGCAGCTTGAGCTCCAACAGAAGGATAAATACTGTCGGATGTGTAAGATTCCCGAACACAGTGATACTGCAAAGCATATCTTTACAGAATGTAGAACATAAGGCTCTGAATATATCCCATTGCTAGGATCCTTTGTACACAACTATGAGGCAATCAAGAGTGATGTTATTTATGTATTTTTGCCTTAATACAGACAAAAAAAAGTTGCAGATTGCTTTGTATCAGCTGTGGGTAATAATTAAAAAAACGATTAGACTGTGTAATAAGGAGCACGGGTGAGATAGTCACTGTGTTTTAAAGAAATATATTTGATTTTTTTTTTAAATGTGACATTAATAACATTCAATACTTAGCACCTAATGTTTAGCATTTTAACATTTTAAAATGTTGGATAATGAATTGATGTTGATGTGTTTTTTTATAGATTTTAGATTGTTTATAGGATTCTATTGGATTGTTATAAGACGTATCAAATGTAAATGGTATTGTGTTTGTAAAGTTTCTTTGAAACTAAAAAAATAAAGTATAATAATACTAATAATACTAATAATACTAATAATAATAATAATAATAATAATTAAAAAAACGAGTTATTGTATGTCTTTGGATGGTAATATTTACTAATGACACTGGGAGCAATATTTTAACTTCCCATCATCCTCTGATCTACAAGCATGCAGTGTAGAAGTTGGATGTGAGTTGTAGTTTTCAACATCATGTAATCACAGTTTCCATCTTTTCAAAATCTACTTCCCTGGCTTTGCTCTATGAATGGTATGACTACATATAGTAGTAATGTGTTTAGTAATCTTCAATAATGTTAATGAGCTTGTCTATACCATCTGCCCCTAAGCCTTACACATTGAGATAAGTGATGTCCCTATTCCCTGCAACCCCTTCTCAAAGGTATTGGACTATGACTACCATTAGCCCTACCCATGAAAATGGGTGGGCAGATTTGATGAGGGGTTGCACATCGAAACCTCTTTCAACCTACCTACAGCATCTTCAAATACTGCTTCCCTGGCTTTGATATTCCTACAGTATCTGTAGTAACGTAAGAGCTTGAGTAATGTTTAATAATGTCAATTGAAATGAACGTGTTCAATCTTTCTCTACCCCAATTTATTGTCCGTAACAGAAATTAACTGTTTTTTTTCTTCTCTTTTGATATATTCAGATATTGATTCGTAACAAAATGAGAATATACATTAAATAAAGGCACACATGCTGAAATGAATCTCTTTTCATCTGGGGGTTTTCTGTCTGGGGGCATGGGTTGTGGGAAGCCTAGGAGAGTTGTTGTGTTGTGGTTGAGGTGGATGTGAGAGATGCTTGCTGTATTAAAGGAGGGCTGGGAGAAGCAGGTAAGTGGAGGATTACAGGCTGCCAGGGATGTTGGCACACAATTCACAATAATTAATGTATGTTGACCCTAATGTGTTGAGTGTAATCCCCTGTGAAGCATGCATTTTCAAAGGTTAATATGGTGGTCCTCGGAATAATAGGCCTGCATGCCATGTTATGTGATTCATCAAAGTTGACTTTCTATACCAATCTTGACACTGTTGAAATGATACTAGGTGTTTGAACAACATGCATGTCACCTTGCCTAGATAATGTCTGTAGCTCATACGGATGACATGCTTATTAGCAGGCTTAATGGCTTGCAATAGATAGTCATGCAAAGAGGTGCAAGTGCCTTCCTTCTATGGAATCATGGGCACGGGAAAAGGGATTGATGCTGCAATCCATAGCAATGATGGTAAGAGTTTGCAAGCAGGAATGGGGATAACTAGTGTACCTGTTAAGTATGTTTTTCTACAGTCCAATTGGTGCTGCACTCTACAAGTCTTATCCCTTGGTGTCAAGGCCCCAACTTCTAATATAGGCCTGTACTACCCAAGGTTGTTAGAGTGGCAGAGCAGCCAGGCTTACCTTAGGAGGAGCAATGTGAGCTGTAAATCAGTACAAGGAAACCAGAATATACATAGATCAAAATAAACACAAACTTGCAGTTATGTCAAAAATAGTGACTTATTGCATAAGCAGCGTGTAGTTATGGTTAAGATGCTCAACACATAGCTCAAGTAGAAGACAGATATCAGAGGCGTGTCTGACAGCGGAGCAAGAGTTGAGCATAGCTAAGTGAAGCTGCTTGCCATCTTTAAAGGTCTCACAAAGAGGGTTGCATGGATGTGGTATGCCCATCAGTGGTGGAGAAGGGGCAAGAGGGGTGCCAGATGAAGGAGTGGGGGAGAAGGGAGGAAGTTGATGAGAGTTGGAAGACACCTAAGAGGAAGAAGGACGTTGGGCTGAGAGCCCTGGGCCATGATAGTGCCATTCCAATAGACATTAATGATGCACTTAGAGGATGAAAAGCATGCTAAGAGTACTTCCCATCTGGTGCTACCCTTAATGGGGGACAAAGAGATAGGGAAGAGGACAGAGAACACATGGGGAGTCCATAGGTCCAGAGAGGAAGCGACAAAAAGGATGTATGTGACAGTCTGCCTGGAAGAAGTGTTGACGCAGGTGTCAGGAATGGGCAGGCCTGGGCTGGAACCAGGAGAACGTTCTTTTACTTTTTCCTTCCAGACTTCGAAAGAGAGTTAGGATATGTGATAGAGTAGCAATTAGAAGGGGAAATAGGGGAACTGGAGAGCTCCTTGGAGTGAGAGGTCAGAGAGATGGAAGGGAGAGAGAGAGAGCGAGAGAGACAGACAAACTGCACAATGCACAATGAACTCAACAGGCGCCCTAGCAGCAAGACTGGTGCAGACGAATCAGGTGCACATATTCACGCAGATCACCAAAAGGGGTGTTGTGGTGCTCCAGCAGGGGAGGATTGAGGAGACTCAGGTGGGAGTAAACCTTTTTTTCAAAAAACCTTTTATTTGCATTTCAACACAAAACACTACAAATAACCCTTTAAACCACAAGACACACAACACTTCTACTGGCATTTTCATGCTGCAGTCCTTCTTGTCCTTATCTGATCGATTCACAGCAGAGCCTCTTTCCCATTGTCCATAATTTCCTGCGCCACCTTGTGCCTTCCCCTCGAGGTATAAGCGGCCAACCTCCTCCCTCTCAGCTCCATTTGGTTTGCTGTCTCCGGGCTTCCTCCATGTCCGTTAGATCTCGGCCCAGCCGCCGGTCTCGCCCCAACTGTCCCTTTCATTGCTTCCGAACAGTTCCTGCATGAGTGCATTCCATGCTACTAGCTTGGCTCCGCTATTGCCTTCCCCTCTCTGCTTCTCCCTTGTCCACACTGTTGTTTCGGCCATTGCCCATTTGTTCTGATCCGCCCACCACTACTCCATCGAGGGTCCCGTGCTTGTGTTCCACGCCATTGCTATGCAGCATTTTGCCAGTATTGTCATCAGGTCTTTCATTTTTGCCAAGTGTGTTCTTTACTTGTCTCCACTTGGGAACAGGCTCAGCAGATAGGAGGCTGGCAACCATGCGTGCATCTGGATACCTCCCTTCAGCGCTCTTTCCTTGATCATGTCCCAAAAGTTTGTTATGCTCGGGATTGGCCAGAACATAAGCACCATGTCTGCCAGTTCCTCATCACAGTGCGGGCCGCTCCGGGTCTGATTGCTTCCCATACTCGACATCCTTTTTGGCGTCAGATATGCCCTATGTATGAGATAAAGCTGCATCTGTCTAAATCTTGCATTCCTGGACACTTTCTTTGGTTGCTCAAGGATCCTATACCATTCCTCGTCTGTAAAGGGTTTCTGAAGTTTCTCTTCCCATTTCAATTGTGCTCGCAATTCTCTCCTGTTGTTGGCTCCTAGCAGTTGTTAATAGAGCCTGGACACTGTGGTACCCCCCTCAGAAATGTCGTACCAGGAGTCTAGGGCCTCCCTTGTGTCATCATCCTCCGGTAGGGTCACCCACTTTTTTCTTATCGTCTAGACCATGTTGTTATACAGTATGAATTGGCCCTTGTGTATGCCCTGTTCCTCTACCAGGGTCTGCAAGTCTACCCAGTGCCCATTTTGCCACAGATCTCCTATTTGGGCCACTCCCTTATCCTCCCACTGGGTCCTGAAAGTTGCCAGGTTTGCAATGCGGTCATCGACCAGTCCTGCAAGAGGAATTTGCCTAGAGCAGGGGTCTCTTATATCTTGGATTTTCCATGCTCTTATCCATAGGGCTCGGCCCAGCTTAAACATGTTGGGGAGAGTTCTGGCCGAGGCCGCATCCATCCACAGGAGCTCTCTCAGGTAATATCACCGTAGTGATGATCTAAATAGTATCGAGTCGATGGATGTATCCTCGACCAGCCATTGCACTACGAATTGGAGTTCAGCTGCCAAGTAATACCGCTCAAAGTCCCGGAGCCTGTTCTCACCCCATTCGTAGTCTTTTTGTAGTGTGGTCAATGCTACTCTGTTTCTCCCTCCATCCCACAAGAACTTTCTTGCCATGGCATGTAGCTGTTTAAGAAAAAGACCCGGGATGTTATAGGGAATGTTAGTAAAGTAATAGATAAGGCGGGTAGGACTGTCATCTTTAACAAGGCCGCCCTCCATATCATCCAAGAGGAAGTGTCCTCCAAAACTGCACAGCCTTTCCTATTTCGTCCAGGGCCACCTGTATATTACCCTTATGTGTCTCTTTATTGTTGTGCTATATATCCACCCCTAGATATCTAAAAGTATGTGGGGTCCATGTAAGGCCCAAATCCGGTAACTGGTCCGGCGTCTCGTCTCTCAGGCCCACCAAGGGGAACAACAAGGACTTTCCTTTGTTGATCGTGATTCCTGACAGCCTGCTGAATGCTCTCAGGGCTTTGAGCAGGTCCGGCAAGTGTGTCTGCGTGTTCTGAACATAAAGCAGTATACCGTCTGTATATATTGATATTTGGTGTACTTTCCCATCTATCACTATTCCCGTGTCCCTGTACTCCACCCTTAGGAAGGTCGCAAATGTTTCTAGGGCCAAAATATACAACATCGGGGACAGCGGGCACCCTTGCTTTGTACCCCGTGCTATGCTCCACTAATCCGAAACATGTCTACCTGTCTTCACCTTTGCCTTCAGGTCCTTGTATAAAAGTTTAATCCAACCTAGGTACCCTTCACCTATCACAAAGTGATCGAGCACTCCCATGAGCCAGTCCCAGTTCACCAAGTCAAATGCCTTTACGGCATCTAACGATGCCACTGTGCTTTCCCCTTCTTCCTGATTTGTGTTGTCTATAACGTAGTGGAGTCTGCGAAGATTCTACGTTGTGTTCCTCGCTGGTACATACCTGGTTTGATCTGGGTGCACCAGTGTGGGTATAACCCTTTTGAGCCCATTTGACAAGGCCGCTGTAAGAATCTTGGAATCCTGGTTTATGAAGGAGATTGGTCTGTAGGACTCACACTCCAGCGTTGACTTCCCTGGTTTTAGTATCGGTACTATTACTGATTGTGACATGCTGCACAGGAGCCTCCCTCTCTCGTATGCCTCCTCCAGTGTCTCTAGCAGCCTAAGGGCCAGGTTATCCTTATATTTCTTGTTGAATTCACCTGGTAAAACATCGGGCCCCAGAGATTTACCAGTTGGAAGCTGGGCTATGACCGCTGACAGCTCTTCTGCTGTAAGGGGCAAAGCCAACATCTGGGCCTGTTCCCCTGTTAATAGGGGGAGTGCAATTTCTGCTAGAGCATCCGCTATGTCTCCCTCTTCAGCCTCCAGGACCCGGAAATATAGTTTCTCATAGAATCTTGAGAAGACCACGTTAATGCCTTCCTGGGTCCTGATCACCTCTCCCTGTTCATCTTTAATTGCGTTTATCGGCTCTCGCTTACCCTCATAACTGGTTGGCCAATCCAGGAGCCTGCTAGGCTTGTCCCCTTCTGCATGTAGCCTCTGGAGGTATTTCCCATAATCCAGCTTCCCCAGCCTCTCCCAGTCCGCCAGACACTTCTGCCTCTTGGTAATGTGGTGTCCCGGTTCTTTTCGCATTTCCCCTGCTCGTGCTTCCGCTCTTCCAATCTCCCTTTCTATTCCTTCTAATTCTGGCAATAATCACGCTGCCCACATTATGCATGAAATAATTGTCTATTGTGCTCTGGATAAGTTCCTGGAACTCCCCGTCCAAAAATGCTTCCGCCCTAAATTTCCATGTGGGTATAGGGGCTCTCCTATATATGTGTGCCCATGTCGCCACTAGCGGTGCATGGTCAGATAATGTCTGTGTGTGTATGTGTGCCTCAGTTTGTTTGTTTGTTTATTTATAGGATGCCAGAAAACCCTTGGGTAGCTGGGCACACAGAATAACAAGAATGCTTAGAACTTGGTTACAGGTTGCATATTACAGGTTGTTGGTAACATAAATTGCATACGGTAATTACATTATGTACATTCTTTACATGTAAGGGTGGAAAGGTAACACATTATATACAGTAAATGCATTATGTACATTTTACATTGTAAGAGGATTCAATTCAACACTACAGCTAAGTCAATGCCTAGTCTGGGATACTGAATGGAAACCCTTATTGATATATCTTTACATCCAGTTCATGCGTTCTGGATGACTACCCCTATATAACACCCCTCTCTTGGAATCCCCCTGACCCCACTGAGCCACAAAGTAGTTCTATTTTGCAAGTTTAAACGGTTTATTTGATAATTTAAACAATATATATATATATCACACTTTATAATAAATTAATAATTGAATATCACACTTAATCTGAGCAGTAATCAATAATGGATAGTCCGGCACTAGCACACTTCTTTATAATCAATGATGAGTGGTTATAGGATGGATACGATAGCAACAATACTTTTATGGTTTCAAATGGATGCAATGTGGAATGAAAATGCAATACAGAAAATACTCAATATGATTTCAACAACACAATGTAATCACTTTTCTCTGGCAATCCACTCCCCCCCTTTATGCAATGCAAGGAAATGGAAGGAAAGCACACAGTTCTCAGAAATGCAATCAAATGTAATTCAGTTCACCCCAGCAAGCTTAGACTACAGGTATGAGTTTGAAATACAGGCAAAAGTGCTTTGATATGTGCTGGCAATGAAGTGAGGAATATGCTGAAAATGGTTTTAATTCCCTTTAGGAGGTTCAGGGTGAGTGAAATATACCTGGGATGAGTTCAGGCTCACTTTAGCAAGGATCTAGGAGTAACTAGCAGGTTAAACACATTTTTGGCAAAGGAAAGCAATGAAGCTGCTGTTTTCACACGTGGCTGGATTTTTAACCAAATCGCAAATCGCGGTAAAATTCGCGAGTGCGGGAATCGTGATTACGGCAAGTTCAAAGCGACAGGTTACAGCTTGCAGATAGAAAATGACAGGTGACAGCTTTGCAAATGACAGGTGAGAGTTAGGAGGCAGTTCTGGTTAGATTAAAATACATTGAATTATATTATTTTAACTAAGAGATTGGTTCTGCACAGTTCTGCTAGGTACTCACAATATATTTTTGAATTAGGCCTTGCCACGGATCTGGTCAGGTTTTGGACTGGACTCCGGTCTGGTCTCGGCACTTCACAGTGATCTGGTTCTGCTAACAGCGGTCTCCGGTTCAGCTGGTCTCTCTCTGGATACAACACTGCTCTCTGGCAAATGGCAAGAGTTCTTGCAAAGAATTCAAACAGCTCGCCTGGCTGTGAATAGTGGCAATGATTTGAGGCCTGCTAAAGAGGGATTTAGCTTGTAGTTGACCTCTCTGCTACAAATTCTGAAGTAAAGTCTTGGTCTCTGAAGGTGGATGGATTGAAGTCTCTTGGCTCTCTGGAGGTTGATGGAGGTAAAGTATGGATTTTCCCGGCAGAGCGTCCCGCAGCAGATGGAATAGAATGTCCCTATCTGTCCTGACTGTCTGCTTTTATGTGTTTTGAAAGTGGGTGGAGAGGCTAGCTTTCTAGGCCCTACCCCTCTCCACTTGTCATTGGCCACTTCCTCCTCTTCCCCTTGATTGGGGGAATGAAATGAAGTGTCATCATGATGAGGTCTGTTTATGATACAGAGAACCCACCCCTGTCAACTTTACACACAATCTATATCTGATCCTAATAGACATATTTCATAGATAGACAGTTGTTTGGCATTGCATACACGCATCATGCATTTACTGATGGTAGCCCCTGTTCCAATTCTGTCGTTTCTAGGAGCTTGGGTTCAAAAATGGCAACATATTTCACTTTTGGTCGGGTTACCAATATTGGATTTGTCCCCGCATTTACACAAATGTTCGCAAAGCATGTGGGCATTAGGTGGTGGAGTGTCAGATTTTTAACATACATACATTTAGAGTAATATCCTCTTTTCCGCTAAAAAACCCCCTGAACATACCACCGGTTCCTAACACGTCTTCAAATGTGCACAGAAATATCACAAGAATAATGATATCACTTATAAAATTTTCACAAGTCCGCTCTATGAATGATCCATCTATTTAGATTTATGTTCTGGCCCCAAAGGGGTGTGGTTTCCCCCAGCACAAGGTTGAATTTCTGGTTTTTCCAGTTCTGCAAAGCCAGCTTGCTCTCACAGGCAGTGCTCCTCCCCTTTCCTTCCAGGAGGAAGCCACTTTTACGATCCCCCCAATAAAACATTTGCCTGAGTCAGGACAGGGCTTTGTTCAATTTCCTGCAGAGCCCAGGTAATTCAATCAGAGAAGTGTCATATCCCTTTTGGTGGGAACAGCAAAAGGCAGCTAGGCCTGGGAACACAGCTGTTGTGCAAGTCTCAACTCCTGTCGGGGGTAGCTGGTGGGCAGAATTCAGTTTCATTAAGCCAGGTTTCAGATAAAATGTCACTTTTTGTTCCCCAGTTTAAGTCAAGACAATTTTTACATATGCAGCTAGAATGCTGATTCTAAGTTCAAAACTATGACATTTCAACAGTGACAAACTATGTGACACTCAAAAGTAGGTCACTCAGTTAATTTAAACATTTTCGATTTTTGGTAGTTTTAAATCCAGTTTCAGTTAGGCTGCTGCAGACCTGCAGAGCTCAGCCAGTCTTGTTATGAACATTCAAGTCACTTCAGAATATAACTTTGCATTGTATCCAACTCTCAGTAAGTCTTTCTTTGGCCTGCTTTGGGTTCATTTATTCAGTTTTACACAAAAGTCTGGTGGTTTTAAAACGCCGGCTTTCTGATAGTGGTGAGTACTGTTAATGCAACCATTTTGGGGATTTAAGAAAATGAATTCCCCACAGTTCTAGGTTGCTTTTGGCAATCAGCATTGCCATTCCCAATGGTTTCAGGCTACTGTGTGGGTAGTCCAATGGTGGTTTTAGGCAGTGCCCTTTTGTGCCCATAACATCGGCAAAAATGGGTGGCAGCCTATTCTTCATGCATTTCCCTGGGCATTTTCTGGGAAGCTCTGGCTATCATGATGTTTTCAATGCCAGTACTGCACAGTTTTTGTGGTAGGGCTCGGATGCCCATGCATCCGAGCCCTACCAAAGGGGGGCTTGTGGGATGTAAAAACATCCCACAAGCCCCCCTCTTGCGATGGCCATTCTGTTTCACTGATGGACCTCGCAAGATCTGTGCTGTTTCCTCATCTTCTTCCAATAGATAGCACAGTTCAGCATCTTTTTCTCCATCCGGTCGGATCGATCGGTTCTCCTCGCCGGTCCTGATGGGAAGATTGGGCGGTACCCCGGGCCCCTTGCGTCTCTGCTCCCGGTCTCCGGATCGTCCTCCCTGGCCAGTATCAAGGTTTTCTTTCTCCTAGGACAACAAAGGAAGAGCGGCAATACCTATTCATAGACATTTTTCCCCCACCATTGATATAGTGGGGTGGCATATAAAATTATAGTCAAAACATATGGACATGCACATTTCTTTTTGCATTCAAAAACGAAAACACCCACATTGAGAAACTCAGAATTTGATAGGCGATATGTAGGATATTTTAAGTTAGAACTGAATTAATCTGAGACAGGACCCTCTAGGATTACCGAGGACTCCTCCAGTTGCTGCAAAGTGTGCCTGGGATGGCAACACTTCAACTGGTTTATATGGACCCACTTGTCTTCCCCCTCTGCCAAACCGCCTTTGGGGATGCGGATCTTGTAGGCCACAGGGGATATCTTGTCTATAATCTCATAGGGTCCCTTCCATGTAGGCAAAAATGTTCGCTGCTTGGCCTGGTTCCTTTGGAAATTGTATAGATAGACCCGGTCCCCCACCTGATATTCCTTCCTGGAAGTTTTCAGGTCATAGTGGGTCTTTATACTCTCAGCTGATCTTTCTAGATTCCGCTGAGCATAGGCAAAAGCATGCTGAAGGTGTTTCCTTAAATTCTCCACATACTCATGAGTTGTGGAGGCATTTATCAACGTTTGCTCTTGGGTTCTGTAGAGCAAATGCTGAGGAAGCACCATCTTGCGTCCAGTCATCAACTCAAATGGTGACATTTTGGTTGCAGATGAAGGGGTAGATCTGATGGCCATTAGGACCAGAGGTAATCGGATATCCCAACTTGGCCCAGAATCTGCCACAAACTTTTTTAAGATGCTCACAATGGTTCGGTTATATCTCTCTACTGCCCCAGAAAAAGCTGGCCGGTAAGCAATATGCAACTTCCTTTTGACCACCAGTATCTCCCACATCTTTGTCATCACTTCACTGGTGAAGTGGCTACCTCTGTCTGACGCAATCCTTTGAGGTAGACCAAAACGGGAAAATATGTGGTTAATCATCAAGGCAGCTGCCGTTTCTGCCTTGCAGTTTGGGGCTGGGAGACATTCCACCCACTTGGTAAACAAGCATGTCACAGTCAACATGTACTTATTCCCCCTAGCAGAGCGAATCACGGGGCCTACAAAGTCGATTTGCAAATCTGACCATGGCAGTGTCATCCCCCTCTTTTGGAGGGGTGCACGGTGCGTGAGGGATGATGGCTGAAATTGTGCACACCCAAGACACCCCTTCAAGTATTGGTCAAGGTCCTGCCCCATGTGTGGCCAGTATGCAACCTCTCTTAAGATTTCCAGTGTTGTGTGAAACCCCCTATGACCGGCGGTGGCCGCATCATGGGCGTGACTTAACATCAGGCTTCGGAATGAGGTAGGAACCACCCACTGATCGTGGCCAGCTTTGGATTTCCTTACCAGCAAACCGTCTTGGATTCGGAACATTTTTGGACATTTCATCAACACTCTTAGGTCCTCTTTCCCAATGTAATCGGTATCCGTCAGGGGAAAGTTCTCAGGGTCCTCAAGGTGATGGTAAAACTTACCAATAATTGGATCCCCCTTCTGAGCTGTAATCAAATCAGCATCAGGGGTCTACTTACTCCATTGTGCAATTGAAAGATCATTGTGAGCATTTGTCTGGGACCTAGTGATAGCAGTGACCTGGATTTCCCCCAACAGGGACTCAATCTCAATTAGATCCCCTTGGATGGCCCCGGTTTTGGCCAGCTGATCAGCTAAGTCATTTCCAGTTTTGTCTGGTCCCTCTACTTTGGAATGACCCTTGTTCTTTTTCCAATAGATGGTCATCTCATTCGAGGTGACCAGATCGTCAATGTTTTGGATCAACTTCCCATGTTTCAAGGGTTTGTTGTTAGCACATAACATGCCTCTGGTTTTCCAATTAACCAGGTGCTCCACGAACCCGTTCCGGACATAATCCGAATCTGTGATTATGACCAGTTCGTGGAGTTGATGTTGGACAGCAGTGAGGATGGCTTGATGCACAGCCATCAATTCTGCCACCTGACTACTTCGGGGACCAATTTTGTATCCAGCGGAGGGTTCTGGAAACTCCTTCACCCATGCATTCCCTACGCCAGCCACCAGTTCTTTCTCCCCGTCGTTGTCAACATGCTAAGAGCATCCATCCACATAGACAGTGGGCATTCCCTCACACTTGTCTTCTTCAAAGACTTTGTGTGGGGAATTAAGGTATGCCTCCGTGTTGTCCTTGATCTTTAGACTTTCGTCCTCGAGACAGTTTTCTCTGGCACAATCATGCAAGTCAGCCAGACCTTGCGCGAGGGGACTCTTCTTGTTTTGGCCATATCTGACCTCCACAGGAAAGCCTTGCATTGACAGAATCCAGGAAGTAATTCGGGAATTACTCACATTTCCGGCCCGGATTCTGTCACTTTGGAGATATTGCAGAGGCTGGTGTGGAGTCTCCACTATGATGTGTTCCCCCTGGATAAACGGGCGGTAATTCTTCAATGCCCACACCGTTGCCAGGAGTGCCTTCTCAAAATCGTTGAATTTTTCCTCCACAGAGGATAAAGTTTTGCTCGCATAGGAGATTACTTTATTGACCTTGTCATGCTTTTGGTATAATACCGCCATCAAGCACGTATTAGAGAACCCCGTCTCCAGGAAGAACTCCTTGTTTCTGACAGGGTAAGCTAGGCAAGGCGCTTGTGAGAGGCTTCTCTTGAGTTGTTTTACCGCCTCGGCTTGTTCTGGACCCCATTCCCACTTGACCCCCCCTTCAGGAGATGAATCAGGGGTCTGGTGATCTATGCTTGGCCCTCAATGAACTTTCTGCTGTAATTAGTCAGTCCAAGGAGGCTCCTTAGTTCCCGCAGAGTTGTGGGGTCTTTCAGTTTCTGAAGTGCTTCCACTTTCTTTTCCTGGGGACAGAGACCCTGAGGAGTAATCTCATGCCCCAAGAAATTAACACGGGTTCTACACCACTGTGCTTTCTGAAAGGAAAGTTTTGCTCCGGCGGCCCTCAACTGCGTCAGAACATAACAGATCTCTGCTATGGGTTCCTCCACAGATGAACTTTTGATGAGGACATCATCTACATAAGCCAGGTTAACCCTTGCACCCAGGTCGGGCATGGCCTTGTGTAGGAAAATGTTGAATTCATTGCCGGAGTTGAGGTATCCGAAGGGAGTCCGGGTCCATGTGTACTGCTGGCCCCCAAAGGTAAAAGCCAGCTTGTATTGGTCCTCCCTACTGACAGGCACAGTCCAGTATCCATTGGTCAGGTCTATTGCAGTGAATACCTGTGACCCCTGGATCTGGGCCAGCCCTTGGTCAATGTAGGGCAGAGGCCATCGGGAAGTATGGACCCGTTTGTTGAGCTCCCTGAGGTCGGCGCAGAGTCTCCACTGGCCGTTTGGCTTCAATATTCCCAGCACCGGATTATTGAAGGTGCTGTGAACTGGACGGATTATTCCCCGGGACTCAAGGTTCTTAATTATTTCAGTAACGGACTCCATGGATGCGAGAGGCAAACGATATTGCTTCACAAACACTGGAGTCATGCCAGGGTCCGTGGGGATTGTTGTTGTGTGGATGTCGGTGCGACCACAGTCATATGAGTCTACCGCAAAGAGATCTTGGAAATCCAAGAAAACTTGTTTCAACTTTTGCTTTTGTTCCAGAGTCACACAGGCATCAGCTAGGTTGACTCTCTCTTCCACCATCTGCCTGAAGCCTGGAAAGACTTCTGGTTTGGCTATCTCAGCGGCCTCCTCCAGCTGGGTGGAGAAGTCCCTGGTCAGAGTGCTGATTTGGACTGGAGGCTTCAGGTGGGAAAGGCAGCCCTCATGGACCTGGAAAATCACCTCATCCCTCCTGAAGTCACAAGTCACATCTTCCGTACCATAAGGGCAAGAAGTGTACACCAGGAAGTTCCCCCCATGCCGGGTAAAAATCCTGTCTGGTGTTGTATTGTCATCACTGTCACTGTCAAAGCAGTCCTTGGGGATTGGCCCTAACAGTTCATTACCTAAATCGATGGAAAAATGTCGGTCATCAACCGCCATTCCAATGATGGTGCCTGCGGCTAAAGTAATACTCTTTAAGTCGCTGTTATCCACCTCTATTAGAATGGTGTCATGTTCTATGTTGACTAATGGAGTTGGGTTTACCCCCAACCCTTGCTGTTGGAGAGAAGCGTTTAGATGTATGTAAGCATCAGGGTTTTTCAAATGTTGTCCTCTTTTAGCTTTCACTTCCAGGGAGAATTGTCGGGTCCTTTCTGGGATGGTGACTTCCTCTTTGATCTGAATTTCAACTGCATAAGGTAGCAATTGAGCTGACCTAAATGCTTTTTCTGGATCATCAAAGCCCATGGGATTATCCGCTAATCGGGACCAAGCTTTGAAGTTTATTAGGTCCAAACTAATGGCAAAGCGATTGAGAATGCCACTGCCTAAGTAAAAAGCGGCAGTGACGTCTTGCACGACCCAACAATTGTGGACTATGCTCTTGTTGCCAATGGAGATTTTGAGCATACACCTGCTTGGCAGGAGATGTTTGGAATTGGGTGCTTCCAGGTCCATTTCCCATTTGTCTATCAGTTTAAATGTGGGAATGGCTGGATCTTTTGGGAGTTGGCGGAACATGGCTTCGCTGATGAAGCTCTTACCGTTGTTCACACACACTCGAGCGAGAACAGAGTCCTTCCCATCATTTAACTGAACAGGGATGAACAACTGCTCTCCAATTTGCTGAATATCAGCCAGGCTCTGAGCTGATTTCACATCTTTCTGGACTATAGGAGTGGGAGTTTCTGATTGTGGATTAGTATAGAATTTCAGAGTGTTTCCTTCCAGCGTGGAATACCACTTTAGACTGGAAGGAAGGTTGATTTTCAGAAATAGAGAGGACCCCCCATCACCAGTCTGTTGTCCTACTGCTATTACTGTCACGTCTGGAATTTGGTTATTCTGGAAGTGGAATTCTACTTGGTCAGATTTTTGTTCAACCATTTGGCATGTGCCGTTTAAACTAACATGGTTGACACTCTGTTTTAATTTTATGGGTCGGCTAGTCTGGGTCCAGAGGACCTTGTTTACGCAATCTATTAGGGGTGACAACCTTCTCAGGAGGTCATTCCCTAGTAAACAAGGGGTGCCCTCTGGAGTCACAACTATGACCGGGTGTTTCAACTTGTGTCGCCCAATTTTAATGTCCAAATCTGCCGTCCCCTCGACGGGAATTTCCTTCCCGTCAAAGTTCTGGAGTTGTCCAGGAAGTGAGGTGAGAGGAATTTGGTAATTCCCTCCCCTTCCTGCATTCAGTTCATCAAAGGCCCTTCTGGACAGAAGGGTAGCTTGAGATCCCGTGTCAACCAGCGCTGAAATCGTACCCTGCCCCTGTACTTGTACCGGGGGATAATATCTTCCCTCCTTCTCTTCAAGGGGGCACAGATAATGCACATTTCTGGACAACTGGTGGGCTAACTTTCTGGTTTTGGACATTGCAAGAGAAGACATTTCGGCAGAATTCTGTGGAGAGGCTTGGGAATCTGAAAGAAAAAGTTGGCAACTGGAGATCAGAGCCATTGTGGGTTCCCCTGGTTCCGGTTCTGGGCCGCCCCCCCCTTTTTGGAGGCAGTCATCAGGATGGGTTTGAACCAGGGGATTTTGGTATTGTGGGTTCTGGGATGAGATGATGGGCGGCGGTAGCTCAGTCTCCATATCTCCCCAGTCTGAATTGGCATCCCTTGGGACCCATTTTTCCTTGGGAGGAGTTCCCCCATCTCTGAAGGAGAAGGTCCTTTCCCCAGGATCCTCTGAGGATCCCTCTCCCTCAAATTGGAAGACCTGTACCTCCTCCACAAAGTGGGTCTGTTTGGGTCCTTTGTTTCTCCTACCCCCCCTCTGCTCCTTGGGAGGCAGGCTTTCAGGGGCAGGAGATTTTGTTTCCGGTTCCTGGTTTTCCAGGGGCTGTTTACAAGTTGGGAAGGAAGCTTCCTCCAAGGCTTTACACCCCCCTTCCCCTTGTGCCTCCTCCCTAGGAACCGGTGTGTTATCGGGGTGCTGCCCCCGTCATTGTTCTGGAGTACCAGGTCCAGAGTTTGGGGCATTCTGCGGTGGCACGCTCATCTGAGGGTTCTGCTGAGCCCTCAGTATGTGACCCAGATCCCGTGCCATATTTTGGACCTGGCGCTCTAACTCGGAAACCCGCTCAGGCTGATACGGGGCTCTATTTTCTCCCCTGGGCTGATCCCGGGAAAGGTAGCTATCCCTTCTCTGGTAGTACCCCAGGTTGGGAAGATTTTGGTACCCCTCCACCCTTGGCCTCCCCTCTCCCGGATTAGGTTGTCTGGGCTCAGGGAATTGGGGAAAGAAGGATGGATGATTTTGGGGCTGGAAATTGGGTGGATACCTGGGGAAAAAGTTCTGCCCAGGATTTGGAGAATTTCTGCCCTCCTGGGGGAAGTTAGGAGGGAAGTTCCCTGGGTCAGGTGCTTGGCTGGATCCCCCCCCTTGGGCTGGAGGAGTCCACACATAACCCAGGATTGGTCTGTTTCCCTTGTAACGGGGACTTACATAGTCAGGAGAGCGAGGGACCCCATTTGTGGGACTACCTCTTTCACTCCCTGTCTGTGACTGGCCCGAGGACCTTCTGGGCCTAACATTGTTAGGTGCAGGTAGGTTTTTAGGCCCCCCTATCTCCAAATCCAAAATGGGGGTGACCTTTACCTCTGCCACCTTGGCAGCAGCAGGGGTGCTGTTGGTTTTGGGGTTTTTCGGCGCGTTATTTTTATTTTCGATAGGCTTCTGTACCTCATAGATCCGGGTAGCCTGTTCAATGACCCAGTCTAAAGATCTTTTCTCATGAAAATCTCTCACGAGCTGGGTCATTATATATTTGGGCAAGGCATGGAAAAATGTATTGACAAATTCTGTGCTGTCTGTGCGCACCCTTCTGGTGGTCTGCGCAAAGGCACGTTTCAGTTCTTGCACGAATTCTTGTGGGGCCTGATCCTCCCCACATTGCAAATTGTAGGCTGCCTTGCGAGCCTCTTGAGGATTTCTGTGAACAGAAAAATGTTTCAAGATGGCCGCCTTATAGGTGGACCATCTTAAATGATTTTGGTCCTCCAGCCCCGCAAAGAAACTGGAGTATTCTGGGGAGAATGTCCATTTGACGTACCGGATGCAGCTACTGCTGTCCTTCAAATGGAAAGTCTCCATCATTTGCTCGTAAAGCTCCAACTGTTCCCAAACAGAATACTTGGCGTTCTTGTGATAAGGCGTGATGACACTCCTTATTGCCTTTATTTGCTTCAATGGGTCCTTAAGCAAGGCCCTTTTTGCCTTATTGGCCTTTTTGGTTCGGGTAACCCTGGTCCATTCATCCTCCGACTCAGAAGCGCTGCTCCCAGAGGTTCCTGTCTGATCTTCCAGGTTTTCCCGGATTCTGCGAGCCTGGGAATGGCTGGCAGAATGTGGGGACCTGGTCTCCTGTGTCCTGCGCTGTTCAGAGGAGTCCTCAGATTCCTCTTTGCTGCCAGGATTTGATGGGTGCCCCCCCCACTGACCTAACTGGGCAGAGGTTTTCAGGATGCCCTTAATGGGCCTACTCTCCTGGTGTTCCCCACTAAATTGCACTGTGCTTGGGTGCCCATACCCGGGTGCCCGCCCATCCATTCCTGGGAGGTACTGGCCTATGAGCCCCATGCTTCTGGCTGGATAGTAATCTGCCATCCCTGTGGCCCGGTGCTCATGTGCGCCAGGGGACATGGGGATGGCAGAGTCCAGGGACTGAGAGAGATAAAGGCCTCTGGTACTAGGGCTCCTGAGGTTATGCTCAGGAGTTTCCCTTTCCCAGCGAACCTGGTCTCTATCCGCCTCTGCTACTGTTGCAATGCAAGAGCCTGCGCCTTCAGTTCCTCAGTTAAGGCCTTACTAGACTCTATCAGTCTCTCCTGCATCGCTACCTGTTGTTGGAGCCTATCGTTGTGCTGGCAGAGAGCCTCATTCTCTCTCTGCGTTTCCTGATTGGTCCTGGAGCACTGGGCCAGTCTTTGCTGCAGAAGGGTTACCTCCTGAGCTGTGTCCCTATTGGCCTGCTCCTGTCTTGCCAGAGCCTCCTCCACCCTCCTGGTGTGCTCTAGCAAGTCCTGGTGTTCTTTTTGGAGGTCACCAAGTCCCTGGTGGGCCAGGTGATTTTCTTCCATTTTTCTTCTTAAGTGGCAGACTTCCTGGCCTAAGGTGTCCCTTTCCTGACCAAGAGCTTGAATTTGTGACGCCAGGTCGTCCCTTTGCCTTTGGAAGGCACCAGCTTTCTGGCGCTCCTGATCAAACTCTGCCTGGGTATCCAGGTCTTTCAGGATCAGTTTATTGCTCTCCTCTTTCTCTCTGTCTAGTTGGATTTGCAGGGTGGCTACCTGCTCTGTGCATGCCCTGTTGAAATTGATCTGTTGCTCCAGCTTTTTCTGGCTCTGCAGTAGGGAGTCCAAACTGTCTTGGCGTTCCTTCTGCAAAGCCAGAATTCTGGTATCCTGGTCTGTCTTTTCCTGTTGCAGTATATCCATGTCCTCTTTTATTTTAATGATATACTGCCTACTATCATTTTCTGACTCCTGGCTCCCCTGCAGCCTCTGCTCAGAAGAGACCAGGTCAGATTGGACCTTCTGTAGTGCCAGCAGTTGCCTACTCGCCAGATCTTGGCCTTCAGCACATTTGTCCTGCATGGCTCCCATATGTAAATATAAATATGCCGCTACCCTGGCAATCTTGTGGTGCTCATCCTTGGCCTTCGGGCCATGTATAGTTCGCTCAGGGCTACATGTAGGGGACCCTGATCTCCCCATTTATCTGACCCTGTTTCAGTGACCTGTTGCGCGATTGCCTGCAACCAGACCGTTTGGTCCTGATGAGTCCACTCACCTCTCACAAATAGCTTATGTAAGAAGTGTTCTCTGGCTATTTTCATATCTACCAAGGTCGTCATTCTAGAGATTGGTCTCTGTCCTGACTTACAGAAGTTTGTATTTTATTTTTGCAAAACAGACCTTTTCCTTAGAGCGTTCCTTTGAGGAGTGCTTTGCAGCGTAACCCAGCGTGGTGATCCGACCGGATATGTGTATCTGGTCAGCTGGCACACTGTATTAATCTGCACAAGTGATAGATCTAACCCAAACGTCCGGCTCGAGCCCCCAATTTGTAAGAGGATTCAATTCAACACTACAGCTAAGTCAATGCCTAGTCTGGGATACTGAATGGAAACCCTTATTGATATATCTTTACGTCCAGTTCATGCGCTCTGGATGACTACCCCTATATAACACCCCTCTCTTGGAATCCCCCTGACCCCACTGAGCCACAAAGTAGTTCTGTTTTGCAAGTTAAACGGTTTATTTGATAATTTAAACAATATATATATATATATATCACACTTTATAATAAATTAATAATTGAATATCACACTTAATCTGAGAAGTAATCAATAATGGATAGTCCGGCACTAGCACACTTCTTTATAATCAATGATGAGTGGATACGATAGCAACAATAATTTTATGGTTTCAAATGGATGCAATGTGGAATGAAAATGCAATACAGAAAATACTCAATATGATTTCAACAACACAATGTAATCACTTTTCTCTGGCAATCCACTCCCCCCCTTTATGCAATGCAAGGAAATGGAAGGAAAGCACACAGTTCTCAGAAATGCAATCAAATGTAATTCAGTTCACCCCAGCAAGCTTAGACTACAGGTATGAGTTTGAAATACAGGCAAAAGTGCTTTGATATGTGCTGGCAATGAAGTGAGGAATATGCTGAAAATGGTTTTAATTCCCTTTCGGAGGTTCAGGGTGAGTGAAATATACCTGGGATGAGTTCAGGCTCACTTTAGCAAGGATCTAGGAGTAACTAGCAGGTTAAACAAATTTTTGGCAAAGGAAAGCAATGAAGCTGCTGTTTTCACACGTGGCTGGATTTTTAACCAAATCGCAAATCGCGGTAAAATTCGCGAGTGCGAGAATCGTGATTACGGCAAAAGTATGAGGAGTAGGTTCTAGGCCTGCTGAAAAGGTGATATTCTAAGCTTTCAGAGGAAAGTTAAACCAAGTTCCTAGCCCAAACGGTTCCAGAGATACAAACGATTAAATAAAGGTAGTTTTTCGGATTTGAAATTTTAAAAGTTCAAAGCGACAGGTTACAGCTTGCAGATAGAAAATGACAGGTGACAGCTTTGCAAATGACAGGTGAGAGTTAGGAGGCAGTTCTGGTTAGATTAAAATACATTGAATTATATTATTTTAACTAAGAGATTGGTTCTGCACAGTTCTGCTAGGTACTCACAATATATTTTTGAATTAGGCCTCGCCACGGATCTGGTCAGGTTTTGGACTGGACTCCGGTCTGGTCTCGGCACTTCACAGTGATCTGGGTCAGCTCTCTGGTTCTGCTAACAGCGGTCTCCGGTTCAGCTGGTCTCTCTCTGGATACAACACTGCTCTCTGGCAAATGGCAAGAGTTCTTGCAAAGAATTCAAACAGCTCGGCTGGCTGTGAATAGTGGCAATGATTTGAGGCCTGCTAAAGAGGGATTTAGCTTGTAGTTGACCTCTCTGCTACAAATTCTGAAGTAAAGTCTTGGTCTCTGAAGGTGGATAGATTCAAATCTCTATGTTGGCTCTCTGGAGGTTGATGGAGGTAAAGTATGGAATTTCCCGGCAGAGCGTCCCGCAGCAGATGGAATAGAATGTCCCTATCTGTCCTGACTGTCTGCTTTTATGTGTTTTGAAAGTGGGTGGAGAGGCTAGCTTTCTAGGCCCTACCCCTCTCCACTTGTCATTGGCCACTTCCTCCTCTTCCCCTTGATTGGGGGAATGAAATGAAGTGTCATCATGATGAGGTCTGTTTATGATACAGAGAACCCACCCCTGTCAACTTTACACACAATCTATATCTGATCCTAATAGACATATTTCATAGATAGACAGTTGTTTGGCATTGCATACACGCATCATGCATTTACTGATGGTAGCCCCTGTTCCAATTCTGTCGTTTCTAGGAGCTTGGGTTCAATAATGGCAACATATTTCACTTTTTGGTCGGGTTACCAATATTGGATTTGTCCCCGCATTTACACAAATGTTCGCAAAGCATGTGGGCATTAGGTGGTGGAGTGTCAGATTTTTAACATACATACATTTAGAGTAATATCCTCTTTTCCGCTAAAAACCCCCCTGAACATACCACCGGGTCCTAACACGTCTTCAAATGTGCACAGAAAAATCACAAGAATAATGATATCACTTATAAAGTTTTCACAAGTCCGCTCTATGAATGATCCTTCTTTTTAGATTTATGTTCTGGCCCCAAAGGGGTGTGGTTTCCCCCAGCACAAGGTTGAATTTCTGTTTTTTTCAGTTCTGCCAAGCCAGCTTGCTCTCACAGGCAGTGCTCCTCCCCTTTCCTTCCAGGAGGAAGCCACTTTTACGATCCCCCCCAATAAAACATTTGCCTGAGTCAGGACAGGGCTTTGTTCAATTTCCTGAAGAGCCCAGGTAATTCAATCAGAGAAGTGTCATATCCCTTTTGGTGGGAACAGCAAAAGGCAGCTAGGCCTGGGAACACAGCCGTTGTGCAAGTCTCAACTCCTGTCGGGGGTAGCTGGTGGGCAGAATTCAGTTTCATTAAGCCAGGTTTCAGATAAAATGTCACTTTTTGTTCCCCAGTTTAAGTCAAGACAATTTTTACATATGCAGCTAGAATGCTGATTCTAAGTTCAAAACTATGACATTTCAACAGTGACAAACTATGTGACACTCAAAAGTAGGTCACTCAGTTAATTTAAACATTTTCGATTTTTGGTAGTTTTAAATCCAGTTTCAGTTAGGCTGCTGCAGACCTGCAGAGCTCAGCCAGTCTTATTATGAACATTCAAGTCACTTCAGAATACAACTTTACATTGTATCCACCTCTCAGTAAGTCTTTCTTTGGCCTGCTTTGGGTTCATTTATTCAGTTTTACACAAAAGTCTGGTGGTTTTAAAACGCCGGCTTTCTGATAGTGGTGAGTACTGGTAATGCAACCATTTTGGGGATTTAAGAAAATGAATTCCCCACAGTTCTAGGTTGCTTTTGGCAATCAGCATTGCCATTCCCAATGGTTTCAGGCTACTGTGTGGGTAGTCCAATGGTGGTTTTAGGCAGTGCCCTTCTGTGCCCATAACATCGGCAAAAATGGGTGGCAGCCTATTCTTCATGCATTTCCCTGGGCATTTTCTGGGAAGCTCTGGCTATCATGATGTTTTCAATGCCAGTACTGCACAGTTTTTGTGGTAGGGCTCGGATGCATGGGTAAAAACATCCCACAACATGTAAGAGTGGAGGGGTACGTGTGTCATCAGATCACAATGTTCAGGGTCACCGGTTTCAGAGGTCATTGCGCCAAAGCCAGGTGCGGGTATGGTGCCTGAAGTTGTTGTAGGGCTGGTCCCTTCTTAGTTCAACTGGTAGGGCGTTCCAGTACTGAGCTGCTTCCACAGGGAAGCTATTACCTCCTGTTTTGTTTGTCGGAATCTAGGGGTTTGGAGGCAGAACGAGTTGGCTATTCTGGTTGGTCGTGCAGTGGTTTTTCTTATTATTCTATCCCTAAGGTATGGGGGGGCTGCATTGTTCAGACATTTGAATGTTAGTGTGACAATTTTGAAGGTGATCCTATCGCTAATATTTAGCCAGTTGTATTTTCTCCGCACATTCGAAATGTGCTCTCTAGCTGGAATGTTCAGGGCCGTTCGGAGAGCGTTGTTTTGTAGGGTTTGAAGTTTATTGATGATGTATTTATTTGTGCCTGCATAAAGTGCAGTGCAGTAATCCAGTTTTGAGAGGATTAGTGCATTGGCTAGGATAATGCAGCTAGCTTGTGAGAGCAAGGGTCTGCTGTTTGATAAATTTACCGGTATAGGCTGTGGATGAGGCCAGGGAGTTCACTTTTTTCCTTAGAGACAAAGTGGAGTCCAAATAGAAACCGAGGGTTTTCACCTCTTTGGCGACAGGGATTATATTGCCATCGATATTGAAGGAGCTGTAGTTGGAATCAAGTTTTTTTAGGTTGTTGGATGATCCTAGAATGAGGATCTCTATTTTTTCGTCATTCAGGCAGAGGCCATGGGTTGCCATCTATGCCTGAATGAGCGTGTACATTTTGTTTACTAAAGCTGTATCCGTAGTGAAATTGCCCGAAAGGGGGATGAGGATCTGGGTGTCCTCTGGATAATTTGTGTAGGTGACACCCAGTCTGTCCAATTTGTTGAATAGAGGTTTAGTAAAGATATTATACATCGTTGGCGAGACACAAGAGCCCTGTGGGACTCCACATGTTGTCTAGATAGGGTCTGCAGAGTCTAAGGTGGAGAAGACTTGCCTGCTTCTGTTGTCGAGAAAGGATTGGATCCAGGCTATGGCTTCAGTTGAGAAGTGGGCAGCTGACGCTAGGTGTTTGCAGAGTACTGCGTGGTCCACTAGGTCAAAAGCCGCCGACAGATCAAGGAGGAGTAGCATAGCTGTGTTTCCTTTATCGTTGAGCACGTCAATTTGGGCTTTGAGATCTATAAGGGCGGTCTCAGTGCCGTGTTGCGGTCTGAAGCCCGATTGACGAGTGCCGAGAAGTTGGTTGGTCTCCAGGTATTTTTGGATTTGGAGATAGGCCACTCTGTCAATTATCTTCAGGAGAAAAGGGACAGTAGTGATGGGCCTATAGTTGGTGGGGATGGAGGGGTCTAAGGTTTGTTTTTTAAGCAGGGGGAAAACCCAGGACTCTTTTAAGCTACTTGAGACGGTGCTAGATGAGAAGGAGGCGTTGATGAGTTTAGTGACGAAGGGGGCAAGGTCTCTGGCAGCATCCTTGATTATCTGGGACGGGCAGTAATCGTCTTTGCAATTGGATGGTTTTAGTGAGGCAATGATTTTTTCAGTTTCATGAGTGGAAACTTTAGAGAATTTGAAGGGTGTTAGGCTAGGTGTGAGCATGGGCGTGCTGGGAATTTCACTAAGAGGGAGCGAGGCTTTTTTTAATAGCAATTTTTAATTGTAGTGTTTTTACTTTATTTGTGAGGGCATTTTGGATATTGGTACACCATTGCTTGTCTTTGGGTACGTTATCTGGTGACGATATGGGGGATTCGACTTCTCGCAAGTTTGCGAATAGTTCCTTTGTATTGGAGCATGCTTTGGAAATTCGGTCGTTATAGACTTCTTTTTTAGCTTGGATGATTGCTTTCTTATAATTCGTAGCGCACAGTTTGAGTTTAAGTTTATTTTCAGCTGTAGGGGAATGTTGCCATACAGTTTCAAGCTTCCTTTTTTCCAGTCTCAGTTCTTTTAGATGGGGGGCGAACCAAGTATTAAGGTGGGATTGTTGTTTACTTTTACAGTTTTTCAGTGGGGCGATGGTGTCCATGGCTAAGGCCATGGCGTTGTTGTATATTTTAACCATGGTGTCTGGGTCAGAATCAAATGGCAAGGCATTGATGGTTGGGAGGAGCAAGGGTATGATATTGTCTGGTGTGATGTTTTTTCTGGATCTAGTAGGAACAGAAGGTGCCATTGTTTTTTTTATTCTGCGCATCTTGTTAATTGTTAAGTAGAAATTGATGAGGAAGTGGTCAGTCCAAGGCTGGGGTGTAATTTTAGTGATAGTAATAGGGCAGTTGGAAGTGGCTACCCAGTCTAGTATTCTCCCTTTGTCGTGGGTGGGGGTGAGGACTTTTTCTGTGAGGCCATGCCCTTCAAGCATGGTAGCGATGGCTTGTGCTTGTTTGTCATTTGGGTCATTAAGACCTAGGTTAGGTTGCCAAGGATCATTGTCTGGGATGACTTTTTTGTGTTGCCCGCTAAGAGGCTGGATAATTCCTCTTCAAAAAGGCCTAAGGGCCCTGGTGGCCTGTAAATGAGATAAATAGTTAGGGTTTGGCATGGGGATATCGGTAATTTAGCGGCCAGGAGTTCACAAGATTTTAAGGTGGGCAGTGTTGTTAACCTTACATTCAGGTTGGATTTGGTGATGATGGCTAAGCCACCACCTCTGGCGTTAGGGCGGTCTAGTCTTAGTAGTTGGTACTCTTTGGGTATTGCTAGGGAGAGGGCTGGACCTGCTGTGTCATGTAGCCAATTTTCAGTGACTGCTAGGAGGTCAAGGTTCTCTAAGGTAAGGAGGTCGGCTATTTCAGTGGCGTGGGCCACGACTGATCTAGCATTGATCAGTGCTCCTGTTATGGAGGTTGTTTTAGGTAGACAGTTGGTGGTAGAACTATCCAATATGGGTTCTCTCAGTGTCTCCTTGCCCGTGAACAGCTAATCTATTTGGGTGAATGTCCTATGCGGGGCGCTATAATGAATGTATGTCATGCTGTCCTCATGCACCCTCCTCCAGACATCCTCCAGCTCGAGCTGCTATAATACCTCCGTAGCACTCTGGCTGGCGATGCCGGTTTCTTATGCTTGGTGTCAGACCTGTCCTGCCGGGGTTCGAGTGTGCAGTTGAAGTCACCAGCCCAGATGATCGACGTGTCTGTGTATGGGCCTAATCGGGGCGTGAGTGTCCTGAAGAACTCTGTTGCATCATGGTTAGGAGCATAAGTGTTCAACAGGCACACCTCCCGGTTCTCCAGCATACCCGATATGATCAGGACTCTGCCCTCCACTTCTCTTTCTTGTTTTACGAGCTGGAACTGGATCCCCGGGGCGATCCATTTCAGCACTCCCCTTGCATAGTTCGAATACGTTGAGCTATATACTTGGCCTCCCCACTTCTTGGCTACCTTGGCTTGTTTTTCCGCCATCAGGTGTGTCTCGTGCAGCATTGCTATGTGGACTTGTACCTTATTTAGCCAGGCATAGACGCTCAGCCTCTTGACGTATGCGTTTAATCCCCTCATGTTCCATATGACTACATTTAGTACCTCCTGGCTCAAATATTTGCTGTGTCCAATGGCCTGTGCATTGCCATGGGCTTGTGAGCTGTTATTCGCCTAATGTCTGCTTCTTCCGGTCCTGTATCTATATTCCCTGGTCCGATGGAATGGTGGTGATCCTCCCCCTCTCCAGTGTCCTCCTACTTTATCTGTTGTATGCAGGCTCTCATCCTCAGTGTGTCTCTCTGAGGCTCTGCATTTGGGCGCAGCTCTGTTTGCTCTTTCTCTACTCTTCTGCCTTGTTCTGGTTGTTTCATGCTTCTTCCTCCTCTGGTGCCTTCTCCTCATCTAACTAACCATGCAACTCCTATAAGTATAAACAAACGCCCAGCTTCCCACCCACCCTGTTCAGGCTCCACCGCTTTCAAGGATTCGTTAAGGCGTGGTGCCTTAAAACTGGCATCATAAATTCTGTTCTCCTGCGGGGTCGCTTCTGTGGGTCTTGGCCACCTGCTCCAGGGGCTTATGGTCCCTGTGTCTAACTAACTGGTGATTAAAGTCTTTGAACTGTTACTCTTCCACCCTATATGCTTGTTCTCGGGTCATCGGGGGGTTCATGTTATTGCGCTTGTCCCTATCTCTCAATTGTGGGATCCCCTTCTGGTCCATCCAATCTTGAGCCTCTGCCGTAGTCTCAAAAAATGTATGTTCTGCATTATTTAGCACTTTCAGCTTGGCCGGGTATAGCAGCATGAATCGCACCTTGGCAGCCCTAAGGCGCTCCTTTGTTGGTCAAAACTGTGCTCTGCGTTTTTGCACTTGCGCTGTAGAGTCTGGATACATAGTTATTGTGCAGCATTTCTTGTTATGACCCCACCCACCCTTGAAAATGTCAGAATATTTTCTCTGTCCTTAAAGTTCAAGATCTTAGCTATCATGGTTCTTGGGGGTGCCCCTGGTCGAGGCTTCTGGGTAAGTACCCTGTGCGTTCTCTCCTCTACGAAACCCTGGGACAGGTTCCCTGCTCCCACCTCCTGAAGCAGTAGGTTCTCTATATAACCTATGGGGTCTCTGCCTTCTTCTCCCTCCGGCAGCCCCACTATGCGTACGTTATTAGATCTGGCTCCTCCTTCTGCGTCCTCTGTCCTCTGCTCCAGGGTTCATATTCGGTCCAGCGCCTCCGTCATTTGGCTCTGCGTGGCAGTTATGTTCAATGTGTTAGTCTGCACCTGCTATTCTGCCGTGCCGACTCTTTCTGACAGGTTCCACACATTTCGCCGTAGAAGACCCACATCCACTATCACTGCATCCATTTTAAATTCAAGCAAAGTGTTCAACGCTGCTATGGCTTCTAGCACGCGTCCCTCTTCTTTCCCCTTCTCAGTCTGTGCATTTTCTGCTGTGCTGGAGCCAGCTTCTGGAGCCTCCACCTGGGGCGCTTCTGCTTCCGGGCAAATGCCTCCATGCTTGTTTGCTTTCCCTTCCCCCCTTTCTGCTTTTCTGACATGTTTGTGTTGGGGCTATCTCATCTCCTCTGTTGGGGCCACAGTCTTGCTTCCTTACCGCCGCCACCGGGCTTCCTGTTCCCATATGTCTGTGCCTTTGTCCGTGTCTTTAATGCAGGGCTCTCTCTTTTCCCAAATATGGGTTGTTGTGTCCGTTTGTTGCTGTGCACTGCTGCCTCTTGCTTATGTTCCGGTGGCTATGCAGTTTCGGCACCTCTGGTGCTGCAAGGTGTGTCCCCTTACTCCTGCACGTCTTTGGCTCAACACCCCTTGTAACTATAATTTATATATGTCGCCTTGACAGACCAGACCGACAAAGCCAAAACTACTTACTAATATAAACCTAATAAGAGTTGCTACTCATATTGCTTACCTGTGATTGTTGCTCTTTACCTAATAACACAAGGTTTATTTAAAATAAGTACTTTTACTTTATGCCTGGACATATGAAAATGCTGGTGGTGGTGCATTTGCTAGCACATAGCCCGAGGTGAAGTTGACGTACCAAAGAGGCTGTATAGAGCTTGCAGCCGTGGCAGCGGCTCCCATTGACCAACATCACGCTTCACGTGGGGTCCACTGGTGATGAAAAATAAGATTGCACCCAAGGGGGTGTACAAACTAACCCCCCAGCTGCCGTGAAGAGTCTGATATACCCAGCAACACCATCAATTTGACCCACACTGCAGGATGGGGGAAGCGGTGGCCTGGCTTGGTGGCGGGCTGGCAGCAGTGATGGGGCTGGAGCCCAGAGCAAAGATACATCCTTGGTAGCCAACATCCTTGGACCTAGCAGGGAGTGACCCCCGGCAGCTCCACGTGAATTTGGGGCTGCGGCACGAGAGTGAGTAGCAGCGACTCTGCAGCCCACTAGAGGAAAGGCCCAAAAGTACACTAGAGCCTTATGTAGAAGGTGCAGAAGCATGTCTGAGCTTCCTGAGTGATCACAGCTCACAGTGATTGTGGAGGCGATGCAGCCCCACAGCATTATGGAGGAGGGATGTGGGACCGGTGCCAAACCTCTGGTGTAAAAGACAGCGCAGGGACCAAGTGCAGAGGAGAAAAGACCCCTGCTTTATTGTTTTTTTATACACCACTGCTATAATCATGCACGCAAACCTTGTGTCTGTTGATGAAAGATTGGTATACACACACCCTGGTGAGTTTGTGCTGGCCCAAGAAGCAATTACTATGGTTATGGAGTAAGGCTTAGCAGTTACTTTGAAGGCTTAATGGCAAACACCATCTCGGCCAATGCCAGGAAGAAATCTGAATATAAAAAAAGATTGATTGATTGATACAACTTGTCATCCGATTGGGCTTGATAAGTGAGCCAGTTATCACTTTGAACTCTAAGTTGCCATAAGAATGCAATCCCAAGAAGTGCCATAACTAGGCAATCACCACATATGCCTTGTGCCTGGTGACTTAAGGTCATTTTTTCCTCATATTCTAGAGAAGGTTTACTCCCACCTGGGGCGTGGCGGCCATGCATTGAGGAGCTGAATACTGAGGCTCCTGCATGATCCGACAAGAGATCTGAGGATGCTGAGACAACGAAGGTGACACACCGCATAAAAATTGCAGGAAAGGTGTCGGAAGGCGCGGGGCACAACTGGTCAAAGACCCGAAGAAATTTGACTGAGACTGGCCCAAAACAATGGCCGAAATAACTAAGAGGCTGGTGCACAAAATGGTGGGCGTGGCAGCCCGGACCAGAGGGGGGGGCACTGTCAGTGAGATAAGACTATCTCCAGGGATGGCGTGCGGAGCAACGAGGAGGCGAACCAGTTGACGGGCCATCTGGCAGCCGTGCGCAGCATCAATGACAGCTGGCGGCCGGATGCAGTAGAGGGGAGCTGGCCAACAGTGGAAGGCCAATGGAGGTCCACGCATGCGTGGAGCGTGCACGGTGGGCACCAACAGTGATGAAGGAGACCAGTGGCGTGGACTCTTCAGCAACAAGATGCCGGAGACCCTTGTGGCCGCAGCCAGAAGACCCCGTGAGGCACCCAGGGCACAGAGGACAAATGCCCGAGAGACAGCATTCTCTATGCCTCGGAATTGCCAACCCGCAGGCGGACACCGCAGGATGAAGGCACGCAGGCCCCCGAGCGGATCACTTCTGGTCGCTCGGGAGCCATGATCAGTGGGGCTGATCCAGGCGGGGGTGGCGACATCGGAGGGCAACTCAGGAGGCAGGGAGGCGCCGCTAGGACCAGTGGAGGCCCCGTGGAACAAACACAGTAAACACACGGCAAGTGTGCTGCTGGCGGCGGGCCCCCTGGGGAGCATTAGCACCTCCAAGCCCCCTGGGGGAGAAGAAGGCCTAGAGGACACGGGACGCTTTAAGGATAAATGTCTTCGACAAACAGTTCATACCATCACCTAGTGGACTGCTGGCAACGTGTCCGACGGCAGGGACCGCTGGAGAAAAGGGGGGGCACCCCGAACAATAGAGCAGTGAGCTCATCGGACACATGCGCTTCTCACTGAAGAACTAGGGTGGGGAGGCAACACGTATTATGTGGGAGGCCACAGTTCACAGGCCTTAACCACGCAATGCACTTGCAGGCAAACTCATAAGGGGGCCACATGAGAGAGACCAGGCAGCTAGACAGCACTGTTGCGGCTCACAGATCCAAAGGAAAGCGGAGACTGAGGCCAACTGACATTTGAGGCGCTGCCGGGGGCCACACCAGGAAGGAAATCTGAAGAGTGCGGTCACGCAGAATTTCACATACACTCCAGGGCTAGACTAACAGGTCTAAGCGAGTGGCCACAGTTCCTGTGTACCAGAGGCCATAATGGACACCGGAAAGGACCACTTGAGGGACACAGTAGAATGTCTTGCTGGGGCACAGCAGCCCCCAACACACAATGGCAGCTGAGGTAGACAAGGGGTTAGAAAGGAAGATAGGACTGCAGAGAACGTTTCCATGACAATGATAGAAACAACAAATAACCTCCACAGACGCCATTCTGCGCTTCTGTGAAACGCAGACTGACGCGCGAGAGCGCTGTTGTACTAGTGCTACAGGTAAGAGACTATCCACAAATAGCAACCCCGTGCAGACTTTAGATATTTAAGTAGTGAAAGCGTAATGGGAACGAGCATTGTAGATGTGCGGAACACATGATCACCGCAAAATTGAGCGGCTCCATAAGTTTGAATAGAACAATGCATTACGTGCACATTTAACAATAAGAATTAACAGAATCACAAAATTCCGACTTTTGTGTTATGTGGAATACATGCACACTTAACAAAGAGAAATGTGACAATTAATAAATGCAGCTAATGTGCTAAAGGATGCATCGCTTTGAAAATACAATGGCTAAAGTTTTCAATACTCACATTTATTTTAAAGGGATTGAACCCAATTATTCTTGAACATCACTAATGACATCAAGAAAATATGCATTCAAGGTAAAACATGTATTCATTCCTTGAAACAAAAAGCACCTAGTGTAACACACCAAGATTGAAGCACTTGGACTAACTCTCTTTTTTCTTTTTCTTTTTCTTTTTTCTTTCTTCGTGTTTTCTTTTTCTTTTCTTCTATTTCCCTGTTTTCTTGTTTTGACATGCTGCCCTTTTACACAGTTGTTATCTATATCCCATGAATCTATCCCTTTGCCAACCCCTGTTTCTCTGTGATTGCACAAATTGAATAACTCGTACTTGTTATTTTCGTAATACATGTGATTAATTTTGTGACGCATTCCCTTCCCCCTTCCCTACTCGTCCTTTATCTCATGCCCACCGTTTTTCCTGCATATGTTTGAAATGATTTATCCCGCTGTCCGTTGGAGATACCTACTTAACGTCTGATATATGTTGAATTTGGCACCAAACAATGCTGTTACTTTGTTTGATTTCACTGTTATTATACCTTTCTGTTATAAGCTTGTATATATAAGGAGTGATTAGGCCCTGATTTGAAAAAGGCTGTTCAATATAGCCGAAACAAGTGTCATCAGCAAGGGTAACTTCCATATAATGATAATAAACCTTTGTTTTTGAACAACTGGATTTGGCGCTGTCTTATATCTGAGTGTTTTGCAAGTAACTTATAAGGTTTAGGCAGTCTTTTCCCAAACAAGAAAGAAGTTCTTCAGTTCAGGTTTTGGAGGGAAACAAGCACTGCAGAAGCCAACAGGTTCAGAGGATTCTCTTTTGGGAAACCAGCAATCCCCAAGTCAATAGGAATATGCAATTCTTCTTAGCACAAGTAAGCAACAAGTTAGTTAGTCTTGGAAAAAGTTCAGGGGCTTAGGAGAAGCCTTCCAAGAGGGGCACAGACTGTAGGTCCTGGGCAACTGCAAAAGGGTGAATACCCAAACAGTAGAAATAGTGCTCCAAAAGCAAAGGAGTGACACAAAAAGCTTCAGGTAAATTTCCCTTCAACCCCATAGAACGTTGAGAGTGAAGAAGCTGATGCAGCTGGCAACCTTCTGGGTGCACGGCTGCAAACATGGTCTCCTAATCCTGGCTGTGGTGACAAAACGGGGGTTCCCTGGATGGGCTCCTGTAGCAGTAGTCAAGGGAGGGACTTGCCAGCATAGAAATGTTTGTACTACGGCATAAGTTTGTAGTTTTGGCACTTTTTTCTCAGCACCAGTATCTAATGATCACTGACAGATGGAATCTTCTATATTTCTCGATCCTGCACTCTGGTGAGGGACTTTGAGAAGATGGTTTGTGCTTCTGGAGGTCAACACTGATGCCACTGAAGTTCCAGTGAGATTTATCAGTTGCAAGGCAATGCACTTCAAAGTTGTTGAGGTCCCCGGGTATTGTGATTTTGCAGTCCAGGAAGGTTGCAGGAGGTCAGAGGATGGCTCAAATTGAAGAGTGTCTTGATTCTGGTTATGCCCACCAGCCCAGAAGAGGAAATCATTCTTGACGGAGCTTCCCTGTTGATTCAAAAATGGGGTCAGGACAGCAGCGGTACTTCACCTGTGGTTCTGCTGTTTTTGGAGGTGCTGCAGGTGTCTCTGGTTGTCTTCTTCTTCTTCTAAAATTCATTTGCACTGGTTGACTTAGCCTTCTTTCCCGAAAGCCTTGCCTTTTATGCAGGATCCCATTCGTTCAGTCATATGGATCTGTCAATAACCTGGGGTGGCTCTCCATGCAGGACAGCCAGCCACCCATTTCAAACTGGTTGCAGCCTGGAATACCCTAAAACAAATACCAGGGAAGTGTGTGGCTCCTCCTTCACTTCTTGACACAGCAGACACATCAGATCCTAGACAGGCTTCCCAAAAGGATCCCGCAAAGGCAACACTTAAAGAGGACCCAACCTCACCTGGAATGGTAGAAGAAGGGCAAAGAAGGAAAAACCAAAAAAAAAATGGCTGAGAGTAAGTAACACAAAAATCGTAAAAGGTGTCCATTGCCACCAGCCATTTTGGTATTCCTAACAAACTCTTTAGACTCTTCATATTAGTGGGATATTTTAATTTCTGAATAGCCTCAACCTTTTTTTTTTTTTTTTTGCTTTTATAAATTTTATGATTTTGCAAAATGATTTTCCTTTCCTTTCTTTCTTCTTTCTTTCTTTTTTTTCTTTGGTTTCTCTTTATTGATTTATCTGTTTTGAGTCCGTTGTTTTTAGGGATTGGACCTGACTAGTCGGCCAAGCTCACTGTGAGTTGCTCCGTCTCTTGTTTCGCGCATTCGTCCAAGGCGGCTTTTAGGATTTTTGCCGTTGTTAGGGACCATGAAGATATTGAGCCACTCATTAGACGGGACCACCACACTTCTTCTTCAAACAGAGAGAATGGTGCAAGTAGAGGGCCGAGGAACGCTCTTCTCCATTTGATAGTCTTAGAGCAGTTTAACAGAAGGTGTTTCACTGACTCCTTTTCTGATGAAACTTTGCACAGGCGACAATGGTTTGTCGTAGAGAGCCCCTGATGGCCCGAACTTCATTAGTTGGCAGTAAGTTCAGCCTTGCCCTTAGGAAAGTTGAGCAAAGAGCTCTGTCCGGAAATCTTTTGATGATTTCAGTCGTGGAATGCAATTTTTTTCCTTGAGGAGGGAGATGCACCAATAATTTGTTTTTTTCTGCAATTGTTTGGGTTTCAATCCAGTCTTCTTGGTCCATTTTCTTTTTAACTTTGGTTGGATTTTGAGTCAGTATCTCTTCTGTGCATGCAATCCAACACTCGGACCAGGTTGGGTTGTTTTGCTGTAATAAGGCTTTATTCAAATAAAGTGTAACCAAAAGAAATTATAGTCCATTAACTCCTTGAAAGTTACTTCACTCTCAGGTAGCCTTCCAGGGATGTAACCTAGCACTTCTAAGTTTCCAATGTGGCCCCATTCACTGCATTCAAAGCATTGGGGCTGTCGAAACTCCGGGGAGATAGGAGATTGTTTTTCCTCATATCCAAACTTCCTTTCTTCTGGCTTCCTTGAAGTTTCCTCTAATGGCCTCCATCTGGTGTGTGACACTCTTGGGGCCCTTTGTACCGGATGTTCAATGCTAGATGAGGTCATCCTTCCTGGTATACTAGTCGTGGGAAAGCAACTATATCTGGCCTTTTGGTAAGCCGACGCAATGTCCACGACTTCTGCCAATGTAGGCCTGTGATGTTGCCTAACCCATCTCTGCATCGGGCCTGGCAAAGCTTCAATGAATTGTTCTAGTATTATTTTGTCCAGAAGGGGTTGGTTAGCTGGTGTGGGTGACTGCATCCACTTCTCCGTCAGATCTTTGATGCGGTAATATAACTGCCTGGGGCTCTCTCCGCTTTTTAGCTTGGTGTCCCTTAGCTGGATGCGGTAGGCCTCCTCATCCAGGCCTAAACGATCCAGTACGGCTGCCTTGATTTCCCCATATGTAGTATTGCCATTCGGATTCACCGCCTGATATGCTCCCTGCATTACTCCAGACAGCAGGGGATCAACATACTGTCCCCAACGCTCAGGTGGCCATTGCGCATTTCACGCAATTCTTTCAAAACTAGTGAAGAAAAAGGCCGGATCTTCCCCTTCTTTATACTTCTGTAATAGGGTGGACGGCACCATGGGTTGGTTCCTTGTGCTGGCCACAGCATCTGTGAGTCTAGTAATGGTCTTGTGTTGTTTGTCCTGGGCCATGGTCTGTAAGGTGCCCTGCATTTGAATGGCTTGATGGAATGCCTGGCGGTCCGCCGCCGCTTGTTGTGTTTGCAGCTGTTTTAGTTGCTGCAACTGTTGTTGACCATCCGTCAGGGCTTTAATTAAGGTCTCCATGGTGTTGTCGGATATCCCACCTTCGTCGCCAATGTAGGAATCAAGAATCGGACCAGGTTGGGTTATTTTGCTGTAATAAGGCTTTATTCAAATGAAGTGTAACCAAAAGAAATTATAGTCCATTAACTCCTTGAAAGTTACTTCACTCTCAGGTAGCTTTCCATGGATGTAACTTAGCACTTCTAAGTTTCCTTTGTGTCCGGATAGGCCCACCAGTCGTTCCTTCTCTCCTCGTCCTCTCCGTATTACTAGAAAAAGCAACAACAAACTGTAGATCAGTTCCTGGGCTTTTACTTAATGTGATTGACTTGTTTCCCCCCCTCCTTTGGAAGACCCCGGCCATCCTCCTCCCTCCCTACACATGAGCCAACACATCCCGGCTCCTGCAGAGCGGGCCGCCTCGCTGAGCCAGCCGTCTCTCCCTCCACGTCTCCCCTGACAGCGAGAGGAGCTTGGCGGGCTCACCGCCACCAGCCTGGACCCCATGCCATAGCCCTCGACGCCGTAGCCGGCCAAGTCAGGTAAGGAAACGCAGGATGAGATGCCCTTTCTGCCTCGCGGCCGACTGCCACGATGCCGTGAAGTCCCGCTACCCCCTCCACTTCGGGTTCCGCTTCACAGTTAGCCAGGCTTGTTCTTTGTTTGGTCGCCCATGCAGTCAATATTTTTATCAGGTTGTATAGCGGGGGAGATTCAGACATGAGCACTTTCCTGGAAAAGGGCCATTTCTCCTGCGTCTTTTACTGCTTTCAGGGAGCGGAGGCCCAATTCTCTTCTGATGGCTGCAATCGATGTTGACTTTGGAAATTGGAGAACTTTCCGCCAGAAGTACCCCTCCAATTTTTGCCAGATTGTTGATGGCATCGCGGGCAAAGCTTTGCCTCCGTAGACCAGGCACGGCACCACTTTCCATTTGTAGAATTTTAGCACCGGTAGCAGTGAGAACCAACCATATTTCCTGTCGATGATCAGAGCCTGAGTTGTTAGCTTCTGTGTTTTTTCCCACAGGTGCTTTTGCATTGATACTTATGTTTTTGAACTGTCTTTCATCACTCCCAGGTATTTAAAGTTTTTGATTACCTCCAGGGAAGCTTTTTCAATGTGCCAGCTCGATTTTTTTTACTTCTTTCTGGGTGTTTTTTCCATTATCATGATTTTCGTTTTTTCCTTGTTTATCTCCAGATTGTCTGCAGATATGTAAGAGGCCAGGTTATCCAGTTGTCTCTGGAGGCCGATTTCTGTCTGGTCGAGGTGGATAATGTCATCAGAATAAAGAAGTCGAGCCAAGGCTGTTTGGCCAATTTTTGGCAGAAAAGATCTTATTTGATTTGCACTCTCTTTGTAATCGCCTAGGAAGGAGATAAACACGGCTGGAGCAAGGGGACATCCTTGCTTAACTCCTTGGAATGTTGGTATTTCTTCGGAGAGAAGGCCTTTCTGGGTCAGTTTAACTCTCATTGAGGTTCCGGTGTGAAGGGCTTTGACAGGGTACAGTATTGTGTTCGGGCAGTTCCAGGTGGCCAATTTTGAGCATAGCATCTCCCTGTCAATTTGGTCAAATGCCTGGGTGAGGTCGATAAAAGCGAGGAAAACCTTTCCTGATCCTTCCATGAGTTTGTTCTTTAAAATACTAAGGATCATGATATTCACTGTAGTTCCACAGTTCTTCATGAAGCCCGCTTGGAAAGGGTCGTTGCATTGAGCAGATTTTGCCCATGTTTGAAAGCTCCTTTGTAGGAACGAACCATAGATCTTTCCGATCGTGTCTAGCAAAGCAACTGGGCGGTGGTTTACAGGGACCGCCCTGTCTTCTTTCTTGTATATAGGGGCAACCATAGAGGTAGTCCAAGAGCCTGGAATTGTTCTAGTCAGGGTACAGTTTTTGAAAACTTGACTGATAAATGAGGACCATTCTGTCAGATGGTTTTTCAAATCGATGTTGGTTATTCCATTGGGTCCGGGTGCTCTTGAGGGTTTTAGTCTTTTTATGGCTGTCACAATGTCGTCAATATCAGAGAAGTCTTCCCAGGTGGTAACTTCGGAGGGTTCTTCCGTAATGACTGAATTCTCCTTGGGGAGCTTGAAAGTGGTAGAAAAGTGAGATTTCCAGACGTCCTCCGCGACACAGTTAGTTGGTAGGAGGGTCGAGGGATTGTCATTCTTTCTTATCAATTGCCAAAAAGCTCCAGAGTTTTTGTTCGCCAGTTTCCTTAACATTTCTTCAGCGTCTTGTTGATATAGAGTAAATCTGTAGAATCTTAGCCATGACTTGTATCTTTTTTGTTCTTACAAGAAGATTTTCTCAGCATCGTTTGTTTTTAAGTTAATCGCTTGCCTCTTCAGTTTCCTCAGTTTTCGCCTTTTAATGACCAACTCCCTGTTGTACTCGTGAATCGGGCGTGCAGTGACCCTTGCTTTTTTCTGTATATTTGAATAGTAAGGGAGTAGGAGAGGCTGGTAGTCTGATGAAGGTGTTAAGGCTCCTGACTCCCTGTACTGCTGTCTAGTATAGTTTCTTGTAAGTTCTCTGATCCTTTCAGTCATGAGTCTGAGATGATTTCCTTGGGCTGTGGGTTCCGTAGCCTCAGACGAGTACTCCCTTGGGCTAAACTCCGAGGGCCAACTGATTTTCAGGATATTATGGTCACTGGCGGTGTTCCGTAGGACTTCAAATGATGTGATCCGAGTAAGCAGACCATCTGATGTAAAGATGTAGTCGATGGTCCCCTTTTTAGCGCCTCTTTCCCAGGTAGCAATGTAGCATACTGGGGGAAGGGCCTCCTCGATGTTGTGAAGATTTCTGGTATTCATTAGAGATTGCCATTTATGCCCTCGAGACTCTTCCTGGATTTTTGGTCGTGAGTGGTTGGTGTTCTGGCCATTTCCGGGCATTTAGCGTTTAAGTCGCCACTTATTATCGCGCCTTGAAACACTTGTGTATAGGCGCGTTACAAATGCCATATCATATCATATTATGATTAGTGGCTCTTCCTGAGCTGCCAAAATTCCACAATCTCTGTTTCGATGATTTTAAGGAATTTCTCATCTTTGATAGACTGCGGATTCCAGTATGTTGTAATTATGGCCAGCCAATTGATCTCCTTTTTTTTCGGTCGTTTGTGCAGAGGGTCTCGCCCATTCCACCAACACCGCGAGGTAGTTTTGGGTTGCAGCTAGGCGTTTCTTAATTGTCAGACCAGCTCCGAGCCGGACTGCTACCAGGAGACCGGAGGGCGGGCGACCCAGTCGACCTTTGCTGGCTGGTGAGACCATTACTGAGAAACCATCAATTCCTGGTTTGTCGATAAGCCATGTTTCTTGTAGCGTTATGATGTCGTATTCCGCAAGGTTGACTTCGCCTGGACTTGTTAGGTGACTAAATCCTCTTGTGTTCCAAGACATCATTTTAAGGATGGAGCTTTCTTGCGTCTTCATGCTTTGAGCGGCTGCTGAAGGTGGTGGTTGAGTCTTTTCTCTCTTTAGCAGACTCCTTGGTGTTAATTGCTATTTTTTCATCGAGTGCATTGGAGCTTTAGGCAATCACGCTAGCAGTTGTTTCATAGGAACGAATGTTGACGAGATCTTCGGGGGTGGAAGAGGGGACCACTCACTCAGCGCTTCATTAGACTTGCCGTTTGCGTTTTTAATTGTTGTTTTAGGTGTCCTGTGTGGTACTGGGCTTAAGTTTCTCCTTTCTCTTACCCCGCTTGTGGGATTTTGGTTGCCTTTCCTGTTTGAACATTTTTCCTCTGCGCCAAGGTCATGGAAAGTGGCCGTCCGATGGCTCGCTGGTTTAGGGTGATCATGCGGGCTCCTCTGGGATTCCGCTATGGATGGTTTTTGCTTGGGGTCCATATTCGTTGAGTGTTCAATTTCTTTATCTGTTGAACTTGTCCACTCTGTGATGGTGTATCCACATTTGAGTAGGTCGGATTCACCATCTCTGGAACCCTGCTTCACAGCGTGTATTTTAATGTGAAAAAAGGCCTTTGCCTTATGTCCTTTGTGGTATGGCTCGACTAGAGTTAAGTCAGCCGTCGTCAGATGCTTAAAGTCTTTGGAGTGCTTCAGAATTTTCAGGACTGTGCCCCTGTTCAGGGTTATCGCTTCGGAGTTTTGCGGGATCTGTTCTAGTTTAAAGGTGATAGAAGGAGACAGGTTGTGCTGAGGCCTGTGGAGACGGGAGGTGTGTTTTTGTCTGTATGGACTTCTTTGCTTTTTCGGACTGGGTCCTCTTCGGGGAATGTCCGCGCTTCTTCTGGTTCTTGGCTTTTGGTTCTCACGGGACCTTATGTCCGTTTCTTTTTGATGGTTTTTTGGAGGTTAAGAAAGGTTTCTCAGCTTTAGCGGACCTCTTGGATATCTGGAGTTGTTTGCTTGGGTCTCTTCCGTGCGAGGGCCACTCATTCGCCTACGTTTTTTAGAGACTGGAGAGACAATCTTGTTACGTTTTGTAGACATGGTTTGCTTGCCAAAGCGCCAATTTTGGGGGTCGACGGCACTCGTAGGCGATGTATGGAGGGTTAAGTTCATGAGATTTTCATCTCTCATAAAATTCTCTGCTGTGATCGGTGACTTTCTTGAAGGGGCCAGGATGAAACTTTTCTCTGGTGGAGACCTCTTCGACGTAGGCCTTGAGGATTCACTTTCCTTATGATCTTTCACTTTCGGCCTGACCGAGGGGCCTGCTTGTTGAGTCTGTCCTTTTATTTCCTTTTGGTCGGGTTGATCTGAGGCTTTGCCGGCCTGTAGAGAGGATTTTGCTTTCTCTGCCCGCTTTGCAGGCGTCTGGGCACCAGACTGGATCTCCGCAGGTTTCAAATTTTCTGACAACTTCGTTGATGGCCCTTTTGATTGTGAGAAGGGCTTGGAGGACCCCTGTTTACTAGTTCCAATTGAGAATAAATTGGATAGGTCAGGGTGACCAGGGTGAGACTGGTTCTTTTTTTGTTTGCTTTGATGGTCAGGACAATTGCCAGGAAGGGACCTTATGTCTGCCGCTAGTGGTTTAGGTACCGACAGTTGTTCAGTTGTATTGGTGATTTCCGTTTGAGAGCCTTGGTCTGTTGAGTCCTTGATAACAATGGTTCTCTGGAATGGAAGCTCCGGTGTTGGCCCAGGTCTCGTAGGGGCCAGCAGAATTTTATTAAACAGTTCAGTGTCCTGTTTTTCTTTAGCAGTGATATATCCTTCCAGGAAAATCAGTTTAGTGTGAGTCATTGCCAGTAAAGTTGTTTGGACCTTAAGTGAGTCGCTTATTGCCTCATACAGTTTGCCGAACGGGGCAAGGGCAATTGCTATTGCAGACATTAAGGTCGCTAGGTCTAATCGTTTTGGAGGCAAATCTTTCTGTGTTTCATCATGTAGCTGCTCGCCAGATTTTCTTTTTCTTCTTGGTGTGGTTGGAGGCAGAGTCGGAAATGGAGGGAGCAGTGGTGCACTATTTGTTGGACTTGAGTCCTTAGAAATTGGTGATAAGACTGGTCGATGTACCGGGTGCCCTGCTGGCGAGCTTGTGTGGTTGACCACTGGATCTGCCTGAATTGGGGAGGCAAGGAAGTCCTTGGACAAAGATTGAGGTCGCCGCACTTTCTCCGATGGTGTTTTGCTGGGCGAGAGAGGGCGCGGAAACACCGGTTCTGTAAGGGTTGGTGTTGGCGAGGAGTTAAGTGTTGGATGAGTGGAATTGACTTGCGCCCGGTCTTGACTCTGAGCGACACCAATGGAATTTGTTGGGGATGGTAAGTTTGCAGCTGTTGAAGGAAGAATAGGACGTGGAGGCCTCTGATATTCAATACTTGCACTGGGGTCACTGAAAGGGCCCTTTACTTTTTTTTGGTCCTTTGTTGCTACTAAGGGGGGTAGACTTTGTATTGGACCTATTGTGTGTTCTATGGTAACTTCCAATATCTCTGCGTCTGTGAGTTCTTTTAGAACATCGTATTTTCTTTTTTGTAAAGTTTGCTGAGTGTTTTTTTTTTGTTTTTTTTTTACGTTGGTATGTGGGACACTTTTGGTCCAGTTCTTAATTTGTTTTTCTTTTTTGGGGGAGTGGTCACTGACAACGAGGTAGAAGATTGTATTACTTCTCCCAGTTCTTCTATGGAGTCGTCTGCTTGATCACTGGTTCCCGAGGGGGAGGCCCGCATCGCTCTTCCCTCTGGTGTTGTCAGCCTGACTCCTTCCGGGAGCCACTTAGCCGCACCTCCACTCGGAGGCGGGGCCGCGCCTTCTGGGGCGTGGAATAAAGCCTCCACCAACCTTTTCACGGATGACGTGCCGAGGGGGGGAGACTCCCGTCCCCTCTCCGCGCCGCCCAGCACCGCGAGCGCAGAGGCGGCATCTGTGCCCGGGACTCCGAGTGGGACTTCAGAGGCCTCGAACAGCGTGCCGCGAACACCCGTCATCGGCGCCGGAGCAACGGTGAGGTTGAATGAAGGTGGTTGGGAGGGTCGCACCTCATATCTTGGAGCAAGCCCGGCGGCACAACTCAGACCGGCTGGTGAATCCCTCGCAGCCGCCCTTCAGCAGGCTGCACTGGGGGCGAGCTGGGAGATTGTACTGCCTGAACATGCTCAGACTGTATTAGAACGTCCGGTGCTCTGTCCATTGCTACTTCCGATGCTACTCCCTGTACAGTTTCCAGTACAGCTGGAGTCTGTAGTTTGCTAGAGTTTGCCAAGTCAGCCAAGGCCGGTGAAATCTGGAGAAGGGGGGGCAAGCGACCCGCACGAGCGGCTGATGCGGCTGTTGTTGGCACAATTACAGCGTTTCTTGTTCCCTTTAATTCTTTGGCCGGTGGTTCTTCGGGCAATGTCAATGGAGGGCCGCCAAGCGAACCTGGGGTCGATCGGGCAGAGGGGCCCCGGTTTGACTCTGGTCTGTTGTAGGATAAGATGGCACTCCGCATCCAGTGCCCATCTTCTTCTGTACCACCCGAAGGGTTTTCAGACTCCACATAGTGGTGGTCTGCCAGTCCTGTCCACGGACTGCCATAGACTGCAGCAACTCAACTTAGCTGCCAACTCCAATAGGGGTATTCAGACATGGTCATGGCTGGAAGTCTTCGCTGGTAAAGAATTCGACGTTGATGGTCTATTCAGCTGTTTTCAATTACAACTCCTGGCCGTGGGTGAAGTGACAGGCAGCTCTCTCTGCTGTGTTGTCAGTTTCTTTTGTGGGTTTAACCCATGCTCTGTTACTTCATGTCCCAGGAAGTTTACCCTTTTTCTACACCACTGTAATGATATCTTTGCTCCAGGCTTTTGTAACTGATTGAGCATGTGTTTAATTTCATTGAAGTAACTTTTTAAGTCTTCATTCTTGATTAGCACATCATCCACATAAATCACAGTTCCCCTCTCAGCTGCATCTGGGAGTGCTTTGCTCAGGAATATGCCAAACTCACTTGCACTATTGATATAGCCGAAAGGGGTCCTATTCCATGTATACTGCAATCGATTAACCGATCAGGCAAACATATTTTGTATATCTTCAGCTATTGGCCCACACCACCAGGGCGCAGTAAGATCCAAAGTGGTAAATACCTTTGACCCTTGAACCTGTGCAAGGCCCTGATCAATAAATGAAAGTGGACACCTTGACATGGGTACTGTCTTGTTGAATTCTCTCAAGTCTGCACACAAACGCCATTGACCTCCAGACAGGCCAAGGGTAGCCTACATTGTCGCACAAATACTGGCTCCCTACCATATCCTTCTGCCAGCGTAGCAACATGCACATCAGTAAGCCTGCAATCATAAGCATCTTTAGCAAATACCTCCTTGAACTCCATGAATAGCTTCTTCACCTGATCTCTTTCATCTTCATGCGCGCACACATCTGCAGCCTGAATTTGCTCTTCTACCATCATAGAGAATTCTGGGAAGTCCTCCAAGGGAGGGACTTCTGTGTTTTTTTCTAGTTGTGTGGCAGTGCCTCTTGGGAGAAATTTCACCCTCAGATATTTTGGCACATTAGCTTCCATTTCAACTTGCTGCATTTCAATGTTTTGTTCTACCTTTTTAGATTCACCCACTTTAAATTTTATTTTTTATTTAATTGTTTAATGGCTAAAGACAAAAAAAATAACATACCACCATCTTTCCCAAAGTTTCCTATTCCATCTGAGGACATTGTGAATTTATGTCTCTAAAGAGGATTCTGTGTCCTTGCTTTGTATGACTCAACCATCGTTCAACACACAAGGTGATCTTGTGTGTGATCTTGTGTAATATAACTTCAATAGCACAACATCCCTCATGCCAATAGAGATTGATCAAAAGGATGTGGACACTCCCCCCCACCTTTACCAGCAGACTGCATTCTATTGCTATATAGCACCTAGAGGCCTCCAATGTTTTAACATTGTAAAAACCCCGTCCTAATTTAAAAAGACACAAAAGCGCACCCGATGGACATCCCTCCTTCTCTTTTTAGCTGTCTCAAAACAGGTTTGATAGCCATCCAAACTAGCTGGAGTCAGAAGCCAGTGCCCTTGTACACAAACAATGTTGTGGGAGCGTAATAGCTTAAATAGATCTATGTTATTAAACAGAGAGCTATGTTCTCTTGACTTCCACAACATTATTTTTAGAGGTTGCACAGTGGCTAGTGCTTAAACAAAGACTCAGGGGCCTGATCGATACTAGTTGCAAGGGTCCTACCCAACCACAACCAATCACAGTCTCGTCTACTATTCGAAGTTGGAACTGAGTTAAAAGCTGATAAACCCAGCTGCTCCTTGATCGAAAAGCCAGCCTTAATATTGCTACCCTTATTATTGACTTTCAGTCTGCCAGTTACCAATGTCTCATGTTCAGTGACCATAAAGCCCAGTATACGCAAGTTACATAATTCACATCTGATAAACTCTGCGACCAAATAAGAGCTCACATGAATAGTCACTATGCTAGTTCATGGAAACTCATGGAATTGTATATGCACAATATCTCCGTTTCTAATAATTACCAAGTTAGGGAGCTCTGTAAAGACAGCCAAAATTGCAGATCTATTTAGGGCAAAAGATGCACCTTTTTTGAAAATGCTCTCAATAGTAAGTATATTGGAAACAGCTGTCTGCACTGATGAGGTGGTTTCATTGGACTTTGCATCTTTCCTGTCCTCCCTCAAATCATGATTTCCACGTGTAGTGTATGTATTCTCATAAGATACGTTGTTACCCTGCGTGCCCCTCCAAACACTAAAACTTGTGTTTTCTCACTAGTATCCACTTTAGCCTGCTTAGAAATACAAGTTACCAATTGAGATCACAGCATTTCATGAATAGAAATAGCTTTGGAATCTAAGGTCAACACACTTTCAGGTATACCCAAACTTTTACTCTTGTAGGCAATAGAACAGGGGAGACAATCCCTCCTTAAATACAGTTGATACATCAAATATAGGTCTGTAGTACCACATCCAACATCCATCCCTCTAACCTCTTGAGATCTAATACAAAACTGAGGAAGGGAACTCATGGGTGCGGAACATGATGGTCAGGCGCACTGCGCATTTCTTTCAACCAAGGAAATTCCATTAGAAAAAGTCATATAAAGTCCTTGCTTATTTGAACATCCATTTAGTGCTGTATTAGTTATGTCATCTGAGGTTTTCACAGTAACAGTTTGATCCATCACTTCCAATAGATGCAGAACTTCAATTGAATGAGTCTCTGATGTATTTGTTAAACCTTTCGTGGGCAAGTTCAAGCTGTATATTCTGTACTTCATCCGCATGGTTGTGGTGGTGAGGGCTATTTCCCAAGTTTTGAAGCATATGAATAGCTTGAGATAAGTCAGAATGCCCTTGTGATGTGATCAAACGATCCCAGGTTAGTAATGATCATAAAATAGCATTGTTAAGAGGTGCATCTAGATTTCTTTTTATTGGACAAAGAATAATAGTATGGCTCAGAACCTTTGCTTTTATACCCCTGGATAAGGACACAAAAGAAAATAACACATAACTTAAAGCAATTAATGCTTTTTCAGAGTTTTCTTGGTGCTCTCTTTTATTATCTGAGAGTGGCAAATCAGATATGGTCTTTGAACGACATGGACTTTTTTTACATTGTTTCGGATGCAGCTTTGACAAATGTGAGGAGACGGAGAAATCTGTTTCACTATCTCCCCCTTCAGACTCAGAAAATATATTTTGTGACTGCTGACTGAGTTTGACCGGTGAATTTGCTAAATCGCCAATAATGTTCAAAATTGTTTTGGTAGCAGAGTCAATTACAATGGAGCGGTTTGCTCCATTATTTTAGCCCCCAACAAAGTCAGAACGAGATCTTTAAACAAGGTTAAAAGAAGCATCTAAACAGGCATTGATGTTACCAATAGAGTTTTGGGGACTTAAAAATCCCTTATCCCCCAATGATACAGGGAGGGGGAGAGCCCTAGCCATCACAACATTCTTTCTGCCATAGTTTTGTCTGAAGACTTGGGCTATCTGCAAAAGGCATACATAATTCCACTAAACAATTAGCACATACAGTTTATCATAGCGTGAGTCCAGCTGAACAACACAACTGCACAACTGTAGGTGACTTACTACTTATGAACTCTGTAGCATTCCCAGCTCTCAGGCAAGATGAGGGTAAAGCCGAGAAACCAGTGCTCCCAGGCAAGAGTGCTGATTCCAGAAAGCTGATTTGCACGACCTTGGGAACTATGTAGGTTAATTTCTACACACACTAAGTCTGCTGCCCACTGCACAACTATAGGTGACCTAGCACCCACTTTAAATAGAATGCAATTATTCTGATGACAGCAGTTCACATCCTCTGATTCATAAGGGTAAAAAGACTGAATCCTGAGAATCCCCTTTGGTTTATCATACAATGATTCAGGCAATTCACCCTGTGAAGTGGCATTGCTTTCAGGTATGTTGCCCATAATGGGTAATTTAGATCAGCGGTGTAGTGAGATTCCTGCACTGCCATCCCTAATGCTGGATTTTCTTCCAAATGAATGTCTTGGCACTCTTTATTATTCACCAGTATTCAAAGGGGGTCCCCTCCAATATCTACCAATGGTTTATATTGACATTCTAACCCTTGATGTCTGATGGATTAATTAAGGCACACAAATACATCAGACTCTTTCATCTCGTGTCCCTTTCTCTACTTTAATGCTATATAGCAACTTGCCCGATGAAAGCAGGAATGGTGACATCCTTCGTTACCTGAAGCTCAATTGCATATGTCATCCTTTGAGCACAATAATAGGCTTGTCTTTTGCTCTCAGATTCAGGTGCTGTTCCACTCAGCCTAGACCAAACCTTTTCATTGAAGAAATCTAAAACCATACACATTCTGAGCATGATGTAATTTCCCAAATAGAATTGATGTTTGGTCCGCCTTACAATTCATTAATTGTGTTGAATGCATTTGGAACCAATTGTGACTCTCAACATGCATCTTCCTCAATTCTCTGCCCCGATTCAGGGCAATCCAAACCAAAGATTTGTTGATTTTGTATTTTACAACTTGGTATCTCTTCTCTATCAAGCATATGTTTAAACACATTTTCATTAATGAAACTCTTTTCCTGCTCTAGGGCCAACCCTACTTCAATCATTTCTGGATGCCCATTTACATGCACAGGAATCCAGGCCTGACCTTCTTTCACATGTATTTCTGCAATTGTTGAGATATATTTTTCTTGATCTGATTCTGCAGCAATATTTGGTTTATAGTTTTCCTCACTTAGAATCACTTATTGGGGTCCAAATAAATCTGTAAAGACTGTTTATCTTGTTCTCCTTGTTCTCCTTGTTCTCACCCTGGCACATGAGAATGACAGTGACACTAGGCACACATTCATTCTGAAGATATACTTCCACTGCACTTTCTGATCTAGCAATGGAGTGACATTCTTTTGCACTGTTACTCTGGCTCATTAACTTTTTAGGTTTCAGTTTTTTTTTTGGCCAACAGCTACAACACCCCATTTACCCCATCAATGAGGGGCAACAGTCTCTTAAGGTGATTTGTTCCTATAAGGAATGGTATCTCTTCAAAGGGTGCGACCACCATGTCTTTCTCATTGTATACCTCCCTATCATGGATGCCAACTTCAGTGGCATCTCTCACTGGTGTTTCTTGTCGTCATAGAAATTCTGCACAGGGCCTTCACTTTGTCTGAATTTCAACATGTGCTGTGGGGATCTTCCTTCATTTATGCTTTGCATTAATTTATTTGACATTATGGTTGCCTGCACACCTGTGTCGATCAGTGCAAAGGTATTGCATCTCTCTTCATTAGTAATAAGGGCATAATATCTTTCCTCACATTCTTCAAGTATGCATAAGATATGTGAATTGTTACTGATTTCAGAGCTTATCTTCCTTAAGCCTGCCTTGCTTGTTGCTACGCAATGGGGCATATGAAATTACATTTTACCCCCCTTTTTGCCCATCTCTCAATCAACGTCTTTGTTTATTTTTTCATCTTGAGAATTCATTTGGAGTGTTGCCACTGACTACACTTCTATCTCAGGACCACCAGTGTTCATCTCCCATTTCTCATCTGGCGAATCCACATTGTCTGGATCTCTTCCAATATATTTCACTCTGGAAACCAGTTGTTCTGTATTTTCATAAGTAACATGTGTCAGAATATCAGTACCGTATGTGTGTGAGTTCGCTTTTGTTTGTACTGTACCTGTTATTTCTGCTTCAAGAAACATCTGTGGCTCAAAATACTCTTCAGGGGATGGTCTTTGCAATGTTTTCTTTTCTGTGGGAACATGATCATTATTAGAACAGACGGGCAATGCAACCTCTTTATTTGTTTTTGTAGCATCACATTTCACTTCAATTGTTTCACATTGCCTACCCTTTTTGAACTGTCTTTTGATTCTTTATTCCTTATGTTCTTCTTGTGTAGTTCTGTTTTCTTATTTTTCATTTTCACACACATGAATGGTTTGGTTCAACTCTATATTAAACCATACCCCCTTTTTGTATGTGTTTTCTTTTCCTATATTAGTGTCATTAAGTGGTTTTCTTGGTTTTCATTGCTATGCATTTCAATTTGTTCATTCAATGGTAAATCATTGTCATTGTGTGAAGCATATCTATTTAGTCATTTATTATACCCCATGCAATGTCACTCATGTGATATTCTATACTTTAATTCTGTTGATGTTTCTCTAATGCACACAGTTTCCCTATCTGCTCGGAGAAAATGTTCACCTGTGCCTCCAAACAGTGGAATTTGTCAATTTCCTTGAACTCATCCCTCTGTGCTCTAGGCCTTTAATGTATGAATGTACCCTTACCAGGCCTATTCTGGTTCCTTTCAGGAGACTGACTCCTACTTGTGTTTACCCTGAATTCATGTGATACAGGGGGTGGAGAGTGTGGGGTGACCATCCCATGACCATGGTCAACCTATGGGGAGGATTGAGCATATTGACGAGGTGCATAGTTTACATTCTGTTTCTCACTTGGCTGAAATTGTTCCCTCTGTTGGCCTCCATTTTCAATAAACCTATCTACATACATTGGTCTTCCCTGATTGGCATATACCATTGTGGCAGGGGAAAATCTAGTCTGGGCCCCCCAAAGCCTGATATAGTCTGTTATACATCTGATTTTGGGTGTTATTTGCTCCTGACTTATCATACCAAAATCTCACCTTGGTTGAAATACCAAACTACCGAGGACTGATGTGTGAGCTTCTGCCACTGGGATCTATGGATTGGAACACAGGTGTTTGGGGTGTTGTTCCCCTGCCTTGCATGACCCCTCTGATTATGTGGTGTGTCATTCCTAATTTGAATTTGGGCTGTCTCTAATTGCATCTTTGAAGATGTTACCTCTAGAATTTCAGGAGTATATTCTTTTTTTTTTTGTTTGGTGGGTTTCTTAATCCTAACCCCTTCCTTCTCATGAGGGATTATTTTATAGATTTTAGTGGCTTTTTCAATTATTCATTCTAAGGTTTTATGTTGATTAAATTCCAGGGGCGAGCTGAGAAACTATGCCCCGCTTCAATCCATACAAATAAGTGGTCTTGCATTCTAATGAATTAGGGTCATTTGCCACATCAATACGGAAAAATGCTCTTTTCAAATTTTGTGAAAATTGACATGTGGACTCATTTAGTTGAGTCATGCTATACTCAGCCTTCTTAGCATCTTGAATGGAATGGTATGGAGAAAAATGTTTCCTAATCTAGCTTGCCATGATAGATATTTCTGCTCATTTAAACCTCTAATAAAGCTAGCATAAGCAGAGTCCATGGTAAGATGGAAGTACCTACAATATTGGGCCTGGGGTATGTTAAGTATCTGAAATGTTTTAGTTACACTATCCAGGTGATCTTTGATGGAAATGTCTGAATCCATTTTGAATGGTCTGATTAGAGTCTTGATAGATTTCATTATCTTTAGTGCATTGCCTCCATTTGCTCTGCTGCCGGCCCATTTCCCAGAATGTGGCTGCATTCAGCCCCCATGAGGGAAACACCCTGCTGCCCATGAGGCAGACGCAGCTCTTTTATCGCTCCTGACACCTGAATTCTGTCACCTTACCTCCATGTACACTTGGAGATCCTGCGTTTCACAATAAAATACAGAATTCTCTCACACCTGTCAAAACAGATTTTAAATTCATTAACTACTCCTCACTCTCCGAAAACTGTGTTACTTTCTTTGCCAATCCTGCACTTACATCACCATCAAATCACACTGTAATTCAGCAATCACATCAGAGTCTTTTGCCCACAATTTAACAAGCATATGTAACAAGAAGAAAAGCTTGGCACATAAGCGAATGAGGCAGTTGACCTATTCCATATGGTTATTTGTCTGAAAAATCCTAAAAAGGCAGGTCTGTAGAATACTCACTTCAGAAAATATTCCACTAAAATCTTCCTTTTCAATTTCAGAAATAATTCTTTCTATACAGCCTGACAATGTGTCTGATGACCACATTGCCAAGGCAAATAGTTCAGCCTATGCATAATTGCATAGGTCAGAAAATTCAACTTCAGTCTCTGTCATATTTTCCCTTTCTGCCACCAAGGCAGTAAAGAAAAATATTTTGTGCACCCAGCATAATCACTGCCACTTCCCTACACAATGCAATTTAAACAGAGGAATTAAAACATTTGCAAAATTCAGAAAGCACTTATCACAACAGAATATGAACCGTAGTATGTAAATCCATGCCCAGCACCTCAACATAAAGTCAAAAGACCCCATCACGGGACTCCAATAATCTATTATAGGCCACTGCAGTCTCATGCAGAGTCTTATGTATTTCTCTGAGTTCTAGTATGGAGATTAATTTACTGCAAAAATGTATATTTTATTCTGAAGAGAAAGTACTGGGTTTTGTATTGTGGTGTATATTACGTTTACCAAAGGTGGTATTAAATGCTCCATAGCTTTGTATCTGTCTATGAGTTACCAAAAATAAACAAAGCACACAAGAAATAGAACAGGACTGAGCTAATTCTTTCATGTACTTGCAGTTGAGATTCTCAGCTCAGCACACACTGTTCGTGATGAAAAATAACAAACACAATGTAATAAACTCAGCGGGACATTTGCAATGATATAAAAATGAAAACGCACATTGTAGTCTTACATTTTTCATTGGGTGAAAGCATTCTCTATGACAGGGATGGAAGTGCACTTCACAGCCACTGCCCTCCCTTCAATCAAGTCCTTTCTCTCGTAGAAAACCTTACTTACACTTCTGCTATTTGTAACCTTGAAAAGCTTTCAGTTTGCATATTAAACTGGCCCCTTGCACATAGAAGAAAAATAGCTCATTACATTTGTATTGTCTGTATATGTCTTGTACTTCTACACTTCCAGGCCCAGAGTCCTTCTAATAAGTCACTTTGTACATTATTATCTTTATCGAAAGGTCATGATCACCTCATCCACTAAAGAAAGTCGGTTTGCATGAGAGTTTCTGTGACACTTCGGCAGCCTCTCTCTCTTTACTTATATCAATCAAACACATCCTCTGGCATGACCAAGTCTTCTGGAAACACCTATAATTCCCTATTCTTTTTTACTGTCACCCTTGAACAGAGTTTAGTTCAATGGGCCCAGAATCCCAAGTAACATTTTCATTCTGGTTTCCTGAGCTAACAACTCAAACACAATGTGCCTCATTACGAGTTTGGAGGCAGCCATGCCCTTAATAAGGGCATGGCTGCCTCCAAACTCGGGTCCGGGTTCCCTGAATGGGGAATTACCGGGCCATTCCAACCTAGCAGGGCCTGGTATTTCCCCATTCAGGGAACCCAGACCCGGACCATCCCCATTCCCATTCGAGCCCCCATAGGGCTCAATCGGAATGGGGATGATGCTAACAACGGGCCCGTTGTTAACGGGCCCGTTGTTAGCATGCTGGTCCCCTCGCGAGACCCGCAAAGGACGTCTGGTCTGACCAGACATCCAGAGCGGGTCCCGCGAGGGAACCTCGTAATGTGGCGGTATGGGTTTAACGGTGCCGGCACCTTTACCGGCGCCGTTAAACCCATACCGCTAGGGTCGTAATGAGGCCCAAAGGCTTGTTTTAAACAGAATGATTTATCCATTCTCCTTGGCAGCCCTCATGTCCCCATCTCAAAAGCAGTTTAATTCCTGCATTTTATTTTCCAAACAGCACCACAGAGTCTGTGCCTTCAGCCCCATTTACACCACACAGCTGGCACCCGAAGGTTGCGCCCATACTAATCACTAGGATATTAGTGTATTAGGAATTCAGTGTTAATTATTAATATGTTAGGGGTTAGTGTTAAAATGAGTTCCTACACTCATTTTACCCTAGGCTGTAATGCTGTGCTGAATGCACTACGCTAGTGTATGCTATTGAGCCACTTCAAGCTATCCCATGCTATGTAATGCTATGTAACCAATTCAAGCTACTCTTTCATCGGTTTGCATGAATTCACAACACTGTTTCACATGTTTATGTTTATTGTTTGATTGTTAGGCGATTATAGAGCACATACATTCTGTTTCAAAGCACCCACAGTGCAGCAGGGAGGGAACATGGGATTGCAGTTCAATTGAAATATACAGGAAATAGAGTGGGGCAAGGGATGGCCGAACCTACTATGCAGCGTGAGTATTCAGAAAGTGCAAGTGCAGCAAGGAAGAGAGCATTGGGGTAGTTGCTGGGGTGCCCATGCTCGAGGGTGAGTCACAGATGAAGTGCAAAGTGTGGTAAGTGCTATGCATCCAGGAGCTGCGTTGGGTGGGAAAGTGTGAGTGTCCAGTGCAGATGATGTTAAGAGGCAAGTGCTCTGGGTAGACTGAAGCTGGGGAGATTGGGTGTGAGTGGTCAGAGGCCCGAGGATGGATAAGGGTCCAAGACACCAATCACAGCAACTGTGAGATTAGCAGAGGAGGGGAAAAGGGAAAGGAGGAGATGAAGAGGAAAGTCTCGAGGTGCTTACATAAGTGCTAAGACACACGCACACACCATCAATAACTGCGCACTGACATCCACTTTCTACAGGAGAAATTCGCACCACATGTATCTCTTACAGGTATAATGTGAAGTGCAGATTGTTAATGTGTAAAGTATTCTCAACCACCTTCCTTCACAAGCACAGAATGTGTGATGTAGATATCAATACACCTTAAGTATTGTGGCACACATACACTTGGAACTCTAACATGAAAAACAAAAGAAAACTGTCAGTGTCTCTGCTACAGCTCTGGTCTAAGACACATGATGCCAATCCTCTCTGACTTGTTTTTGAAATTACTGTACAGTCACATTAGTTTTGATCAGCATTTAACATTTCAGCTGGTAATACATACTCTCAAAAAGCAGGAAATATATGAAACAATTAATGCCAGTGTCCTGTACTTTCTTCACGCACCCCAAACAACTTGCAATAAATAAAAAGATATGCAATAAAAAGAAGTTGACACATGAATACAGTAAATACATAAATTAATAACAGAGATGTAAAAAGTTCCATTTTGTGACTGTATTAAATATGGCATTTGTATAGTGGATCAAAACCTGGAGCTCATTCGATTTAGGGATCAATCTGTTGATGAGACATTCACCCAGTTCATGAGGTACACTCAACCCTGAAAACCACCAATGTTATGGAGGACAATCAGCATCTGAATGACTATGTCATGGAAATGAAGCCTTTGTCACCCTCCTCCACCCGGGTTTACATTTGTGGCTAGGGCTAGCACTTGAGCATGTGAGTGATTTGACCACCATTAAATAACAAGTAGTCACCTATGATAAACAGCGTCTCAGAACATTGAGTCCACCTTGTATAGGACATAGATTAGGCCTTAGACCATGCTAGCCAGAAGTAAAATTATATTATATTTGAATAGTGCATCCAGCATATCTAAAGTCATTGAAGTTCTTTAGGATGCCTGGTCCTTCAGGAGAACACGGTTTGAAAATACAAGAGAGAGGAGCAGCGCAATGCATGCATAAGAAATCATAGTTTAGACACTACAGGACTAAGGAAGTCTATTGTGGAGGTATTGGAAGCTGAAGGGTCGATGGAGAAGAGGCAATGAGAGTATTAAAGATGATAGAAACTATGTGGAAACTGGACTGGATGTATTCATGGCACTCAGTTGTATGCTTTCAGTTCTGGTAAAACAGTTATGGGCTGACAAGTCTGGCACAGTATGTGAGCACCATAGAAATGTGGTAGTCCATTATAAACTAGCTTACATTTAGAGCATGTACTATTGAAAGAAGACATGTTATGTAATCCAACATTACACTGCACCCATCACCACTGTAGTGGTCCGATGGGGCCTAAACTGAGTCCAAACAGTTGTGCACTGGGTACTCACCAGGGCGTCAAAGGATCTTAGTTTGTGTAAAGAAGAATGTCTGGGGGAGGATGAGAGAGTATAGGAAAGGAGGATAAGCCGATGGAAAAATACATGCCATAGGATAAAAAAATATGTAGGATGAGTGGGGGTAATATCGTAGTGATAGTAGGGATGTGAGTTCCTTAACTGTGATTAGTTATCTGTAAACATGTGAGAATATTTGAGGGATGCAATGTTAAATTCGCAAGAAGCTGTTTTTCAGTGATTGCCAAAGCTAGACTGATCATTTATTTTCATTTATTGTGATTTATATTGCGCTTTATCCAAAGCGCCATTACAACTATTAAAACAACCATGGTACAATCATAGCTGAACAATGAGATAAGTAAGTCATGAAGAAGAGAAACGGGCTAGGAGATACATTTTGAGACGAGTACGGAGAGAGAATAGGTAGACGAAGAACAAATTACAAAAGAAAGGGAATTCCAATGAAATGGTACCAAAAGAGAAAAAGAGTGGAAACAGGATGAGGCCCAGGGGGATTTGGAAGTAACCAGACGATAAGTGAATTCAGAATGAAAACATCTGGCTGGAACTTAGAAAGAAACAAGAGAAGCAAGATAAGAAGGAGAAAGACCATGATGACAATGCAACACAATAGAAACGAAGTTCAAGAGGAGACAAGACTCATCAGACAGGATAGCAGCCGAAGAAAGAGCAGTAGAAATAGAAGAACGAAAAGATAGTTAAAAAAGTAAGTGAATAGCAGAATTACAGATAAAACAAAGAGGAGTGAGACGAGTAGCCTGCAGTACAATCATCAGAGAATAACAATAGTCAATGTGAGAGAAAAAAAGGGTGAAAATAAGATGCTTAGTGACATGAAAAGGCAGAAAAGGAATGGCAGATGGAGATTAAAAAGGATAAAGCGACATTTACGTCCAGTGAGAGAAATGTGGGAAGAGTAGGAGAGAGAGGAATTAAGAAGAACTCCAAGATTACAAGCTGAAGTTGAAAAAAGAAGCTCGGTAGGGGGAAATGGAAGAGTTGAATGGGATGAAAGGGGACATGGGGACGAAGAAGGACAATAAAGAACTTCAGTTTTGGACAAATTTAATTGAAGAAAGTGAGAAGCCATTCAGGCTTGCACTGCAGAAAGACAAGCGAAAATATTGTAGGGGAGACCATCATTGAGCTCAGAAAAAGAGAGAATGATTTTAGAATCGTCTGCATAGAAGTGGCAGGAGAGATTCAATAAAGGGATAATTAAAGAAAGAGGAATAGTGTAGAGAGAAAATAAAAGAGGGCCAAGAACCGAACCCTGAGGGACACCATAAAGAAGGTTATGGGGTGGAGAGATCTGACCCACCAAGGAAACAGAATGGTACGGCCAAAGAGATAGGGTTTAAACCAAGTGAGAGGAGGACCCGTAATACCCAAAGATGAGAGTGTAGAAAGCAGAGTGGGATGGTCAACCATGTCAAAAGCAGAAGAAATTTCTAGTAGAATAACAATAGAGGAGATTTTATTATGCCAAGCAGTCAGTAGAGATTCTGAGAGATGCAACAGAGCAATCTCGGTAGAGTGACCAGATTCCCGTGGAGGAAGGAGAGAATGAAGATGAAGAAAGGTCTGAATTTGGATATAGATGATTTTCTCTAAGACTTTAGAAAGAAAAAAGAAAGTAACAACATAGGGCAGACGTCATTGGAAGCATAAACTAAGCAGTATCAAAATCAGTAAGAAGTGAAAACACAGTAAATTAAGGGCTGGAATCAGAAGGTAAGGGAGGGGCAGGAACAGGGGGAATGGGGAAACGATGCACAGAGATTAGAGACATTAGTAATGAGATAGTGAGCAAGATCAGAAGCAGAAAGAGATGAGGAGAAAGAATGGAGTTAAGGAGTTGATAGAGCCGATGGGGGTGCTTGGAAAGAGAGAAGGTCAAAGAGGAGAAATATTGCTTTTTGTTGGATAAGAGAAGAGTATCATATGAAGAGTGAGCAGAAGACAGAAGATCAAGGTCATGAAGGGATTGAGATTTATTCCACCGGTTCTCAATTTTCCATAGAGAATTCCAAAGAACAAGAAGAGCAGGCATAAGCCATGGATGGGGAGGTTTATGGGAAGGAGTAAAAGGTTGAGGAGGGTAAAGAGATTCTAGAGTGGTTGTGAGAGTAGTTTGGAGAATGTCCAGAGCAGAATCTGCTGTTAGATTAGCAAATAAATGAATAGGCAGAAGAGAAGTATTCAGAGTAGAAGTAAAAGAGGAAGAATCAAAACAGCGGCGATTGCAACACATAACGTTTTTTGTTGACGGAGGCAAAGGCGGAGAGCGGAAGGTGAATGGAAAAAGATAAGAAAGAGTGATCTGAGGAATTTAGGGGATAAGAAGAAACCCAGATATTACAAGGAACAGAGGAAAATATAAGATCAAGAGAAGAACCAGAGGAATGTGAAGGACAACAGCCAAGGGCTGAGAGATAGTAGGAATCCATCAGAGGAAGAAAGGCAGATGAAGAAGGATTAGCATAAAGATGCAAATTGAACTTGCTGACTACAAAGAGTGGAGAGATAGGAGGGTGCACAGAAGAAAGTAAAATAACTAAATCTTAGTTAAAAGAGAGAATAGGGCCATGAGGGCAACAGACAGTTACAAAGGAGATTGGCTGAAATTTAAGAAAGGAAACAAGTTGATAGTCAAAAGATGAAAAAGAGGTAGAGGGACCAGAGGAGACCTGGCTTAACCAGGAAGAGTGAGAAAGAATGACTACCCCACTGCCACGGCCAGTGGGGCGGGGTATGTGAGAGAAGTTAGATGAAGAGTAAAAGAGAGAAGCCAGAGTGACTGTGATAGATGATGAAATACAGGTTTCAGTAAGACAAAGAAAATGAAGCCCTTGTCGCTGAAATGGGTCAAAGTGGCATGAGACTTTTTAAACAATGTTCTAGCATAGAAATAGGAAAAAGAGACCGGTAGGAGTTGGGGGTAAATAAGATTAGAGACTGGGAGAGAGCAGGATTGGTGAGGTTAAAAAACAGCATTCAGAACTATGAGCAGGAACGGGCTGAGGGATTGAAAAAAGGAGGATAGCTTGAGAGTAGCAATTAAGTAATAATGAGAATGAGGAAACCAGTCACATCGTGAAGCAGAAAAGTAAGAAAAGTAGTGGACCAGGTGCACACAGGGGCAAACAGGATCAGTCAAAGCCCTTACAAGGTTTCCCTTTGGGTGGGGCGCCAGGGCTAGGGACACCCTGCATGTACTTCCTTATTAGCGGTAACGTGATTGTTACGTGACCAGTCCTGCACATCCTGGGGTGCGGGGGTTCACAGGGGAGCCCGCGGCAGTGGCAAAGAAGACAAAGCTGGCAGATGAAAATCCTCTGTTCAGGCATCAGGGCAGGGACCAGCAGCAGATGATAGTGTGGGTGAGCAGGCGGCACACACTGCAGATCGAACAACCCACCACACAGAGGGGGTAGCCAGGATGCTCCAAGGCACTTCCTTACTAGCAGTCACGTGATCAGCGCGTGACCGCTCCTGCACGTCCAGGGAGGTGGGAATACACAGAGGAGCCTGTAACAGTGGCAAAGAAGGTAAAGCCGACAGATTAAAAAAAAATCTTCTGTTCAGGCATCAGCGCAAGGCCCTTGAGCAGAGGACACTGTGGGTGAGCGAGCAGCACACACTGTCTATAGAACAGCCCACCACACAGAGGGAGTGTCTTACCAGATGTAATTGGCGTGCAGTTGTGTGAGTGACTTGAGATATTTTCAATTGCACCATTGTAACATGGAGGCTTTCACCAGCTTAGTTTCTAGGAAACACTCCCTGCATCCGGGGAAGAAACTGGGTTTGACAGTGCCAGGTGACAGATTTGTTGGCTCCGAAAAGTTGGACATTTATTGGTAATGTGTATGGAAAACATGAGATAAGGGGTAGGTGGGAGAGGAAACATAATGTAAGCTGTGAGCTGGTGTCATTCTCTGCAGCCTTTAATGTGTCAGATCTATGTAGCTATGTGCTATAATGATGTTTTAATGTATTGGCCAATTTCACAGACAAAAGAGAGCAATACTTACAAATGAAGCTCCCATCTGTCGCCTTGGTCGCTGGCACACTGTCACATCCATGAACCTAGCCATTTTACATTGAGCATGCTACCTTAAACTAAACAAAAACATACCTCTACAGCTGAACATGTTCTCGGAGCATATGTGCAATTGAGCACGTCTGAACAATCATCTCCGGGTTTATCAAACATATTCTAACTTTGGAGTTCTCTTGAACAAAATGATCTTGGTTCCATTGCAGTGAAAGAGGAAAACATGAAAGGGCGATTCATACAAACACTAGGGCCAGTACCACCATTACAATCGTGTTTTTCTGTATTCAAGGGAGTTCGCTTCAGTCCTTTCAGGCGATCTTTCACAGAAAAATAAGATGTAATCCCTAAAATGCAGCCAACAACTAAGATGTTTGCTGTAGAGAGAGAAATTGGTGCACTAAATAGTAAATTGCCAGACCTCCTGGGCCGTCTTATGAAACGTGTGATGGTGGTTTCTGTAGTAACCATTTTCCTTTTTATATTCAACGAAAATACCGCAGTAAAGAGGCAGCTGCTGAACAATATTCTTTAACTGTCCGTCTGGATTACTTTCTGCATCCTGGGTTTCTTTCTCTACGGATTTCCATTTTTACAGAAAGATCAAATAAATGTTTTAATCCACGCTATTCTTTCTTTTCTTCAAATTCGACTTTGTCTGTTGGTCCGTATATAAAGGAAGGGGAATACTAAATACTCTTAACGAAAGAGCAATCTTTTCTGTGCAAATCTTAATTAAGATCAATCTGGAATGGCATGGATCCAAAATCCAAATAGTTACATGGTGCCCTACTTCTTGCAAGTCATGGTGGCATACCGGACACAAGTATTCAATGCAGTGATTCTCACAGGACTTGGCCCTATGTGGGTCACCCTGAATGACTGAGGGTGCCCAGCATATGCCCTGGCTATAACTCTATATTGAGGTATTGCCACAGTGTGTTTATTAATCTGTATGGCAGGCATCAATCTGTATGTTTCAAGAAGGAAATGTCATCATACTCATAGGCTTACACACCATTTGCCTGGAATTTATATCACATGCTCAAAACAATTATGAGAGATTAGCATCACGGCTTAGGTGAATTATCATTTGACTGGTTTTGCCCATTATATAACCAGGTATTTGAATATTTTCATAAATACTGTCGTCATATGCAAGTCAGCAGAAAAGGTAAGTTCCCAAAAGTGGGGAACTCCGGTCCCCTGCAGACTTTCACCAGCCAAAAATAGCCACACTTTGAATACATAGGGCCTGATTCATGGAACGTTTTCCTACGGGATTGCACCATTATAATACACTTCCATGAACCAGGGCTATAATCTCAAAATAATTATGTGTGATGGATGATATAGATTCATGTTGTAAATATGAAACATTACAGTACAATTCAAATATTATACACTCCAGTAAAGATGCGTATTCAAAAAGATACATTTATGAATGTGACCCAACACGTTCCGAGAAATCATCTCTGCATCAGGGGTCTTGACCAGTTGATATTTTGACAAACAATCAGAAGAGATTATCTTATGTGGGCATATTCCATAATATTTCTACCAACAATCCAAAAAAAAAGATGTTCTATATAAGTAAATTTCATATAATGAACATCTTGACAATCATGTTTCCAACTATTTAACCATTCCTAAATGTTAAACATCTATCTTTTGACTTCCATGGTCCCAATGGCACCAATGTTCTAAAAAGTAGAATTAAAGGAGCTGGAAAGTGCTAGAATAGGATGTTCCGTCCCTAGTAACATCAAATGACAAAATAACACAATCTTGCATTCTCTATAGTAAGTGCAGGATATACATAATGAAAGGAAATAATTGACAGATGCCTCACCTCTCCTTTTACAAACAAAAATGCATAGGTTCTTGTGGTGTAGGGATTGGAAGAATGAAATCCTCACAATTCAGTGCTTTTATGAATACATGTTTTCCTCCTATTAATGAAAATTAAACACAAGGTGAGGCTGGGAGCTAATTCAATAAAACATAAGGGCTTCATTTTAACATCACAGACCCTGAAATGATCCAAAGGTGGTACTCACCTAGCCTCTTATCTGTAATGCTGTGGAGCTGTGCAGGCAGCAGGAAGTGGTAAACACTGCATACTGTCACTATTTTCTTGGGAGTAGTCAGCCAATTTTACAGAGTAGAGTGGATAGGCAGGCCACTTATCGGGAGCTCTTGGTGCATCCCAAATAAACAACTATGCACTGTGAAAATACACAGCAGCTGATATTTCCTCTACTGTCACTCACCCAAAAATCTCTCGTGATGCAAAACATGTGTGAAACATGACCCAGGAAAACAGGAAAACAAGCGTTTACCCTCAACTGCATTTGCATAAACCACATACCGAGGACCCCCATCTGCCTGATGGTCAAACCAACTGCCACTTAAGGCTCCCCCAATATATCTTGAAGCACCATAAAACACCTGCATCATGTATCCCTCTAATCCACACAGCACACACATGTATAGACACATGTTTACACTGAACTCCACATGAAGAGTATCTGTATATTTGCTCACCATTACAGTGAGTGTGGGTGAATTTATTGAGCTAAGGCCCAAATAACCTGAATTATAGGGGATTTGGCTGAACCAAACTTTACTGAATTGTTCTGAGGTCTATTTGAGTGTTAAACCATATTTTCATACATACCGTCTGGTTATGTACATTGGCCTAAGCACATTCGCATTGTACAGAAAACCATGTTTAAAATGCTCGATTAGAATTGACTTTGCCACCATCTTCGAACCATCCCCAATTTTGATTTTAACTCTTGCCTTGTGTCCTAAAATGGTGTACTGTGTTTTCGGCTACTGCTGTGCAAAGTGACCTTTGAGCTATGTTAACCTTAAGGCTGCCGAGAGCAGACTGTTTGTTCTGTGCAAAAAAACTCTGTGACTAGAATGAACTGCAGTATAAGTGTTGTCTATGCCCACAGCCTCATCCTCATTCACACATTGGCTCACAATGCAAAGCAACTAAGGCCGTCTGCTTTGGGAGAAATCATTTGTGCATATCTCTTGGAACAGGTCTTACCCTAAAGCTCAAGAAACAAGGAAAGATCTACACAGCTGAATAAAACAAAGTTTGCTACATTTATATCTTTAAGGACAAGACAACATGTCAAAAGTGTAAAACAATATTGGCATATTTGCTATATGAACTGGGTATGAACCCAAATGTGTAACTTATTAGTTTGGAGAAGGGCTGGGCAATGACTGGGACTGTTTATAAATAGGGCATGCTTTGTAATGTCTACTACTCTCTTCCCTCACGGTGTCTGCTGGTACACACTGCAAGGTGCTTGAAAGCCAAATAGCTATCTGCTTTCATATTGGTATCTGTACAGAATAAAAGTTATATTTATAACTTTGACTTCGAGACTGGCGGATTACATTTTTGGTGCTACTAAGCCTCGATATTCCTTGGTGATCTATCATGAGGTGGATTAGGTTAGTATGTCCCTAAAGGTTAAACATTGGGCCTGGTCCAGAGGCAGGTGGGTGCCAGAATAGTTGAGAGAGAGAGGCAGAACATTTATCTTGATTTTGTCCAGGGAGGGTAGAACATTGAAGTAGAAAGGACAGGTTGAATATTGAAATTTGGCTACAAACCACATGTTCAGTTCCAGATAGCAGACAGCTGGTTGTATAGGTTATTGCTGGCCTTGCCACAATAAAGTCCAACTATAGCTGAAGGCCCGAGTGCCATTGGGTTATTAGGTGCACCTTGGGTCAAACCGACAATTAAAGGAGAACTCCATGTTGGAAGGATAGCTCAGAGGCAACACATTTTTCTTGGAAGCAAAACAACATGGTGCAACACAGGTTTGAATCCCGATTTCATGCAGAGAAACCACCCGCTGCTATTAAGCACATTATAAATAAACAATAAAATCTCCTATTCTTCTTAGCCAGAGAAGTACTTCCATAGGTTGCTTACGTACATAGATTCCTTGCTTCACTGAATCTCTGCTTCTTTTGGTCACTCATGTATATCATACACATGTCTGATTTTGAGAACATCAAAGATGCATATAAGATGTGGTCAAAGACAGAAGTGTGGGATTCAGCTACTCAGCCTCTCAGATAATTATGTATTTTCAGTAGGTTCAATAATGGCAGTAGTTATACTTGAAGGTAGCCCAAACAGCGGAACTATGTAATTTGACTCTGTTTTTCAAACTGGGAGTTTTGCCACTGGCAATGCCATTTAACAACTGGAATATAACACTTTCTGACCTTTGCATGTGTGACATGGACAGAGAAACCTAGTTGCATTTTCTTTTTAAGAACAATTTATACATACAATTAACCTACATAAGAAACCATGGTCGGTTCCATTCTAAAAACCCATTTAATACACGTGTCTACAGAGGAGCTACAATTCTGTCATAGAGCAAAGATCTTGGCTGTAGTGTTCACAGTAGCAAATGTTGTATTCAAAAACAGATCATCTCAGGCACGTTCAAGTTTTAGTTTGAAATCGTGATTCATTGTTGCCTCAAGTAACTAAATGGCCTCGAAAGCATTGACTTATAGGCTCTAAATGAGGATAGCATTGGTTATATTTCTAAGAGTAGAGTATACAATTGGGATTCATGTCTTCTCATACCAACAGGCTGTTAACTGCTACTTATTTGGATTGAATACCGAGAATTGCTACAATGTGTTAGGGCATGTGCGCTATATTTTAGGATTTTTAATGAGTCTTAGGGGCCGATTCATGGAACAAACGTGCGCCGAAAATCCATGCGCAAGGAGGCACAAGGGAGCGCAAGCGTGAGAAACGCAGCGCACGCGCAGTCGTGCGATTCAAGGAAGACGCTGCGCGTGTTTCCCGCTGTCCGTGCGCCCAATCCAGCCATGGCGCATGCAGGCATACACGGCGTTCGCTACGCGCACAGCAAAAGCGCACATAGCGTGGAGCACACAACCAAAGTGGGCGGAACAGTGGGCGTAACACGCGGAATGGGGAACAACGCGTGAAAAGGAAGGCGTAACTGGGGAAGTACTGCAGGGAACTACACGGAATGCCCACAAGCACGCGAACAACCCGTATTCATGGATCCGAATACAGGAAACCCGCGCACGGCAAAAGACGCACACAGGCGTCAACGCGTCCACCACACGAAGGCAGGCGGAAGCGTCCCCGCGCACAGCATAAAAGTGCGCGCAAACAACAAACGCGTATATACAGCTACGATGAATGCCCCATTTGTCGCAGCACTGATCGTGGGACACCGAAGGAGGAGGAGAATAGCCAGGGCACGCATTTTTGCACCACGGACAAGCCTTTTTGGGATGCCGGACGACCAGGTCTATGGCAGGTATAGGTTTCCACCCCATATCATCCTAGACCTGGTCAGGGAGTGGGAAGATGACCTTTCATCCCCCACCCTTTGCTCCCAAGCATTGAGCCCCTTGGAGAAGCTGCTCAATGTCCTGCATTTTTTGGCCACTGGGTCATTTCAGCGGACCACTGCCATAGTGGGGGGGGTCTCACAGGCCACGCAGTCACGCTGCCTACCCCAGGTACTGGCAATCATGACAGCGCGCCCCTCAGTCCGCATGCACATATACATGCCCAGAACACCCGCAGAAAGGCAGGCCGTTGTCCTGGATTTTTTCAGGGTGGCACACTTCCCCAAAGTGCTTGGTGCCATAGATTGCACCCATGTGGCCCTACGTCCACCTAGGGCCACTGAGCACATCTACCGAAACCCCAAGCACTGGCATTCCATCAATGTACAGGTGGTATGCAATGTAAAGGGAATCATCACCTCTGTCTATGCAAACTACCCTGGCTCAATCCCATGACAGTTTCATATACAGAATGTCCGCCCTGAGCTGGGCCCTGGAAGCTGGGCAGCATGGCGACACATGGCTCGTAGGTCAGTACAAATGCCCTTGCACATGCATGCAAGTCTCACACAGACAAATATCCAAACCCTAATAATCTCAACTATTATCACCTCCCCAGGGGACAGTGCCTACCCTCTGAGCAACCACATGATGACGCCAATCCGGAACCCCACCACACCACCCCAGGTAAGATACAACGCCGCCCATATTGCAACCAGGGCCATAGTGGAGCGCACATTCGGAGTGCTCAAGTCACGTTTCCGCTCCCTTGACCGCTCTGCTGGGCAACTACTCTAAGCACCACCAGTAGTGTGCAGGATCATTGTGGCAGCATGTGTCCTGCACAATGTTGCAACACGGCAGGGCGTCCCGGTGGACATGGTGGTGCCCCCACATCCCCAACCACAGGCACAGGCGCTGCCCATGGGAGGTGACAGGGCACATGGCGAGGAAGCCCGGACCCAGCTTGTGGCCACATTTTTCACCTAAACTCCCACCCCTGCGGAGTGCACACAGGCCTTGCACATACCAGGTGACAATCGATGATGACAAAGAGACAGTCAACTGTCACAACCCTACCACCCTGAGATAGTTGCCATGGGAGTGCCACATCGTCTGCATCCCTAGCTACTTAAACACAAGCTATCCTGTGTGACCAAAAGGCACATATATGACATATGACATGATATGGCCTATACACAAGTATTTCAAGGTGCGATGAGGCAGGGAGGGGGGAACAAGGGAAGACAGACAACGGTACTACTAGGCCAGGTGTCATTGAGATTGTGCAAGTGCAGGGGTAGGGGGAAGGGAAAAGTGCAAGGGGAAGGGGGGGGGAGTGCAGTACAGGGGAAGTAGCCCAAAAAAAATATACATAGGTCGGTTGGTGGCAACTGCAAAGGTAAGTGCAGACAAGTGCTGGGAAGGGTGGGCTGTAGGGATAGAGAGACAGTACTGCAGTGCAGGGTTTGCCAGGGAGGCAGTGCAAGTGGAGAGTGGCTGGGCCAGGGACCGAGGTCGGTGAGAGTGGCCCAGTTGCAGCTCCAGTGCAGTTCCAGTGAAGAATTCTGCAAGGGAGAGGCAGAGAGAAAGCAGAAGCAAAGAGGAAGGTCCTGAGGTGCTTCCAGAACTGGAGATGGTTCCCCTCAAGTTCAAGTGAGGCAGGAAGGCAGTTCCAGAGGGAGGGCCCTGCCGCAGAGAGAGATCTACCCCCAGCTAGTTGCTCTGAGAAGCGGATGACCCTGACATGCAAGGTGTGCATCACACACACCTGCAAAACAGGCCATGGCCATCACTGTCATGTCACTCAAACCCTCCCAAACCACAACATGACATGGCAAGCAATACCCATACACCAACACAGTAACGATAAGGTACACATTGCCATGTCCTAAATGTACAGTGGCATCAGACAATGATGCCTGACCCGGAATCAGATGAAATGACTGACCAACAAAATCTCCCACCCAAAATAAGTCATTTCCAAATGCATTACAAGAGTCGTAGACATAACATAACAATGAATGCCTGTCTACATGCACATTGTGCATTGCAAAATCAACACTGCAGCTCATGTGTGCAGTGTCCTACTCCTGCAACACACTGCTCAGCGCACAGCACAGTGAACAGCCATTGTGTGTGATGCACACCCTGAGCATCACATCTAAGTGACAGACCACATCAAACAGCAAATTAGGCATGTACAGGATCCATAATCGGTCACAGAACATGTGCTGCAGGGACACAGTGGGCACCAGAAGGCAAACAGTGTACACGTGGATATGCAAGGGTGGGAGTACATGTAGTGCATCAGAGTGCAAGTGTGTGGTTCTGCAAGAACATGCACTCCACATATGCATGTGCACTCAAGTGACCATTAGTGTTCTCTACACATCACATGTGAACATTCACCATGTGTACACCCCAGCATGTCAAACCACAACTATCCCCTCGCACCTGAAAGGTAAACACAACACATGAACAGGCATTGATCAGCAGAACACAACATGTACATAGGATACCACCATTACAATGTCAGAGTTCACATCACACTGCAGGGCAAGGCAACTATCAACAACAACCCCCCTCCCTCATAAATGACCATGACCCACTGAACAACTGCACCTGGGTCATGGAGCCTTCAAACCTCCATTCCACCTGGCCACAGGATCACCTCTACCTTTCATCTCCATCTCCCACCTTGTGTGTAAAAAGGTGCCTGCACCCTCATAATCAATGTGCAAAATCACAAAATCCAAGCCAGAAAAACGAACCAGAACACCCTCCAGTAGATGACCTGACGTAGCAGTACCTCACAAAGGCCAAGTACTACCACAATGATGCAACAACCCAGGTAGCACAGCAAAACAATGTCACGACAGGATGTGAAACATGTGTGGTACATGACATAGGATGATGCACCATGAACGGATGTGTACTGTCACAGGTCCCCTGTACAGGTGCGGGAGTGTCACGAAACAACCACCCCCACCATGTCCCGGGTGCCTGCAAGGTCAAACTCAAACAGGCCCCTGAGACCCTGGTGGGGAACGAGGTTCAGGGATATGCAGTCGGGACAGGTGTTGACACACTGGATGACTGGAATGAGTGGCAGGAGAGGGGAGGAGGAATGACACATGAAACTAGGGAATGCACGAAAATGTACTACCTGCATGAACACATACACAATCCAAACAAACTTGGACATCATTGTCATGGCCTTCTGTAGTCCAGGCTCAGGAGTGGTACGAACCAACCACCCCCTCTAGGGTTTTGGCGCCTGCAAGTTCGGGGCTTACACATGCATCCGCAACCCCAGCGGGGAAAGAGGGTCAGGGAACGTTGCTTGGATAGGTACGGGAAGCAGGAACACCGGGTAGAGGGTACAGTGTTCAAAATTGCATAGGATCACGGGTGATTAGGGAGAAAAAACATACCAAATTGAACCACACATACATCCATGCATTAGTACACTCCCCATCAAGCCTATGCAGAGCAGTTCGAAAGAAAAACAAGACACTTAGCTCTGGTTTTGAGTGCTGACCTCCTGCCTGCGCACTCTCAGGTCCGGTTACAGGAGCACTGCAATGCTGCAAAGAGAGCCACAGTCAACAACCTGTATGTGCCAATTACACAAAAACACAACACCAAACATGCCCCATAGCAACAAACTACTCTAAAAACAGACAATCTGGTGTAGATGCTTCATACCCATATATCACATCACCCCTGTGACCAGTATGCCAGCCGCTGGTGGGTGCGTGGCAAATGGAACACCAATGTGTCACAATTCACACAACATGCAATGTTCCCTGGGTAAGCAGACAGACCCATATAGCAAGCCATGACTTCAGAGCAAGTTGCGTACCACCATGACCGAAACAAAGTTGGCAGTGCATTTATCATAAAGTACATGGAAAAGACATGCACTGCACCCGAGTATGTCCCTTGATGTATGTCCCTGTGAGCTGCCCCTTTCCATGTCTCGGAAGGCTACATGGTTGATACAAGTGCCTCAATGGACCTTGGTGTGCCGGAGGGTATGTGCCACTGCCCCTGCATGTGTCCCAGACAACCCTACTATCAACAGCCACCAGTCCACCAACACATCTGAGCTGCATTGTGTGCTTCAACACCAATATTCGTCTAAGCTCACCCTCAGTGCTGTGACGAAGCCTGCATGTGCAACTCGCCTGGTGAAAGCTTTGCTGTGTCGTGGCCCCCCTGTGCTGCTCACCTTGCCTGGAGTTCCTTGGAACATGTCAGCAGTTCTAGGATGTGGGTCTGCAATCCCTGTGCCTCTGCTTGTGCACACATGTGCATGAGGGCACCAACAAACGGGTCCAGAATTCCGTCGTGCAATGGGCCATGTCTGCAGGCAAAGGTGCTCTGGAGGCTCATCCCCCTGCAGAAAGGGCATGAAACACATGATTAATGCTTCAAAGTCATCTGTGTGTGTCTCATCAGGCATCTCATTACTTAACCATGTCAGAGAGTCACATCACAAATCACACTATCAGTCCATCTTTCACATCCAAAGTGTGGAACACTATCTACAGCATGAATTGCAACAAGCACGTGTACAGGAAAGATATGAAACATACTACACAATGCATAGCAATCAATGTACACATTAATCATGACACACCCCATCTACCAAAAGCTGAACAGTGGACAATAACACCAAAATCATCCCCACTAGGGGTGTCAACACAAGTCACACAGCACCAGACATGCCACAGATATGACAGTCCAAAGCCCTTGTGTAATATTCTGTAACACCGAACCATCCTTGCGAGCCCATGGATAAGGGAGGCAGGAGTGGCATATGTGAGTCAAGGACCCCAAGCAGCAAACACATACACAAGACAAGCCTGAAGGGCCCAGTTGGAACAGACAGTAGATGCCTTCAAAAGCCACAAAGCACCGCACCGTCACATGAAAGCACAATAGACTAGCAATTTTAAACGAAATCAACTATTAACTAATTACACTAACAATGGAAATCCTACATTACCTAATTAAACTAACTATCAAACAGAAACTTAACTAACTAAACTAAAAGAAAAATCAAAAAATGGCCACATACGACCCGGGGGGGAGGGGAGGCACCCAGGAGGGGGGAGGTACAGGGTGCTTCTCAACATCCACATGCGATGATGCTGAGCCAAAAAAAAAACCTCCATGGGCTCAACGCCTGCACAGCCCGACCTATGTGGGAGATAGATGGTCGTCCGATTCTGGCTCATCCTGTAAAGGAGGACGTGGCACAGTAGCCTGGCCACGCCTAGCCGCAGCTTGCCCATCGTCGGCAGCAAGTCTGCCGGACGGGTGAGCCTGGTTCTGTGTGGCGATGTGACATAGGTCTGCATGCAGAACCTCACGTGATACACGTGCTTCCTCTTGCAAGGTAGCACGTGTAACACGGAGTTCCTCCTGCAAGGCCTGGCTGGACAACTGCTGCACCTCCCGGCAAGCCTGTAGCTCAACCGAGATGGTACGCACAAGCTGTGCAAACCTCTCCTCTGCCTGCTGCCTCTGGGACATCATAAGGACACCCAGAGTGGATCTGAGGGAAGCATACTCCTCCCTCAGGGCATCCATGTGCGCCTCTGCGTGAGCAGCAATTGCTTGACGCAGAGACGACATTTCAGCCTGGCGTGCCCTGTCTGAGGCCGCCATGCCCAGCCTGAGCGAGCGGGCCGTGGACCGTGCCGCCTGCTGCTGGAGAAGCACCTGCCTAGCAGGGGGGAGCACAGATCGGGCCACACGCTCCATGCTCTCAGCGATGTTCTCCATTGCTGCCCCCTGCCGTTCGGAATTGGCAATCATGTCTTGCTCCCACTCAGTATACAGCGGTTGCGCGCAGCGACTGCGTTGCCGGGCTTGACCCCTGTGGGACCCAAGGACCGGGGGTCCTCGCTGTGTTGGCACCGCCCGCGGCTGCACGACTACATGCCCCCGTCGACGTGATGTCCCAGGCACATCAGTGACTGGTGTGGAGGGTGACCCTGCGTCCCGATCCACCACGGGCGGAGGAACCAAGACTGTCTGATCCCTCAGTGCAGGGGTCGCAGACAGAGGAGTGTCCACATCAGAATCACTCACCCCTGACGCATGGACTTGATGCTCATCCAACTCAACATGGACGTCAGAGTCGTTATCAAGGCTGGACTCATAGGCAGCCAGAGACAAGATGGACTGCAGCACTTGGGGGTTTTCGTGGCCTACCACCCCACGACCCCCACTAGTGCCGGGTTGATGTGGTGTTACCAACCCTGTGTCTGGCATGACAACACCATCCTCCGCCTCCATTGCGTCATCACCTGAAAAATAGAGAGAAAAAAGGTCACTACACATGTCAGAAGCACACGACACACACACACACCGAGAGCAAACGCATCCAGCAGACATGTGACACACAACATATAACCTGGCATGCATGCTGGGTCAACTTTGAATAGCTTCTGTGATCAGACCTGTTGAAAGGTGGCAGTTTCCATGGAAGTGGGTCTATGCGTTGCAGAAAATGTGTACGCCACTCACTACCTACATGTACAAGCACTCCATGGTGTGTGCCAGAAAATGTGAAGGCAGTGCAATGTCAAATTCAGACATCACGTGCATTGTGCATTCAATGTGTACCATATCTAAAAGCCAAGCACCCCTCCACCCCAGTACCAAAGCAGGGATGCCTAGCATGGTATCAAAAGGCTGACCATACACCTGTGTATTGACAGGCAGTGTTGACTGGCATCAACAGCTTAATGTGATTCAAATGACAACACTGCAAATGATGCTGGGACAGTAGGCAGGACACATGATGAAAACTCCGGAGGCCGCCCACGTGTGAAGAAGACACAAAAAGAGTTGGACAGAGTCATTGGCCATTGAACAGGCTGAGGCCTGTGAGCCACACAGATTGTCAGAGCCTAAACATGTGTGCAACGCAGGACTGAGCCACAGTTGACATGGGAAGGCTGATGAGATGGCAGGCAATGTATGTAACCAAGGACTTATATTACAGTGATCATCCAGTCAAGGACATATAGGGGCATGCGTGCAATGCACATGGAGCATGAATGGGCACTCATGTCCCTACGGGACATCTGACCCTTGCACAGTACAAGTGAGATACCCTGCATCAAGTACTAAGGCTGTACCACACGGCATATGTCTGGCAGATTCTACGCTGGAAGTCAGCATCTACACAGGACACATGAACAAGAAACTACACATTGGCAAGATTGAAGCAGACCAGTGCAAATGTGGAACTGGGGTGCAGAGTGGCGGAGGAGGGGCAAGGGAGCATGCCTACATGGAGTCCCGCATGCAGGCAGAGGAGACATGCATGACGAAGAATTGCATTACTTACACATCAGAACCATGTACACGTCACATGTAGCAGCAATCATGCACAACACATCCCACAAGTGAAACACACACGTCCTCAACAAACACGCATCAACACTCACTGGACTGCGCATCAAAGTCCAGCATCTCTACCACTCCTTCGACCAATTCAGGTGGTATGAACTCCGCAACGAGAGCCTCATGCGGAGTGAGCTCTTCCTCCTCTCGTGCAGGCCCACCGCCAGTCACCAGAGTCAAGTTGTAATTAGAGGCACGCTTAGCCTTAGTGCTGCGCTTGATGTCATTCCAACGCTTTTTGCACTCTTGCGCCGTGCGCACCTCATGGCCGAATGAACTGACATGTTCCGCAACATGCTTCCAGTGGGTGTCACGTTGGGCAGCCGTAGTCTGACTATTGGCACCCACTAGCATGTCACGGCTGTGGCCCCGCACATAGTCCACGAGGAAGTCCAGTTCCTGCTTACAGAAAGGCTTCTTCCTCGACATGCAGGAGGTCGTGGTTGTGTGTGGGGTCCCAGCCTGTGCTGCAGGTGCAACCTTCCTCCTCTTGGACTGTGGCGCAGACCCTGGCTGGCTAATGCCGCCCTGACCAGTATGGCCAGTGGGTTCGGTGGATTGAGCCAAGGGAGTGGCAGGTGGAGGGATGACCAAAGGCCTGACTTGTGTCAGTGGCAGCTGGGTGCCCACTAATGGACCCTGCGCAGCAACTTCAGCTGTGGCAGGGTCATTGACCGCAACGGTCCTGGTTGGCAGACTCACAACCGGGGTGCTGTTGGGTGCATCTGCCCCTGCACTTGCCAACACCCTGCTGTTCGGGGCAGCAGATGACATGACTGCCCCAGGGGCACGTGTCTTGGTCTGAGCAGCCCGGCCTGCCCCTATGGTTTCCCCCCTGGCCTGTTGGAGATCTACCAAGGGCTCTTCAAGTGCCAACGCAACCTGTGCTGGCAGACCCTGAGCCTGGGTGGCGGTGTCCACAGCTGCACCAGCAGCTACCACTACCCTTGGGCCCGTGGCAGTCGATGGAACAGACTGCCGGGTCGAACGGGTGCCAGTGCCAGATGCAGGAGCTGCATCCCCCAGAACCACAGGGGGTGGTGGCATGACTGCACCGACACATGGCACAACATTGTGCTCAATTGGTGCACCCCTGCCTCTTCCCCCTCTGTGGCCGCCCTGGACACCCTGGAGTCCCCCTACTCCCTGGTCACCACGGCCATGTCCCCGACCATGCCCGCCACGAGGAGGACGCCCAGCTGAGGCGCCCCTCACCTTTGGTGGCCTCCCAACCATGGCACTGATGTAGAAGTGCTGGCACAGATGGAGTGGTGCCAATGGGAGGTGTACACCACAATTGACCTGGGCAATTGGGGTGAAGGGGGTGGGAAGCAAGATGTTAACAGCCCCCCTGCACCTGCAAGGCTGTATGTGACCCCGGTGATGTGGTGACGGGTCACGCAACGCTCAGGCACCCCAAAACTGCAGTAAAACCATGCACGCAACCCTGCAGCCTACGTGCGTGGATTCAACCTCCCGCAGTACGCGATGGCACCCAGTAACACGAATAACGCGTACGCGTGGGACACGCAGGCTACTATGACATCGAAAATGGGTGCGATACACAGGGGCACCCGCAGTGGGAAAAAGAGCGTGTGCGACTCACCGTCTGACTAGCGCGATGCAGAAAAACACGCGTAGCCAATACCCCCGCCAAAAGAAGAGATACGTCCTTGATAGCTGTGAAGTTGTGATGGCGCGCGAAACAACAGGAAGCAGCAACACACGTCGGTCTCCACGAAAGGCACGTACAGCGAACTGCTTGGCCCACTCACCTTTAACCCGTGCTGAGGGAAACACACGCGCGCGTCACGTCACTTACGCGCATGGGCCATTTCCTCGTATTACACCCGGACGTGCAGTTTTTCACGCGCGCTTACGCGCATGGGCCCTTTCCTCGTATTACACGCGGACGTGCAGTTTTTCACGCGTGCTGAAATGCCCATGCACGCCTGTACGCGTCACGTCACAGGGGCGCTTGCGCTTGAGGGGCCTTCTGTCCAATGAAAATGCGTATGCGTGCAGACGCGCTTATGCGCTAAGGGCCTTTCCTTGAATTACACGCTGACGTGCCGATTTTTCACGTGCCAAATCACTCCGTATCAAGCTGGCCACGCGTAAGCACACGGAAGACCACGCTCCTGCCCAGAAGGCCGAACTACTGCCCCCCAGAGCCCCGAGCACGCTCCTACCTGCCATCTACTGCTGCCTGACTGCCTGCTGCCCATGTGCCCTGCCATTTGCTGCCTGTACATCAGCCAGGGGTGCTGTTGCTGTGACCACCCCTGCTGGAACCGAAGACTCCCGACTGGGATTCCATCGCTCCACAGCCCAGCCCCAGGACCCAGTTGCCCACCCACTCCTGCCTCTGGGGTTGTCATGTCGGGGCAAACACCATCTGAGACCACTGACAACCCCCGGCCAGAGAGGCAAAGGGGCACCAGCTTCAGTGCCACCGAAGTTGGTGTCCTGGTGGAGCAAGTCCTGGGGCAGTATGATGCCCTCTTCGGAAGTTCCCGCGCCGACAAGGAAGGACGGACTTGGATCTGGACTGACATCATGACTGTCATCAAAGCGGAGGGGGTGGCAGTCCGCAACTTACAACATGTCAAGAAGCGCTGGGAGGACTTCAGGTCCAGGACCCTGAACAAGGCCCGGCGCCTCTTGAAGGCAGCGGATGCCAAGGGGCGCCGGGGCCACTTGTTGGAAGAACAGATGAAGGTCCTGGAACGCATATCCCCAGCGCTCCACGTACAGTTCCTTGACAGGCAGACCCGTCTGGAGTCGAGCGGTAAGTGTACATGCATCCTGATTGTGAGATGTGCGTGTGGTGATTTTTCAGTAGTGTGCAGGTTGCACATCTGTTTGTATGGGGTCGAGTCTGGGTGGGGGTGTACAGGGCCGTGGGGCTAACACATGCGAGGGCTGGAATGTGTGAGACATGGATGGTGCTTGTGTGTGTAGGCTTGTATGCCAAATGCAGTTGTGTGGGCACACATGTTTGGATGAATGTGTATGTAAGTAGACATGTCCGTGATGTCATGCATGTATGTTGTTTTCAGCTGCATGTATCAGCACTGTGTACATGTGCATCTGTGTGTATTTGACAAGGGTGCAACAGTGATGCGACATGGATGCATGTGACAGCGGTATGTGGAAGCCTGATTGGCAGATGTGACATGGATGCCCATCTGAAGACTGCGACACTTGGCAGAGGTGTACAGATGCATGCAAATGTGGTGGTGTGTGTACATGTGTGGTGCACTTTCCTGTGTTGCATGTGATGTCTGGCTCACCTTTGCCTGCTCATGCTGTTGTATGTGTATGGATGGTGCTGGCAGTTGCGATATGGCTGTGGTATGGCTCATGTGTGCGAGTTGAAATGACATGTGTGTTGGGGGTTGTGATGCCATGCCTGAGGTTTGCCAATGCCACTCATGTACAACTGTCATGTGTGTATGTGTCCATTGTACAGTCCCCTGATGCCTGTGTTTTATTTCTCCCTGTCTGCAGCGTCAACTGATGAAGAGGGCAGAGAAGGTGCTATGGAGCACAGCGGTGGGGATCCCACCGCCAGCCGGAGACGCAAGACCCGGCTCCCCTCCCATGTTGTCATCTCGTCGGGGAGTGAGGAGTCCAGTGCTGCGTCCCAGGCCGCAGCTGCCGGGGGAGGTCCAAGAGGCGGAGGTTGGAGTTGGACTCCTCGGACCCCACAGGACCCCACAGGACCCAACAGGGGAAGATGGCACGGAGTCATCCAGGTTGGTGGTGGGTTTGGTGGAGGAGGAGGCCGTGCAAGCACCAGAGACGGGGTCTGGAGGTGGGGATCCCACTGGTGCTAGTGGTGCAGTGCAGGACCAGGGACAGGAGGCAGCACAGGCCATCGCAGAGGTGCCTGTGTGCAATCCTGTCCCTGATCCTGTCCCTGCATCATCTTGCACCAGCAGGGATGCCTACGTCCAGACCCGTTTTCAGGCAGGGGATGAGCTCACGACAACTGGCCTTCCTCTGCCTGCGGACGTGGCTATCCGGGTCCGGGTTGAGCCTGTTCTGACTGGTGTGGCGTTGCGTCAATGGGCCATGCGAGGTGACCTGCAGTCTTTTCATGAGGAGACTGCACGTCATCTCGAATGGCTCGTTGACCACGTCAGCCTGCTGGGACAGGTCACCCAGGCCGGATTCCTCCGTATGATGGGGCTTGCTACGACCCCCTCCTCAACTGTACCCCCTACGCGCCAGTCGTCCTCCGTGCCATCTTCCCACCCATCAGTCACCTGGGTGCCCTGTGGAGCTGCCTCTGACGGTGCGGCCAGGGTGGTGGAGGAGGCATCCCTGCCACAGTCGGGAGTCGGACGTCCAGCAGGGGTGGCCACATCAACGACAGCACCCCAGCCGGCGGAGGATGTGCAGGCAGCAGGAGGCAGTGCACGGGCAGAGGCACAGCAGCAGCAGCAACGTGGTGGGAGCCATGAAGGCTCGGGGCCTTCAACATCGGAGGGGCAGAGAGTGTCTTCCGTGTGGCAGCGGTTGGGCCACGCCATAGATGCGGAGCGGCAGCGGGCGGAAGAGGCAAGGCTCACAATGGTCCGGGCGGAGAACTCCATGCGTAGGGCCCTGAGGCGGGCCGAGTGCCTCGAGGCAATCCGCAGGGGTTTGGAGGTGGACACGGCGACGGCCCTGCAGACCCTCGGGACCATGGAGGAGGACCGCCTCCGGGACATTGAGCAGGAGTTCGATGATGCCCTGGCCCGGGACATCCAAAAGTGAGCCGTCAAACTAGCCCGCTGCCCTTGTACATAGTTATGTAGGTAGTGTTAGGTTTCATTTTTTTTTGGATTTATTTTGGACCTTTTGGACATTGGCCACATTTTTGTATACAGTTTATTTTATTAGTTAGTGTAGTTAGATAGGTTTCCTTTCTTTTGTTGGGATAATGGACCCTGGCTTGTTAGTTTGTACATAGTTCACTGTTGGATTGTATTTTTCTTTCACATTTTAACCACGGAGCAATGGCTTTCTTTTTTATTTCCCATTGGATTTTGTTTTGTGGACAGTGACTTTGGACACCATTACTTTGGATTTTGATTTTTGGTTTTGCTTTTTTTCACGGACATGCTTCTTTTCATTTTTGTACATTCCCATTTATGTTTCTTTATTTTTGATTCTATTTATGTTTCCTTTAATACATATTTTTTTATCAACTTCAATATGTAGTATCATCTCATTGGTTTCATGCATATCATGATATGGGTTTTGAGATACACTGACACCCATTGGGTGTATGTGAGGGAAATGTGTTTGTTTCGGAACTTGCAATTGGTGTTCTGTCATGTAATTGCCAATTATGAGTGGGTGGATGCAATACTCGGGTGGGTGTTTTGCATTTGGAGGCTGCCCACAGGGACCAGGGATCTATATTGTGATGACATCTTGACTGGGTAACATGAGTTGGACATGGGTGGGGGCCTGCTGGCAGGTGCCCCACAGTGCTGGGGGGTGGGGGGGTGGGGAACATGAGTTGAACATGGGTGCGGGCCTGCTGGGAGGTGCCCCACAGTGCTGGGGGGTGGGCGGGGTGGGAGACATGGGTGGGGGCCTGGTGGAGGGTGCCCCTGCACTGCTGGGGGGTGGGGGGGTGGGGAACATGAGTTGGACATGGGTGGGGGCCTGATGGCAGGTGCCCCACAGTGCTGCGGGGTGGGGGGGGTTGGGAGACATGGGTGGGGGCCTGGTGGAGGGTTCCCCACAGTGCTGGGGGGTGGGAGTGGTGGGGAACATGAGTTGGACATGGGTGGGGGCCTGCTGGCAGGTGCCCCACAGTGCTGGGGGGTGGGGGTGGTGGGGAACATGAGTTGGACATGGGTGGGGGCCTGCTGGCAGGTGCCCCACAGTGCTGGGGGGTGGGGGGGTGGGGAACATGAGTTGGACATGGGTGGGGGCCTGCTGGCAGGTGCCCCACAGTGCTGGGGGGTGGGGGGGTGGGGAACATGAGTTGGACATGGGTGGGGGCCTGCTGGCAGGTGCCCCACAGTGCTGGGGGGTGGGGGTGGTGGGGAACATGAGTTGAACATGGGTGGGGGCCTGGTGGAGGGTGCCCCACAGTGCTGGGGAGTGGAGGGGATGGGAGACATGGGTGGGGGCCTGGTGGAGGGTGCCCCACAGTGCTGGGGGGTGGGGGGTGGGGAACATGAGTTGGACATGGGTGGGGGTCTGCTGGCAGGTGCCCCACAGTGCTGGGGGGTGGGGTTGGTGGGGAACATGAGTTGAACATGGGTGGGGGCCTGGTGGAGGGTGCCCCACAGTGCTGGGGGGTGGGGGGGTGGGAGACATGGGCAGGGCCTGGTGGAGGGTGCCCCACGGTGCTGGGGGATGTGGGGGTGGGAGACATGGGTGGGGGCCTGGTGGAGGGTGCCCCACAGTGCTGGGGGGTGGGGGGGTGGGAGACATTGGTGGGGGCCTGCTGGCAGGTGCCCCTGCACTGCTGGGGGGTGGGGGGGGTGGGGAACATGAGTTGGACATGGGTGGGGGCCTGCTGGCAGGTGCCCCACAGTGCTGGGGGGTGGGGGGGTGGGGAACATGAGTTGGACATGGGTGGGGGCCTGCTGGCAGGTGCCCCACAGTGCTGGGGGGTGGGGGGTGGGGAACATGAGTTGGACATGGGTGGGGGCCTGCTGGCAGGTGCCCCACAGTGCTGGGGGGTGGGGTGTGGGGAACATGAGTTGGACAAGGGTGGGGGCCTGCTGGCAGGTGCCCCACAGTGCTGGGGGGTGGGGGTGGTGGGGAACATGAGTTGAACATGGGTGGGGGCCTGGTGGAGGGAGCCCCACAGTGCTGGGGGGCGGGGGGGGGTGGGGGACATGGGTGGGGGCCTGCTGGCAGGTGCCCCACAGTGCTGGGGGGTGGGGGGGTGGGGAACATGAGTTGGACATGGGTGGGGGCCTGCTGGCAGGTGCCCCACACTGCTGGGGGGTGGGGGTGGTGGGGAACATGAGTTGAACATGGGTGGGGGCCTGGTGGAGGGTGCCCCACAGTGCTGGGGGGTGGGGGGTGGGAGACATGGGTGGGGGCATGGTGGAGGGTGCCCCACAGTGCTGGGGGGTGGGGGGGTGGGTGACATGGGTGGGGGCCTGCTGGCAGGTTCCCGTGCACTGCTGGGGGGTGAGGGGGGGTGGGGAACATGAGTTGGACATGGGTGGGGGCCTGCTGGCAGGTGCCCCACAGTGCTGGGGGTGGGGGGGTGGGGAACATGAGCTGGACATGGGTGGGGGCCTGCTGGCAGGTGCCCCACAGTGCTGGGGGGTGAGGGGGTGGGAGATATGGGTGGGGGCCTGGTGGAGGGTGCCCCTGGTGGCTGGGGGTGCAAGTTTACATGTGGGTTGGCTGGGGGGCATTGCCATGGTGGATGGGGTGCCTGCAGGACATGTGCAGGGTAGGCCCCTGTGGTGTGAGCCACCTGCAGGGGCTGTGGAGGTTGTAGAGGGAACACCTGGGAGGACCCACACGTGCAATTCACGTGTGGTGCTCCCCGCGCACCCCTGTAATACACGTACCCTGATGGAATCGCGTGTGGAACTTCCCGCACACCCCTGGAATACACGTACCCTGCTGATGTTGCGTGTGATACTTCCCCCGCACCCCGAAGTACACGTACCCTGATGGAATCGCGTGTGGAACTTCCCGCGCACCCCTGATATACGCGTACCCTGCTAGAATCGCGTGTGGAACTTCCCGCGCACCCCTGAAATACGCGTACCCTGCTCGCACAGGGCCAATCGCGTGTGGAACTTCCCGCGCACCCCTGAAATACACGTACCCTGCTGGAATCACGTGTGGAACTTCCCGCGCACCCCTGAAATACGCGTACCCTGCTTGCACGGGGCCAATCGCGTGTGTAACTTCCCGCGCACCCCTGAAATACGCATACCCTGCTGGAATCGCGTGTGGAACTTCCCGCGCACCCCTGAAATACACGTACCCTGCTGAAATTGCATGTGAAACTTCCCGCGCACCCCTGAAATACGCGTATCCTCCTGATATCGCGTGTGTAACTTCCCGCGCACCCCTGAAATACACGTACCCTGCTGGAATCGCGTGTGGAACTTCCCGCGCACCCCTGAAATACGCGTACCCTGCTCGCACGGGGCCAATCGCGTGTGGAACTTCCCGCGCACCCCTGAAATACACGTACCCTGCTGAAATCGCGTGTGGAACTTCCCGCGCACCCCTGAAATACACGTACCCTGCGGCAATCGCGTGTGGAACTTCCCGCGCACCCCTGAAATACGCGTACCCTGCTCGCACGGGGCCAATCGCGTGAGGTACTTCCCGCGCACCCCAGTGATACACGTAGCCTGCTTGCCATGCTGGTACAGGGTTAGCGCAGCCTTTTGCGCTGGATTGGGGATTTTGATGGCTTTTCCCTGCGCGAGAGGCGTTCTTGGGGGCGTAACTGGCGCTGCTGCAGGGTCGCTGTGCCACTGTGCGCCACGGCTGGTTTTGGTGGCTGGAATCCATGAATACGCTGTGCGCGGAAATGGATTTTAGCGCACGCGGCTGGCGCAGGGATTTGCACACGCACACTGTGCGCCAGCCGCGTGCGCCACTTGTGCGCTGCATTCTATGAATTACCCCCTTAATGTCATATGGCTTATGTTCTATACAGTGAATATTTATTTACATCACTTCCTCGTTCATGACTGTGGTCATGTTAACTGCATTTGTAGATATATAAGGTTATTTGTAATAATGTAGTGATATTATTTATGTTTTTAATTACTTTCTAAAACAATCTATTAAATTAAAGCAAGTATGTGATATATATGCAGTTTTTGGTTTTATGTAAATTACTAAAAATACTCATTACTGATGGATGATGGATATAGCATAGGCCATCTTTCTGAGGCTTCTAAGAAGAACACACCATTATCAGCACTTTGCAAGGCATATATATATATATATATATATATACATGTAGCATTTCCTTCCAATGACTAGCAGGAAGGCGAACATCATAAGAAGTGTTTAGAGTCAGGAGATCACATCCAGTGTCCGCACGTGTATGCCATCTTTGTGTGGCGAGAAAGACTACTAGAGAATATCGTAGAATCATAACATTGTTTGCGCTTAGGAGATTGCATTCACTGACTATCGGAGTGGTCAAAACAAGTGCCATCTTCTTGTGGCTACTAGTTCAGGAGGTGACATACAGTGATTGTAAGTGAGTGTGCAACATACATGCCAAATTCTTTTCTCAACTAGTTTGTTTTTGGTGGATGGTGGAAGGTTTAGGGAAGGGATTCCTTAACAGTAAATCACAAAAGTTAACACAAAAGCTTTCAAAAGGATTCCCACAAAGGACGTCACAAAGGGTTTATTTTTTAAGGGGAAGGAGGAAGATTAAGAAAAAGGGATTAAAACAATTACAAAAGCTGTCAAAGAGAGTTTTACAATGTTTTTCATAAGGCACAACGTTTTCAAGCAAAGAGTTTCTTTTTTGGTGCAAGAAGGAAAAGTAAGAGGAATGGATTAACAAAAATAACAATCACAAGGAGTGTTACGAAGGGTTTCAAATGGGTTTTTACAAAGAGCAACACAAGGTTTTCTTTTCTTCTATGTTTCCTTCTGGGTGGAAATTGGAAAAGTAGGGAAAATTACATAAATGTGCAATCACAACAGCTTTCACAAAACAAGACATAGAAAAATATAATGTCAGCAACGGAATCATATGTGAAAAAGAGACAAAGCAAGTGATGGCAAAGCTGAAGGTCCTGGCTTTTGTGTAGGAATGAGTAGACATTTGCCAGGTACTGTCATAATGGTACTACTTGTCAGAACATGTAAAATGTTGAAATCACCTTATTATAGCAGTGCCTGGAAAATATCTATCCGATACCTTAACACAAGCCAACACTTTTGGCTTGGTCAAGAAGACATGAGCGCATTTGGTCAGTGACCACTTTAAAACTAATCAAATCATGGCCCCAAAAGAAAGACAACTATGAACGTCCCAGCAAGAACAGCTCAGATACATTCATTCAAAAGACACACTGTACCACTCTGTAGCAAGTCAAACAATCAGTCGTCAGCCTAATATCTAGAAGTAGTGCATTTCATAAATGGAGAGCTTGAACTGAGGATCTCCTTCCTCCTTGTAAGTAGCATTTCAAGGTAAGGAAAATCAGCAAGTGTTGATTGGAGCAGCAGAGTTTCCTAGAAAGTGTATGTTGAGGGACACTGTTGTCTAGATATCTAGGGATCAGACTGGGATTTCATTGTTAGTGCTAACACATACATTTCAAAGTGATCTGTATTTCAACAGGCAGCCAGTGCTAGAGCTTTGTAGGTCTGACAAATTATCTCTTTGATTTAGGTAGATGCACTTCTATGTTCCGGACGCCCTTCAATCATTTCTGCTGGTATGCGGGAAGACCAGTATAAAGTGTGTTGTCCTCTCGGGAGGATAGTTCATTGGCAACGTGGTTGCCTTGGAAGCAAGAAGACACGGAGCAACACAGGATCGATCACCACGTCCGCGCTTAGAAACCTCTGGGTATTATAAATAACTAATCATATCTTATCATATCATAGTCCAATTTTGAGCTCCAACTATCAAATGTTGGACTTTTCTGGGGAGGAATTGTAAAATATTCCACAGTTGAGAAGTGTAGAATAAGAACTTTATAACACTATATTAGACTGTGTCTTGAATCCGTGAATCCTTAATATGCCTCCCTGAGCACACCCAGATTTTTCACTTTGGCTGACAAGGAAGTCTCCAACTGACAAAATACGGTAGGCACTGGCACCATATTTCATCCATTACGACAATGGGATCATCCTAGAAATGTAACGCTCACCTGATTCCCGTAGAGGCGCCGGTCTTGACTGGGCGTATACCGTATCTTCAAAGGTGATGTGTACCACACGGCTGGCTCTTTGGACTGGACCTCTGTGCACTGTATGTCTGACTCGAAGGGTAAGATGTCTGCAGATAGAAAATATGGGATTAATGAACTGGGTTATTAAATGTCTCTCTCTTCTTCCCTTTCTCTTCTCCTGTAGAACCCCGAAGGTTAACGCTCTCACCTTAGGTAAGTGAACGCCGTGCTCTCCATCTGCCTCGGGGCAGGGTGCTGTAACCAGTTTCTTCACTGGATAAGGGGAGCAGGCCTCTTGACTTCAGAGGACTGCTGTCCGTCGTTTACTGCACGAACGGTAAGTTTCGAGTACTTCTAATGTCTTTAAAGTCTTTAGTAATGATGTCTCTTGTTTTGCAGGGTTTCGGCGATGGTGGATGACTGGCTGAAGTGAGTTGAAGATGGAGCCCGTGTGATGAATAGAAGCGCCTGGAAGCACGTAAGTAAGCGCTTGTTGCCTGCTTCACAATGCGCTCTAACTGTCTTTTTATTTTGCAGGTACAAGTTCGGAGCGGCTGCAGGGTGCCGGAATACCCACTGGGTTAGATGTGGAAAGGAGTAATGGCACGTGAGTATTAAAGTTCCCCAATGTCTTTAAACGCACCTTGTTTTGTCTTTCAGATGCGGGATGCAGCGCCGAAGGCCTCCGGAGCGTGCGAAGAGTTGGTAAGCTTTTGTCTTTCAGATGCCGGAATGCAGTGTGAAGACCTCCGGAGCGCACGAAGAATAGGTAAGCCTTTGTCTTGCAGATGTCGGAATGCAGCGCGACGCGTTGGTGACAGCCGATGGACCAGGTTAGTGAAGAGCTGTCACTGAAGACCGTAATGCTAACCTGTTCTTTCTTGTCTTTATAGGTGTTGCTGAAGACTGGATTCAGGATGGTAAGCCTTTTTCCTTAGGCCCAGGATCAGATGCAGAAGACACGATGAGCGTTCTGCTGCAGAGGATGCAGAATAACGCAAAGCAAGATTCATCCATCGGGTGTGGTTTAAATAGCCTCCTGTAGTGCTTAGGTGTCTCCTTCCACAGCCACTCCTAGGTAAGAAAAGAGTTCCTGCTTTCCAGAAGAGTTCCAGTGTTCTGAACCTAGGGAGTGGCTCCTGCCCCACCCAACAGGAAAAGTAGTTCCAAACAGAAGAGGATCAGAGGCTCAACTGGCAGGCAAGTAAGCAGCATGGTCTGCTGCAGGTAAGTCCACCCAAGCATTATGAGCCCGGCGCTTCCAGCGCTGGGACTGGGCATATTTATGAGCCTGGTGCCACTGGCGCCAGGACTGGGTCCAAAAGGTCCCAATTGGGACTGGTTGGCACTCGGAACCTGGGTTATGGATCTGCTTCCAAGGGAGTTTGGAAAACCCTAACCTTTTGGAAGCAGAGATCATGACAGTACCCCCCCTCAAGGCCCCTCCCAAACCGGGCTTCTCCGGGGGTTTTGGCTTGTCAGGAAATGTTCGGTGAAATCTTTTGATTAGGCGAGGAGCGTGGACATATTCAGCAGGTTCCCAGGATCTCTCTTGGGGGCCGTAGCCTTTCCAGTCAATTAGGTAAAATAGTTTAGATTTGGAGATCGTGGAGTCCAGAATGCTTTTGACTTCAAACTCGAGTTCTCCATCAACTAGGATAGGTTTTGGAGATTTAGTTAGTCGGGTTTGAGGTTGCACGGGTTTTAATAGAGAGACGTGGAAGACCGGATGTATCTTCATGTGCGGGGGCAAGTCCAACTTGACCGCTACTGGGTTTACTATGGTAGTGATGGAATAGGGACCAAGGTATCTTGGGTTGAATGTGCGTGGCCCTTTTAGAGGTAGATATTTGGTGGATAACCAGACTTGATCCCCTACTTGATATTGAGGGGCTTCCTTCCGATGTTGATCTGCTCCTTTCTTGTATTGTTCTTTAGCCCTTTGAAGGTGAGAAACAGCTTCCTTAAAGGCTTGGGTGATTGTAGAATGCAGGTAGTCTACTGCTGGTGTTTCAAGATCTTGGAGAGGATCCAACTCCGAGGTTCGAGGGTGACTGCCGTACAAAAGAAAAAACGGGGTTTTCCCAGTTCCCGAATGGACAGAGTTATTGTAGGCATATTCGGCTATCCAAAGGATGTCTTTCCAAGTTTTTTCAGTTTGTTGCAGCATGCAGCGTAAATACTGTTCTAGAGTTTGATTGGTCCTCTCGGTTTGTCCGTCGGTCTGAGGGTGGTGACTGGTCGATAGTCTCACATCAATTTGAGCCGACCGACAGCAACTTCGCCAAAAATGAGAAATAAATTGACTACCTCGATCCGAAATTAGAACCGAAGGAAAACCGTGCAGTCGGACGATGTTTTCGAGAAACTCTCGGGCCAGAGTTGCCCGCTGTTGGCAAGCCTTTGAGCGGAATGAAATGCGCCATCTTGGAGAATAAGTCCACGATTACTAGAATCGTATTGTATCCGGAGCATGGAGGTAGATCGGTGATGAAGTCCATAGAAAGCGTATGTTAAGGGCGAGGTGGGATGTCAATAGGGCGTAAGAGGCCTGCTGGTCTTTCCTTTTGACTCTTGTTTTGGGCGCATACTCCACAGGACATTATAAAGTCTCTGATATCTTTTTTCCAAGACGGCCACCAGAAGTAGCGCTTGATCTTTTCTGAGGTCTTGGCTATACCGGGATGTCCTTCCATTAAAGAATCGTGATAACAAGAGATTACTTTCTTCTGTAAATCTGTGCTGGGTAGGTATAATCGTTCTTGGAAATACAATAAATTGTCCTTTACTGCAAAGTCCTTTCCCTGCAGATGCCAGTTCTGTATGTCTGCTGGAGTTACAAGTTGCCTGGCTTTATCCTTAACTTCCTCTATGAATTGTGTGGCGATTACACCCAGAATTCTTTGTTCGGGAATGATTGGTACAGGTTTAGGGTTGATCAAGTGTTCTTCCACTCCCATCCGAGAAAGGGCATCAGCTTTACCGTTTTTTGTACCAGGTCGATAGGTAATTATGAAGTCAAACTCGGCAAAGAATAATGCCCAACGGAGTTGTCTAGAGGATTGGGCTTTTGCGGTTTTCAAATATTGCAGGTTTCGGTGATCCGTAATCACAGTCACGGTGTGTCGGGCCCCCAGCAGATAATGCCGCCAAGCCTTAAAGGCAGACTTGATAGCCAGAAGTTCCTTATCAGTAATCGTGTAATTGATTTCAGGAGGCGAGAATTTGCGGGACCAAAATGCCACGGGATGCAACTGATTGGTTATCGGGTCCTTTTGTGATAGAACTGCCCCCATGGCAAGACTTGAAGCATCAGTTTCCACGATGTAGGGGAGTTCGGGGCGAGGGTGTTTTAAGATTGGTGCAGAGATAAATTTAGTCTTTAAATCCTGGAAAGCTTGTTCCGCCTCGGTAGACCATTCAAAACGTTTGTTTTTCTTTAACAAGGCAGTGATGGGCTGGACTATTCGAGAGAATTCGGGGATAAACCTGCGGTAAAAGTTAGCGAAGCCTAACATGCTTTGCACACCTTTTACGGAGGATGGTGATGGCCATTTGAGAACTGCATCGACCTTCTTTGAATCCATACGCACTCCGCCAGGTGATAATATGAATCCCAAGAATTCAACTTCAGTCACGTTGAAAACACATTTTTCCAACTTAGCGAAAAGTTTGTGTTGACGCAATCTTTCGAGGACCATTTTCACGTGTTTCCGATGTTCAGATTCCGATGAAGAATAAACGAGGATGTCGTCAATGTAAACAACAACACACACATCTATGAGCTCTCTGAGGACATCGTTCATAAAATATTGAAAGGCGGCCGGGGCATTGCAAAGTCCGAAGGGCATGAAATGATATTCAAATAGCCCATACTTGGTGCGGAAGGCCGTCTTCCATTCATCGCCCTCTTTTACTCGTACCAAGTGGTAAGCTCCTCTAAGATCCAGCTTTGTATATATGCATGCTTTTCTGACTTGGTCCAGGAGTTCAGGGATCAAAGGTAACGGATATCTATTCTTAACGGTGATCTGGTTCAGGGAGCGATAATCTATACAAGTTCTAAGGTCTCCTTCCTTTTTTGGAACGAAGAACAAAGCTGAAGAAGCAGGGGACTTGGAAGGACGAATAAACCCATTTGCCAGGTATTGATCCAGGTATTGTCGAAGGTGAAGGTTCTCAGGCTCGGTGAGGGCATAAATTCTACTACAAGGAGGAGTAGATCCAGGTATCAGGTCTATCTGGCAGTCATAAGACCTATGAGGAGGTAGAGAGTTAGCCTGATCCTTCCGGAAAACATCTTGGTATTCTAGGTTTTCGGGAGGTAACTGGGGAGTCTCTGAAGAAATTGCTGCCAGTGCAACACCAGGTGGAGGGTGACAAGTAGAGCTGCATTCTGGAAACTGGACCGTTCTTGCTCGCCAATCGATCAGAGGATTGTGTTTCTCTAACCAAGGTATTCCTAGAATAATCTGAAACTGAGGGGCCTTGATCACATTGAACACGATCTTCTCATGGTGTCCATCTTGACTTACTAGCGTCACTTCTTGAGTGGTATGCGTTACTGGCCCGGAGGCTATCTCCGTACCATCCACCGTAGTAATGACGTCCTTTACAGCCTTGGGACAAAGAGTTAGATTCATCCTCAAAACCATTTCATGATCCACATAATTGCCGATAGCACCGCTGTCGACGTAAGCTTCAATTGCATGTAATCGATCCGGATTATCAGGGCTAATGAGGACCATAGGTATCACGAAATGCAAGGTCACGGAACTGGTTTTCAAGCTCGGCAAGAGGACCTCTATTCTTGTCGGGCGAGGTCGTTTCCCTGCTCAGAGTTTGTAACTTTGGTAACTGCAGCTCCTACTGCCTTCTTGGCAGGTTTCACCGGACAGTCTCGAAGAAAGTGCCCTGAGTTTCCGCAATAGAGGCATAATTGCAACTGTTTTCTCCTTTCCCGCTCCTTTTGTGTTAGAGGACCTTTCAGACCCCCTATTTGCATGGGTTCCCCGGAGTCTACTCCTTTGGAAGGAGTTGGCGGTTTGGAAAATACTCGAGCATCAAACTTGGAACGATCGGCCTTCCTGTTCTGCAGTCTGTGATCTATTTGAACGACTAAGTCTATATAGTCCGAACAATCTTGTGGGGGATTCACTACTTGGGCTAACACATCTTTGAGCTCTCCACGTAGACCTCTATAAAACAGCGTAATCCTTTTGTCCTCAGGCCATTGAGTTTCCACTATCAGTCTGTTGAAAGACGCAATATAAGCCAAAAGGTCTTGATTACCTTGTCGCAACGAAAGAAGCTCATTGTCCAAGGCCTGCCCCTGTGAATGTCTTGCGAACAGTTTTTCCATACTGAGCTGAAAAGCTTGAAAATCATGGAGGACCGGATCATCTTGATTTACTAAAGGGATCGACCAGTCTGCCGCATTGCCACTAAGGTACGAAAGCACGAAAGCTACTTTAGCTTGATCAGTTGGAAAGGCTGCTGGCCGGCATAAGAAATGCAACCGGCACTGATTGATAAATACTCTAAACCTCTTTGGGTCACCAGAAAATCGTTCGGGCGGAGCCAGAGGTACATTCCCAGGTAGGTTGATCTGCACTGGATTCATAGAGGATGTAGAAGGAAGATTTCCCCCAGATGCGGTTAACGGGGTCTGTCCGGCTTGTGACTGTAGCAATTGTCTAGTGAGATCATCTGTTCGCTCCTTGGAAATAATCAGTTCCCTTCTTAGAGCGTTCGTTTCCTGACGGGCTGCATGCACTTCTGCCCTTAGTTCCCCAAGTAACTGGGCTAGTTGGTCGGTATCCGAGGTTTCCATAGCGCCTGGACGGGAGTTTTGTGGTAGGCTTTGCGTTCTGTAACGCTCACCTGATTCCCGTAGAGGCGCCGGTCTTGACTGGGCGTATACCGTATCTTCAAAGGTGATGTGTACCACACGGCTGGCTCTTTGGACTGGACCTCTGTGCACTGTATGTCTGACTCGAAGGGTAAGATGTCTGCAGATAGAAAATATGGGATTAATGAACTGGGTTATTAAATGTCTCTCTCTTCTTCCCTTTCTCTTCTCCTGTAGAACCCCGAAGGTTAACGCTCTCACTTTAGGTAAGTGAACGCCGTGCTCTCCATCTGCCTCGGGGCAGGGTGCTGTAACCAGTTTCTTCACTGGATAAGGGGAGCAGGCCTCTTGACTTCAGAGGACTGCTGTCCGTCGTTTACTGCACGAACGGTAAGTTTCGAGTACTTCTAATGTCTTTAAAGTCTTTAGTAATGATGTCTCTTGTTTTGCAGGGTTCCGGCGATGGTGGATGACGGGCTGAAGTGAGTTGAAGATGGAGCCCGTGTGATGAATAGAAGCGCCTGGAAGCACGTAAGTAAGCGCTTGTTGCCTGCTTCACAATGCGCTCTAACTGTCTTTTTATTTTGCAGGTACAAGTTCGGAGCGGCTGCAGGGTGCCGGAATACCCACTGGGTTAGATGTGGAAAGGAGTAATGGCACGTGAGTATTAAAGTTCCCCAATGTCTTTAAACGCACCTTGTTTTGTCTTTCAGATGCGGGATGCAGCGCCGAAGGCCTCCGGAGCGTGCGAAGAGTTGGTAAGCTTTTGTCTTTCAGATGCCGGAATGCAGTGTGAAGACCTCCGGAGCACACGAAGAGTAGGTAAGCCTTTGTCTTGCAGATGTCGGAATGCAGCGTGAGGCGTTGGTGACAGCCGATGGACCAGGTTAGTGAAGAGCTGTCACTGAAGACCGTAATGCTAACCTGTTCTTTCTTGTCTTTATAGGTGTTGCTGAAGACTGGATTCAGGATGGTAAGCCTTTTTCCTTAGGCCCAGGATCAGATGCAGAAGACACGATGAGCGTTCTGCTGCAGAGGATGCAGAATAACGCAAAGCAAGATTCATCCATCGGGTGTGGTTTAAATAGCCTCCTGTAGTGCTTAGGTGTCTCCTTCCACAGCCACGCCTAGGTAAGAAAAGAGTTCCTGCTTTCCAGAAGAGTTCCAGTGTTCTGAACCTAGGGAGTGGCTCCTGCCCCACCCAACAGGAAAAGTAGTTCCAAACAGAAGAGGATCAGAGGCTCAACTGGCAGGCAAGTAAGCAGCATGGTCTGCTGCAGGTAAGTCCACCCAAGCATTATGAGCCCGGCGCTTCCAGCGCTGGGACTGGGCATATTTATGAGCCTGGTGCCACTGGCGCCAGGACTGGGTCCAAAAGGTCCCAATTGGGACTGGTTGGCACTCGGAACCTGGGTTATGGATCTGCTTCCAAGGGAGTTGGGAAAACCCTGACCTTTTGGAAGCAGAGATCATGACAAGAAAAATATCCTCAGTTTTATAGGCATTGAGCTTTAACCTGCTTAAATTAATTCAATCACCAATCATTTTCATATAGTTAATAAGGGAGGAAATACCCTCCTCTGATCTAGAACCATGCAGAGAAATGTGTGTGGCATCTGTAAAAACGGAATTGAAGCCCAGCATGTCCAATTAGGTGCATACATGGCTGAAAACAGATATCACAAGAAGTGGTATTAAAGGCACCCCCTGTGGAACTCTTTGGTCCAGGAAAACTGTGATTTATGTACAGTTCTTCAAATGTATTCGGTGTTCTTTAGTGACAAGAACATAATGGAACCACTTTAATACTTAGAGACACAAGCAGTGATAGATGGGTGGTGGAGATGGAGGTCATGATTCACAGTATAGAAGGCCATCAACATGTCCAACATCATCAAGAGCAATAGATGGTCTTTGTTTGTTGCTTCCAAACTGTCATCCCGAACTATGATCAAGATGGCCTCTGTTCCATGTCTGATGGAACCATGAAAAAAGCTTGTCAATGATCCATTCTTCCTTAGCATTTGATTGAATTTAGGAGGGGTCCACTTACCCAAATGCGTGTGAAGGCCAGTTAATTTCAGTTCAGATTTTTACCAGTGGGATCCCAAGTGTTTGCCCTCTTTCTTTTTACATTTTAATGTCTGAAGTTGTTGATTTCCTTATTAATGTCTGTAAAGGCCTGATGAAAGCCATTGAATTAGTCTAAACAGGCAATATTAAACTCCACCTCTAAATTGTAGTGTGGAGAACCTGAACACTTTCTAAATACGTTGAAAAGAAGTTTACATTTTGATCTAGACAATGGTAAACCTATAACAACAAAGCTGGAAAGAACATTTTAACACTTCTAAGAAATAAGATCTGACCAAAGTACTGCAATGGTGGTGGTGATTGGGCATAAATGTACATTTCTAGAAAGAAAAGGACAAGATTATGGGCCTCATCACAAGTTTAGTGGTGCAGTAAAAAAGTGGTGGTAATTCCGTTGCTACCACTTTCTTTGGCGGTAATGGAATGATCACAATTTTTACTTCATCACAACATTCCAATTTTTGACCTAGAAGTGGAGGATTTTTTTCTGGCATTTTACTGGAGGTAAATCCTCCAATATAAGGTAAAAAATAGGCAGAATTACCAAAAACTCTGTGAGGTTTTATGAAATCTAAAAATGTCGACCAATACCAGACTACCACCACTTTTAATCCCATGGTAAACCCACGGAATGAAGTGGTGGTAACCGATTTTGGTGATAATTCAGTGGAATTTCTCCCTGAATTACTGACAAACTGGGAAAATGTCCTTGCATGGGGTCATATTAACTAATATATTCATAATGAATTAAGACAGTATTGGAAATGCTTATGTTATCAGTATCATTGTTTAAGTCAAGAGGATTGAGCAGTTCATAAGAGGTTGCCGGATCTTCCACCAGCAGAAGCTGGCAGGATTACCTCATTTGAGATAAGTATAGCTAAACTCGATAACCACTTTATCATTAAAATAAAATACGATCCTTGCAAGGTATCATTTCCCACGAGGGATCAAATGAAGCAAGAGTCCATTGAGGAGTTCCGCACAGCTTTACGTGTATTGGCAATCAAGTGTGGTTTTGAGCATTGCAGAGATGAGCATATAAGGGACCATTGTATGATACGATGCAGAAATCAAAAGGTGAGGGAGGCTCTATGGTGATAAGGTGATGTTAGCCTACAGAAGGCTATTGAAGTGTCAGAAATGATAGCATCAAGGAGTTGGATGCTGAGGCGGAGAAGCCAATGAGATGTGGGACAAATCAAATTGAGCACAAATGTAGAGGCAAAGAGATGAAGCATAAGACTCAAAAGGAGGAAAATAAACAGCAGGGCAAGAAGAAGCCGGTGATAAGACAAAATTTGACGGCATACGCAATGGGTAGTTGTGCTTTTGATGCGGGAGCACCGAACATTTTGCCAATGACCAAGAGTGTTTTGGGCACCATGTAAATGGCAGGGCTTGTGGAAGAAGTGGCCATTTGGCACGTTGCTGCAAACAGTGGTCCAAGTTCGGATTTAGGATGGTGTGTCTTCTTTGAGCGGATGGCGCGATTGGTATCCAGTGGACATCTTGTCAAGGAAAATGCCGCCATGGGTGATTTTTCCCCGAATATGCACCCTCAAGAAAATCAAACACTACTCCAATTATTCTAGGATTGGGGTGTGATATCGCAAATTATACCCCTCCTAGAATTTTTGGGGAAAGTATTTTAGGGGTGAAGAAATGAAATTTGCCACCCTGACAAAAATGTTCAGGTGACATATTCACATGGAAACGTGCAATCAGGATGATGATAATGTATGTGTGTGGTGAATTAGGTAGTGAATGCTGTGGAGGCTAGACCAAGGAGAGTCTAAAGAGAATAAAATTGTTGATTGATATTATTGTTGATTGATAGTGGCACTGATTACAGCTTGATGAACCTGAGTACTTGGAACAACAAGTTTGATAGCTGCCAATTACAGGATCCTACGGTGGCAGCGTACGCTTATGGGGACATGTCCATTGACATAATTGGAAAATTTCAGGCATGTTTCAGATTTAAAAGGCTCATGGCCACTTGATTGGTGAGGGTGATGAGCAGAGGGGGGATTTTTTTGTCATGGGACAAACAGGCAGATTTAGGGATTAGGTAGAATCCTGAGCATCCTAGTCAGGTATTTGTGGTAGAAAAGGAAGATGAAGACAGGCACAAGATGAATGTTGAATAATGGTATCCAAGAGTGTTTGAAGAGAGGACAGAATCTCCAGGGTTTTCTGCACTATATTAAGATTAGGCCAGGTGCGGTTCCAGTGAGGGCCAAGGCAAGGACAATCCCCCTGGTTGTGAGATCAGAGATTGAAGGTGAAATTAAAAGCATGATGAATTACATAAATATAGAGGTGGCAGAAGCTGAAGAATGGATAAGCCTTTTGGTGGTGGTGAGGAAACCTAATGGAAGTTTGCAAGTATGCATAGATCTTAGAGCATCAACAAAAATGTGATACCAGATAGATTTCCCCTTCCACAGATGAATTATCTTTCGATGGAAATATCTGGGGCATGTACATTTTTGACTATTGATTTAAGGGCAGCATACCATCAAGTTCACTTAAATCCTGCATCCTTGGACCTGATTACTTTCATTAAATCTTTTACATTATATAGGTGCAGGAGAATGCCATTTGGTTTGATTTTGGCATCAAGTGTTTTCCAGAGATTGATAATTACGTTTGTAGGAGGTTTACCGTGTGTGTGGTGCTGTTATCAAGGCGACATACCAGTCTGAGGAAAGGATGTGCCGGAACATGATGTGAGGTTGAGAGCTGTTTTGGGAGGATTAAGTGATGCTGATTTAACAATTTCTCTGGAGAAGTGCAAATTTAGGATGGGCAAAATGGGGCAAGAGTTGGTTGCACAGGGGATTAAGGCTAAATTTGACACAATGAAGGCTGTTGTTTGTATGAAAGCTCCAAAGGGTAAAGCTGAGTTATCTTCTTGATATGTGATTGAGTATTATGTAAAATTGATTGAGTGCTTGGCGGAAAGAACCAAGTGCATGACAGAGTTTGTGAAAAAAAACACTACATTTGTGTGGAGTGAGGAGTGTCACATAGAGTTTTAGGATTTGAATTGAAGCTTAGTGGCGGGAATCCATGCTTAAAGGCTTCAAGGAAGCTTGGTAAGTTCACTTGTACAAAGGTTTGGCTGTGTTCTTATGCAACAGAAAGGTGGAGACCTGCAGGCTGTAGAGTTTGAATCCCAGGTACTGAAAATGCAGGAACAAGGTACTCCATTATTGAACCATAAGTTTTGGGTTGTGTTTTGGGAGCGGCAAAGTTTAAGATCTATGGGCCTCATTACGAGTGAGGCGGTAGGGGTTTAATGGCGGCGGTAAAGCTGCCGGCCCCGTTAAACCCTGACCGCCTCATTACGAGGTCCCCTCGGGGAACCCCCTCTGGACGCCTGGTTTTAACAGACGTCCTTAGCGGGTCCTGCGAGCAGACCAGCATGCTAACAACAGGCCCGTCATGAAAGGGCCCATTGTTAGCATGCTCCCCATTCCCATTGAGCCTTATTGGGGCTAAAATGGGAATGGGGATGATCCGGGTCCTGGTTCCCTGAATGGGGAAATACCGGGCCCTCCAAGGTCGGAATGGCCCGGTATTTCCCCATTCAGGGAACCCAGACCCGGGTTTGGGGGTAGCCACGCCCTTATTAAGGGCATGGCTACCTCCAAACTCGTAATGAGGCCCTATGTGTTTGGAAGAAAAGTTTGTTATTGAGACAGATCATTAGCCCTTGTGGCTATTTTTAATAATAAAGGATTGGAAGGAGTGTCCAGAAGAATTGCAAGGTGGATAACAGGGATGCAAGGTTTGGACTTTGAGGTTTGGTAGATTAAAGAGGATCTAAATTTAGTTACAGATGATTTTTCTAGAAATGTTGTTGGGGATATTAATGATCAAGACCTATATGGTAAAGATGATATGGAGTGAGAATTATTCAGCGTTAATCAACTTGGTGGAGAAGAGGATTGGAGAGGTCAGTGTGAGAAGGATGGCTTGTACAAAAGTGTGATGGAGTTTGTTCGAAAAGATTGACCGACAGAGGAGTTAGGATATCAATATTAGATGTACAGGAGGGTACAAAATGAACTATGTGTTGAAAAATGTTTGCTGGTGTGCAGACAATGAGTGGTTGTGCTCGAAGATCTGAGAGAAACTGTTATGGGAATCGCGCATAAAGTGGTTTTGTGATTTGAAAAATGAAGGGGGTAATTCATCAGGAGGTGGCCGGGGGCGGACCTCCATGTGGAACAGCTGTTGAAAGGTTGTGAAGAATGCAAAAATAGTGATAAAGCATTGATTACGAGTGCTGCTTATGTGTCTGGTGGAACTTACATCATCAGTATGTGATGTGGTGGCAGTGGACATTCTTGGTCCAATTGCAGTGAGTTGTAAGTCAAGGAAATTAGGTAATTGTGGCAGTGGGCATGCTGTCAAAGTGGCCAGTGGTGTGTGTTGTTAGAGATGTTAGTGCATGTAGGGTGATGACTTTTCTGGAATCCAAATTGTAGTGAGAGAATTGGAAGAGTTATTTAAAGAGAATGGTATGCAGTATTCCACAACAGCTTTGTACAATACAAAAGGGAATTCAGTGGTACAGAGATTTAATAGAACATGGATGTATGCCATAAGTATTGTAATTGCTTCAGGTGGAAACTGGGTCCATGCTTTAATGAAAAGAGTATTTCAACACAGGTTGGCTCCACATCAAACGACAGGGGTGTCACCTTTCGAAGTGTTGAGAAGAAGGAAGCCTAATGTGAAGTTTCATCTGGGTTGGATGAATAATTAGTAAAGAGAAGGGTAAGGTGGTGACAGAAAATGAAGTGATGGAAAGAATGGTGCTGGATAAAAGGAGGGACAAAGAGAGATGTTACAGAGAAAACTGTGTCATAGATATACCAATGCTAAAGGGGATGATGATTAATGTAAAATTGGGAAGGAGATTGTATGAGGGAATGTCATATTTTCAAGGCCCCTGAGAGTTGAGAAAGGCGTGGGACACGCTGTGTGGCTGTGCAAAGGTGAGAAATGGAGTGAAGACAGTGTTGTAGTTTTGCAGAGGGATGCATGACAGGTTTGCAAGCTGGTACAATGTATTCTGAAATGCGTTATTAATAACAAATACATGTATTAAGAGAAGGCGGTGTGTTGTATTGAAGCTTAGGATGTTGCAGATGTTACACATGCACTCATGTGACGATGTAAATATATTAACTAAATTACTGTAGCATCTCTCATCATTACACGATTTAGCTAGTAGTTAGGTAGATAGGATCTGCACGTGACAGAATGTCATAATGTTAGAAACTGTGAAATGTTTAGGCTCCAGTTGGAGAGGGCTAGAATGTTTGGATTTGAAGGGAAAAGATTCTGAAAGGCAGCGAGGGTGATTGGGCTGCTTAAACTGTTACTTAAATAAACAGGGAGCCTCATTACACGGTAGGCGGTAAAGGATTACCGGCACCAGTAAGGGCACCGGTGCCGGTAATCCCTTACCGGCCTACTACGAGGTTCCTTAGCGGGTCCCTCCCCTAACGCCTGGTTTTACCAGGCATTAGGGAAGGGACCAGCTAAGGGACTTCAGAGCTAATAACGGTACCGCAAATTGCGGTACCATTATTAGCTCCTTCCCCATTCCCATTGAGCCCTATGGGGGCTCAAATGGGAATGGGGAATGGTTCCCGGAATGGGGATTTACCGGGTCCTCTAGGGTCGGAATGACCCGGTAAATCCCCATTCCGGGAACACGGACCCAGAATGCAGTAAGGGGGTAGCCATGGCGCTAATAGTGCCATGGCTACCGCCTACCGTGTAATGAGGCCCAGGGTGTTTTTGACTAATGAGAACATTATGTGTTCTCCTGTAAATGGACTACATAATACCTTCCAGTTATGCTGTTGAAAATTTTACTGGATTTACTCTGGTGTTTATTGTAAGGACATGTTTAGCATACAGCAGGGTGCACCAAATTATAATTCACACGCACTGTTGCAAACTTGTTGAACCCATACAACAATGTGCATGAAGAGACTGAAACAGTAAACATTGGGGGCACTAATTGTGATAGGAGTAGCGCCTCTCGAGGACACAGCTGACATTTGTGTTCCTTGTGAGGCTTTTGATGAATCCTCATTCAGGAAAAAGTCAGTAAACCAGTTGGAGGATCTGAAAATCAGAGGCATACGATTAGACTTTTGACCTCACACCTACCATCAATGGTGGATTTGCTGGCATTGCCAATTAAAGTCCTATCATCTTTCAGCCTGTTATCATTTGACAAGGACAGGGCAACAATGACTAGGATGCAGATGTGGATACAAAGAGAAGGAGGAAGGTTATCCATCCCAGAACTTCACATGAATGTTCTTCCATCACTTTAGGATGTGATTAATTTAATACATGTGTATATTCCACCAACACCCTGTAAGGTCTCTGGAGATTGGACACAGAAATGCCTAGAAGAACAACAGTGATATTCCTTTAAATCTAAATGTCATCAAAACTGTACCACACTGCAAAACAAAACAAACAGGAAAAGCATTGTCTTCCATTTGAAGAGAGCTTAAGAAAAGGGGAAGGGTGTAACAGATGCTGATTACTTCTTCTAAGAAGAAGGTGATAGGGAATACAGCATGATAGTTTTCCTTCATTCATGCACTTCAAAGTAAAGCAAGCACACTTGAAATTAATTCAGTTTTCTATACTTAACCAGTGTAATAAGGTATGCACAGCTGATAAGTGGTTGCATTTACACAATCCATGAACTAGATGAAATATCACATACATGGTCCTCTGAAGCGTGCTAAGTAATGTGTTTCGAAGGCATTTGTGTATAGGGTTAGTATAGTCCATTCTGGAATTGATGGCTACTCCCACAATCATTACTCTGTTCTTAACATCAAGTGAGAATAATTTGTTTGGAGTCAGCATTTTGTACTATAGTGTTCAATGAAAAACAGAGGCAAAGCAGAGTTGAATGGAAATTGTCTTTAGGCTTTCCCACTTTCCTAGTTTTTGCCTTATTTTCATTCTAAAACAAGATACATTCTGATGTTGCCCTACTACATCTTATGCTGACACATTTGATGAATTGTAACATAGTCTCAAGCAAGGCTAAAGAGCTGCAAATTGCCCATTGACTTCAGTAAAGCTGAAGTAAATCTGATCATATTTGGCATTTTGCTTGAATTTTAAATGTAAAATCATTCCGGATGTTAAATAAAGAAGTTAAATAGATGTTAAACAATGATGGAGTTTAGATGAGATTTGGGGCCCACTAGAGGAATCACAGGTGGCTGAAAGCTGTACAAGTTGTGTTTTCACCTCCAGGAAGTATCTAAACCATATCAAGGAAGCATTGCATGTGTGGGAAACGGAAGTTAATATGGTAGGTAGCAAACAGTATAACACAATCAAATGTGGCATTTATATCCAGCATGAAAAGCAATAGTTTTACCCTTTAGTCCCCACTTATACAGTGTCCTGGCAGAATCCTTAGACAGGGTTTTCCTTTGCCAGAATATCTGCTTCTGACTTACTGCTACTTTCCCCAAATATTTGGAGGGTATCAGATGGTTAGCAATTGATTTAAGGTTCAAGAGGACGGCACAGGTGAGGGTGGGTTTCTACAAATTAGAAGATTTAACAGATTCATGGGTAGTGAGATAGTTGATAGTGGATTATTTTAGATACTTCTAGAAAAAGGTAGTATGCTGAATGCAAAGGCAGTTTAGCACTAGATCTGCCAAAGAAAGGATGGGGGTACGGTCAGTTATAATTGCCACATATACATTGTTCCACTGAAGGACAAAAGAGAACCTTATCCATTGTTTGCAAAAAGACAGAAAGAATCACATAGACAGATAGAGGGTTCTACGGTCAGTCCAAAGTTGCCTATTATATTGGCTATCTTGTCAATGAAAAGTGATGTAAGGATTTCACAAAGTTGAGCGGAAAGACTAGGGAAAGGAATTCCTAAAGTGGGATAGCTCCCTGCTCCCTTGTATCTATGCTTTCCTCACTGTTTATTTCTCCCTACGACTTCTAAATTGCTCCACTGCTTCCTAGAGCTAGGTCTGCCCATAATAATAATAATAATAATAATAATAATAATAATAATAGTAATAATAATAACAATAATAATAATAATATAATTTAAAGAGTGTACAGGAGTAGTAGTAATTAGAAGACTTTACTTTTGCCACCTAAAGCATTTTTTAAGAAGATTATGCATTTTGTTATCAGATTTAATTAATGTGAATTAGGAAACCTTCAATTCAGGGTGTTGATGTTTTTGCTCTCATGTTTGCATTCTTCTATTTGCTTCCTTCATCTTTTTGAGGTCTATAGAAAAGCAAGGGGCCGAATCAGTTTGGGTGTCGTGCAGTGATTTGCATTTCTTTAATAATTAACAAAACCCAGAGGCATGGGAATTTAACCTGGCTATGGGTGGCCATGCAGGCTCCTCCTGGATTGCCAGTCATCCATAGAGCCAGATTGAATAATTTTCTTAAAACATGGGTTCTAGGATGTTCACTCTAATGAGGGATTTTGTCCTATGTGTTCATTAATTTTCAACTTGGGTAGATTTCTACTAATGGTTGGATAAACGAAAGATGAACAACTGCATTGAAGCATGCTTTACCATTTAATCAGGACAAACTCGATAACAGAGATGTTAAGTAATAAAAGTTAAAACATATCAAGGGTGTGACCCCTGATTCCAATTTAGGGACAGGTTTAGGCCCAGTAAAAACAAAAAGAACTCATGGGCCTCTAAAGCTAATGGATCTGGTACCTTAGGGAATAATGTTGGACTGCCAGCACATGGAGCGCCGCTTGGTAATTTATTTGGTAATAAATGTGTCTAATTACTATAAATGGGAGGAGAAACCAGACTACATTAGCCAGCTTTCTCAATCAGCAAGGGCTGTGTGTTTAAGAAGGAACTGGGGAAAGGTATTTGGAGGAGATTCTCAAGCAAGAGTTCTGTTGAGAGGATTGCTTGTAGAAGACTGTTGGAAGTTTGAGGGAGGAAATCACAGTGGAGGTGTAAAGTTACCATCTGGAGAGAGTTGTACTGAGGAGGTTGGATGAATAAAGTTACCATCTGCAGTGAGTTATACTGAGGAGGTTGGAAGGAGAAAGTTACAATGTAGAGAGAGATACAGCAAGGAGGTTGGAGGGTTAATGATACCACCTGTAGAGAGTTATGTGGAGGAGGCAGGGAATTATCAACTGGAGATAAGGAGTGAAGGAGATGGGTTAGTGAGAGACCCCTTTGTCATCTATGTATATCCCACAGATGTAGTGTCTTGAGGTATTGGGTGCCGTACTGGACAGCTGCCCCATGCCCAAGTCCCCCCCGACAGGGTTTATATTAGAATGTGCATGCTTAGCCATGAGGGAGAACTTTTTCTTGTTTAAATAACAACTGTACAAACAATTGAGAGGCGTGAGCATGGGTGCAACATTTGCACCCGATGTGGCCAACTTGTATATGGCTATTTTTGAGAATAGATATGTCCTGGGACCTAACAACATTTTCATAATAAGGAATTTGGAGACCACATGGGAACATGGAAATGCTTTATTGACAATGTGTTCTTCATATGGAGGGGATAAATCACTTCCCTACAAACATTTTTTGAATGGGTGAATATGTTTGATCTCCACATTAGATTCACCATGGAATGGGATCAAAAAGAAGTGAGTTTTCTAGATCTTATGATCCGCAAAAATGAGAGAACTTTGGAAACAACGTTATATAGGAAGGTAACAGATAAGAACTCCCTCCTTCACTTCTCGAGTTTTCATCTGGTTGGATTAAAATTGAATCCACAGTATGGGCAGTTCATCCAAATACGGAGGAATTGTACCAATAAGAATGAGTTTATTGATCACTCATCTAAGTTATAGGGCAGACTAATTTACAGGGGTTACCCAAAGAAATTAGTCAAACAAAATTATAAAAGAGCCCTTAATACACACCGAGAGATCTGTTTGACCCCCACAGCAAAATCCACTAATGATCGGCTTATTTGTGTGTCCATATAATCACCCATCAGCACCGATTTAAAGAAGAGTATGAACAAAAATTGGCATCTAGTGAAAAAGGTGGGCAGTCTGGAAAAGAAACACATGTTTGCCTTTAAATGCAACATGAATTTAAGGGAAAAACTGGTTCACACGTATACGGAAACCGAACCTAGTCAAACCATGAGGAACCAATGGGGTTTACCCCCTATAATGGGACACTACAAATGCAGTAATTGTGCTGCCTGTCCATATCCAGAAACGAAACACACATTTGAATATGAGAACAACAAAAAATGGCAAATGAAAGGACATATGAATTGTCTCACCAAAAACACTATTTACATTATCTCTTGCCCGTGCAAGATGTATGTAATATGTGGGAAAAACGATGAGGCAAGTCCGTCAAAGAATATCAGAACATCGGTCCTGCATGAGGAATAAAGTGCAGGACAAACCTTTATTTGACCACTTTAGTAGAATGGGACACACTGATCGAGCCGGGGATACGAAAATTCAGTATTTCCAAGCATCACTTGGTATACTATTTAACTGGAGCCCTCGAACAGATGCCCTGGTTACCTAAGCATACATCCCACATGCACATTCCTAAGAGGGCCTCTTTTGTCCCCTCGGACTGCATGTGGACTACAGTATCCATAATGTACAGGGCTATTCACCCGTGTGAGTAGACTGATTTCCAGTCCTTCCTTTATGTTTATAAATTTAGACTGGGATACGCCTCCAACTCCTTTGGGCGCTGTGTCGTTTGCCCTGCTTTACTTGCTCAAGCCAGAGATACCCTGGCCACACGGACCCATTGTACAGGTATGTTTCCATCTGCCTGTTCATACAGAATTCCATTGATCTGTATGTGTGCCATTGCATGTGTTGACGGGGACTCGTGATCGAGTAGCGTTAATAGGAAGGGGCAGGCATTTGTTCCTTTAGCTTGAATACTTTAAAACTTTCATGACAGGTTTCTAACATTTTAAAAGCAGTGTTGTGAGCCTGCGTGCACAGTCGTGGATTGTATATTATGCCCGCATTTCACTTGGGAAGTGACTATGTAGATATTTATGACTATTGTTTGACAATTTTTCCCGAGTTTCTAGCATGCGTATCTTCTGCCTTTTGTGAAAACAATTTGTCTAGAATCACGGGTAGTCCCTACTAAACCAGTGCCCGCCCGCACGTATTATCTCATTGGAACATATGAGTTGTTGGCTACATTCTACTTAGATTGCTCAGTAAAGAGTACCGTGAGGAAACAAGGACTTATATGTATGCATATTCTGGGGAATATATTTTGAATATAGCTCATAATACTTGCTGCGCACATTGTACTTAGTTTATTGTGATATTTCAGAGAAGGGTTGCATTTAACAGCTTTCCTTTCGGATGGGCCTTACAGAGCCGTATCCCGGAAACCATACACCCAGTCTAGATGGGTTTTCTTTCACGACAGAGATTAAACCCAATTGATATTCCATTGTGACAAGGCTGAGTACCCATTTTTCAACTGTTTTCATATACAGTGTAGGTGTTGGTAGTTGGTGAAGGGAGAGGGACAGCAAGGGTCCCTATATTATATGTTATTTGCCATTCTGTCTTCTTTTTTAGACAATTGGCATCACATGATTTAATTGTGGAGGTTCCATTGGGAACCACGTTGAGAGGTGACCAGAGACACCTTCCCTGTATGATAAGCAAATGACCTAACCAAATATAAGGTAAGGGTCCCCACTTGATGGATTGTTTAAAATGAGTGCATCTATAGAGAGGTGGAGTTTGGCTCATTTTGTGCCTTTGGTTTCCCCTCATCTTGTCTTCAGGCCCCCTGGAAATTGTACCCCGGGAGCACTGAGGATTACATCCGCCGTTGACACTACCCCCATAAAATTTTCATTGGAGGTGAGTGACAACAAGTATAACCATTTTCAGGCTTATACACACTGTTAGGGAGAATTCTCCAGAATGGCTAATTCCCCTTACCTACTGAGTCCCTCAGCAGCTTTGCTGGATTTCTAGGATTTTTTTTTCTTTTTACCTGGTAAGAGTGTGAGCCTTTTTTCCCACTATTACATGTGTTTTGCTGTGTGTTTAACATTTTTGTGTTCATGGACAGTGGAGCCTCGCCTATTCCATAAGCATCATCTTTTTACAGTGTGTCACACAGCACCTTTAGTGTAGTGACACAGGGTTGTCTTTTTCAGACTTCCCACTTTAAACTCCATTTTCTGGGGCTGACTACAGTCTCCCAGAACATGTACAGTTACCATTGACTTTATTAGTTTTTTTAAATTCACAGACCCAGTACAACCTATCTTACATAGAGTACTTGAAAGGGATTAATAGTTATCCCTTTTTGTCTGTCTCTCATGGAACATTATTTTGTTCCCCTTTCTTTAAGATTTGGCTGGTGGCACTGGTATCTACCATATTTTTCCTACCGCGGTCTATCAAAACAGCCATGATACTGTTTTAGGCTAAGTTAGTAGCCTCAAACTTTAATCCACTGGACCCCAATTACTTTTATTTGGTTCCGGCTGGGTTTATTCGCCATTTCTTTTTGTAAAGATCTTTCAGGTGTTTTACTCTGCTTGCGAAACCAGGTTTGGTTCCTTTGTTCGCCATCCTTTGGCAGGCTTCTGCACAGAAGCCCTCCTTAAGCGCCTGAGAGTTTGGGTAGACAGGATGTGAGGGAGGGATTTTAGGATCCCTGCACAGGGTTCCCTTGGAAACCCAAGTCGCACTCTTGTTTGATTGGATAGGTGACTGTCCTTCCAGGACAGCCACCCTGCTGTGTGATTCACAGCCAAGCTGTGTGAATGGGGGAAAACTGCATAAAAAGCAGGTCTCTGGGACTTGGAAGGCAGAGTCGCCACTGGATCGAGAGAACCGAAGAGAAGCTGAAAGAAAAGGACCAATACCACGACTGAACCTTCCCGTAAAGCCCTGCTGCGGGTCTGAATCTCTAAACTTCAACGATAGAGAAGATCTGCAAGGAATCTTCTTCCCTTGAGCTGGTGGGACTAACCAGTTCTCCAAACACCAAGCAAGGCCCCCTTCCCCTGGTCGAATTTGCTGTGCACAGCTGCAGTGAACCGGATGGCCAGGAGAACCAGACCCTGTTTGGGATTTAAGGAGCGCACCATTTATTTGTTGCTTTGCTCTGCTGCTGGTTACTTCCCTGGCCAGTGCAGGACCCTCCAGTCTTCCTTCTTTGTGTCAGTCTGACAGTCGCTTCAGGAACCGTGAGCCTGCAGGATCTGCCAGGAACTTCTGCCTCAGCTACAGCATCCTTCTTCTTCTAAAGGTACTGTTCAAACCCGGTTGTTCGTTCCGACCGACCGCAGTGAAAGTGTTTGAAATCTTTCGCCAATCCAAGGGCTAGTCCTTCCCTATTCTTTTAAGTAACTTTTCTTCTGACCAACTTCGTTTTGAACTCTTGGCAAAGACTTAACCACAAACAACTCTGAACTGTGTGATCCTCTGCAAAGACTCTGAACCATTAATATTGGCTCAGGCCCTTTGATTTGAATGCTCATTGTGGCAAGCCTTTTCTAGATTGCCATGCCTACTTACTGTTGGTTCTGCTTAATTTTGTATAACCCTGTCTTTCCCTCCCTTTTTAAATTGCTGGAGTGCCATTTTGGTCACACTTCATTTTGAGCTTTAGTATATTAAGAGTGTGATTTTTCTGCCGCTTTATTTAGTGAACTGTTTTACAAATGAATGTGTAAATAAATGTATATTCTTTTACTCAGAAACCTTGAGTCAGTGTTTGTTTGAACCATAGTAATTGCTGTCCTTTGTGTAACTCCTGATACCGCTCACTTTACTCTTGACATAAGTCTGGCTGCTCAGCCATCGCTACCACTTTACTGTGTAGTACAGGCTTGAACCAAAGGTGAATTTGCACTTGCACTTGTAGTCTTAATTGTGTGTAGTATTCCCAAAGTGTACCGCATATGATTCTGTCTAACATACACAAGTAATCTGTGTCAATATAGATAAGAGATTGGAGCACTATTTGAGGTTTTGTTTGTTTGTTTTTAGATTTGTACTGGAAAACATCTTCCAACTGATGATACCTTTGGGTTAGGCTATAGTTAAGATGTACCCTCATCCTGAAGAAGGTCGAATAAGATCAGGCAAAATTAAAGCCAATGTATAGCGACTGAAACATATGTGGACGTGGTTCAAATGAGCTTAGTGCAATTTGACTGAAAGACACATTTTCAATTGATATAGGTGTTCGGTAATGATTTACTGATAGGTCCTTTTTGGGTTTTGAATAACCCACATTGTACATAGATGTGTGCATTGGATATGTATGTATGAAAGCTCGAATGTATGGTGGAATGAATAGGAAGATGTGAAATATACATGAATTAAAGCATTCAATCGAATTTTACGTGCTCTATGAGCAAAGAGGGTTAATAATTGCAAATATGTACATTTTTGTAAAATAAAATTGTTGTTTTTTGTTAAACAGTTAAGTCAAAGTGTTATGTAAATTGTCTCTCCAATCTCACCTACCAAGGTCCATTGTGTGTTTTTCTTTATTACTTACCTGGAGAACACCTTTGGTATTAACAGGTACCTGTTAGGGAGAATTCTCATAAATGTGCCAATTCCTCCCACCTTAGAGCCCTCCAGCTCTTTTGCTAAACTTTGGGACTTTGACATTTTTGATTCTGTTTGCTTTCTGTGTTTTCTTTGGTTGTGGAGTCTAACCCACTCCATAGGCATCATCTTTTCATTTGTGTCAGACAGCACCCTCTGTGCAGTGGCTCATTTTCAGGCTTTCCCTGAAGAATTAAATAACTTCTCTGGGATCAACTACTGTTTCCCAGAACAGTGGAGTGAAATTGACTCCACTTAGTCCTGTACAGTTCTAGATCCAGCACACCCTGTTTTACAATAGAGTGCTGGAGGGGTTACTTAGTATCCGCTATGTCTAGTTACTCATGTAACAGTCAAATGTTACCCTTTCCTCTCAGAATGGCTGGTGGCAGTGGTTTTACAACTCACTACCATGATTTTACCTGACCGCGAACTATTCATAGCTCCGGTAACGATAAATCGTGGGAGCCATGTTTTTCAAGATGGCGTCTGAGCCCTCTTTGTTAAAACAGGTGCGGTCTTCTTTTTTCACCATTTCTTTTTGGAAAGGTCTTTCTAGAGTTTGCCTCTGCGTGCCAAACCAGGTTTGGTCTCTTTGTTCATTCACCTTTGGCGGGCTTCAGGAGTGAAGATTGCCTCTGGCTACAGAGTGTCCGGGGTAGGCAGGAAGTGAGGGAGTTGGCCGAAACTCCCTATGCTTAGTCTCCTAGGGGACCCAAATGCACTCTGTGCTGATTGACTGGCTGACTGACCGGCAAGGACAGCCACCCTGCTGGGTGAGTGGCAGCTAGGCTGGAATGAATGGGAGAGAACTGAATAAAAGGCGAGTCTCTTGTCACAATGCCTACCCCCAGGCATCCGGACCAAGCCCATCAGCCCCGTGAGCAGGCATCTAGACATTTAGTAAAACCTCAGCAGCCCCGGCTACGGGCTATCTGGGTTCAGTCCTGGCACCTTAGGCACCAGGCTCATAGTAGAAATCAGTCCTGGCGCCTAAGGCGTCAGGCTAATAGTCATTACTTACCTCAGGCAGACCATGCTGCAAATGACTCCAATCCAACATGAAGTCTAAATGGGACTATTTTTCTACAGGGACTATTTTTTACTTAGGTGTGGTTCTAGGGACTTCTTACCTGGGAATACTTTTGAGGCTATTTAAACCACGCCCGACCAGCAACACACGCTTCGCGTTATTCTGCATCCAGCAGCGTAACGCTCACCGTGCCTGCATCCTGCATCCAGTCTTCTGCCACGCCAGCCTCGAATCCGGAGCTCCTAAAAACAAAGAGGAAAGAAAGGGACAAGGTTAGAAAACAAACTTATTCTATTCCTCACCTGATTCTGGATCCATCTCGTCTCCGTACCTGTAAAGAACATCATTGCTGCAGCGCCGCGCCATACTCACCAGTCTTCACAGCATCCTTTGGGTCGGCGCTGCCTCCATCATTTCTTCGCCGAACTTCGGCACCTAGGAGACAAAAGAAAACCACAAGGTGAGCCGAGGGAACCAACAAATATAATTCTTACCACCATAGACTTATCTGATTTACCACCGGAGGCCTCCTTTTGTGACTCTCCATAGTGTCACGTGCCGCATCTGTAAAGAGAGACAAAACAACACGTTTTCCATGTGCAACATTTACCGGACAGCGCCGGGTAATACAGACTCTTACCTGAGCGCCACCAGCTGCCACAAGAGCATCTTTTCACGAGCCAGCTGCAAGACAAGAAAGGAAGGGGGGAACAAGAGTGAACATCGGACATATTGAACTCTATGAACTTAATACTTACCGGTCCTCACCAGGAATCTCGGAGTCAATACTCTCCGGAACTCTCCCGAGCCTTCAAACCAGTGAAGTAACTGGAATCGACGCGCCCCTGCAAATCCACGCAGGCTGGAGAGCTCATCTTTCAAGAATATAAGGTGAGATTGCTGTGAGGGCATTTCGGAGGTGATTAGTTGGGGAGGACTGTGGGGGTGCCATCACTTGAATCCACAAGTGGCTAAATCCATCTCTCCACTTGCAGGAGAATATTTCTACGGGTTAAGCAGACAAGATTAGGAGGGCAGATCCAGTCAGTCATCGCTGCACTACGCATCAGATGGGTGGAGACCGCAGCTGTCCGGGTCCGACCAACGCCCCTGTGGGAGCCAGGTGTGCGTAACAGAACGCGAAGCCTATCTACAAATCCCCACCCGGGCGTTATGGAAACCGACCAACTAGCCCTATTGTTAGGGGAACTTAGGGCAGAAGTGCACTCCGCGCGCCAAGAGACTAATGCCCTCAGGAGAGAACTGATTGTGTCAAAGGAGCGCACTGATGATCTTGCTAGACAATTACTGCAAAACCAAGCTGGGCAAACACCATTACCTGGACTCGGGGGGAGTCCAACTCCTGTTTCATCGAGCAATCCTGTGCAAGTGGTTCTACCAGGGAGCATTCCTTTAGCTCCACCCGAACGTTTTGCTGGGGACCCAAAAAAGTTTGCCGTGTTTATGAACCAATGCCGCTTGCACTTTTTATGCAGACCTGGAGCTTTTCCGAATAACCAAACCAAAGTAGCCTTTGTACTATCATATCTTAGTGGCAGCGCAGCGGATTGGTCAATTCCATTAGTTAACCAGGATGACCTTCTTCTTCGGGATTTTCAAGGTTTTCAATTGCGCATGGAAAAACTATTTGCCAGACATTCACAGGGACAGGCCCTGGATAACGAACTTTTATCATTACGACAAGGTAACCAGGATCTACTAACCTATATCGCCACTTTCAATAGGTTAGTGGTGGAAACCGGATGGCCAGAGGTAAAACGAATTACATTATTTCATCGTGGACTTCGGGGTGAACTCAAAGACGTTTTGGCCCAAGTTGTGAACCCACCTCAGGATTGTGCAGAATATATAGACTTAGTGGTCCAGTTAGACCACCGACTTCAGAATAGAAAGGCTGATCGAGCTAAGTTCGAGAATCGGGTATTGGTTAAATCCAATGTTACCCTCAAAGGAACAGATGTATCAGAACCGATGTAGATCGGGGGGGTCAAGGGACCCTTAACTCAAAAGGAAAGAGAAAGAAGACGGCAGATGCAATTGTGTCTGTACTGTGGGGCCTCAGGACATTTTCTGCAGGATTGCCCTATAAAAACATCTAAAAAAGTAGTCGGAGTTGTTGATAAAAATCAATCAGAGCCTGATTCGGGAAACGACCACACCCGACAAGCGTAGAGGTCCGCTTGCCGAGCTTGAAGAAGGATACTCAGACCTTGCACTTCATCATACCAATGGTCCTTATAGATCCAAGGCAGCAATCTCTCTGCAAAAAGACCACTTCGGATGTCATCACCACAGTCGATGGAACTGAAATTGCCTCTGGGCCTGTAACTCATTCCACTGCAGAGATGACACTATTGGGTCAGGATGGGCATCAAGAGACTATTGTGTTTGATTTAATCAAAGCCCCGCAGTTCCAAATAATACTGGGGATACCTTGGTTGAAAACACATAATCCTTGTATTGATTGGCGAGAGAAGAGAATAACCTTCCCGGATTGTGCACATACTTGTTACCCGAAAAAACCCTTGAACCAAGGCCTGGCCACAGTTGCTACTCCAGTCGTGCAGTTACCTCAGGAATATCAAGAATTCCAGGTTGTTTTCCAAAAGGAACAGGCAAACACCCTACCAGCTCACAGATCATACGATTGTCAAATCAATCTCATACCCGGTGCACAACCTCCATGTAGTAGGATCTACGCCCTTACGGAATCCGAAAACCTTCACCTACTACAATACTTGGACCAATACCTTGCTAATGGCTTCATTCGTCCATCCAAGTCCCCTGCATCTTCAGGTTTGCTCTTCGTGCCTAAAAACGAAGGTGACCTCAGAACGTGCATAGACTCAGTGTAGCACGATTACCCAGAGTGCTGTATATGCTATCTTTTTGACTGTCGGAAGCGGCTGATCTGTTTTCGCTCCCTGCGTTCAGTTCATTCAGTGCGGCTTGACGGTTTTACGGGCTGACGTCCTGACGTCCTGGGACTTTAGGTCCTTTCCTCTGAAGTGGAGTCGTGGTGTCGGCATTGCGGTCAGGATCACGGTCGGATCGCTGGAGTGGAGCGGGAGCCCAGCTGAGACCAACCGGCTTGCTGCTAGAGCCGAGTGTCGAGTTCTATAGCCCTTGAGTGTTGGCGGCTCTTGGACTGCTCCTGGACTTCCTTCGTGCGCTGCCGGCACTACAGTCTTTCCTGCAAACTCCTGCAAATTCCAGTTGGATCCTCACAGGACTCTGGAACTTGCTGAACCCGCTCTGAGTGAGTTGTGCTGCGGGGAGAAAGTGTGTGGCAGTGGGTCGACGATCGTTGTCGGCTAACTGCTAACTGCTAACTGCTAAAACTGCTAAAAAGTAAAGGGTAAAGGGTAAAGGGTTTAGGTTAAAGTGGGGGGTTCGGGTGTTACTGGATGAAATTGGGTACAGCCTCAAAACTGTTAAAATTGATAAAGGTTGATAGAGGCTAAAAAGGCGCCTACAAAGAGGCCTCCCTTCGCCCGTCCCCCTCTTATTCCTATCTGACCCTAATTAACCTACCCTACTCTAATCTAAACGGCTTTGCGAAGTGTTGCAAGTTTACCCACTACTACCCACTACTACCCTTTGTGGCTATAATAAGTGACAAGGGTGTGACCAGGTGAAAATAGGAGTGGAGGGCAGCAGCGGATAGGTAGCGGACAGGGATTGAGTCTGCTGGCCGTCCGTTGCATCGCATTGCTGCACCTCTCCTCTTTTTGTCCCGCTTTGGGCTTCTGACTTATTTCAGAAGAAGCACTACTCTCAGCAAAAGCGTAGCTTTGAATTAATTAGTGTGTCATGTATGATCTTCGCAGTGCGGCTCTTTCCTCAGAAGCTCAGAGACCTCTACATTCTACTCCAGTGGATGTGGGAAAGAAGGCACCTCGCAAAGAGAAGGCAAGACTGAGGGCATCCTTCTTTAAACCTTATAAATCAGGTGGTGGTATTTTTCTTCCCCCACCGAGTGTTTATCCATCAGATGATCAGGCACCAGCTGGTTCGGGTCTGGCGGATTCTCTATCGCACAGGGAGGACCTGTCAACGCCTTTAAATCAACCCAGCTGTGCGCTTTTCCATGGGGATATTGACTTTACCCTGAGGACCTCCACCATGAAGAATGCGATTTTAAACCATCTAGTCTCTTCAAGTGAGCCTCCATTGACTAATATTATGCCTCCCTTGTTAGTCCCTAGGATGGGCTCAGTCCAATTAGAGAATTCTTTGACTCATCGATGTGAGGACTTTAATGAGCCTAGAGATGAGAACATGTTGGAGTTGGAAGCTGCAGCCTTGGCTCCCGACATGGGAATGGCTTTGAGGCTGGTCGAAGTAAGTTCCCACGAGATCTTTCAGGAACTGCCAACCTCTTTACCCGAACATGAGAGACCGGTTGACCCTGTTCAGAATTACCCCGAAGCACTAGTGCCACCGACTATAACAGCTTTAAATTTTGTTTTATCTTCCTTGGTTAAAGTTTTCTGAAAATTTGAAAACAGAGGTCTATCAGCATACGGGTATACTATTGTAGATTAACAAGGATATGGAATTAAACGAAATTGCCATTGTAGCCTTAAAATCAGCAGTCAATGAATCATTGGGAGGGTTTTTGACTGAGCTCCATAAAGAAGTAAAGGATCAATCGTGCAAAATGGCCCTTTTGACTGATTTATGTGGGGATTTAAAAAAGGTGTCTATGATCTTACTAGAAAAAGTTGATTGCTGTGATAACCGGACACAGGAAGGCCTGGTGGGTCCTTCTATTCCCGCTCACGCTGAGGCCATTTTTATTGATACTCCCCTCTCGTCATCTGTGATGGAGGAGTTTCTGAGATTGGCTGCTCTGGCTGATAGTGACTTTCAAGTTGGGGCCCCAATTGTGGGTTCTCCAATAGATATCTCTTCTTCGAACTCGGATTTACCAGTCCCTCAGAAAAAGAAATCAAATGGGAAGTCCAAAAAAAAGAGAAAAAATAGGAAGTTAATAGCCAATGAAGCCATCACCCCCATAACTAAAAAGGCGAAACAAAGGGAAAAACAGATTAATTCTGGAATTAATCAGCATCCACGAAAATCAAATGATGGCTCTAAAACCCTTGAGAAATCTCAAAAGGGTTTGGCTATAACTCCTAGCTCGAAAAAGGGGAAGAAAATTCCCAAATCAAACGCTCAAAAAGTACATCTTATGGATGAAACGATAGTGTCTGGAGGTAAATCTACAGTGGGAAGTCAAACTGACTATGTGGACCAACCAAAAAAAATTGCACCGATCTTTCTAATGGCTAAACAGAAAAAGTTGCTGCCTAACCCTCTGGTTAAAATTGCTCCTATTTTTTTGAAAAAACCAGTGAGGGTGGCCGTAGATCAGGGTGCCAAGGGGGCCACTTCTAGCTTTGAAAATCCGCAAGCGAATACTGCTGCTATAGCGAAGCATCCATCTGATAGACTGACTTCCCTTTTGTCTGATGGTGAACCACGGGCTGTAGGATTTGATGTTCCAGCTGGTTTAGGAATCTTGACGGAGAGTGGAAACTTTGATACATCATCCCAGGTGCATGATGAACTGTATAAACATAACCTAGATTTGAGAGTTTTTCTATCAAGATCTGTTGCATCTTCCCGTTTTGACTCTCCGTTAAATCGTTCTGCAATTATAATGGAAATGAAGTCAATCCCAGCCTTGAAGTACTTTTCTTCAGACGATATTGAAGCAGTGAGCTTCCCATGTGACACTGATACTAATATAGCGGCAAAAGAATTGAAATCAAGATTGGTATTGAATATAATTATGGGTGAGGCGGTGGCATGGGAGCAGAGAGGACTGAAGATCTCTCTGACTTGCCCAGTACTTACTCCCACCGACTCCCGCCAGATAGTCAAGCAAGATCATTGTCGGGGGGCAATCAGTAAGGATATTTCCACAATTATTCCAACGAATATGTGGGACATGTTACCTGAAGTGATCTCTCAAGTCTTTCTTAAGATGGGGATGACCCATCCGAAGCTTTAGGGTCAACTGAGGTCAATGTGTTATCTTGGAACACTAGAGGCTACACATCCTTCTCTGAGGAGCCTAGGAGATCGGAAATTTTTAAAACTTTCGATCTAATTCTTTTTCAAGAAACTTGGCTAACTGGTCTAGTGGGTATTGATGGATACTCAATTTTTCAACAGTTGGCTTTGGCTCCTGGGGTGGGCAGACCGATGGGGGGTTTGTTGGTAGCCTCTAATAACGAGATGTTCAAATCTTCAATGATTGTTTCAAATAGCACCCAGGGGATCCTCATGGGGAGAGTATCTTTGAGAAACTCCAATGAATGTTCAAGTTGGATTGTGGCAAACCTGTATTGGAACCCGGGTATTTCTCCACTTTGTGAGTTTCTGTGTGCTCTCTCGGAGGGTTTACTTGATTGCTCTATCCGTTACCCAGCGGATGAAATTCTTATTGCCGGGGACATTAACTCCCAATGTATTTCCACTGTGGATCCCAGATCAGGCAAATGTAAGCAGAAGTCTATTAATGGCAAGATATGGTTAAAATGTATGCAGGAATGGAATCTATATATGTTGAATGGAAATATTAGGGGGGATATTCCTAATTCCCCCTCCTGGCATAGAGGTTCCTCTTTCTCCACGATAGATTATTTCTTTGTTTCTAGAAATATCTTCGAAAATTGTAATAGTTTGATAGTTGGAGATGGGAACCCTGATGACCATGCTATGTTGAAGGTGGCTCTGTCTTATGATTGTGCTCCAGTAACTTTTCGCTATGATAATGAGCTACTTGTTAATAACTCAGGAAATGTCATTAGAAAATTTCAAAAAGGAGGTCAGTTATTAAATGGCGAGTTGCGTTTTAGGACGAGCCATTTATCTACTCAGAACCTGTCTGAATTTTGTATTCCTAGTATTCTTTTGAATTTTTTGTCGGTACAGGCGTCGGTGGAGCCATCCGCGCAGAAACCACATAAGCTGCATAAACATTCTTTCAATGTGCAAATTATAAGTCGTAAAAAAGAATTGAGGTCCCAGATATCTATCCTAAAGAGATCAGGCCTATGTGAGAAAGCCTATGGAGAGGGGTTAGTAAAGCTGAAAAATAGCTATAGGAATTGGCTTTGTGCACATAATCATCTGGTAGTTCAACAGGATGCTGAGAGAATGCTCTACGCCCTGTCTCTTAGGAATTCTCGAAATTTCTGGACTTTAGTGAATCTGAATGAGGTTACTCAACATCAGAAACAAGATTCAATTATTCAAGAGGGGATCTGGATTGACCATTTTTCTAAGGTTTATGGTTCTGACGCCTCGATATGCTCGGTTGCGGATGTATTCCGTAGTTGGTTTCTTGAGTTTAACGTTCTGGATATAGAATTGTTAATTAAAAAATCCTCAACTTCCAGAGCTTCTGGTCCAAATGGTTTAAGTAATTCGATCTTGAAATCGGATCCAGAAATGTGGGCGAAGATCCTTAAAGCCCTCTTTGACAACATAATTGTCCAGAGGAGAATCCCTGACTCTTGGACTCATTCAATAGTTATTCCCATTTACAAAAAGGGTGATAGGCTACTGGCTTCTAACTATCGCCCCATTTCTCTCCTAGACGCCGATAGTAAAATCTTTACGGGCATTGTTCTAGGTGAATTGGAATCTTGGGCGAAAACAAAGGGAATTATTCCAAAGCAGCAATCTGGCTTTAGAAAGGGTCTTTCTACCTCACTGAATGGGTTAGTCTTGAGTTGTCTTGCGGCGAGGTCTTTCACCAAGGGGGGCCCTGCCCTTTTTGGAGCCTGGATTGATTTATCCCAGGCATTCGATATGGTTGATAGAAATCTATTATGGGGTAAATTGGATGCCTGGGGTATTCCTGCTGGCCTACTTTCTATCTTAATAGAGCTGCATTCTAACAATTATATGCAGGTCAGATTGGGCAGGTCTGGTTTGCTCTCTGACCCAATCAGGATAACTAAAGGGGTACGCCAAGGCTGTTTATTAGCTCCCTTGCTTTTCATCCTTTTTATGGCAGATTTAGCGGCTTGGCTACAGAATATAGGGTTAATATCTCCTTCCATCGGTAACGTAAAAATCAATTGGTTAGCATACGCCGATGATATAGTAGTCTTGGACTACTCACAAGTGGGGTTGCAGCGTTTGTTAACTGCTTTAGAATCTTATGCCAGGACTAATAAATTAAAAATAAATCCCTCAAAGTCCAAGATTCTTGTATTTAGGAGGCCTAACAAAATAGTGAAGACTTTGATCTGTAAGTTAGATTTCGCCCGGGTAGAGGTTGTCTCCGAATTAACCTATCTGGGAGCTGAATTAAGATCCTTCCCATCTAGGCTTACTTTGATGGCCTCTATTGATGTAAAGGTGATCAAATTGGGAGCCCAGATGAAAAAAATCTACTCTAAGTTTGGCAGATTTACCATCCTCCCTCTTATAAGATTTTATATTGGGAAGGTAGTTCCCATAATCCTATATGGCATGGACTACAATCCTTTAGCCTTCCAACTAGACTGGGATGCTATTGAATCAAAGATTTGGAAACGTACTTTGGGCCTTCCTGATTGTGTTCCGATTGTTTCTTTACGATATGAGCTTGGCTTGTCTTCACTTAGATCATGGCTAGCCTGGAAGTGGCTTACTCTCTATAGGTCAATTCTTGATCCCCCTAGGAACTCACTTTTTGAGGAAATTGATGTAGAGCGGGAACAAGGAAATAATGTTTTTTTGTGTAGGCTAGAACTAACTTGCTTAGCACTATTGTCTGGCTGTGACTCTGATGTAGAGTCCCTTTTACAGAATCCTCTAAAAGTAAAGGAAAAATTGAAAGTGACTGATTGGATTCACACGATTGATAAGATGCAGAGAACTACAAGATCAGCCTCACTGACACTGTTAGATAAGCGTTTATCGTTTCTTCCGGCTTATTTTAAGAAGTCCCCCAGTTTTTGGTTTAGATCTGCTTTTTTGAGATTTCGTTTAAATTTACTCCCTACCCTGGAATTACTTGCTATAAGGTATAAAGAAGGGGGTACTGCACCAATATGTGATAGATGCTTAACTATGGAAGTGCAGACTACTAAGCATTTACTTTCTAAGTGTATCGGGACTTGGAGTATCAGGGCCAGTTCTTTTGGCAGATTTGTTCATGAGGAGTCTCATTTGAATACTGATGATTTCTGGGTGAGACTATCCTCCGGTAATGAGATGGCTTTATCAATTGAAGTGGGTAGAGTTTTAAAGGAATTGAAGTTAGTAACAACTTGATTTTTCGTTTTATGAAAAAAATTTTGGTTAGATCTTTTACTCTTTTTTTTTCTTTTATCATGATATATGTTTTTATCTAGAAATTGCAAATGTTTGTTTTTATTGTTTATGTTAATACATTGTGTATGAAATGTGTTAAAAGTCAAATTTGGCTAATGCACTTTAAATAAATAAAAAAAAAAAAAAGAACGTGCATAGACTATCGCGCATTAAATCAGATCACGGTTAAGAACCGATACCAATTGCCTCTGATCCCCGAATTACTCGACCAAGTAAAGGACGCTTGCATCTACACTAAATTAGTACTCCGAGGGGCATATCATCTGGTACGTGTAAAGAAAGGCGAAGAATGGAAGACTGCTTTTCGCACTAAGTACGGGTTATTCGAATACCAGGTGATGCCCTTCCGGTTGTGCAATGCACCACAGCCTTCCAGTATTTTATGAACAATGTCCTTCGTGAACTCATTGACGTCTGTGTTGTTGTATACATAGACGATATTCTAGTGTACTCCTCTTCAGAATCAGACCATGTGAAGCACGTTTGTGCAGTCCTTGAGAAACTACACCAGGACAAGTTATATGCAAAATTGGAAAAATGCGTTTTTCATGCTACGGAAGTTGAATTCTTTGGATTTATCCTGACTCCAAAAGGAGACCGAATGGACTCTTGAAAGATGGACGCAATCCTCAAGTGGCCATCACCCAGTTCAGTTAAAAGGATACAAAGCATGGTTGGATTTGCTCATTTCTACCGCAGATTCATTCTGGATTTCTCACATGTTGTACACCCTATCACAGCACTTTTGCGAAAAAACAAACGCTTCTTGTGGACCGAAGAAGCTGAAAAGGCCTTCCAAGAGCTGAAAGCGAAATTCACTTCTGCACCTGTCTTAAAGCATACACACCCACAAACTTCCATACATAGTTGAAACTGATGCATCCGGTTTAGCCATGGGAGCTGTCCTGTCCGAGAAGGATCCTGAAACCGGTCAACTTCACCCAGTAGCATTTTGGTCCAGAAAGTTCTCGGCACCTGAGTTAAACTATGCGGTTACCGATAAAGAATTATTAGCCATCAAATCCGCCTTCAAGACTTGGCGGCATTATCTTCTTGGTGCCAGGCATACCATTACCGTAATCACCGATCACCAGAACTTGCAGTATTTAAAAACAGCCAAGGCTCAATCGTCGCGTCAACTTCGATGGGCATTGTTTTTTGCCGAGTTCGATTTTGTGATCACTTATCGACCAGGTTGTAAAAATGGCAAGGCAGATGCCTTATCCCGAATAGGGATGGGAGAAGCATATGCGAACCCGGAACCGGTGCCTATAATTTCAGAACAAAGAATTCTTGGCATAACCACTCAACAGACACTAGAGGATATTCAAGTAAAGATCCAACAACTCTTCGATCCAACATCCATGCTGGGCTGGGTGAAGAAAGGCCCGGACTACTCAGTCATCAATGACCTACCTTATTATCGAGGGCGACTATTTCTGCCACACAAGGAACTACAAGAACTAGTCATCTCCAATTATCATGACACCCTGATGGAAGGACACCCAGGTATCGCAAAAACTGAAGCTAAAATTAAGAGACAATTCTGGTGGCCCACCTGGCGAAAAGACGTAAAGTAATTTGCAATGTCTTGAGCATTTGCGCCCAAAACAAAAGTCAGAAGAAAAAAACCAGCTGGCCTCTTACAACCTTTGGATATTCCACCTACACCAGGGCACACCTTATCGTTAGACTTTATTACAGATCTACCTCCATGTAATGGATTTAACACCATTCAAGTTATTGTGGATATTTTTTCCAAGATGGCCCACTTTATTCCTCTAAAGGGATTACATTCTGCTTCAATTCTGGCCAAGGAGTTCCTCGAAAACATTGTTCGAATACACTGATTTCCTTCCGTATTGGTCTGTGACCGAAGTAGTCATTTCATTTCACATTTTTGGAAGAAATGTTGTCAACTGGCGCAAATCGACGTGAGGTTATCAACCAGTCACCATCCCCAGACCGATGGTCAGACGGAGAGGACCAACCAGACCCTTGAACAGTACCTACGTTGCATGCTACACCAGACCGAAAGTTATTGGAAAGATATTTTATGGATTTCCGAGTATGCATACAATAACTCTGTACATTCAGGAACCGGACAAAGCCCCTTTTATACCATATATGGACATCATCCTCGAACCTCAGAACTAGATTCGCCTCAGCATTTAGAAATGCCTGCAGTTAGACATTTGCATTCTACTATTACACAAGCCTTTAAAGAGGCAACAGAACATTTGAAACAAGCAAAAGAGAAATATAAGAAAGATGCTGATCAACATAGAAGTGAAACTCCACAATACCAGATTGGGGATCAAGTTTGGCTGGCTACAAAACACATACCTCTGAAGGGAACTCGGACTTTTAACCCTAGATATTTGGGACCTTACACTATTAAGGCCATTATCAACCCGGTAGCCGTCAAATTGGAATTACCCTCTAATATGCGCATTCATCCTGTCTTTCATGTTTCACTTTTAAAACCAGTTCAACCAGGAACAAGATTAACCAAACCACCCGACCCTATCTTGATAGATGGAGAACCTGAATTCGAGGTAAAAAATGTCCTGGACTTCAAGATGGTTAAATCACAACTTTTTTATTTAATCGATTGGAAGGGCTACAGACCACAAGAAAGGTCATGGGAACCTAGTGACCACGTCCATGCACCTCGGTTGGTGAAAAGATTCCATCGGAACTTCCCAGACAAACCAGGGCCCAGGGGAAGAACAACTTTAGGAGGGGCCTTGGGGGAGAGTGCTGTCATGATGCCTACCCCCAGGCATCCGGACCAAGCCCATCAGCCCAGGGAGCAGGCATCTAGACATTTAGTAAAACCTCAGCAGCCCCGGCTAGGGGCTATCTGGGTTCAGTCCTGCGCCTTAGGTGCCAGGCTCATAGTAGAAATCAGTCCTGTACTCTAAGGCGTCAGGCTAATAGTCATTACTTACCTCAGGCAGACCATGCTGCAAATGACTCCAATCCAACATGATGTCTGAAAGGGACTATTTTTCTACAGGGACTATTTTTTACTCGGGTGTGGTTCTAGGGACTTCTTACCTGGGACTACTTTTGAGGCTATTTAAACCACACCCGACCAGCAACACACACTTTGCGTTATTCTGCATCCAGCAGCGTAACGCTCACCGTGCCTGCAGCCTGCATCCAGCCTTCTGCCACGCCAGCCTCGAATCCGGAGCTCCTAAAAACAAAGAGGAAAGAAAGGGACAAGGTTAGAAAACAAATTTATTCTATTCCACACCTGATTCTGGATCCATCTCGTCTCCGGACCTGTAAAGAACATCATTGCTGCAGCGCCGCGCCTTACTCACCAGTCTTCACAGCATCCTTTGGGTCGGCGCTGCCTCCATCATTTCTTCGCCGAACTTCGGCACCTAGGAGACAAAAGAAAACCAGAAGGTGAGCCGAGGGAACCAACAAATATAATTCTTACCACCATAGACTTACCTGATTTACCACCGGAGGCATCCTTTTGTGACTCTCCATATTTTCATGTGCCGCATTTGTAAAGAGAGACAAAACAACACGTTTTAAACGTGCAACATTTACCGGACAGCGCCGGGTAATACAGACTCTTATCTGAGCGCCACCAGCTGCCACAAGAGCATCTTTTCACGAGCCAGCTGCAAGACAAGAAAGGAAGGGGGGAACAAGAGTGAACATCGGACATATTGAACTCTATGAACTTAATACTTACTGATCCTTACCAGTTATCTCAGAGGCAATACTCTCCGCAACTCTCCCGAGCCTTCAAACCAGTGAAGTAACTGGAATCGACGCGCCCCTGCAAATCCATGCAGGATGGAGAGCTCATCTTTCAAGAATATAAGGTGAGATTGCTTTGAAGGCTTTTCGGAGGTGATTAGTTGGGGAGGACTGTGGGGGTGCCATCACTTGAATCCACAAGTGGCTAAATCCATCTCTCCACTTGCACGAGAATATTTCTACAGGTTAAGCAGGATTAGGAGGGCAGATCTAGTCAGTCATCGCTGCACTATGCATCATGTGGGTGGAGACCGCAGCTGTCTGGATCCGACCGACGCCCCTGTGGGAGCCAGGTGAGCGTAACATCTCTTGGCTTGGAAGGCAGAGTCGTCCACTGGAAAGAAGGAACCGAAGAAGAGCTTAAAGAGGACGGCTGCTGCATTTCCTGGTCCGTTGGTTTGCCCAGTGAAGCCCTGCTGCAGGGCCGAATCACCAAGTTTGCATCGACAGAGAAGCCCTGCTAAGGACGACTTCTCCCTTTGAGTTGGTAGGACCAATCAACTCCCAAGTTAGCCACCTGGACACCTATCTCGGAACTATTTGTTTTTCCGCAGAGTGCTGCAGGAAATTGTATAGCTAGGGAGAGGGACACCAGATTGTGTGTGTAACTTGTAAGCTGTCCAAAAGTGTTTGAAAGATTCTCTGGACTCTCACGACATCAGACAGACCGAGCCTGACTGTCCTCAGCTGAGTGTAGGACCTCAGAAGCAAGGACAGTCCACCCTGAAAGCCAAAACCAGCGTTGTTACCCGTGCGGTAGCTGAAACGAAACAGCCACTGAATTTGAAGTTTGCCAGTTGCGAGCTTTGACCAGTCCCAGTGCAGTGCAGGAGTCCCCCAACGTCCTTCCTCTTGTCCCCACGACTGAGGCCCAGGAACAGAGAGATCTGGAGGAACTGCCAGGAACAGAAGTCATCAGCTACATCTTTTTCTTCATTGTAAGGTACTGTAAAACAAGACAAAGAGAACTTACCTCTCACTGTGAAAGTGTTTGAAACTTTTGCAACTCGCAGACCTAATCAGCTTGTGACCCAACATGTGATTCTTCTTTTTACAAAATACTTCTAAGAACTTGTGCAGAGACCTTTCCGTTTGACTACCAGAACTGCTTTGTCCTATCCAAGACTTTAGCCCATTGACTTTGGCCTAGCTTATTGTCACGGTGCCTGTCCCCAGACATAAGGAGCAGACCAGTCGGCCCAGAGTACGGGCACCATGGGGACCTTTAAGACCCCAAAGGATTGCCTAAGGGCTTCCTGGACTCAGTCCTGGCGCCATTGGCGCCAGGCTCATACTGCCTATTCGGTATCAGGTAATGATATCGCCATATATATGGTCGCCGTAAATAATATCGCCGGTAAAAAAAAATTGGGGGTTGCGGGGTGTCCCCCGCATGTTCCATTCAATAATGTCGCCACAAAAAACGGCCATTTGTCAGCAATATTTTTGCATGGCGAGATTTTTGTGGCGACATTATTACATGGAACCGCCTATTCAGGCAAGACAGGTTATCAAGTAACAGAACCATGTACAGCCCAGTCTGAGGTTGGTTGAAGGGACTACTTTATCTGGGGACTATTTGATACGGTGTGGTGCAGAGACTATTTTACCTGGGAACAACTTCTGGGAAGCTATTTAAACCACACCCGAAGAACTCAACACGCTTCGCGTTATTCTGCACTCCTGCAGCTCACCGTGCCTGCAGCTCCAGTCCTGTCTTCAGCCACGCCCGTCCTGGTCATCGCAATCCGCGCCTGCAAAGGAAGGAGAGATCACAGATTAGAACAAGAGCTTACCCTGATACTCCATCGCCATCACTAAGGAGTCTCTGCATCTACAGAAAAAGGAACATCAGTTAACCGCGCTACGTGAGAACCAGCTTAAAGACCATTAGCATAGCCCTGCGTGATACTCACCTAATCGATGAATGTCCATGCGATCCAACAAGGCATTCTCACACGATCGCCGTCCTGGTGCAGCTGCATCTGCAGAACAAGGAAAGAACACAACAGCTGAGCTACGCTTCGCTAAAGGACATTCAAATCTCGCGCAGCATAATACTCACCAGAAGCAGTATTCCCTTGCGGTTCCGTGAGTCACCATTACACGACCTTCACTCCGGTGGCGTCGCACTTGCAGAAATAAAAGGGGACAGTAAACTAATAGCACGAAAGAACAATATCACTTGTTAGACATTTTTGAATCGTGCAAGTATTGAAACTTACCTTGGCATTACCTCATCTTATCCGGAAGGGAGTCGCCTTTCTTCGGGTGTACCTCAAAGGGGAATCTACAAAGAAAGGTACAGGAGTGAACTTTAAGACAACCAGAACTCTAAAGCATTTCACGCTTTTTAGGACTGACATAAAGACTTACCTCAGAGTCATTGTTGTCTGGAACTCTGCCATAAGGCTACAGGATCAGTGAAGTTACTGGATCCCTGAATTACGACGCACCCCTGCATACAGTCGCAGGATGGAGAGCCCATCCTTCATAACATCAAGGTGAGACACAGCGAAGGGACAGTGGGAGGTCACAGAGGTGGAAGTTGGCCCTTCTCCTTACAGCTAGATAATGGGCCTCATTACGATCGTGGCGGTCCGGAAATAACGGTGGCGGTAAACCCGCCGCCACCGTTGTTTCCGGACCGCCTGATCCCGACCCCTGCAGGCGGGAGGTGATGTTCCCGCCAGGTCTGACCTGGCGGGTTTAACACCGCCCGCCTGCAGGCGGACGAGGAAACACCGGCAGCATTACAAGATGCTGCCGGTATTTCCATGATCCCGATTCCCATTGAGTCCCATAGGACTCAATGGGAATGGGGATTTACACCATTCCGCCTCCGTGATTCCCGGAAAACCGGGGTTGTGATGCCCCGGTAATTCCGGGAGTCACGGAGGCGGAATGGTAATACGAGTCCGGCGTTAACCAGGCGGTTTTACCGCCTCGGTTAACGCCGGACTCGTAATGAGGCCCAATGTATCACTTTCACCATTTTAGGCAAATCTTCCTTCGTGCCAGACAGACTAAACTAAAGGGGCAGGTGCAGTCACTCATCACTTCGCTACGAGTCACGCTGGTGGAGACCGCCGCAGTCCAGCTTCATTCGGTGCCCCTGTGGAAACCAGGTGAGCGTAACACCTATTGAATTGAATTGACTCTTCTGGTGAACTCAAGGTTTTTGCACTGTCTAAGTATAATTGTTATCTTTCATGTTCTGATAACCTTTGCTTTTTACTTACTTTTTTAAGAGTGTATAGTGTTGAGGTATATGTGTGTGTTACTATATGATTGCCTCCTTCTAATGAGTGTTTTATAATTGAACTGATAAATAAATTATTAATTGTTATTGAAGAAACCTTGAGTGTAAGAGTCTATTTGAATACCTCTAAATGTGAATCTTTGTGTAACTCCACTACTGCTCACATTTTCCCACTTGAAATAAGCCTGGCTGCTCAGCACGCTACCAAAACTGTGTAGTATAGACTTATACCACAGGTTGGTTTGCTTATACCTGTAGTCATAGATGTGTGTAGTGTTCCCAAAGGGTACTGCATACAAACTTTGCCTAACAGTACCCTTATAATAAAACGTGTTTAGCACCGAACTTTGGCTGAAAGGGAACGTATTTGTTAAGTAACGAAAGTGATCATTGCATCACTCAATGGAGAGTGTAAATATATTCTCATTCTAAGATGACCATTACAAGAAACTATTAGGGATTCCAGCACTATTTGAGGGTGCGAAAACAACAGAAACAAACCCAGATGGGACAGATGAAATAAACAAAATAACTCAAAAAAGAAGAAATTAATTCAGACCCAACTTCATGGAAGTGTTATGCTACAGTGTCTAAAGGAAGGAATAATACCTGAAGGCCTCCTGGTGAGATTGATTCATTGATAACCCTAGATTTCAGAAAACCTTTAGTGATGATTGCAACAAATGTTCCAGGGACTTGATAATCCTAATAATAGAGACTGCTGAGGAGGAATCAAAGGCACAGAATGAAGAATTAGAATGTCTAGAGAAGACATTCTCTGAAAAAAATCTATCAAAGATTCTAAACAACAGTTAGAAAAACTTGAAGTTGATTTAAAAAAATTCAAAGATCTAACCTTACATCGAAAAATCATCAAACTGAAAAAAGATTGAAATAATTACAAGGAAGAAAAGACCTACCTATGTGTAGGGTTTTATACAGAGACCACAAGTGTTCCATATAACCGAAGACCGAACATATATGGTTCTTTCTCAAAAACATTGTGGTCTTCGAGCGACTCAGATCAATCAAGTGGGGGCCAAGCATCACAATCAGGGTTTTTTCAGAGGGGTGCCAAAGCGGACACACAAGACCAAGACAACATCAATACAGACCTGGGGTACGCACGCGCCAATGGTACCAGAAACAATAGAAAGGGACACGATACTGATTTTTTATTTGTCATCCATCACCTTGACAACCACAAAATTAGACCTACTGTCAAAGGGTCTGTCTTTTGTGCCGGTATCTAAAGCAGATCCATTTACCTGCGAGATCGAACTTCATCCATTTTTTGCAAGATTCGATTCAAACATTACTTTGAAACATATCTACCGAGTTTAAAGATAGGTAATACTGGCATAGCTGCATACTCTGAACAGGTGAAAAACATCACAGGCCTCTAAATGAAATCACAATTTACTCCCCCCCCATGTTTGCCCACCTGAAATTTTGGCATTTGAGAACACTGTCAAAAAACAAACCCAAGAGGCTATCCAAAAGAAAAATTACTATCCAGATAACATAAAGAGAGAAGAGAGGGAAGGTTTGAAAAAACTATGTGAGAACCACCATATTACCATCAAACCCGTCAATAAAGGTGGTGGTATCGTCATAATGGACACCAAGAAATATGACGATGAGTGCCTCAGACTCCTGGGTGATGAGAACTCATATAAAAACTTAAACAAGATCCCACTAATAGACTCAAGATGAAATTCTGAGTCTTATGAAACATGCTACTAATGTAGAATGCATAAGCAAAGATCGGTGTGCTTTTCTATGTAAGACTCACCGTAGGAAGGGCACATTTTATGTATTTCCCAAGGTACATAAAAACTTAGAACACCGACCAGGCAGACCCATCGTTGCGGCGATTGATCCATTATCCATCTACACAGAGTTTTTCCTCAAGCCCTTTGTGGAACAGATGCCGACCTACATTAAGGACACCACAAATATGATTACCATCATAAATGACATCACAATAAAGAAAGGATATACTTGTTACCATGTATGTAGAGTCTGTCATGACCCGGCGAGATTTCCCTTTCTGGACCTCATGGTCATTGTCACGAAGGGCTTGTACTCTTTGTTCCTCCCAACATGGCAGTAACAAGCTCCGTGTTACGCACTAGCATTGACGTCGTAGTGCGTACTATAAATTGGTCACGCCCCTGCGGGTCCGCGCGTCTCAACGCTATCTTCGATAGTGACCCGACATGTGTTTGCTCTCTACATTTGCTTCCTTGATCCTCATACTTCCTTCCTTGCCTTTTTTCCTGTTCCTGGACTTCCCCCCTAATTTGCATGTTTATCGCTAATCCTGGACACCCTGGAACCACGAAATTCCCGGAACTCTGAACGCGCTCTGCAACCTGGCGAGGCTCGGGCGAGCCTATTCAAGACCCGAACCACCCACAGGAATAGTCCTGTGGCCAAACAAGGGAGATCCCGATCACAGGTGAGACGAGGGAGATTTATGACAGTTTGAGACGCCGAACGTTCAATACGGATTCTACCATGGAGAATGCTATTCAGGACCTGATGCGCGGAATGCAAGAACTTTCCACAGAGATGCAGAATATAAAAGCCGAGAATGCGGCGCTAAGATAGCTCGTCTTGTCACGCGACTCCGCAAACAAGGACAGCGTATTATTGGGAGGATTGGTTGATAAATACGACGGTTCAACAAAGACCTTACGTGGATTCCTGGATTCTTGTTTGGTACATTTTACCTTTAAGCCCTACTATTTCACAACTCCTAGGGCTAAGGTGGGCTTCATAATATCGCATCTTTCCGGTAATGCCCTTACATGGGCCACTCCATTACTCAATTCAGGGGATGCTCTCCTGGATGATTATGAAGGGCTCATCGCGGAACTCAAGACCATGTTCGAACGACCAGAGCTGGTTCACAGTGCTCAAGAAAAGCTACATGACTTCCAAAGAGGATCCCAAGACATGTTGACCTATGTTACCAGATTCAAACAGCTAGCCAAAGAGGCGGACTGGCCCCTGGAAGCCAGTTTTAGTTTGTTTCACAGAGGTCTAAATGAAGAGATTAAGGACGAGCTAGCCAGGGTGGCACGTCCTAGTTCATTCCAGGCCCTCCTGGACTTGTCTATGCAAATAGCCTTTAGAATCCAAGAAAGAAAGGCCGAAAAGAAAAAGAATAAAGTATCAATTCAAAGATACTCCCTAGAGAATACTACAAGGACAATATCTGCCAAGAGGCCGAGCACTGATTCTGAACCCATGCAACTTGGAGCCTTTCGTGGACCAATTTCCCGGCAGGAAAGGTTAAGTAGAATACACACAGGCTTTTGCATGTATTGTGCCTCGCATAAACATCTAGTTAAAGAATGTCCTCTAGCTCCTCCCCGACGCTCGGGAAACGCCAGCTCCCGATCCTAAATGGAGCAAGGTTTCGGGGGGAGCGATGTTTGCTCCACATCAATTCCATCCTTGAACTCTCCTGCACAAAACAAATTGGTGATATTACAGGCCTTTTTATCGCCATCCAAGGACAAGGTCTACCCCATACTGGCCTTGGTGGATTGCGGAGCAATGGGAGTCTTCATTGATCAAGATTGGGTCAGAAGTCATAACATTCCGTATGAAGCAAGAAGTTTTTCACAGCCAGTGGAAGCGATTGACGGAAGACCTCTTTCCTCAGGACCCATAAATCTGCAAAAAAGGGAGATCCATCTTTCCATAAATCATCATCAAGAAAGAATTGTGTTTGACCTTATAAAATCAGCACATTACCCCTTGGTTTTGGGCATGCCCTGGTTGCAAAGGCACAATCCATATATCAACTGGACGGCCGGATCCTTATTCCTGGGCTCGGAGTTCTGCATGAACGAATGTTTGAACCTGGATACCTCAGTCACAGCCCCTAAAAGTCCACCAAGGTGTCCAGAGACACCACTCATGGTTTCCAATATTGTACAAGTTCCAGAGATCTATCAAGGGTATGCTGATGTATTCTCTACTGCCATCGTTCAAGCCTTACCTCCACATAGACCCGAAGACTGTGCCATAGATACTGAACCCTCAGCAGTGATTCCCTTTGGCAGGATGTTTATCCTTTCAGAACCAGAAAAGAGAGCCCTCCGGGAATACCTAGACACTAATCTTGAGAATGGCACCATAAAACCTTCAAAATCACCAGCTGGTGCTTCATTGTTCTTCGTTCCTAAAAAGGATACCAAAGAGCTCAGACCTTGCCTTGACTATCGGGGGCTAAATCAACACAACCTGAAAGACAGATACCCACTACCCCTGATCTTGGATATCCTTGAAGCTGTGAGAGGTGCAGTGATATTCACGAAACTGGATCTCCGAGGTGCTTACCATTTGATCCGTATCCGGGAAGGAGACAAATGGAAAACAGCCTTTAGAACACCCTTTGGTCACTTTGAATACCTAGTCATGCCCTTTGGTCTGACTAATGCTCCCGCAGTCTTCCAGCGTTTTATGGATAGGGTGTTCTTTGACATGTTATTTCTCAATGTTATCGTCTACCTGGATGACATATTGATCTTCTCAAAGGATTCCTTGAAACATGAAGAACATGTAAAGGCAGTACTTCAACGTCTCTGTGAAAATGAACTCTTAGCCAAACCAGAAAAATGTTTGTTTCATGCTACATCAGTTCACTATCTGGGGTTTGTCCTTAGTTCAGAAGGAATTAGTATGGATCCTTCAAAGGTGAAGGCCATACTGGCTTGGCCGGCCCCAACATCTGTAAAGCAAATACAGTCCTTCCTGGGGCTTGCCAACTTCTACCGGAAATTCATTCCCACCTTTTCTGAGATTGTTCAACCCATTTTTAATCTCCTGAAGAAAGACGTTCCATTCAACTGGTCTATACCACAAGACAAGGCATTCCAACGCTTGAAAAAAGAATTCACTCAGGCCCCCATCCTGGCAAAACCTGACATAAATCGTCCTTTTCTAGTGGAAACAGATGCCTCCAATAACGCCATAGGAGCAGTTTTAAAACAAGAATCCCATGATAAGTTGGAACATCCCATTGCTTACCTTTCACGGACCCTGACTACCAGTGAGACTCACTACTCAGTTCTGGAGAAGGAGTTATTGGCCATTCGTCATGCCTTCACTGAATGGAGACATCTACTCCTGGGTGCTAAATATCCAGTTCAAGTCCGTACTGATCATCGAAATCTTCAAGTCCTACAATCCATGGAGTGCAGGAACAGTAGACAATCTTGATGGGCCTACCTCTTTGCTCAATATCAATTTCAAATCTCACATGTTCCTGGACCGAAAAACATGATTGCCGATGCCCTTTCTCGGTGTCCCGAATACGTTCCCTTGGAGGATAAGATCTATCCTAAAATGTTTTCACCTACAATCTTTGTAGCTAAAGCGATCAATCTCCTGGAAGACTCAATCATCTGAACTCTGGAAGGACATATCCGAGAAAAATCTCTGGCGTTTGACAATCAAGGAAGGATATTTATTCAAGAACAATTCAGTGGTCATTCCGACAAAAGAACTTCAACAGAAGGTAATGAATCTATGCCATGATACTCTTCACTCCGGCCATCGAGGGGTAACCAACACCTTCCGTCTTATACAAAGACAGTTCTGGTGGCCAGGGATGAAGTTTAGTGTAGTTCAATACATCAAGACCTGTGCAATTTGTAGTCAGAACAAATACGATAATCAGAGGCCGGCAGGTCTGCTTCTACAACCTACGTTGCCAACCAGACCCTGGGAAGTTATTGCCACTGACTTCATTGTTGAATTACCACCTTCCCGAGGATATACAAACATCATGGTAACCATTGACCATTGACTTGTTCACTCATCTAGCTCATTTTACACCATTGTATAAACTACCATCTTCCTCCTCCTCGGATCGGGGACCTCAATATATTTCACAATTCTGGAAACATCTCTGTCGTGTTCTAGGAATCCAATGTGCCCTTTCTTCAGGTATCATCCACAAACCAATGGGGCAACGGAATGAGTAAATCAAACCCTGGAACAATATATTTGTTGTTTTGCCACCAAGGTTCAAGACGATTGGTCGCTCCTTATACCTTTAGCCGAATTCTCCTACAATAACTCAGATCATTCAGCTCTCAAGATCAGCCCTTTCTATTGCAGTCAAGGTTATCATCCGTCTGTTTTACCATCAGTTCTTCAAGAATCTACTCCGGTACCTACCTTTGACTCTTGGATTCAGACGCTGATCGACTTACAAAGACAGGCCAAGGATCAGTTAGAACAGGCCCAGACTCAAACTAAAAGATATGCGGACTCTAAGAGAAGACCATCACCTTGCTATTCAGTTGGCGATCAAGTCTGGCTAGCCTCGAAACTGTTACCTCGATATCTACGACCAAACAAATTGGCTCCTCGCTATTATGGTCCATTTTCTATAAAGGAGATCATCAATCCTGTCTCCTTCCGACTTAAGCTCCCGGATTCCTGGAAGAAGATACATCCAGTCTTCCATACTTCCCTGTTGAAACCCTACGTTAGTTCTACTCAAAAACCCTTCAAACCCACACCTGTTGTTGTGGACGACCAGTTGGAATATGAGATGTCCAGGATATGTGATTCCAGGTATAGAAGGGGTCGATTACAATATCTGGTTGAGTGGAAAGGCTACCCCCCTAGCGAGAGAACATGGAAACCAGTTTCTAATTTAAAGACCCCTCGTTTGCTCAGAAGATTCCATCTTATTCACCCAGGCAAGCCTGGAGGAACCAGTCTTCGGAGAGGGCATGCTGTCATGACCCGGCGAAACTGGCCTTTCTGGACCTCATGGTCATTGTCACGAAGGGTTTATACTCCTTGTTCCTCCCAACATGGCCGTACCAAGCTCCGTGCTACGCACTAGCCTTCACGTTGTAGCACGTACTATAAATTGGTCACGCCCCTGCGGGGCCGCGCGTCTCAACACTATCTTCGATAGTGACCCGACGTGTGTTTGCTCTCTACATTTGCTTCCTTGATCCTCATACTTCCTTCCTTGCCTTTTTTCCTGTTCCTGGACTTCCCCCCTACATTGCTTGTTTATCGCTAATCCTGGACACCCTGGAACCACGAACTTCCCGGAACTCTGAACGCGCTCTGCAACCTGACGAGGCTCGGGCGAGCCTATTCAAGACCCGAACCACCCACAGGAAGAGTCCTGCGGCCGAACAAGGGAGATCCCGATCACAGGTGAGACGGGGGTAGATTTATGACAGAGTCACTATATAGGTCTATCTCACAGATACAGTGTCTTGAGGTATTGGGTGCCATACTGGACAGCCGCCCCATGCCCCAGTCCCCCCTGGCAGGGTTTATTTTAGAATGTGCATGTTTAGCCATGAGCAAGAACTTTTTTTTGTTTAGGAAACAACTGTACAAACAATTGAAAGGCGTGAGCATGGGTACAACATTTGCACCCGATGTGGCCAACTTGTATATGGTTAATTTTGGGAATATATATATCCTGGGTCTTAACGACATGTTGAAACAACATGAATTTGGAGACAACATGGGAACATGGAAACACTTTATTGGCGATGTGTTCTTCATATGGAGGATATCAATCACTTCTCTACAAACATTTTTTGAATGGGTGAATATGTGTGATCCCCACATTAGATTCACGATGGAATGGGATCAAAAAAGAAGTGAGTTTTCTAGATCTTATGATCCACAAAAATGAGAGAACTTTGGAAACAACGTTATACAGGAAGGTAACAGATAAGAACAGCCTCCTTCACTTCTCGAGTTTTCCTCCAGTTGGATTAAAGCTGAATCTACCGCATGGGCAGTTCCTCCGACTACAGAGGAATTGTACCAATAAGAATGAGTTTATTGATCACTCATCTAAGTTACAGGACAGACTAATTTACAGGGCTTACCAATTAGTCACACAAAATTATAAATGAGCCCTTAATACACACCGAGAGATCTGTTTGACCCCTAAGAACAAAATCCACTAATGATCGGCTTATTTGTGTGTCAACATATTCACCGATCACCAACGCTTAAAAGAAGAGTGTGAACAAAAATGGGCATCTAGTGAAACAGGAAGTCTGGAAAAGAAACCCATGTTTGCCTGTAAATGCAACATGAATTTATGGCAAAAACTCGTTCACACGTATAAGGAAACCGAACCTAGACAAACCTTGAGGAACCAATGGGGTTTAACCCCCATAGTGGGACACTATAAATGCGGTTATTGTGTTGCCTGTTCATATACAGAAACAAAACACACATTTGAATATGAGAACAACAAAAAATGGCAAATGAAAGGACATATGAATTGTCGCACAAAAACGATATTTACAATAGCTCTTGCCCATGCAAGATGTTATATGTGGGAAAAACGATGAAAAGTCAGTCAAAGAATCTCAGAACATCAGTCTTGCAAAAGGAATAAAGTGCAGGACAAACCATTGGTTGACCACTTTAGTAGAATGGGACACACTGATCGAGATATCAGCTGGTTTGTATTACAAACCGTATGGAGGCCTACACGAGGGGGCGATGTGTCTACCATGCTACATCGTGTGGAGCAAAGGTGGATCCATTCTTTGGACACGTTCTGACGGGGCCTGAATATTTCCATCGAGTGGAATAAACTGGTAACTGGGTAATTTTCACCTCTTTACCCACTCGTTCCCCCAGTCTGTAACTGAATGACATGTGGGTTTTGCCCCACCAGCCGATTATATACAATTGTGTTTCCATCTTAGTGCTTAATTTCTGATTGACGTATTTGCCTGTCCTTGGATGGTTGTTGTGGTGTGATACCATCCACCACATGAAATTCACGTGTGAGGTGTTTGTGTCACCATTGTAGTGAATTCATAAGCAATTCTGTATGTTAATGCTCCACCGAGCCGGTGATATGAAAATTCTGTATTTCCAAGCAGCACTTGGTGTACTATTTAACTGTAGCCTTCGAACAAATTGTTTATTTTTGACAAATGTGACTGATGCTACCAGGAGAAGAGGCCCTGGTCACCTCAGCATACATCCCATATGGACAATCCTAAGAGGGACTCTTTTGTCCCCTCGGACTGCATGTGGACTACAGTATCCATAATGCACAAGGCTATTCACCCATGTGAGTAGACTGATTTCCAGTGCTTCCTTCATGTTTATAAATTTAGACCGGGATACGCCTCCAACTCCTTTGTGCACTGTGTTGTTTGCCCTGCTTTACTTTCTGAAGCCGGAGATACCCTGGCCACATGGACTCATTGTACAGGTAAGTTCCCATCTGCCTGTTCATACAGAATTCCATTGATCTGTATGTATGCCTTTGCCTGCGTACGCGGGGACTCGTGATCGAGTAGAGGTAATAGGAAGGGCCGGGCATTCGTTCCTTTCGCTTTAATACTTTAAAACTTTCATCACAGGTTTCTTACCATTTAAAAGCAGTGTTGTCAGCCTATGTACACAGTCGCGGATTGTATACTGTGACCGCATTTCACTTGGGAAGTGACTATGTAAATATTTTTGATTATTGTTTGGTTTGACAATTTTTCCCGAGTTTTTAGCACACGTATCTTCTCCCTAGTGCGAGAACAATTTGTCTAGAATCGCGGGTGGTCCCTGATAAACCAGATACCGCCCACACGTATTATGTCAGTGGAACATATGTGTTGTTGGCAACATTCTACTTAGATTGATCAGTAGAGAGTACCCCGAGGAAACGAGGACTTATATATATATGCATATTCTGTGGAATATAGCTCATAATACTTGCTGCGCACATTGTGCTTAGTTTATTTTGATATTTTGGAGAAGGGTTGTATTTAACAGCTTTCCTTTTAGGTGTGCCTTACAGAGCTGTATCCCCGGAAACCATACACCCAGACTATAGGGGTTTCCTTTCACGTCAGAGCTTAAACCCAACTGATAGACCATTGTGACAAGGGTGAGTACCGATTTTTCGACTGTTTTCATATACAGTGTAGGTGTTGGTAGTTGGTGAAGGGAGAGGGACAGAACCGGTCCCTATATAATACATTCTCTGCCATTCTGTCTTCTTTTTTAAACAATTGGCATTACATGATTTAATTGTGGACTTTCCATTGGGAACAGCTTGGGAGGTGACCATATACACCTTCCTTGTATGATAAGCAAATGACCTAACCAAGTAGGGGTCCCCACTTGATGCATTGTGTAAAATGAGTGCATCTATAGAGAGGAGTTTGGTTCATTTTGTATCTTTGCTTTCCCCTCATCTTGTCTTCTGCCCCCCTGGAAATTGTACCCCGGGAGCACTGAGGATTACCTCCGCTGTTGACGCTACCCCCATAAAGTTTTTTATTGGAGGTGAGTGACAACGAGTATAACCATTTTCAGGCATATACACACAAGTAATCTGTGTCGATATAAATAAGAGATTGGAGCACTAGTTGATGTTTTGTTTGTTTGTTTTTAGATTTGTACTGGAAAACATCTTCTTCCTGATGATACCTTTGGATTAGGCTATAGTTAAGATCTACCCTCATCCTGAAGAAGGTCAAAAAAGATCAGGCGAAATCAAAGCCAATGTATTGCGACGGAAACATATATTAATGTGGTTCAAATAAGCTCAGTGCGATTTGACCGAAAGACACATTTTCAGTTGATATAAGTGTTTGGTAATGATTTACTGATAGGTCCCTTTTGGGTTTTGAATAACCCACATTGTACATAGATGTGTGCATTGGATGTGTATGTATGAGCTTGAATGTACGGTGGAATGAATAGGAAAATGTGAAATATACATGAATTAAAGCATTCAATGGAATTTACATGCTCCATGAGACAGCAGTGTTAATAATTTCAAATATATATTTATATTTTTTGAATATTGTTTTTGTTGTTAACAATTGAAGTCAAAAGGTTATGTAAATTGTCTCTCCAATCTCACCTACCAAGGTCCATTGTGTGATTTTCTGGTATTGTAAAAGGTCAGACAGTGTTACTCAGGATAGGCAATTCCACAGCCATGGAGTATATCAATGACAGGGGGATAGCCGCCATCATCCCCGAACTCCCTGACCTGGAAGACAGAATCCTCGGCAAAGAATCATATAGGATTCCTAGAGGCTGTCCACATTCGGGGATAGCGAATGTTGAGGCAGCTGACTCAGCAGTCTTACTGAGTTCTGTAAGATTAATTGGCGTGTTTTGGGAGCACAGAGCACAGCACCACTGCATGGGCTTGGTGCATTGCTATGATACAATTGTTTCAAGCTATGTGTTGCCAGTGCAACCTATGGACATGTAAATGAAGACAGGCTACAGAGGTAAAAAACAAACCATTTTCTCATTTTAAAAGCACACATTTTTCACATTCAAAATGCACACCATTTTATCACCTGAAATTCCTCTGTTGCAAGAGACACATTTGAGAATTAAAAAACTAACCTCATTAACAAAACTAACCTGATCTTAACTTATTAATAATATAATGTGTTCTCCACTGCAAAATGAGGCAGACTCTGAAAGTCATTTTAAATGCGCATCCAGATTTTTTTTTTTCTCTGTGCTGCTCTGTCCACAGTATTTGCAGGAAGCAAATATTCAAATAAGCAGGAAATCAGTTTTGTTACAGTTGCTTACTGTAAAAGATTTCTATTGTGTGCAGGAGGAGGATAGGACATAGGGGATTCTTATTGGACAAGCATCATGTTAGAGGCTGTAACCAAGTTTTCCTGGAGAATCTGGGGGAAGAAGAAGGCAGAATACATTTTACACAGCTCGGAGAAAGACCTGACTGGTGGCTGTGGAGTTCCTGATTGAAAAAGCAGATCCCAGCTGCACTGCTGCAGAGACTGGGAATTCCAGACAATAATCCCCGGTTTGAGTAACGGCAGATGCCTGTTCTCACTGGGGGTGCTTGAAGAGGGATTTGCCACATCCAGAAGGCGACCAGCCGAAGAATTTCACATGCTGAACAGATTAGGAAATTATACATTGCAAAGTACGTGGCATGAGTGCAAAACTATTCAGTCAGTGTAGAAGAAAGAATTCCAGTGTTTTATCAACGTGTTTAATGTTGCGACTGTTCTCGTCGCCCTCTTCTCATTTTGTTACAGATAATGTTGACTGTGCTATTTCATTCATCTCTGTAAAAAGAGTAAGATCGTGTTAAATGCAATTTTTATAATACACAAAAATATCTGAAAGCAGACGGGTAGTGTGTTTTATTTTCTCTTTCCTTTGTGCATTTACCATTACAGTGCTGATGATGTGGGGAGATGTTTAGACAGTGCAATTGTCATTTTTAAGGTAGCTAAAAATAAGACTTGGCTGCAGCTGTATGCACGATTTCATTCAGTATGAGCAATTATAAATAACTGTGTGTGTTATAGCCTGCTGAAGGTAAATGAGTCAGCAGAAATAGAGACCCATGACATAGTTCACTGTTGTATATAAAATAGTGAGTGTTGTTCCACATGTTAGCTCGCTGTTGTAAATAATTCAGTGAGAAATTGCCCATGGTGGCACACTAAAAATGAAAATGTGGTATTTCTGAAATGTAGGCCTGAGGTCCCTCTAGTGATCACACGAACAATCTAAACAAAAATAAGGGGTTCTGGATATTGGGGCCACAAATAAAACAAAGGAATTATGCTCACCAAAAATACCACCAACCACGCATACCAACCGCACATACCAACAAATGTATACCATCTAAATATGTCTGTGTACTGAAATAATGCATATCCACTGTATTATTATTATACATAACCCAATCTGAATACAAGGAGTGATTGTTGATAAATTATTTTTTCGGTGGTAAGAAAATACCGCCAGGCCCCAAATCTACACAAAATACCATACAGTTCTCAGGAGTTGTTACTGTCGAACAGAACATAACCATAACCAATATGTCAGAGGTTCAGAATCACTAATATAGACCTTTTTGCCTTATCAGCAAAGCTTGATCTGTTCTGTTCAAAGGTTCAGGAGGCGGAAACATGGGGGGTTTGGATGCACTGAACCCATCATGGCCTCAGGAGCTGTTGAATACCTTCCCTCTGATACACTTTATTCCCACAGTGGTCAGGAAGATCAATGAAATCATATCTCAGGTGATCCTGGTAGTTCCCGATTGGCCGAGAATGGGTTGGTTTCTTACTCTTCTAGAACTCCAGACTCATGTGGAATGGCAGATGGCAATATGGTCATGCCCTCTACAAGCAAATCAGGGCTCGGAGGTGAACACAATCCAATGATCAGATTGGAAGCTGAGGGGGGAGGTTTACAAGCATTTGTGACGGCCCATCAAGTGGCAGAGATAATTCTCCAGTCCAAATGCCAGGCCACTCTGAAACCAAATTATAGGCATTTTCATGCATTTTTTAAAGTAGTGTGAACTGTTTGATGTCCCTCAGTTTCAGTGCAGCATGACAGCCATTCTCTAGTTCCTCCAGAATGGGTTTACAAAGTGATTGGCAGTCTCTACCCTATGGGCCCAGTAGCCCACTATGAAAAAACATCAGGGCTAGGTCAGAAAGCAAAATAGAACAGGAGGTGCTAGTGAGTAGATCTTTAAAGATGTTGGCATCTTTGAGGCCTCTATCATAATGAGGCCCACCTCCTTAGGATCCGCCCCTGGTGCTTTAATTCCTTCAGGGACCTAATATTGAACCAACTGCTCAAATTCACATTACGTTCCTGGCAATTAAGATGGCCTTCCTCATTGCATCACTTGAGCTGGCCATCTAGGAGAAATAGGGGCTCTGTTATGAAGTCCTTCTTTCCTTAGAGTTAGGCAAGAGTCAATGGTATTACAATGTGATCCCAAGTTTCTCCATAGGTTTGTGTCCAAATGCCATGCCTCACAAGATGTGGTTCTTCCCGCTTTCATTAGAATTACAAGACTGCAAAAGAAGAGGCTTGGCATTCCCTCGATGTGAGTATTGTTGACCTGGCATATCATCTTAGACTGAGGATGTCATAATATCAAAAAGTTGGTGGTGACATTTGGGCGAACAGGGGCAAGTAGGAAATGCCTTTGTTGGGTCAAATAGCTAATGGATTTGGACAGTGATCTTGATGGCATATAAACCTTCTGGTTTACCCATGTCTGATCAAGCACAGGGTCCTTTGACTAGGGGCATGGCTGCCTTGTGGGGAGATTCTCTGGGGTCTCCCTGCAAGTAAAATATAGGGCTGTTACCTGAGCTGACCCAAATACATTTGCAAGACACAACAGATTGAACATTGACAACCGTATTGATGTGTCCTTTTCGGTGTGGGTAAACACAGCTGAGAATGGGGTGATTTGCTGTTGTGTAGATAATACATGTGATGTTGTGATATAGCAACACTCTGTGTCAATGGGTTTCATTGGGTGCCTTCACAACGTTCATCTTGATTACACCTTGAAGGTAAATACTCGGATGAGGAAAAGGGATGTGGAGGTAATGCTCCAAATACTCACCAGTAATTTTCATTACCACTAGTCTTCCTTATCACAGTATTGACTTTTAAGTAACCAGAACCTAACATAACTAAAAGCATAATGTGCAGGTCCTGCCACTGGTAGTGCGCCTAGCACATATTTATCCCTCACTATTACCAGTACAAAGTGTCAAGTCCTCCTTTGTAAGCCAAAACTAAATATGTGAACATGACAAGTGGGACATGTCACCTGGCATAATCTCGTATTGCCATGTGTGATATTATACCTGGCAATGTATCACTTGAAGTAACACCAATTTTCTCAGTATTATGCTTTCCCACCTCATCTGAGTTTTGTAATACTCATTTTCTTTCTATGTGCAGGCCTGGCTGTGGCTGCATTCAACCCTCATTGCTGGCCTTTACTGAAGATTGTAGGATTCATTCAACCCTCATTGCTGGCCTTTATTGAAGATCATTTGATTCACTGAGTACATAGCACCAGATAAGCCCATCTGGGCTGACAAGGCATGTTGATGCTGTATTATCCATACAAAGATGTATGCCACCTTTGTCATCAGTGGCCTGCCTCACCTGTGTGCCCCAGAGCCCGCCGTGCTAACCCCCGTTTGGCTGCATTTCTTTCCTTGAGCCAAACGAGGGAACCAGCAGGCAAAGCTGCCCCCCTTCAAGGCCAACACATAAGGCCCTGTTTCACCCCTCTCTGGCTTCTTCCTATGTGCAGTCAGTCGTCACTGTGGTTGCATTCAACCCACATTGCTGTTCTTTACTCAAGATAGTGGGATTCATTCAACCTTTGTTGCTGGCGTTTATTGAAGATTACTAGATTTGCTGAGCACACAGCACCGGGTAAGCCCGTCTGGGCTGACGAGGCATTTCAGTGGTTTATTGTCTATACGAAGATGGCCAGCACCTTTGTCGGCAGTGGTCTGCCTCACTTGTGTGCCCCGGAGCCCGCCTAGCTAACAACCGGTTGGCTGCATTTCATTCCTTTAGACATATTAGGGAGCTGGCAGGCAAAACCAGCCCCTCCTCAAGGCCCACACATAAGGCGCTGTTTCGCCCCTGTCTGGCTTCTTTCTATGTGCTGCAGGCCTCACTGTGGCTGCATTCAATCTTCTTTGCTGGCCTTAACTGAAGATCATGGGATTCATTCAACCATCATTGCTGGCCTTTACTGAAGATAGCTGGATTTGCCGAGCATACAGCACCAGGTAAGCCCATCTGGGCTGACGAGGCATTATGGTGCTTTATTATCCATACGAAGATGGCCACCCACTTTGTCGGCAGCTGTTTGCCTTACTGAGCCCTCCTTGCTAACCACTGATTGTCTGCATTTCTTTCCTTAAGCCAATTGAGGGAGCCAGCAGTCCTTCTCAAGGCCCACACATATGGTCCTATTTCACTCGTGTCTAGCCTGGCCTGCCATGGTCGCTGGGCCGCGTCAGCCTTTTGCTTGCCTTCCCACCCTCATCCCTGTCTACCACATTGATGCCTGTGAAGAGCTTCGTCCTTTGCTACTCGCTGACCCTGAGTCTGACTAGCAGGTAAGCACTGTTGCTGGGCACCCAGCATCATCCCCTGTGCCTGTAGCAGTTCCCATATTGCATTCTCTGAGGCTGCAGTGTCCTGGACACCCTGCTTGCCTTTTTGTCTCACCTTACTCGTTCTCTGCAAAGTGATCACCACCCCACTGCCACTGTGTGTATGGCACCAATTTCACTGAGTTTTAGCATGTTGGAAGCCTTTCCTAACTTCTCCCTGCACCATCTACTTAATGTGACTATTATAACTGCCACCTATGGACCACTGACTATACCAGGTACTTTGCTGCTGATCTTTCCGCTCTATGTGTCGCCTGGATGGACCTCTCCGTCTGATTCATACACTGGCCTGCACTGGTCCTGACTTCTACCATTTAACATGCTACCTGTTTTCAACCCATGTATGTCTACTGCTGTGATGCCATAGTCTGCTTTAATCTACTACATGCCTAACCTCAGCCTGTAGCCTATTACCGTGGCCTACAAAATTTAAATCTATATATTGCTCAACACAATTGCTTGTTTTTCTTAATTTGTGTGGTCTTTCACTTTTATTCGAGAAAGTCTGTTTGATTCTACAGGCGCTGTTCCACTGTTAGGCCTCTATCGTTACCTTTATTTCTGAAAGTCAAATCTTGGTGCTTGAATTCTATTAGCTGCGTTCAAATGTTAGGCTTTTTACCTTTATTTTGAAATGTAAAATCTAGGTGTTTGAATTCTACTGGCTGTGTTTAAATGTTAGGCCTTCTACCTTTAATTTGAAAGTCACGTCGAGGTGTATTGAATTCTACTTACTGTGTTCAAATGTTAGGCTTTTTACCTTTAATTTGAAAGTCACATCCAAATCCTTTCTATAGTCCCTGCCGTTTGTTGAAATTGTGAGGCCTCTCTAGTGTTACTTTGATTGCCTATCCCCCTAACGCCTGACCTACTGCTCATCTGATTTGTCTTCTTTGATGTGCTGCTAGACTGATTGGTGTGTTCCTCGTGTATTGTGCATTCTTCTGTCCATTCTCCCTCCCCCTTGCTACCATGGTGCTCTCCATCTCTCCTATCTATTCTAATTGCTACTCTATCTCCTATACTACCTCTTTCCGAAAGCCTGGAGGAAAGAGTTTAAGAAAGCGCTCCTGGTCTCCAACCCAGGCCTGCCTATTGCTGACAACTACGTCAATGCTTCCTGCAGACAATTACTGACATTCTCTTTGTTGCCCCTTCTCTGGACCTATGGACTTCTCATCTTCTGTCTCTCATCACTTTATTTCCTTCTCCTTCCATTCCTCCCTCTGCAACTCCCTTTGCCCTTTGTCCACCACCAACGGGTGTACCACATCCCTGCACCGTTAGTCGGAAAACTGTCATTGGTGGAAATCAGCTTCACTTAGCTGCTCTCAATGCTCGCTCTCCCAGTAACCACTCCTCTGACATCTCTCGCATTCTTGAAGATCTTGGCCTTGATGTTCTCGCCCTCACTTCGATGTGGTTCAATGCCAGCTCTGTCGCTGCTCTTGACACTCTTCTAACTGAGAGCTACAAGATTCACTCCAAACTCCACCACACTGAATCTGTTGGCTGTTTCCATGACCACAGTATGGCTTCAGAGCATCCAGAGGCACAACATCCTCTCTCCTGAACACCCGTGAAGACCTGCTCTCAAACTTTGATTCAAACTGTCCTTCTGTACTCCTCTTTGATCTCTCCTTTGACATGGTCAATCATGCCACCCTATTAAAATGGCTCCATGACACCCTTGTTATCTCCGATCTTGCACTGCATTGGTTGCCCTCCTTCCTTTCTAATCGACCTTCCCAGGTGCAACTTGGCCCCTTCCTCTCCCCCTCCTCGCTCTCTACCTGCGCTGTCCCTCAGGGCTCTATCCTATCGCCGTGGTGCTTCAACATGAAACTTACCCCCCTGGCCCACTTGATTTCCTCCTTCTCTCCTCATTTCCAGTGTTATGCTGATGACACTCAGCTCTCCTTCATGCTTTCCTCCTCTACCCCCTCCCTCTCATTCCTGACTGTCTGACTGCCATTCAGACTTGGTGCACCGCTAATGATATCTGTCTTAATGCCAGTAAGACTGACATCCTTCTCATCCGTGCTGGGACCTCAGCTCCCTGCTTCCCTCCCCCTCTCTGGCTGCCCTCCGTTGGTCCCCTCCCCTCACCATCTAGGGAGACAAAAAACCTTGGTATCATCTTTAACTCGTCTATCTCCTTCTCCCCTCACATCACAGACCTTGCCAAGAAAGCACACTTTCAACTTCACCTCCTCAGAGGCATTCTCTCCTTCCTTACCTTCCCCCAGAAACTCAATATCTCCAGAGCTCTGGTTCCCTCTAGGCTGGACTACTGCAACAGCCTCTTCCTCAATCTACCTCGCTCTACTCTTCGCTCCCTTTAACTAATCCAGAACAGGACTGTGAGACTTATCATTGGCCTCAAGCCCAGGGACCACATTTCTCTAGCGCTTAAATCTCTCCATTGGCTCCCGGTGGCTGCAAGGATCAAATTCGGCATCATCCGCAAGGCAGTCTAGGGCCTGGGACCCCACTACATCCAACTCTTTCTCCCCAAATACCTCCCTGCTAGAGCTCTTTGGTCCTCTAGCTCCAATTCTCTGCAGATCAGAGGTTTTTCCAAGCAGAGAGTGGGGTGTAGAGCTCTCTCTAACCGGGAGGTGCCTCCCTCTGGAATGGCCTCCTTTCCCCTCTCAGACTTGAGACGGACCTCCTTATGTTCCGGAAGCTTCTGAAGACCCATCTCTTCTCTAACCCACCCTCCTCCCTTGCTAATTGTGCCTCCTGCCTCTTAGACTGGCGGCCTGATTTCACTCATGAGTCTCACAGAGCTCCAGGCCCTCCCTGATCAATATTCAACCAGCACCCCCAACCACCACTCCTCTTCTGGGTCCTGTCCCTGACCAGCCTGGTGGGACGCCCCCCCCCCCCCGAGTATGGTCCACCCCCCCACTCACTTGTTCCAAGATGGTGGTCCTTCCCTGGGTTCCCCCTGGCACTTGCCCCTCTGCCCAGCCTCCCCCTTAGCACTTGCCTTGCCCCTGGACTGGGCCCTTTCCCACCACCCTACCCCCATGCATCGTATGCCTCTGCATTATGCCCCAACACCCCCCCTCCATCACTCCTCAACCACCCTGCCTTCCTTCTTTCCTGCACTTGCACAATCCGAATGTCACAAGGCCTAGTAGAACCGTTACTGTTGTTTATAAACCCTGCTCCCCCTCCCCCTTTTAGCCTTGTGGTGCCTATAAACACTTTTTTTTGCTGTACAGTGCCCCTTATAAATACTTTGTAAAAAATAAAAAAATAAAACACGTTTTAATTGACCTGACCACTTGAAAGAAGACGCGTAAGTAGATAGGGTTCCATGCATATAATTATGATCTTTGGATATACCGTCCTATAAAACGAATAAAACATTCCCCATACCCACAAAACACTTTCAAATATACCTATTTGCATTGTATGCGTTAGAGTAGCATTCAAATGTGTCACGACTCTGCCCTAGTTAAGGCACGTGCATGCAAAGTAACACAAATGGCAGATGCATAATTTCAGAAGGAGCGAGTTTGCACTACTGTCTAAATATCATTAGGCGACGGCTCCTACAGTCCCAGCGGCACGGGATATGTAACCACACGCAGACGTGACATTTGCGGTCCAGGAAGAGGCGGTGTCTGCGAGCGCCTGAGTGGCAGCTTTCAATCAATGTGATGGATTGGCTCACCGCGAAGCCTGAACTCATTGATTGCTCCCATTCTTGCTCATCAAGATGACCTTCTCCTATGGATTGCATTTTTTTGTTTCTCTAGCTTCCTCTCTTCGCAGGTCCTTTTGTTTATGGATTTGTTTAATTGTTACTTTTTTTCAAATAATTGGCGTTGTTAATCCCTGTTAATTAGAGATCTAGGATAAGAAAAAAGACGGGACGTTTTAAACAAAGACCAACATGTAAAACACACGCGTCCAGCATGTTTATCTTTTGGAATGATAAGTTGCTTCACTAGACTAAAGCATAAACGCCTTAGCCAAAACTAACTTTCTTTCTTTCTTTCTTTCTTTCTTTCTTTCTTTCTTTCTTTCTTTCTTTCTTTCTTTCTTTCTTTCTTTCTTTCTTTCTTTCTTTCTTTCTTTCTTTCTTTCTTTCTTTCCGCACTCCTGCAAGGCTTTCATTCGTTATCTATATTTTGTTAACCTCTCTCTCGCTCCCCCCAAGTCTGTTAGTCTTTCTTTCCTCTCTCCCGCCCGTTCTTCCTATCAATCCTCTCCGTTTTGCACACTGTATTTTGCTACCGCTCTTTCTCTTCAAACCCATTCCCCCCTCTCGCTCTCTCTCTTCTTCTCAACTTGTTATTTTCGTGTTTCTAGATGCACCTTACTGTCTCCTATCTCCATGTGTAGGCATGTCTCTTTTTTCATATCCTCTGTCACTTTCTGCTCTCCCGCTCCCTTATTGCCCATACTCTACTCGCAACACAGGTACTTTCCCAGCGTATACCTTCAGGATCCGTAACGCTGGATCGAACTCCCTGCCACGGCATGATATTCAGTGCAGGCAATTGATATGAGTACGTTCCTAGGTGCTGTACTACATACCAAAGGGACATTGACGCCTCCGCCAGACCAATCTACTGTCTTAGCTTCGCTAGCAGATCCTGGTGGTCCTATCCATGCTTCTCAAAGGGAAAGCCATTCGATAAATATGAACGTTCACAAATGTGCAAGTAAACATATTGGGGTACATTCATGAAGAATTGGGGTGCCTGCAACTAACAGTAACTAATACACTTCGGCGAGCAGGCTGCATCGTGGGCCCTTTTGTTCTGCATTCATGTTAAAAAAAGGTTTTCCCGTAGCCTGCTGTCCTGCAGTACCGGAGCAAGGTTGGTGGTTCAGGGGTACAGGCACGCTGCTGCTCCAGGGTCGGGGCCGATGCCTTTGTTCGTAGGGCATGGCAGGGTAGATGCGGTTAGCAGGGAAGAATAACAGCTGCTTCTTGAGAAATAGAGAATACGGGAGCCCCTGCAGTAGCCATGTGGCATGATAGACTGGTATAGTGAATTCAATGGCGCTCTGCCGTAGCAAACGGAGGTACTGTGATAGAGAGCCACAGTTGCGCACAGCACTCTTTTCATTGGCATAAGCAGCTACTTCACTAACACTTCTCACCACTTTTTTGACACCAAGTTTCCTCCGATACATGCTGGACTGGCTTCCAAGAAGATGTATTTATTTATTTATTTATTTATTGATTGTATTGTTTCCTTGTTAGGCGCTTATATAATACAAATATACTGTTTCAAAGTGCCCACAGGGCAGGGAGGGAAGGAGGGTGTGAAATACACTACAACACAATATTAAGAGCAGAGGGGAAGAGGAAGACGTACGACCCTACTATGCCTTGCAAGTGTTCAGAACGTGCAAGTGCAGAAAGGAAGAGGGGAGAGGGGGTAAGTGTTGGGGAGTCCGAGCTCGTGGGTGAGCCCTGGACAAAGTGCATTGCCCCACAGTGTGGTTCCTTGTCATTTAACAGGGGCCAAATGAACTGCCCCTGCATGCCCGGTTCACAAACACAAGTGAGGAGGAGGTGAGTGTGACATAGTTATCCTTTCACGCACGATAATGCTTAAATGTCTTTCTCTATAACCTTGGTGGACATGGAGTTGAGGACCTGTCAATCAATCAGGAAGCTGGATCAGTTCCTGGAGAACCTCTCAGAAACGCAGTGAATCCCCCGATCTAACACACACCAGGCTTCAATTTTCTCCTCGAATATTATGTGTGTCCCTGCATACAGTAGACACCACTGAACACAGTGTGCTTTGTTTTTATCTATTGTTATTTGTTTATTTATTGTGCTTTAGAGCTGCATTATAGTGCAAGTACATTCTTCATACACTACTCGTGTCCCACAATCAGGGAATCTTCAGAAGTACTATTTGTGACTCCCCACAAACAATGTCAGTCTTTTAGCTGAGACTGTCAAAGGGGAAAATCATTGATACAATTCTCAGAGGGAGCACACTTTGACAACGGGTCCAAAATTGCAGCATAGGGTGCATCGTGTGTCAGCTGATATTACAAGCGTCAATTATAATGCCTGTATCCTTGTTTCGCCATTCTTTCTCTCTTTGTGAAACAGGTGAGAGTTTCTACAATCAATCTAATTGATGCTGTTGTCTATTGATTACACTTCAGTTTGGGGTGCTTCGGAGTTATTTTACACACAGACGTGTCTTGCTGTACTTCCATTCGTTTGGCAGTATGTACAATTGTGTCACCTGCTAACCACACCTTTGCTATGCTATGCAGACTTGTATGTTACTGCGCATACCATTGTTACTGTGAGCCAATTGTGCTGTTACAAATGGTTCGCAGAAATGTAATTACATACATTTCCTACTGCACAGAATTCTACTACTATAATCAGGCATTCCCTTTAGAGGGTTGTATGCAGGGGACTGCCAACCTTACTACTTAAGTGCTGTTGGGTCCCCTGCTTGCAATTGTAAAGGTCTGGAGCTGGAGTGGGCAAGTGAAGAGTAAAAGTGATCCAAACTTGCATTTACACTTTCCATTTTCGACCCCATCTCGTGGAAATGCAAACATCACCTGCAGGGCGGTGTTTGCCAATAGAATTCTATGAAATCTACCTGGTCTTGACCAAGTGCAAAACAGAGGCGGATTCCATTGGAATCCATTTGCTGTATCAGTTACCAGTCATTTGGTCGAAAACCAAAGGATCGAATGCCATTTGATCGACAGTCAAATGGTCGAAAAAAATTGTCATTTTTTTTTCTTTTTTTGTGGGGGGGTTCCCCCCCAACCCCCTGTTTTCTTTATTAAAAATATTTTTTAACCAACCAAAACTAAAAATATATATATAAATAAATAAATAAAAAATTATTGGTCATTCGATCTTTTATTTTCGACCATTTGACTGGACACCGCTGTATCTGCAATGAGATGCACTGATGAGACCGGGCGACTACAGGCCAGAGAGCATATCCCCACTCCAAGCCCACCCTCCGTCCCATCATTGCTCCAAACTGGGGCGGTACGTTAAATTGAGACGTGAAAGCATTATGCCCCGCATGTATACCACAATATAAAACACTGCTCTTTTTAAATCAGAGCGCCCTGTGTTACTGCACCAACATATGTATATTACTATACGCGGATGTTTGTTGCTTGACACACTATTGTGTTTGTGTTTCTTTGCAAATATATGTAGATGGCACTGTGCACTGCATTGAATTACTATCTCAGATAATTGCGTGATATGTGATATTAAGTGGGGTCATTATAAGTTTGGTTGTATCCCGCCGGTATTACCGGTGGGATACCACCAAACGGATTTACCATTACCGGCACTCGGTCTGCTGCAGTTACCAGCATATCCCGAGTGCCAGTAAGGTAAGTAAATCCCCATTCCATGGAGTCCCGCTGGACTCCATGGAGGGGATGGCCAGAATTACCAGCACTGGTAATACCGGTGCTGGTAATTCTGGCATTTATTTGCTGGTGGGGGCATGACTTACCTCTAGCTCTTTGCTAGAGGTAAATCGGTCACCCCCACCGGCAAACGTGTAGTTTCCCACTGCAGGAAAAGTGCCGCTGGTAGTATTACAACCACTTTTACCAGCATTTTTCCTGCACCAGGAAACTTTTATAACCCCCAAATTCAACGACAGCTACTTGGAAGAATTCATTACAGTTTTCTGCTGCAGTAAAAATGCTGGTAAAAGTGCCAGCAAATCCATTACCAGTACTTACCGCACCGGGAGAACACAAGTTTGCCAGTGGGGGTTACTGATTTATCTCCAGCCAAGAGCTGGAGCTAAATTAGGCACCACCACTGGCTAAAAAGTGCAGTAATACCTGCAAACCCTCCACGGAGCCCTATGGGACACAGTGCAATGGGGATTTACTGCTCTTTCCCCCGCTTGTAACATCCCAGTAATACAGGGCTGTGGAAATGGTAGGTAGCTTTGCCGGTATCCTGCCAGAATTACCAGCGGGATACCGGCAAAGCTGAAATGACCCTCAAAGAATTGATGCCCAATGCCGTTTCTGTCTAGATAAGGCAGAGACGAGTTTACACTTTTTATTTTCATCTCCTGTATATGCAATTGTCCGTGCTTTCTACTTAGTTCTAATTTTGAAATGTTTTAATGTTTGGAAATGTATACCTGCTTTTAATAACATCGAATGAATTATGGGTGACTTCTACATTTAATCATTATTTAAGAAGGGCATTATGACTTTGTACTCGTGAGCTGAAGGTATTACAATGATATATTTCTTATGATTGTGATTGATATGCATATTTGTCTTATATCTGTTTTTATCAAGCTTTTGTGTACTGTGTTTTTATCGTTGGTCTTTTTTTAATTAAGTGAATTGTACTGTTCAATTAAAAACAAAAAAAGTATATTAATATATAAAAGTTCAATGGAGCTTCTAAAGCCAAGTGCCATCAACAGTATGCATTCCTGCCATGAAGACTTTACATTAGCAGTAACATGAGAATGACATTATTAGGTAAAAAGACATTTTTTTCTACTAAAAGATGTGTGTTCCAGTACTTCTCACCCTGAATGGAAAAGACTCTGCTGCGCATTGAACGTTTTTTTTTTGTTGCAAAGATTCCGATGTCACCGAGATTAGTAATTAAGGCTCTGGAATGATGTTAATTTGAAATTGCCAGAAAGTCAGGGGGAGTCTAGCCCATGAAGGACATGATGAAACATACATGCACAAGGCTATGAAAATATAATTCCCTTTCTATGTGGAACCAAAGACACATTTTCTATGCAATTGTATTGAGTGGGCCCAATAACGGGCATGTGATCGAAGTTAAAGTATCATCTTGACATTGGTGTCGATTTCCTTAGGCAGCTTGGCAGGCTAAAATGAATACCATTCCCAGAGTCAAGCACAGACCTCACAGTACTGCGCTACTGTCAAAATATGCTAGCCCAAATGCCGGCTACCCACCCTTTGTACACCACTCCGCTGCTCTACAGCTTGGTCTGCGCTTTAAACAATACAATTGAAAATTAACATAAAAATCGACTGGACCAGGACCTCCCAGTACTGCAGTATTGTAAAACGATGTCAGCCCAAATGCCGGCTACCCACACTCTGTACAGCGCTCCACTGCTCTCGAGCTAGTTCTGTGCTTTAGACAATAAAATAGAAAATTAAATAAAAATCGACTGGACAAGGAAAATGACTGGCTGGATTTTGTTGCACTATTTAAGGTAAAAATGTGACGCGTGAGTCGTTCCAGATGGAGAAAAAAAACATATTTATTTATTAATATACTCAGAGCCAACAAGGCTTTGTGTATACTTATACATCACATCACATAAAATCAATCACATAAAACATCTGAATTTGCACTTCATATCATTTAAAATTACAATTCATGTGACGGACGATCAACTAAAACAAACACGGTCAATATAATAAGGATAAAATCAGTTCACATTCAGTTTAAAATCCCCTGTGATAATACACCTAAAATGTCACTACATTTCATATACAATTTTACCATACAATATATAAAGTTTATGTCATTGCCCTCCATAAACATTTGCCACATAAGAGACTTATCAGCACAGTCCATTCTATTGTTATATGATTTAATATGATTAGTTCTTATCATATTCAAGCTTTCACAATGAATCAATTTGGCCCTCATTACAACTCTGGCGGTAGCTGTAGTTGCTTTTTTTCCGGCACCCGTGATTGGGAAGAAGCGGGTCATGCCGAGTTAGGCGGACCCGGTGCTTGCCCATTTTTGGGTGCCGGAATCAAGGGCCTCCTCATCCCCATTCTGCATGTGCCGGTGCATCCGACGTGCTCTGCTTGCGGGTGCCGTTACACCCGCCAGGAAAAACCTAGCGGGTGAAACCGTTCCCGCGAGTAGAGCCTGTAGTATGGCGGTCCGTGAGGGCCTATATGTGCTGAGGACTCAATGATGTTTTCCTCACAAAGACAACAGATACGTTCTGATCTCAGGAGTCCAATGCTCGCTCCCTTTATCTCTAAGACTTGGCTGACATAATGGGGTCGATTCATGGAACAAACGTGCACCGAAAATCCCAAGGTGGCGCAAGCGTGAGAAACCGAGCGCACGCGCATGCGTGCGATTCAAGGAAGACGCTGCACGTGTTTCCCGCTGTCCGTGCGCCAAATCCTGGCATGGCGCACGCGGGCACACACTCCACCAAACAGCATGCGCTACGCGCACAGCAAAAGCGCACATAGCGCGGCGCACACAACCAAAGTGGGCGGAACAGTGGGCATAACACGCGGAATGGGGAATAACGTGTGAAAAAGAAGGCGTAACCGGGGAAGTACTGCAGGGAACTACACGGAACGCCCACACGCACGAAAACAACCCGTATGCATGGATTCGAATACGGGAAACCCGTGCACGGCAAAAGACGCACACAGGCGTCAACGCGTCCGCCACACGAAGGCAGGCGGAAGCGTCCCCGCGCACAGTATAAAAGTGCGCGCAAACAACAAACACGTATATACAGCTACGATGAATGACCCATTTGTCGCAGCACTGATCGTGGGACACCGCAGGAGGAGGAGAATAGCCAGGGCACGCATTTTCGCACCACGGACAAGCCGTTTTGGGATGCCTAACGACCAGGTCTACGGCAGGTATAGGTTTCCACCCCATATCATCCTAGACCTGGTTAGGGAGTGGGAAGATGACCTTACATCCCCCACCCTTTGCTCCCAAGCATTGAGCCCCTTGGAGAAGGTGCTCAATGTCCTGCATTTCTTGGCCACTGGGTCATTTCAGCAGACTACTGCCATAGTGGGGGGGGGGTCTCACAGGCCACGCAGTCACGCGGGTAAGCGTTAAAAGGGTTTCTCTTTCTTTCTCTCCCTCTTTCTGACCTTTTCAACAGGCACGTCTCTTCCTCGCATGCAGCCCTCAACCCTTCATGCCACCGGCTTGCTCCCTACTTAATACTCCTTTTGAAGCCCATACATTTGGCATCTCAACTCATGTAATTGAGCTCTAAACACCCAGACCGACAGCCGTACTGTGTGTTTTTTGTTAGTTTCGCGTGCACTTGGTATCATTAATACACTTTCGCCTCCGAACACACAGCGCGTACCTTTGGAGTTATCATGGTCCTAGATACTAGCACTATCAGCCACCACGTCAAGTCTCATATATTTTTGTGCATAGGATTTAAACCACTATCCTAATATCCTACGAACAAACGAGTCCTGGTGCTTAGTTGTGTTTTTCTTCTCACACAGGCAACAGCCACCAGCCCAAAGTGAACAACCACATTCCACAATAACGGTGACAGAGGAGAAAATTTACCCATACGGCGCAACCTCTCTACTACTCGGCAAATTAATCCAGGTAGAGCATTTTTCTCTCGCTTTTGCCACATGTAGCTATTTAGCAATTATGTATTAGCACCACACAACCCGGGCGCCAGACCCCTGATTTATAGCTTTTTGCTCCTCTCTTTTCCATCATCTTTATACCTTATGTAGGATATCACCAAGACGAGACTGTGACTTTACCTGAGAGTTCTCACTCTTCACATAGACGCCTGGTCCTGTCGCCTGATTTCCCTCCCTGTGTGGCCCACACCCGAACCTCTGGGATCTCAAACACCGGCAGGTAAGCCGACCACCGGTGCCGAGAGTTTCTAAATATTTTTATTTGTATAGCGCCCTAAGTACTAGGGGCCACTACCTCTCTATATCCACCCTTCTGACTCGATATCCATATACTTCCCACAGGGTCCCCAACTAGGAGCCCTGATGAAGGCGGACCTATCGTAATAGAATAACCGCCGAAACGTGACGAAGACAGGGATTCAAACCATACATACATATCCCTGATCGTTTGGAGCCTACATTCCGGTTCCAACCATCAAATCTCACGTTGGCAAGGATAAAAAAGATATCTTGTATCAAAGACCCTGCAGCATTAATTGCTTGAAACTAACAATTGCAAAAAGGGACTATCATTGAACAATACCTAGAAATTGGGCCATGATACTCGTTTATTTACTGAACCAATATCACATGTATGTCCTATTTGCACTCTTCTTTATGATTTAATCATTATAATGTAAAGAAATGAATATTAATCCAATGTTTTTTGTGTTTTTTGTTTGTTTTTTATTGTGTCAAAACACTTATGCACATTGTAATCTCTTTCTACAAAAAAACGTTGCTTCCTAAATGTATTATGTGGATGTATTTGTATTTTGTTCTATTTTTTGGTTGAGATTATAACTTTGTTGACTTCCGATTATGTGTTCTGGTTTTCTTTAAATATATGTTTTTGATGTCCTCGGAGGTAGAAAGTGACTGTCTTGCACTTTTTCCTTAATTATATGAGTTACCTTTTATTTTATTTCTCAAACACTGGAAGCACCACCGTAATGTTTGTCCTTTGAAACACACAGCTACTTTATTATTTGGGTGGTTATATAAGAACAGCGGTAGATTCATACTTTAGGATTTCCACAATTTGGAAACCTCTCAGAGATATTAATTCATTATTTGAAACAAAAAGAAAAAAAGAAATAATATGAAAATAATTATTAGCAAGGGTACATTTTTCTGTTTACACGCAGTCACGCTGCCTACACCAGGTCTTGGCAATCATGACAGCGCGCCCCTCAGTCCGCAGGCACATATACATGCCCAGAACACTGTCAAGGGTTTTGACCCATGTTGAATCAATAGACTGGGTAGATGTGGGGATGAGCTGTCGCCACCCATTATTCTATCCCAGAACAAAATAAATCAATAGACTGGGTGGATGTGGGGATGAGCTATCGCCGCCCACATTCACGCCAGAATAGGAGAACTGCGCAGTTGGCACGACAAAGATACAACCATCTTGCGGGGGGTTCCACATCACCACTCTACTGTAAGGATGCCATCAAAACAATGTTAAGCAAGGGTCCTATACTATCAAGCAAAAGACCACTCTATTGAAATGCAGTAATTCAAGACAACTCAAAAATGGATGCAGTACCGACAAATTCCCCAAGGTGACGCTAGCGGTCTAAACTCTGACAGGGAAACTGTATTTAGGAGTTGCAAGAGGGGCAGGGACTTCAAAGCTTGTTGGTTAATTGAAAATCTAGCCACCTGCTGTTCCCAGAGGCCAAGAGGCTGGGAAACCTTAACACCTCAGAGATTCCACACCAGGAGGCAGGATATCACATGACCCTGTTGATTGATTGAGGAGAGACTTCCAGGCAGCCTGCTGGAGCCCACACAAAAGGCTCTTTCTGTTGAATGGGGTATGTTAATTTTGAGTGTTTCCTGTCAACAGCCCTCTGCCAGCAAGGAGAGACATGTGATCACTGACCCACCCAGACTCCTGGAGGCGGACCCAAACACTTTGGGGAGTTGAATTGCAACAAATATATATTTTATAGAAACAGTGATATTTATTGTAACCAAATGACAGGAATGTACAACTTTGAGAGTCTTAGTTTGAAAAATGCCCTCACGATTTAAGTCCAAACTCCAATTTGTACCATGTTCTGGGGCCAAACCCCGCTAATTATGAATATTGTAGACAATGGGCCTCATTACAAGTACTCCGGTCCGGAATTAACACTGCCGGTAAAACCATACCGGCACCGTTTCCATGTCCGCGCAATCATGACCCGCGGCCCCGGTAATAGCACCACCCTAAACCGCCACCGCGGAAATAGGGTTCCCCTTAAGTCCGTCTGCACGGAAACCCCTCCGTTACCGGCAACACTAAACACCGTGAGCATCACAACTAGCGCGGACACGGAAATACCGGGAAAAAAATGGCGAAAATACCGTGATCACGGTGGCGGAACCGCCGCCACCGCGAACATGGCGTTATACACTGCCTGCTGAACTGAATCAGGGCACAGGTGCACCAAATCAGCCCAGCTGGACCTAGCAGGCCACTGGGAGCCTACAAAAGGGCCACACCCAGCCCAACACAACACAGAACCATGCAGGCAGCAGGTCTAGTAGCACTGGGACTGGGCCTACTCAACCAACAGGCAGTGCTGCACATGGTGGCAGTAATGGCGCAGAGGAGGAGGCGTAGGCGGAGGAGGCGCAGGCGGCAACCAGCCAACCCTGCAGCTATGGCAAACCCCATTGCCCAGCCAGCCCGACCCCGCCGCCAGCCACCAATACCACGCATCAGGGCCTCACCCTGGAACCTCACCCCAGGACAGATCCACACCCTATACCGGCTGGACCGTCCAACAATCCTGCACATCACCGCCATGATTGAGGACAACATCAGCAGCCTAATTGACACCCCCACCGCCATCCCCCCCCTCTTGAAGGTTGTCTCAGTTCTGCATTTCCTTGGCACTGGCACCTATCAACACACGGTTGGTGAGCTGCACGGCATATCACAACCGTGTTTCTCAAAAATCCTGGTACAGGTACTGGATGCCCTGTTGCGCCATGTGTCGGAACACATAGCCCTACCCCGCACCCTCCCCGAGGTCATTGCCACCAAGTTGGCCTTCCATGCCATAGCAGGCATGCCAAATTGCATAGGCGCAGTTGACTGCACCCACGTCGAGCTGACAGTACCACATGCAATTGAGGCGGTGTTCCGCAATAGAAAACAGTATCACTCTTTGAATGTCCAGATGGTTTGTGATGCCATGCAACTGATTACACACTGCTGTGCACGTTTCCCAGGCTCATCACATGACTCAATGGTACTGCGGAATTCCACGTTGCCACGGTACATGGAACGCTATGCCGGACAAAGCACATGGCTATTGGGTGAGTACAGCTGACGATGCTACAACCCTGTCGGAGTGGTGTGTGTGTGTCCAGGCCAATGAGCATTGTGAGTGTGCCGCTGTGACCGCACATGCATCACCCCCCTTCCATCTACCAAATACACAGCGGATGCCAAACATCATGAAGGAAGACATGACAGGGCACCACAATGTGCCCGTGAACACGCTGCCACAGCCAATCCCGTCACTGTCCCATTAACCCTGTGCCACTGCAGACACCCACCCTCAATTGAAACACTGCCCCAAAAAGCACGGGAGGCGTGTAAATGAGACGACGTGTATTTACTACTTCCGTACAGTGGAGTCACTCTGCCATGTGTGGACAGCACTGCACCATGACATGCACACAATCAAATTTCACCCGCAGGGCGCAGTAAACATGCAAGTAAATGTGTAGGCCCATATGCAGTCAGCGACATACCTCGTGATGGCCGAAACATACCTCCAGACACTGCATGGTACATATGCATGAATGAATGATGATACAAGAATGCACAGCAGCAGATGAGGACATGATGCCACAAACACTGACATGTTCCCCCATCTACATCCCATGTAGGTGATGCGGGATATGCACTCACGCCATGGATGATGACACCTGTACGGAGACCAAGGAACAGGCATGAAGAGGCATACAATAGGGCACATATCCGCACACGTGGAATGATTGAGAGGACATTTGGACTGCTGAAGGCCCGTTTCCGCTGTCTGAGCAGATCTGGCGGATCACTGCTGTACAGGCCAGTAAAGACGGGCAAAATCACGCTCGTATGTGCCATGCTGCACAATATATGCCTGCGCAGGAACATCCCAATGCCACCAGACGCAGATGAGGAAGATGGGGATGGGGATGGAGATGGGGATGGGGACGGGGATGGGGATGGGGATGGAGATGGGGACGGGGATGGGGATGGGGATGGAGATGGGGATGGGATGGCACCGCCTCCCCCTGGGGGTCCACATGATGGCCAGAGAGCACGGGATGCCCTGATTCGCATTTACTTTTGAGTCACAGCACATTCACAGAAATGCACAAACATGGTGACGACAATGAATTAATAGTTGCACTGCCAAATAAATGATCAATGTCCACACATGTATGTCTTGATTTGAAATGGTGATGTATTGATGTGATAACAACAGGGAAGAAGGTGCATTGGTTAGGGAAGCTGTACACCCGGGGCCACCCACCACCCAAACGTGCCCACCCCCACCCAGAGCCCATTGTCCGAACCCCCAAAACTACCTACCACACCACCCAAACGTGCCCACCCCTCTCACACCGTTGTAGTCCACATGTGTCCTGCACTGCCCCACACACATGCCATCACTTCCGCGTGCGCTTCTGTGCCTGTGCAACCTTGCCCGAAGGACCCGTTAGCCTACTCGAGCGCCTCCTTGGACTGGCAGTGGTGGAGCTGGATGGGGTGGTAGTGTTTGATGGGCCAGAATCTGGGATTGAGGGCATCCGTGCCAGATTTGCCTGTTGGCCAACCAACATGGCCTCTACAAGCCTGGAGGTGTGGTCGTTGCCCTCCCGCACATGGCGTGCAAGGGTCACTATGGTGCTCGCAAAGCGTCCAATGGACCTCGACAGGCGACGCACTGAGGCGCTGTAGCTCTCCCTCTGCAGCCTGGATTCCTCTAGCTGCCTCTCCACCAGCTGGGTGAGGGTAGCCTGCTGGTCATCCATCCGCTGCATGCGGGCATTCAGTTCGGCCATGGATGGGGTGGGCGACCTCATGGGACTCCCCAGTGAAGTGGGGCTGAACCCCAGCTCATGGAAGGAGCCCAGGTCTTCCAATGTGGGCATCTCCCCCTGTGGCCCCGTTTCCGAGTGCTCTTGCGGGGCACTGTTATCACTGCAGGCCGCCCCCTCTGCAGTGCTGCTGCCTTCGGTGTTGTGTTGGGTGTCCATGATAGGTTCCCGTGGCACCTGTCTAGACTCAGCCAGTGTGGAGACGGTGGGGATGTCGGTGGTGGTGGTGTGCCGCACATCTGTAGTGGCTGGTAATGTGGCCAGAGGTGCAGAACTGCCGGCAGCATCCTCCTGTGTGGTGGCAGTGGCTACTGTACTTGCCGATGCAGATTGGCTGGCCTGTTGTGCAGTATCACTGTCACTTGAAACGGCTGTGGGGACACAAAGGGCATGCAATTAGTGTTGTTGTGGTGGCAGATGGGTGCATCACATGCGTCATTAAGATTGTACATTGAATAGTGTTAGTCACATGCATCTGATTGCTGGTGTCTGCATTCAGTGATATTGGTTGCCATACGGATCATGATGGGTCCTTTGGCCCACACATGCACTGCCTGGGGGGGGGGGGGGGTTGTTAATGGGTCCTTTGGCCCACACATGCACTGCCTGGGGGGGGGTTGTTAATGGGTCCTTTGGCCCACACATGCACTGCCTGGGGGAGGGGGTTGTTAATGGGTCCTTTGGCCCAGTATTCACAACTGCATATTTACATGTGGCATTCATGTTTGGGCACTTACCGGCATCTGCAGGTGGGCTCACTCCTGCCTCAGCCTGCCCGATCCCATGGATTCCCTCTAGGTGGAGGACGCTGCTGCAACGCTCCTCCCATGCTTGCAGCCTCAGTGGGGAAGGGGGTCCTCCGCCTGTCCCACTGCTGCGTTGGCGGTGCGTGGAATCGAGGTTGCGTACCCTCAGCCTCAGGTCGTCCCAACGCTTGTGGCAGTCCTTCACGCTCCTCACTGCCACGCCCACGGCGGTGCACTTGCGTGCAGCTTCGGCCCACACCTCCTTCCTCCGCTGCTGTGTGGCACGCCGTTGGTCGGCGCTGAACAGCATCTCAGCATTGTCCACAATGTGCTCCACCAAGACGGTTAGCTCCGCCTCGCTGAAGCGCTGTTTGCGCTGCCTCTGAGCTGGAATCCTGGCAGACATGCTGGTGGTCCCTTTTGGCTTCTCAGAGTTAGGATTGTGCTTGTGCTGGCTCTGGATGGCAATGGATTGTGCTTTTATATGATGGCCGCCTCTCTGTTTCCTGTTTTGGCGATCATGGTATTTCCGGTTCCGTGTCCGTGGTGGCGGAGGCGGAAACGGGTTTAGCGCCACTTGTGGCTTCGTTATTTCCATTTCCGTGGGGTTTTCCGTGACGGCGGTAACAACGTTTCCGAGTCCGTGTGGTGCGCGCGACCGACAGCGTGTAATCGGACGGTTTTTCCGCAACCTTGCGGACACGGAAACGTTTTTACCGCCGTCACGGATTTTGCACGGTCCCAGACTGGCAGGTTGTAATGAGGCCCAATGTGTTTAAGCTAGAGACATGGAAAGTTACTGGGATATATGTGGAAGGGAAATGTACCTTTGTATAATTTTTGATGAAAAACCAATGTTGCAAAACCCACTAAAATCGGAAATAAGTTGCCATTTTTGAATGCAAGCTCCTAGAAACGCCAGAGTCGGGACAGGGACTATCTTTAGTAATATATGACGTGTGTATGTGATGTCAAACAACTGTGTACCTGGGAAATATGTATTTGGATCAGGAATAGGTTTGTGTGCACATTGACCAGGGGAGTGTCATTTCTGCAGGTCATAAAAATGACATCACTCTGACACACTATCCCTTCCCAAAGAATCTATTGACCTATCAAATCAAGAGAGGGGCAGGCTCAGTTATGCCACGCACACACCCACTTCCAAAACACATAAAAAGAGACTGCTGGGACAGGTAGGGACATTCAATTCCATTTGCTTAGACTTCCAAGCTAAACATAGACTACAGAACTTTGAACCTAGAAGGCCCACTGCAAGCAAAAGTATTCTCAGCAGGCCTTTAGAATCCAGCAAACCTAACCAAACTATTCAACAGCCGGGCAAGCTGTTTGAATTCTTTGCCAAGAACAATTGCCAGAGACCAGACCAGAGATCCAGAGAACCACAGGCCGCTGTATCCAGAGAGCTGACCCAGATCGCTGTGAAGTGCCGAGACCAGAACCGGAGTAATTTAACTTTCATTTTAAAGCTGTGATTCTAGGCTTTCCAACGAACCTAAAACCGACTTCCTACTCCTTATACCTTTACCGCAATTGCGATTCACGCACTCGCAAAATTTACCGCGATTTGCGATTTGGCTCAATTTCTCCACTTGTCAAAATAGCAGCTCCATTCTTTCCTTTGTTAAAATCAGTTTGCAACCTGGTAATAACTCATAGAGCATTGCTAAAGTGAGCCTGAACTAATACCAACAAGCATCTCTCACTCACCCTGAATATCTAGAGGGAATTAAAAGCATGTTTAGCACATTTCTCACTTCATTGTCATCACATTCAAAGCATTTTTGGGCCTGTGTTTCAAACCTCTACCTGTTTTCCTCTAAGCTTGCTGGGGGGAACTGCATTTCGTATTGCATTTGTTGGGATTCTTGAAGACTGTGTGCTCTCCTTCCATTTCTTACATTTCATAGGGGTGGGGGGAGTGAATTGTCAAGGAAAAGTGATTACATTGTCTTTTGTTAAAGCCATATCAAGTTATTTACTGTACTGCATTTCATTCATCATTGCGTTTCCTTGAACCATATAAAGAATTCTTTCCCACCTTATTCTTCTGTTCCTATTCATAAGTTACCTCTCGCTGATTACTGCTCATATTCACAAGTGTAATATCCATTATCAATTTATTTATAGAAGTGTGATATACATATATATATTGTTTAAATTTTCAAATAAACCTTTTAATTTGCAAAACAAACCTATTTCTTGGCTCAGTGGGGTCAGGGGGATTCTAAGAGGGGGGTGTTATACAAGGGTTGTCATCCAGAGTACTGAACTGGACATAAAAATACATCAATAAGGGTTTTCCTCAGCATCCCAGACTAGGCATTGACTTAGCTGTAGTGTTGATTGAATATCGCTTACAAAAGTGGGGGCTCGGAGCCGGGATGTTCTGGGTTAGATTTACCACTTGTGCAGATTAATACAGTGTGCCAACTGACCAGATACACATATCCGGTTAGATCACCACGCTGTTTTACACTGTGAAAGCATCCCTCAAAGGAAAGCTCTAAGGAAACGGTCTGCTTTGCAAAATAAAATACAAACTTCTGTAAGTCAGGAAGGAACTCAAATTCCAGAATGACGACCTTGGTAGATATGAAAATAGCCTGAGAGCACTTCTTACATAAGCTATTTGTGAGAGGTGAGTGGACTCATCAGGACCAAACGGTCTGGTTGCAGGCAATCGCGCAACAGGTCACTGAAACAGGGTCAGATACATGGAGAGATCAGGGTCCATTACATGTGGCCCTGAGTGAATTATACATGGCTCCTAAAGTTAAAGATGAACACGACAAGATGGTTAGGATAGCGACATATTTGTATCTATATATCGGAGCCATGCAGGACAAATGTGCTGAAGGCCAAGATCTGGCAAATAGACAACAGATGGCATTAGAAAAGGCCCAATCTGACCTGGTCTCTTCTGAGCAGAGGCTGCAGAGGAGCCAGGAGTCAGAAAATGATAGTAGGCAGTATATCATTAAAATAAAAGAGGACATGGATATAACAGGAAAAGACAGACCAGGATACCAGAATTCTGGCTTTGCAGAAGGAGCACCAAGACAGTTTGGACTCCTTACTGCAGAGCCAGAAAAAGCTGGAGCAATAGATCAATTTCAACAGGGCATGCACAGAGCAGGTAGCCACCCTGCAAATCCAACTAGACAGAGAGAAAGAGGAAAGCAATAAATTGATTTTGAAAGACCTGGATACCCAGGCAGAGTTTGATGAAGAACACCAGAAAGCTGGTGCCTTCCAAAGGCAAAGGGACGACCTGGCGGCACAGATGCAGGCTCTTAGTCAGGAAAGGGATACCTTAGGCCAAGAAGTCTGCCACTTAAAAAGGAAAATGGAAGAAAATCATCTGGCCCTCCAGGGACTGGGTGACCTCCAAAAAGAACACCAGAACTTGTTAGAGCACACCAGGAGGGTGGAGGAGGCTCTGGCAAGAAAGGAGCAGGCCAGTAGGGATGGGACTGAGGAGGTAACCCTCCTGCAGCAGAGACTGGCCCAGTACTCCAGGACCAATCAGGAGGCACAGAGAAAGAATGACGCTCTCTGCCAGCACAATGATAGGCTCCAGCAACAGGTAGCGATGCAGGAGAGACTGATAGAGTCTAGTAAGGCCTTAACTGAGGAACTGAAAGCGCAGGCTCTTGCTTTGCAACAGGAAGCAGGGGCGGATAGAGATGAGGTTCGCTGGGAAAGAGAAATTCCTGAGCATAACCTCAGGAGCCCTAGTACCAGAGGCCTTCATCTCTCTCAGTCCCTGGACTCTGCCACCCCCATGTCCCCTTCGCGCACATGAGCCCAGGGCCACGGGGATGGCAGATTTCTATCCAGCTAGAAGTATGGGGCTAATAGGCCAGTACCTCCCAGGAATGGATGGGCGGGCATCCGGGTATGGGCACCCAAGCACAGTGCAATTTAGTGGGGAACCCCAGGAGAGTAGGCCCATTAAGGGCATCCTGAAAACCTCTGCCCAGTTAGGTCAGTGGGGGGGATACCCATCAAATCCTGGCAGCAAGGAGGGATCTGAAGACTCCTCTGAGCATTACGGGACACAGGAGACCAGGTCCCCACATTCTGCCAGCCATTCCCAGGCTCGCAGAATCCGGGAAAACCTGGAAGATCAGACGGGCACCTCTGGGAGCAGTGCTTCTGAGTCAGAGGATGAATGGACCAGGGTTACCCGAACCAAAAAGGCCAATAAGGCAAAAAGGGCCTTGCTTAAGGACCCATTGAAACAAATAAAGGCAATAAGGAGTGTCATCACGCCTTATCATAAGAACGCCAAGTATTCTGTTTGGGAACACTTGGAGCTCTATGAACAAATGATGGAGACTTTCCATTTGAAGGACAGCAGTAGCTGCATCCAGTACGTCAAATGGACCTTCTCACCAGAATACTCCAGTTTCTTTGCAGGGCTGGAGGATCAAAACCATTCAAGGTGGTCCACATACAGGGCGGCCATCTTGAAACATTTTTCTGTGCACAGAAATCCTCAAGAGGCTTGCAAGGCAGCCTACAATTTGCAATGTGGGGAGGATCAGGCCCCACAAGAGTTTGTGCAAGAATTAAAGCGTGCTTTTGCGCAGACCACCAGAAGGGTGCGCACGGATAGCAGAGAATTTATCAATACGTTTTTCCATGCCTTACCCAAATACATAATGACCCAGCTTGTGAGAGATTTTCATGAGAAAAGATCTTTAGACTGGGTCATTGAACAGGCTACCCGGATCTATGAGGTGCAGAAGCCCATCGAAAATAAAAATAATGCGCCGAAAAACCCCAAAACCAAAAGCACCTCTGCTGCTGCCAAGTTGGCAGAGATAAAGGTTGCCCCCGTTTTAGATTTGGAGATGGGGGGGCCTAAAAACCTGCCTGCACCAAATAATTCACAGCCCAGAAGGCCCTCGGGCCAGTCACAGACAGGGAGTCGAGGAGGTAGTCCCACAAATGGGGTCCCCCGCTCCCCTGACTATGTAAGTCCCCGCTACAAGGGAAACCGACCCATCCTGGGTTATGTGTGGACTCCTCCAGCCCAAGGGGGGGGATCCAGCCAAGCACCTGGCCCAGGGAACTTCCCTCCTAACGTCCCCCAGGAGGGCAGAAATTCACCAAATCCTTGGCAGAACTTTTTCCCCAGGTATCCACCCAATTTCCAGCCCCGAAATCATCCATCCTTCTTTCCCCAATTCCCTGAGCCCAGACAACCTAATCCGGGAGAGGGGAGGCCAAGGGTGGAGGGGTACCCAAATCTTCCCAATCCAGGGTATTACCAGAGAAGGGATAGGTACCCTTCCCGGGATCAGCCCAGGGGAGAAAATAGAGCCCCGTATCAGCCTGAGCGGGTTTCGCAACTTGAGCGCCAAGTCCAAAATATGGCACGGGATCTGGGTCACATACTGAGGGCTCAACAGAACCCTCAGATGAGCATGCCACCGCAGAATACCCCAAACTCTGGACCTGGTGCTCCAGAACAATGACGGGGGCAGCACCCCGATAACCCACCGGTTCCCAGGGAGGAGGCACAAGGGGAAGGGGGGTGTAAAGCCTTGGAGGAAGTTTCCTTCCCAACTTGTAAACAGCCCCTGGAAAACCAGGAACCGGAAACAAAATCTCCTGCCCCTGAAAGCCTTCCTCCCAAGGAGCAGAAGGGGGGTAGGAGAAACAAAGGACCCAAACAGGCCCAGTTTGTGGAGGAGGTACAGATCTTCCAATTTGAGGGAGAGGGATCCTCCGAGGATCCTGTGGAAAGGATCTTCTCCTTTAGAGATGGGGGAACTCCTCCCAAGGAAAAATGGGTCCCAAGGGATGCCAATTCAGACTGGGGAGATATGGAGACTGAGCTACCGCCGCCCATCATCTCATCCCGAACCGACAATACCAAAATCCCATGGGTCAAACCCATCCTGATGACTGCCTCCAAAAAGGGGGGGGGGGCGGCCCAGAACCCAAAACCATTTCCAGTTGCCAACCTTTTCTTTCCGATTCCCCAGGCTCTCCACAGAATTCTGCCCAAATCTCTTCGCTAGCAATGTCCAAAACCAGAAATTTAGCCCACCAGTTGTCCAAAAATGTGCACTATCTGTGCCTCCTTGAGGAGAAGGAGGGAAGATATTATGCCCCGGTACAAGTACAGGGGCAGGGTACAATTTTGGCACTGGTGGACACTGGATCTCAAGCTACCCTTCTGTCCAGAAGGGCCTTTGATGAACTGAATGCAGGAAGGGGAGAGAATTACCAAATTCCTCTCACCTCTCTTCCTGGACAACTGCAGAACTTTGACGGGAAGGAAATTCCTGTCGAGGGGACTGCAGATTTGGACATCAAAATTGGGCGACACAAGGTGAAACACCCGGTCATAGTAGTGACTCCAGAGGGCACCCCTTGTTTACTAGGGAACGACCTCCTGAGAAGGTTGTCACCCCTAATAGATTGTGTAAACAAGGTCCTCTGGACCCAGACTAGCCGACCAATAAAATTAAAACAGAGTGTCAACCATGTTAGTTTAAATGGCACCTGCCACATGGTTGAACAAAAATCTGACCAAGTAGAATTTCACTTCCAGAACAACCAAATTCCAGACGTGACAGTAATAGCAGTAGGACAACAGACTGGTGATGGGGGGTCCTCTCTATTTCTGAAAATCAACCTTCCTTCCAGTTTAAGGTGGTTTTCCACACTGGAAGGAAACACCCTGAAATTCTTTACTAATCCACAATCAGAAACTCCCACTCCTATATTCTAGAAAGATGTGAAATCAGCTCAGAGCCTGGCTGATATTCAGCAAATTGGAGAGCAGTTGTTCATCCCTGTTCAGTTAAATGATGGGAAGGACTCTGTTCTCGCTCGAGTGTGTGTGAACAACGGTAAGAGCTTCATCAGCGAAGCCATGTTCCGCCAACTCCCACAAGATCCAGCCATTCCCACATTCAAACTGATAGACAAATGGGAAATGGAACTGGAATCACCTAATTCCAAACATCTCCTGCCAAGCAGGTGTATGCTCAAAATCTCCATTGGCAACAAGAGCATAGTCCATAATTGTTGGGTCGTGCGAGATGTCACTGCCACCTTTTACTTAGGCAGTGACATTCTCAATCGCTTCGCCATTAGTTTGGACCTAATAAACTTCAAAGCTTGGTCCCGATTAGCGGATAATCCCATGGGCTTTGATGATTCAGAAAAAGCATTTAGGCCAGCTCAATTGCTACCTTATGCAGTTGAAATTCAGATTAAAGAGGAAGTCACCATCCCAGAAAGGACCCGACAATTCTCCCTGGAAGTGAAAGTTAAAAGAGGACAAAAATTGAAAAACCCTGATGCTTACATTCATCTAAATGCTTCTCTCCAACAGCAAGGGTTAGGGGTAAACCCACCACCATTAGTCAACATAGAACACCATCCCAATAGAGGTGGATAACAGCAACTTAAAGAGTATTACTCTAGCCGCAGGCACCATTATTGGAATGGCGGTTGATGACCGACATTTCTCCATTGATTTAGGAAATGAACTGCTAGGACCAATCCCCAAGGACTGTTTTGACAGTGACAGTGATGACCATACAACACCAGACAGGATTTTCACCCGGCATGGGGCGAACTTCCTGGTGTACACTTCTTGCCCTTATGGTAAGGAAGATGTGACTTGTGACTTCAGGAGGGATGAGGTGATTTTCCAGGTCCATGAGGGCTGCCTTTCCCACCTGAAGCCTCCAGTCCAAATCAGCACTCTGACCAGGGACTTCTCCACCCAGCTGGAGGAGGCCGCTGAGATAGCCAAACCAGAAGTCTTTCCAGGCTTCAGGCAGATGGTGGAAGAGAGAGTCAACCTAGCTGATGCCTGTGTGACTCTGGAACAGAAGCAAAAGTTGAAACAAGTTTTCTTGGATTTCCAAGATCTCTTTGCGGTAGACTCATATGACTGTGGTCGCACCGACATCCACACCACAACAATTCCCACGGACCATGGAATGACTCCAGTGTTTGTGAAGCAATATCGCTTGCCTCTCGCATCCATGGAGTCCCTTACTGAAATAATTAAGAACCTTGAGTCCCGGGGAATAATCCGTCCAGTCCACAGCACTTTCAATAATCCGGTGCTGGGAATATTGAAGCCAAACGGCCAGTGGAGACTCTGCGCCAACCTTAGGGAGCTCAACAAACGGGTCCATACTTCCCGATGGCCTCTGCCCTACATTGACCAAGGGCTGGCCCAGATTCAGGGGTCACAGGTATTCACAGCAATAGACCTGACCAATGGATACTGGACCGTGCCTGTCAGTAGGGAGGACCAATACAAACTGGCTTTTACCTTTGGGGGCCAGCAGTGCACATGGATCCGGACTCCCTTCGGATACCTCAACTCCGGCAATGAATTCAACATTTTCCTACATAAGGCCATGCCCGACCTGAGTGCGAAGGGTAACCTGGCTTATGTAGATGATGTCCTCATCAAAAGTTCATCTGCTGAGGAACACATAGCAGAGATCCGTTATGTTCTGACACAGTTGAGGGCCACCGGAGCAAAACTTTCCTTTCAGAAAGCACAGTGGTGTAGAACCCGTGTTAATTTCTTAGGGCATGAGATTACTCCTCAGGGTCTCTGTCCCCAGGAAAAGAAAGTGGAAGCACTTCAGAAACTGAAGGATCCCACAAGTCTGCGGGAACTAAGGAGCCTCCTTGGACTGACTAATTACAGCAGAAAGTTCATTGAGGGCTATGCAGAGATCACTAGACCCCTGATTCATCTCCTGAAGGGGGGGGTCAAGTGGGAATGGGGTTCAGAACAATCCGAGGCAGTAAGACAACTCAAAAGAAGCCTCTCACAAGCGCCTTGCCTAGCTTACCCTGTCAGGAACAAGGAGTTCTTCCTGGAGACAGGGTTCTCTAATACGTGCTTGACGGCAGTATTATACCAAAAGCATGACAAGGTCAATAAAGTAATCTCCTATGCGAGCAAAACTTTATCCTCTGTGGAGAAAAAATTCAACGATTGTGAGAAGGCACTCCTGGCAACGGTGTGGGCATTGAAGAATTACCGCCCGTTTATCCAGGGGGAACACATCATAGTGGAGACTCCACACCAGCCTCTGCAATATCTCCAAAGTGACAGAATCCGGGCCGGAAATGTGAGTAATTCCCGGATTACTTCCTGGATTCTGTCAATGCAAGGCTTTCCTGTGGAGGTCAGATATGGCCAAAACAAGAAGAGTCCCCTCGCGCAAGGTCTGGCTGACTTGCATGATTGTGCCAGAGAAAACTGTCTCGAGGACGAAAGTCTAAATATCAAGGACAACATGGAGGCATACCTTAATTCCCCACACAAAGTCTTTGAAGAAGACAAGTGTGAAGGAATGCCCACTGTCTATGTGGATGGATGCTCGTACCATGTTGACGACAACGGGGAGAAAGAACTGGTGGCCGGCGTAGGGAATGCATGGGTGAATGAGTCACCAGAACCCTCTGCTGGATACAAAATTGGTCCCCGAAGTAGTCAGGTGGCAGAATTGATGGCTGTGCATCAGGCCATCCTCACTGCTGTCCAACATCAACTCCACGAACTGGTCATAATCACAGATTCGGATTATGTACGGAACGGGTTTGTGGAGCACCTGGTTAATTGGAAAACCAGAGGCATGTTATGTGCTAATAACAAACCCTGGAAACATGGGAAGTTAATTCAAAACATTGATGATCTGGTCACATCGAATGGGATGACCATCTACTGGAAGAAGATCAAGGGTCATTCCAAAGTAGAGGGACCAGACAAAACTGGAAATGACTTAGCTGATCAGCTGGCCAAAACCAGGGCCATCCAAGGGGATCTAATAGAAATAGAGTCCCTATTGGGGGAAATCCAGGTCACTGCTATCACTAGGTCCCAGACAAATGCTCACAATGATCTTTCAACTGCACAATGGAGTAAGGAGACCCCTGATGCTGATTTAATTACAGCTCAGAATGGGGATCCAATAATTGGTAAGTTTTACCAACACATTGAGGACCCTGAGAAATTTCCCCTGACGGATACCGATTACATTGGGAAAGAGGACCTAAGAGTGTTGATGAAATGTCCAAAAAGGTTCCGAATCCAAGACGGTTTGTTGGTAAGGAAATCCCAAGCTGGCCATGATCAGTGGGTGGTCCCTACCTCATTCCGAAGCCTGATGTTAAGTCACGCCCATGATGCGGCCACCGCCGGTCATAGGGGGTTTCACACAACACTGGAAATCTTAAGAGAGGTTGCATACTGGCCACACATGGGGCAAGACCTCGACCAATACTTGAAGGGGTGTCTTGTGTGTGCACAATTTCAGCCATCATCCCTCACACACTGTGCACCTCTCCAAAAGAGGGGGATGACACTGCCATGGTCAGATTTGCAAATCGACTTTGTAGGCCCTGTAATTCGCTCGTCTAGAGGAAACAAGTACATGTTGACCGTTACATGCTTGTTTACCGAGTGGACGGAATGTCTCCCAGCCCCAAACTGCAAAGCAGAAACAGCAGCTGCCCTGATGATTAACCACATCTTTTCCCGTTTTGGTCTACCTCAAAGGATTGAGTCAGACAGAGGTAGCCACTTCACCAGTGAAGTAATGACAAAGATGTGGGAGATACTGGGGGTTAAAAGGAAGCTACACATTGCTTACAGGCCAGCTTCTTCTGGAGCCGTGGAGAGATATAACCGAACCATTGTGAGCATCTTAAAAAAAGTTTGTGGCAGATTCTGGGCCAAGTTGGGATATCCGATTACCTCTGGTCCTAATGGCCATCAGATCTACCCCTTCATCCGCAACAAAAATGTCACCATTTGAGTTGATGACTGGATGCAAGATGGTGCTTCCTCAGCATTTGTTCTACAGGACCCAGGAGCAGACACTGATAAATGCTTCCACAACTCATGAGTATGTGGAGAATTTAAGGAAACACCTTCAACATGCTTTTGCCTATGCTCAGCGGAATCTAGAAAGATCAGCCGAGAGCATGAAGACCCACTATGATTTGAAAACTACCCGAAAGGAATATAAGGTGGGTGATCAGGTCTATCTATACAATTTCCAAAGGAACCAGGCCAAACAGCGAAAATTCTTGCCTACATGGAAGGGACCGTTTGAAATTATAGACAAGATCTCCCCTGTTGCCTATAAGATCTGCATCCCCAAAGGCAGTTCGGCAGAGGGGGAAGACAAGTGGGTACATATAAATCAGCTAAAGTGTTGCCATCCCAGGCACACTCTGCAACAGCTGGAGGAGTCCTCTGCAATACCAGAGGGGACCGCTCCAGAGTAATTCAATTCCAACCCTAAACTATCCCACATATAGTCTCTAAAATATTATGATTTTGAAAAAAAAAATGTCTTATAATTGTATCTTGTTTTTTGTTAAAATAAGAACGCAAATGTTTTGACTATAAAATGTATATGCCACCCCACTATGTCAATGGTGGGGAAGAAATGTCTACAAATAGGTATTGCCGCTTTCCTTTTTCATCCTAGGAGAAAGAAAACCTGGAGACTGGCCAAGGAGGACGATCCGGGGACCGGGAGCAGAGACCCGAGGGGCCTGGGGTACCGCCCAATATTCCCATCAGGACCGGCAAGGAGAACCGATCGATCCAACCGGATGGAGGAAAAGATGCTGAACTGTGCCATTTTCGGAATTGGAAGAAGATAATGGGGACATACCAGTGCAAGGGCTCAAAACCTCCTTTGCACCCGACTTCCCCTCGACTTGAATCAAAGCGCAGTCGGGCGGGGGGATTTGTCAAGGGTTTTGACCCATGTTGAATCAATAGACTGGGTAGATGTGGGGATGAGCTGTCACCGCCCATTATTCTATCCCAGAACAAAATAAATCAATAGACTGGGTGGATGTGGGGATGAGCTATCACCGCCCACATTCACGCCAGAATAGGAGAACTGCGCAGTTGGCACGAGACCACTCCAAAGATACAACCTTCTTGCGGGGGCTTCCACATCACCACTCTACTGTAAGGATGCCATCAAAACAATGTTAAGTAAGGGTCCTATACTATCAAGCAAAAGACCACTCTATTTAAATGCAGTAATTCAAGACAACTCAAAAATGGATGCAGTACCGACAAATTCCCCAAGGTGGCGCTAGCGGTCTAAACTCTGACAGGGAAACTGTATTTAGGAGTTGCAAGAGGGGCAGGGACTTCAAAGTTTGTTGGTTAATTGAAAATCTAGCCACCTGCTGTTCCCAGAGGCCAAGAGGCTGGGAAACCTTAACACCTCAGAGATTCCACACCAGGAGGCAGGATATCACATGACCCTGTTGATTGATTGAGGAGAGACTTCCATGCAGCCTGCTGGAGCCCACACAAAAGGCTCTTTCTGTTGAATGGGGTATGTTAATTTTGAGTGTTTCCTGTCAACAGCCCTCTGCCAGCAAAGAGAGACATGTGATCACTGACCCACCCAGACTCCTGGAGGCGGACCCAAACACTTTGGGGAGTTGAATTGCAACAAATATATATTTTATAGAAACAGTGATAATTTATTGTAACCAAATGACAGGAATGTACAACTTTGAGAGTCTTAGTTTGAAAAATGCCCTCACGATTTAAGTCCAAATTCCAATTTGTACCATGTTCTGGGGCCAAACCCCGCTAATTATGAATATTGTAGACAATGGGCCTCATTACGACCTTGGCGGAGGACCATGGCGCTATCGGCACCATGGTCCATGGCGCTAAGTTCCCAACTCTGCCATGGTGGATGGCGGACTTACCGCCCCATTCCGACCTTGGCGGGGCGGTAAGTCCCCAATCCCCATTTACCCTTCCCCATTCCCATTTTTGCCCCATAGGGCATAATGGGAGTGGGGAAGGCGTTAATTACGCCACCGTAAATTACGGTGGCGTAATTAACATCAAGGTCCCTTAGCGCCATGGATTTTAACACCTGCTAAAAGCAGGTGTTAAATCCGCCATGGCGCGAAGGGATCTCGTACTCAGGCGGTAAGGGTCGGCGCTGTTTACGCTGCCGTAAACCCCTTACCGCCTGGGTTGTAATGAGGCCCCATGTGTTTAAGCTAGAGACATGGAAAGTTACTGGGATATATGTGGAAGGGAAATGTACCTTTGTATAATTGTTGATGAAAAACCAATGTTGCAAAACCCACTAAAATCGAAAATAAGTTGCCATTTTTGAATGCAAGCTCCTAGAAACGCCAGAGTCGGGACAGGGACTATCTTTAGTAATATATGATGTGTGTATGTGATGTCAAACAACTGTGTACCTGGGAAATATGTATTTGGATCAGGAATAGTTTTGTGTGCACATTGACCAGGGGAGTGTCATTTCTGCAGGTCATAAAAATGACATCACTCTGACACACTATCCCTTCCCAAATCAGGGACCAAAGAATCTATTGACCTATCAAATCAAGAGAGGGGCAGGCTCAGTTATGCCACGCACACACCCACTTCCAAAACACATAAAAAGAGACTGCTGGGACAGGTAGGGACATTCAATTCCATTTGCTGCGGAGCATGCTGACCGACGACTTCACATCCAGAGATCCAACACTTAGACTTCCAAGCTAAACATAGACTACAGAACTTTGAACCTAGAAGGCCCACTGCAAGCAAAAGTATTCTCAGCAGGCCTTTAGAATCCAGCAAACCTAACCAAACTATTCAACAGCCGGGCAAGCTGTTTGAATTCTTTGCCAAGAACAATTGCCAGAGACCAGACCAGAGATCCAGAGAACCACAGGCCGCTGTATCCAGAGAGCTGACCCAGATCGCTGTGAAGTGCCAAGACCAGAACCGGAGTCCAGTCCAAAACCTGACCAGATCCGTGGCGAGGCCCATTCCTGCCCAAAATATATTGTGAGTACCGCCAGAACTGTGCAGAACCCAATCTCTTAGTTAAAATAATCTAATTCAAGCTATTTTAACCTAATTAGAACAGCCTCCTAGAAATCATGTCATCTGTCATTTTTAAAGCTGCACAACTGTCATCTCTCATTCTAAAGCTGCAAACTGTCACCCGTCATTTTGAGTTTTACTTTAAATCCGAAAATCTACCTTTATTAAATCGTCCGTATCTCTTGAACCGTTTGGGCTAGGATTCTAGGCTTTCCGACGAACCTAGAACCGACTTCCTACTCCTTATACTTTTACCGCAATCGTGATTCACACACTCGCAAAATTTACAGAGATTTGCGATTTGGCTCAATTTCTCCACTTGTCAAAATAGCAGCTCCATTCTTTCCTTTGTTACAATCTGTTTGCAACCTGGTAATAACTCATAGAGCATTGCTAAAGTGAGCCTGAACTAATACCAACAAGCATCTCTCACTCACCCTGAATATCTAGAGGGAATTAAAAGCATTTTTAGCACATTTCTCACTTCATTGTCATCACATTCAAAGCATTTTTGGGCCTCTGTTTCAAACCTCTACCTGTTTTCCTCTAAGCTTGCTGGGGGGGAACTGCATTTCGTATTACATTTGTTGGGATTCTTGAAGACTGTGTGCTCTCCTTCCATTTCTTACATTGCATAGGGGGGGAGTGAATTGTCAAGGAAAAGTGATTACATTGTCTTTTGTTGAAGCCATATCAAGTTATTTTCTGTACTGCATTTCATTCTTCATTGCGTTTCCTTGAACCATATAAAGCATTTTTTCCCACCTTATTCTTCTGTTCCTATTCATAAGTTACCTCTTGCTGATTACTGCTCATATTCACAAGTGTAATATCCATTATCAATTTATTTATAGAAGTGTGATATATATATATATTGTTTACATTTTCAAATAAACCTTTTAATTTGCAAAACAAACCTACTTCTTGGCTTAGTGGGGTCAGGGGGATTCTAAGAGGGGGGTGTTATATAAGGGTTGTCATCCAGAGTACTGAACTGGACATAAAAATACATCAATAAGGGTTTTCCTCAGCATCCCAGACTAGGCATTGACTTAGCTGTAGTGTTGATTGAATATCGCTTACAACACCCACAGAAAGGCAGGCCATTGTCCTGGATTTTTACAGGGTGGCACACTTCCCCAAAGTGCTCAGTGCCATAGATTGCACCCATATAGCCCTACGTCCACCTAGGGCCACTGAGCACATCTACCGAAACCGCAAGCACTGGCATTCCATCAATGTACAGGTGGTATGCAATGCAAACGGAATCATCACCTCTGTCTATGCAAACTACCCTTGCTCCACCCATGACAGTTTCATATACAGAATGTCCGCCCTGAGCCGGGCCCTGGAAGCTGGGCAGCATGGCGACACATGGCTCCTAGGTGAGTACAAATGCCCTTGCACATGCATGCATGTCACACACACACACACAAATACACAAACACCAAAAATCACAACCATTTACACCTCCCCAGGGGACAGTGCCTACCCTCTGAGCAACCACATGATGATGCCAATCCGGAACCCAACCACACCACCCCAGGGAAGATACAACGCCGCCCATATTGCAACCAGGGCCATAGTGGAGTGCACATTCGGAGTGCTCAAGTCACGTTTCCGCTCCCTTGACCGCTCTGGCGGGCAGCTACTCTATGCACCCCCAGTAGTGTGCAGGATCATTGTGGCAGCATGTGTCCTGCACAATGTTGCAACACGGCAGGGCGTACCGGTGGACATGGTGGTGCCCCCACATCCCCAACCACAGGCACAGGCGCTGCCCATGGGAAGGGACAGGGCACGTGGCGAGGAAGCCCGGACCCAGCTTGTGGCCACATATTTCACCTAAACTCCCACCCCTGCGGAGTGCACACAGGCCTGGCACATACCAGGTGACAATCGGTGATGACAAAGAGACAGTCAACTGTCGCAACCTTACCACCCTGAGATTGTTGCCATGGAAGTGCCACATTGTCTGCATCCCTAGCTACTTAAACACAAGCAATCCTGTGTGACCAAAAGGCACACATATGACATATGATATGATATGAAATGGCATTTGTAACGTGCCTACACACAAGTGTTCCAAGGTGCGACGGGGCAGGGAGGCGGGAACAAGGGAAGACAGACAACGATCCTACTAGGCCAGGTGTCATTTAGATTGCGCAAGTGCAGGGGTAGGGGGAAGGGAAAAGTGCAAGGGGAAGGGGAGGGGGGAGTGCAGTACAGGGTAAGTAGAATAAAAAAAAAAAAAATAGGCCAGCTGGTGGCAAGTGCAAAGGTAAGTGCAGACAAGTGCTGGGAAGAGGGGGATGTAGGGATAGAGAGACAGTCCCGCAGTGCAGGGGTTGCCAGGGAGGCAGTGCAAGTGGAGAGTGGCTGGGCCAGGGACTGAGGTTGGTGAGAGTGGCCCAGGTGCAGATTCAGTGGAGTTTCAGTGAAGAATTTAGCAAGGGAGAGGGAGAGAGAAAGCAGAAGCAAAGAGGAAGGTTTTGAGGTGCTTCCGGAACCGGAGATGGTTCTCCTCAAGTTCCAGGGAGGCAGGAAGGCTGTTCCAGAGGGAGGCCCCTGTAGCGGAGAGAGATCTACCCCCAGCTCGTTGCTTCGAGAAGTGGCTGACCCTGACATGCAAGGTGTGAATCACACACACCTGCGAAACAGGCCATGAGCATCACTGTTATGTCTGTTATGTCACTCAAACCCTCCCAAACCACAACATAACATGGCAAGCAATAGCCATACACCAACACAGTACCAATAAGGTACACATTGCCATGTTAAAAATGTACATTGGATTCAGACAATGATGCCTGACATGGAATCAGATGAAATGACTGACCAACAACCTCCCACCCAAAATAAGTCATTCCCAAATGCATTACAAAAGTTGTAGCCGTAACATAACAATGAATGCCTGTCTACATGCACATTGTGCATTGCAAAATCAACACTGCAGCTTCTGTGTGCTGTGTCCAACTCCTGCAACACACTGCTCAGCGCACAGCACAGTGAACAGCTATTGTGTGTGATGCACACCCTGAGCATCACATCTAAGCGACAAACCACATCAAAAAGCAAATTAGGCATGTACAGGATCCATAATTGGTCACAGAACATGTGCTGCAGGGACAGAGTGGGCACCAGAAGGCAAACAGAGTGTACACGTGGATATCCAAGGGTGGTTGTACATGTAGTGCATCATAGTGCGAGTGTGTGGGTCAGTAAGGACATGCACTCAACATATGCATGTGCAATCAAGTGACCATCAGTGTCCTCTACACATCACATGTGAACATTCACCATGTGTACACCGCAGCATGTCAAACCACAACTATCCCCTCACACCTGAAAGGTAAACACAAGACATGAACAGGCATTGATCAGCAGAACACATCATGTACATAGGATACCACAATTACAATGTCAGGGTTCCCATCACACTGCAGGGCAAGGCAACTATCAACAACAAAACACCCCCCTCCCACACAAATCACCATGACCCACTGAACAACTGCACCTGGTTCATGGAGCCTTCAACCCTCAATTTCACCTGGCCACAGGATCACCCTTCCCCTTCGTCACCATCTCCCACCTTGTTCGTAAAAAGTTGCCTGCACCCTCAGAGTCCACCTTGATTTGCAATAACACAAAATCCAAGGCAGAAAAACGAACCAGAACAGCCTCCAGTAGATGACTTGAATTAGCAGTACCTCACAAAGGCCAAGTACTACCACAATGATGTAACAACCAAGGTAGCACAGTAAAACAATGTCACAACAGGATGTGAACCATGTGTGGTACATAACATAGAATGATGCACCACGAACGGATGTGTACTGTCACAGCTCCCGTGTACAGGTGCAGGAGTGGCACGAACCAACCACCCCCACCGCGGCCCGGGTGCCTGCAAGGTCAAACTCACACAGGCCTCTGAGACCCTGGTGGGGAAGGAGGGTCAGGGATATGCAGTCGGGACAGGCGTTGGCACACTGGATAACTGGAATGAGTGGCAAGAGAGGGGAGGAGGAATGACACGTGAAAGTAGGGAATGCACAAAAATGTACTACCTGCATGAACACATACACAATCCTAACAAACTTGTACATCATTGTCAGGGCCTTCCAGAGTCCAGGCTTAGAAGTAGCACGACCCAACCACCCACTCAAGGGTTTCGGCGCCTGCAAGCTTGGGGCTTACACAGGCATCCGCAACCCCAGCAGGGAAAGAGGGTTAGGGAGCGGTGGTTGGATAGGTACGGGAAGCAGGAACACCGGGTAGAGGGTACAGGGTTTAGAATAGGATAGGACTCGGGGTGATTAGGGAAAAAAAAACATACCAAATTGAATTACACATTCATCCATGCATTAGTGCACCCCCCAGCAAGCCTATGCAGAGCAGTTTGAAAGAAAAACAACAAGACACTTAGCTCTGGTTTTGAATGCTAGCCTCCTGCCTGCGCACTCTCAAGTCCGGTTACATGAGCACTTCAATACTACAAAGAGAGCCACAGTTAATAATCTGTGTGTGCCCATAACAGAAAAACACACCACCAAATATGCCCCATAGAAACAAACTACTCTACAAACAGACAATCTGGTGTGGATGCTTCGTACCCATTTGTAACATTACCCCTGTGATGGGTCATACACAGTCAATGCAGAGAGTCAGCCGCCGGTGGGTGTGTGGCAAATGGAACACCAATGTGTCACAATTCACACAACATGCAATGTTCCCTGGGTAAGCAGACAGACGCATATAGCAAGGTATGACTTCAGAACAAGTTGTGTTCCACCATGACCGAAACAAAGTAGGCAGTGCATGTTTTAAAATGTACATGGAAATGAAATGCACAGCACCCGAGTCTGTCCCTTGCTGTATGGCCCTGTGAGCTGCTCCTTTCCATGTCTCGGAAGGCTACATGGGTGATACAAGTGCCTCAATGGCCCATGGTGGACCGGAGGGTATGTGCCACTGCCCCTGCAGGTACCCCAGACAACCTTACAATCAACAGCCATCAGTCCACCAACACATCTGAGCTGTATTGTGTGCTTTAACACCAATATTCGTCCAAGCTCACCCTCAGTGCTGCTACTAAGCCTGCATGTGCAACTGGCCAGGTGGAAGCTTTGCTGTGGTGTGGCCCCCCTGTGCTGCTCACATTGCCTGGAGTTCCTTGGAACATGGCAGCAGTTCTAGGATGTATGTCTGCAATTCCTGTGCCTCTGCTTGCGCACACATGTGCATGTGGGCACCAACAAACGTGTCCAGAATCCAGACGTCCAATGGGCCATGTCTGCTGGCAAAGGTGGTCTGGAGGCTCATCCCCCTGCAGAAAGGGCATGAAACACATGATTAATGCTTTAAAGTCATCTGTGTGTGTCTCTTCAGGCATCTCATTACTGGACCATGTCAGAGACGTACATCAGAAATCACACCATCAGTCCGTCTTTCACATCCAAAGTGTGGAACACACTATATACGGCATGAATTGCAACAAACACATGTACAGTAAAGATAAGAAACATACTACACAATGCATAGCAATGAATGTACACATTAATCATGAAACATCCCATCTAGCAAAAGCAGAACAGTGATCAATAACACCGCAATCATCCCCACTAGGGGTGTTAACACAAGTTACACAGCACCAGACATGCCACAGATATGACAGTCCAAAGCCCTTGTGTAATAGGCTGTTACGACGAACCATTCTTGTGAGCCCATGGATAAGGGAGGCAGGAGTGGCATATGTGAGTCAAGGACCCCAAGCAGCAAACACATACACAAGACAAGCCTAAAGGGCCCAGCTAGAACAGACAGTGGATGCTTTCAAAAGCCACAAAGCACCGCACCATCACATGAAAGCACAATAGACAAGCAATTTTAAACTATATTAACTAATTACAGTAACTATGAAAAACCTACATTACCTAATTAAACTAACTATCAAACAGAAACTTAACTAACTAAACTAAAAGAAAAATTAAAAATGGCCACATACGACCCGGGGGGAGGGGAGGCACCCAGGAGGGGGGAGGTACAGGGTGCTGCTCAACACCCACATGCGATGATGCTGAGCCAAAAAAAAAACCTCCATGGGCTCAACGCCTGCACAGCCCGACCTATGTGGGAGATAAATGGTCGTCCGAGTCTGGCTCATCCTGGAAAGGAGGACATGGCACAGTAGCCTGGCCACGCCTAGCCGCAACTTGCCCCTCGACTGCAGCAAGTCTGCCGGATGGGTGGGCCAGGTTCTGTGTGGCGATGTGATGTAGGTCTGCATGCAGAACCTCACGTGATACACGTGCTTCCTCTTGCAAGGTAGCACGTGTAACACGGAGGTCCTCCTGCAAGGCCTGGCTGGACAACCGCTGCACCTCCCGGCAAGCCTGTAGCTCAGCTGAGATGGTACGCTCAAGCTGTGCAAACCTCTCCTCTGCCCGCTGCCTCTGGGACATCATAGGACACCCAGAGTGGATTTGAGGGAAGCATACTCCTCCCTCAGGGCATCCATGTGCGCCTCTGCGTGAGCAGCAATTGCTTTACACAGAGACGACATTTCAGCCTGGCGTGCCCTGTCTGAGGCCGTCATGCCCAGCCTGAGCGAGCGGGCTGTGGACCGTGCCGCCTGCTGCTGGAGAAGCACCTGCCTAGCAGGGGGGAGCACAGATCGGGCCACACGCTCCATGCTCTCAGCGATGTTCTCCATTGCTGCCCCCTGCCGTTCTGAATTGGCTGTCATGTCTTGCTCCCACTCAGTATACTGCGGTTGCGCGCGGCGACCGCGTTGCTGGGCTTGACCCCTGCGGGACCCAAGGACTGGGTGTCCTCGCTGTGTTGGCACCGCCCGCGGCTGCACGACTACATGCCCCGTCGACGTGATGTAACAGGCACATCAGTGACTGGTGTGGAGGGTGACCCTGCGTCCCGATCCACCACGGGCGGAGGAACCAAGACTGTCTGACCCCTCAGTGCAGGTGTTGCGGACAGAGGAGTGTCCACATCAGAATCACTCACCCCTGACACATGGACTTGATGCTCATCCAACTCGACATGGACGTCAGAGTCGTCATCAGGGCTGGACTCATAGGCAGCCAGAGACAAGATGGACTGTAGCACTTGGGGGTTTTCGTGGCCTACCACCCCAAGACCCACACTTGTGCCGGGTTGATGTAGTGGTAACAACCCTGTGTCTGGCATGACAACCCCATCCTCCGCCTCCATTGCGTCATCACCTGAAAAATAGAGAGAAAAAAGGTCACTACACATGTCAGAAGCACACAACACACACACACACCGACAACAAACACATCAGGCAGACATGTGACACACAAAATAGAACCTGGCATGCATGCTGGGTCAACTTTGAATTGCTTCTGTGATCAGACCTGTTGAAAGGTGGCAGTTTGCATAGAAGTGGTTCTATGCAGTGCAGCAAATGTGTATGCCACTCACTACCTACATGTACAAGGACTCCATGGTGTGTCAGGAAATGTGAAGGCAGTGCAAGGTCAAATTCAGGCATCACGTGCACTGTGCATTCAATGGGTAGCATATCTACAAGCAAAGCACCCCTCCACCCAAGTACAAAAGCAGGGATGCCTAGCATGGTATCAAAAGGCTGACCATAGACCTGTGTATTGACAGGCAGTGTTGACTGGCATCAACAGCTTAATGTGATTCAAGTGACAACACTGCAAATGATGATGGGACAGTAAGCAGGACACATGATGAAAACTCTGTAGGCCGCCAACGTGTGAAGAAGACACTACAACAGTCGGACAGAGTCATTGGCCATTAAACAGGCTGAGGCCTGTGTCCCACACAGATTGTCAGACCCTAAACATGTGTGCAACACAGTACTGAGCCACAGTTCACATGGGAAGGCTGATGTGATGCCATGCAATGTATGTCACCCAGGACTTGTATTACAGTGATCATCCAGTCAAGGACACATAGAGGCATGCGTGCAATGCACATGGAGCATGAATGGGCACTCACGTCCCTGCGGGGCATCTGACCTATGCACAGTACAAGTGAGATACCCTGCATCAAGTACTAAGGCTGTACCACACAGTATATGTCTGGCAGATTGTACGCTGGAAGTTAGCATGTACACAGCACACATGAACAGGAAAGTACACAATGGCAAGATTGAAGCAGACCAGTGCAAAGGTGGAACTGGGGTGCAGAGTGGCGGAGGAGGGGCAAGGGAGCATGCCTACATGGAGTACCTGCATGCAGGCAGAAGACACATGCACGTCAGTCATGCTATGACATTGTGCCTGGGCTGAGAGGAAGGTCACCGCATGCCACATGCAGAAGGGCCAGTGAGCTGGAACATGGACCGGAGGGCTATACTGGTAACCAGCATGTGAGTAGGGTGCAATAGTGGTGAAGCGGAGAGTCCCCGTCTGCTCCACATGTCCACCATCCAGCAGAGCAGACATGCATCACGGAAGCATTGCATTACTTACACATCAGAACCATGTACACGTCACATGTAGTGGCAATCATGCACAACACATCCCACAAGTAAAACGCACACGTCCTCAACAAACACGCATCAACACTCACTGGACTGGGCATCAAAGTCAAGCATCTCTCCCACTCCTTCGACCGATTCAGGTGGTATGAACTCCGCAACAAGTGACTCATGCGGAGTGAGCTCTTCCTCCTCTGGTGCAGACCCACCGCCAGTCACCAGAGTCAAGTTGTAATTTGAGGCACGCTTAGCCTTAGCGCTGCGTTTGAGGTAATTGCAATGCTTTTTGCACTCTTGCGCCGTGCGCACCTCATGGCCGAATGAACTGACATGTTCCACAACATGCTTCCAGTGGGTGTCACGGTGGGCAGCCGTAGTCTGACTATTGGCACCCACTACCATGTCACGGCTGTGGCCCCGCACGTAGTCCACGAGGAAGTCCAGTTCCTGCTTGCAGAAAGGCTTCTTCCTCGACGTGCAGAAGGTCGTGGCTGTGTGTGGGGTCACAGCCTGTGCTGCAGGTGCACCCTTCCTCCTCTTGGACTGTGGTGCAGACCCTGGCTGGCTAATGCCGCCCTGACCAGTATGGCCAGTGGGTTCGGTGGATTGAGCCAAGGGCGTGGCAGGTGGAGGGATGACCAAAGGCCTGACTTCTGTCAGTGGCATCTGGGTGCCCTCTAATGGACCCTGCGCAGCAACATCTGCTGTGGCAGGGTCATTGACCGCAACGGTCCTGGTTGGCAGACTCACAACCGGGGTGTTGTTGGGTGCATCTGCCCCTGCACTTGCCAACACCCGGCTGTTTGGGCCGCAGATGACATAACTGCACCAGGGACAAGTGTCTTTTTCAGAGCAGCCCTGCGTGCCCCTATGGTCTCCCTCCTGGCCTGTTGGAAATCTACCAAGGGCTCCTCAAGTGCCAACGCAGCCTGCGCTGGCAGACCCTGAGCCTGGGTGGCGGTGTCCACAGCTGCACCTGCAGCTACCACTACCCTTGGGCCCGTGGCAGTCGATGGAACGGACTGCCAGGTCACACGGGCGCCAGTGCCAGATGCAGAAGCTGCATCCCCCGGAACCACAGGGGGTGGTGGCATGACTGCACCAACACATGGCACAAAATTGTGCTCAAGTGGCGCACCCCTGCCTCTTTCCCCTCTGTGGCCGCCCTGGACACCCTGGAGTCCCCCTACTCCATGGTCACCATGGCCACGTCACGACCATGCCCGCCACGAGGAGTACGCCCAGCTGAGGCGCCCCTCACCTTTGGTGGCCTCCCAACCATGGCATAGATGTAGTAGTGCCGGCACAGATGGAGTAGTGCCAATGGGAGGTGTACACCACAATTGACCTGGGCAATTGGGGTGAAGGGGGTTGGAAGCAAGATGTTAACAGCCCCCCTGCACCTGCAAGGCTGTATGTGACCCCGGTGATGTTGTGACAGGTCAGGCAACGCTCAGGCACCCCAAAACTTCAGTAAAACCGTGCACGCAACCCTGCAGCCTACGTGCGTGGAATCAACCTCCCGCAGTACGCGGTGGCACCCAGTAACACGAATAACGCGTACGCGTGGGACACGCAGGCTACTATGACCTCGAAAATGGGTGCGATACACAGGGGCACCCGCAGTGGAAAAAATAGCCTGTGCCACTCACCGTCTGACTAGCGCGATGCAGAAAAACACGCATAGCCAACACCCCCGCCAAAAGAAGACATACGTCCTTGATAGCTGTGAAGTTGTGATGGCGCGCGAAACAACAGGAAGCAGCAACACACGTCGGTCTCCACGAAAGGCACGTACAGCGAACTGCTGCCCCCGCTCACCTTTAACCCGTGCTGAGGGAAACGCCCACGCGCGTCATGTCATTTACGTGCATGGGCCCTTTCCTCTGATTACACGCATTCCCACGCGGACGTGCAGTTTTTCACGTGCGCTGAAACACCCGTGCACGCCCACGTGCGTCACGTCCCAGAGGCGCTTACGCTTGAAGGGCCTTTGGTCCAATTAAATCGCGTATGCGTGCAGACGCGCTTACGCACTAAGGGCCTTTCCTCGAATTACACGCTGATGTGCAATTTTTTCACGTGCCAAATCACTCCGTATGAAGCTGGCCACGCGAAAACACACGGAAGACCTTGCTCCTGCCCAAAAGGCCGAATCACTGCCCCCCAGAGCCCTGAGCACGCTCCCACCTGCCATCTGCTGCTGCCTGACTGCCTGCTGCCCTCGTGCCCTGCCATTTGGTGCCTGCACATCAGCCATCTGCAGGGGTCCAGTTGCGGTGCCCACCCCTGCTAGAACAGAAGACTCCCGACTGGGATACCATCGCTCCACAGCCCAGCCCCAGGACCCAGTTGCCCACCCACGCCTGCCTTGGGGGTTGACATGTCGGGGCAAACATCATCTGAGACCACTGGCGACCCCCAGCCAGAGGGGCAGAGGGCCACCAGCTTCAGTCAGAAGGAAGTTGGTGTCCTGGTGGAGCTTGTCCTGGGGCATTATGATGTCCTCTTCGGATCATCACGCGCCTACAAGGAAGGACGGGACAGGATATGGGACGACTTTGTGGTTGCCATCAACGCGGAGGGGGTGGTAACCCGCAACATCAAGCAAGTCAAGAAGCGCTGGGAGGACTTGAGGTCCAGGACCCTCATAAAGGCCCGGCGCCTCATGGAGGGGGGCCGGGGTAGCATGAGTACCATCCAGATGAGGGTCCTGGAACGCGTACGTCCAGCGCTCCATGCCCAGACCCTTGAGAGGCAGACCCGTCTGGAGTCGAGCGGTAAGTGGCCAAGCAGTGCTGTGTGAGACAGGGCATGTTGCAGTGTGCTGGTTGTCTGATACTTGCCTGTATGTGTGACATAGGCCATGTACGCATGTGTGTGTGCAGGGACATCGTGGTCATGCATGTGAGACCAGTAATGTGTGAAGCACACGGTTGGTGTATGTGTTTAAATGCAACATGGGGAGCCCTATGCGGAATGGACACATGAGAGCATGCCAGTCTCTGTTCCTGGACATGGTTGAGGGTGAGGGATGGGTGCTGATGCCATGTACATGTATGGTGTCCATGTCTGTGTGTCTGACCTGCATGTCTGTGACTTGTGAATGCCATGGATGCATGACACATGTCTGTGACAATGTTCAGAATCACTGATGCAGCCTAGTTATCCTTGCATCCACTGTGTCTGGGGTGTACGAGTCCAGATGGATGAAACTACGGTGAAGTGTGTGCATGTGATAGGCATGACCAATGATGCGTGTGAGTTCCGAAACAACATTGTATGTTTAAAGAGTCCCTTGGACATGTATGCTAATGTCCACAGCATGCGCCATGCCTGTTACTGCATGTGTTTTGCCTGCACTGACCCATGTGTTGTGGATGGACATGATGGAAGTGATCTTTGACAGTGCCACTCATCTGCTATTGCTTCCTGTCTAGGGGACCATTGTACAGTACCCTGATGCTTGTGTTCTATGTCGCCCTCTACACAGCGCCAAGTGAAGAAGAGGGCGGAGATGGCGCTGTGGAGCAAAGCGGAGGGGATGCCCCCACGGCTACAGCGGAAGGGGTGGGTGAGTCCCCACAGGGGCTTGCAATGGCGGAAGAAGGGGTGGAGCCATCCAGGTTGGTGGTTTCCACAGAGGAGGAGGAGGCCGCTACTGAGCCGCACATGGGGCCTGGCGGGGGTATGCCTGCTGGTGCAAGTGGTGCAGTCCAGGGGCAGGGGCAGGAGGCAGCACAGGTCGCCGTGGAGGGGCCTGTGCATGTCACTGTCTCTCACACTGTGACTGCACCACCATGCACCAGCAAGGATGCCCCATCCCAGGCCCATCCGCAGGTAGGGGGGATGTCCATGTCATCTGACTCCCCTCCACGTGCGGACGAGGGGACCCAAGGCCGTATGGAGAAGGTCCAGATTGGTGTCGCATTGCGCACGGGTGTCATTCGTGATGACGTGCATGCTTCCCGGGGGGAGCACGCACGTCATCACGAAGAGCACCGTGCCAACGTGGCCCAGTTGGGAGCGGCCGTGGTCGGGGGTTTCGTACATGTGTCGGCCACTCTGGCAACCCTCTCCTCTTCTGTGGAGGCTATGCGCCAGTCGTTCTCCATGCCGTCTTCCGGCCCAGATGCCACCAGGGACCCCTGTGGACCTGCCCCGACCAACGCAGCCAACTCGGTGGGGATCCCATCCCTGCCACAGTCGGGAGTCAGAGGTCCAGCAGGGGTGGACACACCAGCAACTGGACCCCAGCAGATGGAGGATGTGACGGCATCATCGGGCAGGGCACGTGCACGACGGCGTCGGTGGATTCCATCAGCCTGGATGCCGTTGTGCTGGCACAGGCAGTTGCGTCGGAGGCAGCGGCAGGCTCGACGTGGGAGGCATCATGCCTCGGGGCCATCAACATCAGGGGGGAAGGCATCGGCCGGAGGGCAGGAGAACCCTGGAATGGGAGTGTCTTCCGTGTGGGAGCGGTTGGGTCAGCAGATAGGTGCGGAGCGGCGGCGGGCAGAGGAGGAACGGCTCACAATGGTCAGGGCGGAGAACTCCATGCGGAGGGCGCTGAGCGGGCTGAGTGCCTCGAGGGTATTCGCAGGGAGTTGGAGCTGGACACTGCATTATCCCTGCGAGACCTCGGGACCAGGGAACATGCCCGCCTCCAAGCCATTGAACAGGAGTTCGATGATGCCCTGGCCCATGACATCAACCAGTGAGCCGTCGGACTAGCCCGCTGCCCTTGTAAATAGTTATGTAGTTAGTGTTAGGTTTCCTTTGCTTTTTTATTTATTTTGGACCTTTTGGACAACGGACCACATTTTTGTATATAGTTTTCTTATTAGGTAGTATTTTTAGATAGGTTTCATTTCTTCAGTTGGGATCATGGACCCTGGATTGGATTGTTTATCTGTATATAGTTGACTGTTGGATTATACTTTTTTTTAGGGATTTACCCATGGAGCAATGGTTTTCCGTTTTGTTTTTCCCTTGGATTTACTTTTTTGAACTGTGACTTTGGACACCTTTCCTTTGGATTATGATTTGTTGTTTATCATTATTTTACGGATATGCTGCTTTTCGTTTTTAATTCCCATTGTCGTTTGTTTATTTTTAATTCCATTTATGTTGCTTTTAATACATTTTTTTCATCAAACTTCAATGTGTAGTATCATCTCATTGGTTTCATGCATGTCATGATATGGGTTTTGACATTCACTTACACCCATTGTGTGTATGTGAGGGACATGTGTTCATTTACATACTTGCCATTGGGGTTGTATCATGTAATTGGCATTTCTAAGTGGGTGGATGCAATACTTGGGTGGGTGTTTGGCATGTGGAGGCTGACCATAAGGGCCAGGGATCTAGATTGTGATGACGTGTTGGTGGGGGGACATGTGTCGGGGCCTGCGGGCAGGTGCCCTGCAACGCTGGGGGGTGGGGGTGCAGGGGGACATGAGGGGGACATGAGTGGGGACCTGCGGGCAGGTGCAGGGGGACATGAGTGGGGGCCTGCGGGCAGGTGCAGGGGGACATGAGTGGGACATGAGTGGGGGCCTGCGGGCAGGTGCCTCGCACTGCTGGGGGGTGGGGGTGCAGGGGGACATGAGGGGGACATGAGTTGCGGCCTGCGGGCAGGTGCCCCGCACTGCTGGGGTGTGGGGGTGCAGGGGGACAGTGGGACATGAGTGGGGGCCTCCGGGCAGGTACCCCGCACTGCCGGGGGGTGGGGGTGCAGGGGGACATGAGTGGGACATGAGTGGGGGCCTGCGGGCAGGTGCCCCGCACTGCCGGGGGGTGGGGGTGCAGGGGGACATGAGTGGGACATGAGTGGGGGCCTGTGGGAAAGTGCCCCGCACTGCCGGGTGGTGGAGGTGCAGGGGGACATGAGGGGGACATGAGTGGGGGCCTGCGGGCAGGTGCCCCGCACTGCCGTGGGGTGGAGGTGCAGGAGGACATGAGGGGGACATGAGTGGGGGCCTGCGGGCAGGTGCCCCGCACTGCCGGGGGGTGGGGGTGCAGGGGGACATGAGTGGGACATGAGTGGGGGCCTGTGAGCAGGTGCCCCGCACTGCCGGGGGGTGGGGGTGCAGGGGACATGAGTGGGACATGAGTGGGGGCCTGCGGGCAGGTGCCCCGCACTGCCGGGGGGTGGGGGTGCAGGGGGACATGAGTGGGACATGAGTGGGGGCCTGCGGGCAGGTGCCCCGCACTGCTGGGGGGTGGGGGTGCAGGGGGACATGAGGGGGACATGAGTTGCGGCCTGCGGGCAGGTGCCCCGCATTGCTGGGGTGTGGGGGTGCAGGGGGACATGAGTGGGACATGAGTGGGGGTCTGCGGGTAGGTGGCCCGCACTGCTGGGGGGTGGGGGTGCAGGGGGACATGAGTGGGGCCTGCGGGCAGGTGCCCCGCACTGCTGGGGGGTGGGGGTGCAGGGGGACATGAGTGGGACATGAGTGGGGTCCCGCACACCCCTGAAATACACGTACCCTGCTGAAATCGCATGTGAAACTTCCCGCGCACCCCAGTAATACACGTACCCCGCTCGCACAGGGCCAATCGCGTGTGAAACTTCCCGCGAACCCCAGTAATACACGTACCCTGCTGAAATCGCGTGTGAAACTTCCCCCGCGCCCCAACAGTACATGTACCCCGCTCGCACAGGGCCAATCGCGTGTGAAACTTCCCGTGCACCCCAGTAATACACATACCCCGCTCGCACAGGGACAATCGCGTGTGAAACTTCCCGCGATCCCCAGTAATACACGTACCCTGCTAAAATCGCGTGTGAAACTTCCCGTGCACCCCAGTAATACACGTACCCCGCTCACACAGGGCCAATTGCGTGTGAAACTTCCCGCGAACCCCAGTAATACACATACCCTGCTGAAATCGCGTGTGAAACTTCCCGCGCACCTCAGTAATACACGTACCCTGCTCGCACAGGGCCTATCGCGTGTGAAACTTCCCGCGATCCCCAGTAATACACGTACCCTGCTGAAATCGCGTGTGAAACTTCCCGCGCACCCCAGTAATACACGTACCCGGCTCGCACAGGGCCAATCGCGTGTGAAACTTCCCGCGATCCCCAGTAATACACGTACCCTGCTGAAATTGCGTGTGAAACTTCCCGCGCACCCCAGTAATACACGTACCCCGCTCGCACAGGGCCAATCGCATTTGAAACTTCCTGCGATCCCCAGTAATACACGTACCCTGCTGAAATCGCGTGTGAAACTTCCCGCGCACCCCTGAAATACACATACCCTGCTGAAATCGCGTGTGAAACTTCCCGCGCACCCCAGTAATACACGTACACCGCTTGCACAGGGCCAATCGCGTGTGAAACTTCCCGCGATCCCCAGTAATACACGTACCCTGCTGGAATCGCGTGTGAAACTTCCCGCTCACCCCTGAAATACACGTACCGTGCACCCCTGAAATACACGTACCCTGCTGAAATCGCGTGTGAAACTTCCCGCGCACCCCAGTAATACACGTACCCTGCTCGCACAAGGCCAATCGTGTGTGAAACTTCCTGCGATCCCCAGTATTACACGTACCCTGCTGAAATCGCATGTGAAACTTCCCGCACACCCCTGAAATACACGTACCCTGCTGAAATCGCGTGTGAACTTCCCGCGCACCCCAGTAATACACGTACCCCGCTCGCACAGGGCCAATCGCGTGTGAAACTTCCCACGAACTCCAGTAATACACGTTCCCCCCTTGCCGTGCTGGTACAGGGTTAGCGCAGCCCTTTGTGCTGGATTGGGGATTTTGATGGCTTTTCCCTGCGCGAGGGGCGTTCTTGGGGGCGTAAGTGGCGCTGCTGCAGGGTCGCTGCACCACTGTGCGCCACGGCTGGTTTGGTAGCTGAAATCCATCAATACGCTATGCGCGGAAATGGATTTTAGCGCATGCGGCTGGTGCAGAGATTCGCACGCGCACACTGTGTGCCAGCCGCGTGCGCCACTTGTGAGCTAAATTCTATGAATTACCCCTTAAATGTTAACAATAAATATTGTCTAATAACAAAACTGTTAGGATAGGCTACCACATATTCGGGTTTGTTTGTTTGTTTGTTTGTTTATTAATTTGTAAGGCGCACCAAACCTAAAGGTAACTGGGCGCAACATCAGGAAGTCACAGGTATATTTTAGGCATGAGTTACAAAAGTTATAGCAAATATATACAAAAGATTGAAAAATTGTCATAGTTATATACATACAATGGTCACAACCATATACGAGAAATTACAGTATTTATATACATGTGCAGTTATATACAGCAAATGAATCATACAGTATGGTACAGGTAAGGTCAGGCTTTAGGTGGGTCAGTGATCCTTAGCTGTGAGCCAATTTAGCTTATTACGCCTACATTTTAGGAAGGTTTGGTCCGCTCTCAATGGTGGAGGAAGGGCCTTCAAATACTGTGCCGCCATAACAGGGCAGCTTTACCGCCCAGCTTTTTAAAGTTTAAATCTAGGAACAACCAGGCAGAAGGAGTTATTTACCTAATGGGGCGTTCTGATTTTTTTCTGCTGATTCTCTCAGAAGTGTATAGTGGGACAGCTTTGTTGAGACATATGGTTTAATGAGACGGTTTTAAGCAGGATTTTGTCATTAATGGATAGCCATTTGTTTTGTCTCCTCAGCTCTGAGATGTGTTCTCTCCTTGGTATTCTCCCTGTGCCGTTCTGAGGGCGTTATTTTGGAGGATTTGGATCTTATTAATAATGTACTTACTCGCACCCAAATATAAGGCATTACAATAGTCCAGCTTGGAGAGGATAATGGGCTTCATTACACGGTATGCGGTAACCATGGCGCTATTAGCGCCATGGTTGCCGCCGGTATTTTACCGTGTCCGCCTTGGTGGATGGCGGAATTACCGGCCTACTCCAAGGTGAGCGGGGCCGGTAATTCCCCAATCACCAAGGCACTTCCCCATTCCCATTTTTGCCCCCATAGGGCTCAATGGAAATGGGGAAGGAGGTAATTACGGTACCGCAAATTGCGGTACCGTAATTAGCACCAAGGTCCCTTTGCGGGCCCGTTCCTTAACAGCTGGTAAAACCAGCCGTTGAAGTCGGGTCCGGCAAAGGGACCTCGTAGTAAGGCAGTAAGGGTTTACCGGTACCTGTGCTCTTACCGGTACCGGTAAACCCTTACCGCATACCGTGTAATGAAGCCCAAAGTCTCTAACTAGGATAGTGCAGCTGTCCTTGGTGAGAGACAGTTTGCAAGCTCTGATCAGCTTGCAAGTGTATGTTGTGGCCGAGGCCATGGCATTGAGCTGTTTGCCGAGTGAGAGAGTTGAGTCTAAGTAAAAGCTGAGAGTTTTGACCTCTTTAACCACTTTGATGTGGTTACCATCGATGTTGAATGAGGTATATGTAGGTTTGAGTTTATTCAGGTTGGCTGTAGTTCAGAGTATAAGGATCTCGGTTTTATCGTCAATCAAGCCTAGGACATGGGCGGCTATCCATGCCTGGATGATAAGATACATTTTATTTATAAGGGGCGTGTCCTTGTTATAGTCCCTGGTGAGTGGTTTAAGAATCTAGCTGTCATCTGTACAATTCGTGTAGGTGACACCCATATGGTCCAAGTCACCGAACAGTGGCTTTGCAAATATGTTGTACATTGTTGGTGAGATGAAGGAGCCCTGTGGCACACCACAAGTAATCAGGATTGGATCTGCAGCCGCTGAAGGCGAGAAGACTCTCATGGTCCTGTTGTTCAGAAAGGATTGGATTTCTCGTTATAGTGGAGCAAGGTAGGTTAATTGCGGTAGAGTTGGTGTTCGTAAGAGGCTGTTGGTTTTGGGATAGGCAACTAGTGTGTACCGGTTGGAGGATTTTGGTATTTGGAGTCAGCGAAGGTAAAAAGCTTGTAAGGTTTGATTGTAAGATGGTTAGGCTTCAGTGCGGGCAGGAATGGTGTAGGTTTGAAGCCCACTATCAGTGCAGTTAAATTTGCCATAGTTGGGTATTGTCCATTCATAGGAATGAAGCCTGCAGTTGTGACAAGTAGGGCAATTGCCATTAGGGCGCACAATAGTTTTAGTGTCCTGTGCCGGTAGGTGGTGGCGTACATAGTGCACATGTGGTACCGCTGTGGATTGGCTGGGACACAGTAATTAGGCAAGGGTAGTACAGGGGTGCACAGGCCTATGGCCAAGCAGGGCTCAATGTAGTCTTTACGCACAAGTCAGAGTTGAGATGCTGGATCGAGTGTTAGAATTAGGTATAATCATCTGTTGGCATGAGGGCACAATACTTTAACTCGATCTAATGCTAGATTAGATATTAGCCTTGGACGTGATACAGATGCAAGTGGGAGGTTGGTTATTAGCAATATGGTGGAACTAGCTAATTAGAATTAGGTGGAAATCATGTTCAAATGCAAGAACAAATGTTCGTACTGAGCCCGACACAGGTCACAAGCAAGGCGGACATAGACAATTGGGCAAGCGTGAAGCTCAAGTGCGGTTCACAATTCACACTAGACACCAAGCAAATCAGGGGTTGATACATGAAAACACAATGAGGTTCAGAATGCACACAGGGCATGACACAGATCAGATGCCAATCAGACCAAGGCACAAATAGAAATCAATATGCACAGGGATTAGCAAAGGGCATATAATGCATTTAAATGCGGAAACAGATGAGCGCATTGGGCACAAAACTATTTCAAAGGCAGAGGTCAGAGTAAAATCTTAGTGAATGAGTAGAGCTGTTGCAAGAGTCAGCAAGGTCTGAGGTGGTACTGTAGCAGTGAGATGGCCGTACATGAATAACAACAATATTGGACGTTTTACACAATGCAATGCAATACAACAGCATTGAATATCTTACCACGCACTATAGGCTCGCTAGCGCAGACAGTATTATGGCACATGCCAGTAGGCAGAAGGTGCAACTATAGCATTATGTGGCTATCAGATATGAGGCTCTATGTAAGAGTCCGGAACAGCCGCTAGCACGAGACAGAAGGCCTAGGCTATAGGTGGGCCGTACAGTGAATGTGGCATGTAGGCCATAGTCTCTTAATGTAGAGCAGTATTAATACATGTACAATGTGATACAATGCATCAGGTTAGAAGATACAGTGCACAAGTTGACCGCACAACGTACAGTTAGGTAAACATCAGCAGGAAATGTTGAATACGTAGTGGAAATATCAGACACTAAGCATTTCCTCCATTTATTGTAGGCTAGGATGGCAGTTGCTACTAGCGGCAGGCTGTGGTAGAAGGGTTATAGGCATGGTTACGCTAATAAAAGAGGTGGTGGAAAACGGGAACCAACAGACAGTACAGCTAAGCAGGTACTCGCGGTGAGCGGGTCACTTAGGCGGATAGACCGCAGGGTGAGTAGGGTGAGGCAGGTGAACATATGTCAGTAAGATAGCCGGTAGTTAGATCATAGGCATAGTGCAACAAAGCAGATGGCAAAGCTGGCAAGAAGAGTGATGGTGCGGTAAACGGAGGATAAAGCTAGAGGGAGTCTCACCATACATATGGATGTAAATAAGTGCAGCTGGTGCGAGTTCTTTGTTGGGGCGAGTTGACCAGCCCTGTCGAAGATGCTTTGTGTGGATACTGTGGGCCAGGGTGTCGTGTTGATAGCCAGATAGTCAGTACAGAAGGCCAGAGTGTGGCGATTCTGTGCCAGGATTGGTTTGGTACTTTAGAGGTGTAGGCGGGAGTGTAGGGCGAATCGGCTTGGGGAGAACGCTCTTTGCTCATTTGGCTCGATCAGGCTCAGTCAGGAGCCTTTTACTCATATGCCTTCTATGAGTTCCAGCTTCCCCCTGCCGGCGGGTGCGATTGGCTGATGTTGGGCTGGGCACCCAATCAGCTGTTCCAAGATGATCAGCAGGTAGGAGGTTAGAGGAAGCGACGGATCGGGTGGCGGCGGCCATATTAGGAATGGGAGACCACGCTGTATTCATAATGCGTTGCCATGGTGCAGTGCTTTTTTTCAGGCCATTTCTCTCGGCAAGGAGCTGACAAAGCTGATGCAATGCTCCGTAGGTCACGGCCAGTAAAATGGGCAAATTCAGTGCAGGCTTGCATGGAAAGGCTGCAATAATCAAAGGTAGCCAGAAGAGCTTACCTCTTATGTATATTTCAGCATGTGCACTGCTCCTGCAGTGCACGAGTCCGGCGGACCTTCTTGGCCTGTTGGATCCTTCTCTGGCCAGAAGTTAGAATGATTTTGGCTTCCAATTTACTCAATTCATTGGTCAGGTTATGTCCCCACATCTCTTCGCCATACAACAATACTGGGACAGTTTTTGCAGTGTATAATAGTAGAATTGTTTGTATCGACCAACCACCATTTTGCCCTATGAATGAACTAATTGCATATACTATTTTCATACATTTGCTTTCAGATTCATCCCAGTGTACATTAAGTCATCGTCAATTGTCACACTAAGGGCCTCATCACGAGATGGGCGGTAACGCCAGCGCTATTAGCGCCGGCGCTAATAGCCCTACCGCCAAACTCCCCGACGCTATTAGCGCCGGATCGCGGGTTTGGTGGAAGGGTTATTGCCCATTCCCCATTGGGCCCATTTGGGAATTCCTCATTCCCCATTGGGCCCAACGTGGAACATTTGCGTTATTACCGCTGGCGGATTTCCCGCCGGCGGTAATCTCACCGAAAATTGGCAAATTTGCAGCAGATTTCCCCCTAGCTCAGAACTGGGGGAAATCTGCCAAAGCCATGATCTGGCGGACCCTTAAATGTGGCGGTAATAGCGCTACCGCCACATTTAAGGGTTACCGCAGACTCGTGATGAGGCCCTAAGTATTTATAGCACCTTACACATTCTACAGGTGCATTGTCAAAGTGACGCACACATTTTCAACAGGCTGGCCCTCATTACGACCCTGGCGGAAAGTAACTGACCTGACCGCTATAGCGTAAATAGCGTTTCCGCCATTGCACGATGGAGTAAAGTGCGGCTAATTCTGACCCATCGGGCACGAGCATTACGCCATGGCGGAAGTGCAAAGTCCGCGATGGCGGAAATGTCCCCAAAACGCCCCTCACCGCCGTCGTACGGCGCTCTAGGTGCAATTCCGCCACCCATCATAGCGGTCACCGTAATGAGCGGTAATCGCAAAATACGGTGACCGTAAATATACGGAAACGGAAGTAAAAACATGGGGCCGGAACGGGAAACAGCACGCCGTACACCTATAAAATCAGAATCCCAACACAACCATCAAAAATCCGACCCTGAGACACATCCCAACCCGTTAGCCACCCTAGTTAAAACAATCAAAATGGGAAAAGTTGCTAAAAGAGCGTGCGACCGCAAGCGGCAGGTCCACTTCTCCCATGAGGAACTCACCGTGCTCACAGAGACCCTCCAGGAGAATGCTGCCATCGTCTTCTCGACGCAAATGACCAGGACGGCACTTGCGAACAAGAAGGCCATCTGTGCCCTGCAGCTCCCATTGGCCCCTCTTGAGATGAGCCTGGCTGCTCAGTCACTCTGCCAACTTGTGTGGTACATGCTTATGCTGATGGTTGGTTTGTTTACTGGCATGAGTACAGGGCTGGTGCAGTCTCCCTCAGGATACTGCTTTGAATGTTGCCTTACACTGGTGTCAAGCGATGGGGGCCTGTTGTTGTTTTGTCTCATATTTCAGTTCATTTTGCTGTACTTGAACCTTCACATGCCTGTGCTGCATCAGTACGGCAATGGTGACATGCCAAATATGGATGGCCACTCACAAGGCACTTGGAGCCCCTACATTCATGTGTTCGTTGGCATGCATGGGTGACTTGTACATTTCACTGGTTGCATTGTGTAACTTCATTGCACCTACGAGGAGTTGTGCAATGTGGGCAGGGAGTGGTGTACAGGCACTCAGTAGGGCCATTTACGGTTGGTTCACGATGCCGTAATTCTCACCATGGCGGAATGGTACTTTCCGCCATGCTTGATGGCGTTAAGTAAATGTCCGCTGGGGTCAGAATTCGCGTACCGTTGCGCCATGGTGGTAATTACGGTTTTGCATGGCGCGCGTGCGCGTACTTGGTGCAGTTAGCGTTGGCGTTCACTACGGTGTCACTAATGGCATCGTACTTTACGGTGACGGGTCATAATCGCACCGAGCGGTATTCGATGGCGGTATTACATTTCCGCTATCGTTTTTCGATTTCTGCCAGGGTCGTAATGAGGGCCGCTGTCTTTCTTTGCTCTGTGAATGACATTATCTTGGTTTTGCTAATGTTAACCTGCAACCCATTCAGTTATGCATATTTTCCAAGACCATCAAGCAGATTTTGCAGGCCCTTTGATGTATGGTCCAGCAAGAGCAAGTCATCAGCATACCCAGGCCAGTTTATTTTCTGGGTACTTACTTTGACAGGATATGTATCCAGGCTATCAAGAACCACAGCCAAATCAGCAAGATAGAGATTGAATAGTCTTGATGCAACTATCCACCCCTGCTTGACACTCCTGCCAGTTGGAAAGGAATCGGACAGATTTCCTTGTCCATTCATACAGACCCTAATACGTATATCTTTGTGTAGCAACATGATCATATTCAACAAACCAAAGGGGATGTTCCATGCAACACATTTTTTCCAGAGCTGGTTTCTCATAACCGTGTCGAATGCACTGAAGGTGATATATGCTCCATTGACCGGTGTTTTTCGTCCCGTCCACGCATATTCAACGGCTGACACTAGGATCAATAGATTATGTGTCGCGCATGCATTCATCCTAAACCCAATTTGGTTTGATGGTAATATTCTGTTTTCAACCAGTAAAACATTTGCGAATATTTTTGCGGGTATATCCAAAATAGCAAGCATCCTATAGTTGGATGGACTTTTCCAGCATCCCTTTTTGTACACTGGTAATATGTGGCTTTCACTCCAGGTAGTAGGGCGTATACCACACTTATCAATGTGAAAATGTGAAAAGAAAGCATTTGTAATGCTTCCTGCCCATAACTTAGGAGAAAGTTTAGACTGTTGCAAGTTCCATCAGGCCCAGCAGCACTGGAATTGTGCAGTCCATTTATAATATGGATTATGTCCACTATTGACCCTTTACATCTTCATATTTCAAAAGAATGGGTACCTCTATGTCTACTGGTTGCTTACAGTTCAATGTCGTTATGATATGCATACACCATTCATTCTCAGATACACTATTGATGGACATGCCCTTTTGACTGCCCCTCTAAGCACTTTGCATACGGTCATAGTATTTCCATTTTTTGCATGGCTAGCAAGCTGTTGCCAGACTTCAATCTCACATTTACGCTGACTTAGCCACCTTCGATAGGCACCGTTTACTTTTCGGATACGCCCACTAACTCCACTGGCTGTGTTCATACACATGGTAGAGTGCAGGATCTCCTTGGTATTAATACGCAATTGCTTTTTAGCAGCATTAATCCTTCTGTCATATCGCTGACCGTTTTTATGTACTCTGTTCCAATGCTCTTCCAGACTTTTATAGTTTCTTCTCTGTTGCGTGGTCTCTTAAATACTTGTAGTTACTAACAGAAAATCTGCTTTTATATCATCATCACCGCTACGAGAACCATATGTCGCCATACATATTCAGGAAGCAACCTTTCAGCTACTTGTCTTGCTTTATCCAAGTTTACTGCATTCCATTGTATGTGGCTTATCCTTGTATTCAGATGCATGTATCCATTTAAGTCATGTATCTCTGGCGCCCTACTGCCCATTTCCACATTTAATTTAACACACAAGGGCATATGATCACTATCTTTACACATGAGAACCGACATGTCCTTCACCATAGCCAGTGCTCCCGTATTTGCAAACACTTTAATCAATGGTGGAGGCACTTTTGCCGCTCACACGCATGTAGGCTTTATGTGCATTGCCTTGGCGATATCCATTCAACCTAGTGAATTGATTTGAGTATAGACAGTTAGCCCATGCGTTTCCCTTTCGGTCTAATGCAGATGGCTTGATGGGAGCGGATTCACCCATGTCAAGCAATTTCTCATCACCCGCACCTATCTCAGCATTAATGTCACCCACTAAACACAGCAGGACAGTTAGATCGATATCATCAAGAATCCTTTTACAGTTTTTATGTGTTGTTTGGTGGCCACTGCATTAGGTGGATCATAAAGGGTGATCAAAAAACATGTTACTCTGCATACGTTCAATTTTGACCACTTGTACCATTGTGCTAGAGCCATTCACATGACTTAGGAGCCAAGGATGGTGCACTGAGATCAATAGGCCACCCTTAGGATAGCCAATAGGACCCTTTATGGCCAGTATCTGCATAGAACTACTACCATCAAATTCACACAACTCGGTCATCCATGTTTCTTGCAGGGCTATTATTCTAAATAAATGAATGTGAGTAAATAAGCCTTCCTCAGCAGACAAATGTGTACGCCCCCTAGTTTTCCTAGAACACATAATATGTTGGTCATCGATATATCGACAACTCGGTCATCCATGTTTCTTGCAGGGATATTATTCTAAATAGATGGATGTGAGTAAATAAGCCTTCCTCAGCAGACAAATGTGTAGCCCCTTAGTATTCCAAGAACACATCATATTTCGGTCATCGATATATTGATGAAAAAAGAGCCTTAATGACCTTGGGGAGCCATTGTCAGTATCCTTCTCCACTGTCAACTTCTTCTCTTTTTGTAGCTTTCACAGCCACATCACCGCATCCTCTCTGATGCCCAACTCCTTCACCATCTTTGTCTTGTTGTGCCTTTCTATCACGTTCTTAATTGAATTTGTTCATACCACTAATTGCTACTTTGTCTATTTTGTTATTCATCTGTTTGTAAGGTGTAATTTTTACAACTCTATACAACTCATTTGTATCACAAAATAAATTTTAATTTGGCTCCAGAAGTAAACCAACTATTAGACACAAATATCGCTATGTCCTCTAGAAGGTCAACAATCTTTATGTCATTCGTGGTAATACCCTGAAGAGCTACTGCTGTGATCAGGATACACAAGACAGTTGTCCGATTCAATGGTGGTTGATAGTCAGAGGATGAAACTGGATGCAGTTTCTGCCTTTGCATCAATATCTACTTTATCAGCCTGAGTCCTATCATGCACATTACCACCATCATTACGATACTCAGTCATCTTGGCCAGTCTATTTGGTCCTGTTTGGGATGCAGTACTTAAGGTTTGCGATTCCCCACCCACTTTCTGTTTCTCGTGCCTATTATTAGTGGATTTTGAGGGTGGGTCTTTTTCATCTATGTAGAGGTATTGCATATCTTAGAATGCTCAATCTGCATTATGCTTCTTTTGTATTTGGATCTGTGTACCAGATCCACCACAAGCACACCCATCAGCATTCTCAATCGCAGAATCAACCATGTAACTTCGAATGTCATTTCCTTGTGTGTTAGTACGTACACTGGGTAGTGAAACAGGTTGCATGCTACGAGATACTTAGCACTGTCATGCTGTGGCGACTGTGCATCCTGGGTAATTGGATGTGTCACATCAGTAGTCGAAGTATGAAGGTTCTCAATATCACATTATCCTCACCAATGAGGCACACGTTTCTACAAGTTTTTGTTTTGCATATATAATCGCTTATGACGTTACTTTCTTTTTGCAGGATTTTGGTTTTCTAGTGGGCACTACACCACATACAGTCTATGCATTTTTGTTTATCGTTTCCTGTTCTGCCATCATAATCACTCCTGATGAGTCCTGATTACAAACAGCACTCATGTTGGTGCCCTGTTCTCTTACAATTTTCCTGCCTCGATTTATACTTTTGTGTAGGAGAACAGACAGAAAATCACATTTATTTTCCATCCTTTCACATTTTTCAACCAGGGTAGACAGTACATTTTCAAATTCCCTATACATATGAGTAGATGCCATGCTTGTATTACTAAGATCACTGGCACTAGAATCTTGTGTGATATTTACATTTTTATATGGTTCAAAAGTCTCATCAGTCACCATACATTCACTAGTCGATATCACTTCTGCCTGTGTCCCTCCCAGCTCAGCATCAAACATGGGTAATGAGCAGGGCACTTTTCCTCCAGACAGTGTAGTGGATTAGACGTAGGGTTATGTACCACGCCTTTTATTTCCAGGGAACAAGTCTACATTGTATACATCTATGCGCTCATTGTTCTCATTCTCGTGCACCGATTTGTTACTAGCAGTCTCACTGAACAGGATAGTATCACCATCCATTGCATTTGCACATTTATCATTCAAACTAATCTCACTCTCAACATTGAGTGTTACTTGTGGTAGTGGCAGTTTGACTTGATTCTGAGTCTCTTTATTTGTAATAGCTCCTGATGTTCTTGGTGTACCATTATGCATCTCAAATCAGACACAGTCAGTGTCTCAGCATTTATGGTAGCAGCTGGCCTTATTACTTGGTCTATCAATTTAGCCCCTACACAGCGTAGTGATTGGCTGAGATCTAACACAATCTCCTGTAGGGCATTTTCTTCATCGATTGAACTTAACTCATTACGCTTAGAGAAATATGTCATCGACTTAGTTTTAATAGCAGGGTCAGATTTAGTAATGGTTTTGGGTACACACGTTCTACAATAGTGCAGCAGATAACTACAGTTCAATGTCTGCTTGAAAGATGCAGAAACAGGCTTCCCCCGTTGTTCACTAGAGACAACAGCCACAGATGGACCATTAGTATTTTTTATCAATTAAGCCTACCTCAGAAGTTAACATAGACATCACAGTGAGATTAATTCCAGTAATGTGGACAGCTTTGTGAATATCACACTACACACTGATTGTCCAGTCAACACTAGCGGTCACAATGGTAGTCGTAATGTTCTTATTGCATAAGAAAAAACAAAACACTTACGGATTTCATTTGGCATTAGGTCACACGCCTAAGTGAGGAGCCTCCTCCACACAAATCTTGGTGACTTTTTTAAGTACTCAAACACACAACACCGCGAATAGCAAACAGCACTCGCCTGAGCACTCACTTGATGCGCAAGCGCAGATGCCCATCACCTGCTCAATTTGTAGCATTTCTGGGTGTTAGGGGCGAAGCTTGCCAATCAGCACAATAAAGTTATATAGGTCCTCAAGTAGATACAATATTCGCCGAAAGGATGGTGTCTGGCCAGCAAACAGCACTCGCCTGAGCACTCCCTTGATGCATATTTATGACCTGATGCTCAGAACCCAAACATTTCTTACAACTAGAACAGTACTAGGAGTGGAGTGTTGGCGTGTAAGGCAACAGGATTCCAAAATGAATGGATGCATTTTTAATTAGGGTGCTCTCAGTGTAACACAGGATCAGCCTAATGGCATTCATATTCATCCACAGTTTTGCTCTTATATTAACCTAATGGAATAGTTATCGATCAAAAAATTATCTATTTAGCATCCACGAAGCAATATTATGTGAAACCAAAAGTCTGCATCTTGGTGGTCAGTGGGTGCACATATATATCAAATAAGGTTGGTGAGAGGGCAGATCTCTACAGAACTCCAGATTTGACAGGATTATTTTGGGGAATTTGGAAAATAATAAGAAAAGGGGAATGTTTACTAAAATCCTGTTCTGGGTAGAAGTAGACGAGGGAGCAAAGGCTTCCTACCAATATTCCCAAAACTTGATTAAGAGGTATTTCAATCATGAATGTAAAATATGTACAAGCTCCAGGTTCTGACTTTTTTTATTGACATTGTTTTTAGTGTGTTCTAATTTAACTAAAATGCCATAATGTGGGGCAGTACCCCCTTACACGCACCCCCACTGAACCGCTTTAAATTCAATATTCCCTTTCGCAAACTAGCTTATTTCATTTGTATCTGGTCTGTGGATGTTATTGCAATGAATATTCAGCACTGAGAAATAGTTGTGGTCAATATTCTGCAATGAAATCACTGGGCACCCTTCTAAGTACCATTCAAAAAAATATTAGCCAACGAGATCCTTTCAAGAATACTGAGGTGGTTGGGTGATGTCTTGATATTGTCCCTGGTCCAGCCTTAGAAAGAAAGTTAGGCCTGTTGGCAAAGGCTTAAGGCTTTTCCTTATTAAAATCAAAGTGTGTAATTCTGTAAGGACCCATTATATTTTGTGTTTCTTGATGTAAGAGCAGCTTGTGAGTTAATTCATCAAAAAATCTTAAAAATCTTATGGGCTGCACTCTTGAAAGAAGGTATGGACCCTTATTTTGGTTATTCTGATTCAGTCGCTGTCACACCGTTTCGCCGTTGGCAACTACGGCGTCATTGGTCTCTGTGTGGGGTTCTGTTTCCAGGAGAAACGGGGAAAACAAGAAGAACCAGTGTCAACGGTCTAGTCGTTGCACGTTGTCATCAAGATCACGTGACTGATCATCTGACCCCTTTTAAGGAATCCGGAACTCTGTTCCGATGCGTCGCTACTACTATTAGTGGTGCTCCGTAAGTTCGCTCGCGAATAGAAACTACCCAAGTCCAACTGCTTTCTCTAATTTCTGTCCTGTATTAACGTTCCCTTGTTTCGCTCCTTTCCCTTCGCTTTCTTCCAGCAGCCTCGAGAACTCCCTCGTCCCGACTAGCCGAGCCGATCGCTCTGCTCTCTGTATAGGGCAACCCGTCCGCCTAGCAGAAGTAAGTGAATTCCTAGGTTAGAACAGGTTCTCCCTTCTTCCTTCTATTCGGACTTACCATTCTTCCCTTTTCAGTCACATTCCTCTGTGTTGGACTCTCCCCCCGTAAACGGCCTGATAAGTTACATTCCCAAGGTTGTCACGTTTCCAGACCTGACAGTAGTATCAGACCTGATACCTGCATTTCATGTACTATCTCCTCAGTCTCCTTTCTCCCACTCACCTGTGCCTCTCATAATATAGATCTCCTGTTCACGCTGCTACCTAAGGAACGAGGGACCCCAAGTTCCACCATTTCCGAAGCAAGTGATCATCCTCAGCAAGACAAAGGATTCCTGTCATCCAGGGTTTTTTTCCCCAGAGGGTTTCCCTGGGATTCGTGTTCTCCCCTACCAATTCTTATTATTTGGTACAGGGGGGAGCAGGAGTTTCGGGGGGATCCTTCCGATGACCGTTGCAGCTCCAGATCCATTGGCACCCGAACAGGTTAGTGTTTTTCCACTACGGAATTCAATTTGAGATTTCCTAGGCTTCTGGCTGGCATTTCCTAACAGAGTATTTACTCTAGGGGTTACAGATAGCGACGCCAGGTAAAGCTAATCCGGTCGGGTGTCGGTACTATGGAGCAACAAATGCAACAGTTAATGACGGCTATGCAGTATATGTCGTTAGAATTGCAAGCTATTAAGCAAGACAATGCCCAATTAAGACAACAAGTGACACGTGCCTTTTCTGAAACCCCCCCAGTTTCATTAAACATGGGCAAGTTCGATGGGGATCCTCATAAACTTAAGGAATTTCTAGATAGTTGCACAGCACAATTTACGTTTAAACCTCGATTCTTTCCAACTGAAAAAGACAAGGTGGGATTTCTCATTTCTCATCTCTCGGGTTCGGCCTTAGCCTGGGCGACTCCTTTGGTTACCTCGGGGAATGCAGTATTGGATTCCTACCCCGCTTTCGTGAATAGCCTGAGATCAATGTTTAGTCGTCAGGAGATATCAGTGTCAATACCAGAGAAACTTCTTGATCTCCGACAAGGTAATAAGGACCTTCTCTGGTACATCACTCAGTTTAAACAGTTGTCCTCAGAACTAGGACATTATTCCACCGAGGTCTTTCTGAGGAACTGAAGGATGAGGTTTCCAAAGTTCCACGTCCCGCCAACCTGGCTGACATGATTACTTTGTCCATGCAAACTGAGTACCGACTTCTTGAAAGAGCACATGAAAGAAAAAAGTCTAAAGGAAGTCGAACTCATTCTGATCTACTGCCCAGTTTTGTTAAGACCCCTTCTGGAGAAGAACCCATGCAGATTGGGTCCATCAAGGGCCCGTTAACTAATACAGAAAGAGAACGACGGAAGACATTGGTCCTCTGTATGTATTGTGGCTCCTCATCGCATATATTGCGTGATTGTCCTACAGTTCCACCACGCAGACCCAAGCCACAGGTGGTGCGAAACGACAAAACCCTGCCGTACAGGGAACCACGGTAGGAGTATCAGATCAGAGTTCCCCACATATTTTTGGGCTATCTCCGGATTCACCTATATGCAACCATTCAATGATTGTATTAGCTATTACCTTCAGTCTCCCAGGGAAGATAATACAGGACAGTTGTCTGATTCAATGGTGGTTGATAGTCAGAGAATGAAACTGGATGCAGTTTCTGCCTTTGCATCAATATCTACTTTATCAGCCTGAGTCCTATCATGCACATTACCACCATCATTACGATACTCAGTCATCTTGGCCAGTCTATTTGGTCCTGTTTGGGATGCAGTACTTAAGGTTTGCGATTCCCCACCCACTTTCTGTTTCTCGTGCCTATTATTAGTGGATTTTGAGGGTGGGTCTTTTTCATCTATGTAGAGGTATTGCATATCTTAGAATGCTCAATCTGCATTATGCTTCTTTTGTATTTGGATCTGTGTACCAGATCCACCACAAGCACACCCATCAGCATTCTCAATCGCAGAATCAACCATGTAACTTCGAATGTCATTTCCTTGTGTGTTAGTACGTACACTGGGTAGTGAAACAGGTTGCATGCTACGAGATACTTGTGCCGCACCACTCTTAGCACTGTCATGCTCTGGTGACTGTGCATCCTGGGTAATTGGATGTGTCACATCAGTAGTCGAAGTATGAAGGTTCTCAATATCACATTATTCTCACCAATGAGGCACACGTTTCTACAAGTTTTTGTTTTGCATACATAATCGCTTATGACGTTACTTTCTTTTTGCAGGATTTTGGTTTTCTAGCGGGCACTACACCACATACAGTCTATGCATTTTTGTTTATCGTTTCCTGTTCTCCCATCATAATCACTCCTGATGAGTCCTGATTACAAACAGCACTCATGTTGGTGCCCTGTTCTCTTACAATTTTCCTGCCTCGATTTATACTTTTGTGTAGGAGAACAGACAGAAAATCACATTTATTTTCCATCCTTTCACATTTTTCAACCAGGGTAGACAGTACATTTTCAAATTCCCTATACATATCAGTAGATGCCATGCTTGTATTACTAAGATCACTGGCACTAGAATCTTGTGTGATATTTACATTTTGATATGGTTCAAAAGTCTCATCAGTCACCATACATTCACTAGTCAATATTACTTCTGCCTGTGTCCCTCCCAGCTCAGCATCAAACATGGGTAATGAGCAGGGCACTTTTCCTCCAGACAGTGTAGTGGATTAGACGTAGGGCTATGTACCACGCCTTTTATTTCCAGGGAACAAGTCTACATTGTATACATCTATGCGCTCATTGTTCTCATTCTCGTGCACCGATTTATTACTAGCAGTATCACTGAACAGGATAGTATCACCATCCATTGCATTTGCACATTTATCATTCAAACTAATCTCACTCTCAACATTGAGTGTTACTTGTGGTAGTGGCAGTTTGACTTGATTCTGAGTCTCTTTATTTGCAATAGCTCCTGCTGTTCTTGGTGTACCATTATGCATCTCAAATCAGACACAGTCAGTGTCTCAGCATTTATGGTAGCAGCTGGCCTAATTACTTGGTCTATCAATTTAGCCCCTACACAGCGTAGTGATTGGCTGAGATCTAACACAATCTCCTGTAGGGCATTTTCTTCATCGATTGAACTTAACTCATTACGCTTAGAGAAATATGTTATCTTCTTAGTTTTAATAGCAGGGTCAGATTTAGTAATGGTTTTGGGTACACACGTTCTACAATAGTGCAGCAGATAACTACAGTTCAATGTCTGCTAAAAAGATGCAAAAACAGGCTTCCCACGTTGTTCACTAGAAACAACAGCCACAGATGGACCATTAGTATTTTTTATCAATTAAGCCTACCTCAGAAGTTAACATAGACATCACAGTGAGATTAATTCCGGTAATGTGGACAGCTTTGTGAATATCACACTACACACTGATTGTCCAGTCAACACTAGCGGTCACAATGGTAGTCGTCATGTTCTTATTGCATAAGAAAAAACAAACCACTTACGGATTTCATTTGGCATTAGGTCACACGCCTAAGTGAGGAGCCTCCTCCACACAAATCTTGGTGACTTTTTTAAGTACTCAAACACACAACACCGCGAATAGCAAACAGCACTCGCCTGAGCACTCACTTGATGCGCAAGCGCAGATGCCCACCACCTGCTCAATTTGTAGCATTTCTGGGTGTTAGGGGCGAAGCTTGCCAATCAGCACAATAAAGTTATATAGGTCCTCAAGTAGATACAATATTCGCCGAAAGGATGGTGTCTGGCCAGCAAACAGCACTCGCCTGAGCACTCCCTTGATGCATATTTATGACCTGATGCTCAGAACCCAAACATTTCTTACAACTAGAACAGTACTAGGAGTGGAGTGTTGGCGTGTAAGGCAACAGGATTCCAAAATGAATGGATGCATTTTTAATTAGAGTGCTCTCAGTCTAACACAGGATCAGCCTAATGACATTCATATTCATCAACAGTGTTGCTCTTATATTAACCGAATGGAATAGTTATCGATCAGAAAATTATCTATTTAGCATCCACGAAGCAATATTATGTGAAACCAAAAGTCTGCATCTTGGTGGTCAGTGGGTGCACATATATATCAAATAAGGTTGGTGAGAGGGCAGATCTCTACAGAACTCCAGATTTGACAGGATTATTTTTGGGAATTTGGAAAATAATAAGAAAAGGGGAATGTTTACTAAAATCCTGTTCTGGGTAGAAGTAGACGAGGGAGCAAAGGCTTCCTACCAATATTCCCAAAACTTGATTAAGAGGTATTTCAGTCATGAATGTAAAATATGTACAAGCTCCAGGTTCTGACTTTTTTTATTGACATTGTTTTTAGTGTGTTCTAATTTAACTAAAATGCCAAAATGTGGGGCAGTACCCCCTTACACGCACCCCCACTGAACCGCTTTAAATTCAATATTCCCTTTCGCAAACTAGCTTTTTTCATTTGTATCTGGTCTGTGGATGTTATTGCAATGAATATTCAGCACTGAGAAATAGTTGTGGTCAATATTCTGCAATGAAATCACTGGGCACCCTTCTCAGTACCATTCAAAAAAATCTTAGCCAACGAGATCCTTTCAAGAATACTGAGGTGGTTGGGTGATGTCTTGATATTGTCCCTGGTCCAGCCTTAGAAAGAAAGTTAGGCCTGTTGGCAAAGGCTTAAGGCTTTTCCTTATTAAAATCAAAGTGTGTAATTCTGTAAGGACCCATTATATTTTGTGTTTCTTGATGTAAGAGCAGCTTGTGAGTTAATTCATCAAAAAATCTTAAAAATCTTATGGGCTGCACTCTTGAAAGAAGGTATGGACCCTTATTTTGGTTATTCTGATCCAGTCGCTGTCACACCGTTTCGCCGTTGGCAACTACGGCGTCATTGGTCTCTGTGTGGGGTTCTGTTTCCAGGAGAAACGGGGAAAACAAGAAGAACCAGTGTCAACGGTCTAGTCGTTGCACGTTGTCATCAAGATCACGTGACTGATCATCTGACCCCTTTTAAGGAATCCGGAACTCTGTTCCGATGCGTCGCTACTACTATTAGTGGTGCTCCGTAAGTTCGCTCGCGAATAGAAACTACCCAAGTCCAACTGCTTTCTCTAATTTCTGTCCTGTATTAACGTTCCCTTGTTTCGCTCCTTTCCCTTCGCTTTCTTCCAGCAGCCTCGAGAACTCCCTCGTCCCGACTAGCCGAGCCCATCGCTCTGCTCTCTGTATAGGGCAACCCGTCCGCCTAGCGGAAGTAAGTGCATTCCTAGGTTAGAACAGGTTCTCCCTTCTTCCTTCTATTCGGACTTACCATTCTTCCCTTTTCAGTCACATTCCTCTGTGTTGGACTCTCCCCCCGTAAACGGCCTGAGAAGTTACATTCCCAAGGTTGTCACGTTTCCAGACCTGACGTTAGTATCAGACTTGATACCTGCATTTCATGTACTATCTCCTCAGTCTCCTTTCTCCCACTCACCTGTGCCTCTCATAATATAGATCTCCTGTTCACTCTGCTACCTAAGGAACGAGGGACCCCAAGTTCCACCATTCCCGAAGCAAGTGATCATCCTCAGCAAGACAAAGGATTCCTGTCATCCAGGGTTGTTTTCCCCAGAGGGTTTCCCTGGGATTCGTGTTCTCCCCTACCAATTCTTATTATTTGGTACAGGGGGGAGCAGGAGTTTCGGGGGGATCCTTCCGATGACTGTTGCAGCTCCAGATCCATTGACACCCGAACAGGTTAGTGTTTTTCCACTACGGAATTCAATTTGAGATTTCCTAGGCTTCTGGCTGGCATTTCCTAACAGAGTATTTACTCTAGGGGTTACAGATAGCGACGCCAGGTAAAGCTAATCCGGTCGGGTGTCGGTACTATGGAGCAACAAATGCAACAGTTAATGACGGCTATGCAGTATATGTCGTTAGAATTGCAAGCTATTAAGCAAAACAATGCCCAATTAAGACAACAAGTGACACGTGCCTTTTCTGAGACCCCCCCAGTTTCATTAAACATGGGCAAGTTCGATGGGGATCCTCATAAACTTAAGGAATTTCTATATAGTTGCACAGTACAATTTACGTTTAAACCTCGATTCTTTCCAACTGAAAAAGACAAGGTGGGATTTCTCATTTCTCATCTCTTGGGTCCGGCCTTAGCCTGGGCGACTCCTTTGGTTACCTCGGGGAATGCAGTATTGGATTCCTACCCCGCTTTCGTGAGATCGCCTGAGATCAATGTTTAGTCGTCAGGAGATATCAGTGTCAATACAAGAGAAACTTCTTGATCTCCGACAAGGTAATAAGGACCTTCTCTGGTACATCACTCAGTTTAAACAGTTGTCCTCAGAACTAGGATGGCTGGATGATGGTCTTCTCACATTGTTCCGCCGAGGTCTTTCTGAGGAACTGAAGGATGAGGTTTCCAAAGTTCCACGTCCCGCCAACCTGGCTGACATGATTACTTTGTCCATGCAAACTGAGTACCGACTTCTTGAAAGAGCACATGAAAGAAAAAAGTCTAAAGGAAGTCGAACTCATTCTGATCTACTGCCCAGTTTTGTTAAGACCCCTTCTGGAGAAGAACCCATGCAGATTGGGTCCATCAAGGGCCCGTTAACTAACACAGAAAGAGAACGACGGAAGACATTGGGCCTCTGTATGTATTGTGGCTCCTCATCGCATATATTGCGTGATTGTCCTACAGTTCCACCACGCAGACCCAAGCCACAGGTGGTGGGAAACGACAAAACCCTGCCGTACAGGGAACCACGGTAGGAGTATCAGATCAGAGTTCCCCACATATTTTTGGGCTATCTCCGGATTCACCTATATGCAACCATTCAATGATTGTATTAGCTATTACCTTCAGTCTCCCAGGGAAGATAATACAAAACATTCCTGCTCTGCTCGACTGCGGGGCAGCGGGTAACTTTTTGGATGATCAGTGGGCGGCCACTCATGGCATCGCAAGGACACTTAAGCATTGTTCCACCCCAATCCAGAGTGTGGATGGTAGTCCCTTGGTTTCCGGACCGATTTGAGAACATACCCATCCTGTGTTGTGTCTAATTGCTTCACATAAGGAGAGTCTAACTTTCGATCTGATTAAGGCGGCACACTTCCCGGTTATTTTAGGACTCCCTTGGCTTCGTACCCACAATCCATATATCAATTGGACGGCTGGAACGATTTTCTTAGGTACAGAATATTGCTTAGCCCATTGCATTTCCCAAGAAGCAGTTGGTATACAGATCCCTCCAGAAACCTCTCAGATCCCCATAACTTCTTCTATGAATCAGTTGAATACTGTTCCTGAGTGTCATCAGCCTTTCCACAAAGTCTTTTCGAAACCCTTATTTCCCTCCTTACCACCGCACCGTCGTGATGATTGTCACATCACTCTACTCCCGGAACAACCTCTCCCATTCGGCCGAATGTATGTCCTTTCCCAAAAGGAAAAGAAGGCTCTTAGAGAATATCTCCAGGCAAATCTTCGGAACGGACTCATAACTGAATCTAAATCCCCTGCGGGGGCTCCGCTTTTTTTTATCCCGAAGAAGGATTCAGAAGAATTGCGCCCTTGCATCCATTATCGAGGACTAAACAGAATTACTATTCCCGATAAATACCCAATGCCACTGATTAAAGACATCTTGGAAGCAGTTCGAGGGGCAGAAATATACACCAAACTGGATCTTCGGGGGGCTTACCATCTTATTCGCATCGCCCCCGGAGACGAATGGAAGACAGCGTTTTGCACCCCCTTTGGTCACTATCAGGACCAAGTGATGCCCTTTGGACTAATAAACGCACCAGCAGTGTTCCAAAGATTTATGGACCATTTGTTCTCGGACATCCTTCTTCACTTCGTAATCGTTTATTTGGACGACATTCTGGTGTTTTCTACCAACAAGAAAGACCATATTTGTCACGTCAATATCGTCCTGGAACGTCTTCAAGCTAATCACCTATATTGCAAGGTCGAGAAATGTGAATTTCAACAAACTCAGATTACTTGCCTGGGATTTGTGTTATCAGCCAACGGTATCTCCATGGATCATCGAAAAGTTTCTGCTGTTCTATACTGGCCCTCTCCCAATTCTGTAAAAGAAGTCCAACGCTTTCTAGGTTTTGCCAACTTCTATCGTAAGTGTATTCCTCGTTACTCCGAGGCTGTTCTACCTATAACTAGATTACTCAAGAAAGGCGTACATTTCAAGTGGGATGAACCAGCACAACAGGCTTTCCTTAACCTGAAAGAGCTTTTTACTTCAGCATCTATTTTAGTTACTCCGGATCAGAATCGCCCCTTTATTGTTGAGACAGACGCTTCTCATCATGCCCTTGGGGGCTGTATTGTTGCAAACTTCAAGATCTGGCGAAGAAAGACCTGTGGCCTATCTCTCGAAGACTTTCACCAGCTCCGAAGAGAATTATTCGGTGCTCGAAAAAGAGCTTCTGGCCATCAAGAAGGCCTTTGAGGAATGGCGACATCTGTTATTGGGATCTCCTTTTCCCATTGTGGTTCGTACAGACCATCAAAACCTAAAGGTGCTTCAACAGGCCCAAACCACCAACAGTAGGCAAGCAAGATGGGCACACTTTTTTCTCCCCTACAGGATTGAATTCACCTTTATACCAGGGAGTCAGAATCTTCGAGCGGATGCTCTATCCCGTAAGAATCCCCATTCTACAAGATTCTGTTCGGAAAAGATGTTTCCACATGCTCGATTCATATCCAGTGTTGTGAATTTTCTCCAAGCCCTAAAAACCGAAACTACAAATCAACGACAATTGTGCGAAGAACTGGCTAGATCCTACAACCTAACCTGGAACCAAGGTTTATATTTTCATGATGGTCAAGTACTCATTCCCACGTATCCCTTACAAGTAGAAGTGCTTCGGATGTGTCATGACACCCGGTCATCGAGGTATTCAAACTACCCTCCAGTTGATTCAAAGACACTTCTGGTGGCCTACGTTGTTATCGGACGTCACGGATTATGTTAATGCTTGCAGCATCTGCATCCAATCCAAGATTGTACGGTCCCCTCTTTTCGGTTTAATGGCATGCATGCCCATACCAGAAAAAACATGGCAATTCCTCTCTACTGATTTCATTGTAGACCTTCCTCCTTCGTCGCAAAGTACCACTATTATGGTCAACGTGGATTATTTCACCAAGATGGCGCATTTCACCCCTTTACCTAAACTTCCAGGAACGGCTCAGATGGCTAAGATCTTCGTCTCTGAAATATTTGCAAGACATGGTCTTCCAGACAAGATCATTTCCGATAGAGGCCCCCAATACATATCGGGTTTCTGGAAAGGGATATGTCAAGCTTTAAACATTGAAAGAGCTCTGAGTTCAGGATATCACCCCCATACCAACGGGCAGACGGAACATTTGAACCAGACTTTAGAGTGCTATCTCCGCTGTTTTGGGTCGGCAGCTCAAGACAACTGGGTTGAACTCTTACCCTTTGCAGAGTTCGCCTATAAAAATGCCAAGCATGCAGCCCTGAAGCGCAGCCCCTTCTACTGCTCATATGGTTATCACCCTTCATTTCTCCCATCTCCTTCTGCAACCTCTTCTCAATTCCCAGGGGTGGACAGCTTGATAGCCGATATCCAAGAAGGCCATCGGACGGCTCGCGTGGCTTTGCACGCAGCGCAGGAGCGTGCCAAGAAGAATGCAGATAGACACCGGAGAATTGCACCAATTCTTAATCCCAGGACTAAGGTTTGGTTGGCCTCTCGCTTTTTGCCTAGACACCTGATTCCTTCCAAACTGTCTCAGAGATTTTTTGGTCCCTTTGAAGTCTTGGAACAGGTAGGATCTTTAGCAGTACGGTTATCCTTGCCCCCTTCTTGGTCTCGTATCCATCCTGTTTTTCACGTCTCTCAGATCAGGCTGGATGTACTAGACCGTTTCTCCCGGTCCAGCAGTCATCTGCCTCCTTGTCATGATGCCCGCTCCCGGGGAGCCGGTTCAAGACCTGCGTCCCCGAAAGCGGACATCCAGTCCCCAAGGAAGGACCCAGCAACCCCATATAGGGGCCCTTTGGACAGTGTCATAAAAGACATCAGTCCTGGCGCCATAGGCCCCAGGCTCATTATGGAAGTGCTTGGGTGCACTTACCTGATGCAGACCATGCTGCAGGATCCCGGCCTCCTTGAGGCCTGAAAGGAACTACTTTACCTGTGGGACTAATTTACCATCCGGGCCTGGTCGGGGAAGGATACATGCCTGATTGGAGGAAGGATACATACCTGGAACTTCTTCCAAGGCTATTTAAACCCCACCCGAACAGCCACACGTGCTTCGCGTTGTTCTGCATCTAGCAGCTGGACGCTCACCGTGTCTGCTCCTGCATCCTGACTTCTGCCACGCCTGCCAGCATCCTGGATCACCTGCAAAGGAAGAGAAGAAGAGAACAGAAGAAGGAAAAGTCCTTACCTGCTAAATCCACATCCCGGAGACATCTCGCCGACAATCCTGAAAAGGAAGACTTTTATTTAAAAGCTCATCGCATCGATCGCTGTAGCGCCGCATTTCACTCACCTTTACAGGGCACCTCCATGTTCAGCAGCGATTATCCGGATTCGCAGTCACGCCCCAGCGCCTAGGGAGAAAAAGACCAGAACAAAAGGTGAGAGAGGGAAGGGAATAAGGAAAGCTAATTCTCCATGTTAAGACTTAACCTGTTGATTAATTTCCTCTTCATTTCGGGTCCGCGCCGCATCCTGGCATTTCCGGACCCCGGCCTCTAAGGGGAAAAAGAGACATCAGCGTTAATGAGCGAATGAAAAGACATTACCAAAAAACACTCATTAAAGACTTACCTGATTTCTACAAGGATTTCACCTCTCATCTCGGGTCGGTGCCTGTTCCCCGGCATTCCGTACCCCGGCCCCTCTGGGGAAAAATACACTAGCATTAGTACATTAATGCATGGACACAAGGGGAACCTCTTATCAAAAAACTTACCTGGAAGCCAAGCAAGTTTGGTTCTCACCAATCCGAAAATCCAGTGAAGTAACTGGATACCAACACGCCCCTGCATCAGAAGCAGGATGGAGAGCTCGTCCTTCCAGACCCTAAGGTGAGACGCTACGAGGAATCACAGAAGGGTTTCGAGGAGGGTCAGAGGGGAAAGTGGGAGGCTGATTGCATTACCCCGCAGACAGTTAATCCCCTATTTTTGCCTACAGAAGGATACTTCTGCGAGCCAGACAAGCCAGATTTGGGGGCCCGGTCCAGTCCTTCTTCCGAACCCTGCGCATCACCTTTGAAGAGGTCACAGCAGCGCGAACCAGGCCAGCGCCTCCGTGGGAGTCAGGTGAGCGTTACAGAACGAAAAGCCTTCCTACAAATTCCCACCCAGGCGCTATGGAAAGTTCTGAGACTGATCAGTTGGCCCAATTACTGGGGGAATTACGGGCCGAAGTACATGCCGCTCGTCAAGAGACTAATGCCCTCAGGAGGGAATTAACAATATCAAAGGAAAGAACTGATGACCTGGCCAGACAGCTTTCGCAAGGTCAAGCTGGGCAAACTCCTCTACCCGGTTCCGAAGGGAACACCGCTCCTGTGGTTTCCAGTAACCCTGTGCAGATTAATCTACCTGGAAACATGCCACTGGCCCCACCTGAACGCTTTGCTGGGGACCCCAAACGATTCGCCGTATTCATGAATCAGTGTCGTTTGCACTTCCTAGGCAGACCTGGGGCCTTCCCTAATGATCAGACCAAGGTAGCCTTTGTATTGTCATATCTCAGCGGCTGCGCTGCCGATTGGTCAGTTCCACTGGTTACTCAAGATGACCCAATTCTCTGTGATTTTCAAAGGTTTCAAGCAAGCATGGAAAGGTTATTTGCTCGACACTCTCAGGGGCAGGCTCTGGATGACGAACTTCTATCCCTGCGACAGGGCAATCAGGACCTCCTATCCTATATTGCAACCTTTAATAGACTAACTGTGGAAACGGGATGGCCAGAGGATAAAAGAGTCACGTTGTTTTATTGAGGCCTACGCGGAGAACTTAAAGATGTCTTGGCCCAAGTTGTAAATCTGCCCCAAGAATGCACAGAGTATATAGACTTAGTGGTCCAATTGGATCACAGACTTCAAAACAGAAAAGCAGATCGGTCCAGGTTTGAGACCCGGGTGTTGGTCAAGTCCATGCTAATCCCAAGGGAGTTGATGTCTCTGAGCCTATGCAAATTGGAGGGGTTAAAGGACCCTTAACTCAAAAGGAACGTGAAAGGAGGCGGCAGTTCAAATTATGTCTTTATTGTGGGAATTCTGGACACTATCTACGAGATTGCCCTGCAAAACCGCCCCGAAAGGTGGTAGGAGCCGCTGATAAAAACCATGAAGACTCTGTTTCGGGAAACGACTCCGCCCGACAAGTGTAGGGGTCCGCTTGCCGAGCTTGAAAACTAACTCTCAGACCTTGCATTTCATTGTGCCAATGGTTCTCGTAGATCCAGAACAGCCTAAGCGGTTGCATGCAATAAAGGCATACATCGATAGTGGGGCTATTGAAAACTATGTGGATCGTGAATTGGTCTCTAGGATTAACCTCCCTCTCCGTCCTAAAACCAGCAAAGATGTCATCACCACAGTCGATGGAACTGAAATTGCCTCTGGACCGGTAACACATTCCACTACTGAGGTGACTCTTATTGGTCCTGACGGCCATCGGGAGGGTGTTGTTTTTGATGTAATCAAGGCTCCACAGTTTCAGGTTATTCTTGGAATCCCTTGGTTAGAGACACATAATCCTCGAATTGATTGGCGAGCTAAGAGAATAACCTTCCCGGATTGTACACAAACCTGCTACCCAGAAAACCTGAAGATTAATCTAGCATCCGTAACCTCTGCCTCCATGCAACTACCTCCGGAATACCAAGACTTTCAGGACGTCTTCCAAAAGGAACAGGCCAACACGTTACCTCCTCACAGATCGTATGATTGCCAACTCGATCTGGTGCCCGGTGCACAAACCCCTTATAGCAGGATTTATGCCCTTACCGAACCTGAGAATCTGCATTTGAGACAATATTTGGATCAATACCTAGCTAATGGTTTTATTCGCCCGTCAAAGTCCCCGGCATCCTCGGCTTTGTTCTTCGTGCCCAAAAAAGAAGGCGACCTTAGAACTTTTATCGATTACCGCGCATTGAACCAGATAGCGGTTAAAAACCGTTATCCTCTGCCTCTGATCCCTGAACTCCTTGACCAGGTGAAGGACGCTTGCATATACACCAAGTTAGATCTCCGGGGGGCTTATCATCTGGTATGAGTTAAAGAAGGCGACAAATGGAAAACTGCCTTCCGTACTAAATACGGATTATTCGAATACCAGGTGATGCCTTTCGGATTGTGTAACGCGCCGGCTGCCTTCCAATACTTCATGAATGATGTCCTTCGGGAACTCATCGATGTTTGTGTTGTCGTATATATCAATGACATTCTGGTGTACTCCTCTTCGGAATCTGATCACAGAAAACACGTCAGGGCAGTACTTGAAAAACTGCGCCAACACAAACTATTTGCTAAATTGGAGAAATGTGTTTTCCATACCACAGAAGTCGAGTTTCTAGGTTTCATCCTGACACCCAAAGGAGTCCGAATGGACTCAAGAAAAGTGGATGCCATCCTCAAATGGCCATCACCTAGCTCTGTAAAAGGGGTTCAAAGCATGCTCGGCTTTGCCAATTTCTATCGCTGGTTTATCCCGGAATTTTCACGCGTGGTACAACCCATTACTGCACTCTTGAGGAAAAATAAACATTTTGAATGGTCTGAAGAAGCCGAGCAGGCCTTTCAGGATTTAAAAGCTAAGTTTAACTCTGCACCTATATTGAAACTCCCGCGTCCAGATCTCCCTTATGTCGTCGAGACTGACGCATCCAGCCTTGCCATGGGAGCTGTCCTGTCCCAAAGAGATCCCGAAACCAACCAACTGCATCCCGTAGCATTTTGGTCCAGAAAATTCTCGGCACCCGAGGTTAATTATGCAATCACGGACAAAGAACTGTTAGCCATTAAGTCCGCTTTTAAAGCCTGGCAGCATTATCTGCTTGGCGCTCGACATACCATCACAATGATCACTGATCACCGCAATTTACAGTATTTGAAAACCGCCAAGGCTCAGTCATCATGCAGCTGCGATAGGCTTTGTTTTTCGCTGAATTTGATTTCGTGATTACCTATCGACCTGGCTGCAAGAATGGCAAAGCAGACGCCTTATGCCAAATTGGAATGGGAGAATCTGATACAAACTCAGAACCCGTACCAATAATTCCCGAACAGAGGATTCTAGGCATGACTTCGTTACAGACGCTTGAAGACATTCAAGCCAGAGTGAAACAACTCCTGGACCCTACAACCTTACAGGATTGGATACAAAAGGGATCAGACTTTACCATAGATAATGGTTTACCTTATTTCCAAGGACTCTTATTCCTGCCACATAAGGAATTACACAAACTAGTTATTTCCGGTTATCATTATGCATTAATAGAGGGACACCCCGGTATTGCCAAGAAAGAGGAAAAGGTGAAACGACAATTTTGGTGGCCCTCTTGGCGAAAAGATGTTAAATCTTTTGTGATGTCCTGTGGTGTTTGCGCCCAAAATAAAAGTCAAAAGAAAAGACCAGCCGGTCTCCTTCAACCTCTAGACATACCGCCAGCACCCTGGCACACCCTGTCAATGGATTTTATTACGGACCTGCCTCCTTGTTCGGGGTACAATACTATTCTGGTAATTGGGGATTTGTTTTCCAAAATGGCCCACTTTATTCCTTTGAAAGGTTTACCTTCAGCTTCTGTCCTAGCCAAAGAATTCCTCGAAAATATTGTTCGGCTACATGGATTCCCATCTATACTAATCTCTGACCGGGGAAGCCAATTCATTTCCCACTTCAGGCGCAAATGTTGTCAAATGGCGCACATCGACGTAAGATTATCGACCAGTCACCACCCTCAGACCGATGGTCAGACTGAGAGGACAAATCCGACCCTTGAGCAATACTTACGGTGTATGTTACAGCAATCTGAAAGCAACTGGAAAGACATTCTTTGGATAGCCGAATACGCACATAATAATTTGGTACACTCTGGAACTGGCCACAGTCCTTTTTATACTTTGTTTGGGCATCACCCTCGAACCTCAAACCTTGACTCACCTCAGAACCTCGGAATGCCTGCAGTAGAACATCTGCAATCTACAATTACCCAAGCCTTCAAAGAGGCAACTATGCATTTACAACAAGCCAAGAGAAAATACAAGGAGAATGCTGATCTACATCGGAGTGAAGCACCTCCGTATCAGATTGGGGATCAAGTGTGGTTAGCTACCAGACATTTACCACTCAAAGGGCCTCAAACTTTTAACCCAAAATATCTGGGACCTTATTCTATTATGGCAATAATTAACCCAGTGGCTGTTAAACTTGATTTACCAGCTAGTATGCGAATTCACCGTGTTTTTCATTTGTCACTTCTGAAACCAGTGGTACCCTGAACCCGACTACTCAAACCTCCAGAACCTATTCTAATAGATGGGGAGCCTGAATTCGAAGTGAAGAACATTTTAGACTCAAAAATGTTTAGGTCAAAACTGTTCTACCTAATTGATTGGAAGGGGTACGGACCTCAGGAGAGGTCGTGGGAACCCAGCGACCATGTGCATGCACCTTAATTAGTCAGGAAATTCCACCGACTCTTCCCAGACAAACCAAAACCCCCGGAGGGAACAACCTTGGGAGGGGCCTTGGGGGGGAGTGCTGTCATGATGCCCGCTCCCGGGGAGCCGGTTCAAGCCCTGCGTCCCCGAAAGCGGACATCCAGTCCCCAAGGAAGAACCCAGCAACCCCATATAGGGGCCCTTTGGACAGTGTCCTGGCGCCTATGGCGCCAGGCTCATAAAAGACATCAGTCGTGGTGCCATAGGCGCCAGGCTCAATATGGAAGTGCTTGGGTGCACTTACCTGATGCAGACCATGCTGCAGTATCCTGGCCTCCTTGAGGCCTGAAAGGAACTACTTTACCTGTGGGACTAATTTACCATCCGGGCGTGGTCGGGGAAGGATACATACCTGATTGGAGGAAGGATACATACCTGGAACTTCTTCCAAGGCTATTTAAACCCCACCCGAACAGCCACACGTGCTTCGCGTTGTTCTGCATCTAGCAGCTGGACGCTCACCGTGTCTGCTCCTGCATCCTGACTTCTGCCACGCCTGCCAGCATCCTGGATCACCTGCAAAGGAAGAGAAGAAGAGAACAGAAGAAGGAAAAGTCCTTACCTGCTAAATCCGCATCCCGGAGACATCTCGCCAACAATCCTGAAAACGAAGACTTTTATTTAAAAGCTCATCGCGTCGATCGCTGTAGCACCGCATTCCACTCACCTTTACAGGGCGCCTCCATGTTCAGCAGCGATCATCCGGATTCGCAGTCACGCCCCAGCGCCTAGGGAGAAAAAGACCAGAACAAAAGGTGAGAGAGAGAAGGGAATAAGGAAAGCTAATTCTCCATGTTAAGACTTACCTGTTGATTCATTCCCTCTTCATTTCGGGTCCGCGCCGCATCCTGGCATTTCCGGACCCCGGCCCCTAACGGGAAAAAGAGACATCAGCGTTAATGAGCGAATGAAAAGACATTACCAAAAAACGCTCATTAAAGACTTACCTGATTTCTACAAGGATTTCACCTCTCATCTTGGGTCGGTGCCTGTTCCCCGGCATTCCGTACCCCGGCCCCTATGGGGAAAAAGACACTAGCATTAGTACATTAATGCATGGACACAAGGGGAACCTTTTATCAAAAAACTTACCTGGAAGCCAAGCAAGTTTGGTTCTCACCAATCCGAAAATCCAGTGAAGTAACTGGTTACCAAAGTGCCCCTGCATCAGAAGCAGGATGGAGAGCTCGTCCTTCCAGACCCTAAGGTGAGACGCTACGAGGAATCACAGAAGGGTTTCGAGGAGGGTGAGAGGGGAAAGTGGGAGGCTGATTGCATTACCCCGCAGACAGTTAATCCCCTATTTTCGCCTACAGAAGGATACTTCTGCGAGCCAGACAAGCCAGATTTGGGGGCCCGGTCCAGTCCGTCTTCCGAACCCTGCGCATCACTTTTGAAGAGGTCACAGCAGCGCGAACCTAGCCAGCGCCCCCGTGGGAGTCAGGTGAGCGTTACACTCCTCCTATCCTGACTGCATCAGGTCCTGAGCATGAAGTTGCAGATATTTGTGACTCTAGATATCGCCAAGGTCGTCTCCAGTTTCTGGTGGATTGGAAGGGGTATTCCACTTCTGCACGGACTTGGGAACCCGTACCTGGAGTACATGCTCCTCTGTTGGTACGTCGATTCTTTCGACTTCACCCGGGTAAACCGAGTTCTCCCCCCTTGAGGAGGGGGCATACTGTCACACCGTTTCGCCGCTGGCAACTACGGCGTCATTGGTCCCTGTGTGGGGTTCTGTTTCCAGGAGAAATGGGGAAAACAAGAAGAACCAGTGTCAACGGTCTAGTCGTTGCACGTTGTCATCAAGATCACGTGACTGATCATCGGACCCCTTTTAAGGAATCTGGAACTCTGTTCCGATGCGTCGCTACTACTATTAGTGGTGCTCCGTAAGTTCGCTCGCGAATAGAAACTACCCAAGTCCAACTGCTTTCTCTAATTTCTGTCCTGTATTAACGTTCCCTTGTTTCGCTCCTTTCCCTTCCCTTTCTTCCAGCAGCCTCGAGAACTCCCTCGTCCCGACTATCCGAGCCGATCGGTCTGCTCTCTGTATAGGGCAACCCGTCCGCCTAGCGGAAGTAAGTGCATTCCTAGGTTAGAACAGGTTCTCCCTTCTTCCTTCTATTCGTACTTACCATTCTTCCCTTTTCAGTCACATTCCTCTGTGTTGGACTCTCCCCCCGTAAACGGCCGGAGAAGTTACATTCCCAAGGTTGTCACGTTTCCAGACCCGACTTTAGTATCAGACTTGATACCTGCATTTCATACACTATCTCCTCAGTCTCCTTTCTCCCACTCACCTGTGCCTCTCATAATATAGATCTCCTGTTCACGCTGCTACCTAAGGAACGAGGGACCCCAAGTTCCACCATTTCCGGAGCAAGTGATCATCCTCAGCAAGACGAAGGATTCCTGTCATCCAGGGTTTTTTTCCCCAGAGGGTTTCCCTGGGATTCTTGTTCTCCCCTACCAATTCTTATTATTTGGTACAGGGGGGAGCAGGAGTTTCGGGGGGATCCTTCCGACGACTGTTGCAGCTCCAGATCCATTGACACCCGAACAGGTTAGTGTTTTTCCACTACGGAATTCAATTTGAGATTTCCTAGGCTTCTGGCTGGCATTTCCTAACGGAGTATTTACTCTAGGGGTTACAGTCGCTCCATAATGGCTCTAGAGGGAGGGTAAACCTTCAGTTTGAAAAGGAACTTCCCCATGAATTCTCCATCAAGGATGGTGTTGGTGCGCTCTCACACCCATCTTGTTCAACTTCTTAATATATGACCTGAAAATCCGATTCCATGGGATGGAAGTGGATCCCCTTAGGAATGTAACCATAAGGTTGCCATCCTTTTTGCTGATGATGCAGTGCTTTTGTCCCAGACCAATAATGGTCTAATTAGATTGCTGTCTAGGTTTGATTCTTATGGTGTCATCAAGGACTTTTAGATAAATGTTTCTAAGACAATGATAATGGTATATGGATGTTGGCCTTGTTTGAGGCATGGGGAAGTTGTGGGGGGTTCTCCTCTAGAGGTAGTCCAATGGCATTACTTACTTGGAATTAGACGTAGCTCGTCAGGGTCATGGAAATCCCAGTTAGTGAATAGAAAGCTCACACTGAAGCGGGTGGTGCAGATCCAACAATGTAACTGTTAGTTTGGGTGATACTCTGTTGCTATACAATTTGAGCATACTAAGCAATGACAGTAGCCCCTGCATTACTTGCAAGTGAGCTATGGTGTTATGTTAAAATGAACAACATGCACATTTCCCAAAACTCTTTCACCAAAGCACTGTTAATGGATTCTGTCTCATCATCATCTGCTCTGGTGCATAAGCAGCTGGGCCCAGGGCAGAAAGGTGGAGAGGCCACCTTAGGGCCTGTTATTTTATTGGCCAGGGTGTGGCAGAAGAGCAGGATACTATTTATAAGGAGCATCTGTATCAGGTACTAGCATCAAGGGTGTTAAATGTTTGTTATGGTTTAGGCATGTTAGGGATCTAATGAGAATCCAAATGAATAGTTCAATCAGATTGAGTGATGATTAGGGTGCTCTCTTGGGAGTGGGTGGCTGCTGCTCAGAAAGTGTCTACTGGTTCTAATCCTTGACTGAATTTGTTCTACAATCTGAAGTTTCACAATGAACAATAATCTCACTTAGACTAGAAAAACATTCTATCTATCTTAAATTGGATCTTGACACTTTGCCCCTTTGGACAAGTGAGCAAAGCTTGAGACCAATGACTGCTTATGTTCTTGTGAAAAGGGTCAGGTATCCGTGGTTCAGTTTCTGTTCTTGGTTCACCATCAATACTTTTTGTGGGTTTTGAAAAAGAAAGAAAAACACTTCTACCTGCAATGTGATAGTAGAATAATACATTTCTGCTAAAACACCACATAGGCACAGCACCACCCACTAGGAATCACTGGAAGGTCACGCGCGGGACAGAGATGTGCATCTATGCACTATGGCTTTGAACATTGACTGAAAATCTTGATTTTTGCTTCATCTGAGCAAATTGTCATAGCAGACTTCGATTTATGCATTGCTGTGCTAAACCATAAATGACAGCTCTCCAGAATGAAAAACCAGCCACATACACATTTCAACCTTTTTCTGGAACCATGGTGGCAGTACAGGTTGGTATCCTTTAGATTGGAGTACTGTGGCTTGTTTACCATTCCCCAGTTTGAAATAAAAACATTTACCTGCAAACCAATAGTAGCATGTGACATTTCAGATACAATAGCCACACATTTACAACACCCCCTGCGTGGCATCACCAGAAGTTCTCCTCCACATTGGAATCAAACAGCAATGCACTAGAAGCATGCAAATTAGCTGAAAAGTGTGTTTATTGTTGTATATGAAGAAACCGTCGTTATTGTTATAGGGCAGTATTACTCTATGCATAGCTTTATCAACCCAAGACTGACATTTATCAAAGATGCTACAACCAACTACATTAACATTTCACCTTTATTGGGGATTATCTATGCAGTATAGGTTTGCATCCTGGAGCATTGGGACGTGTTTAACATTCACCATCAGTGTTATGGTGGGTTTGAAAAAAGTAAGAAAAATACTTCTACCTGTAATATGGTAGTAGAATACGCTCTACAAGTTGCCGGTCTTCATTAGATAGAGCTATGTGTAAAATATCACTGCCCAGTAAGACAAACGTCTTTCTTGCAAAGAAGGGTATTGTTTTATTTAGTAGGACTGTGAGGGCAGTTGATTGGTTTGGTAGATCGATTGGTGGTTCATGTGTTTCCCTATGTCTCAAAAGTGACTTTAGTGCTTCATTTGGCCGTCTTAGACACATAATTAACATAGGCATTGGCTCTGAAATTTAATAATTACTGCAGTGTTCAACAAGAACTGAACTTGTCATAGATGTATTGCTCCTCTCCACTTCCCACAAGGGAGGAAGTATGCTGAGAAAACTCCAAGCACAATGTCGATATTCTGGCTTCCTAATTGTCAAGTACACAAGATCTTCCAGCAGTCTCACTTATGGTTGCTGAGGCAATAAGTAGATGTTTTGTCTCTCGCTTATGATCAAGTTTCTTTAACCCTAAGGAAGGCGACATTTGGCCTCATTATATGTTGGTGGTATCCTGCCAGTAAATCCGATGTTATATCACCAAACGATAATACCGTTACTGGCACCTGGTCTGCCGGAATAACTGGAAGATTACAGGTGCCAGTAAGGGTAGGTAAATCTCCATTCCATGGACTCTCGTAGGACTCCATGGGGGGATTGCCAGTATTACTGTCACCGGTAGTACCAATGCCAGTAATATCAGCTGTTTTTTGCCAGTGGGGTCCCTGAGTTTCCTCTAACTCTTGGCTGCAGGTAAATCAGGTCACCCCAATGTCAAACAACAAGTTTGCTGATCCAAAAACCTGCTGGTAAATGGAATTACCAGCACGTCACTGAGTCTCAGATAGGATGGGGGAGTGCAGGGACATAGGTGTTAGGGAGGTGCCATTCTTTGAAGTGGAAGGTCTTGGACTCTTTCCTGAACTGTAAAAGCAATGGGCCAAATCTGATGTTGACATGGAGGAGGTTCCGGAGTCATGGAGTGCGCTAAGAGAAGGCCTTTCTTCTGGTTCTTTCCTTCCTGGAGCGTCGGACTTCAACTCTACACATTTCCTAAAAGGCGGGAAGTTCTAAGCCATACTGGAATGTTTTGGTGCATCAAAGAAAGGTCTGCATGATGGCAGATTCAAGCTCTGACCTCATCTTGCTACCCATTAACCTTCTGAAAATGGGAATCAGCGCCAAAGAATTAGATCTCAAACCCCCTGACATAGAGAAGGGGCTATATTGTAGGAAAAGGATCATGCTAACAGGGTACACCTATTGCCTACTAACATTCAATGGATGGAGCAAAAAGAAAATAGTGTATGCCACTGACATTGGTGATCCCACACTGGGATGGCACAAACAAATTGATTGATTGATTGATTGATTGATAGTTTATTTGTATACCGCTTATACACAATGGGCCTCATTACGACCCTGGCGGTCCCGTAATGAATGGTGCCGGTACGCGACCGCACTGTTCTTTACGGGATGCCCTATTATGAGGTTCCCTTGTGGGACCCGCTTAGAACGTCTGGTCAGACCAGACGTCCTTAGCGGGACCCGAAAGGTGACCAGGGAGCTCATAACGGGCCTGTTGTTTACGGGCCCGTTATTAGCTCCCTCCATTAGCCCCTATAGGGGCTCAATGGGAGTGGGGATGGGTTTTTTCAATGAGGAATTACTGGGTCCTCCAATGTTGGAATGGCCCGGTAATTCCTCATTGAAGGAACCCAGAGCTGGAACCCGGTATGGAGGCAGCCATTAAGGGCATGGCTACCTCCATACTCGTAATGAGGCCAATGTGTTTCAAAGCGCTTCAAGGCAAGGGAGTGGGCAAGGGAAAACACAGTGACATTCTAACAAGGCCTTGAGACAATAAGAATGTGACAAATTACTATCGTACTAGGCCTGGCGACATTTCAGATAGTGCCAGAGCTATGAAAAAGATAAGAAGGGGGAGGGTAGGAGATGAGACAGACAAGCAACTATCGTACTAGGCCTGACAATATTTCTGATAGAGCTGGAGAATAGACAAGAAGTGCAGTGCAGGGGAGGAGGGAGGAGGAGAGGAACAAAACAAGCTACTATCGTACTACTTTCAGGTAGTGCTGGAGTGGGAAGAAGAAAAAGGGAGGGAGGAGGAGGAAAACAGACAAGCTAATATTGTACTAGGTAAGATGATGGATAGAGTAAGAGTTATGCCAAAGATAAGGAGGGGTGGGGTAGGAGATGAGCCAGAAAAGTAACTATCGTACTAGGCCTTAAAATAAAACCTGACACTTCAGCGTTGTTATTTGTTTAGCCACACTTTAGAAATCAAAGAGTTTCAGGTGAGAACAGAAACCATATGCTATCAGTTCCAAAGGGGGAATGCTTTTGCAGCAGATGCTGCTTTCATATAAACACACAATGAGTGTGAGTCTATTTTATTAACTGAAAAGCAGTACAATGAGGATTACCTATGACTCTATTTCTCTGCAAACCAAAGTACTCTGCTTTGCCAGAATACTGATTTGTACTTATTTGTGGCTATGCACCAGTTTGTAATATGCTTGTGCACTGCCACCAGGTATGAGAGAGTATTGGGGGTACAATGAATTATAACAAGGGGCATTATGATTCCAAATTAAGGCACATTACTGCCAGGTGAATTCTGTCCTCAGCAGACTTTCGATTTTATTTTCTTTATTTATATACAGGAGGAACAGTGCTCTTTTGATAACAAAAGAACATAGAAAAGACACATAATCAGATTTGACTGGAAGCAGTGAGCGTCATACAATTGGGTGAGTTTGAGGGACATTCTGACAAGGTTGGGGACGGGAGTAAATAGAACAGTCACCAGGGACAATACATAAGAGGACATACATAGATTAAGGACAACTAACATTAGACATTTTTAAGTGTAAGTGCAGGTAGGCGGTATGACCTGCTGTGCTTAGGATGTGACCATGATGGGTGAAGTGCTAGAGTGGAGGCAGAGGATGCGAGGGACAGAGGCAGGTTAGAGACGAGGGAAAAATGTTAGCTAGCAGGCAGATGAGAGGTAGGTTAAGAGGGTAACACGGAGGTTAGTAGGTAGAATTTTAGTTTGGTTTTGTACAAATCCATGTGGACAGTTTCTCGGATGTGAGCCTATGTCAACACTAGGGCTGGCAGAGCAGACTATTTGTCATGTGCAAACAAGACCTTGTAGTCAGAAAGAACTCTCATTCAAAGTGTTATCTATGTCTACAAAACTTATCCTCCCACAAACAGTGTTATACAATGAATGTAAACTAATGCTGTGTGTTTTTGAAGGAATCCTGTGTACGTTCCTGGAAATAGAATTTACTTTAGAAAGCTAAAGATCCACACAGCTGACGACAACAAAGTTTGTCAGTATGTTTAAGGAACCTTGGAGCTAAAGTGAACTCCAATTTAAAGTGTTTTCTGTATCAATAGACTCAGCCATATTCAAACATAAGAACTGAATGTTAGACAAATTAGAACCGTGTACCTTAACAATAAGCTATTTAATTTGTTTCTTGAAACTAGGATCAGCCAAAGCTGGATAACCAACATGAACAGACAGAACAAAGTTGTAACCATTGTATTTTGAAGACGGGAAAACACTTGAAGTACGTAAAGACAATATTAATGTATTTGCCATGTGAACTGGGCACAAACCCAAATTTGTAACCTATTAGTTTGGAGATGGGCTGAGCTATGACTGCATGTTTAGTGATGACCAGGACTCACTCCCCTCACAGTGTTTCTGGTACACACTGCGAGGTGCTGTGAACCAGATAGCTATCTTCTTTGATATTTGAATCTGTACAGAATAAATCTTTGACTTTGTGACTGGGAGATCTAATTTTTGGTGGTACCAAGCCTCCATATTTGCTTGAGTTTACAAGATGGCGCCCGAATAGGCACCCTCAAGATTGATGCCATCTCGTTGAAGATTTGACGCGGGTATCGGACCGGGATCAGACGGGATCAGACGGTGAGAAAGGGGGCCCCTTCTTGGATGAGATGCGACACCTCAACAGTACTGCATGGCCCAATCCCTGGACGGTGAGCTTGCGGTCCGAGATGGCATCTTGACGAGGGTCCCCATATCGAGGCAGGTATTTTTGATGGAATCGCCAGCCACGTCAATCTTTTGTAATCCGATCGGACCTACATTAGCTCTTTGATCAGGTGAGTCGTGCCCCGATTCCTAAGTATCCTGATATTTGATTTGCCGCATGGTCCTCACGATTAAAATTATTGACCAGGTAACACCAGTAATCTGAAATGCCTGAGAAATTGTCTGCCTGTTTCAGGGCATTATTCCACAGAGACAAACAATCTTTGGAATGTGGCCGTCCAGCACCACAGGGAGGGTTGCCGGCATGTACTATGTACTGTAAGCATGGCATTCGTAGTATAGTGTTTAATGATATTTGGCACAGACAAACTAGACATTCTTCCGAATCCCAGTGGCCAATCAATGGTAGCGTTGAGATTTCTCGCATAGAATATTTAGAATCTATATTGTTAAAGAAAAAAGCTAGACCTGCAGCGTTTGATTACAAAATTGGAAAAAAGAAGCTATGCAGCAGCTTAAAAGTAGAGAGAAACATGTGCGCCGACATATGTCGAACGCCGAGAAAGCATTATTGTATGATCAACAAAAACAGTCAGAGTCAGTTAGAAATATGGATAGGACTTTCCAACTTGGCATTCAGAAAATATACCCATCTCAAGATTTCCATGCATCAGATGAATTAATTGACAAGCTTTTAAATGAACGGAGGCCTGGTGTCACTGCGCCACCTCCTTATGTACCTATTCCTGTTGTTTTACCTCTTCCTGCTGTTGTTCCTCCTCCTGTAGCAATTCCTGCTCCTCCTATCATTCCTCCTGGTGCTCCTCTTCCTCCAGTTATTGCTCCTCCTCTTATTGTTGTTCCTCCACCTGTACCTCCACCTGTGCCTGCTGCTATGGGTTTGGTAGATTCGTCTTTTCCACCAGTGATAGCACCTTTGTTACCTAGTGTACAAGATTTGTCTACTCTTTCTCTTCCAAGTGGTTCTGTTCCGCTTTTAGTTGATAAGTGAGCGGAATTGAAAATTGTAACTTGGAATACAGTGTCTAAGGAAAGAAAGCGAGATCTGAATGCATGGGCTAGACAGTGCATGGAGAAAGGCGAACAATCTGATGTTTTTTCTACCCTCGCTAATCTACAAGGTTTTCCTGAGAAAAATGTCTTTATTGAAGGGTTGGGAATTCATTTATCTGTAATGTGGAACAGACTGAATGATGTAGATCTCCCACAAGGGTTGAGAGATCTGAATGTTTTAGCATATTCAAGAGATACTGCAGAGAATGTATATGAGCACGTCAAGAGGGTTTTTGAGAATTGAAGGGAGTTAGAAAGGTTACAGAATGATGAAATAGATGGTGATAGTTTGGGCGCTATGTTTGTACAGAAGCGGTTCCTTCCTCTTTGTAAATTGATGAGTGAAGAAACCCGAATTTGCACAAGAGATGCACTTAGATGGATTTCAGACATGTCGATATCTCCCGTAGACGTATATGACACGTATAGTCAGTATACGCCAGAAATGCAGAGGAAAGTGATACAGGTAATGGTAGAATACCTACAGGATGAATGTATAAAAAGAAAGATTTGTTGTCCCGCAGAATTATTGAATATCTATAAGAGAGCTTTTACATCTGACACTCCTTCAGCTGCTTTAGCGCTCGATTTAGCTCTGTTGCTCAGTAAGCGTTCGGAGTTGCCTACTTCTCAGTTGCCTATGAGAGAAGTTCCTCCAACATTTGTCCCTAAAGTTGAGGTCCCGCCTAACGCCTCAATGGGTGTAGTCGACTATGACATTGATGCACATTATATATCACAGTTTGTTCACGTCCCATTCTGAAGGCAGGAGGTGCATACTATTAGACAATCTATCCCAGATATTAGGAAGAATCCGATAAGGTTTTATAAAGAGATTGAATCTGTCTTGCAGTCATCAGTATTTACTCTGGGTGATATAGATTTGTTATTTCCTGTGCTCCTACCTGCCGATTTGTGGAAACAGATTAGGACAGTAGACGATGTACCAGGGTTAGGGGACACATGGGATAATTTGGCTATGCAAGATAGAGATAGACCAGCTGGTGAGAGACCACCGCAGGTAATACTGACTTTGCCTTATAGAATAGTGACAAAACTGAAAGCCTTAATTCCTGAGAAAAGGATTGTTTGGGACAAACTTACTGCTTGTGTCCAAGGAAAATCTGAGGGTGCTAGCGAATTCTTTAATCAGTTTGAACAAGTGTTTTTAGATTTTAGTGGATAAGATTTAAGCACAGAGTCTGGAAAACGATTATTTGTAGACACATTTGTGCGTGGATTGATACCTGACATCCAGTCGCAAATTAGGACTTCTGAGAGTGCTTGGCAAGCTAAATCTGAGTCTGAAGTGTTGCATATGGCTGAGTATTATGAAAACCAAGTTAATAATGAGAAGGAAAGGATTGAAAAGAAAAAGGGAGACTTAAAAAGGTTTTGTTGCAATAGATTGTTAGAGGTCCTAGAGGGGATAGTACACAGTTTAGGGGACAGAATGTTCCACAAGGTAATATGCCATTGGGTCCTGTACACGCGTATTGTACACGTGTCATTGGCGAGCACAATGCCCGATCCTCCAGCAGAGGTCGAATAACACATATGGTATAATGGGTAGACGATACAGAGGCCGTCCTGGAGCAAGGGGTCCTGGTAGAAGCCACTTTTCTCAGAATCCTCAGTCTTTTTCGCAAGACAATCAGTCACCGAGTGTGTATAATAGAAACATTTTTGATCATCCTTCTACTGCATATCTCTCTGAAGACCTTCCCTTTGATGATATATTGTTTCGCTAGGATTGCCCGAAGCAGGGTTTGGAACCGACACCTATTCCCGTTAATCAGAAAAGTCCCTATGTTGAAATGATAGTGGGAAATAGGAAATAGGAAACATCTATTTTTGATAGATACAGGAGCACAGAAGTGTTCCATTGATCATTCACGGGTTCCAGACTTTCCACTGTCAGGGCAAACTATTGTTTCTTTAGGGTTCTGTAGGGTTTTCTGGTACGCCAGTGGTTAGTCCGGTTTCTTCAGCGGTACCAATTTCACTGGGTCCATTCACAGATAACTGTCCGTTTCTTTTGACATCAAACTGTGGTGAGAATTTGTTGGGGTTGAATCTGTTGAAGGAATTAAATGCGGTAATTCGTTGTTCTTCGGATGGAGTGCGTTTGGCGATTTCACCACAGCAATTTTCAGCCTCACAGTTTCTGACTAGACCTTTGACGCCGGAATTTAGTAATGTTCCTGAGTGTTTATGGGTGATTGATGACAATGATGTCTGTGTTCTACAGATTGAGCCGGTTAAAATTGTTTTGAAACCTGGAGTAAAGTTGCCACATATTCCTCAGTATAAGATTTTGATTGATGGTGAGCAAGCTTTGAAGTGTATAGTTTCCGATTTTGTAAACCGTGGGGTAATTGAAGAATTTGCAGGTAGTTTGTGCAATAGTCCGATTTTACTGGTGTATAAGAAATGAGATAATGCAATTCCTTTTCGTTTCATTATTGATTTACGCGCTATCAACAAGATTGTTGCTCCACAATTTCCTATTGTGCTTGATGTAACGATCATATTAACTATGATCCCAGCTTCTGGTGCTTATTTTAGTGTTGTAGATCTTAAGAATGCTTTCTATACACAAAGATAGCAGATACTTGTTCGCGTTCACCCTAGGGGGACACTCGTTTACATTTACCTGTGCACCGCAAGGGTAAACGGAAAGTCCACTCATTTACAGTGGGGCTTTGAAAGAGCAGCTTGATACACTCGAGTTGCATATCACTTGTACATTACTTCAATATGATGATGATCTTCTTTTACCTGCAGATGCAGAAAGTGCCTGCAAAGAAGGCACCGTGTTGTTGCTTATTCACCTAGCAAAGCATGGACATAAAGCTTCACTGAAAAAGTTTCAATATTGTCGACAGGAGGTCGCCTATTTAGGCTATCTCCTGTCAAAGGAGGGAAGAAGATTGACGCCTGAACGGATAAAAATTATTTCTAGCATGTCTGTCCGAAATACAAAGAAGGAAGTCAGAGCCTTGATAGGAATGGCTTCTTACTGTAGACAGTGGATCCCAAACTTTACGCTAGTGATCAAACCAATGTTGGCTTTGACAAAGAAGAACATTTCTTTGCCATTGCCATGGAACTTGGAACACCAGAATGCTTTTGATCTGCTCAAGACTGCACTGTGTTCAGCACCAGTTTTGGGCACACCAAATTATGAAAAGGCCTTTGAGTTGTATGTGCATGAATGTGATGGATGTGCTTTGGCTGTGTTAACGCAGGAACATGGGGGGAAGAATGGGCCATGTGGTTACTTTTCTTCCACCCTCGATCCTGTTGCATGCGCTTTGCCGAGATGTCTGAGAGCTGTCGCTGCTGCTGCTGCGTCTGCATCTGTAAAACAGAGCGAGGGTATGGTCCTAGGCCATGCTTTAACCTTGTTGGTACCTCATTCTGTAGATGTTCTATTAAATAGAACGCAAACACAACACCTCACTTCCGCACGATTAACGAGATATGGATTGATCTTGTTTCCACCGCATATAAAACTGAAGAGGTGCTGTGTATTGAATTCAGCGCAATAATTACCTCTCCCGCAAGATACAGCTTGCAGTGACGAAATGTCACATGACTGCCTTCATGCCACAGAACAAGAAACTAAAGGCAGGATTGATTTGAAAGCCACACCATTGAACGATCCACAAAGGGAGCTGTTTTGCGATGGCTCCTGCTTCAAACTTCCGGATGGTACATCCACTGCTGCTTATGCCATCACTACACTAAGCACGATTGTGGAGACCAAAAGAATTTCTCATAACTCTGCGCAGGCCACAGAGATTATTGCATTGACTCAAGCTTGTGAACTTTCTGAAGGGCTTACAGTAAACATGATAGGCAGTATGCTTTTGGGGTAGTTCACAACTTCGGTAGACCTTGTGCAGAACGAGGTTTCTTGACCTCACATGGAACAAAGATCCAATATGGCACCTTGATAGTTCAGCTACTCTCAGCGCTTGCACTTCCCACTCAGTTAGCAATTATGAAGTGCGCGGCACATCAGAAAATCATAAATGATGTAGGAAAATGGAACGCTTTCGCTGACCAGATAGCCAAACCGACTACTACTGATCTTTATTCAGATATGTACACTACAAGGGAAGCCACAAATGCCTGTATCATTGATGAAGGAATTGAGTCTATAAAGAATATCCAAGCCGATGCCACTCTAGAAGAAACTAAGCAATGGGCTGAGGGCTTGGCGAGGTTGGATGATGATGGGTGTTGGGTGGATAACCTAGATGGAAAATGGATACTGCGGGATGCGTACATTACTATGATGGTTTTAATGGCTCATGGTCCCACTCACATCTGCACTAGGAAAATTTGCAAAATGTTAGAAACTGTCTGGGGAAATGTTAACATCCCGAAAACTGCTGAGCATTTTGTCCAGAGTTGCATGGTCTGTCTACAGCACAATATACGGAAGGGTACATCAACACCAAGGGGTAGTTTTGGTCCACCTTCTGTCCCTTTTGAAGTGATTCATTTTGACTTAATTGAAATGGAGTGTTGTAATAATCTGAAATATGTTTTGGTTGTTATTTGTGCTTTCAGTAAATGGGTTGAAGCCTTCCTTGTAAAAGATGCCACAGCAATGACAACGGTGAAAACCATGCTTAAGGAATATTTTCCTAGGTTTGGTTTGCCAAGGGTCATCTGGTCGGACAATGGTCCACATTTTATCACTGCTGTAATTCTACAGATATGTGCAGGATTACAGATCAATAAACGGTTCCATTCGGCCAGGCATGCTCAGAATGCTGGATTGGTAGAGAGACACAATGAAATCTTGAAGAACAAGCTTGCTAAGACATGTGCCGGCAACAATTTGAAATGGCGGGACGCCTTACCAATAGTGTTAATCTCGATGCGCACCAACCCACAGACTAGAACTGGGCTCTCCCCATATGAGGTCGTAATGGGTAGGTCAGCTAACATTTGGAATCTTCCGAAATATAGGGCATTGAGGGATATTGAGCATGTTCTTCTTTCTGAGTATTGTGAGCAGATCACACTGTACCAGGAGTCACAAGGTATAATCTGCGTCCACGAAGCTAGACTTACTGCACGGTTTGGCTGTGCCCACAAGGAAAATTACCATAGGGATTGTCCTTCGCCCATCTTTTGCATCTGAAGGAAAGTAGGTGGCTAGGGAAAGGGAAAGACTAAGAAAACGCATGATCAGGAGATCGCCAGCAAACGGCCTATGGAGTTTTCGTTTCAAATGAACAATGCATGTTATCACCCCTACTCGTACGGAACAAATATGTGACTGTGTGACCAACAATGACAATGGACGAACAAATACATGGTCTTGTAAAACGTATTGTTTTCTTGTAATTATGTTAACCGGTTTCACAATATTAGTTGCCTTAAGATTTAGGTATATGGAAGAAGTACGTCTGCTTGAAACATTCTTGCCTACTGAGAATGTTCCTACTGTATCTACACCTTTCGTGCACCTGCACACTCTGGGCCTGATCACGACTTTGGCGATAACGCCAGCGGTATTACCGCCGGCAGTATTAGCCCTACCGCCGAACTGCCCGGCGCTAATAGCACCAGATCATGAGTTTGGCGGTAATGTAATTCCCCATTGAGCCCATTCGGGAATGCCCCATTCCCCATTGGGCTCAATGGGGAAAATGTGCGCTCTTACCACCGGTGGATTTCCTGCCGGCGGTAATAGCGCAAATTTTCAGCAGATTTCCCCCCAGCCAAGAGCTGGGGCGAAATCCGCCAAAGTCCTGATTTGGCAGACCCTTAAATCCGGCGCTAATAGGGCGACCGCCGGATTTAAGGGTTACCGCCAAAGTCGTGATGAGGCGCTCTATCTCCTAGAGACTCTCAACATAGACAGTGCTACTACAATAATACCTTACTGCTTATAATGATGCAACTCACGCCATTTTGAATAAAACAGACTGCTGGGTTTGCTCTCATTTATCGCAACATGGGGAAAAAGGGTTGGGCTGGTATATTCATCCTTTGTCTCTAACTGCTGCATGTTATGCTTCTCTACAGGCACTATTCTTTGGCCGATGGAATGATGGCATCTCGGGGAACTTTGATGGAACGAATTTGAACAAGTTTGAAAGGCGAGTTCTAACGCCTCTGGGATGCTCACTCTTTGCAAATAGGAGCAAGCTTAATGTTGCTTCTATTAGGCCTAGATTGCCCTGACCTTTTCAATCTTTGATCTCTTTCAAGATGGCTCCTATAGTCAATAGGGATGCCACGCCACCTTCCTACACTGTTAACCATAGCCCCAACTCAGTTTCTTTCTGCATACAAAGGAATGGTACTCAGTCAATGGGTGATTTTAAGGGTTGTACCAGTGTTGCGAACTTGACTTGTGACGACAGACCTTTGTATGTAGGCAAACCTGTCTACTTTGTTTGCGGTAATGAAGCTTTTCCATGGCTACCTAGGGACTGGCAGGGAACCTGTTATTTGGGAATTATGTTACCAGGGGTATTTATAGTTAGTACCACAGAAATCTCTAGGGCTCATCCAAGGCGGGACGAGAATGGCGATACTCCTCCACAAATTATGGGTGATGTAGCGAAATCTTTTGTACCTTTTTGGGGGAAAATTATGAATTCCGAGGATATCAGGAGACTAGCGAGAGTACTGGAGAAAACTATCAACCAGACCACTGACATACTCTATAACATGACTCTAGAGCAAAAAGCAATCAGATTAGTGGCGATACAAAACCGGATGGTATTAGACGTCATCCTGGCTGAGCGTGGTAGAGTATGCAAATTAGTGGGGTCCGCTTGTTGTGTTTTCGCACCAGATTCCTCCCCAACCATCTTTAAGGCTATCCAAAATCTGCACGTCCTAAATTCAGAAGTCCATGTTCCTGAGGGAAATTGGGATCTTAGTGCTTGGTTCTGGGACTTCTTACGATCTTGGGGATTGAAGCTTCTCTCTGTCTTATTGATAATTCTGGGTATTCTGTTGTTTTGCCGTTGCTGTATACAATGCCTTCCTGCCATATGTTCAATGTTAGGGGGATGTTGTGCACAGACTATGGGAACGTTAGGGCCAAAGGTACACGCACAGGAAAGAATGACCAATGAATTTGTGATGAAGGAAATTTCCGCCGCGGATCTTCTGGCAATTGATATATCTGATGAATGTGATTCAGGATGCATGGACATTGAGACGTGGAGTTACTCGTAAAGCGACTCGTTTTTAGTTTAGCACTTGGCTTAAGCCAAAAGGAGGGTTTGTTAAATGGAAATCATATTATGCCTCCTTTTGATTTATATTGGCCTAAGCCTAGTTGCTCCATGGGGGAAAACCGCGTTGCAAAGTTCTGAATTAGAATTGACTTCAAGCGCCATCTTGGAAAAGGTCCTCCATCTTGGTTCTAACTTCTGCTCACTCTTCAGTAATGATTAGCTATGTTTTCAGCTGCCAGAGCAGAATCGACCTTTGAGCCTATGTCAACACTAGGGCTGGCAGAGCAGACTATTTGTCCTGTGCAAACAAGACCTTGTAGTCAGAACAAACTCTCATTCAAAGTGTTATCCATGTCTACAAAAGTCATCCTCCCACAAACAGTGTTATACAATGAATGTAAACTAATGCTGTGTGTTTTTGAAGGAATCCCGTGTACATTTCTGGAAATAGAATTTACTTTAGAAAGCTAAAGATCCACACAGCTGATGACAACAAAGTTTGTCAGTATGTTTAAGGAACCTTGGCGCTAAAGTGAACTCCAATTTAAAGTGTTTTCTGTATCAATAGCCTCAGCCATATTCAAACATAAGAACTGAATGTTAGACAAATTAGAACTGTGTACCTTAACAATAAGCTATTGAATTTGTTTCTTGAAACTAGGATCAGCCTAAGCTGGATAACCAACATGACCAGACAGAACAAAGTTGTAGCTATTGTGTTTTGAAGAGTGGAAAACACTTGAAGTATGTAAAGACAATATTGTTTATTTGCCATGTGAACTGGGCACGAACCCACATGTGTAACCTATTAGTTTGGAGATGGGCTGAGCTATGACCAGGACTGTGTATAAATACTGCATGTTTAGTGATGACCAGGACTCACTCTCCTCACAGTGTTTCTGGTACGCACTGCGAGGTGCTGTGAACCAGATAGCCATCTGCTTTGATATTTGAATCTGTACAGAATAAATCTATGACTTTGTGACTGGCGGATCTAATTTTTGGTGAAACCAAGCCTCTATATTTGCTTGATTTTACAATGCAGTCTGGTGACAGTAGGAGGAAGTAGTTGTGAAGTGAGAGAGTTCAAAGAGAGTCCTGGTAGCAGAGTTAATAATCTTGTCGAGGGGACAGAAAGCAGAGTTGAGGAGATCATAGAGGATGCTGGCACAGTAGTCCAGTTTAAAGAAGACAAGAGTGGTAAGGCAATGCTTGCGGATGTTGAAAGAAAGGAGGTGCTTGATTTTTCTTAATATTTAGTAGGTTGAGTTGAGCTGCTGTCCCAGTTTTGGAGATGAAAGTAGAGAAGGTGCGAGAATGGTCATAGATGATTCAGAGGCTTCTAGCTAAAGTAGAGTGGGCACAGTGCCAGGTGGGAACTGGATAAGAAGAGGTAGACATGAGAGAGAGCTTTTGGCAGGGAAGAATAGCACCTCTGTTTTGGTAGAGTTTAACATCAAAGAGTGCAAAGACATCCAATATTTAATGGCAGGCAGACAGTTGGACATTTTTAAAGAGAGATCAGGTGAGAGTTCAGGAAAAGAGAAGAGGACTTGGGTGTTCTGTAATCCGCAAAGTGTTGATATGAGAACCCAAAGGCGGAGTTTAGTGCCCCAAGTGCAGAGGTGTAGAGTGTAAAGAGGTGTGGACCGAAGACAGAGCTTTTGTGGGACACCAACCACGATATATATCTCAAAAAAAGCTGAAGCAACGCACCCCTGGAGAAAATAACCTGTCTCCATGGTCAGGGTCAGACCAATATATCCACACACCAAGAGAAGAGAGGTATACAATTTAGCACAACATCCCTCTCATCTGCAGTAGTCGGGTGCTCAAAAGTGTGCTCCCACCGTCAGTCCTGAACAAAAATGGACGCAGTGCAGCTTTCATACCTATAACTCAAATAAGTTTAATTCATTCAAAAAAAGAACAATTCCTAAAGAGTTCATAAAAACCAGACCCATTTGTTCATCCACATGGTGGGTATGTCATGTACATTTTATTCACAATTACATCAAAAAACAACATCTAACAATTCACAGACGCTAATGACATAAATTGAATTAGCTATCGAAGGGTGTGGCTGTATATAATACACTTCTCCCATGGTTGTATCTCCATGGTTGTTATTTTAATGTTTGTACAGACATCTTTGAACCTTAGGCATATTAATTAGCAATGTGGATCTACAGACTTGCTCTATTAATGAGACCTTTGGCAATTAATTGTGGACTTGGACACGCTACGTACAAAGTACTATTAAAAGGTAATGTGTGTTTTGTTTGATACAGGACTGGTCCAGTGGTGACCTTTACCTAGTCCCCAGTACACTGATTTTGTAGTGTTAGAGGGTGTGTTAGAGCTATTGACTAGCTTTTATCTCACTGCAGTTTATGGTGGTGTTTTTGATGTCTTCCATGGGTTTACATCTTCGTAGAAATTGAAATTTACATCAACCCTGATCACATGGTGTTGAAAAATGTTTTTTAAATAAAAGTTCCCCTGAAGAATGTTCGTGCATTCAGAGCAAAGAAGAACTGAAACATGTTGGGAAATGTGTTTTAAAAGACACTTTTAGAGTGTTTAGTGATGTATGTTTCTGTCATTAGCGTCTGCGAATTGTTGGATGTTGTTTTTTGATGTAATTGTGAATAAGATGTACATGACATACCCACCATGTGGGTGAACAAATGGGTCTGGTTCTTATGATTTTTTTAGGAATTGTTCTATTTTTGAATGAATTAAACTTATTTGAATTATAGGTATGAAAGCTGCACCGTGTCCTTGTTGCTCCAGGAGACATGGAATTGGTGAGGTGTGGGATAGGACTTAATCCAGGCAAGGGCTTGATCACAAATCCCAAGAAGAAAGTGAGCACTAAGGAGATCAGAGTGATCGACAGTGTCAAAGGCAGCAGATCAAGGAGAATGAGGATAGAGGTCAGGTTATAGTGCTTAGTGGAGGCAATGAAGTTGGACAGATTCATGAGAGTAGTTTCCGTGGAGGGACAGGAGTGGAAGGTTGAGGATGTCTAGGAAATTGGTAAAATGGTTAAACACAACCCTTTCAAGCAGTCTAGAGTAGTGTGGAAGGAGAGACAAAGGATGAAAGTTAGCTTTGGTTCGCGTCAGCCCCTTGCTTTTTTTGGAGAGGGATGACTGTGGCTGCTTTGAAAGCAGGGGAAAAACAAGCATAGCCAAAGGACAGGTTGAAGAGTACAGCAAGAGGATAGATCTCTGAAGTGGCACTTGGCTTGACTAGCTGAGGAGCAAGAGGATCTGATGAGGCACAAGAGAGGTTAGCCTTCATCAGTAGATTAGTGTGACTAAAGGCGATAGAGCAGAGGATGATGGTAGAGTAGGCAGGGTGTAAAATGTAGGAGTTTGAGGAAGGTCAGGAGAGATTCTCTAATTTTGGAAATGTTTGCAGTGAAGTATTGAGTTAGGTCTTTAGCTGTGAAAGTGGACCTTTTAGTTATAGACTCAGGAGGAGTGAGGATTGACTTTAGGGTGCCCTGTCACCAGCAGGGATGGTTGGAGTGAGAATCAATGAGGCTTGGGAAGAATTTCCTTTTTGCTCTATCAAGAGTGGACTTGAGAGAGTTAAGGGCAGAGAGGGAGAGTTTCAGGAACTCATGCAAGTGGGTAGGCTTCCATTTGTGCAGCAGTCAACACATGTCTGTGCGAAGAGGGACCCATGAGACCTAGGGGTGAAAGTAAGCAGTGGGGAGTGAGAGGAGAACTCGTCGTAAAGTAGGGATTAAAAGCTGGAGAAGGCAATGTTGTTGGAAAAGGCATCGGTTGTGAGGAGGAGAGTGAGAACTGTAGGTCAGCAAGAATGGGGGGAATGGCGGACGGTTTACATTTCCTTTTAGTAATAGGTGAAACAAGTGGTAAGGAAATGTCAGAGGGTGAAAGGAGATGATGGTTGACAAAATTGAGTGAGCAGATATGATCACACTTTCCTGATCAAGATCATATTTTCTCCAACTTTGTCTAAATGTTGTGGAATAGTCAGTTGTGGTAACAGAAAACTTCCATGTGCCAAACAGGCTATTAAAGGGAGATATCTTGAGAAGCTGTTTCTGCTAGTGTGTCTTTGGACTGTACACAGCAGAAGTATGTATTTATCCACTTCATCAATGGCAGACATTCTCTAAAGCACCCATTGAACTTGAATTCAACTCAGGTGAAACCACTGTTATCATTGTTATCCATAGTAAATATGCAAAGGCATGACAGTTCAGCAGAGCGCACACTAAAGCAGCAGAGCACATCCTCGCTGATGATATTCTTTCAGAAAGATGTAATGTCTTTAATTGGACAGGAATTAGAAAAATCATTTCAAAGTTATGTTAGTGAGTCTCTCCCATAACATTTCATGGTTAATGGTATTGAACGCTGCCTATATGTCAGAAAGGATCAGTGTGTTGATACCATCTCTCTCTACCAACTTGTCCAAGTCTGATTATACTAAAAAAAACTTGGTGACCTGCAGACCCATCACATTTTCTAGGAACCAGTGCCATATACCAAGTGTTAGATGTGTGACGACAGTTGGTCAAAGTGAGTAGGGCTATCAAAGGCTTTTTGGATAGCGGCATCTCTACTGATTTCTTCATCTCTTATAGCACAAAATAAAAAGCATTTCAATATGTTAGTCATCAGTATTTTACCAGAGAAAAAGGCACAGTGCTATTGCTTATGCTCAAAAGTTGAATGGCCAGTGTTGTGCGAGCCTGATAGCAATGAAAGATATTCCGAATATTATGCATTTCTTGTGTACTCAGGGCTTCATGCGTCATATGGGTAGTTTTGAAACCCTGACTAGGAGTTTAAAAATAAAACATGTTTTCCATAAAGTGAGTAGGTTGCTCTGTTTTGTTAATTAGAACACTATTTGCATTCCTGTTCACTCGTTTCAATCATCGTGTGTAAATGCAATGAATCATGGGTCAGCAGGAGTAACTTCCACACCTTTATTTTCTTTCATGGGATTCTGAAGATATAATGCTGTAGTTATTTTTCTATGAAATGTCAACAACCAAAGTTCACGGAGGCCTGTTGGTGCAGGTGCCAACATTGGCTTTTATAGATGAAAACGAATAAAAACTCAGCTTGATCATTTAATTTGAGTAGCGAGCATCATAACCAAAATATTTAGCTATTTGCCATGGCATGGTCATGTGATGACAGATTTATCCAGCTCACACATTTCCATTTAGGGGAACAATGAAGTATAACATGTGAGCTTTGTCACATGTTGGTCTTCTCACCATTTGTGAAAGATATAAGTTTTGCATTGCAAACACAATCTTGGAGAATGGAAAGCTGGGGACAGTCCACCCAAATGCTGCCCATGATTTCAAGGGTTAAGTAGAATAAGGCTATTGTGATGAATCCGAGGATGTCATCATTCCTTTCTCAGTGGTGACCTCTCCCCATGTGGCCACTGGATGGCAGCCAATACTTGATCCTGATCCTGGGTGCGGCTATATGAGTGATGAGACATGGGGGAGACAACCTCTGGGAGAATATCATGGTGCCATCGGATGGGACATGGTATCCCCTTTCTTCTTTTGAGGGTACCCCATCCCTGCCTCATGCCTTAATATCATACTGTAAAACCTCCCCTCATCCACCTAGGAAAGAAGGCCAGTCTCTAGTCGCTGCAAGTGCATACCTGTGCCTGGGAGATTTGAACCAGTTAAGCAGCTGACTGGGAAGACATTTTAGAGCGAGAAAGCAGCTTCTATCGAATGACCCGAGAGACCGTGAGGCTGGATAGAGGGCTTTGTTGCTGAACAGTTTGAGAACCAAAAACAGGGAAGCTGACTGAGTGAAGAAACATGCTGGGGGAATGGCAGAAGCCAACAGACAGCTTCCTGGCATTCGCAGGTGTTTGGAGGCAGCCTTCACCTTATTGGAGCCTTAATACATGGATTAGAAGAGCCCAGCAGGGACTTTGCGACATAGAGAAGCTAAGAATCGGATACAGCACCCGAAGAGGAGACGCTGAACAACCGCTGACGGCTTACCGCGGAAGGAGAATATGCCAGCATATTGGTAGCCATGCCAAAACAAAGTAATGATTAATAAAACAAATGAGAGATAGAGAGCAAAAGAGTATTTCTTTGAAACAGGAAATAGAAGAAAACCACAAGATTTTCAAGTTTGTGAGTGTCGGTAATGCACATATAAAAGGAGCCCTGGCAGGATAAAATTCCAGTCAAATATAACATTAGAAAAAGCAGAAATAAGATACTATCAATTCTGGAAAGGTGCACAGAGCCCCTTGAGACAATCCCTTTCAGCAAAGTATACCAGGCAAATTAAAAGTGTAAAAAGGATACATGAGAAAGCCCTGGCAGGAGAGTATACAAGGAGGTTGCAACAGAGTGCATCTAAGAAAATCCTGTCAGGAGAGTATACCAGGCATTTGCAAGTGTGTGCATCCAAGGACGCCCTGTCAGGATAGTATACCAGGCATTTGCAAATGTGTGCATCCGAGAAAGCCCTGGCAGGAAATTATATCAGGCAGTTGCAGTTGTGTGTATTCAACGAAGCCCTGGTAGGAAAAGAACACCAGGCAATGACAAGTTGAACATTGTATAAGGAGTAAATGAATCAAAGAGGTCCTGAGAAAAGCAACTCAGGATTAGCAAACAGGATGGGCTGATCACGAGAAGAGGAGGAGAGTACACCAGGTATCCTAAAAAGACAAAGTCAGAGAGCCAAGTTGTATTGTACACTGATACTGTTATTACTCAAGAGAAAATGCAAGGAACTGCCATTGTTAAGTAAGCAATGAAGGGAGGAGCAATCCTGGGAAGGGAATAACCCTCTGGAATAAGGAACTCTATCCTGTTAAAACATTTGAGTTGGAGTTACGTATTTTCCTTTTTAAACATTTGTGAACCACTTATGGGCAAAGACATTATCCTTTTCTCTTTAGGATATAGTTTGTTAGAATATGAGGACCAGAATAGTACTTTGGACACTGGATGGTTTTGCTTTGGACATTCTGACATTTACAGACCCTTAGTTTTAGATAGGGAAAATCCTCGTTCAGCAGGGACAGAGATATATTTCCCCACCCCCTTTTTATTTTAATAAAAGTCTATGACAAAAACTATTACTTCCTTTTGTCCGAGTTTCATTCCTTGCTCCGCACACTCTGTTGAGCCACATAGTTGTATATTTTGTTTAAAATGGTGAGGCAAGATAGTTAATGTTTATGTGAAGGCAGACCCCCCACTTTTCCTCATAACTATCAATTATTAAACATGATGGATGACCTCATCATGGGTGCAATAGGGGTGTGAGTAAAGCCCATATGATAAGCGTGTTGGGTTATGAGGCAAACATCGCCTTATCAAATGCATATGCCATGACTGTTTGTAGTGAGCCCTAACATATATTATTTGTCTTTATTTTTAGCTGGCTTTGTTGGTGGGTTTCCCACTGTCTATTGGCACTGGGAGGTGCTTAAACAGTATTCAGTCAAGAAGTGCATGCAATAGGCAACGGTGGTGAGGGATGATTTTGGGACCACTTGGATTTAGTAGGTGAAGGCTACAGAGCAGCAATGTTTGGTACCCGCCAGCTCTGTCTCATAAAGTCAATGGGACTCTGTTGCAAAACAGGAACAACAGAAAGCGGTGGTGAACCAATGCCCCTTGCCTGTGGAAGATGGGACTTGAAATAGAGGCATCTATCAAGACGATCCAGAAGAACTATGACACATGATGATGAAGAAGTAAGAAGAAGAGACAATGGACTTTCGCCTAAGAAGAAATGTTTTCATTGTTATAGGGAGGCGGGAATAATGTGCCAGAAGGCCTGGTCTAGTGTTTTGGAGATAAGAGGTTGGGCGTCATTGAGGGTATAAGGGAAGGGGACGTGGAGGGCTTTGCAGGATTTCTTAGTTTTTCGGTGGTGGGATGCTGATTGTCTCATGCAAGACCCGATGCTCAATAAAACCCTTTGCTTGAACACTCCAGAGGAATAACACAATTCATTTTTGATTTAATTGATATCTATGTTAGAAAAAATGAAATGCCCACCGAATCAGGAAATATATTGTCCTCTCTGTTTACACTTGTTATTGATTATATGCTATGAGTAACCTTGTTTACTTTTTATTATTGACCTCTTCTGCATATAATGTACTCTTGAGGTTTGTGAACCTTTCCTTATATTGCCTGGTATATTCTTCCAATGAATTTTACAAAATGTAATCTGCAAGACCTTGTGATACTTAGTCTTCACTACTTCACAAGGTTTCTCCTTCTAGAAGCTGAACACACTGCACATCCAACCTGTCCTTAGGCTGCTTTGTGATACATTGCTCATTATGTCCCTCAGTTCATTGACACCATTCCCCAGCTCAAGGAGCATTCAGGCAAATCATCCACAGCATAAAGATAGAATTATTTGTTTCCTGCTGTTTTATTAAATTGGATTATTAATACCTCAAGGATTATTAATGTTCAATCTTCCAGCGGGTCACCTACTTCTCAGATTTCCTCACACCACTCATCTTCATGCACCACTCTCATTGTGCCGGTGTCCCAGTAACAGAACATATTGTAGGGATTCATTTGCAAGTTCATGGCAGTTTTAGTGAGGACATGGGAGGACTGGTCTTGTGTCATCAGAAAGCACCAACAGGTGAATAATGTCCTATGTGTCCCGATATGATGCGTGGATTGTTAGACTGAAGTATTCTACACGAAGGCTGCCAGTGAAGTTAATAAAATCTCCACTATTTCGATTTTTAGGAGTGATTGTTACGCAGTTGTTGGTCGTGCAGAGTATGGGCTATCCCTCTGTTCCCAAGTATCAGACTGACAATCACGGTAATACCGCCAGAGTGATGTTTAGGGCCAAAGGTGGTAGTCCGTAGAGCCAGGACTCGGGAACAACCGGAAAAACCCCTGGAGCGCTGCAAAGGAAGGTATAAGGTTATGTAACAGTACACAGTGTAGTAATCTTAGTGAAAACATCCAGGGCACTAAATACCTGTGAGTACTGGAGCGTTGTCTCAGGGAGTCGGACGTAGGCGTTAGCCAGTGGTTAGAAAGTGGCAGCGGGTCCGGGCAGATGTGGCAGCAGGTCCGGGCAGGTGACCACCTAAGACAGGACCGGAGTCCTGATGTAACACATGATCCGTAGAGTGTACCAGAGCAGTCCGAGGGGCTAAACACAAGGCAGTCCGTAGGGCAGAGCGTAGGTCGGCATCAGTGGATCCAAATTCCAAGGTAAGTAAAGGGCCAAGACACAAGCAATCCGTTGGGCAAAGTAGTTCGTCAACAAATAATCCAAGATTCCAAAGCAGACAAGGGTTAGGTACTGAGCGGTCCGTTGAACAAAAGCCGAGGTCAGATGAAGTAAGGAGTCCTGAAACGAAGCGCAAGCGACACGTGATCCAGAGAGAACAGCTGTGAAGCAACGCTTTCCGTAACCGGACTCCTTTTATCCATGGAAAGGAAACACGTGACCACTGTCACGTGACACATGTACCCAAGCGTTGCAGTATTGCTAGGCCACGAGTCACGTGCTCCGAGCCGCGCTGGGTCGCGCAGTCCTCCGTGCGTTTCTGTGATGAAGAAGCCTCCAGTTCGCTTGCCACAAACATGAAGGGCGATAAACTCCAGCCCTGCCGAGCATGCCACGCCGTGCCCCATAGCGTGACACCTGATAAGGCAATAAGGTACCCCTGTCGGGACGTGTGTGTTTGGGTGCTGGTTGGGAAGAGGCTGTGGACGTGGAGGGGCGTGTCTTCGTAGGAAGAGTAGTAGCTTGTGCGGGGAGCGGTGTGACAGTGATCTTAACTTCATAGGTTTTATTTGAAAAGGGCATTTGTGGTATTGCTTTGGTAACTTTGTCCTGCATGATGGAAGCTGTGACTTTCCAATTCTTCTCCGCCAGGCTGGTTGTCCCTAATAAGTTAGCAGCCTGATATAGAGACTTCACATTTGAATGTATGTTAGATACATTGGGCCTCATTACACGGATGGCGGTAAGGATTTAGCGGTACCGGTAAATCCTTACCACCTTACTACAAGGTCCCTTTGCGGGTTGGGGGATTTAACGCCTGCTTTTTGCAGGCGTTAAAAACCAACCTGCAAAGGGACCCAGGGAGCTAATTACGGTACCGCAATTTGCGGTACCGTAATTAGCGCCTTCCCCATTCCCATTGAGCCTTATGGGCCAAAAATGGGAATGGGGAAGGGCAATGGTGGAAGGGGGAATTACCGCCCCGCCAACCTTGGAATGGGGCGGTAATTCCCCTTTCTGCCAAGGCCGTGCCGGTATTTTAGCGCCATGGTTCTCCGCCATCCGTGTAATGAGGCCCATTGAAACTTGCACATTCTGGCACATTCTGTGGTGTTTCAGAACCTTGGTCTTTACATTTTCCACATAGGATTCTTTGTAATTTGCTATGCCATATGCATTAGCATCTTTTAGATTGATTCACACACTTCAGTTTTCAATAACTATTTGCAATCAATTGAACAGAATCAAACTCTTATGACATGCATCTGCAGTGCAAAGGGTGCACCTAATTTAGGGTCTATCGCAAACAAATCAAGTATTTTGGGGAAATTTCAAACTGGCCCTTTTGGATCTTCTTAAGGGAAGCACGGTATTACTCAATGTTCCATCACCAACATTTACCTGTTTTATCAGTTTTTTCTTTCAACTGGCCCACACTCTATCAAGCACCTCTTGTACCAGGACAGTAAACACCTTGCATTTCACTGGTTTATTTCTTCTGCAGCTGTATAATCAAAGAGTTCTGAAATTATTTCTTCTCGCACTCTTCACACTCATTTCAATTTATTACAGCATCACACCGTTTTTCAGTACATTTTGAGTTTTGAACCAAAGCACCCTTTTGTTGGCGCTGACACAATAAACATAAATGAAAGTCTATACCACTCCAGCACTTGAATTCGGACTACGAGGGTCGATCTCTCTACATTACACCTTTCATAAACTCAGTCAAACTGTTGTACCTGAAACAGATATTAAAAACTAATCATTGGGAAAAATAAGAACTGGATTTTTGACACTACAGCTTAATTGCATATCTGTCCTTTAAGTATGGACATTTTTAAGACAGCATTGACTTCAGAGTAAATGCTGTTAGGACCACTTTTTATGCCTGGAAATCCTTCCCAAATGAGACATTTCAAATTTAAATCTGTCCATAGATAATAGAGATATTGAACAATCTATGTACAACATTGGCAGCCATGTTGACGACATTATACGTACTATACGACATGCACCATAGAGTGACACCATGGAGCATATTGATCCGTAGCTATTTTCTGATGACAACAAAACCAACCATTACTACCTTTTCCTCCCCAAACTATCACAGAACATGTATTTTCTACAAATGCTCCTGTGCTAATAGCTGTTCAAGAATGGATTCAGACACATTGCTATGTTTTGTTTCAGCCAGGCTCTACGTGGTGTTTTCCTTTAGTGAAGAATTCCACCAATGTTGACTCTCTTCATTACACTTCTCCCAAGAGTAGCCCACATTTGGGCATGCCTTTTAGTCTTTTTCCCAGTTGCATGACCACCCAGTGATAATATAATTTTAGTTTGGGTAGTTTGAAGCCCCCTAGTTCCACCTATCTTTGCATTCATTTGGGTGATGTAAGGGAACCGTCAACTACTCATCACAAAATATGATTTTGCAAATTCTCTAGTCATCTCCAGTAATGACCAGGTGTCAAGGTTAGCAATGCCCTCGGTTTGTAAATTGTTTGTGGTACACAGTTTACTTTCTCCCACAGTAAGTGGTGTAGGATTGTTTAGCGTGTTTTGGGAGCACAGAGCGCAGCACCACTGCACAGGATCAATGTATAGCATGTTTTTTGAAGTGCAGCGCCACTGCATGGGTTTGATGCATTGATATAATGTGGTACAGCAAGACATGTGTTATTGAGCATTTTATTTATGCAGCACCACTGCATGGGTTTAATGCAATTGCTTCAAGCTATGTGTTGCCAGTGCAACATATGGAGATGTAAATGAAGACAGGCTACACAGGTTTAAAACAAACCATTTTCTCATTTAAAAGCGCATTTTATTTTTCATATTCAAAATGCACACAATTTTTTTCTTTTTACCTGAAATTCCTCTGTTGCAGGAGACACATTTGAGGATTAATGAACTAACCTCATTAACAAAAAACTAACACGCTAACTCATTAATAATATAATGTGTTCTACACTGCAAAATGAGGCAGGCTGAAACTCATTTCAGACTACATTCAGATTTGTTTTCTTTGATTCTCAGACTACATTCAGATTTGTTTTCTTTGCTTCTATCTGCGCTCTGTCCACAGTATTTGCAGGAAGCAAAGACTTGAATAAGCAGGAAATCAGTTTGGTTACAGTTGCAACTGTATAAGCCAAGCCATTGTGTGCAGAGGGTGGTAAGGGCATGATAGAATTTTATTGGTTAGGATCCTTTGGTAGGAGCTAACCAGAGTTTTCTTGTATAATCTTTGGGAAGAAGCTAGGGAGAGACATCTTGACACAGCTCGGAGAAGGACTGGGTTGATAACTGGGGATGCCTGATTCCTAAAGCAGATTCAACTTGGTTGCAGAGACTGGGATTTCCAGTCAACAAGTCCCAGTTTGAGTGACAGCAAATGCTTGTCCTTGCTGGGTGAACCCCTCCAGAAGGCGACCAGCCAAAGAAGTTACATGCTGAACAAGCCTGGTAATTATCTTGCTGAAGTGTGGGGGCTGAGTGTGTGTGCGAAAATATTCAGTCAGTGTAAGAAAGGAGATTCCTGTGCTTTACCCACGTGTTTAATGTTGCAAATTGAATTCTTGTTCCCCGCCACTCTCTTCTCAGTGCATCACAAATAATGCTGTTACTGTGCTATTTCATTTATTTCTTTAAAAAAGAGTGAGATCGTGTTTAAATGCAACTTTTATAATACACAAACATATCTGAAAGCAGACGGGTGGTGTGTTTTATTTTCTCTTTCCTTTGTGCATTTACCAATGCAGTGCTGATGATGTGGGGAGATGTTTAGACAGTGCAATTGTCATTTTTAAGGTAGCTAGAAATAAGATTTGGCTGCAGCTGTGTGCACAATGTCATTCAGTATGAGCAATTATAACTAACTGTGTGTGTTATAGTCTGCCGGAGGTCTATGAGTCGGCAGAAAGAGAGGCCCTGGACATAGCTCACCAAACGTAAATAAGTTGGTGATAGATACCGCATGATAGCTCGCTGCCGTAGACAAGACAGCGAGAAATTGCCCATGGTGGCACACTAAAAATGAAAATGTGGTGTTCCTGAAATGCAAGCCTGAGGTCTCTCTAGTGATTACACAAAAAAATCTAAACAAAAATAAGGGGTTCTGGATCAATAAATAAAACAACAAATAAAACAAAGGAATTATGCTCACCAAAAATACCACCAACCACGCATACCAACCACGCATACCAACCACGCATGTCTGTCTACTGAAATAATGCATATCCACTGTATTATTATTATACATAACCCAATCTGAATACAAGGAGTGATTGTTGCTAAATTATTTTTCGGCGGTAAGAAAATACCGCCAGGCCCCAAATCTACACAAAATACGCAACATATTTATGGTGCGTTGCAGGCCGGGAAAGTGATCACAGAGCACCTACTGGGCGTGGCAAGTGTGTCTCACACTGCCATCTGTACATTAAAGGGAACCCATTTCATAATAGCAGTGTGTTACTAAAAACGAATTTCAGAATGTCACAAAGGGAAACCACATTCTCAGACCTAGTGCAATATTTAGAGGCAAAGTTGTTTGCACATGGGACATGGTCGTCGAAAAGTACCTTAGAATGGCATGACCGCATTCAGGGTTAGGTGCAGAAAGAAAAACTAGACACTATTTTTGCAGAGGGCAGCATAATTCATGTCTGCCTTACAAGATTATTGAATGCAGCCGATAAAAGTGCAGAGAAAGACTGTTTAATACGGCTATGCGCCAAAATATGGTTTTATTTTGAATAGGTCCCTGCGAATGCAGGAAAATGATACCCAGCTAATTAACAGGTTAAAGACTGAATTAGATGGGGCAAGTAAAAATCAGGAAATGTTAAGAGCAGAATTGGATGTATGCCAAAAAGACATGCAATTAAAATGCAGAGATTTTGATGCTCAGTTGTCCAAAAGCAAGAAACAATTTGAGGATAGTGAGCAAGAATTGGTACACTTAAAAGCCTTAGTGGACCACATTAGACAGGATAAAGATGAGATTGTTTCAGAAATGCAGATTTTACAAAAAGAACATTTTGAAAAAGAAAGGTTAAAATGATTCAAGAAAAAGAAACAAAGAATTCAATGAATGCCAAATGCAAATGTGCGACATGCAGGAGGTAATAAATAAAATGAGTGATGAAAACAACTATCTGCAAAATGAAGCACGCAGGCTCCTTAAAAAGTGCAAAGACTTAGAACAACAAATGCGCATTCCCAGGTCCCAGGAGAGGCGACAGGGTACTACATTCAATGGAGTGGAGGTGAATTCTAGTTCTGCCCAAAGAGCTAGTGCTCCAGTGACTGGGCCGGTGACTGAACTTGGTTGCAGCGCCCTTGGGGGATTTGATACTCCCATTGGGGGCAGCCACCAATCCCATACACCTGAAACCAGGATTGAATCACAAAGTAGTGCAATTCCATGCATTGCAACAAGTAGCCACATAGAAATAATGAAATCCATTAAAGCCCTGATCAAACCATTTAAAAAGGGAGGTGAATGCTGCATTGAAGATCACTTAGAAGCGGTTCATGACATTTTTAAAGCACTCCAGATACCTAAGGAACAGTACAGACAATATTTTCATTTAACTTTAGATGCCCCGACGGCCAGCATCATAAGGGGATTAAATGAACAGCAGAATATGACGTGGGTGGAGTTTGAAAAAGAAATTAGGCGTCATTTTTCTCCTTTTCAGTCATTGCAGGAGTCAAAGAAAGTTGCTTACACAATCACTGTTGGGCCTAATGCATCCCCTCGCCAGTTTTTACAAGACTTAAAAAGAGCATTTTCCCACTTTGATGTATCTTTTGACCCCAATTCTAATGAGTTTAAAACTGCCTACTTCTACGGGCTACAGAAAGACATCATATCACAATTGGTCCGTGAATTTGACCGTGACAACTCCCTTGAATGGATTGTACATCAAAGCACAAAACTATATGAGGTACTCTATTGTCAGGGTAGAGAAAGTGATAAAATGAAAGATACTAGACCTAAATCTAAAGAACCCTCAGCCACAGTAATGTAAATCAGGTCAGCCAAAATGTCCCTTGAGTCTGCTCAAAGCCCAGGTAAAAATAATGTGACACCTGAACAAAGGGGTAATCAACAAAGATCGCCCCTTCCTGTACCAATGTTCCAATCACATGATTCTAGTAATAGGGAGAGCTACACCAGCCCTAGGTATTTAGGGGACAGACCCCGGGCAGTGTATCAGCCTGATATGTCAGGTATGAACAATAACCAGAGACAAAATCAAGATCAAAGAAATGATGGTCCCTACCAGACATTGGGGACACAGAGCAGATTTGATCCCAACACCATGATATATGGTAACCAGGATAGACCCCGATGTGTGGATCGATTTACTGATAATGGGAATCAACATAGGGGCCAGAACCCACAATCTGAGAGACAGGACATGAGGCAGAATATGAACTACAATCCACGTCAGTACAGTACAATGATTCCCCACCAGGGGACTATAATCAAAGGATGGGTGCACCCCGCTCCCCTCCACAAATGAATCAAGAGTTCAGGAACCATCCCAATAGAAATCAATCACCTGAGAGGTATCAGAATAGGTCCAATCAGGGGGAAAGCAATCAATATCGATCTAGGCCACACAGAGAGGATTCTAGAGAGATGGAAAGATTCCAGTGCCTTGAGGCCCAAGTGAAAATGTTAGCTGAGCAAATAGGAAAGCTCTGTACAGTGCAAAAACAGCCATCCAAGGAGGGGGCTAATGGCCATAGCAATGACCGGGGGGCGTCTGAAAAGTGACTAAGTACTCATGATACCTGCGGTGCCAAAAAGACAGATTGCCCTGATGTAATTTCGCATAATGACTCTGAGATGTCTAATGATTTAAAAGTGGAAACGCCAGTAAATGAACATGTAACAGAAAGTGCAAACACTTCTAAAAAAGAGGTACGGTTTAACCTAGAGCTAAATCAAACATTGAAGGTTTGTGCAAATGAAAAAGAAACACCTGAAATTCCAAAAGAACAAAGGGACAGATTTAAGAAAAATAACTCATGCATGGGGAATACCAGTGAACAGGGAGTAAGTGGGGATGCTATAGCTCCTTCCCTGGACAGTCAAAATGGTGAACAAACACAGACAGAAAAAGGGAATACTCAAAAGGAGGGTACAAATCAATCACCTGAAGAATTCTTTCAGCCAAGTATTTTTGAAGAGGCTGAAAGGGCTGGTACCACACTAAGGGGGTAATTCATAGAATTCAGCGCACAAGTGGCGCACGCGGCTGGCGCACAGTGTCCGCGTGCGAATCCCTGCGCCAGCCGCGTGCGCTAAAATCCATTTCGGCGCACAGCGTATTCATGGATTCCAGCCACCAAAACCAGCCGTGGCGCACAGTGGCGCAGCGACCCTGCAGCAGCGCCAGTTACGCCCCCAAGAACGCCCTTCGCGCAGGGAAAAGCCATCAATATACCCAATCCAGCGCAAAGGGCTGCGCTAACCCTGTACCAGCACAGCAAGCGGGCTACGTGTATCACTGGGGTGCGCGGGAAGTACCTCAGGCGATTCCATCAGGGTACGTGTATTTCAGGCGTGCGCGTGAAGTCCTACGCGCGATTGGCCTGGGCGCGTGTATTTCAGGGGTGCGCGTGAAGTTCTACACGCGATTGGCCTGGGCGTGTGTATTTCAGGGGTGCGCGTGAAGTTCTACACGCGATTGGCCTGGGTGCGTGTATTTCAGGGGTGGCAAGGAAGTTCCACACGCGATTTCCGCAGGGTACGTGTATTTCAGGGGTGCGCGTGAAGTTCTACACGCGATTGGCCTGGGCGCGTGTATTTCAGGGGTGCGCGGGAAGTTCTACACGCGATTGGCCTGGGCGCGTGTATTTCAGGGGTGCGCATGAAGTTCTACACGCGATTGGCCTGGGCGCGTGTATTCGCGGGAAGTTCCACACGCGATTTCCGCAGGGTACGTGTATTTCAGGGGTGCACCAGCAGGCCCCCACCCATGTCTAACTCATGTTCCCCACCCACCTACCCCCCAGCAGTGCAGGGGCACCCTCCACCAGGCCCTCGCCCATGTCCCATCCATGCCCCCCTGCACCTGGGTCCCAACAATCCCCAATCATGTCCGTAATGGCCATCCTCCCCTGCCAAAAGGCCCAACCAACTATCACATCCACCCACATATCAAAGGCAATTACATGTTACACACCCAATGTAAATAATGCAAATGAACACATGTCTGTCACACACAATGGCTGCAAGTGAATGTTAAAACACCCAACATGACATGCATGAAAGTAATGAGATGATACGACACATTGAAGGATGAAAATAAAAATGTATTGAAAATCAACTTGAATGGAAATGAAATGAGAAAAACCACAAAGCAAAACACAAAAAGAAGATAAGAAGATGAATGTCCATGAAAAAAATACAAAAAATAATCCTCCTGGGAAGCACGCACGGCATCACGAATCACAGCCGTGCGCATCGCGACCCCAATCAGGACCTTCTCCATACGGCCGGGGGTCCCCTCGTCCGCAGGTGGAGTGGAGTCAGATGACATGGACATCCCCTCTACCTGCAGACGGGCCTGGGACGGGGCATCCCTGCTGGTGCATGGTGGTGCACCCACAGGGTCAGGGACAGCGACATGCACAGGCCCCTCCACGGTGACCTGTGCTGCCTCCTGCCCCTGCCCCTGGACTGCACCACTTGCACCAGCAGGGATGCCCCCACCAGGCCCCATGTGCGCCTCAGTGGCGGCCTCCTCCTCCTCTGTGGAAACCACCAACCTGGATGGCTCCTCACCGTCTTCCGCCGTAGCAGGCCCCTGTGGGGGCTCACCCACCCCTTCCGCTGCAGCCGTGGGGGCATCCCCACCGCCTTGCTCCACGGCGCCGTCTCCGCCCTCTTCTTCACTAGCCGCTGCGTAGAGGGAGACATAGAACACAAGCATCAGGGTACTGTACAATGGTCCCCTAGACAGGAAGCAATAGCAGATGAGTGCCACTGTCAAAGTACACTTCCATCATGTCCCTCCACAGCACATGTGTCAGTCCAGGCAAAACACACACAGTGACAGTCATGGTGCATGCCATGGACATTTCCATACATGTCCAATGGACTCTCGAAACATACAATGTAATGGTACTCACATGCATCATGGGTCATGCCTATCACATGCACACACTTCACCTCAGTCACATCCATCTGGCCCCGTACACCCCAATCACATTGGATACAAGGATGACTAGGCTGCATCAGTGAATCTGTACATTGTCACAGACATGTGTCATGCATCCATGGCATTCACAAGTCACAGACACTCAGGTCAGGCACACAGACATAGATACCATATATGTACCTGGCATCAGCACCCATCCCTCACCCCCACCCATGTCCAGGAACAGAGACTGCCATGCTCTCATGTGTACAATCTGCATAGGGCTCCCCATGTCGCATTTAAACACATGCAACGACCGTGCGGTTCACACATTACTGGTCGCACATGCATTACCATGATGTCCCTGCACACATACATGCGTACATGGCCTATGTCACACATACAGGCAAGTATCAGACAACCAGCACACTGCAACATGCCCTGTCTCACACAGCAATGCTTGGGCACTTACCGCTCAACTCCAGACGGGTCTTCCTCTCAAGGACCTGGGCGTGAAGCGCTGGGTGTACGCGTTCCAGGACCCTCATCTGGATGGAACTCATGCAGCCCCGGCCCCCCTCCACGAGGCGCCGGGCCTTTATGAGGGTCCTGGACCTCAAGTCTTCCCAGCGCTTCTTGACCTTCTGGATGGTGCGGGTTGCCACCCTCTCCGCGTTGATGGCAACCACACAGTCGGCCCAGATCCTCTCCCGTCCTTCCTTGTTGGCGCGGGACGATCCGAAGAGGGCATCATACTGCCCCAGGACTTGCTCCACCAGGACACCAACTTCGGTGGCAGTGAAGCTGGTGCCCCTCTGCCCCTCTGGCCGGGGGTTGCCACTGGTGCCAGATGTGGATGTGCCCGACATGGCAACCCCAGGGGCAGGAGTGGGTGGGCAACTGAGTCCTGGGGCTGGGCTGTGGAGCAATGTTATCTGAGTCGGGAGTCTTCTGTTCCAGCAGGGGTGGACACAGCAACTGGACCCCTGCAGATGGCCGATGTACAGGCACCAAATGTCAGGGCACGGTGGCAGCAGGCAGGTAGGCAGGCAGCAGCAGATGGCACGTGGGAGGCTGCTCGGGGCACTGGGGGGGCAGTAATTCGGCCTTCTGAGCAGGAGCGTGGTCTTCCGTGTGTTTTCGCGTGGCCAGCTTGATACGGAGTGATTTGGCACGTGAAAATCCTGCACGTCAGCGTGAAAATCGAGGAAAGGCCCTTAGCGCGTAAGCGCGTCAGCACGCGTACGCGATTTCATTGGACCAAAGGCCCTTACAGCGTAAGCGCGTCTGTGACGTTTTGCGCACGGGCGTTGCCCTGGCAGGGCTTGGAGATCCCACGTGCCTTTATGTTCTGTACGTGCTTTTCGTGCGGTGCATGTGTTTTCCATCCGTTAGGGTTCACACGCTATTACTTCACAGCGGGTGTTGGCTACGCGTTCTTCTACACGCAAGGCAGACGGTGAGTGGTACCCCGCTCCCCCAGGCCGATCGCGTGAAGAAGTTCACGCGAACCCCTGAAATACACGTAGCCCGCTCCCCCAGGCCCGATCGGGTGAAAAAGTTCACGCGAACCCCTGAAATACATGTAGCCTGCTCCCCCAGGCCCGATCGCGTGAAAAAGTTCACGCGAACCCCTGAAATACACGTAGCCCGCTCCCCCAGGCCCGATCGCGTGAATAACTTCACGCGAACCCCTGAAATACACGTAGCCCGCTCCCCCAGGCCCGATCGCATGAAAAACTTCACGCGAACCCCTGATGTACACGTAGCAAGCTCCCCCAGGCCCGATCGCGTCAGAAACTTCACGCGAACCACTGATGTACACGTAGCCCGCTCCCCCAGGCCCGATCGCGTGAAGAAGTTCACGCGAACCCCTGATGTACACGTAGCCCGCTCCCCCAGGCCCGATCGCGTGAGAAACTTCACGCGAACCCCTGAAGTACACGTAGCCCGCTCCCCCAGGCCCGATCGCGTGAAAAAGTTCACGCGAACCCCTGATGTACACGTAGCCCGCTCCCCCAGGCCCGATCGCGTGGAAACTTCACGCGAACCCCTGAAATACACATAGCCCGCTCAATCGCGTGTGTGACTTCCCGCGCAACCCCGAAATACACGTGCCCCGCTCGCACAGGCACAATTGCTGTATGTTGCCACTTTTGTAATGCGCAGGGACGCTACCGCCTGCCTTCGTGTGGCGGACGTGTTTCGGCTTGTGCGTGTCTTTCGCTGTGCGTGGCTTTGCCCTATTCGATTCCATGAATACGTGTGGTTCCGGTGCGTGTGGGCGTTCCGTCTGCTTCCCTGCAGTACATTCCCAGTTACGCCCTTGTTTTCGCGAGTTGTTCCCCATTCCGCGCGTTACGCCCTGTGTTCCGCCCACTTTGTAGTGTATGCGCCGAGGTTGTGCGCTTTCACTGTGTGCGTCGCGCACGTCTTTCGGGATGTTGTAGTGATGTGTGCGCCATGCACGGGTTTGGCGCACATCCCGAGGAGAACACGCGCAGGGACTTCCATGAATCGCACGCGTGCGCGTGCGCCTGTTTTTTTGCGCTTGCGCCTGCTTGCGCGAAGATTTTTGGCGCACGTTTGTTCCATGAATCGGCCCCTTAATGATCACAAATGCACAGAATTAAATAATGACAAATTACTAAATGATGTTGTTACACATGTTCAGTTGGAAGGTTGTAATGTGGTCCCTGATGATACCCAGATGGATGGGCGAACAGTGGGCATACTCCAAAAAACCTATGATCATGGGGAAATGAATAAAGTCTCTCGTGCAGAAATGGGTAAAAAGGGGGGAAACATGCCTTTCCATTTACCAATGTGCTTAGCCAAAAGCGAAAAAGGCTTGAGAAAGGTGAGCCCTGAAATCAGTAAGAATTCACACTTCTTATGTGTATTAGAGGAAGTTGAGGACAGATATTATGCACCCATCACTGTAGACGAAAAATGCCAAACATTTGCTATGATTGACACTGGTGCACAGGCCACAATTATGTCCAAGGAGCTAGTAAAGAGTATCAATGAAGGGAGACCCCCACAGAATCAGATCACAGTGAAGGAAAATCAAGGTCCAGTGCATAACTTTAATGGGGAGGAGGTGCCCATCATAGGTGAATGGAGTGCTGTGGTCCTTAACCAAAAAACCATTGAGACCTAAGAAACTAAAATCACAAAACAGCAACATAAATTAATGTCACAACGTTGCCAAAACAAATGATGCTGTGGAGGTATATCTCCAGAATAGTTGCATACCTAGTGTCACTGTTATATTAATGTGTCAAGACAAAAGGCAGAGCGACAATGAAAGACTACCTGTACAAATATACTTGGACCCAAGGAAAAATTGGCAGACTGCCATAGATGAGCACACATTACGTTTTTATTTAAAAGAGAAAACAATCAAACAGAATATTGCTCCTAAAACAGATTCAGAAAAACACATTACCACTCTTGCTGAAATACACATGGAAGATGAGCAACCATGGGTTCATGTTGGTATAAATGACTGTTTTAAAACAATAAAAGCCACTTTAGCGCTTGAACAGGAGAGGAGCTTCATTAATGAGAAATTCTTGCAAAAAATAATGGAGAGGGAGGAAATCCCGAAATTTAGGATTAAAAACCAATATGTTTCTGGGTTGGACAGTCCAGACTTTGAAAACCGAATTGCAGGCAGATGCATGCTTAAAATTAGCATTGGGCAGAAAACAATTTACCATAATGTATGGAAAGTGAGTGGAGCACAAAATGACTTTTACATGGGCAATGACATCATGCACAGAATGTGTATGGTGTTAGATTTCCTTAATCAAAAAATATGGTCACGCCTAGGTGGGCCGGCACCTGAATTTGAAGACAAAAGAAGGTCTTATCATTGTGCACAACTGGTTCCTTATGCAATCGAATTACAAATGAGGAAAGATACTATTATTCTTGCATTTACAAAACAGTTTGCAATAACACTGAAATGCAAAAATGGACAGCAGATGAAAGACTCTGATGCATTTGTATGCCTGAATTAATCCATAAAACAGCAAGGCCTGGATTATGAATACATTCCATTGGTAGATATTGGTGAAGGATCTGTACAAATTATGGTAAATAATAAAGATTGTCAGGATATTCATTTAGAGGAAAACTCCCCATTAGGAATGGCCATACAAAAATCACATTATACGGCAGATTAAAATAAAAGGTGATTGGAAATATCCCTGAAAAGTATGTAGATGGCAAGGGTGAGTTGCCGGAACACCTGGACTCTCAGCCCAAAGGAATATTTAAAATTCATTCTGTGTATCCTTATGATTCAAATGAGACAGTGTGCTGCCATCAAGAGGATTGCATAACATTTAATTTAAATGAAAATGAAACAGAAAATCAGCCCATTAAAGTGGAAGCTGATATGCCAACATATTTAAAAGTGGCAGCTTTACAAAAAGACACAGACACACAGTTAGAGGAAAGTGCCGAGATTCCCTTACCAGAAGATTTTCCAGAATTTTCCAAAATAGTAGAAGAGCAGATCTCCTTAGCGGATGCATGTGACAGCGATGAGGATTGAAACAATCTGAGGGAGATATTTATGGAGTTTAAGGATGAATTTGCAAAAGATGCTTATGATTGCGGTTTAACTGATTTACATGTGGCCACACTACCAGAAGGGTGTAGCAGAAGTCCAGTATTTGTACGCCAGTATAGACTACCGCTGGCATGTTTAGAATCATTAGCAGAGTATAAAGAATTTGGAAGCTCGGGGAATCATCAGGGAGAAAAGGTGATTATTGAAACAAATCATCAACCTTTGCAGTTTTTAGAGAGTAAAAGAATTAGGTCAGGTAATCTAGCGCAGTCCAGAATCACTTCATGGACGCTGGCATTACAAGGTTTTCCTGTAGAAGTGAGATATGGACAAAATAAAAAGAGCCCAATTGCTCAAGGGTTAGCTGACTTACATGACTGTGCAGCTGAAAAAGTATCAAACGAAATGGAAGTGGAACCTAGTTTGCAGGAATTTGAACAATCACCACACAAAGCTTTTGATGAAAAAACATGCAAGGATATGCCAACTGTATATGTGGATGGTTGTGCTTTTCACATTCAAAATGACAGTAATAAACAATTAGTGTCAGGAATAGGGAATGGGCCTCATTACGACCCAGGCGGTAAGGGGTTTACGGCAGCGTAAACAGCACCGACCCTTACCGCCTGATTCCGAGGTCCCTTAGCGCCATGGAGGATTTAACACCTGCCTTTAGCAGGTGTTAAAATCTATGGCGCTAAGGGACCTTGTTGTTAATTACGCCACCGTAATTTACGGTGGCGTAATTAACGCCTTCCCCACTCCCATTATGCCCTATGGGGCAAAAATGGGAATGGGGAAGGGTAAATGGGGATTGGGGACTTACCGCCCCGCCAACCTCGGAATGGGGCGGTAAGTCCGCCAACCACCATGGCGTAAACGTAGTTTACGCCATGGTGGTAAAGGTACGACCCAGGCGGTAACTTACCGCCTGGGTCGTAATGAGGCCCAATGTCTGGTTGAAATGTGAAGGCGTCCCCAGTGTAGGGATGAGGATTGGAGCTAGAAGCAGTCAAGTGGCGGAATTGGCGGCCATTTATAAAGCAATTGCTACAGCAGTTGATAATAAATTCAGTGAAATTGTCCTGTTGACTGATTCTGACTATGCACGAAATAGCTTTGTGGAGTATTTACCTGGCTGGAAAGCGAGAGGCATGGTTACATACAACAAAAAGCCACTTAAACATGGAAAAATGATACAAGCCATAGACACTTTGGTGTCAGAAAATGATTTGACAATATACTGGAGAAAAATTCATGGAAATTTAAAAACACCCGGAGAGGATAAGGAGGGAAATGATAAGGCAGATCACCTGGCTAAAATTGGGGCTGTGATGGGAGAATTGCTACCTATTGAAAATGTACTGGGTGAAATGCAGATTGATGCAGTAACACGTTCTAAAACACCAAAGGAGACAGAACAACCAGTGGTACAATGGAGTTACAATACCCCAGACCAAGATTTGATTGAGGCACAAAAGAATGATCGAATTTTGGGAATCTATTATAACCATTTGATAGATCCTGAACAAAACCCTTTAACAGAAAATGATTTTATGGGAAAAGAAGAGTTGAGGGTGATATTAAAGAATAAACAATGAGTTAGACTGCAGGATGGACTCATGATTAGAGAGTCCATAACAGGACAAATACAGTTGGTGGTACCCCTTTCATTCAGAGGGCTAATGCTACAACATGCACATTATGCAATAACTGCAGGCCACAGAGGTTCACAAAAAACATTGGAAATACTAAAAGATTATGCTTACTGGCCACATATGTCCCAAGATGTGGAATTATATACTAGAGGATGTCTAGTATGCGCCCAATTTAAACCTGTTTCACCAATGCATAGAGCCCCATTGATGAAAAGAGGCCTAACTCTTCCATGGTCAGATTTGCAAATAGACTATGTAGGCCCTTTAAAAAGGTCGAGCAGAGGAAACCGTTACATTTTAAGTGTGATATGTTTGATGTCGAAGTGGATTGAATGTATTCCTGCACTGGATTGTAGTGCGCAAACAGCAGCCACATTGCTGGTGAACCATGTGTTCTCAAGGTTTGGGTTGTCACAAAGAATTGAGTCAGACAGAGGAAGTCATTTCACAAGTACTGTAATGAGTAAGGTATGGCAAATACTGGGTGTGAAAAGGAAACTACATATCGCATATCGGGCAGCCTCTTCAGGTGGAGTTGAACGGAGCAATAGGTCTGTTGGGGACATATTAAAGAAATTTGTGGCAGAAGCAGGTTCCAGCTGGGATTTACGTTTACCGTTGGTTTTGATGGCAATCAGATCAACTCCTGCCAAAGCAACAGATATTAATCCACATGAAGTCTTAACAGGTAGGAAAATGGTGTTACCACAACACCTACTATACAGAACACATGAGCAGACACTTGTGAGTGCATTCACAGTTCATGAGTACATTGATGAATTGAGGAAGCATTTGCAACATGCATTTGCTTTTGTGCAGAGAAATCTAGAAAGAGCTGCTGACAGTGCAAAGTCATACTACGATAAAAGAACATCAGTGATAGAATACAGTGTAGGGGATCAGGTGTATAAGTTTCATTTTGGAAAAAGTAAACAGAAAATTTCTAAATTTCTAGCAGCCTGGCAGGGGCCATTTCGAATTATAGATAAGGTTTCTCCTGTAGTTTATAAAATTTTAAAGACTGAAGGTGAAACAACAATAGAGCAATTTGTGCACGTAAATCAGATTAAGCCATGCCATCCCAGACAGGAGATCAGGCAGCTTGAGCATGTAGAAACAGATAAAGTCCCTTGAAGGTAAAAAGGTGGAGTGACTATGTCTAGTCAGGAGGCAGTGACAGAGAAGTTAAAAAAAAGATGGTTGAAATGGTATATAAACACTGTAGTATATGTATATATATAATATAAAAAAATAGAAGCTGAAGTTGCAGAATGAAAATGCATTAAATATTGAATGTTGTTTTATGTATGATTGTTCTCTATAACCTGTGCTTAATTTCAGAAGGCGAAAGGAAAAAAATTTTAGAAGGCGTGTTTTATTTTGGCAAAAGGGTGAAATTAGTATTGTGCTATATACTTAATCTGTTTATTTTCTGTTTGATTTAGAATATTAACATATTTGTAACGGAGGTCACGGGAGACGATGGAGTCCTGGAGTCCCCTGGATGAAGACCAAAAGATGCCTGCCTCCGGGTGGAGGTGAAGACAAAATAACTGGAATGCCAAAGAAAAGATGACTTCTATAGAAAAGGATCCAAGAGTACAAAGATGAAAGAGTACCCGAATGAACCAAAAGAGGCAGACAAGTGTCCTGGCATATGGAGTTCCACGTATTTATTATTTTAATTAATTGTTTTAATCTGTTATGTTAATTATTTGTTTTAGTTAGTTGCTTTATTTTATTATTTTCAATTGACTTCAAGTATAAAATTGAAACACTGGACTATGGACACTTCCATTGGGAAGGCAAATGTAGAACTTTTTATAAGAATTGATGAATTCAGATGAATTTTAATATTATCTTGATTGAACAGTGATTTTTCAATTTTCATCTTCACAACAAGAATGTTAATTGTATTGGATTGTTACATTTTGAAAAGAAGAAAAGAAGCAGATTGTTTTTTTTAAATTGGCTTGGATTGTAGCCAAGTTCTAAAAAAAAGGAGGGTATGTGTAGGATTGTTTAGCGTGTTTTGGGAGCACAGAGCGCAGCACCACTGCACAGGATCAATGTATAGCATGTTTTTTGAAGTGCAGCGCCACTGCATGGGTTTGATGCATTGATATAATGTGGTACAGCAAGACATGTGTTATTGAGCTTTTTTTTTATGCAGCACCACTGCCTGGGTTTAATGCAATTGCTTCAAGCTATGTGTTGCCAGTGCAACATGTGGAGATGTAAATGAAGACAGGCTACACAGGTTAAAAACAAACCATTTTCTCATTTAAAAGCGCATTTTATTTTTCATATTCAAAATGCACACAATTCTTTTCTTTTTACCTGAAATTCCTCTGTTGCAGGAGACACATTTGAGGATTAATGAACTAACCTCATTAACAAAAAACTAACACGCTAACTCATTAATAATATAATGTGTTCTACACTGCAAAATGAGGCAGGCTGAAACTCATTTCAGACTACATTCAGATTTTTTTTCTTTGCTTCTATCTGCGCTATGTCCACAGTATTTGCAGGAAGCAAAGACTCAAATAAGCAGGAAATCAGTTTGGTTACAGTTGCAACTGTATAAGCCAAGCCATTGTGTGCAGAGGGTGGTTAGGGCATGATAGAATGTTATTGGTTAGGATCCTTTGGTAGGAGGTAACCAGAGTTTTCTTGTATAATCTCTGGGAAGAAGCTAGGGAGAGACATCTTGACACAGCTCGGAGAAGGACTGACTGATAACTGGGGATGCCTGATTCCTAAAGCAGATTCAACTTGGTTGCAGAGACTGGGATGTCCAGTCAACAAGTCCCAGTTTGAGTGACAGCAAATGCTTGTCCTTGCTGGATGAACCCCTCCAGAAGGCGACCAGCCAAAGAACTTACATGCTGAACAAGCCTGGTAATTATCTCGCTGAAGTGTGGGGGCTGAGTGTGTGTGTGAAAATATTCAGTCAGTGTAGGAAAGGAGATTCCTGTGCTTTACCCATGTGTTTAATGTTGCAAATTGAATTCTTGTTCCCCGCCACTCTCTTCTCAGTGTATCACAAATAATGCTGTTACTGTGCTATTTCATTTATTTCTGTAAAAAGAGTGAGATCGTGTTTAAATGCAACTTTTATAATACACAAAAATATCTGAAAGCAGACGGGTGGTGTGTTTTATTTTCTCTTTCCTTTGTGCATTTACCAATACAGTGCTGATGATGTGGGGAGATGTTTAGACAGTGCAATTGTCATTTTTAAGGTAGCTAAAAATAAGATTTGGCTGCAGCTGTGTGCACAATGTCATTCAGTATGAGCAATTATAACTAACTGTGTGTGTTATAGTCTACCGGAGGTCTATGAGTCGGCAGAAAGAGAGGCCCTGGACATAGCTCACCAAACGTAAATAAGTTGGTGATAGATACCGCATGATAGCTCGCTGCCATAGATAAGACAGCGAGAAATTGCCCATGGTGGCACACTAAAAATGAAAATGTGGTGTTCCTGAAATGCAAGCCTGAGGTCTCTCTAGTGATTACACGAAAAATCTAAACAAAAATAAGGGGTTCTGGATCAATAAATAAAACCACAAATAAAACAAAGGAATTATGCTCACCAAAAATACCACCAACCACACATACCAACCACGCATACCAACCACGCATGTCTGTGTACTGAAATAATGCATATCCGCTGTATTATTATTATACATAACCCAATCTGAATACAAGGAGTTATTGTTGCTAAATTATTTTTCGGCGGTATGAAAATACCACCAGGCCCCAAATCTACACAAAATACCCAACAGTGGTCAACTTTCTACCATGTAGCCGTGTCTACATCCGGTTTCTTTATCAATCAATCTCAGTTGACTTTAATTATTTTAGACGACAACCTCAGGAAGATTATTCCTAGGTATTTAAATTGTTCTGTCAAAGATGTTATCTCTCAGGTTGATAGGTGCTCCTCGAAATAGTCTGACAGTGATGGCAGTACCTCAGACTTAGATTGGTTCACTGAATATCCTGATAGATTGATGTACCTCCCAAGAGTTCTCAGAAGGGCAGGCTTAGTATCTTCCATTTCCAAATCCCAGACCAATCACAAACACAAAGCACAATTGCACTCTTTCTTCATTTGAGTACCTGTTAGTGTATCTTTCTTGCATATGGTCTCTGCTCCAAAGATCCAATGCAAGGGCAATCAGGAGCAGAGATAATGGGTATCCGTGCCTAGTGTCCTTGTCCACCATGAAGAATGCTGACCATTGCCCATTCACTGACACACAAAATCAGGACCTGTGTATGGCGGAAGTATCAAAGACAGAGGGGAAAAGAAAGGTTTTGAGCAGCTTCTGGAACTACATATGGTCCAGCTCAAGTTTGAGAGGGGCAGAGAGGCCATTTCAGAGGGAGGCACCTGCAGAGGAATGAGCTCTACCCCCCACTCTCAGCTTGGAGACATTTCTGACCTTCAGAAACTTTGAGGTTGCTGAGCAAAGGGGTCAAGAAGGAAGGTATTTAGGCAAAGTGAGTTGTATATAGAGAAGGCCCTGGACCCAGAAAGCCTTGTGGACAATTCAAAGGGTCTTGAACTTGATCCTTGCAGCCACCAGGAGTCAATGCAGAGATTTCGGGGCTCAAAAGATGTGATCCCTGGCCTTGAGGCCAAGGATAAGTCTCACAGTCCTGTTTTTGATTAGCTAAGGGGGCAAAGAGTAGAAGTATGTAGATTGAGAAAGAGGCTGTTGCAGTAGTCCAGCCTGGAGAGAATCAGATATTTGCAAACACTAAACGTGTGGGGGAAGGTGAGAAAAGGTAGAATACCGATGAGGTGGTGCAGCTGGAAGCAGGAGTCTTTGTCAAGGCCCGTGATATGAGGAAAGAGTGGAGTTGAAGATGACCCCAAGGTTTTTAGCCTCCGAGGAGGGCGAGTCCCTAAGTGGGTAGCCAGAGCATGAGCAGGGGTCCCAATAAGAACAATCTCTGTCTTACTGGCATTGAGGCAGAGATCTTTGTAGGCGCAACATTCCTGATCGTGGACAGTCAGGAATGAGCGTGGAAGGGAGGAGGCTGAGGGAAGCCTGAAAGATAGCTGTGTGTCATCTGCATAATACTTGAATTTAGAAGTGAAGCGGGAAATCAGGTGGGCCAAAGGGGCCAAGTAGACATTGAAGAGCCAGATGAGAGGATAGAGCCGTGGGGGACACCACAAGTGGAGAGAGATGTGGTGAAGACCAAGGACCCAAGTTGGTCCTGGGAAGGTCGGTCCGAGAGGAAGGAGGTCAGCCACACCATAGCTTGATCCATAAAACCCAGGTTTTTGCGGATTAATTATGATGGCGTGATTGACCGTATAAATGTCAGATGAAAGGTTAAGTAGGATAAGGACAGCAGGAGAGCTGCAGTCAAGGTTAGAAAGCAGATCTTCACAGGTGTTCTTTAGAGCGGTTTCCATGCCTATGGCTGCTCTGAAGCCAGAATGATGGTCATGGAGACAGCCAACAGATTCCGTGTGGAGGGTTTGCTGGGAGATGGACAGCTTTTTCAGGAGTTTGCCTAGGAAAGGAGTGATGAAAATCAGGCAACAGTTTGTCAGACAGGAAGGATTGACAGAAGGCTTTTTCAGAGGGAGTGCACAAGGGAGTGCTTGAGGAGACAGGGGAAAGATCCAGTGGCAAAAGAGTGATTACAGAAATCAGCCAAGGCTGGAGCGAGGGAAGCAATGTGGTCCTTGATAATTCTCGAGGAAGAGGGGAGCACCTGTCTGGAAGACACTTTCATAGATAGGACTTCTCAAGCAACATCAACAGGTGTTATTGGAGAGACAAAGTAAAGGAGAGGAGGGGCAGAGGTGGTAAAAGGGGGCCTGAGTAAGATAAGGGGAGAGAGGAGGAAAGTACAGACAGGATTCCCTGGGTTTAGTGGTGAAATAAGAAGCCAAACCCGACAGAGGGCCTGGGAGGGAAAAGGAGAGGTGAAGAATGGAATAAGATTGGCCAGCACCTTGCAGATTTTAAAGAGTTTGACCGTGTTGTAAGAGGTCGCAGAGGTGCAGGCTTGAATATGGACACTCTTCTTGGAGAAGATGGAGAGTCTCTATTGCCTTTGGAGAAGGCGACAAGCCAGTTTCTCAGAAGATGCACCTGATGCCCTCCATGTCCACTCAGCCACCCTGCACTTATGTTTTAGGGTAGCCACATCAGAGTCATACCAAGAGTTCAACTTGGAGGTAAGCTTCAGACAGATCTTCATGACAGGGGCAAGGATGTCCAGAGTGTTAGTGTTAGAGAGATGTAGGCCTGAGAGGGCTGTGTCAGAGTGGGAGTCAGCTGCAAGAGTAGGAGGAGCAGAGAAAGTGGAGGCAAAGGCGGCCACCAACACTCGCTTCCTAGGCTGAACGACTGCAAATTAAAGCAGCAGTGCTGGGGTGAGCTTTGCCTGGGGGATAGGAAGGTTCAGGTGGGAAGAGAACAGAAAGTGGTCAATCCAGGAAAGAGGAGTAGTGAGAGGGTTAGAGAGGGGGATGTCTGAGGAGATGAGAACATCCAGTGGGTGTCTGGCAGAGTGTGTCGGACCAGAGGGTAGAATGGAAAGGGAGATAGAGTCAGATAGGTTGTGTAAGAGCCCAGAGGAGGGGTCAGAGGCATCCAGGTGGATGTTGAGATCTCAGAGGAGGAGAAGTTGAGAGGAAGAGACAAGATGACATGAGGATAGGTCCACCCATTCAGTGAGGAAGAGTGTGACCTGGCCAGTTGGCCTGTAGATGGTGCCCACAGTAAGAGAGAAGCAAGGAGAGAGAGAGAGCCTGCTGACCAGGCATTAAAAGGAGGAATAGGCCTGCGTAGGAATGACAGATTCAGGAACCCATTCAGGAAATTTCAGGGCTACTCCACCTCCAGTACAACTTATTCTGGGCTCAGAAAGGATCTTGCAGTCCCCATGGAGGAGAGTGTCAAACATCATGACAGAGCTGGCCATAAACCATGTCTCGTGAGAGCAAGAACATCAAGGTCAAGGTCTTTGAGGCAGTGTCAGATGTCAGAGTAGTGTTTGACAGCAAAGCAAGCGTTGGAATGGCTACATGGAGCAGGTTGCAACTTTTGAATGGCTTCCAGGGCAGGGTACAGGAGTGAGGTACACCCAGTGGAAGTTGAAGAGGGGCCAGAGAGTCGGAGGAGGCAGTAGACAGAGGTGGCATAGTAGCCAGAGAGGAGGTGGAGGGGGTGCCATAGAGGAGGAGGAGGAAGGTGGCAGAAAAGCGGTGAGGAGATAGAAGGAGTAGCAGGAGAAGGGAGGAAGTTGATAGGATGCAGGAGACACCTGTCAAGAAGGAGGAGATTGGACTGAGAGCCCTGGACCATGACGGTACCATTTTGGTAGAGATTAGTGATGGTTATGGAGGAGTTGTAGGAGGGCAAGAGAACCTCCCATTGGGTGCCACGGTTAATGGGTCAGGAGGCAAAAGGAGAGAGAACAGAAACCATACGAGGGGTCCATAGGTCTAGAGAGGGAACGACAAAGAGGATGTTGGTGAGAGTCTGTCTGGAGGAAGCGCTGATGAAGGTATCAGCAATAGGCAGGCCTGGGTTGGAGACCAGGATATCCTTCTTGAACTTTTTCCTCCAGACTTAGTGAGAGGGATAGGATAGGAGCTAGAGTTGCATTTAGAGAAGATGGGAGAAAGTGAGAGCACTATAGAGGGTGTGAGGGGGAAGGAAGAGAGAGTGAGAGAGAGAAGAGGGAGGAAAAAGCACAGGCGGGAAGGGTTCACACAGTAGAAAGCACACCAGAAGCACAAGCATGTAACATACCACAAGGGGAATGCAGGACACAGTGGGAACAGAAGACAGGGAGAGGCCTAGTTTTTAAACATAACAGCAATGCAAAAACACCCAGATTTGACTTCCATAGAAAGAGGGAAAAGGCTAGTTTTTAAACACAATAGCAGTGCAAAAACACCCAGATTTGACTTTCCTAGAAAGAGGGAAAAAGGCCTGGAGTTGATTACGACAGTTCACCTAATGCCAGATAGGATAACAACAACAGTGACGTGTAGCGGACTGCAAGAATCGCCTGTAGGTAGTAAGAGCACTAATGGCTGTTCCCTCTGCCCACCTTTGTTTCCTTGGCAATTGCTGCTGGTTGATGGCTGTGCTTCATGCTCCCACAGCGAACACCGGGCAAACACCCTAAGGAGCTGCAACTGTGGGAGCTGCCCGGTGCCTTGGGGCCCTTAGCCGCAAGGAGCTGCAAAGGGCAGTGGGACTGCCCAACTGGAATGTCATAAGAAGGCAAAGTGCCCAATGAGGAGTTGTGGGCGGGATGGGAGGTGGGAGGGAACCATGAAGAGGGGAGGTGGTCTAACAGGAGCCATGATGTGGCAGGCAATCAAAATTACTTTTTTTTGCAGGTTAAATGCAGCGTGGAGTGACCAAAATGTAATACGCACTCACCCAGAGAAGCAAAGCCTGGAAATGCCATGCCAAGCATTGGCAGGCCTAAATGATCTTCAGGCCTCGGGCAAAGCGCCCAATCAAGAGATGGGGGCAGGCTGGGAGGCAGGAGGAAACCAGGATCATGTTTAAGCTTTAACAGGTTGGAATGATTTTGATCACAGGGATCATACTGGTAGCAGCCCATCAGCCATCAGCTTCTTTATTTTTTCTGTGGCTATTATTGTTGCACACCTATCCCTTTCACCATAGCACAATGTGATATAATGAAACTTCAATTGAACATTTTCAGTGATTCCCACAGTATTCCTTCTTATGCCTGACTCCAGTTATTTATCTAAAACAGTGGTATATTTATCCATCATGTCCACATGTGTTCAGCTTGGAAGATATTTTTAACTGCCCAGCTTGTGCTCCCAGCTTGGGCCTGGTAAAGTGTACCAGTGTGTGACCCAAAAAGATTATGCTCTCTATTGCACATCCCTTAGTATTAGCAAACTGGTTCTGGGACTCAAGGAAATAACCTATTTTTTAGAAGTATCTGTGTGCATCAAAGTAGCATGCATATTCTATTCCAGAAAGGTTTTCCATTTGCCACACACCTTTGGGTGCTAAATCTACCATCATTTGGTTAAAGTTGCCCATGTTAATGAGTCAATGTATCGGCCACCGTCTGACCTTTCCAGCACTCGGTCTGAGCAGAAGACTTGTGAGAGTAGATTGATTTATCTGTCATTGTCTCTGTTTTCACCTGCTCACAGGTTTCGTCCCCTTCTTTCTAGTGTTTTACTCCACTTGCCACCCCTGTACATGAATGAATCTCTGTATATCGAATGTTCTCTAACAGGGATATATACATTTTACTTGCTAGGAGAAATAAACAGCCAGCTCCTTACCTGTAACAGTGGTTGGAACCTTTAATGTATTCACATGCTCAAAATAATTCCCCATTGTCGGAATGGAAATACTCAGTGCATACAAATGACATAGCTTTAAAAGAAACCTTTTCAGTGGGAGAAGCTATCAACAAAGAACTCTACCACATCAACTGCATCAATGAAATTTATAACAATGAGTTGTTCACCTTATCTAAAAAGGTGTTGCGGTACGCTTGTCTAAGAGCCGTTTCTGCTCTTGCATTCATGCCCAAGCTGTAAAGCTTGAAGAGGTTATTGAGAGACAAGAGGCTGTCATCCTGCAAATGTGCTGAAGAGGAAAACCTGTATGGAAGTGAAAGACATCTGTTGCCCCTCTACCTTTGGTATTATGGTCCGCATGTGGTTCATTGGTCATCCTACAGCGGAATGGCGAACAACAACATTCGGGACATTCTGCATCATGCAAGTCCTTGCATGGACAGGGCTTGGCCCTTTGTTTTATGGATAAAGGCCCCAAAAAGCGTATCTGCCTGCGTACGGTTAGGTGTGCGCTCGATCTAGTAGCGCAAAAATATCCTGACGTTCAGTGTGTGTGATGCCTTTATAGCTGAGGTAGTGCATTCACTGAAAAAGCTGCAAAGCATCACAGACTGGTTCACGTGGTAATATGACACCACATTGGGAAATAATGTGGGTGAATCACAAAACAAACCTTACCTTAGAAAGCTTGAATATTGCCAACCCATCAATCTCTATCCATTTCCTCTTGTGTCTTTTCTGTCTTGTTTCCCATAGTAAAATAATTGTTTCCTGTCTGTAATTCTACTACAAAGAAACACAAACTATGAAAAAGTGTTTACCCTTTAACAGTTTGCATTAATGTTGCTTGTGTTGATTTGTCATGTAGTTGTTTGTCTTAGTATCCTAGTAGGATGATTCCTTGACTTGTGCCTGGGATTGTTCTCCTTGGTTCTTTGGGATGATTTCACATTTGATTTATCATAGCTTTCTCATTTGTGGTTGACTCATGTCCTGCTTGTGATGTTGGAAGCAGAAGTATAATAAGGTGGGGGTGGAGGAGGATTCTCACATGATAGATGAGGAGTGTGTGTAGAGCTAAGGGACACCAAACTCAGGTCCAAAAATCAGGAGAAAAGCAATCCACAAAAGCTCAAAAAGTATGCACCACGTGGAAGAAAAACACATCACAAGTAGAGTGGTAAATTGATGGAATTATCACCGGGTGCAAATAGTGTTACAGCTGGGTTGTTTGGTGCAATTAGTGCCATATCACAACCTGGAATGCATGCATCCCCGACACCAACAGTAATGCTATCAGCGCCAGGTAGTAATTGCACCGAAACAAGGGCTACCGCCAAGGTAGCAGTGCTAGGAGGGCTACTGCCGGCAAACCTGGTGCTGTTAGCGCCGGTGCTAACAGCGCTGGTGGAAATTGCCTCATCGCTGAAACAGGAAGCATTGGGGCGGCCATTTTGAAAAACACAATCCATTGAATATCTCCCCAACCTGCTGCCATCCCCTCCTGTACACCTGCAAATATGTCAAAGGAGAGACTTTGAGGCAAGGGTGCTGAACATCGCCTGAGAAAGCTGAAATTTAGCGAGGCAGAGCTTGTGGTCATCACAGATGAGATGGTGGCCCACTGTGAGGAGATGTACGGAAGCAGGCAGAGGTAGACCAGTGGCCAGTGACGGACAGCAATCTGGAACACCATCCCCCAGAAGGTGTCAGCAGTTGCTGGTGTACCCTGTGATGGTGAGGACTGCCGCAAGATGTGGAATGACCTGAAGGTAAGGGTGCAGGGACTGCTGTCCCAACACCGCAGTGAGTCCCTGGTGACAGGAAGAGGAACTGTCGAGCCACTGGCCCTCCCCACCTTGGAGGAGAAATGCAGCACAGTGCTGGACATCGAGGGGATAGTGGGAGCTGGCAGTGCCGAGGTGGGAGCCAGCAGCCAGGAGGCGAGGGACCCCCCAACAAATGAATGCAGAATGACAACCCAGCATAAGAATCCCCAGTGGACAGGGACACAAGTCAACAGACCCCGAAGCTGAGCATGCTGACAGGGCAGAGTGGCAGGTTGGCACATCAGCCACCCTCCATAGCAGCAGCCATGGGGCATGGCACCAAGGGCACCCCTGAGCGTCACAGCAGCGGGAAGGGTAGGCAAGTGAACAAAACAAATGCCATGCACACCATACCCCTTCTGGCCCACCCTGTGCCAGCTCTTGCAAAATGTAGCACATAGCTTTGCAAGGTGCTCCTTCAATAGGCCATTCAGGCATTGCACTAAACTGTTGGCTTGAGGGCGATATCTAGAACAGGGTTTGTGTTTGCTGCCTAAAAGGGAACTTATCTTCTTGAACAGTTCATTGGTGAAGTGCCGGCCATTGTTGGACCTTAGCACTTTGCACACTCCCCACTGTGGGAAAACCCCACATATGAGGAATTTAGCTACTGAGCTGCACCACAATTGATGCATGGGTCTGCCTCAAGCCAACGTGAGAATGGACATGCCACAAAAATTATGTAGCAATAGTTTGTGCACCTGTTTTGCATATCAATACAATCAATACGCAAATGGCGGAAAGGCCCTGAGGTGCGAGGTAATGTGGCTTTGGTAGTTTTTAGCGTGTTCCACGCAGTTAACCGCTGACATGAAATACAATTAGCAATACATTCAGCCACTTGATCATTCAAGTTAAATATGAACTATTCTTCGTGAGGATCAGCCAATTGCACCCATTGCTGTGTTATGCATGTGAATATGGGCGGTTGATCAGTAATATGTGGCAGGTAAATTGCTTGTTTGGCCACTATGTTTGCTGCTTCCTTGGCACATGACACAAAGTCTGTACCACCCGTGTGGGCGGCGCACTTTACAACTGCTAGAACTGATGGTAGCTGTAACACTTATATCAATCGGGATAGTAAGTGTGCGTGCTGCATTGGTGTCCCATAACTTTTCCTGAAACATCTTCCCTTCCATCTAGACAATCCCAGTCTCACTGTGGATGTAACATACGCTGGGTGACTATAAATGGTGGTGCAGCAGCCCTTGCAAATATCAATGCCACCAGTTCAGCTGTTTGGGCTGAATAATGCGATGGTAATCGCATCTGTGCTGCCACCTCAAAATCCTCCCCCTCAAAGCGCACCACTGCTGACCCAGTGTGGTGATCTTCTGTGTTCTGATCTATCACTGATGACCCATCAGCAAAGTATATTTCCCCCTCTTCAAGTCCCTCTTCTCTCACTGTGGACTAGCCCTCTAGTCCCTCTTTGTATGTGGTGCAATCATGTACTTCATTATCCTCCTGTACTGGCTCGGTGACAAAAGTTGCAGGCTTGACAACATGACACCTCCCAATGTGCACTGCAAGGTTGGTAAGTATAACCTCATATCCTTCTGCTCATTCGCTGGTGAAAGTAGATTTCAATTTTTAAAAATTGCAAATACTGCATGCTCTACATACTGGGCAACCCATTGGGATGGCAGCTGACCATTCAATGGCAAAGGCTGCTGTTGCAAATGCTTGCTCACAAGTAAAATGGCCCTGCATTACTCTGTCTAAAATACTACTATAATACGCCAGTGGTTTGTGCCAATGGTACTTTTTCTGAGTGAGAGAATAGAAAAAAATATTTGTTGTAAAGTGGGGTTGCTAATACTGTTGTATGTGTTAATGCATCTTTCAATTCCTTAAAGGAATCTATCATTTCTGCCGTCTATGTGATGAGCCCTTTCATCTTCAGGGCTGCCATGAGCCCTTGCAGTAATGGTTTTGTGTAACTGGAGAAATCAAAAATCTCAGACTGACAGTAATTGCGCAGGCCCTGGAACTGCTGCATCACTTTTATTGTGTTTGGATCGGGCGATTGTGCACTGTTGCTGCCCTTCCGAGCATTAATCTCCTTCCTTCAAACAATACAACCTGCCCTAGGTAAATCACCTATTTCTGACAATATTTAAGTTTTTCTTTGTCCACCTTGAACCCCTTCTTGGCCAATAATGTCAACAGTGTTAAGGATTCCTCCCTGCACACCAGGAAATCATCCCCATATTGTATGCTCTGTGTCTGTAAATCTCCCAAGTCGGCCTGTCACACTGCCTCTATTCCCTTCAGCAGCCCTATGTCATGGTGTCCTCTGGTCCATATCTCTGTAGGTACTTTCTACACATTTTCCTGAAGATGTGTCGACATTTCCCTTGAAAGGAGCGACAGTTGTGGCACCTCCCTATGCTGTATGTGCAAGGGACATGGTATGCTAATCTCAAACATCAACTCCCCTATATACTTGTCATCAAAAAGTTGTTCATCAGTCAAGTTAGCCAAGTGTTGAGTGGGATCAATACACAAGACAGCGGGTCACCACATGTAAAATTACCTTGTTTGTTTTGGTTATTCTTACATCTAACTGCATTGTGATGACTGTCCCTGGCACCACTTACTTGTGCACCACTGGTCTGAATAGAAATTCAGTAGTTAATTGGAATGTGTGATTTATTATCCTTGGTACCCATTCTAGCAGCACCTGCACGCTGTAGAGGAACACCTGGGGGTATACTGGGATCCCATGCTGTGCGTGTGGGCACACAACATTTTCAGCACTGCTTGTGCTCTGCTGTAGTACACTCAAGGGGTGGTACACACTACACTCTTGTCAGTGAAGGAAATGGTGGTGCTTAATTTACTCATGATATCTCTCTAATATGTTAATCGTAGTTTCTTTAGAGTACAGTAGAGGCACAACTTTGTCAATTGCCAATGATAAGTGGTAGGTATTTTGTGAAAGGAACCATTACAACAGCCCCAGAGAATCCCTTTGTGCTAATTTTTCTGTGTGATAAAGTGAATCTTCCTTCTCTAATACCCAATTTGGTAGCCACTCTGTCAGCCAAGAATGAGAATGTTGTGCCAACTAAGTTCACTGCCACTGATTGTTCCTCTTCCAGGAATGCAGTTACGGATAGGATTTGAAATGCCAGAGCCCTTGGTGTTCTTTCCTATTGTGTGTTTATGTTTGAGTCAAGCAGCATGAAGGGATTGTCCCCTATCACTGCTGCTCCTGTGGAGTGTGGTACCATGCCCTGTGGTAACAAGTTGGTATCCCACTGCAGGTTGGTTGTCTGTGTTCATGTCTGTGCCTGAATGTGTGCCTGTCCTTGTGTCTGGAGGGGATTTTGCTGCTGATATTGCTGTTGGACTGCTTGTGTTGCTGGTACTGACATGTACTGTTGCTTGGGCATTGTTGATATACACTGGGCATGTGGGACAGCTAGGGGTAGCTGTGGGATCATATTCTGAATGATCTGGGAAAATGTGTGCTGCATAGGTGATGCTTGCTGCTGTAGCAAACCCTGAATGTTATGGGGAACCTTATATTGTTTGGTCTGTGCCTGTTGCTCTGTGCGTGTGTAATAAGGCACATTGTGTTAGACAGGGGTGCCTCAGGGTGATACTGTAGTTGATTTCTGCTCCTACATTCCTTTGCAAAGTGGCCAACTACTCCACAAGTGCAGCACTGTCCTCTTTATGGTGGCCTAATTCCCCATATCCAAAATCCCATCCTCTTTGGAACCCCCTTCTCATTTTTGGGAAATATCCCCCCTGCAGGGCAAACCCTTGTTGTGGTAAAAATACTCCATGTGGTGAAACCCCCCCGTGGTGCAAACCCTTGTGGTGTAAATCCCCTTTAGGGCATGGGTCCCCCTTGTGGAAAGGCAGTTAGGACAGATCCTTCCATGCTTATTTTAGCCAATTTCCTCTGCACTCATTTTGTCTCTGCCTTTTGAGAATCACATATCTTCTTTCTATCCATGTCCTGTTTTGCAGTGATGTACTATGTTGGGCTGTATCACTAACCATACCTTATTTTCTATTCCCACGTCCTTCCTAGTTCAGTGTGCACCTCCGCTCGGAGTCCTGTCAATAGGATGTGATAAAAAACAGGTATGTTAATGTCCCAGTAGCACCTGGAGTGAGAATATGATGACCATCTCCTCGGGGACAGCTCTCTTCTCTGCTTAACCCTGCTTAGGGCCCCTAAGGTAATAGATCAAGGCACTGAATCTAATTCTGAACCATCTGTTAAGGAGGACCACACCGTCCAGGGATGAATGTGTAAACAGGTGCTCTTCAAACACTGATATTAAAAATCTGTTACAGTTTCTGATAGAAATTCATGGTAGGGCATGAGGGGAACCCATATAGGAAACCCACACTGACCCACTGGATGCAAAGGGGCTCTAAATCACACCTGTGGAATGTCCCAAAAGCCAGGCACTCAAGGTTCTTTGACCATGGACGAGAAGGTTTGGTCGCCAGACAACCTACTCTATCTACATTTCTGTATTTTCTGTACTGCCTGTATATGCTTTCCTCTCATCTGTACAACTATTTTTTTGATATTGTAACTAAGTTCTCAAGTATCCTTGTACTGCCTGCGCCCAGTTACCCTTGCGGGTTTGGTCTTCTGCGCTATACCAAATAAACAAACAAACAAACAAACAAACAAACAAGGCTGAGTGCTGTAAACTTGACATTGTGAGCCAACCCCTGGCTACTACCCACTGCAAATCTAATCATCAATCTGCCCACCTGAATACATTTACCACTGTACAGGAGGACAGCCTCTGGGATATAAGCCTGGTGGGAATCCAATGCTCCAGCATGATGGAAAACAGAGCACGCAGATTCTGCACCAGGGAAAACTCGACCATCTGCCAAGACCAGGGAGGGCCAAGATGGGCACAGTTTTTCGCCATGCGGTATCTAAACTGTCTTCTGGCCAGTGTGAACCAAGGGGCGCACTCTTAAATAAATGCCTCCACTGGCTCCAAACCTTTAAGGGCTGTTCTTTTGTGACCAGGTAAAATAGCAAGCTGCCTCAGAGTACAGAATGAGGGTGAAAACACGTGTGACTCTGTAGAATTTCAATTATGGGACCAAAGAGGGCCAAAGGTGTTTTGGGTAGTGTCAGTAGTCATGGCCGGTCTGCAAATAGCAGGATTGTAATTAGCCCATATTTTTATTCTAGTGCTGCTGGCCCATTTGAACGTATACTGTCTAACTCTGCCTCACCACTCTCACACCACTGGGGAGAAGACCAAATGAGAAACATTATGTCCTCAGGCCTGTGGAATCTTGAACTATGATAAAGAATCAAAAGGATATAGGGGTCAAAATCAATGTCTTATTATTTGACATGATGATAATATTTTTGATTCTATGTAATTGGTTTGTTGTAATTAGGATGTCCTTTGATGGCCCGGTGGCCGAATAAAGTTATTTGACTGACTGACGGAACGTCCCATGTGTTGTGTCTCCAACTGCCAATTCTCTTTAATCTCGTGAATGTAGTGTGCAGGTTCTTCATACAAGCCCATTGTGCAACCAAGGATAGTTGCATGTCGGTCAGATCTCTGTACATTTCCCTTAGTGCCTTCCATACATTTGTCATGAAATTATTGAATGGTGCGCCGTCATGAGCATTATTATTTATTGTCACCCCCTCATACCCAACCTCGTTCCCCACCTTTGATAAGTCATTAACTTGTTCCCTCAATAGGGTGGCGCGCAAGTTCTTCATGTCGCCCACTGACAAAGTTATCCTTGCCGTCTACTTTTCTAGGGCATACATTCATTTCCCTGCACACACGGTGAAGGATGGCAGGCTATTTATCAAATTTGGCCAAGGTATATTCTGAATAACCCTGCAGCCTTTCTGTAATAGGAGAATTGTGTGTTCAACTCTTTCATATTTGCCTGCTCTCTGCCTCCTTTAGGAGTTGCCAATGCTATACGGGTCAGGCTTCTCCTTACTCTCTCCACCCAATGTCTATCGTGCTATTCCTCCTCTTCATCGTGCACTATATCTCCCCCATTTCCTCCTCACCCCTAGACCTGCAATCTGAATAATGTTTTAATTTCCCATGTGTTGGCAAATTTCTAGCAGTGACAGGCTCGCTGTCCAATTTAAACATCTGTCCTGATATCCATTGATCGGTGGGCGTGGATCAGGGGCGTTGCTAGGGGGGGGGCTAAGGGGGCTATAGCCACTGATCTTTTGGTTGTAGCCCCGGATAGAATCCCAGGAGCTACAGCCAAAAGACTAGCTAGCCCCCAGTCCCAACAGTTCCGACATCAGCTTAGCCCCGGGTCTTTTCCAGACCTAGCAACTCCCCTGGCGTGGATAATCATCACTGCTCCTCTTCTTTCTCCTTTGATGTGCGCCCAAGCTCCCCCTCCACCTCTTTCAGCACCTCATCTATCTATCTCTGCATGTTCCTCCCCATTTCTGTAACAAGGGTAGCACTAGCTGAGTCCCTTGATGTACTTTTGCCATGTGTGCTAGTACTTATTTACTATATCTTTTTGTCTCTTGAGGGCATATCAGGGGTTGCTATACCCTGCAGCAGCCTTTAGAGGGCCCTTCTACAGGTGGGCTGACGGTTTCTCAGCAGTTGCTGTGCTCACTGTGGCAACAGGGGCATCCTGGGCTGGGGTGCTAGCACCCCCTTCACCCTTTACCCCCTTGTTTATGGGTGCTCCGTCCTTTTCATATAGTTTTCACAATTCCAGAATGCCCATTCTTTTCTTTAGCTTTTGCTCCTTGTATTTTCCTGTGAGATAGGCATACATGTGCCTGATGATATCCCGCTCGTGGGTTCCCTCTCCGGACCGGGGTGTAAACAGTTGCCTGCAGTGTCCCTAATACACTCAAAGTGATATTTCTGTATTTTGTCCCTGTGCAGTGGGGGTAACTCACACATGCACTCCAATGGAGTCACCATGGTCCTGGCTAATCTCTCTCTCTTCCTGACTCCTTTTAATACTGTATCAGCAGTGTCTAATACCCCTTCCGTTTTGTGTCCTCCCTTCCCCTTGTCAATATTGATAAAAAAAAATCAAATATACATTTTCAATCCCAAAAGCCAATTGATCGTTTACCAATTCATCACAAAAAACTGCAACCGATTTTCTGTTGTTTCCGGACCGGCAAACTACGAATTCTGCGAGTGGGTGCCTTTCAGCCCACCAGGTCTGACCTGGTGGGTGGAATGGCACCCTCGCGCAGCACTCGACAGATGCACCGGCACCATTCATGAATGGTGCCGGTGCATCCAGCCTCCCCATTCCCCTTGAGTCCAATGGGAATGGGGAGTAATATTTTCTGGCGCCCGGGAATGGGCAATTACCGGGTTCGCTGGTGCTGTAATGCCCCAGTAATTGCCCATTCCCGGGCACGGAAAATTCATGACCCCAAATGTCTTTAACACACACCACACTTCTCACTTCTTTATGCCCATACAAGACATTCCATTACATCTTCCTCTCACACACACCCACATCTCACCAACCTCCAATCACACATATTTCATCAATCAACAAAATACATCAAAAACATAACCAATACAATCCAATCAACCCCATAACCCTCACCCAAATCTACCTTAACACTAAAAACCTCTATCCTCAAATCTTTCCAATTAAAAACACACCCCTACCCACAACAATATACTTTGAAATAAAATAGTCTTAAATATCACTATTATTGCTTTCTTATTCTTCACAAATAAAAAAGCAAAACCACCTCTGCACAGTGTGGTAGATTATTCATCACAAATCATTACTTCACATCAATATGTCAACCCTACTCTTCACTCTGCATCATCTTTCCTCTCAATGGAGGAGCTCCCCATCCTTAATCCACATGCACTATTATATTATAAGACGAAACTACTTATGACATAATTACCAAAAATCTCCACACACCATTATGTCATGCTGTCTCTCTCCACCTGAGGAGAGATCCCTTTTACAGTTTTCATGCACTACTACACAACACAGCCTTTCCCCACTATCAGAAGGTCCCCGCACTAATTGCACTACTCAATAATTAAAAAAGAAAAAGGACACATTTATAAAAACAAATACGACACTGCGCCTTGTGCTTTCATGCGAGTGTGCACTTACTTGTCTGTCGGTCCACCAACTCCCTCGACGCTGGATTTCTCCGAATTGTCTGCACCAACTGGGGCAGGCGACCATGACCAAGGGATCAGACAGAAATGTCAAGAACTCAACGCTTGCTAAGCCTCATTGGTTGTTTGTACATAAACTGGTGTCTGCAACCTGGCCTGACCTCCCTAGGCATGGGGCAGAGAGCACTCAGCTCCTCAGTTTCTGGCAGATCTTGCTGGGGCCTCCAAAATGTAGAGTTAAGGCACTCCCAAATCAGGTCCAGAAAACAGGGGAAAAAGAAATCCACAAAAACTCAAAAAGGAGTGCACCACATGCAAGTGATAAAAAATACGTGTTGATACTTGGCAGCCGGGAAGATGAACAGAACAAGCCAACTTTGATCCGCTCCTTGCAGGTCCAACATTTTATAGCCACAATAAGAACATTTGCATACGTTAATATAAGTGTAACAAAAATATCACCCTAACAAGGTAATTGGCTGGTCATCACCAGCCAGCTAAACATCTCTCTACATTGTTGTAAAACTATTGGCAGTTTACATTTCATCATAGAAAGATCACAACCCACCCCACATAGTCACACCCCTCTTGATCAGACTAATAAATGCACCATTGTCATTTTAGGAAAACAGTTCTAAAAAGGGCTTGATTTCAAATGTGCCATATTACCTCAGAAAATTGGGGCTGCAGCGTCCCACCAAAATTGGCCAATAGGCAACAAAGCAACATGGCACACACGTCATCTATTCATTCCATCTTCTCACCATATTTTGTTAAATGTTACTAACCCTGGTACACTGCCTCTAGCACTTTTTTCTGCGATGAATTGCCTTCTAGAAAAAAACATGACTGGTCGACTGCTGATCACTGTTCCTGGACCATAGTTTCTGCTAATTAACCCATATTATTCAGTATATTTCTTGTTTGTGTCTGCCTGAGAGCGCTCACTCTGGCCTTCACAAACATTATGTATTCCTTCCCAATCTGAGGAGGCAGTACTTGTTGCATTGGGCCAGGCAATATCTCATGAGAAATGCTTCCCTTGCACTAAAAAGTTGCCAATTAACTCACACCCCCCCCCCAACTGCCCTTGGACTCTTTGACAGGGCAACACAAAATGCAATCAAATGCTTCCAGCTAACAACTATGTCCTAATAAACTAAAAGAGGAGCTTAGTGCCTCTATTTGAGGCATTTTCCAAAAAATGGTAGAGCTCTTGCTCCTAACCCCTAACATCCCTGCAAGCACAAGACCTGACCATACCATATAGAAAAATATGAGTTACACATGAAATCATGTGCAAAAAATAAAAACATGGTGAGCTGTGCTTCTGTGCAGAAGCAAAAATCCTGGTGAGCTGTGTGTGTATGTGTTGTGCAGCTATTGTCCATCTGCCATGCAACTCAGAAAAATATGGTGTCTTGCAGTGGGCTATGGGCAGGTGTGAGAACCAATGTGCAGTGTGTTCTCCATGGAGTATGATGTATGTGGGAATGTGCTGCCCTGCAGCAGTTATTTTGTACAATCATGTTGTGCAAACAAGGCTTGAGAAATCTCATGCAGTGTGCTGTGGGACATGCCCAGACTTGGGGCAATGTGCTAACTAAAATATAATATGATGCACCGTCTCTATGAAGTGCAGTGCATGCAAGCAATACAATGTTATATGCCACAGTGCTGGCAAAAGCAGAATTCCTAATGCAATCACTACCTGTGTTATAAATAAAAAAATGAAGAGCTAAACACAAAACTATTCCACTGTGTTACATTGTTGCTTGTCAGTTTCAACCTACATTCATAAGCCCTGCTACTGTTCTCATGGTACATAGTCATTAAGCCAATGCCAGGGCCCCTGATGCCTTGTTAGACGATTACCCTCAGGCGGTACCTCTGCTCCTGTGGGGGGCGCTGCACCTGCATTTGAAAAGGTGGAAGGAATTAGAGTGTGTCCAAACCACACTCAATGATGCAGTAGACAAAGTGTACAGCAATATCCAGCTTTATCATAAGAACAAAGCCAGGACAGATTCAAGCATTCAAATATGTTAATAAAAAATTGCTTAAGTACTATAAACGTATCACAATGATGTCATAACATAAGCTCAGTTTACAAAACCTGTGAGAATCGGGAATAGGCTTGACGGTTTGGCAACATATAGGGCCTCATTACGACCCAGGCGGTAACCATGGCGCTATTTGCGACATGGTTGCCTCCAAAACCTTGCCGATTCCGCCATGGTGAATGGAGCAATTACCGCCCCATTCCAAGATTGGCGGGGGCGGTAATTCCCCATTAACCATGGCCCTTCCCCATTCCCATTTGAGCCCCCATAGGGCTCAATGGGGAGGCTCTAATAACAGTACTGCAAATTGCGGTACCGTTATTAGCTCCAAAGTCCCTTTGCAGGTCCTGTCCTTAACGCCTGGTAAAACCAGGCGTTAAGGGAGGACCCGCAAAGGGACCTCGGAATAGGTCGGTAAGGGATTACCGGCACCAGTGCCCTTACCGGTACCGGTAATCCCTTACCGCCCGGGTCGTAATGAGGCCCATAGAATCGTTAGGGGTTCCATTTTTCATTGGGTTACAAATATCTGATGCCTATACCTGGAAACACCCCTATATCGGTAAAGGTAAAAATAAATCAACTCTATGACAAGTAATTGGTTGGCATAATATTTCATGGGTGGCATGACACTAGGGATTTTAATAGGTTGGCTCTCTGCTAACCAACCTTGGACATTTGACTGATTGTTAAGATATGATCCAGACAGAGAGTAGGGGGAAAGATGCCAATGGACTTTCCTTCCTTCAATTAAAGGTTACAATGCCTCATTCTCAGGCCAAAAGACTGGAAAATCCCTTTGTACTTGGCCTTGAGTGGCACCTAGCGTCTGTGCTTACCTTTAGGGACTACTACAGGCGTCCTATCTATGTTGACTTCTAATGACTAATCAGTGTTCTCCAATCATAGTTCACGTGCTAGAAGACTGCGTATGAAATTGAATTACCTTCTGTATATTGAGGGATTAGCTAATATTTACGTGTGTGATGTTTTTTTCACTCTATTCTTGCCACTAGTTGCCAGCTACTGTCTTAGCTCTGCATGGATATGTGTTTCTGTGGATTCAGCTCTTTGAGTTTTCCTGAGGTTATTAGGCCTTTGCTCATTCAGAAGCATGCTGTGGCTGCCATTTTAATGAGAATGGATGCCCAATTACACTCTTGTTTCTGTGTTAGCGAGTGTGTCATTCATGTTAAATTCACCTAATACATTGGCCATGTTAGTGTTCTTCATGTCATTGCATATATTACCTATTGTACATGTCCTTAATGCTGAGCACACATTTGCTTCATATCTAGTGTGTTTTCTGTTACTGTTGCAACATTAGTTTGAATGCTTCTGGCATCTTCAGCTGAAATTGTCTCCACGTCCTGCTGTATCTGCAGGAGATATGGGCAGTACAGTTATCTCAGTGAGTAAAGTTTCACACCTTTGTGGTATTGGTGCAGAGGTGGGCAGAAGCTATGGATAACATATTCATCCCACTCCAAACCCTACCCCCTCTAGTCGAGACCACGACCACACACTCTTTTGCTCCCTCCCAGATAGGGCTTTTTGGGTATCCATATTATACTCACCTCCCTCAAGCTACTGCCACGTCTCACATGTTCTTCTGGACTCCTAGGCATGTAGTAACATTCCCCAGCAACGTCACAATTTACCCAGTTCTGTGTGTAATTATGGGGATCTTGAGGATAAGTACATATTGACTCGGGGGTGTGATAGGGCTTCCCATTGTTTAGGTACGGGGAAGTCATCCGTTTGTGTACACTCATGCACGTGAGTATCCAGGTTTATTACTATTTTCATTCCTACTGACTTTTTGGCCGTCTTTTTGCATTGGCTTATCGTCATTCCCAAGACACAGGCAGCTAGTAGTACTAGTACCAGTATGGTCACTAGTATTATGAAGGTGTTAGCCTACCATGTGAATATCCATGAGAAGAGGTAGGTAAACCAATCATCATCCATAATGTATTCCAACTCTTTTACCATTTTAGTGAGCAGTTGTTGAAGGTGACTATTGCCTTTGTGAGTTTCCCATTTTCCTCATCACGGTCAGGTGTGTACGTGGAGCAAAATGGTGTAATCTATGCGCACACGCCACCTTCATTGGGAGTGTTAAGGTCAAGAACATACCTGTTTCGGAGAGTCATAAACCTGACTGCTCTCAGCTCTTTCCTTATGACATTAAAGCCTTTTCACATTTGTGTTTATTGTCTTCAGCAGTTCCCACCAGGCTATCTGCAACTATTTGGCATTTGCATCTGCCTGCAAACCAGCAACAAAGAAAGAGGTAAAGAACATTGCTGTTCTACTGAACAATCTATGCTTGTCTGGTATGTTTTCATATTCGGTTGCTGCTATTACCAAGTTACAGTTATCTCTTCTTGTGCACTTAAGGGTGAGGGACCTCTTACTTCTTAGGTATGTGTTTATCCATGGAAAATCACCCATCTGCTCCTAATCTGGGACACTACTAGGGATGGTGCACTTATTACCACTAGGGAGCAATTTCCGCTCCCCCCCCAATTTGGTAGGGAGCTGTGTATCGAATGCGGAATTGCATGAACTAGGCCCAAAATGTGACAAAAGGGAAATCTCCAGCCATGCCCGAGCCCCCATGAGGACAGCCCATACCCCCAAGCACCACAACACCTATTCATTGTTCTAACAGTGTTGCAATTGGGCTTCCAAAGGCACCTCGCAAGACAAAGGATAGTGAAGCACAGACTGATACTCCACAGAGTGGCTCAAAGTATGAAATGTTACCCCTCCCGTATGGAGGTGAAGTTGACCATATATACCACACTATCATTTCTCCAACCCCAGATATAATTACACAGAGGTTTGGGTGAACCTGGCAGGGGATGGGGGATGCATTTATATGACTTCCTCACCTGAGGAATATGCGCGTAGAAGGGAAAGTCTGCGGTCAGTATGCAAGGCGTGGGTATCGATAAAGCGGACACAGTCATACGTTGAAGCAGAAAGGAGACAGAGGCAGTGGAGCGGTATTAAACAGTTTGTTACTGTACAAATAACGACATGGGGGTATGTTGGGAAGGGGACAGCCCCCTCCCACTCCCAAGTGCTTTAGATTGAGGAGAGATGCATTCCAAACACTATGATGAGCCAGGGGGCAGGGGGGATGATGAAAGGACCACCTCCCAATATAAAAGACCCCACTTCAATATAATCAAATATAATCAACCCACATAGTGTAGCGCAGGGGGTGAGCAACATTGCTATTTTGCGTAGAATGTTGGTAATCATAGGTTAAATACAAGGTGTGGCGAATAAGATATTGCATGCACAAGGACCAAATTTGCGAGACAAGGGAAATCTCCAGCCATGCCCGTGCCCCCAAGAAAGACAGCCCATACACTTAACCGCCACACCAACTATTCATTGTTATAACAGGCAAAACAAGGGGGGTTCTGGGAGTCCCTCTACCACCACAAACACCGCCTATTGACCTGTTCTTGTGTGGATAGCCCCTTGGAGAGACTCACAGAGGAGAAATATCCTTGCATATCAGTCTTTATCCTACCCAAGGGCAGTCCAGCACCAAAATGCTAGGCGATTCTCCTCTGAACAAGAGTGCCAACAGCAACCCCAGACATGTGTTTCGGCCTAGTCAGGCCTCATCAGTGAGGTGGAGGTGTGCCTCTCTAAGAACAGTGAGCAAGGGGTCCACATCTGGATTCCCCTAGTAACTTAGGGTGAGACCCAAAGTTACTTAATATGCAAAACAAGGGGGTTTCTGCGAGTCCCTCTACCAGCACGAACACAGACATTGACTTGTTCTTGGGTGCATGGCCCCTGGGAGAGACTCTACCAAGTCTTTAGCTTACTGTTCCTTTCACAGAGGAGAAATGTCCCTGCATATCAGTCTTTGTTCTGCCCAGGGGAAGTCCAGCACCGAAATGTTAGGCAATTCTCCACTGAACAACAGTACGACCAGCAACCCCAGACAAGTGTTTCGGCCTAGTTGGGCCTCATCAGTGAGGTGGAACTGTACCTCTCTAAGAACAGTGAGCAAGGGGCCCAAGTCTGGATTCCCCTGCTAACTTAGGGTGAGAACCCAAAGTACCCAATCATTTGCATAAAGAGGTCTGGGAGTCCCTCTACCAGCACAAACACAGCCCATTGACCTGTACTTGGGTGGATGGCCCCCGGAGAGTTTCAACTACGCTTTAGCTCACTGTGCTTTTCACAGAGGTGAAATTTCCATAGGCATATCAGTCTTTGTCCTACCCGAAGGTAGTCCAGCACCGAAATGCTAGTCAAATCTCCTCTGAACAAGAGTACGAACAGCATCCCCAGACATGTGTTTCGGCCTAGTCGGGCCTCATCAGGTGTAGCTGTGCCTCTCTGAGCATAGGTACCCATTCATTTGCATAAAGAGGTCTGGGAGTCCCAATGTTTTTCTTTGTAAGATTCTGCTCGTACTATTTTTCGGCAGAACGTTCTTAGCAGCAGAGATATTTGCTGTTGCGCTCATCTATGTATGAAATTAAAACTTGTAATCCTTACAAGATCGACTTGGGCCTTTCTTCCCTAGCGGGTTGCATTCTCTCTGGTGTGAGTATTCAGGGACTTGCCTTTACCAGTGAGACTCTGAGGGTACCAAGCAACCAGTAGACTCAGCAGACTGGTAGGTGAGCAGGGGAAGGAGAGAGAGAAAGCACAGGAGAAAAGGAAAGCCTTACGCTGCTTCTGCAACTTCAGATGGTTTGGCTTAAGTTTGAGAGGGGCAGGTAGGCCATTCCAGAGGGAGAAACCTGCTACCCACCAATCTCTGCCTGGAGGAGCGTTTGACCCTCAGAGAGTGGGAAGTAGCTGAGCAGAGGGCTCGAGAAGGAAGGTATTTTTGAATAAAGATTTGGATGTAGTGCCAGCCCTGATCCAGAAAGCCTATGGGTGATGGTCTTGAACTTGATCCTTGCAGCAAGCGGGAGCGAGTGGAGAGATTTTAGGGCTGGAGAGGTATGGTCCTTGGGCTTGAGGCCAAGGATAAATCTTGCAGTCTTGTTCTGGATTATTTATTTAAACTTCTCTTTATTGGCAAGGAACAGTAGCAGGTGTAGTAAACATTGCATCAACAATCCACCTTACATACTCAAGAACAAGGATAGAAGATAACACAAATGTGAACTTTTATGAATTACTGTGATGCATTAAGGCCACATACTGGCAAGAGGTGTGTGACAAGTAAGAGATTTTCTTTTATTGTGTTTGATTAATGATAGAAACTTTACAATTTACAGAATTTACAAAACGGATAACAATATAAAATTCTCAGTTCTTTTCATATTTACAAAAAATAACAGAATTCACATCAATTTCAAACACTGTCCCATTAATTTAAGAAATCGAACATAGAAAAGAGCTAAAACTTCAATTCAGATTACTTCATTTAGTGCTGAAATACATTTCACTATTACTTTTGAAAAGTTTGTCAAACTAATAAGCAGCTTAATACTGTTCCCCCACATACATCTATTCCATAAAGTTAACCTTGAGAATTCAGTATTAAAGTACAAATGGCTTCCCAAGTGTCTTGTTCTTGGTACATCAAAATGTTTACAATAGATCACCAGATGTTTCAACGATTCGATGGTACCATGTATTTGACAAAATCTACATTCTACACCTTGGCTACCAAACTGGACGCCTTTTTCAGCCCAGCTATGAATGCATTCATAAGTAGAGAATTGATTTAATCGAAATCGCATATATAAATTTCGTTCTACAAAACTGGGAAATTGGTGTATATACCTGGCCAACACGCCCATTTTTCTTCTAAAAGGTGCATATTCTTTATACATCTTGAAGGTACCAATGCGATCTGATTGCAGACACCAAGCCAACAATTGGAATTTACGTTTGTTTGCAGGTAAACACAGTATGAAATCTTCTTTAGAGATATTAGTGACTTCTAAAATGCCATCCATTTTCTTAACAAAATTAGTTAATATCGATAAGGAATCATGTCCTATTATTTTGCTGAGATCTACATATAGTGAGTTTCTGGGAGGACTCAGCATCTTTCTGTAGTTATTCAGTTGTCTCCAGTTCTACTTGGCAGAAAGAGGCAACAATCCTAATTCATGCAGAACAGAACAAACAGAATCAGCAAGGCCTAGTACCTTTTTCCACAGTTGCCCTTGAATCATGTCGAGAAAATCTTCCATCCCAGCCATACATAAATCAAGAATGTATACTATGCATTGTTCAATCTTCAACAAATAAAATTGAATAATTGGAATTAGGGAAAAGGTACAATATTTTCTAAACAGAATACTCATTTGCGATATCAAAGGTTTAATTCTTGCCCTTAACAGTTTGGACCACCATGTCTTGGAATTCTGGTCAGTGAGAGTATAGCCTAGATAACGTAACTCACTAACCACCTCAAGTTCTTCCAGCCCGATTGCCCAGTTGTATTTTTTGTTTTTTTTCTTGCCATCTGAGAAAATCAAGAATTTAAATTTAGTCCAGTTTATTTTTAAGTTGTGGTCCTCTGCAAAGAGATGAAAGGCATCCAGCTCATTTTGTAACCCAAACAGGGTTCTATCAAAAACTATTAAGTCATCTGCCAAGCTAATGCAGTTTAATTTAAGATGTCCAAGTCCTCCGGATAACTTATAAGATCTTTCCAAAGTATTTCAATCTGAGAGAGGTATATATTAAATAGTATTGCAGCCATAGAGCAACCCGGTTTAAGTCCAATTTCAGTCGGGATTTCTTCTGTTAAAGTTCCTATTTTATTAACACGTACCATATAGTTCGTGTTGGAGTGCAGTAGTGCTATCAAGGCCACCAAATGTACCGGGATCCCTAAATGGATCATAATCTTCCATAGTATACATATTATCACAGTGTCAAATGCGTAACTAAGGTCGATCGCGGCCATATAGACTGCACTTGTTCCCATTTTTTTAGTTTGGCACTGGAGGAGAGGTAAAATAGTGGCATTGAGTGTTCACCACATATCTTTACGAAAACCAATCTGAAATTTGGACAAGATGTCATTCCTAAATAGGAATTCTTGTAGTTCCTTTAAAATCAGCTGAGAGAATACCTTAGCAGATGCATCAGTGATTGCAATGGGTCTAAAATTTTGGGGATCATTGGAGGGACCCTTCTTATAAATGGGAACTATAATGGTGCACCATGAACTGGGAATGCATTTAGTGGCAAAAATTAAATCAAATTTAGCTTTGAGAATTTCGGCCCAGAATTGCGGATCCAGTTTTAATGCACATGCTGGAATGCAATCCGGGCCAGATGCTTTAGTGTCTTTTAGCTTGATAATAGCATCTGTCACATCCTCTACCGACCAAGGACAATATTCTAGGATCAATTCTGATTATTCGATGGATGAGACATTTTGGAAAGATTTCGGAAGTACAAATTTACCAGAAATGTATTTAACCCAAGTGGCATCTAGAATAGAGGGTTCACTTGGAGCACTAGGGGCATGCAGATTTCTGATAAGAGACCAGATATTCCTGGTGTCCTGTGCCAGAATATTGTACATCATGCACTGATTGTCTTTAAGGGCAATTTCTTGCCTGAAAACCCTAATCTGGTTCTTGAATGAAACGATATTTCACTTCTTTTCTACACCATACATTGTAGAACTCAAATTCAGTCTTACTAGTTTCCTAATTTTACAATTTTTTAAGAGTTTTAAATTATAAATTCTTAGATCGAATGGTGATGGTGTTCCCTCGGTGTAGAGGATGGGGTATGGTCAAGGGCAATATCCAACAAGTGTGCGTGAATAATATTACTAAGCTTTGCTTCCATTTCTGGTTTCAAAAACTCAAAGCTCCAATTGATAGATATAAAAAATGCATCATCCTTAATTTTGGCAATCAGTTTTCCACAAGTGTGTCTGTTCCATCCAATCGACAGACCTGGCCTGTTATTCTCAATCAGTTGAAGCGATTCTTCCTTAACTAAGCTCCAGTTTGTTATATTTAAGCTAATAGAGATGGCAGAGTGGTCCCCATAGCCAAAATTTAGTATTTGAGTGGGTTCACTGAGGTTATACAAATATGAAGATAGAAAAAAGTGGTCAATGTATGAGCTGCGATCATCTCGCTTCCAGGTAAACAAGTGAGATCCCTGCTTGGGCTTCACTAATTGCATATCCCATCCCAACAAATATCGCACCCACTTTTGTCCGTTTATCATAGTTAGGGGTAAATTCCCATTTTCAATGTGCACTCCAAGGTGTTTTGTCCTGTAACAAGAAGAATTAAAATCCCCACCTATAATGATCCCAACATATTGCATAGTTACGAATATATCTTCCAGAATTCCATCAAGCGCTTGCACAATTTGATCCCAGGTGGTACGGGCCCTGTTCCAGTACAGGCATATAATTACTAATGCTAGATCTTGTAATCCCTTAGCCTTTAGTTGGATTACCAATAGACTTTCATTTTTTAACAACAACATAGCATCAGAATTACAGCGATTACTTACAAGTTCTGCGAGACTACCAGAAGGCCTACCCTTTAATCCCCTAGTTGCTTCCATAGTATATGAACTATAACCTGCAATGTTAAAGGGAGACATGTGCATTGTTTCTTGCAGAAGAATTATTTCATGATTTTTACTTTTTTTATCTTTACCACACCACCGTTGGAAATTTGCAAGTCCGCAAAAATTCCAAGATGTAATTCTTAGATCACCCTTGCTACGCTAACGCATCTACATTAGGCTTTACAGATGGACATACAGTTCCACTTGGCCCTGAGGTAACTCCATTCAGTGCGACCAATAATGCGAGCAATTGCTTCAGTGTGTCTGCACTGATATTTAGCTGCGCAACCACTTGAGTATTCACTTCTTTAGGACTTTCAATTACAGGCGGGGTTGCTAAGAATTTGTCTGCATCCTTGGCGTTCATAAACACCGATGGAATAAGACCCAATTCCATAAAATTCTGTCTTTGCTCCCAAACCATCTTCATAATTAGCAATGACTGGAAGCCACATAACATACAGTGATTACAGTGATTTCCAAGCCGTAGCCAGTCAAGGTCATCTGAGCGAACAGTTCTTAGGGGGGGCAATGGTTTGGAAAGGTTTCAGCATGAATGTTCTGTTCAGGCTAGTTCTACCATTAATTTGCACATTGCTTTCCCACCCCATAATAACTGGCATTCCTGGGACCAGTTTTGCATCCTGTCCCAATTTGTTAGAACCAAACTTAGGATCACCTTCTTCATTAGTCAACTCTTGTTCCTTTTGCTCATCATTCACATCAATTTTTGGATTAAGTCCAGTTCTCGCACTCAAAGATTGCTTCTTTGACTTAATTACAGGTCTAATCACTCCCTTAGTATCTAAACCCTCTTCACCATCCTCATCTTCAATCATTTAATCGTCACAATGATTATCCCCACTAACCATTTCATTCTTGTCACATTCATCAGTGGACTCATTCTTATTGTCTTTATTGCCAGCGAGAATGCTATTTTTTACAAGTTTTTTTATTTTTATTTTCAGTTATTTTCTTATTTACTGGGTAGAATTGAGAAAGGGCATTTTGTACACCTGTTATACCCATGCCCATGGATGTAGACTGACCCTTTTTTGTAGGCAAGGAATTACATTCTTTGCCAAGCCTACTACCACTATAACCAGTTTCAAAATTCAAATGTTTAGTCTTTTGCATACATTTTTTCGGCTGCAATGATTCTTGCTTAGAGCTCTCTGAAAACAAATTCAGAAGCGCCTTGGACTCTTCCTCCAATTGGTGGAGGTCAATACCCTTCTCCTCACACGCATTATTTGCCATATCTTTGCATTCACTATGGAATATCACCTCAGCCCCCTTTTTTGATTTCGCAATCATTTTTCTTTTCTTTTGCATTTTGAGATTTATTTCTCTTTGCTTCTCTTTTCTGTGCACAAGCTATAGTTTTTTCCCCTCATTGTCAGTACCACTTTCTGTTTTTCACACTCACTTTCAGAATCAAGAACATTCATACTTCCACTCATCCCTTAATTTCTGTCATCGGATAAGTCAATTAAGACTAGAAGCACTGACGGACTATCCGTCACTTCCCACCAGGCACAGACTCTACTTTAGGTGAAAGAAGACACTTATTCCCATTGTTAAATTCTCCCCTAAGGGATTTTTTTACAACCTCAAAGTCCTGTTTCAGAATTTTGATGTCACTACTTAAAGCCCTATAGCTTTTATTAGAGGGTCAGGAGATTTCGATTCAAGGTTTGGCGGACGGCCTAATGAAGCAGCCGCCATTTCTGCAAATTATCTCAACTCTGCATTCACCATTCTTTCATCCCCTGGAGTTTGTGTATAGCAATCCTTGAGAGCTAATATGCTTTTGTTATAGACTAGATTGGAGACAGCATCACAAGTAAACAGAAGCCCCTCTACTTTATTAATCCTACACAATAGCTCAGTTGCAATTGCTCTCAGATCAATTAGATCACAATGCGTTCTTTCATGACCCTTATCTAATAGGTCCAATATCCTTGAAAGAACTGGGAAATCTACGCCAAAACCTGGGGCATCCCGAGCAAGCAAATCCAATTCCTCATCCTGTCTGGCATCTTCACATAAGTCAGCTTTAGCACTCATGCATGTCTTCTTTTCAAATTGCTCAATCTGTTCGCTAGGATTCATAAAAGGATTAGTAATAGTTACTAATGGCTGTATAGAGTTCACCAAAATTTTGCCTTCTAATCTATCTCCTTTGAGATTTTTACCACTATAGTCAACATCCTCATTCAAATTTCCTGTAAAGGAGTGAAGGTTGTGATTGTAGTGGGTTGGAAGGCTAAACATGTGGACATCCTTTCTTCCCACTATTCTATTGGAGACTGGAGTGGATGGCCCCAAAGAGAATTTCATTCTCTTACCCACTTCCATCTCAATAGTGGGACCTAGAATAGAACAGTCATTCAAACCTCCCATCACTCTACTAGTAAGATTCTTAGTATCCTGCTTGCTTCTCATCCACTCATCTAACTCTGTCTCACTAGGATCCATACTAGGAGGCACATTAAAATCATTTACCTCTTTGACATTATATTTGTTTGGTGAAGAGGCAAGATTAGAGGAGGCTCTTCCATTTCGATATACAATTTTGAAAACATCCTTAGTTGTACCACTCTCCTCATTAATACTCTGCAGCTGATCAATTTTAGAGGCATCAAAAGTTGCCCCACCTTCCTCATTCATACTCTGCAGCTGTTCAATTTCTGAGGCATTCAAGGTTACAACACCATCATCATTCATACTCTGGAGCTGGTCGATTTTAGAGGAATTCAGGGTTGCAACACCTTCCTCAATCATATCCGGAAGCAGAGGTAGATTGATAATACTATGTTCACTACATTCATAGTTCATGACCACTTCCTGGTGAGCATCGAGATTAGCAGGATCCTCATACGAGGATCTTTCATTTGACAAATCCATGGATTCTGCGGCTGGACTTAACACCCCTTTGAGCTTCCTGCAACTTCTAAGCCCATTCACCATAGTCCTAGGGCTTAATGCAGAGGCCCACAGAGGCACAGTTTAAAGCCTATGTAATGCCAAAAGCTTTTTACCAAAACACTGAATTTACACAGTACGGAATAGGCCTGATTAATAGCAAGCTGTTATGTAAATAAACAAAGTGAATTTTAAAGCCACGCACATAGGCCAAATTTTGAACAGTAAAATGAGAAGAAAAAAAATAAATACCAGCGCGCCGCCCGCACACCCGCCACAACACCAAACAGCCTAACAGCCACTTCTGATCCCACTTCCGATGCGCGCGCGTGATGCGTGTGCATCAAGCTAGATATAAGAAGTGGATCGTGGCCAATGGCACAGGAGGCGGGAGGCAGGGGGTGTGCCTGAGGGCAGAAGAAAGCTGAAACAAAGAGAATATATGGCTGTAACGCTTTGTGACACTTAAGAAATGCAAGCGTACAAACAGAAACAAACGCCGCGGCAAAGCCGCGGCACTCAATGTTCAGAGAGTTCTGAGTAATTAGTAAAGTCAATTTACTTGTGAAAACAAGTCAGTCCAAGCAAACAGGAACGGACAGCAACAATGTTAGGGCTTCCCCTTCCAGACGGCGACACCAACGTCTGAGTCAATATTCAGGAGCAAAGTATCAGGCAGCTTCAGCTTCAGCCTAACAGCCACTTCTGATCCCACTTATGATGCGCGCGCGTGATGCGTGTGCATCAAGCTCGATATAGGAAGTGGATCGTGGCCAAAGGCGTGGGAGGCGGGAGGAAGGGGGCATGCCTGAGGGCAGAAGAAAGTTGTGAAAACAAGTCAGTCCAAGCAAACAGGAACGGACAGCAACAATGTTACGCCAGCACTAGGGCTTCCCCTTCCAGACGGCGACACCAACGTCTTAGTCAATATCCAGGAGCAAAGTATCAGGCAGCTTCAGCTTCAGCCTAACAGCCACTTCTGATCCCACTTCCGATGCGCGCCAAACAAAGAGATTGATAAGGAGAAGACAGAGAAGTGTACAACTTGCACATAAAGCCAAGAGGGCAACAAAAACGAATTAGGTGATTGTAAGTTGTTCCACAGGGGCAGGAGCTGAAGAACCTGTGTGGCCTCAGAACCTAGGGATTCTGGTTGCATGACCTGTTATGGGTGGACCGTGTGGTCTGACAACTAAGCTTAGACCAGTGAGCATATAGGAACATATAGGAAAGTTACAATATGGGTAGCATCAGAGCAAGTGACTCCCACACGATGAACAGGCACAGCCCAGGGGACAGGCAGCATTGAACAGTTTCATAACACTCTGGCCAGGCATATCAAGGACAACAGCACTGCAAGCTGTTAACACATTTTGAACAGGTACAGCATGGGTAGCAGCAGTGCTAACTTACCACCCATGCACCCATAACCACCACTGCCTAGGCAGCAGCTCTGCATAATGGAACACATGTAGTCACTGCATGCACAGGATCAATGTAGGCTTACCGTCCAAGTAGAACAAGTCCAGTCAGAGCGTAGGCAGGACCAGAGAAAACTTCCCTCACATACATTGAATGGGCTGGTGCAAGCATCTCTCAAAATCCATCAGGTACAGCATTGACAGGCTAATACACACTTCTCTCTTAAAATGTACATTACGGAATGATGAGAGCAACCTTCACTTACAAACAGTTCATCTTGGGCAAATGGAAGTTTTCCCAAAACATAGTACAGCTGCAGCATGGTCAATACTAGCTACCCTCAGAAAGCTGGCACGGGTACAGAAGGGACAGGGCATATTTCCCTCGAAAGAGGGGTTCGCATACAACAGACAACAAGACTAATGCTTGTTTCCCCAACAACTGGGTCCACAGAGAGCATGTATGGGGTCAGGCTGAGCTGAATGTACATGTTTATAACATGGGCAAGGACAGTGCAAGCATCCCTCATAAACAGATACAGCATGTGCAGAATCACCACAAGCTTCCCTCACAGAGACATACAGGGTGGACAGGACTAGTGATGGCTTTCCTGACAAACAAGTTTTAGTTGGGTAGGGTCACTCCAAGTCCCATGCAAACAGGTACTGATACATTATCCTGGGACCAGTACACCTTTCCCTTTCAAACCACTTAAGTACAACATTGGCAATGCCAATGTCAGCAAGGTCCTGTGCAAACGTCTCTCATAATTGCGTGCATGTATAGATAAACAGACCAGTGGACGATCCCCTCAAATGGTACAGGTACAAAAGTTGCAATGCTAATTCAGGGTTTTCTAAAACTGGTGCAGGTACAACCTGGGAACGAACAGGGAAAGACCAGGACTGCGTGCGTTCCCTAATTGAGATATTTCCCAGTCCCAAGTCTGCCCAGAATGCTCAGTATGTCTGCTATCCAATATCAGGCTACCTTAGGAAGAGGTTAGTAGGAGGGAATTGCATATGGTAATGCAGCTGTCATGATCTCTGCTTCCAAAAGGTCAGGGTTTTCCCAACTCCCTTGGAAGCAGATCCATAACCCAGGTTCCGAGTGCCAACCAGTCCCAATTGGGACCTTTTGGACCCAGTCCTGGCCCCAGTGGCACCAGGCTCATAAATATGCCCAGTCCCAGCGCTGGAAGCGCCGGGCTCATAATGCTTGGGTGGACTTACCTGCAGCAGACCATGCTGCTTACTTGCCTGCCAGTTGAGCCTCTGATCCTCTTCTGTTTGGAACTACTTTTCCTGTTGGGTGGGGCAGGAGCCACTCCCTAGATTCAGAACACTGGAACTCTTCTGGAAAGCAGGAACTCTTTTCTTACCTAGGCGTGGCTGTGGAAGGAGACACCTAAGCACTACAGGAGGCTATTTAAACCACACCCGATGGATGAATCTTGCTTTGCGTTATTCTGCATCCTCTGCAGCAGAACGCTCATCGTGTCTTCTGCTTCTGATCCTGGGCCTAAGGAAAAAGGCTTACCATCCTGAATCCAGTCTTCAGCAACACCTATAAAGACAAGAAAGAACAGGTTAGCATTACGGTCTTCAGTGACAGCTCTTCACTTACCTGGTCCATCGGCTGTCACCAACGCCTCGCGCTGCATTCCGGCATCTGAAAGACAAAGGCTTACCAATTCTTTGCACGCTCTGGAGGCCTTCGGCGCTGCATCCCGCATCTGAAAGACAAAACAAGGTGCGTTTAAAGACATTGGGGAACTTTAATACTCACGTGCCATTACTCCTTTCTACATCTAACCCAGTGAGTATTCCGGCACCCTGCAGCCGCTCAGAACTTGTACCTGCAAAATAAAAAGACAGTTAGAGCGCATCGTGAAGCAGTCAACAAGCGCTTACTTACGTGCTTCCAGGCGCTTCTATTCATCACACGGGCTCCATCTTCAACTCACTTCAGCCCGTCATCCGCCATCGCCGGAACCCTGCAAAACAAGAAACATCATTACTAAAGACTTTAAAGACATTAGAATTACTCGAAACTTACCGTTCGTGCAGTAAACGACAGACAGCAGTCCTCTGAAGTCAAGAGGCCTGCTCCCCTTATCCAGTGAAGAAACTGGTTACAGCACCCTGCCCCGAGGCAGATGGAGAGCACGGCGTTCACTTACCTAAGGTGAGAGCGTTAACCTTTGGGGTTCTACAGGAGAAGAGAAAGGGAAGAAGAGAGAGACATTCAATAACCCAGTTCCTTAATCCCATATTTTCTATCTGCAGACATCTCACCCTTCGAGTCAGCCATACAGTGCACAGAGGTCCAGCCCAAAGAGCCAGCCGTGTGTTACACATCACCTTTGAAGATACGGTATACGCCCAGTCAAGACCGGCGCCTCTACGGGAATCAGGTGAGCGTTACAGCAGCCTAGCTGGAGCACCATTGGTCATTTGGAGTTTAAGTGCACTATATGCAAATGCCATCAACATCTTTTTTATTCAATGTTATACACCCAATGGCTCAGTAGTTGCTTCAGCCCTCATTTTATGTGACCTCAATTTCCTATTCAAAGTACTGTTATTCTGCAATGACCTCCAAAACGTTTATTTTCTTTTTTATTATTACGACGCTTGGTTTATTACAAACCTTTGTCAAAAAAACAGAAAAAGAACACGTACATCAAGCACCACACAGGACAAACACAGTTCATCAAGCATATACTTCTTCGAAGAACCATTGGGGAGAGGTTCTCATGAATGGATCAAAGAACCTAGACCGCTCTTGTTCACCTCAAAGACCTCCATTAGGTACTGTATTAGACCAAGAATTATCGTATAGCTTTGGCCTTTGTCTGAAGCGTGTCTACAGGACTTCTGAATCTCTTTGCTTTGCATCCTCTGTCCGTTTTCCCAAATAGGTCGTTCTTAGAACTGTCACACCTGTACAACACAGTGTAATATGCTTCAGGGTTTCTGTTACCCTTGGTTTCTTGCCGAAACGGCAGTCAGAGTAGTCAACTAGTGTGTACATCTGTCTGATATGATTTGTTAGAAAGAGATTTAACCTAAAATGCAGAAATTGATTCCTGTACCACGTGTTAGGAAATTTGATCAGATATTTAGACAAGGCACCCTGAGATTTACTTTCACCCCTCCTTGGCATCGGAAACTTGTAGGAGACCATATAGTCTTGTGTCTTAATCCAATACTCCTGCCAGAGCTTCCATTTCAGCTTCGCAGGAATGTTAATTAATTCTTCTAGGTCAGCTTTCAGATGTTTCAGTTGCTTTGACAACCATTCCTAAATTGCCAAGTATCGGGTTGCTGTTGTTCTTTAGATTTTCTCTCAAAATTCAATATGGCTTAGCCGGAGAGGGTAACATGCATTTCATGTGTGTGCCAATGATTCCCATATCGATCTTGCGAGTAGCGAGATCAAGCCCAGTTAATTTCTATTAATGGAAATAGGAATTTAATTAAGCAGCCTGAGTATTTTCCTCTAAAAGCTTCCTTCCAATTGGGCACACATTTCCCAGAGGGGTACATAGGAACCCTTTCTGCACTATACAACAAAGCCAGAGTGACCTTGGCTTTATAAAATATCAGGACCGGGTTTAGGGAAAATGTTCGAATTTCTTATGATGCAGATGCCCCTGCCCTATTAAATGCTGAGTTTTGCCCCCAAAGCCAAGTGCCGAGGGAGGTCAGACTTGCTAGTTAATCGCTTCTTTAACCTGGACCAAGGGCTGCTTTTCAACATACCATTTGAATCGAGTTCTTCTTCGCGGTGCCTGTGGGCCAAATACCATAATGTTAGTTTTGGCTGGATTCAAAGCCAGCACATTAGATGATAAATATCCATGGAGCCTATCCAAAGATCTTTGTGGGCCAAAACGGTGGCGTGTCAATCAGGACAATGTCGCCCTGATTGACACGAGTTCAATGTTTTTGACAATGGCCCTCATTACGACCCTGGCGGAAAGTGACTGACCTGACCGCCATAGCGTAAATAGCGTTTCTGCCATTGCACGACGGAGCAAAGTGCGTCTAATTCCGACCCATCGGGCACGAGCACTACGCCATGGCGGAAGTGCAAAGTCCGCGATGGCGGAAATGTCCCCAAAACGGCCCTCACCGCCGCCGTACGGCGCCCTAGGTTCAATTCCGCCACCCATCATAGCGGTCACCGCAATGAGCGGCAATCGGAAAGTACGGTGACCGTAAATATACGGAAACAGAAGTAAAAACATGGTCCCGGAACGGGAAACAGCACGCCGTACACCTATAAAAACATTATTTCCACACAACCATTAAAAATACTACCCTGAGACTCATCCCAACCCGTCATCCACCCTAGTGAAACCAATAGAAATGGGAAAAGTAGCGAAAAAAGCGTGCGACCGCAAGCGGCAGGTCCACTTCTCCCGTGAGGAACTCACCGTGCTCACAGAGACCCTCCAGGAGAATGCTGCCGTCGTCTTCTCGACGCAAACGACCAGGACGGCACTTGCGAACAAGAAGGCCATATGGGCCCTGGTGGCACAGCGGGTAAGTGCGGTGGGGACCGCACCCCGCAACCCACAGCAATGCAGAAAGCGATGGGACGACCTGCGGATACGCGTACGGAGCATACTATCCGCCAACCGTAACATTTCTACAGCTACCGGGGGAGGATCGGAATCACCCATCAAGTTGACCCCCTGGGAAGAAATCTGTACCTCCACCATTGGAATGGAGAGTATAGAGGGAGTCGGAGGGATGGAGAAAGGAGTGCAGACATCCGAAGAATCAGGTAGGTGTCCCAAATAAAACAATGCCAAATCCACAATGTCCAATCATGTGAAGCACCACGTGTCCACATAGTGCAACAGAAACACATGTCCAGGAGAACGTCCACATACATAGGGCTGATAGCGCACTTTAAAAGTCACATTAAATACATAAATAATTAAAAATCCTAAAAACACCCTCTACACGTGCAGCAGGCACACCCTAACTGCAGGCTGCAAAACAACTGCATCCTCAATCCACACAAAAATGAAACCACCTCCAAGGCCCCAACCCAAATCACCCTCAGGTACCACCCCAATGCATGTGATACATTGCCATTCCAATTTCCACAGACCCATTAATAACGCTCGCCCTCCTTTACTCCACCACAGGGTCCGATTCAAACGACGAGCTCCACGACACCCCTACCAGCACACCTGCAAAGAGGGCCAAGACCAACGGCCAAAGACCCTCCACCTCAGCTGCACGGATCAAGACACGGCAGCAGCACAAATCAAGTGGCAGCACACAGGAGGGAACATCAACAGGCACCCCAGCAGCCAGCATGCCCACAACAGCACCACCACAGGTCCCCCCAATGGATGCCACAGAAGGCACTGCTTCTGGTGGCAGCAGCACCATAGGTGACACTGCATTAATGGCAGCATGCTCCGACACAGAAAACGGGGATGTCGATCTAGGATCCATCCATGACCTGTCTCAATCCCCCTGTTTGTTCCATCCCGTACACCATGAGGATACCACGCAGGGGCACCCACAAGACGACGACTGGCCATCCCCCACAAGCCCTGTGGCAAGGCAGCATGAGGTGACCAGCCCCTCTGTGACCCCACCGCAAATGGCCATGGCCCGGCAGAGGCAACAGTCCCTCGACCAGGTGATCGTGCAACAGCAGCAACTGGCCACGCTCCTCAAGGACCATGCTGATGAATGTGGGGGTACTAAGGCAGCCATATAAACATCAACTGAGACACTTAGGGCAGAAATGGAGAGAAGCACAGAGACACTAAGGGCACAAATGGAGAGAAGCACCGAGAGCCTGAGAGTACAAATGGAGAGAAGCACCGAGAGCCTGAGAGTACAAATGGAGAGAAGTACCGAGAGCCTGAGGGGGGAACTGCATGCGACGTCCAAAGACGTATGTGCTGAACTTGCCGCTGTGCGCCGTGTGCTCACTGAGCTCTCACAAACCCTTAGGGACATGCATGGACGTGAGCAGGCAGAGACATCATCCGTTGCAAGTTCCGTCCAGGGCAGCCCCCAACGTAGATCTGGGAGGAACCTGCGCTCCACAGGCAGGGGTGCCCCTGATACCCGGAGAGGGGGCTTGCAATAGCGTCTGCCCACTGACAATGAGCATCTTTGGACACTGGTGTTCGGGGGGGAGGTAGGAGGGTGGAGGGGGTGTGTTGGGCTCACTTGGGTGGCGGGTCGATGGGGTGTGTAACATAATTTCACATATGCCATAAACAATGCACGATCATCCAATGAGATGTGTGGACATTGATCTTTGTGTACGAGGCCATAATAGGCGTACAGTCCATATTGTGCATGTTCCAGACACACACAGTGCCACAAGTCCCGTGTCCATGTATCAGCCACCAGGCGTGAGTGCTAGAAGCAAGCATCTATGATATGCTGACGAATGTCACGGCCCTCCTGTGCCTCGCAGACTCCTTGAGGTGCTGCCACATCCCCACCCTCATCATGACCATCTTCAGGTGCTTGCAGTTCTGCGTCAGGGGGCATGGGCACATTTCTACGTACGCACATGTTGTGTAGCATGACACATGCCATGACCATCTTTGCAACCTTCTCATGGCGGTACAGGAGTGCCCCGCCAGACCTGCTGAGGCAGCGGAAACGAGTCTTCAGTAGGCCGAATGCCTGTTCTATGACTACACGGGTACGTGAGTGGGCATGGTTGTAGTCCTCCTCATGCTGGTCCTGTGGGTTCCGGAGTGGTGTAAGGAGCCATCTCTTCAGTGGATACCCGGCATCACCTGTATGTGGACAATAAAGGATGTTTGTGGAATGACATTGCTACGTACGCACCCCCCCCTTCCTGCCAGGTCATTGCCGCATCACATACCCCACATTATCATGCTTGAAATGAGACTCACCGAGTAGCCAGGATCTGTTCCCTGCATGTCGCTCCATGTAGCGTGGTATTGTAGAGTTCCTCAAGACCATAGAATCATGGGTTGATCCAGGAAATCGGGCACAACAATGTGTAATGATCCTGTTGGAGTCACACACCATTTGTACATTCAGAGAATGAAATTGTTTTCGGTTGCGGTACTGGGCCTCCATGGCATGTGGGACGACCAATTCCACATGGGTGCAGTCGATGGCACCAATGCAACCCGGTATGCCGGCAAGTGCATGGAATCCCACTTTTGTGTTCGTAATTTCCTGCTCCGAGCGTGGTAGAGAGATGTAGTCGTCTGCGTGCCTCAGGAGGGCATCGAGCACTTGCAATAGTGTCCGTGAGAACAGTGGCTGTGAAATGCCATGCAACTGTCCGACTGTGTGCTGGTAGGTGCCTGTGGCCAGGAAGTGGAGTACAGACACCACCTTCAGTAGGGGTGGGATGGCGGTTGGGCTATCTATCATGCTGACAAGGTCAGCCTGTGTCATGTCCACAATGGCGGTTATGGTGTCCCGGTCCAAACGGTAGAGGGTGTGGATCTGCTCATCAGTGAGGTTGAACGGATGTGCTCGGAGGCGTGGGATTGCGGGCTGCCTGCGTGGTGGTAGTGGCTGTGCTGGCGGCCCTTGCTGGCCCTGCCTTGCCCTCCTCCTCCTCCTGCGTCTCCTCTGTGCGGCCGGTTGTTGTTGTAGTTGGTGTTCGTCTTCTTCTTGAAGTTGGAGTACTTGCAGTGCTATCAGGTCCCCCAGGGCCAACATCGCTAATCCTGCCGGTAGCATTTCGGAGTGGGTGTGGTTGTGGGAGGGGGTTGGGTGTGCAATTTATGTGTTTTCAGGCTGTATTGCCTCCACCTGTGGTGATTCATTCCACCTGTGCAAGCTGCTATCCCCTTTGGGCGAGCACGTCCCGCACACAGCGCTGCAATTCGACGAATGGCATCTTGCTATTACAATCATGTATTTGTTCCCGATGGCAGTGAAATATTGGTTCATATGTTCATTCTGCTATGGTCCCATTGTTTCACATACTATCTTTGCAGTCGCGAACAAAGTTGTGAAGGGTCAGTGGAATGTAGTACTCGATTAACGGTGGACCCTCATGCAGCACTGTACCGAGGTTCACCGACGGGCGGGGCGTCCCATTTGTGAGTGAAGCCAGTTGCCATTTTCACACACTGCCGCACTAGATGGATGAATTTGTGATTTCAAGCGGTCACAGATGCCTTTTCGACGTGATGTTGCAAATGAGGAATTCGAAGGACAGCGCTTTCGGTTTTCAGCTAGCGGCGAGGAGATGCCCACAGGTCTGACTGCAAATATAAGGTTCTATTGTTCAATGTCCTTGGGACAGGGGCCATGGCGAGAATGCAATGATTGATATGAATAGTATGGGATGCGCAATAGCGTAGTGGACGATGAGGCCGGACGTTCCCAAATACATGTTACTTCACAACACTGGAATTACGGGCTGGAGCACAGTGGATTTTGCAGACTGCATTACGCACGGACTCAATGGAAATTTCACATGTTATGTGAGTATGAAATCAGGCGTTTTCATTACGGGATGAGGGAATGATGTATGGATGCATGGACAGATGATTTAATACGGAGTTTGCCATGTACAGGGCTTTTTGGAATCTGTCGACCTCCCCTGCGCTATGTGATGCAGAGCTGCCATAGTGGGACCATCGTCTATCTGGCCTTGTTGAACCCTCCCTGTCTCGACGCGCCTTCAGACACTTGTGTCTATGCACGTTACTAATCCCATCTAATGGATTCTGTTTTAACAGACGCATGCACAAAAACACTCGTTTGTAATAGTGTTTTCACCTCGATATATATAGTTATGATTCGCAAGTGGTTTTTGGGTGGGTATAATCCTTTGGAGTGGGCTAGCATGCATATGGCTGTGGATTTAGTGTGATCATTGAAGTGAGTAATTCAAATGAAGTTCGGATGCCCATACTATTCTTTTTCATTTCATTTGGGTGACAGGTATCTCCTCCCCTTTTGCCACTGCCATCTGTATGCCACTCCTGCAGATGGATTTTACTCCCGACACCTGCTGCTTCGTGTTAATCAGTGGAGCACCATTACGATCTTATGGGACGATCGCCAATGGGCCACATGCCCTTACGCAGTACTAGTGGCTAGGAGCAACATTTCGGCCTTTCAGCTGGACTAGTGCCTACCTAATGGGACGGCCCTGCGGTTCTAGGCGCTTCCATGTTGCCTTTTTGAACGTGAATGTAGCCCCTGTGTACCATGAAGGAACAGGGCGTCACACAAGAAGAAGCTGGTCATTTATTGCGGATGCAGGCCACAATGATGAAATATATTTTGGAGTTCATGACCTAATGGCTGTATGGGCTTGGTGATTTTGTTGTGCATTAAATTTCTATTCTGATATGAACCGTGTAGCGTTCTTCTTTGCAAGTGATGTAGCATATTCCTATTTGTGGAGCGATGTATTGTGAGGAGATCTGCATTGGGTTCCAGCTTCGGAGTATAGTTGCGTGGTACTGTCCTGGGTGCGTTTGCCTACGAAGCCCAGTGAGGTCAGGGATAGGGGCTGCCATTATGACTGTTTTAATGATGTCATGCTCAGGGGCGGGGGATTAGCTTTTGTGTAACAGATGCCGGTCAGCCAGGTGGATTGGTGGAATGATGTGATTATCAGAATATGGCTGGTCACAGGTGCCTGTGTTTGCGTGCGTTTCTTGGAGGGAGACTGAGGTCATGTCCATTTGAATGGATTCTGTATTCATGCCATCTGTGCCCTGCAGCTCCCATTGGCCCCTCTTGAGATGAGCCTGGCTGCTCAGTCACTCTGCCAACTTGTGTGGTGCATGCTTATGCTGATGGTTGGTTTGTTTACTGGCAGGAGTACAGGGCTGGTGCAGTGTCACTCAGGATACTGCTTTGAATGTTGCCTTACACTGGTGTCAGTCGATGAGGGGGCCTGTTTTTGTTTGTCTCATTTTTCTGTTCATGTTGCTGGACTTGGCCCTTCACATGCCTGTGCTGCATCAGTGCGGCAATGGTGCCATGGCTAATATGGATGGCCACTCACAAGGCACTTGGAGCCCCTAGATTCATTTGTTCGTTGGCAGGCATGGATGACTTGTACATTTCACTGGTTGCATTGTGTGACTTCATTGCACCTACGAGGAGTTGTGCAATGTGGCCAGGGAGTGGTGTACAGGCACTCAGTAGGGCCGTTTACGGTTGGTTCGCGATGCCGTACTTCTCACCATGGCAGAATGGTACTTTCCGCCATGCTTGATGGCGTTAGGTGCATGTCCGCTAGGGTCAGAATTCGCGTACCGTTGCGCCATGGTGGTGATTACGGTTTGGCATGGCGCGCGTGCGCGTACTTGGTGCAGTTAGCGTTGGCGTTCACTACGGTGTCGCTAATGGTATCGTACTTTACGGTGACGGGTCATAATCGCACCGAGCGCTATTCGATGGCGGTATTGCATTTCCGCCATCGTTTTTCGATTTCCGCCAGGGTCGTAATGAGGGCCAATAAGTTCAATGTTGGATCAGCATTTTAACATCAGATAACTGGCACAATGCTTTGAAGGTTTAGATCTATGTATTTACCCTCAAAATTCACATATTCCCAGCCAGTTTGGTTATCTTGGTTTTATTTCCTGCATGGGTTAAACATAAACTGGTATACACACTAGTGCAGGTCACCATTGCTTTGGAAGTTAGCATAACACATTTACAAATTAATTGGATCACTTTTTTTTTGGTTCATTTTCTGAGAAATTACATGTAATTAACCAAGATACAAAGTATCAAAACGTGTGTTCCCAAAATAAAATCTCCTTCTTTGTGCAATAGTTCTAAAGTTGTTCTAGACCTAGGGCTGGGGGAGCCAATCAATGAGAGGCCTGGGGGAGCCAATCAATGAGGTTGCTTGGATTGCAAGTTGAAAACTACCGTCTCAGCCCACATTGCAAGCAACCTGATGGGTGCTTCCCCACCCCACCATCCCCTCCCCCACCCTCCCATTCCCTCTCCTACGGTCTCTGATACATTCCTACCCTCTATCCCACTTACCAGATTCGGCCGCCGCCTTGATGCTGCTCTGTGTCCGCATCCGCCACCATGGACATAGAAGAGGGGCTCCACATGGAGCCCTATGTTCGAGCTCCATGGTGCACATTTTAAGTAAGTATTTTGTTTGAATGAACGTGATGCTTCAAGCAACCCGTTATTCAAACAAAATACATTGCTGTAAAGACCCCAGGTTGCCAGATTTAAAATCTGGGGTGCTAATATCCGTAACACCAAATTGCTTGGTAACAGCACCGGGGCCCATTGTTAAGGGACCCTGGGCCCTTACCACCCGATCCAGCCCACTGGGACAGTTGCAATTGGTATACGAATAAATATACTTCAACCACTGCAACACATCAATAATTGTTGGGTCAATAGTCAGCGGCAACCATTCCAACAATGCTTAAAAAATTATATCTAACAGGTTTTTATTCTAATGCCCTTGTATAAGAGTAAATGTGCTCCAAGCAAAACACTCTTTGACCTATACTGAGATTGTGTTGAAAAGGCAATTGAGGTACTTGTAGCTAAACACGCATTGGACCCCTAGACCCACACCATCCCCCTCCTACCCTTGAGGTGTATGTTTCGGCTGTCCAATGCTGTGCCCCCTGAAGTTATTTGAGGTATCAGTAATGACTCCGACTTGCCTGGGGTCAGTCACTTGGTCCTGACTGCGTTGTATTATCAATACTTCTTCCTTCCAGGCCAAAGTGTTCTCATTTTTGAGCCAGACCATGTATTGTGAAGTCCAAAAACTTTGAAAATAGTAATGTTTCCATTGACAGGTTCGTGTTTCTCTTAGACATCTGAGCACTGTAGTTTTCAGGAGGGCGTCATGGAGTCACTTTAGCTCAGATTGGTTTACCTCCCTTTTGTGATTTATGATGCCAATGGAAAAAACGTTCCATTTGTCACCCCCCTGTTGGCCAATGCCCAAGGCATCCACGGAGTTTGTCTAGTGAAAGGAGGACAGCATAGAGGCAACGCGCTGATCTTGGAAACACGACTGCACAAAGCAATAGAAGTCCGAATCCAGGATCCGTCCTTAGAAACCGAACTCAGGTATGGTATAAGGCAGGATATATATATATATATATATATATATATATATATATATATATATATATATATATATATATATATTAAAAAAAGAGAAATAGTGGATGCAGCTGTCCTGCTTACAATGTGTGCTATAAAAAAACGATGAAATGAATATATAGTGCAAGCACCTATCCTGCTTACCATGCGTGCTCATATTGACCGCGGATATGACAAAATAAAGGATGGGGTTGCGCACGAGGCCAAACATTTTTGCATTCACCACTCCTGAAAGTGCAGTGATTCGGTTGCTCCTTCTCCATAACCTTATGCGGATGGGGGCCTGCAGTTCGAAGACGCAATCTCGTGCTGATTGCATCCCGCTGCCTTGAGCTAGACTTGAAGTGATGAAAGTGGAGCACAATCAGCAGTACTGAAAGCAGTGGCAGCAAATCAGCGGGACATTTGCTTTGAAACGCTCGCCTCCCCTCTACTAGGTGCCTGCAAATTACATAAAACACATATTTTTGCATAATCTATGTAACAGAATGTATGGTTTATGCCGTGGAAGGGGGGAAAAATGCTTTTCACAAACACAAAGAATAAATAGCAAGAAATGGAAAAAATATGACAAGCAGGCAGTTATCATCAGCTGCAAGTTCTGAAGCCATTTTCCTCTTCCGCTGCAGTGATTTATTTCCGCAATTATTTTGATATGTGTTTCAGATGGAACAGCTCTGTTAGCTTCTGAGCACTGGCGCATTTGCTTTTTAAAGGAATAATACTATACATTTTCTACAGAGAGAGAAAATGGCGGCTAATTTACATTCCTCTATTACAATCATCGATTATAGAACTTCACGCAATGCCTTTTCGGGAACATATATAAATGCATAGGCTATGCGCTTTCTTGTGTTGTGATCTTCATACGAATGTGTGATGTTGCTCATCACAAAATGGCGCGTGCAGTGTGGATGCGACGCAGAAACCAAAGCGTGGGTGGGTTCATTGTAAGGCTATGCCAAAAGGAATTGTATTGTTTTGCAATTTAGGTGGTGCCACAAGCGTGTATATGCCCTGTAGGAGAAGGATTCAAACTACAAATGAACGAGTGCGTGATCCCCTCAGCACGCGCATTTGCCAGCTCACTCGCCTACCCCCAGGCCTCTCCAATGCTAATGTCAGCAGGGTTTTCCCGAGACTCTCCCTTTTTCATCCTAAAAACAAGCTGCCATAATATCTGCGCATATCTATGGAGCACTTTGCCACTGCAGTTGGTTGTATGTGCACTAGGCCTCAGGGAAACCTTTCTGAGTCCCTACCCCATGCATGGCATGGAGCAGCCAGATGCCGTGCGAGAATGAGACCCTGGCATGATCTTTAATTTGCCAGAGTGCCCAAGGTCAGCGAGTGGAGGCACGGGGGATTCGAGGAGGACGATGATGGATTTGTCAAACCAAATTTTGATTTGTAATCTTGAGTTAATGTTCATCCGCAAATATATCGATTTCATAAGGATGGCATCAAACAAGGTGGGTGAGGCCTAGGAGGCAAGACTGTAATGGTGTGCATTTGCAAGCAAAACCATATTTTATTGAGATGATCAAGATGACAAGATCGCACATTTCATGCTTGTCAGTTTTCAGTACATACTTTCTCAGGAAAACAGCATTTCCCAAAACAGACCTAAACCTCTCTCATATGAGCCAACTGCATGTCTCTCATTCACTCCCTTAAACTTTGACACGAGGAGGTATGCAAGCATGGCTACACGAGCCCCACACTGTTTGCTTGGCACCCCAATGGATACCACCATCAGCAATGGAGCTAAAGTTTCGGGGGAAAAGTTTGAGTGGCGAACAAAGGGTGTTCACAACTAAAGCCTGCAAGGAGTAACCCAATTCAGACCAACTGAAATAAATTCCCCAATAGGGTGTGCACATGATCACAGCGCCATACCAAATAGTTGTGCTGCAGGTTTTCTGATAACAATGCCACTCTCACCAAATACAAACATACCATGAACACACATACACAGATACAAACATTGTGAACACAGCTCATGTACACATCACATCAGCTACTGCCAGGTGGCAGTCGATAGTAAAATTCTTCTTGCATGAAATGATAATGTTGTTACAGCTACTGACCTATTTAAACTATTGTGGTCACTAACAGATTTCTTAAATGGTTTAATCTGTTTTTAATCTCTACCGGCCTATTGAGCGTAATGTTCGTCACTACTCTCATTTGTTGTCCATCTCTACGAGCCTATTTGACCCATTGAACCTACTGGACCAACTGTTGGTCATTACCCACCCACGGAATATATTGTTGGTTGCTACTGGCCTTTTTAACTTCTTGTTGGTCACCACATGCCAATTAGATATTTATTTATTTGCTACCAGCCTATTTAATCTATTGTTGGTCACTGCACCTATTTGACCTACTGTTGGTTGCTAGTGGACATTTCTATTACATGTACAATGCTGGTGATCACTGGCCTATGTAAATGGGAATCGAGTCAAGCACTAGCACCCTGTACTGCTTCTTAGCTTTATCACATGTCCTTTCCTCCACACCATACTATGTTTTGCCCCCTCGTCACACCATTCTCCTGCCCATCCTACATCTCCTCCTCACTGTCCTCTGTGGCTAGTCTGCAACAAACAATTAGATACTGTCTGGCATCTTTTTCCAACCTGACCTTCGCTACACTAGGCTTAAGTTCACTGCAGAATCAAAACATAGCTAAAATGAAGCTTGCAGCCTTTCATATGCACTTCTACCACAGGCCCACGAAAACATGGCCACCCTATTGTTCACAGATTGCTAATAAAAAAAAAAACATCTCTTTGCCCTTCTACCTTCCCCTATATAAGTGCAAAAACAACTCCCCTGCGAAAGGCATCAATGTGTGCGTGTGTTTTTCTGTGCAGCACCATCCCCCCTGACGGGTGACACACTGTGTGTACCCTAAACACGCCGTGATGTCATTGCTCTCGACGTCAACGACCACGTGACCCTTACATCACCACATTACTCTCGTAGTTTGTATGTGCGGCCCCCGTTGTTGACGTTAGATCTGCATGTTTACACTGTGAAGAGGAGCTCCTGTTTCTGTATACTAACTATCCACCATCCTTGCCAATCTGGCCAAACCTGGTGTAATTTACCAAGAAACATGAGAGAACATCACTTCTGGATGTTATAAAGCATGTATCATTAATCATCTCCCTTTAAAATTCTATCTCGGCTCTGCAACTGGAAGCCTTGTGACGGCAGGTGCCCCTCACCATCACCACTCGATGCAGGAGCAGTCTTTTTCACCTTCTGGCTGCATAGGTAAGCCCCCTGGGCTTTTTTAGAGGCTGATGCACCGTTTTAAAAATTCATTATTGTAAATTCACGTGGAGCGCTCACATACACCATTTTTATTGGGGTGTGGTTCCCCACCATATTGGTGCCACAAAAATCTTGGTGCAGTCATTCTTTGAGGTGCCCAAACACCAAGAAGCAACATGGCCATTGGATTCAACTCAAAAAGCTTTCTCCAAAATGGCTGATGCTTTCTGCATCCAAGGAGCAATCCAGCAACCACAAACTGCTCCCCTCTGATTGGCTGCCCCATCACTTTTGACGGCAGGTGGAAGCCAGCCCCTGTAACCAAGGCCCTGAACAATGGCTCCTGTCTGTGCCGGTTCGGGTCGTGGAGGGCCACAAATCTACAATAGCTATGATCCGTCCCCCGGACTAATCACTGGACTGCTCCACTACCACTTGCTCAATGGCCATCCACGATCCCAGCAGTCATGAAAGTGAGTTTGGCTGACCTCCACAATTAACTTTCCTGAGACATTTTCAGTGTTTTTCACCTCCTCCATCATCATCCTAACTGCATCTATTACTCTCATTTGTGTTTAGCATTACTTGAGAACCATCTGCATTGCTTTGCTTGCTGGCTTCATTTCAAGTCGATTTTGGGGTGTGCTTTTAAATTTGAATTTGGGTGTGTTTTTCATTCCTGTTCACCACCCGCATTGCTTTGCTTGCTACCTCCATTTTCAAAATCAATTGTATGTGTGTATAGCTTTTTAAATCTCTGTGCCACTCTTCCAATGTAATTCTTTTCCTGCTAGGCTTCACTTACACCCTCCGACTCAATCTACTAGGCCTTCTAGTGAGTTGCCACCCCTCCCTCATTCCTTGACTAAAACCACTGCCCTCCTATGGCTCTCTCCATCTCAGCTATATTCTATAACTGCCACATTATCACCAATCCCCTTCTCTCTCCAAGTCCGGAAGGAAACAGCACAAAAAAGATATCCTGAGTGCAAACCCTGGACCTCCCATTGCAGACACCTACGTCAGTGCTTCTTCTAGAGAGGTTTTCACTGATATCCTTTTCTCTGCCCTCTCTCCTTATCTCTGGACCCCCATCTCTTCTCCACTATCTCTGCTTCCTCAAACTCCTCTTTTAATGGTGGCACCAAGTGGAAAGTCCTCTTGGCTGTCTTTGCATTCCTCTCGTTGCTTCGTTAATATCTATAACACTGGCACCATTCAGATTCAGGGTCCACAACCCAACCTCCTTCTCTTTGACTGCATTTTGCCTTCTCTCATTAACTTCCTTCCTTAGCCTGCATCTCCCCCTTTTACTTTCTCTTTCCTCCTCTGAATGGTGTACCACACCCGTGGACTCCACCTCAGAAAACCTTGAAAAGCACTGACTGCCTCCACCTAGAGAATCTCAACACACACTCTGCCCAAAAAACCCTCCTCTGACATCTGCCTCCTTCATGAAGACATTGACCTTGACATTCTCGCTCTTACAGAGACTTGGTTCAATGCCAGCTCAGTCACTGCCTTTGACTCCCTCCTCCCTGATGGATTCAAGATCATCTCGAAGTCTCGACCTCACCAAACTGGCAGAGGGGTCACCTTAATCTTCCCTGATTGGGTTCCTACTTCCATCTTACCTACCCATACCCAGACCCATTCCTCTTTTGAAAGCCTGGTTTGCAAGTTGGTCACCTCTCCACCTCCACCTTGACTTTGCTACCATCTACCGGCCTCCAGGCGCCACCTCCCTTTTCCTCTCTGAATGGGCTGACTTCTGCTCTTCTTTACTCTCTTCCACCTCTAACCTTCTCCTCCTGGGTAATTTCAACATTCAACTGGACTCCCCTGGCTCTGCGTCCACTCTATTCAACGACTTCTTTTACTCGATTTCCCTCTCCATTCTCCCTTCAGGGCTAACCCACACAGACGGAAACTCTCTGGATGCCCTCCTACACACTGACCTCTCTCCCCCCCCATTAGTCAACCCCTCTCTCCTGGTCAGACCACTCTCTCCACTCCTCCCATCTGGATCCCATTGGCCCCCTGACTGTTCCCCCAAAGACACTCCAACCTCGTTCATTAACACCCGCCCGATCAAATGAGTGACTGCGGCTGCCTTCCCCTCCACCTTTACCCTACATTACCCCCACGTCTGACTCTACCTCTGATTCTGCCCTCAGCAGCCTCCATCTTTCCTTCACCAACACTCTTGACATTCTTGCCCCAGTCATGAGGATCCATCTGAAACCTGCCTCAAAGCGTAACACTTTGTACAACACCAAACTTGCAGCCCTGGAACGAAAGTGCAGGGCTGCAGAACAAAAGTGGCTAACCTCATGCTCACCCTCTGACAAACTGGCCTGCCGCCTACTCCAAATGTCATACAGACTTGCCATCCATGCAAAGAAAAGAGTCCACATTCAGGCACGGGTCTCCAGCGCATCCAATAACTCGGCAGAACTTTTCAAAATCTGCAAGGAACTAGCCAACTCCTCCGCAGTCTGCTCCTCCCTTTCTTCTCAGGCCCTCTGCAATTCATTAACCTCACACTTTGCCACCAAAACTAAGGACATTCTGACCACCCTTTCTACACTCCTCCACAACCAATTCCACCCCCTCACACACACCTCCCTCCCCCTCCTGCCTCCTTCGCTCCTGTCACACCTGAGGAAGTTACCAGAGCTGTCCGCGCCATTAAGGTCTCTTCTGAAGAGGTCTCCCCTTGTTCATCCCGGAGCATCAAGGATAAGATTGGCTCTCTTGCCCCTGTGCTCGCTGATTTCTTCAATCACTCCTTTATCACTGGATCTTTCCCCTCCAGCCTTAAGCACTCCCTTGAGCACCCACTCCTGAAAAACATTCTCTGAGCCTACCTCCCCTGTCAGCTATCACCCTATCTCCATCACCCCCTACTGGGGAAGATACTTGAGAAGCTGGCCTTGCCCCAACCTAACTCTCACAGTGAACTTGTTGGTGGCCTCCACGACTATTAATCTGGATTCAGTGTACCCAGAGGCACGGAAACTGTTCTTATGAACACCCGTGAAGAATTGCTTGCATCTCTGGACTCCAACTCCCCAGTTAACCGCTCCATCCTCATACAAAGGCTCCACAATGCACTTGGCATCTCTGAAAGGGCACTGTCATCCTGGGCCCCTTCTCCTCTCTTACATCCATCTCCTCCCGTGTTGTCCCCCAGGGCTTTATACTCTCCGCCTGGGTCTTTAACATCGACCTTGATCTCCATGCACACCTCATCTCCACCTTCTCCTTCAACTTCCAGTGTTACACAGATGACACACAGCTTTTCTTCAGACTCCCTGCTGATCCTCTTACAACCTCCATCATTCTTGACTGCCTATCTGCCATCCAGTCATGGAGCACCTCCAGTGATCTCTGCTCAACGCCTGTAAAACTGAGATCCTTTCCATTGGGACCCCGGCTCACTCCTTCTTTCCCTCACTCTGGCCTTCCTCCTCTGGCTCTCCTCCTGCAACTTCAACTGAAGCCATAAACCTTGGAGTTATGTTCCACTCCGCTCTCTCCTTCCTCCCTCACTCTCAGGAGATTGCCAAGAAGTCCAATTATCAGCTCTTCCTTCTCAAAGGAATTCTACCTTTTCTCGCTTTTCCTCAGAGGCTCAATGTGACTCAAGCCCTGGTTCTCTCTAGACTTGACTGCTGTAACAGCCTCCTCCTGAATCTGCCTTCTTCCACTCTGCGACCCCTTCAGCTTATCCAGAATAGGGCAGCAAAATGATTCTTTGGCCTTAAGCCAATGGACCACATCTCTCCTGCACTAAAAAGTCTTCACTGGTTCCCGGTCTGCATCATCCACAAGGCTGTCTGGGCCACACTATCTTCAACTCTATCTCACTATATATTCTCCCTATAGACCACTTTGCTCCTTTGGCACCAACTCTTTGTGTGTAAAGCGTTTTGCTAAACAGAGGAGGAGGGGTCGCTCACTTTCCTCAGCAGGCTCCCTCCTTTGGAATAGCATTCCCTTCTCCCTGAGCCTTGCGCAAGATCTTCTTAAATTCCAGATGCTCCTTAAGACTTTCCTCTTTTCCTCCTCCTTCACGCCTTCTATCCTCTGCTAAACCCAGAGTTGCTGAATCAGTGTCCTTGGCCCTTAGGCATCTTTGGGGTCTTGACCTCCCACACCAATTCTTCCCAGATCGTCTACCCACAGCACTTGCATCTGTAACCCTCCGCTCCGGAGATTCGCACTTACAACTCCCGCGGCCCAGGCCGTGTAGCACTCCTCATTCCCAGCACTTCGTCCGTGGCTCGCCCACAAGCTCTGACTCCCCAGCACTTACCCATCTTCCCTCTTCCTTTCTGCACTTGCACCTTCTGAATACTCTCAAGGCATAGCAGGATCTTCCCTCTCCTCCGCCTCTGCTCTGAATATTGTTTTTTAATTTATTTCCCACCCTCCCTGCCCTGTGGGCGCTTGAAAACAGTATGTTCTTATTGTATAAGCACCTGACAAGCAAGCAATAAATAAATAAAATCTTAACGAAAAATGGTGAAAAGAATAGAGCCAAGAAAACAGGATGATTCAGTAAGGACAAACAGAGGCGCGTTTTTCAAGGGCTCCATAGTCTATCTTCTGACATCCCACCACTGAAAAAAAAGGGAAGAACTAGGACAATATGTCTCTGCACTAAGTTCGCTGCAAAACACATGGGTAAAAGTAACACAATGTTTTCTGGTTGAATTATGGAAGAGAAAGAAAATTGATGATAGTTGAAAGCATAGTTAATTGGACGGTGCACTGCAGAGGCTGTGATAGTGCAATCATGGTGATTGGGGTTGCATACACAAGGGTAAAGACAAATATGTAGTTCACGTCTCTGGGACATTCCACCGTTAAGGGGCTATCAACGGTAAGTGTTTTCTGCTTCCCTTATAAGACTATAACAATGAATTGCATCAGAGCATTAATATGTAATTACTGGTATGTCCTTCTTAGGACACTCTATATCAAGGATCCCATTAGATTTTTCTTGTAACCCTGTATTTTCATTTTTTATCTACAGGTCCTTTGTTTGTAACTTGTTTGTTAATATTTGTATTTAGTTGTCATGTTTAGGCCCTTGCATGAGGGGCAGAAGAGATTGAAAGTGTTCATTAAAAACTAGCTCACCTCTTCACTAGCCAGGTCTGCGCTTAATATATACCCTGATAATAATAACAATGTCACAGTCCGACTACTGCAATGGCATCTACCTGGGACTCACTAAACATGCAATCGGAAACAATTACAGAGTCTAGAAGAAGGCACTATGCTGCTTCCGTAAAATAAAAATCAAGGATAACTTCACTCCAACTTTGGTCACCCTCCATTGGCCATCATTCATGGAGCACATAAGGCACAAGTCTCTGTGGCTATTGCACGCATCAGTAGGTTGCCAATGACCAGCATTCATTTGCACTAAATGTGACTGCACACTCCTTAACAGGATCTGAGAACTGCAATCTGACTGCAGAGCCCACTACTGGAATCCAGACGTTTTGGGCAAAATGGTCGAATAAAAAAAGCTGAATGCGCGTTTGGTGTGCATTCGGGATAGTAAAAAAGACTGAAGCCCATAATACCGAACAAGGGGAGCGGATGTTGCGAGGTTATCCCCCAACCTCCTAGTTCGGTATTATGGGCTGCTGGGGTTGCGGTGGTGTGCCCTACATCCATTGCATGCACAGCGGGGGTCAAACAACCAAAATCCCCAAAGCTCGAGTTGCAAAATGCGAACAAGTGGGCTTCCCAATTTTGTAACTCAAGCTTTTGGGATTCGGTTTCTCTCCGAATCCAGATGCTTCCTTGATGACCACCATTTTGCTTCTTAGAAAAATACGCACTGGGCTCTTCTCGCACAAAATGGAATGGCCTAAGCGTGATTCATCCATAGCTACAAGATGTCCACCAGGTCAACGAGCCTTTAAAAAACACCATACTATGCCCATTGCACTCTACTGTCTTGAACTCTAAAGGAACGGAAGGTGTAATATGCTCTCTTTCCTGGTCACTGCTGCTAGGCTGCAAGCCTGGCTAACTCTATCTGAAAGAAAGACATGCTTTGAATTCCAAACCTACTTGCCACTATCTCTGAGCTCTTAGTCACAAAGAACGCCCTCTTTTTCCCAAATTACTGGGTCTCATGTGTCCTCCACCGCCACACTGCCACTCTAGTTTATTATATTCTATTATGCTCATTGGCGATTCAAGTCCGAGACACCGGAACATTGCCGAAATGGCACTTTCCATTACAAGTACAGAGCGAAATTATAGGCTTTATGAAAAACAAGATGTGTTCCTTTTATCTTTCTGCAAAGGTCTTTCCGTGGGAAGGCTTATTATTTCGTCTCTACTTTCAGGTAATCTTGGATAATGATTATTTGTGTTTCTTGCCGTATCTTTGCACGAGGCACCTCTCGGCAGTATGTGCCAGCCCCCAGCTGGAAAGGCAGACAAGATCAACGCTAACAAAATGGCGACCGTCAAAGTTACTTTGGACAACGTACTTAATTGCTGACAGGCTCGCTGTTTGTTCCTAGTATCTGTGTGCTAAATATTCAAGAACTAACATCAGCTGCATATTGCAGACATGGGTACATACTCAAAATGTATGTGTACTTAGTCTCTTCCTCAATACTTGTAGAACCTGCGAGTTACTGCTTTTAGTGATAGAAATGCAGAAGCCATGTACTTTGTCCATGTCACTGCTGGTGGATTTCTTTTGCCTGATTTCAATATTCCTGAATTGCCATTTCTTTTTGCTTCACTGGAAGGCCCGCCATGTGTCTGGTTCCACTCTTCCCCCATTACCATCTATATCTACCTGTGCGACCTGCACCTGTTATGTTTACTGCTTTTTTTGTTACTGCCCGACATTTTTTTTCTTCGGTTTTCTAGCAGTTGTGCTAATTTTCAACCATTTTTTAAGTCAACCAACATAAACCAATAAACATAAGGCAAGATATTTGAAAAACATACTGCATATGATTTTATGTTAATTGCAAAGACACTTGTGAATGTTGTGTTCTCAAAGAGAATGCACAAAGCGTTATTGGAAAATGCATTATGCTGAAGGTAGATCCTCCTGTTTACCTCTAAAATGTGTCAGATTTATGGTACAGAAGTTCTTCTCATGGTAAATCTGATAAACAATCCCACAAAGTCTTGTGGATTCCAAAAATGGAGATTTACACCACCATACCGCCACATATAATCAAATCCCATGGTAATGCCAGGAGACACGAGTTTGGAATTCATTCCATGGAATCCCATCACCACCAAACTCGTAATGAGGCACTATTTTTAACATACCCCCTTCTGTATAGTTGAAGGGCTGATAATAGGAATACTGATCCACTTCCTCTTAAACTATCACCTGCACTGGGGAGGCAATAGTAAAAAGGTATTGGAGGAGAGAATTATGCAATTAATAATACAATGCGTTATCCTTAATTTGAGCCTATTAATTAACTGCGGGAGTGGGCTGAGCCTACAATGATTCCTAATGGGAACTCAGGATGAAGATAGCTACCCTTAGTAGTTAAGGTAAGAGAGCTGAAGTTTTAGAATTCTATGCCATGCCATGGATGCTTCCTATTATGCATTAAAATCTCTTTTATTTGTTCCACAGCATTATGAAACAAAATGATCATGGGACTACAGCTCTGACAATCCCCTTCATGACATCACAGTAGTTTCCATTATAAAATCCCCCTCTTTTCTTACTGATCCACATTTAGAGCTAGGTATCCACTCGCTCGCTGTGTCTGGGTAAAGTTTTGTTTTACCGTATGGTGTGTTAATATTTCAGAGGATTGGGGGAGGGGGTGGGTGCGTGTCACATCACTTTCCCTCACTATATTGACAGTGTTCGAGTTCCTAGGCACTCACCAGCCTCAGCGAGCATAAGACAAGGGGCAGCTTTTGTACAACCTCTGGGAAGACTGGTGATTGCTGGGGATCTCAGTTTCCTTGTGGAATCACTCACTGCATGGTTTAGAGGAAAGCCCTATCAGAGGTGGTGGAAACATGCCTGTCCTTACGACTTGGGTTAATTCTCTGGATTTCTGGTTCCCACAAATGTTCTTTTTTTTTCGTGGGAGGTCACGTTTCTCACTTTATTCTGTTGTCATGGGAAGTGAGTGGTTCAGATTAGCCCATTTTAGGCATCCTGTCTGAGGGTGAGAAGAAGGAGGCTCCTCTAGAATATGATATTTGGCGACACCATTGTGTCTATTTAGTGAATTCCTCCCTGGGCCAGGCAGTGAATAAGGCTTTGAACAAAAAATTGCAAATTTATGCTAAATCCTCCAATCATAATTTTTAGTGGCTATGGCATTTGTGGTTCCCAGTTCTTGTTCCCTCACTCAATCAGTGGTTGGGGAGGGTGAGGTAGGGATGCAACTATCCAATGGCCCTTTAGAGGAAACACTAAGAGCAGGGGGCTGCCTGACATGATTGTCTTCAGCCCAGTAATCTCAGGGCTGGGACGGTTCTCGGACCATCCACGATGGAGAAGCTACAGGCACTCAAAAGATCCCCAGGTCTGTAGCAGGACCATGTTCAAGCTAAGAAAGCCACTAAGGTGTCTCTAGACCCGACAACCATAAACTCTGGTGTGGGTTCATCCCTTGATTTGTATGCAGACATTCTGGGTAAAGATCCCAGGGGAGAGGATCATTGTCTTCTGGTACCCAGGGATGGAGACTCTGGCCTTCAAGATACTGTGGGAAATTCCATGTTTTGCACACACTTGTTGTTTCATCCAAAATTCAGTGTGTGGAATCCTGTTCAAGTGGCTGCAGTGTACGCTTGCTCATTTTTTCAGCATAAGTTGGAGCCTGCTGCCACAATCATGCTGAAGGTAGAGTGCCCTCACCCTTCCCTTCTCCCCAATATGATTTCGACTCCTTCTTTTGGTTTAGAAGGTTATCACCTTCTCAGGGCATAGTGGTCCCGACAGAAATTAGTGGTTGAGCTAAGAGAGCAGTGTGTTTGTTGTGGGACGATAATGACTCTATCCTGCTGGAGAGGAGAAAAGGTTTCATGCTCAAAATAATCTACAAAGTGGGTAGCCTGGTAGCCTGGTAGACAGGAGGGGAGATGATGACCCCAGCCAGCTTCTGGTTAGCAAATGCTTCATAAAAAAAATTGTGGAGAACTTATAGTCCATAGAGAAGGTCCAAACCTCACTGAAAAAAGGTTTCTCGCTGCATATCTTGCACAGGGTTGGTCACATGGGCCATATGAACGGCCATGGCTCCCGGCCAACCAGCCCTTCTGTATCGAGTTAACCCAAACCTTTTCTGGACCACAAAGGTCTAGAGAGGACTGCTTCATTCAAAGGGTGCAGGGCAGACATGGTTGTGGATTCAGAGGCGGAATAGGCAAAGTAGCCTTTACCAGTGGGGATATGGCACATCATCATGGTTTTGGCAGGTCAGTAGGGGGATGATTGAGGTTCTTTATGAAAAAACAGTTGCTGGTTTTCCAAGACCCATGGGTTCTGCAAAACCTCAGGGGATTTCATATGCAATTTGTAGATGCTCCGGTACATCATTGGACCAGAGTATCGAATTTGCTGGTGAAAGGGGACCACGCTCTGGTAAACCAGGAGATCAGGGACCTGTTAATCAAAAGTCCTCCAGAGACAGCACTCATTCACCCCAGAGTTTTTCTCAGAAACATTTTCTGGTAAGGAAAAAGACAAAGGATTCAGACCAGTGAGGGAATTGAAGTATATGGTGTATCATCAATACTTCAAAATGGAGCCGCTTGGGGTGCTGGAAAATATGTTATGTCCAGGATACTGGTTTGTCAATTGTGACCTTAGGATGCTTATCTCACAGTCTCCATTTTCAAACCACACAGGTGAAATCTACAGATTTTGTCGACAGGGAGACCGGGAGATGTCACCAGTTTGAGCTCTTCTCTTTCACCTGCCTTCTGCTCCCTGGTATTTTACTAAGCTTCTTAGACCTTTGGCACAATATGTAGCAGAATATCTAAAAACCCAATGGGACCTGATTATCATCTATTCAGACAACATTCTCAATATCTAACATGCACATAAACTGTTTGTAGTCCAGTGTTTTGCAAGCAGGTTTTCCCACTGTGTGGTCCACCTTCTGATGGAAAATGTGGCAGTAGTTTGTTTACATTGACCAACTGCAGGGCACCCAGTCTCATTTTCTGGCAGAACTGGCAGCCATTTTCTGGAATTTTTTCCTCAAGTACTGGACCAAGGTCAAGGTTCAGGTGGAATACTTTCTGGGGCATTCAATTTGGCAGTGATTGATGTTCCTGGGGCTAAGAAGACAGCAGTGATTGGAGGATCCAAATATTATCTTTATGTGTCTTTCAGCTCATTAGGGTCCATTTCCGTTTGATCTCGTTGCCTGAGGGCTGAATGCACTGCTTCTCGGTTAGTTTAGCTGGTCCCCATATACATTTGTCACGGCTACCACATGCATTCTTCCAGCAGTGGGGTTGGTGGAGGCATTACGTGTTTCCTACAATTTCCATGATTGCTCATCTACTTCTTCAAGCTTAGGTGTAGGGAACTCCCTCAAATTATTGTCTTTGGTGGGCTCATTCTTTGTTTCTTCTTCCAATGCACATAGCCATCTCTGCTAATATATGCTTGCTGGTTTCCCCATATAACCTGCTGAATCCTGCCCTCCGACCTTATCCGTTGGGGTCCCTACTGTGGGTGGCATGGATGGTGTCATGGCCGCTGGTCCTCTAAAGTTATTTCAAAATCAACAAAGCTGCTCATTCAGGAATCCTGTGCCCCAGTACTCTTAGATGATATGAGGGGGCATGATGAGCCTGGGTTTGTTGGTGTAAATTACGGCTTCTGCATTCGTTTCATTAAGGGATTGTTCAGGTGGTGAATATTCTGGCGAGTTTGGCCTTTTCCCTTTCTTTCACACTGTCAGTGCCTAACCTTCTGCTATATCCTTTTTTCATGTGCTGGTTGAGGGTTTCCTGGTTGAGGAGTATGCGCTGGTTTGTAGACTTTTGAATGGAATTGTCATGTCCAGACCCCCTCCAGTTTCCAAATGTTCCTGTTTGTGGGACATGAACTCTGTGTTGTACTTGTTGCAGTGTTGGCTGGCGGATAAGGATGTGTCTTTGCAGGATCTCTCAGCCAAAGTGGTGATGTTGATGTGTCTGGTGTCCTTCAGGAGGATGGGAGACATCAGAGCTCTCAATAGCTTGGGGAACTGTTACTACACAGAAGGGGTCGATGTCTTGTTTGGTTGAGAACTAAATCTAGATCTAGGATCATTACCTTTCCTTGCTGAGTTTCCTCACCTGTGTGTGGCTTTGTGTTTGTGTGAGTACATGGCCAGGTCTGCTTTCGTCAGAGTCTCGTCTGATCAGCTTTTCCTTTCCTTTTGAAAACTCGTTCATTCTGTGTCATCTCCCACCTGGCTTAGTTGGTACAAATGAGTGATGGACCTGCTAGCTAGGTGGATATATAACTCTGTGGGGCCCATTTTGAGTGAGGTGGAGGGTTTTATGACTTCTAAAGATTTCTGGCCAAGGCCTGACTGGAGCATATTTTCTCATCTGCAGATTGCTCCACTGCAGGAACGTTTCTTCAGTTTTATTGCAAACCTATTGTGCATGCTTCTCAAGCTGTCTTGGAGGGGCTTTGAAAAGTACACAACAGGGATGAAAGGAAGGTATGATTCTAAAAGGTTACACACTGTTTATTTAGATATGTTGGTAGCTGCATCTGATGGCTTTAGCACATGCAGTGAATGGTTGTAAACATAAAACACATGTCAAAAATACACGGACAATATATAAAGTGCAGTGTGCAAGAAAGTACAAAAAAGTGCATCCGCAATTCTTTTTAAATCTAATGAGCAAAGATTAGCCATCACTTCCAAATCAATGAGGATAAGAAGGACTCCAAATTGATTCATAATCTAAAGAATTAATTTCATGAAACACAAATTAGATTGAACGGCAGTCATATAACATTTTTGTCATTATGCCAAAGTCTACCAGGTGAGACAATATACAAATGTGTAATTGTCTTCAAAGTTTATTCTGAGCTCTTGCGGAAGGGTTTTGTGCTGTTCCCTCCTTCCTAGTTTCAACAAGGCCCCAATGAATATGTGGAAATGTTTTCCTCAGGACATGCTGCCTCTGCCTGAAACAGATGGAATGTCACTGCTGAGTAATCATGTGTTTAAACTCACAGCCAGAAAGACTCTGTGCTACAATGTTAATCAATAGTATCATAAATATGAAAATAGAAGAACAGAAGCGCACTTACTGGTTGCTTTCTGAAGTGTCTAGCTCAAATTGGTTCAGACTAGTCGCTGAATATACCTAATCACTAAATATTACAGAAAAACACATTAGTTGTGTGTCTGCAATTTGGTAAATCTGTGCCTGCTTGCCCACCAAATAGAAAAGATAAAGTAACACTAACAGTGTCTCCAGATATAATCATGGACGCAAGCTGTGTATGTTTTCAAAGGTTCTAAACACCAGTGAAAGCACGGAATTACTGTATGGGAACACAAAATGAAACAAAAGATACTGGGGGCTGACTAAATATGTAGGCACTTGTCTGCTGATCCATGACTAAGGGGCAAATCAAAAATTGGGGGAACCGACAACAAGAGGGAGAGTGAGTGTTTGAGGTTAACACAGCATGGGCTTACCTCCTGCTGTAGTAGTGCAGCGTTTGATGTCCCAGTGGATTCTTTCATGCATCCATGAAGCGCAGGCTACAGAATTGTCTACTCGACGTCAGATCCACCATACAGTGGCACTTCATAAGTAATCGAAATCACCATGGATACAGTAGGGCATGTGTTACGTGATCGCCAATTCATGTTGATCACGCGACTGCCCGCTCCGACAACTTGACCACCGGAGGTGGATAGTGATGCGGTCCGGTAACAATTAATGCAGGAACAAAGTAACGCACAACTAAGAAGCCAACAATGATGATCGTGGGCTCTCTGAGAGCGAGAGCAGTCCTAAAAATTGATTCAATGTGGACACCATGTCCTAGCACACAGCACTGGGCCCTCTGTGTGGAAATCAATGGATATAAAGCAGATTAAGGTGTATATGGTGTTCAGCACCTTGAGTGTCCCCATGCACCTAGCCCCCTCGGCAGCGCACAGTGTTACGCTCACCTGGTATCCATGGGGATGCCACCCAGCCAGTTGGTCATTGGTGCCCTTCTCTATGACTCCCTGGTGTGGTTCTTGATGTTGATGGGATTCCGCCTGGAAATGAAGACTATATTAGGACTGGACGACCAAGGTAAGTTTTCCCCCACCTCCCTTGTGTTTTCAGCCCTTCCGGGTTCTCTTCTCACCTGGCTGTCGGAATTGGTAAGCTCTCCATCCTGCTCTCTGGGCAGGGGCGCGTGGTCTTTTGTGGGCACGGGTGGTCCAGTTACTTCACTGACTGCAGCCCTTGTAGTGTCTTTCAGGTAGGTCTTATTGCGATTGTGGGAGTTAAGAGTTGCCACGTGGAGGAGGTCTCCGCTTTTGAAGGTTTTCTGAGGTGGAGTACATGGGTGTGGTTCACCAGTCAGAGGGGGAGGGACAGAGAGAGTGGCAGGGGGTGGGATAGGTGAAGGAAGGAAGTTAATGAGAGCCATCAGGAACCGGTCAAAGAGAAGGTGGCCGGGTTGAGGACCTTCAACCAGCATGGTACCTGTGTGGTAGAAATTAATGGTGCAACATGACGATGAGAAGCCGGCCAAGAGGACTTCCCACTTGGTGCCACCGTTAATGGGATAGGATGTGAAAGGGGAGAGAGTAGAGATGAGATGAGGGGTCCATAGATCTGAAGAGGGAACAGAGAAAAGGATATCGGTGAAGATCTCTATGGAGGATGCATAGACATAGGTGTCTGCGATGGAAAGGTCAGGGTTTGCATGCAGGGTGTGTTTTTTGGAAATGGAAGCCTAATCAGGGTTGACCAACACTTTGAAAGCAAAGTTTAACTTGGTGATAGGCAATTTGATTCATATCAAGAGGTAATCTTTGAGGTAATTCGGGGTATCAGTAAATCTAGGACCGAAGGTCCTAAAAATTTATTGAATGTTGTGTACAAAAAGAACCCTGTTTTGTGGCCAACCATACTCACAAATCACTTCCAAATGATGAGCAGGAGATTGTGATTTCTTCATGAGCTGTGGTCCTGCCTATTTTGCCCTGTCTAAATGCTTTGGGCTCCGAAAGTGTGTTTTCACATATATTAATTGTGGGTCAGGCAGGAAGATCAGAAGAGTAATTATTAGCAAAAGAAGACCATGCCTTCATTTTGTTCAGGAACACTGTTCAAATTAAATTGTTTCAGACATTTATCATGTTTTCTTACACTCTTTTTGGAGACTGTGTACAACGCTTGGAAGACTCTACAAGTCCTTCCTTTTAACAGTTTTCAAATTGTGTACTTTCCCTGAGCAATGCAATAGGTTGTGTGTTTCAAGGACAACCAAATTAGCTTGTAGAAGGGCAGATGCTAGACTTAATATGTCTGTGATGGATTGTGATCCATCAGTGAGCTCTATGTAAAGAAAAACATGTTAACCAACACGTTTTAAAAAATCAAATGAAAGTGGGGATAGACAAAGTAGTCTAAAGTTAATTATTCTAAAAATACAGTGCCTTGATACGTGAATGCAACTTGTGTAATATTACATTGATGTAAATATTCCCCTAAAAGTCAAAAACACTCATAATGTTACCATTTAAACACACTAATTCATTAGATTACGAGATCATTTAGAATAATTATAATCGTTATTTTAAAACACTCTAAATACTGAAGAGGTTTCTCAGCACAAGACTGGGATTCAAACCGGTGTTGCTATGATTTTTCTTGCTTCAAAGACAAACATGTTGCCCCTGAGATATATTCCCGGCCCACATAACAGTCATATGTATAGAGAGCACTCTTTCTATACACCAACCTACATGACAAATTCATCATCCACTACTCACCAGTGCCAGTATTTGCTGAAATTTAGTAGGAGCTGCATTGGGAAGTAATTTGCAAAGCCGTCTGGGGATAGGATTTTTAGTGTAGCGGGATGCTTCGTACATATCTTCTGAGAAGTGCATGCTGCAGAACTGGAATCGATTTCCCCTTCATGTCTTCCAAGACATTCTTGGCTCTGCTTTCAATCTTGGACAATGGAAATCTGCAATTTGAAAGCCATCTTCTTGATAAATCTAAATCCTTTGGGAACACATCCAGGACTGTGGCAGGAGTTTTGAAATGGCTCACAGTAGGGCAATCGACAACGATGCATGAAGGCATTCTTGAAACGTCTGTAAAATCTGTCAAAGAAATATAAATAATGAATAAAATTAATAAAGTATCACTGTGAGCAAAGCAACAATCACAAAGCTTTGTTTGTAAACTTTGTTTTAAATTAAAAAATAAAAACTATGTAACCTTGTCTAATTATCACAGCAATCAAAGTAGTCAGAACTCATTGTTATACTGCAAATTGTGATGTATTAATAGTCCATTCATTAAACTTTCAGCCACCAAAAGAAAACATGGTTTAAAACATGGACTATGAAACATTACATTTTGATAACATACTGTGCAATTAAATGTGCTTATTCTAGAGATAAAAATACATAACATGTTTGATAATGGTGAACTGTTTAAGATAAATTCAAATGAGAATACGGTGTACATTGGGTGTAAAGCTACAGAAACCTTCAGAGCAGCAATCCAGGAAACTGCAGAACAAAATAGTTGCTGAACCCCTACTTGGGAGAACAGATGAGACCATTTAGCAAGCCTGGTGACAAGAAGATTGATGTAGCTATACCATGTGTATTGCAGAGATATTCCCTAGTGAACTATCAAGGTGTTTATAAACGCTTCAGAAAGTGGGTGTGTATTGGAATGTATGACATGTTCGTTGACAACCACCAAGCCTCAATGCCAAAGTTTGCCATCCTCATACCCATCCTCCCAGCCACCTTGGGAGCACACAGTCATAGGTGCAAACGGCCATTGATACTGGAGGGGGATGGCATAAGGCGAGCGCAATAGACCCAGAACAAAGTTCAAGGGATACATATGTTGATTGTAGGGACGGGGTCTTCAAAGGGGAGTCTGAAGACAATGGGTCAGGGGAGGCCATGTGGACAATGGTCGCAGTGTGGTAGACCCCTTTAAGGTGTACATGGTGTTCAGCACCTTGAGTTTCCCCATGCACCCAGCCCCCTCGGCAGCGCACAGTGTTACGCTCACCTGGTATCCATGGGGATGCCACCCATCCAGTTGGTCATTGGTGCCCTTCTCTATGACTCCCTGGTGTGGTTCTTGATGTTGATGGGATTCCGCCTGGAAATGAAGACTATATTAGGACTGGACGACCAAGGTAAGTTTTCCCCCACCTCCCTTGTGTTTTCAGCCCTTCCGGGTTCTCTTCTCACCTGGCTGTCGGAATTGGTGAGCTCTCCATCCTGCTCTCTGGGCAGGGGCGCGTGGTCTTTTGTGGGCACGGGCGGTCCAGTTACTTCACTGACTGCAGCCCTTGTAGTGTCTTTCAGGTAGGTCTTATTGCGATTGATGGCATTGTTATTCTTGCATGTCTTTTCTCTGTTCTAAAATGTCTCTTTTTATCTCCCTTAGGTGCGCGGAGTATCCGCTTGGAGACCTGGGTAGGCTGGTTCTCACCGATAGATGAAGGTGCACAATAGCGCTATGATGCGGTAAGGAGGCGCTTTGCGCAGCGCAACAATGTCTTGTCCTCACTGACCTGTGCTTTTCTTTTTATCGTAGGTCGCGGTGTGCTCCCAGCGCAAATGGAGTTCCGGAGCTATGCCGGTCGAAAATCAGCCAGCCAGGTAAGTCTCTAAGCGCTTTGTGGTTGTAATGTCTCTTTTACATCCTTTAATAATGTCTTTCTCCCTTTTTTCAGGTCCTTCGATCCGGGCGGCAAACTCTTCAAACGGAGCTGCCCAGGAGCTGCGAGCAGTGAAGGATGCAGATTACAGGTAAGATTCTGCTGCTAACGATGTTCTTTGTTTTCTGCAGGTCCGGAATTCGTCAGGCTCGTGAGAAAGCTGGACACAGTGAACGCCACGTTGCTAGTAGCAAAGTAACGCGAAGCGTGTTGTCTTGTTCGGGTGTGGTTTAAATAGCCAGTGCAAAGTAGTCCAGGTAAAATAGTCCCTAGGCCACCACACCCAAAACACTAGACCGCATAGCTTGGTTCTAGGAATCAAGCTATGTGGATGCCTCCATGTTGGCTGAAAGCTCTAAAAAGTAGTTCCACAAGCAGATGTCAATCGTTGTTTAGGAGCCTGGCCCCAAGAGGGCCTGAGAAGTGGATGCCAGGCCTTATAAGCGATCCGAGTCCTGATTCCACCTGGCCAATGGGCTTGCCAGTGGGGATCAGGGCTGAGGGTCGTGACAACAGTCATAGGTGCAAACTGCCACTGATACTGGAGGGGGATGGATGGGCTTGAGGCAAAAGCAAATGGCCAGAAACAATGTTCAAGGCATACATACATATGTTGATTGTAGGGATTGGGTCTTCAAAGGGGAGTCTGGAGGGGTTGGGTCTGGGGAGACCATGTGGACAATTGTATTGTGGAAGATCCCTTTGAGGTGTACATGGTGTTCGATACCTTGAAAGTCCCCATGCACCCAGCCCCCTCAGGAGTGCACGGTCATAGGTGCAAACTGTCATTGATACTAGAGTGGGATGGATAGGCATGAGCGAGGGCAAACCACACCAAACATCTTTCATGAACCTCTTAGACGGTTGGACATGTTGCTGATTTACTGAAAAATTCAAACAAATCTTCATATTAACTCTTTTTTTAATTTACTTTGGTAATGTAGATGACACAAAGTACAAATTGTATTGATGCAGTTGGCACTGTGTGTAGGCAGGTATTAATTTTTGAACGTGTAATACAAGCCTTCCATGAATCCACCATGTAAACGCATTATCTACACCCTATGCCACCTTTTCACACATGTAAAAAGCCTTATAAAAGTACAATTTAAAAATGGTTTGGCAAAGATATTTGCACATAATGTGAGAAATGTTTAAATAAAAAGCAACTTCTGAGTTCAATCAGTTCAGATAGTACCTGTTCGCAGGGCGTCAAACTAGGAAGATAGCTGAACAGAGTAGAAACAAGTAAGGGAGGCTCGAAACGAAATACACTGACACGAAGGAAAAAGAAACTCCAATGCTGTGTGATCAGAAAGGGTTTGTTTGCACTTTTCGAGGAACGAGGCATATTGGCATTTCCATGGAGACTCATCAATAGATTGCGCACAGAGGACGTTGACATGAGCCATGCATTGGCGTTGTGAAAAGGGGCGTAAGTGTCTAGTGATGTCAGTTTGAGGGGCGGTCAAGCTATATTCTTGCCGCGAGGGCACTTAAATTTAGGGCAATGTATCAACGGATAAGATTATCTCTCCAGATGGCGGCGCCCAACCCATTGTTTTCGCATGTGTAAATGTGAGGTAAAATAAGGTAAAGATGCATAGGACATGTTTTAAAGATTGATTACAGCATGCTTAAAAATACACGTCTGATCGATTGGGACACTGACATTTCTGAGTGAACTTCCCCTTTATGTTAGGTTCTTCGAAGTTTGACATTTAATTTACAAAATATAAAATATAAAAATCATAACTAAACCTACTCTACTGGGGAATTCCTTGCCTATTCTAAGATCTAAGGGAAAACATCCTAGCATACACACAACTAACCCTCACACTAAACAAACAATCAAAATAAAGCAACAATCGCATATATAAAAGTTTACCAAACAACGTCCTGGTTGACTTCTGCCGGTTCTGGGTGGATTCCACTCCCTCAGAAATGTCCAAAGTCACGTTTTCCCAATGTAAACAAAGTCTCCAATAAGTTCTTAAAAAGTTCCAAAGAAAATGAAAAGTCACTTAAACATAAATCCACAGGTAACGGTGTCTTCTTCTCTGGATGAAAAGCTCCCTTTTCAAAGTTCCATAAAGAAAACAGCACCAGTGGTAATCCAGGATAAATTAAATTCCAAACAAAAAAAAGGCCACTTCCACTTAATAACAACATAACTCCCTGCAGCGTCTTGTCTGCAATTTGTCAGGATGTTTCTTTTAAGGAAATTGCTCCCTCTGTGACAATTTCCTTTACTCAGGATTACTGTGTGTGCGGGCTTCTCTGTCTCACATACTACTTCTACTTCAACTTCTCCAGCATACAACTCTTCTGACAAAATGTTAGACAACCACAATGTAACTTCTGCTGCTGCAACTTGATATAGTGGAAATGTATTTGGCAACTTAAACAAGACTCTTCTACCTCTCCAGGTTGGCAAGGCACTCTTCTTTCTACTATTGCCAGAAAGGGTAGCCTCTTTGCCTTTCTTCTACGTCTTGTACCAACCTCAAAATCAGCTTTGTTTTCCGACTGCCACTTTCTCATCTTAACTGATATGTAGTTGTTTCTTGTTACAAGCCCCCAGCTCCCTTCCCAAGCTACCTATGCTTCTCTGCGTCTCTAGGGCGTACCCCAAAGCTGCAGGTCCACTCTACCAGTTTCATAAGACTTTGACACCCTTGTAGCAGAGTACCCTGCTTTAGTTTTAGCCTTGAGACATCAAGCCTTAATTCTTTTTTCAGCTGCTTTCTCATTGGAAGGTTCTGCCTATTGGCTTGGGCAAAGTTTGTTCAGCTTCTATATTTAACAACGTCAGCAACTTCTAAAATATTTAAACGCATGATGTTACAAGAATTACTAGTCATTTTACAATTGATTTTAGGCATACGCAATGACTTCTTGATGGTAAAATGCGACTTGCTACTTGTGTTCTATTTTACAAAGGCAGTTTTCTTCTTTACCAATAATCAGGAAGCAGAATCTCCTCACTGAATTGATGTCTTCTTGTTACACAGTGGGAAAGCCTGCTACTGTTTATGCTACCATTATCATTGCTACTCTGCTTGTTAATAGGAGAAATGCGACTTTGCAGGTCAATTTAAGGTAACAATGGGGAAAATGCTTTCTTTCACACGCAAGCACTTTGGATACTTATGGATATGCGTGTGATACATTTCCCCTTTGTTGGATAGGACTTCCCACAACTACGAAGACTTTTGCGCACTTTACCTTCAGCACATATGAAATTCAGCTGGTTACAGTTACCGGCAACAAGTTTCTGCTGCTCTGGAGTTTGGTCCTTCATTCACCGGCTCCAATTCTGCACCGGCTGTGGGTTGCCTTGACATGCCGACTTCTTTTCCTCTATTACTGTTACTTCAGGTACTCTCAGGATGCACACCTTTCCTCAGCACAGGTGTTTCGGATTGAGCCCCATCAATGGAGCATCTCCCTCTTTCCAGCTTCCCTCTGTTTGCTCCTGCTCATGGGCCTCTGGTAAAATACAGGACTTCAGCTCTGCATTCACGACAATCAGACACACCAGGAAAGACTGCCAGATTTCTCCAGTCTCTTCCAATGCAGCCACCGCCAGACAAGGTTTGTGAAGACAGGACCAACTCAGATCCTTCCATGGTCACGCTTCCTTGTGAACTGAGAGCATTCAGTTCTGTTTCTTCTCCCACTGCTGCTGCTGCCCTTCCAGCTCCTGCTCCAGCTCTTGCTCCAGCTTCTTTCTGTGACAACTTCCTGCAGCAGCCTTGTATTCCCATCATGTGGGTTAATTGCCTTTAGATGCAGACCCTAAGTCTTAATTGCCTGACCTTGTCATAGAGCTTTAGGCTTGCCCGTATGCTCTCCACCTCTGCATGCCCCTTTAGCCCTCTTCTTCATCAGAGTCCCTGTGGAATTCTGGCACATGAAGTCCCTTTTTGGAAATGAGATCTTTCTACTGCTTTGATGGGTTTTTCAACGGTTTCACTTACCTTAACATTTTTAGACGAGGAGCCATAAGGGTTAGCCGTCTTAGAGATAGTTGGAGTAAGAATGGCCACATTTCCATCATCCCTTTTTTTTACTTTGGTCTCGGAGCAAATATATATTTTTACACAAGCAAAAGGCTTGTTCTCTCAATATACCACTTTGGTGGGTTGTACCTTGTGACTTTATCTCCCCTTCGTTAGTAAGAGGTTGAGATCCTTTAAATTGGCAAGATGCCAGTTCCTCCTTTAACCCAGTAACACAAGTGTCCCTCTCTAGGGAAAAATACTGTGTCTCATCCTGCAAACTCTCCCCACTACCCTGGGCCTTTTTTCCTCCCAGGTGATCCTCCCAGAGTACACCACCCCAGGATTCGGATCAGGAAGCGTCTGCCCTCTCCTGACCATCTGGGAGGAGACTTTAGTCAGGGTTTCAGTGGTGGATCATGAGGATTCTTGACAATGTTAAAGATGGAAGTTGAATTGCTTTCTATTGGGGCCATATTCAACAAATCTATATGAAAAGGGAGGAATTGGCTGACAAAAAGTGGGCACATGTACATACAGCCAAACTTTCAATTAACTGTTCAGTTACAAGGAAGCAAGCAGTCTCTATGCCCTGGCAGTTGAGAACAAGAGGAAGGTAAACAAGAGTGTGGATGACCCCCTACTGAGAACAAACAGGTTTCTAATAACCTGTTCTATGTAATTTCTTCCACTAAGAGGGTCAACAACCATGTTTTAACTTACTGAACCGTTCATAGAGGAGAAATACCGATTTGCATATCAGACTGGTCCCACCCACAAGGGCATTCCAGCACTGAATGCAAGGCATTTCTCCTCTGAACTTGAGTAGTGTATTGTAATAGTCATTTATATAGTGCCTTTTCCCATTACTACAGGCTCAACACGCTTGGGGTAGGAACGTCCTTGGGGACCGCAGTCCAGGGAATGGGAAATTCTCAAAAAGGATTAGAATGCATATGTGCATCTGCTCGAGATAAGGAATTAGGTGGGCTCACTGGGCTCTAGTAAGCAATTCAAGAGATCAGGCATGGGGACGGGTGCTGAGGGAAGCCAGGGGAGTGTATGAGTGCAATAGACTCTTTATGTGTTCAGCTTAGTTTTGTCGTATGCCGTTGCTGTATTCTGATGGCAGAGGTGTTGAGGTTTAATGTGGTGTAAGGAGGCGAAAACATTATATGCCAAGTTAGAATGAATTGGTCATAGGTCGTCACTGCGCGTGGGTAGCCATGCCAGTAGCAGATGCCCACAGAAGTGGTGTTTATACATACCTTGAGGCTTGATTAGAGCTTTGTTATTGATGCTGATGTTTGATCAGGTTGTCCGTGTGATAGAGTCCTCTAGGTGCACATCTATGTCCAACACATTTCATGCCCCCAAATACATCTAAGATCAACGCCTTTCCTACCTCCAAAATACATTTATGTGCAACACATTTCCTACCCCCAAAAATACATCTATTCCAACACCTTTTCTGCCTCCAAAATACATCTAAGTGCAAGACATATACTGCCCCAAATACATCTATTCCAACACCTTTCCTGCCCCCACATACATCTAAATCCAACTCCTTTCCTTCCTCCAAAATACATCTAAGTGCTGCACATATCCTGGCCCAAATACATCTAAGTGCAACACATTTCCTATCCCCAAATACATGTAAGTGCAACAGATTTACTGTCAACCAAATACGTCTATGTCCAACACATTTCCTGCCCCCAAAATACATCTAAGTACCATCTCAATACCAGACATGTGGTTAGGCATTGTTGGGCCTCCTCAGTGAGGTGAAGCTGAGCTCCTCTAAGGCACTGTGAAGGGTCAGCAAGTTGAAACATGTTTGTAGACCCTTCTGATTGAAAGAAATTCCATAGAACAGGTTATTTGAACCATGTTGGTTCTGACTAGAGATGATCCCACACTATTGCTGAATTTGAAAAGCGTGTGGTTTCCTCGTGAGTAATCTGGGGTAATCAGAGGTGGAGTGCTTGCTCATTATGCTGCTGGTTATCCAAATAAAGGTGTAGAGATAATAGGCAGGATTTAAAGCAAAAATTACAATAATCAATACCTTTTTGGAAGATGATCATCATGAGCTGTTGCTCCAACTCAGTCTCCATTCTGACTATTGGAATTTCACTGAGTTCCCATGAGTAACAGGCATGCCATTCCCCCCGCCCTGAGTGCCAGCCACTGCCCAAAATCCCCAAACTGCTGCGTCGGTGGAAGCACTGTTTTTGATGGCATGCATCAATCAATTTAAGGCTGAAAAGTTGGTAGCTGGTACTATTGTGCTCTTGTTTCCCCTGCCCAAAAAGCAATGATGCTGTACCAGGTGACCGCCATCAAAAAGGAACCCCAGAGAAGATACAGTAATCCAAAAATGGAGCATATGCCAAGCAAAAAGTAATGCAAATGTATTGGACTCAAACAGCTGGGAAGCACTATTCAGACAGTCCTGTGCAAACAAACTGAATGAAATAAGCTGCCAACACCGCCCACTGTGGCTGAACACTTAATACACAAATTAAAGAATCATCCAACAATGTTTTAGTAAATTTTTTAAAGCAGGTTACAGGAACAGATTGGTGGAACTACGTCAGTCCACTAAAAGAATGTGTATGTTAAGTGACCATGATTGGATGAAATATTTCATGGCCAAAATCACATGAACACCTGTTGTGAGGTCATGACCCTTCCCACATCGCCCCACATTCATACCAAGTCCGACCAATGTTGTGTCCCACTGACAGCACAGAGGACAATTTACGGTGCTGCATCGTAGGGACACCAAAACCTCTGTAAGGAATAAGGATGAAGATGTGGACGCCGGGGTTTCGTGGTGGTTGACAAATACTTTTATTAACCAAAGTAAAAAAAGAGGTTGGAGAAAATCCTATTACCCCTAACTCTAAGAGGGGTTTCCCTGTCTCAACAAAACGAAATGATTTCCATGTCAGAATGTTCATAGTAAAGTTCTCTGTACTGTGCCCAAATCCTAACCTGACCCTTACATGCTAAATTCAATTTAAAGTGGAAAGTGAAATGTCTCTCAGCTCTTTTCCAAAGTTCCAACATAAAGTTCCAAAGAAAGGTGCTGAAACCAAACAAAGTTCCACAAGTCTGGGGGTGGAGCTTCCTTTCCCCTGAGCTTGTTCAGGTTTCATAAAGTTCACACTCTCAAGCAGTAAGGACCTTCCTTTGACCTTTCCCAGATTTCTACAATTTACAATCTCAAGGGGTATGCCTCTTCCCTCGAGCGTTTCCATATTGTCACAGTTCACAGTCTTAAGGGTTATGACTCTTTCATTGAGCTTTCCCAGATTTCCACAAGGTAAAGAATCAGCTCCACTTCTCTTGGCCTCTTGACAGCACCAGAAGGAAATTATTCTCTGGTCACAATATATCCCAATTGCAGTTCCAGGGGAATTGACTACCTTCCCATGGATTCCACACACTCCAGAAAATGCAACAAGAGTGATATTGAGTCCCATACCCTCCTGTATCAATCCCGTACACTCTCAGATTATGCTTTCAATTATTTGGATCGACACAATTGGGTGTGGGCCCCAGATTTGAAATTCTTCTGCCTGGCATACTTTCCTGCTATGGCTTACTTGACTTGCTTATATGTATTTTGGTGTGGGTTGCAGATTTGTATTCCTTACACCTGGCATACTCTCCTGCCAGGACTTTCATGACTTGCTTATACGTTTTTGGGTACAGGTCCCAGATTAGCAATCCTTATGCCTGGTATCCTCTCCTGCCAGGGTTTTCTATCAATGAACAAGCTTTCCTTCTTTCTCAAGGTTAAACAGTTCCAAGATTTGATAATTGCTTCTTTTATACATTGGGTCCTCGACCCGATCTCACCCGCTTTAGTTTCTCTGAACAAATGTCTCGGCATCCTAACTCCCCTGTTTGGGCTCACCAATTTCATACCATTTTTTTCTAACAGTACGCAAAACACACCACGAAGTACCCCAGTGTCCCAACTTCCTTCAGCATACTTCACGGTCCTCATTTCTCCCAGCGGCTTGCTTCCTTGTCTGAGAGGCATCTTGACAGCTTTCTGGTTCCTTCAAGGCTGAAGAATTCACTTGGCAGCTTCGTCCACTCATGGCATTCACACAGCAAAATTACTGCTTCAGAGCTTCTTCTGACCGCACCTCCAGGAGCTTCCTCATTACATGATGCATCTTGCTTCCATCGGATGATCCCGACTTGCGTCGGAGTAGTGAGACTCCATCTTTCCCAATCTTCTCAGCCTCAGCAACCTTCATCGGTCTTGTCCTCCTCCTCCTCTCAGTATTGTCAGACATTTTCAAATAAGGATATGAAAGAACTTTAAATTCTTTTTTTTAATTAACTTGACAGCACAACAAAGAAAACAGAGGGAGCCACATGGCACCAGCGCAGAAAGCAAGCAATGAGATTTTTAGGCAATACAAAATGAAACAAAATATGACGTATTGGGAGAATGGAGAATACAAGTTATTAATACATACATTTTAACAGGACATTCACTGTGGGGAGCCACCTGGGGAAGCAGAGGCGGAAGTTGATGGTGAAGCCAGGGCAGAGATATAGTCTCGAAATCTCGGCCAGACATCCCTCGGCCTGGAGCGGGAACACTGCATCGCACTCCAGGACTGCTCAGTGTCGTGAGCCCATGTGACCGATCTAAGCCATTGTGTATAGGTAGGCGCTCTAGGGCGGAGCCAACATAGTAATATACACCGAACTGCCAGCAGCATGCAGAGACCTGCCAGTTTCTTAGGTAACTGAGGGAAGTCATGGAAAAAGCAATGCAGTGGGGTAGGGGTTATCGGGTGTTCCAGAATGTCAGACAATGTAGAGCAAATGTCTAGCCAAAATTGGGATAACCGGGGACAGAGCCACAACATGTGTATGTAAGTAGTTTGGTCTGTGCCACACCTGGGACAAGAGGGGGGGGTTAGCATCGAACATACGATGAAGTCTCATAGGTGTATAATGATACCTGTGCAGGATTTTGAACTGGATGAGTTTAAATTTAGTATTGTAGGAGACCTCGTGGGTACGGGCGCACATCCGAGCCCACCTCTCATCAGTGATCTCGGAGCCAAGATACCTCTCCCATTTGCGCCGCAGCTCGGTGAAGTGGGGGGCCGCTCTGGACTGTAGTAAGGAGTAAAGCCTCAAGACTTTGCCTCTGAAGGAAAGATAGGAGCAGAGCTCCTCCACTATCGGTTCATCAGGGGGCAATGTCCGCGGAGTGACGAGTACTGTAGCCACACCGAGGGTCGACGCCTAAGTGAGGGAGGAAGGTCAGACCATTCTATAAAGTTCCCCTGCTCAAAGGCATCACGCAGAGTCAAGAAGCCTGCAGTGGCCCAGCGGGTGACCACTGAAAGTGGAACGTGCGGAACATCGGGCAGGAAGTTCCACTGTGGGAGATCCCCGTGGAACGGACAGGGAATGTCAACCATGGACCAGAATTTGGACAAGGCCAGGGATGTGCTGGCCACTGGATCGCAGAGTTCAAATCAGGGGGGATCGGTTGGAGGATCAGGGAGCCGATCACACGGTCACAGACAGTCAGCTTCTCGAGGCGAACATGTGGGGGGGGGATCAACAGTATTGAACCAAAATGCAGCAAACTGTGATTGGGCCACCACCCAGTATCTGACAAAATCGGGTGCGCTGAAACCGCCCAACGCCTTAGGGGCGGATAGTGTGGAAAATTTGAGGCGGACAGCCCCGGAGTGCCACAGGAAGGAGTTACATGTGCTGCGAAGTGTTCGAAAAAAATTGTCCCCTGGCCATAGAGGCAGATTAGTAAATCGGTACAGTAATTGAGGCAATACAATCATTTTGAGTATTCCAATCCTGCCTGCAAGCGAGATGGGAAGTTTGGTCCAGCTGGCGGCTTTAGCCTCCAGGTTAGTTAAATAAGTATGGAAGTTATCATCACGCAGCTGAGGTGTGTGCCGGGAGACCACCACCCCTAAGTAGGTGAAGCTATTAGGACACCAGTTGAACCCATGTAGCTCGGGGGGGGGCCTGTGTGGAGTCTGTGAGTGGAATTAATACAGATTTAGAACAGTTAATCCTCAGAACGGATATGTCACCAAAACGAGCCACATCCGTCAGTATAGGCAAAAGGTTGACTACAGGGGATCGAACATACAGCAGGGTATCGTCAGCGTAGAGGGAGACTATGTCGGTCTGGCCAGATGTGCGCAACCCCCTGTGCGAGTGTGATTGTCTAATCATGTCAGCAAAGGGCTCCATGGCAATAGCAAAGATAAGCGGGGAGAAGGGGCATCCCTGGCGTTGTCCTCTAAATATCTGAAAGGGGAAGAGCACCTATCTTCTGTGCGGACTTTGGCGGACGGGGCGGTATAAAGGAGCTTTATCCAGGTGCAGAAGTTAGGACCGAAGTTACATTTCTCAAGAACACACCACAGGTATCTCCATGAGACTGAGTCAAATGCTTTTTGCATGTCCAATGCAGCCGCCACTGCCTGAGTGGCAGGGTCGATCCTGCTGATTACATTGAAAAGTCTCCTCAAATTCAGGGAAGTGGACCTGTCGGGGACGAAGCCGGCTTGATCCGGGTGGATAATGTGGGACATGTACGGGGCTAAGCGGTTAGCAAGTAGTTTGGCAAATATTTTGATGTCACTATTGATCAGAGAAAGGGGACGGTATGAGCTGCACTGCGTAGGGTTTTTACCTGATTTAAGGAGCACTGTAATCAATGCCTCCCGGAGGGACGGTGGGAGTATGCCCCTGTCGCATGATTCTTCCCAAAGCGTCAGTAGGTGCGGCGCTAATTGGGCCTTGAATAGTTTATAGAAGTCCATCGGGAGCCCATCGGGGCCGGGGGCCTTACCGGATGCCAGTGACTCAATGGCCTCCACAATTTCCTCTAGGGCGAAAGGCCTCTCGAGGGAGGCGCTAGCGTTGTCCGACAAGACTGATAGAGGAAGACTCTCTAAATAGGAGTTGATGTCGGAAACCTGGGAACTGTCTATCTCCGAGTATAGGGACGCGTAGAACATGAGGAACTCAGAATTGATGTCCTGCAGGGAGGTGGGAAGTGTGCCATCTGGTCTAGAAATGGGCAGGATATGGGGGGCACCAAACTCGCGGCACAGCAGTCTAGCTAGCATTCTGCCGGGCCGTTCACCCTCGCCATATTTCCTCGCTGATTGAGGGGAATCCAGGAACCTAACCTCGCGCTCGGCAAGGACACGGAACCTGGCCAACTCAGAACCCAGCAGCGCTAGCGTAGCCGGGGAATGGTCCTCCGCGTATTGGGATTCATAGACGGACAGGGCCGATTCGCTGGCAGCGATATCGGCACGGATGTCCCTAAGTATGCCACTGCACTTGGAGATGGCAACCCCTCTAGTGTGTGCTTTAAAGGCTTCCCAGAGCACCGCTTGTGTTGAGACAGAATGTAAGTTAATCTCGAAGTATTCCTCGATAGAGGTCTCAAGCTCAGATACGAAAACCTGGTCAAAGAGCGCGTGGGGGCTCAGCCTCCACTGTCTTGTTTTATTGGCATCTAATCCCCAGTTTAAAGAGATGAGTACAGGTGAATGGTCTGATAGCGTCCTGGGAAGAATGGCTAAGTGGGTAATGCATCTAACGAGTATATCTGTGACGAGCCACCTATCTATCCTGGAGTGGGAATCATGCACTGAGGAGTAGAAGGAGTATGTACGGTCATCAGGATACATCAGGCGTCAAGCGTCCACCAGTGCCAAGCGGGGGAGCGAGGTAAGGATAGAGTATGCTGCCCTAGAAAGTTGGCGGGGACGAGAACCCGATCTATCCAGGGTGACATCTAGTATCGTGTTGAAGTCACCACCCCAGAGAATAGGAATTAGGGGGTAGCTCTCGAGCAGAGTGGCCAGATGAAGGTAGAAGTCAGGGTCGTTGACGTTGGGACCATATATGTTCAGGATGGCTATCTCCTGTTGCTGCAATATACCGGCGATGAGCACAAACCTACCAAGCGGGTCTATGTGGGAGTGCTGACACGTAAACTTCAGGCTTTTATGTATTAGGGTGAGGGTGTCACGGCTCTGAGTGGAATAATTAGTATAATACCTATGGGGGCCCCATTGCTTGGCGAAACGCTCACAGTGCTCCGAGCGAGCATGAGTTTCCTGTAGACATAGGATCTTCACTCCGTGGCGTTCAGCGTGAAGCTGAATCCGTCTTATCTTTTTATAGTTGCCCAATCCCCTGACGTTCCAGCTCATAAAGTTCAGAGTTGTGTCAGCCATATTTGAAGGGGTGATAGTGGAATAGATAAAAGTGGATTCCAGTAAGGTGAACGGCGTGGACCCTGGGAGTATTCCGGCCTCCCGACCATATGTGTGAATTGATTGAACGCGGTGCCTGCGGCGCCTCTGAAGGCTGTCAAGACTTTTACAAACCATAACATTCCCAACTTACTCCCCACCCAGATCCCTCCCCCAGTCAGAGGGACGAAACCCAAACAAAACCACAACAAATGTAAACTTTTAGGCATCAACGCCTGGGGGTCTGCTTGCAGCCGGGCAATGGCGCGCCGGACTGGGAGAGCGTAAGGAGAGTTGTGCTACGTAGTAGGATTAGGCAGGGCATTTAGAGTGCATGCGAGTTACCTCGGGACCAAATCTATGAGGGAGAGGGCCCAACGGAGTTTGGGGTGCGGCCGTGTGACAAGACACGGTAGCAACATAGTTGGGTGCGGATTTAGCCATAAGGGGCCTGGGTCCCGCGGTCCAATCGACAAAAGTAACTGGGATGAAATGTCGGGCGACTCCGAGAAGGGACCCAAGAGAAATGGTCATTACAGTCAGCGGTGCAACAGCAGGGTCCGAAGACACACCCACACAGATAGGAAATGAAGCAACATCAGCAACATGAACTACAATGAAGTACGATGAATAGTGGCAATCGCGGGGGGGGGAGCGCCATGGCGGCCCCGGCCCGCGGCCCAAGTACCACAGCAATCATTGAGAAACCATACAACCTATGTCAACATTGTTTACATCAACCAGGAAAGTGTTCATCTATAAATTTCGAGGCTTCTTCGGGGATAGTGAAAAAGTGTGTTTGATTAGAGTGTTCAATCCTCAGTTTGGCGGGGAAGAGCATGGAGTACTTGACACCTAGGTCCGGAGTCTCTTTTTCACCGCAAGGAAGGTCTTACGCTCCTGCTGCACAGCCACAGAGTAATCCGGGTACAAGTGTATCCTCGCCGCCCCAAGATGAAGCTCACCCTTGGCCCTGGCTGCCCGGAGCAGGGCGTCGCGGTCACGGAAATTGAGGATTCTGGCTATGATAGGACGGGGTGGGGCACCCGGCCTGGGTCTCGCGGTCAAAGAGCGGTGAGCTTGTTCCACCGCAAATTGTGCCGAAAGCTTGGGGCTATCCAGGAGGGTCAAAAGAGTGCGCTCTACATAGTCCTCCATGGGCTCCCTGATGTCGTCCTCCGGAATACCAACAATGCGGAGGTTATTCCGCCTGGAGCGGGATTCAAGGTCGTCATTTTCCTTTTCGACCATAGAGACCCGGCTGGTCAGGGTGGTCACAGCTGTGCGAAGGGAGACCAGGTCGTCCTCTGCGGTGCCAACCCTTGTCTCGATCTCAGCAACCCTGCTGTCTGTTCTTTCGATATGGGCCTTTATGGATGAGATGGTCCCATTCATATCATCCAGCTTAGTGTGGAGCATGGTGAAACCCTCTCGCATGTATTCCATCATTTTCTGCGCGTCGTCGGAGGTAGAGGGAGTTGCAGTGACCGGCGACTCCTCCGGAGGGTCAGTTAGCGGCTTGGAGGGAGTTTTAGCAAACATATTTAGCGAGGCCTGCTTCTTGTTAGAACTGGCTCCCTTGGTCATGGTGATAGAACACGTCTGGCGTCCAGGATCCGGTGCAGGTATGGCGGGAGGCCTTCCGATCGACGGCCCGCAGGACGCCCAGGGGGGAAGGAGGCAAGGCGTGGAGAGCAGCTAACGAGGCTGGGGAGACACCAGGGGTCCCCACCAGAGCACACAGAGCGAGACCACTGAGCACAAGGACCAGAGGGGTAGGCCAGACGTGGGGTTGCCAGTGATGTGTAGGGACAGTTTCGTAGTTGTATAGGCCGAGGGCCCTTCCACAAGGAGCGCTCCGGTGTTATTTGCAGACTGCTAGCAAGAGCCTGGGAGCACTGGAGAGCCCACACAGTTGGTAAGTAGTGGGTTGGCTGGTGAAAGCGCGATTACGAGGTGAGGGAAGCCAATTGTCCGTGGGCTAGAAGTGGAGCTGAGGGGGGTATTACACGGAAGGTTGCCCAGTGAAGGGTCCGGATCCAGACTTGTGGTTGCGGGCAACAGTCAGTAGCCGAAGAAGGGGGGGAGGCGGAGAAGGACGATGGTGCAGTGAGGGCAGGCGTGGACCACCAGGGGAGAGAAGTAGCGCTGGAGCAAGGCCCCCCAGCCGTGTCAGCCGCCGGGGTGGCAGGGAAACAAGTGGTGGTGAGCCAAACCCGCAGCAGGCGGATGGGGTGGCCGCAAGGACCTCCGAGGCAGGACACAGCCACACCCCCACACGCCCTCCGACCTGATGTGGCGCCGCACCGCAGGCGTGGGGCGGATCGGTAGAGGGGGGGCGGCGAGGTGGAGGCCGGAGAGAGCAGCGGTGACCAAGAACAAGTGTCCGCTGGGGCTCAGGGTCCAAAGGGGAAGTAGCACAGTGGCTAGCCCAGTTCACAGGCCCAACTGCAGCCCAGGATCGCAGGAGATGGGAGAAACCAAGCGGCCCCCTCCCCCTGCACCCTCTACCTTTTCGTGGATCAGGGGCTACGCTCTGCTGGAGGGGGGGCAGCTGAAGGCAAGTGGTGCAGAGAAGCACTGGTCCGCGGTGATGTCTCCGCTCCCCGCGGCATGAGACAGGGGAGCCGGACCGTGCGGTGTCACGAGCGCCGCGGGAGCCTGAAGATGCAGGCGGTCACAGGCCCAGGCAGGGTGCGTGGGGTCCGCCGGAAGGGTGATGAGGTCGTCAATGGAGCGCGGGCCCCCACGGTAGCCGGCCAGCCCAGTCCGACCAGGAGGGCTCTGGCGCCCCTCCCCCACAGTGGCCCGCAGCGCCGCGCCCTGAAGTAGGAAGGAGAGCCGCAGCTGGTGGAGCCGCGGAGTGGAGTGGCCAGGCCCACTCAGTCCCGGCGGAGTTGGAGGTCAGCAGCGCGGTCCCCAGGGGGCGGCGGGGGCCAGGAATCCGCAGGACTGCAGCGGATGTGTTCAGGAAGAAGCACCGCCGGCGCACAGGAGGATAGCCGCAGCAATAGGGTCTTTTTCAGGATTTGTGCGCTCTCCGAGCTCGGAGCTCTGCAGTTAGGCGGCCATCTTACTTCGGTGCAACAGCGCCCCCCAGGATATGAAAGAACTTTGACATTAGTCATGAATGGATGTTCTGTCTACCATAGCAATATCCCATGGATGATTGGGGACTTACTGGTGTGTTGTCAGGCTCTAAGGTGAAAGGGTGATACCATATTATACCCAGTGAATCCACCTCACTCCCATGAGGGAAGTCTCTCCTCATGTGATCCTCCCTATGATAGCCACCCCCAGGGTCAGCATTAGGTAGCTTCTACATTTCCCTGGCCACATGAAGGGAAACTTTCAGGGGAATCAGTAATGCCATGGCTACATTCATCACACCTCCCAAAACCGATTGGCTCACTTTTGCATGCCCCATAACCCCAACCCCAGCACTCTTGCCCCCCCAGCTCCCTTCACATGCCTTGCTGCCAAGTGTAGTCTGACAAAACGGTACCACACAGTGGCTGGATTTTAATTAACTGTATTTGATTTCTGTTTTTGGCCAATTCTTCTTGCACACCGATATGCCCAGCTCCTTGGCCTCTCAATGATCTTTTAAAGTGACATCCATAGGACTGCATTCACCTGGGAAACTTTAGTTTTGCAGTATTTCTGCGCACTGTTTCTGCTGAATGTTCCAAAAATACATACTTCTGTCACGAAAAAAGTGTGCAGCTCATTTAATATGAGCTGCTGCAAAACTGTTTTCCTAACATGGGCCTACAAGAAAATTGCTTCTCTTCTGATCAGAAATTGCTCAAAATCACCAAGCAACCTTACCACATTACCCCTTAAGGCACCTTACACCCTTGCTGGTACCTTCGGTATGCAACCTACCCCATTACTGTAACAAATGACCCACCCTCCATTATGTTCCCTCATGGGACTCCTCATGCTGTATCTGTTTATGTGTCTTACTACAAATGCTGCACCACATTCAATGCTGTCCCAAATCCTGATGTCACCCACTTTGTCACCTTCAATGTCGCCACATAACTTGCACAACTGATAGGTGTACCCCCCTTGGCAGCGTTGAACCTTGACCGTTACAATATTACCCCCTTCAACTGATCTATCGATCAACACATCTGTTGCCAGCAACTCTGTGCTCCTTTCCTTTGATATTCATATCCTAGTTACCCTGTGCAGGCTTCCCCCCTTATGCCTCATACACCTCCGGGGAGCAATCCAATATCAAACAGGCTTTCTCCTCAACTGAACAGTCCACTCAAAAGGCCTCATATTTCTCTATATCCAGGGTTGGCATTGTGAACATTCCCGAGGGACCATATTAAGGCGTATCTGTCTGCATGTGTGTGTGTCGTACATGGGGTGTTGTTTCCTTTGGCAAGTCAACATTCAGGGGCAGCATGTGTGTCAACCTCCATTGTTTCCCTTGCACACACGTAGCCCTAATTGACATGTGCAAAATGTGATGAATACCAAAACGAGGATTGGGACTGTTTCTTAAAAATGTTAACCCACCACAGGGGGACCCAGGCAAAAATGCAGCTTAGCCAGTTGTGAGATGTTACTCTGCTCTTTTCTTTGGTCATAGTCTCATGGAATATGTGCAGCTCCTCAATAGCCTTGGAGACAAAGTTCCATTGGCTGCATCATTTCCAGGAACAAAAGTACAGCAGCAGCTGCTGGTCTTCTTGCATACACCCCCCCCATTGCTGTTAACAAATCCAAAATGAACCAGTTTTGAAGAACAACCATCCTTACTGCCCTTAGCTCCTCCTTCACAGCATTTTACCCCTTTTCAGTTGAATAGGCCAACTGCAATACTTTATAGCAAGTGATCTGAACCCACTTCGAGCTCATCCATGCCTGAATGCCCGGAAGCAATAATGATGCTGAAAAGGTAGACACTTTACTGAATAAGCAAATCTATGGTGGAATGGAGGTCAGTCTGTCAGATGACCTCTGAGACCAATAATTAATGTCCCTGCAAATTCTTCTCAAGCACAAATCTGTATTGGTGTGTAGTCTTTATTTAATAATGCAGGATGATTGTGTCACCCTCACCTGTGTCTCTGCAGGATCGATGGATGATCCTCCCTTGACCCCGAGTCTTCACTTCCCCTGTTTCACCCGGAGGAATACCTGTCAAATACAAGGTGTGCACTTAGACCTGAATTCACCTGATTCCCCTGGGCCCTTCGCCTCTCTTTACTGTGTGCAGTGATGTCCCCCTCTGGGCTTACCTTGATCTTTTGTAGGGTGGGCACTCCATCCTGTATTCACAGAGGCACTATTCACTCATGTGATTGGTGCCAATGTCTGTAGGCTGAGTTCAGATGCCAAACGCTGTTTTATGTCTTCACAGTGAGGCCGAGTGTTCAAGGCGCCCATTTTTTCACTGGCTAGAAAGTCCTTCCCACAAGTGAATGTTGCGCAGAGAATGTTGAGTGTCCGAAATTGTCCGTATTGTCTTTGTTTGTTGGTATTTTTGTGGGTGAGTAGTGTTGCTGTAGAAGCTAGCTTCTGGTAGGTTTGCGCAGCGCCTTCAATTCGAGCGCGCCTGGTAATGTCTCTCCCTTTCCCTTGCAGGAGAAATTATGTGGTATTAGCACCTTGAGTCCAGGTTTAGTGCTATGGGAGACTTGGTGGTTGGGTAAGTATCCACGGTGGCTTTTGGAAAGTATGCACCGCGATCGCAGTGAAATAAGTGTCTGCGTTATTGGGGCGAGCGCAATGAATAATGTCTCTCCTTTCTTTTGCAGGGGTTAGTGCGCTCATACAACTGACCTAGATTGCAGTGTCACAGGAAGATTCGGTGAGTATGCGCAGCGTTACTGATGTGCGTGTGTTAACCCAGTTCTTCTTTGTTCTCACAGGTGCCGGTGTAGAAGTCCCCTCTTAACTGGAGATAGCTGCGGCGTGGAGTAAGAACAGAGGTTCTCCCGGAGCAGGTAAGCTGAAGCGGAATGATCCAGAGCGGGTAAGCAGAAGTAGGATGATCGATAGCAGGTAAGCAGGGGCAGGATGATCTGGAGCAAGTAAGCAGAAGCTGGGTGTTCCTGAGCACGGCAAGTGTGTTGCTGATACAGCTCACAGTAAGCAACACAAGAAGAAGAATCTTGGATGTAGCTTATATAGCCAGCCACACCCAAACACTAGAGAGCTCATGAATCATCATGCACTTCCTGTTTGGCAACAGGAAGTGGTAACCAGGAAGTTATTACAAACACTAGGAAGGAATGAAAGGAGGGATTTGCTATGGGTTCTTTGTGTGCCTATGCCAGGCCTGCCAAGCCTCCACCCAGCTTGCCCCAACCAGCTGCCTGATACCCATGACAGTCTGTGGAATCAAAAAATACAATATTAAGGCTTTTACACCATGCAAAGAGAAATACACCGACATGGGCTTGTAAAGATTCCCAGAATCTTTATTGCAATACTGTACAGTTTTACAAAACAAAGTACACAAATAGCTATTTGGACGTCAATACATCACAGAGACCACCAGCAGGGTTCAATGTGAGCAGTGAACAGTAATTGCTAGCTGGACATCAGCGTATTTATGCAGGTTCGTTATAACGATGTCCAGCCTCTTACAAGTTAATCATGTACTGGGCTAGGGTCGTGCCAGGTTCGTTCCTAATTTACATATCTCGTGCATGCGGTTTACTTTTAAATACATTGGCTAACAACCACTATTTTTCTCTGGGTTTAACTTTACACTCTTTACACATTTGTTTTAATACAGGCCAAACAGATGTTTCGCTTGTCGTGTTTAGATAGCGTTATTGTTCTTGTATACTTGTAGGTTAACATCGCCGATTCAAGTAATCCCCTGATCTCGAGGTCAACAAAGGACAAGGTCTACGTGACCCTAACATGTAGCCTGCAGGCAGGTTGGACATTAACTCTCCTACAGAGGTTGAAGAGGTTAAAGCAAGAACAAGAGAACACAGGTTGGCCATTTTAGGCCACTGGGTGACTTTGCACGATAAACTAAAATGGCGGCTTTAACCTAAAATGGAGGCCTGATTCATTTAAGGTCGCGACCTTGGAATACGGATTTCCTCGCAAAGCGACTGGGCATAGGCCAACATATACAATGAGGATGAAACAATATTATATCATTTTTAACAAACCCTCCTTTTGGCCTATCCCAAGCGCTAAACTACCTTCAATCACTTTGCGACTAACTCCACATTTCAACGTCTATACACCCCGAATCATTGTCAGACATATCTATTGCCATTAGATCAGACAGTAGAGTTTCTTTCAACACATACTCCTTGGAAACCTTATCTGTGGCGTATATTTTATGCCCTAATACACTTGTTGCTTGCGCGCAACACCCCCTAATACTGAACATATACCAGGGAGACAGTGTATACAACAACAAAGGAACAAAAAACTACCCAAGATAATAAGCAGGGCCGAAAACAACTTCCATCCCCACGACCGTAGGAGGTCCCAAAACCATGCACTAAGTTCCCAGTTTCCCTCAGGAACATGCACTTCTGAACTAAGAACATGTAGATTTTGGATCACCCTAAAGATCGTTGGAGAGGAGTCTGGTACGTAAACGCAGCAAGCGGACCCCACTAATTTACATACTCCGCCACAATGACATCTAATGCCATCCGGTTCTGAAGAGCCACTAATCTTATCGCTTTCTGTTCTAACGTCATATTTTAGAGTATGTCAGTGGTCCGGTTAATGGTTCTCTCCAGTACTCTCGCTAGTCCCCTGATATCTTCTGAATTCGTAATTTGCCCAAAAAATGGCAAAAAGGATTTCATGATGTCTCCTAGAGTTTGTGCTGCAGTATCCCCCTTCACACCTCGTCGTGGACGAGTCTTCGAAATTTCTGCAGTACTGGCAATAAATACCCCAGGTAATAGAATCCCTAAATAGCAGGTTCCTTGCCAATCCCTGGGCAACCATGGACATGCCACATTACCTCAAAACAAAATAGACAGGTTCACCTACGTACAGAGGTCTGTTCTCACTAGTCAAATTTGCAACATTGGCGCATTTTCTAAAATTACCCATTGACCGTGTTCCATTCCTCTGGATGCAGAAGGATACTGAATCGGGGCTATGGTTAACAGAATAAGATGGAGACATGGCATCCTTATTGCCTATAGGAGCCATTTTGAAAGAGATCAAAGACTGAAAAGGACGAGACAATCTATCAGAGGGCCTAACAGAAGCAATGTTTGGCTTACTACTATTTGCGAAAAGCGAGCATCCCAGGGGCATCAAAACACGTTTTTCAAAACTATCCAAATTTATACCATCAAAGTTCCCTGAGATGCTGTCATTCCATCGGCCAAAGAATAGTGCTCTAAGAGAAGCATAACAAGCAGTTGTCAAAGGTAAAGGATGAATGTACCAACCTAGCCCCTTATCCCCATGTTGCGGTAAATTTTAGCAGATCCAGCAGTTGGTCCTATTTAAAATTGCTTGAGTGGCATTCATTATTAACAAAAGAGTATTATTCTGATAGTTCCGTCTATGCGAAGAATCTCTAGGCGACAAAGTATGCAATTGCACAGAAGGAGTGGGGAAAACAGATACATTTTCAACAGGTAATAAGTCCTCTAGTGGATATGCTTCCTCCAGATACCATAACCCAAAACCAATAGTTACTAAAAACCCAGTTATTATTACAAAAAGGCAACAATACACTTTCGGGGTCCCATTACATGCTTGATCATTGTCTCTGCTAGTCACATATTTATCTAAAAGTTTGGTACGAGCGGTAGCGGGTGCAGGCATCGTAGTCTTCAATCGAAAAAACACCAATTGTTCATTTGCTGGCGACTCCAGTCGCGCGTCTTCTTAATGTCTTTCCCACAACCCTTAGCCAACAGAAACTTTTCGTACAGTCGGGCCAAAAGGCAGGCATAATTTCCTCAATCGCACAGTCAAACCGTGCCGTACGTCTATTTTCTTGGACGTAAATTATATTTCACAATTTCTGGCGCCGAAGGATCGGATAGCAGTATGTCTTCACTTCCCACTGGAGGTGGCGAGTGAACGGAAATGGGATCAGAAAATGATTGATCCGGAAGTACCACTGTTGGAAAATGCGGAGACAAGATGGCGGTTTTGTCTGGCCTTACGAATTCTGGAACGGTCTCCGATACTCTCTTGTCGGTTGTTGCTGTTTCAGGCACATTGGTTACAGCAGTGGAAAGGGATTCTGTGTCTTCTGTATCGTATAGCACGGGCTGCGGGATCCGTTTGGTGTGTGTCACGTGGATCCAGTTCTTTCGTCCCGCTACCCGCACAGCAGTCTGGGTGACTGGCAGGACCTGGTAGGGACCACTCCACCGAGGTGCAAGGCAAGATGACCTCTCGAAAACATTTTCGTGAGGATCCAGTCCCCCGGTCGTAGACTGTAACCAGGACCCTCGTAACATACAGGTAATGCCTCTCACACCTGGTGATAAATTGAAAACAGATTTTTAGTCAACTGGTTACAGTAATCTGAAAGAAGCACATTCTCTACATCCCGCAACGAGCAACTTTTTGACATACCCCAAATATTAGCAGGCCTCCCCATTACCACCTGAAAGGGAGAGAGCCCAGTCTTAGTTTGAGGGGTTGTTCTCATCGCCAGCAACACGATCGGTAAGGTGTCCGGCCATTTTAACTTGGTACCAGCACACATCTTAGCGAGCGTGTTCTTTATAATGCCGTTATGCCTTTCCACTAATCCGGCACTTTGGGCATGTCTGGCCGAAAGGAACCGTTTAGCAATCTGTAATCCTTCGCATATTTGTAGGATTACAGCAGCGATAAAGTGGGGCCCATTATCTGACCAGATGACTCTCGGCAGCCCGAACCTAGGAAAAAACTCTTTCAACAGAGTTTTTGCCGTGGTTATGGCCGTTGCATCTCTAACAGAGAAGGCCTCAACCCACTTACTAAATGCACAAATGACAACCAACACATATTTAAGATTGTTGCAATGTTCCATTTCAATAAAATCAAAGTGGATAACCTCAAACGGAACAGAAGGTGGAGCGAAACTTCCTCTAGGAGTCGAGGTACCTTTTCCTACATTGTGCTGCAAGCAGACCATGCACCCTTGGACAAAGCGCTCCGCAATTTTGAAAATGTTATCATTGGCCCATACACTGTGTAACATTTTAGTCAATTTACACGCGCAGACATGTGTCGGACCATGAGCCATAATGACCATCATTGTAATATAGGCGTCAGGGAGTAACCATTTTCCTTCAACATTGTCCACCCAACACCCATCATCGTCCAATCTTCCTGCACCTTCGACCCATTTCTTGGTCTCCTCTACAGTAGCATCTGCTTGAATGTCTTTTACAGAATCGACACTTTCACCAAAAGAGCAAACATTTACAATTTCTCTTACAGCATAAATTTCTGAACTAAAATCAGTGGCAGTTTGTTTAGCTATCTGATCAGCGAAAGCATTCCCTTTTCCTATATCATCTGTAACCTTTTGATGTGCTGTACATTTTATAATAGCTAACTGAACAGGGAGTGCGAGCGCTGAAAGTAATTGCACTATGAAAGTGCCATGCTGTATTATCGTGCCATGTGAGATCAAGAACCCTCGTTCTTTCCAAAGTCTACCGAAGTTGTGAACTACCTCAAAGGCATACTGACTGTCAGTATATATATTTACTATAAGCCCTTCAGAAAGTTCACAAGCTCGAGTTAACGCTATAATTTCTGCGGCCTGCGCGGAATTATGCATAATTCTTTTGGTTTCCACAATCGTGCTTAAATTAGTGATGGCATAAGCAGCCGTGGATGTACCATTCCGAAGTTTAAAACAAGAGCCATCACAAAATAGCTCTCCTTGTGGGCTATTCAAAGGCGTGTCTTCCAAATCGATTCTACCTTTAGTCTCTTGTTCTGTAGTGTAAAGGCAATCGTGTGACGTTTCGTCACCATCAACAGTATCTTGCGGGACAGGTAAAAGTTCAGCTGGATTTAATACACAACACCTCTGAATTTGAATGTGGGAGCAAACAAGATCAATTCGTATCTTGTCAATCGTGCGGAAGTGAGGTGTTGCGTTTGAGTTCTATTCAATAAAATATCTATAGGGTGAGGTACCATTAGGGTTAACGCATGACCCAGGACCATTCCTTCACTCTGTTTTACAGACGCAGCAGCAGCAGTGACAGCTGTCAAACATCTCGGCAAAGCACATGCAACAGGATCAAGGGCGGATGAGAAATAGCTGCATGGCCTATTCTTCCGTCCATGTTCCTGCGTTAACAAAGCCAAATCACATCCATCACGTTCATGCACATACAACACAAAGGCCTTTTCATAATTTGGAGTTCCTAAAACCGGCGCCAAACACAGCACGGTTTTGAGCAAGTCAAATGCTGTCTGGTGTTCCAAAGTCCATGGCAATGGCAAAGAAATGCCCTTTTTTGTCAAAGCCAGCATTGGTTTAATCGTTAACGAAAAGTTAGGGATCCACAATCTACAGTAAGAAGCCATACCTATCAGGGCTCTAACTTCCTTCTGCGTATTTGGGACAGACATGCCAGAAATAGTTTTTATTCGTCCAGGTGTCAACCGTCTTCCCTCCTTTGACAGGAGCTAGCCTAAATAGGCGACCTCCTGACAACAGTATTAGAATTTTTTGAGTGAAGCTTTGTGGCCATGTTTTGCTAGATGACAAGGCAACAACATGGTGCCTGCTTTACAGGCACTCTCAGAATCAGCATCCAAGAGGAGATCATCTACATACTGTAGTAACGTGCAAGTAGTAGGCAACTCGAGAGTATCGAGCTGCTCTTTTAATGCTCTACTATAAATACTTGGACTCTCAGTGTACCCTTGTGGTGCACGAGTGAATGTGAACGAGCGTCCACCTAAGGTAAACGCGAACAAATACCTACTATCATTGTGTATGGGGATACTGAAAAACGTGTTTTTGAGGTCAGCAACGCTAAAGTGAGTGGCAGAAGCCGGAATCATAGTTAGTATCGTTGTAACATCAGGTACAATGGGAAATTGAGGAGCCGCAATTCCGTTAATAGCACGTAAATCAATTATGAACCAAAAGGGAATCGCATTATCACCTTTTTTGTATACTGGAAAAATCGGGCTGTTACACAAACTACCCGTAATTTCCTCAATTACTCCACGATGTACAAAATCATACCCTATACATTTCAAAGCCTGTTCGCCTTTAACTGAGATCTTATATTGTGGGATGCGAGGCAATTTTACTCCATGTTTCAGAATAATTTTAACAGGTTCAATTTGAAGAATGCCCACATCATTATCATCAATTGCCCATTAGTATTCCGGAATATTACTGAATTCTGGCGGTAAAGGTCGAGTCAAAAACTGAGAGGCGAGTGATTGCTGAGGTGAAACTGTTAACCGAACTCCATCGGGGAACAATGTACTACTGCATGCAATTCCTTCAACAAATTTAACCCCAGCAAATTCTCCCCGCAGTTTGTGGTAAGTGGAAATGGACACTGCTCCGTGAAGGGACCCAGTGCTATCGGTACCGGCAAAGAGACCGGACAAACTACAGGTGTGCCTGAAAACCCTACGGAAATGTTGGACTGCCCTGACGGGAATATTTGGAACCCGTGAATGGTCAATGGAACATTTCTGTGCTACCGTATCTACTAAAAATAGATGCTTCCTATTTCCCACTGCCATCTCAACGTAGGGACCTTTCTGATGAACGGGAATAAGCGTTGGTTCCAAATCCTGCTTCGGGCAATCCTAGCGAAACAGAATGTCGTCAAAAAGAAGCTCTTCAGAGAGGTACTCGACAGAAGGGTGATCAAAATGTTTCTATTATCCACATTCGAAACTTGCTTATCCTGTGAAGGAGGTTGCTGTGATTGTGGTGCAAACTGACCTCTGCCAGGGCCCCCTGCACCTGGGCGACTTCTGGATCGTCTACTCATGTTCCCAAATTACCTTTGCTGCAAGGTCGGACATTGTGCGCGCCAGTGACCTTCCTGTCGACAATAGGCACACTCGTTAATGGTTACCAGAGCCAGCGGCGTACTTCCCTGTAGAACATACTGACCTCTAAATTGATTAACCCCTCTAGGGTTTCAAACAATCTGTTGTAATAGGACTTTTGTTTTCAGGTCACCTTTTTTTTCTCAAGTTTTTCCTTTTCATTATTCACGCAATTTTCATAGTACTGAGCCATGTGCAGTACTTCTGATTGAGACTTCGCCTGCCAAGCGCTTTCGGAAGACATAATCTGTAACTGGATGCAAGGCAGCAATCCGCGTACAAATTTGTCGACAAACAGCCTTTTCCCTGACTCTGTGCCTAAGTCTTGTCCACTGAAATCTGAAAATACCTGTTCAAACCGATTGAAGAAATCGGTAGCACCCTCAAACTTTCCTTGGACACAGGCTGTAAGCTTGACCCAAATGATTCTTTTTTCAGGAACTATAGTTTTTAATTTTACAATAATCCTATCAGGCAAAGTTAATATCACTTGAGGCGGTCGCTCGCCAGCTGGTCTTTCTCTGTCGAGCCTAACCATGTTATCCCATGTATCTCCTAACCCAGGTACATCATCTATAGTCCTAATCTGTTTCCACAAATCAACTGGCAGGAGTACGGGAAGTAATAAATCAATATCACTTAAGGTGAATACTGATGATTGTAAGACCGACTCTATTTCTTTATAGAACCCCGTCGGATTCTTTCTTATATCCGGAATAGATAGCTTTATGGTGTTCACTTCCGGTCTTGAAAACGGGACGTGAACAAACTGCGATACGTAATGTGCAGTAATGTCCACCGCGAGTATTCCTTTTGTAGCATCGGCCGCAATCTCTACTTTTGGGACAAATGTCAGAGGGACCTCTCTCATAGGCAACTGAGAAGTAGGTAGCTCCGAACGCTTACTAAGCAACAGAGCCAAATCGAGCGCTAAGGCAGTCGAAGAAGTATCAATCGAAAAGGCTCTCTTATAAACACTCAACAATTCTGCGGGACAACAAATCTTTCTTTTTACACACTCATTCTGCAGGTATTCTACCATAACCTGTGTAACTTTCTTTTGCATTTCTAACGTATACTGACCATATGTGTCATATACTTCACCTGGAGTTATCGACATATCCGAAATCCATTTTATAGCATCCTTTGTACAAATTTGCGCTTCCTCACCTTTCAATTCACGGCGAGGAGAAAACCGTTTCTGTAAGAACATAATACCTAAACTATCACCATCTGCTTCTTCATTCTGTAACTCTTCCAACTCCTTCCTATGCACAAAAATCCTCTCGACATGCTCATATACTTTCTCTGCAGTATCTCTGGACAACGCTAAGGCGTTCAAATCCCGTAACCCTTGTGTGAGATCTTCATCATTTAATCTATTCCACATTATACTCAAATGAACCCCTAACCCTTCAATAAATACATTTTACTCAGGAATACTTTTTAGATTTTCGAGTGTGGAAAAAACATCAGCTTGTTCACCCTTCTCCATACAATGTTTAGCCCAAGCAATCAATTCATTCTTTTTATCTGGGGACCAAGTATTACGAGTCACAACCCTTAATCCCACACCCTGGTCTACTACAAGCGATGCGGAATCACTTGGAAGAGGAAGAGTAGGCACATTCTGAATATCAACAGGTGGAGGCAAGAGGGCAGGCAAAGGAGCGACGGCTGGAAGAACAACAGGGAGAACAACAGGGAGGACCGGAGGAACTATAGGAGGAGGAATAACAACAGGAAGGGGCAAAGCGCCAGGAGGAGGGAGGTACGGGGGTGGCGCAGAGGCATCGGGCCTTCCTTCATGCAAAAGTTTGTTAATCAGTTCACCAGACGTATGAAAATCTTTTGAAGGGTACATTTTTTGAATGCCTAATTGAAACGCTCTGTCCGTGTTCCTAACTGACTCCAATTGTCCATTTTGATCATATAACCGTGCCTTTTCGACACTCGTCATATGTCGACGCATATGTTTTTCTCTACTCTTTTGTTGCTGCAAAGCTTCTGTTTTCCAACTGTGCAATGCGTCAAATGCTGCAGGTCTAGCCTTTTTCTTTACCAATACAGACTCTAGATCTTCTATACAAGGGATTTCAAAGCCACCATTGGTTGGCCACCGAAGATTAGAGTTATGTCTGGTCTGTCTGTGCCAAATGTCATTAAATGCTATACTACCAAAGCCTTTCTTACAGTACATAGTACATGCCGGCGACCCCTCCTGTGGTGGTGGATGGCTATCTTCCAAAGATTGTCTGTCGCTGCGGAATAATGCCCTGAAGCAGGCAGACAATTTCCCAGGCATATCAAAGTTCTGGTGTTACCTGGTCAAATAATTTTGCTCGCGAGTACAATGCGCCAAATTCAAATTGTCAGGGTTAAATTAAGAATCGGGTCACGATTCACCTGACAAAAGGACTGGGAGGCCCGATCGGGTTACTAAGGACAATTCTAAGGACCCACGTGTCTGGTGATTTCGGCAAATTTACCCACCTCGATTTATGGACCCTCGTCAAGACGTCGTCTCGGGCCACAGCTCACCATTCAGGGATCGGATCGTGCTGTTCTGTCGAGGAATTCACTTCTCGTCCAGAGGGGCCCTTTCTGTTGGCACCGTCCAATCCCGGTCCGGTAGCCGAGCCAACCTTCAACGAGACAAAGTCGATCTTGAGGGTCCCTATTCGGGCGCCATGTGTGGAATCAGAAAATACAATATTAAGGCTTTTACACCATGCAAGGAGAAATACACCGACAAGGGCTTGTAAAGATTCCCAGAATTTTTATTGCAATACTGTACAGTTTTACAAAACAAGGTACACAAATAGCTATTTGGCCGTCAATACATCACAGAGACCACCAGCAGGGTTCAATGTGAGCAGTGAACAGGAATTGCTAGCTGGACATCAGCGTATTTATACAGTTTCTTTATAACGATGTCCAGCCTCCTACAAGTTAATCATGTACTGGGCTAGGGTCGCGCCAGGTTCATTCCTAATTTACATATCTTGTGCATGCGTTTTACTTTTAAATACATTTGCTAACAAACACTATTTTTCTCTGGGCTTAACTTTACACTCTTTACACATTTGTTTTAATACAGGTCAAACAGATGTTTCCCATGTCGTGTTCAGATAGCGTTATTGTTCTTGTATACTTGTAGGTTAACATCGCCGATTCAAGTAATCCCCCGATCCCGAGGTCAACAAAGGACAAGGTCTACATGACCCTAACATGTAGCCTGCAGGCAGGTTGGACATTAACTCTCCTACAGAGGTTGAAGAGGTTAAAGCAAGAACAAGAGAACACAGGTCGGCCATTTTAGGCCACAGGGTGACTTTGCACGATAAACTAAAATGGCGGCTTTAACCTAAAATGGAGGCTTGATTCACTTAAGGTCGCGACCTTGCAATACGGATTTCCTTGCAAAGCGACTGGGCATAGGCCAACATATACAATGAGGACGAAACAATATTATATCAGTTTTAACAAGTCTTCCCCCTCAAGACCCCTCCCAACGGTGTGTATGAAGGCTTTGGTTTCTCAGGATGGTCCCGATGGAAATTCCGCACCAATCGGTGGGCATGCACGTGTGTCCTGGGTTCCCATGATCTTTCCTGGGGTCTGTACCTCTTCCAGTCAGTTAAAAAATACAGGGTCTTTTGTACTTGTTTGGAATCTAATATGTTCTTAACCTCATATTCTGGTGTTTCTTCACCCACTTGTATGGGTGCGGGAGGTGCAGAAGTTCGGGTTCCTGGGTGTGCTGGTTTTAATAGTGACACATGAAATACGGTACGTATACGCATATGTTGAGGTAACGCCAGTCTCATGGCTCCTGGATTAATTACTTTTTCAATTGTATATGGGCCGATGTATCTAGGCTGACATTTTTTGGAACCCTTTAAAGCGATGTGTCTAGTTGCCAGCCAGACCGAGTCTCCCACTTGATAATCTGGGGCTTTTCCTCGATGGCGATCAGCGTTTCTTTTCTGTGTTTCTTTGGCTTGCTGTAGGTTCCTGCGGGCTTCTCTGGCTGCTTTCATGATGCTGGCATGTAGATTCTTTACTGCAGGCATTTCAATGTTTTCTGGCAGATACTAGACCAACGTTCTGGGGTTTCGACCATATATAGTAAAGAAGGGTGTTGCTTGGGTTGATGAATGTGTTGAGTTGTTGTAGGCATAATCCGCCATCCATAGAATTTCTGTCTAGCTTTGGCTTGTTTGGTGTAATAGACAGCGTAAATACTGTTCCATGGTCTGGTTCATGTGCTCGGTTTGGCCATCCGTTTGATGGTGGTGACTAGAAGACAGACGGGCTTCTACTCTTGCCAGGGCACAACATTTTTTCCAAAAATGAGATACAAATTGGCTGCCTCTGTCAGAAACGATTACGGTAGGGAATCCATGTAACTTGTCGATTCGGACTAGAAAAACCTGCGCCTGGGTCTGAGCTGAGGGAATACCTTTTAGAGCTATGAAATGGGCCATTTTGGAGAAGAGGTCCACTACTACGAGGATGGTATTATAACCTGAGTTAGGAGGTAGGTCAGTGACGAAGTCCATTGATACTGTGTGCCAGGGCGCTGGTGGAATGGTGATTGGCTGAAGGAGGCCGGCTGGTTTTTGCCTGGATGTTTTGTATTGTGCACACATCTCACAGGTGCCTAAGTAGGTGGCAATATCCTCTTGCCAAGTTGGCCACCAATAAGATTTGCTTACTTTCTTCATGGTTTTGGCTATACTCGGATGGGCTTCTAACAGCGAGTCGTGGTACTCTGATACGATTGCTTGTTGCAGATCCTTAGTTGGAACGTAGAGGCGTTTTTGGTAGTATCGTAGTTTGTCTTGAATGGTGAACTGATCTCCCTTCGTGTCCCAAGCCAGTAGGTCTTCTTCAGACATATTTTCTTTTATTGCTTCCTGCAGTGTATTCAACGGGGATGAGCTGATGCAGAGGCCGATAATTTTATGACTGGGTATGATCCCCACCGGGTTAGGGCATTGTAGACTTCGTCTCCTGTGCAAATGCGGGATAACGCATCCGCTTTCCCGTTCTTAACTCCGGGGCGGTAGGTGATTACAAAGTCGTATTACATTAAGGATAGGGCCCAATGTAGCTGCCTAGAAGACTGAGCTTTTGCTGAGCGTAAGCATTGCAAGTTCTGATGATCTGTTATTATTGTGATGTTGTGTTTTGCTCCTAGTAAGTAATGTCACCATTCACACAGTGCGTTTTTGATTGCTAGGAGTGCTTTCTCAGAAATCGCATAGTTTAATTCTGCTGGGGAAAATTTCCTTGACCAAAAGGCAATGGGATGAAGGCATCCAGTTTCAGTAGTTTCAGGATTTTGTTGAGACAATATGGCCCCCATGGCAATGCTTGAAGTGTCCGTCTCCACGATGTGCGGTAAATTGGTCTGTGGGTGTTGCAGTATTAGGGCTGAGGTAAATTTTTCCTTGAGAGCTCGGAAAGCTTCTTCCGACGCTGGTGTCCATTCGAACTTTCGGTGTTTGCGCAGCAAGGACGTTATTGGATGTACAATATGTGAGAATCCTGGTATGAAGCGTCGATAAAAGTTTGCAAACCCTAGGAAACTCTGTACTCCCTTTACAGTCGTGGGTGAGGACCGTTTGAGGATTGCCTCCACTTTTCTATTGTCCATCTTGATCCCCTGCAGTTTGCGGAATACAGCTTGCACGTGGGTTACATGTTCTTAGTGGTCGAGTAAATCAGAATGTCATCGATGTAGACGACTGCTCAGACATCGAGGAGTTCCCGTAACACATCATTCATAAAATGCTGGAACGCAGATGGGGCATTACACAGCCCGAAAGGCATGACCTGGTATTCATACAAGCCATAGCGGGTACGGAACGCAGTCTTCCACTCGTCCCCTTTCTTCATGCATACAAGGTTATATGCGCCGCGTAAGTCTAGCTTGGTGAAAATCTTCGCTTTTCTCCCCTGGTCTATTAGTACTGTTATCAGAGGTAACGGGTACTTATTTTTTATGGTGACTTGATTTAGGGCCCGGTAATCAATACACGTTCTTAAGTCCCCCGCTTTCTTCTGTACGAAGAAGAGTGGGGAGGCGGCTGGTGATTTAGATGGTCTAATGAAGCCATTGGCCAGGTATTGATCCAAGTAGGTCCGTAGATGAGCGTTTTCTTCCTCGGTTAATGCATAAATGCGGCTGCACGGTACTTGTGCCCCTGGTTGCAGGTCAATCTGGCAGTCATAAACTCGATGTGGTGGTAGTTTATTATCTTGCTCCTTCGCGAACACATCCTGGAACTCCTGGTATTCCTCTGGTAAAGTGCCCACCAAGCCTAAACCTGCTATCTTTTCCTATGAAGCTAACAATGGGCTTCCTTGGATTCCTTTGTTGTCGTAACAAGAGGTGAATTCCATGGAAAAGAGTAAGGTTTGTGCTTGCCAATCTATCTTTTGGTTGTGTATCTCTAGCCAAGGTATCCCACTAATCAGCTGGTAAGCAGAAGCAGGATGATCCGGAGCAGGTAAGCAGAAGCTGGCTGATCCAGAGCACGGCAAGTGTGTTGCTGATACAGCTCACAGTAAGCAACACAAAGCACTGGAAGAATCTTGGGTGTGGCTTATATAGCCAGCCACACCCAAACACTAGAGAGCTCATGAAACATCATGCACTTCCTGTTTGGCAACAGGAAGTGGTAACCAGGAAGTTATTGCAAACACTAGGAAGGAATCAAAGGAGGGATTTGCTATGGGTTCTTTGTGTGCCTATGCCAGGCCTGCCAAGCCTCCACCCTGCTTTTCCCAATACCTGCCTGATATCCATGACAGATTGGTAAATGAAATGAGTTCTGAAAGGGACAACACAAGAGCAGGGCTGTGCAGAGATATGAGGGAGCAACTTCCACCCCAGTATGGAGGAAGCAGGGTGTATGCCTGGGTCCTGCATGCCCATCATGTGTCCATTATAACTGCAGTTCCAGTCCTCAGCGATGGTAACCTCATCACCTTTTGGCAGCCAGTATTGGTCCCCAAATAAATCGAACCATAAAGGGCCTCATTGGGTGGTATCCCGGTGGTATCACTGCCGAGATGCCGCCCAGGCTAATAGCGTTACTGCCAAACCCTCTGGAGCTATTAGTGCTGGATCACTGGTTTGGCAGTAACAGTAAATCCCCATTCCCCATTTGGTCCATGGGATCCAACAGGGAATTTTCGGCGCAATTAGCACGCGATAATAGAACCCAAAATGGGAATTTTCCCAGCCCATTTACCCCCAGCTAGGAGCTGGGGGTAAACACAGCCAAACCCGTGATTTGCTGGACCCTTAAATGTGGCGGTAATAGTATTACTGTCGCAATTAAGGGTTACTGCCAAACTCGTGATGAGGATGAAAGAAGAAAAGTGTGTCAGTTCCCGTATGTGTAAAGCTTTTTTTTCTCATCTATTCACGTTAGAGCTTGAATATGCTTCTTCTAAATTATGTGGCAGCTATCAATCATCTTTTTCTATTCAATTTTCTTCAAACCCTACCAGTACTTCCACCCCACATTGCAATATTCCCCTCTTCCGTCCCCCATCATGGAAAATAGACCCCACAATTCCCATTATGGTCTGGTGTGGCACCACAGAATACTATGCCCTGTGGCATTGTAACACTCTGATCTAGTGTGGGTTGTGAACAGTTGCTACGCCCCTTCTGGCCCTCACTGTCACAGATTCTAATATTATGTTGTTTGCAATCTTTGTAAATTTCATATAATTGTCAGCACACACTTCCTCCCCCTCGTCTATGCACTGGACAGTAAGCAAATGTCCCTGGAACAAACTGATTGTTTTGCATAATGTCAAATGCATCAAACTCCCCCCCTCTTCAACTGACACTTCTTGAGGGACAGAGAGCTTGGGGCGTCCCTGTGACGTTTGAAAAAAGGGAGCACACATATTATGTGTCTTTGGCCTTCTCTTGCCCGACCCGTCTCATATCCCCTTACAGTATGTTGCCAGATACAGTGCCATGTCTAGCCCCAATGCCATCTTCGAACATTTCAGAATTAAAGACTTCTCTTTTGTTGCTTACTCCTTCATAATTGCTCCTACTTGCCCCTTTCAAATAAAAAACAAATACACATAAAACAAAAAACAAAAACACTAAACTACAACTACATATCTTAAACAATGTTTTTCCCACTGCTGATATTTCACCTTGCTGCAACTCTTTCAGACTGATCACTGGTTTTATGACAAGGCAGAAGGAAGATATAAACATCAGTTAACTGGTGTATACTTCCCATTAGTCTCCACCCTTCTTCTCCTGCCCCGTCAGACGTCCGTTCGGTGAATTCATGGATATCTCTCCGCTACACTCACTGCTGTTGGGGTGCAGTAAATCACTGTGTAGTGTTCAGTGAAGGCCAGCACTTTATAGGATTTTGTGAAGTTGCAAATTACTATAATTTCACCAGGCCAAAAAAGAAGCTGCACGGCAAAAGTCTGTATTTCTTGTGTTGATGGAATGTCTGTACTTGATGCCGTATCGGCCAACCTGCATTGACGTGGTTGAACCTGACGTCAATTGTATTTGGGAGATTTTGTGAGCTCACTCAAGTACACTTTGAATTCATCTCCAAGGAGCTGTCCATTGCTATTTGCATTCTAAATTATATGTGTAGGAGTGTGAGGTGCATGTATTCTCCTGCAAGTAACTATTTTGTGCAGAGTGAAATGGTGATCGTACCAGGGGAATTGTGTAGTACAAACAAAGCAAGGGACAAAAAACAGAGCCAATTCTTGCCAAGTGTCGCCAACATCTTGGCAATGCACTCTTTAAGCAGGGCATTGAGGCGCTAAACAAGTCTGTTGGCTTGGGGATGGTATTCAGGGCACAATTTGTTTTTGATGCCCAGTAGGGGATCACCTCTTTAAATCGATCATTGGCAAAGTGCTGTCCGTTGCCAGACTTCAACACGTCACATACTCCCCACCTGGGGAATACTTCATATACTATAAATGTGACTACAGGTGGAGCATCATTATGAACACATGGGCCAGCCTCAAGCCAACGTGAAAAAGGAAAGACAACAATGATCATGTATTTCTATGTATTTCTATGTACATCGATCCTCCATATCGGCATAGTCAATATACAAATGCCAGAAGGGCCCCTCTGGGCATGGTAATGTGGTCTTAACTGTTTTGAGTGTGTGTCCTGCTGTAAACCTCTATCACGTCACACAATTATTTCCAAGCTCAGTTACCAGTTCTCGTAAATTAGGCGTGAACCGTTGTTTGTTAATCTCTGCAGCAACATACATTTTTGACACATGTGCTGGGTAATGCAGCTGATCCAGGGCTGTTTTGAGCAGCCCCTGGGGCATCACCAGCTTCCCTGCACTGTTCTGTCTCCACACCAGATCCGCGGTTGACATTGAGCAGCCTCTCTTTTTCCATAACTCCTGCTTCTGTTGGGATTCATAACCCTGTAATCCTATCACAGTGACAATGGGTAATGTGTTGAATGGCTCTGCAAGTGTGGGGTGTTGTCTCTGCATCAATACCATTGGTATACCTTGGTATAGGTGGCACATTTTACTACTGCTAATTCAGCTGGGAGGGGTAATACTTCTATTAACCATGACAGTTACTCTTCATGTTGTACAGGGGAGCCATTGCTCCTTCGGATGCCCCTTCTATTCCATTGGGCCATTGGAGGTGACGTAGGTGGAATCTGAGAATATGTGGACAGAATGCCCATCCATCATATCTCTGGCTATGATCGGATCTGTCAACTCAGCTGCATATGCTGACTAGTGTAGTGGCAACCTCACATGGGCCAACATCTTAAATTCTCCTTCATGATAACAGACCACTGCTGCACTGGTGTGTTAAGAGCCCATGCTTGAATCTATTGTTAATAACCTGTCAACAAAAAGAATATCTCCTCCTTCTATTGGCTCCTCCTATACTCTAGGGTCAACCCCAAATTTGTCCATATATGAGGCACAATCGTGCGCATAATCCCCTGCCTCAGCTGGTTTTACTATGAGCGTTGCTAGCTTAACAACCCAACACCTCACTACCTCAATTGCTGGATTGGTCAACATCACTGAGTACCCTGATGATATCTGGTTTGTTAATGTTGACTTTGATTTTTCTAATATCATAAAAAGCGAATGCTTCACATAGAGCGTGACTGCACAGCCCATCGTTATTGTTGCAGATTTCTCAATGGCAAATGCTGCTCTGGCACGTGCCTGTTCGAATGGAAAGTAGCCTTGTATTACTGGGTCTAAGGGACCACTGTAATATGACAGAGGCTTGCGTCCTTGTGGCTTCTGCTGAGTGAGGACAGCTATCATCACTGTGCCATCAGAATCTGAAAACAAAAATAATGTTTATTTATAGTTGGAGTTGCTAAAAATTGTGCCTGTGCTAACACCTGCTTGAGTTTTATAAATGAGTGAATCATTTAAGATGTCCATTTTATGGTGGCCTTTACCTTCTGTCCTTATTTTAATCATCCCTGAAGGAGGGGCTTCATAAATGTGGAATAGTCAAAGACTAGGCCCTGTAATATTTGCACAGGCCTAAAGAATGCTGCATTTGCTTTACCGTGAATGGCTCTAATGTGTTGTGTATTGCTTCTGCACTCTCTGGAGTGATCCCTCTGTTGTCTACTAATATTATCTGTTCTACGTACTAGGTACACTACTTCTTTTTGACAGTACTGAATTTCTCCTGGTCCACCTGCCAAATGGGAAATTATATCATACCTCCTATTGCAACGAATAAATGTATATTGGCCTACACCAAGCTGCTTGTAAGCCACTTGCGAAGAAATCCGTGTTGCAAAGTCCTGACCTTAAAATCAATGTAAACTGCCATTTTAGGTCAATCCGCCATTTTAGGTTCTCTCTGTAAAGTCACCCTGTGAGTTAAAATGGTGGACGATGTCATTCCGAAATACAACATGGCCGTCTTGACCTCTGTGTGTAATTAATATGTAACTTGCCTGCAGGCTACTTGTTGGGGTCGTGAACTGAGACCTTGTCCTTCACTGACCTGTGTGTAAAGGATTACTCGTGCAATGAAACTAATCCACAAGCATATGTTAAGAACAATGTATCCAAATACTGAACTAAGAACACTTGTTTAACTACATTATATTAATGTTTGAGAAGACCTGTATGAGAAATCCCAAAATACACAGTTGCCGTGTAGGCTTGTTGACGTATGTATTAAAGGCAAACTAGTTGCATGTGGATATGCAAACTCGGCATGAACCCTAGATCAGTAATGTATTAGAGGAATATCAACCCGAAGTAGGGTTGGACATCATGTTCGCAAATGGTATAAAAGAGCAACAAATTCTAATGTACAGCGTCTCTCACTAAGCACACTGAACCACGATGGAGTTTGTTGTGTTGTACTGAGGGCCGATAGCTATCTGTTACTTTTCTTGGAAAACTGTTCAGTATAAAATAAAGATCTTTGTATGTTCCTTTGTATCCCGTGTTCGGTGTATTATCCTTTTTGGGGTATTCAGCCTCGATATTTTGATTTTGTTTTCACACACCTCGTATTCCTTCTCTGATAATAATGTCCGGAGGGTCACTGAATCTTTCCTGCATGTCCTCTATTGTGATGCAGTCCAGGAGGTCATCCACATACTTTATGACTGTGCTTTGCATTTACAAGTTACTTAGGTCCATCTGGATCAGCCCATTGAATACACTAGGGGACTTGCAATACCTTTGTGGTAAACAAGTGTGTTGGATCTGGGTCCCATTATATGTGAACACGGTAAGATACTGTGAATCTGGGTGTAATGGGGTGGAGAAGAGCATATTCTTCAAATAAATAACTGTGAAGCATGTTGCTTCTATGGGGATTTGACATATTATGGTGGCTTGGTTTAGTGCGAGTGGAAATTCTATTCCACTGTGTTATTCAGGGGGCAGAGAGCTTGAATAAATCTCCAGTGCCAACTTTCAATTTCTTAACAGAATAAATGTCTATATAACATGGGAATTCTCATGTTTTTATTATGCCCTGTGACCATAGTGCAAGGAGTGTATCATATATACCCTTGCTTGCTTCACGTATTAGTGGGTATTGTTTAACTCAGGGTAGCAGTGCCTCTTTCGTCAATGTTATATGGACTGCCCCTGTTACCTTCAGCAACCTTACATCATGGGGCTCACTGCTCCATAGTACCTCTGGTACTATTTACAAATCAACCCACAGGTGATGCTGTGCTCACTATTTGCATCCTCTGGAGGACATGTCTCTCTTCCATGTTCACCTGACATGGGATGCATATGTGGAATCTCCCCCTCCTCTTCATCCTCTGAGAACAATGGTTCATCTGTAAAGTCTGTCAGTCTTAATGTTGGATCAACACACTGGACCGTACGCCGCACTGTACCCTCTTTGTCTTTCCTGTTCAATATTACATGGCCTTCCTTGTGAGTGCTGATTCTAAGTGTATTGTGAGTGTTGTACCTGGTGCCACTTCCTTGTGTAATACTGGTATGAACAGGAATTCTGTGGCTAATCGGAAAACCTTGTCTTTCATTCTGGGTAGCCATCCTAACAGTACCTGGTGGTGTGATGACCCGTGTAAAATTCTTGTATGATTGCTCTGACCCCCTCATAGAAAATTCCAGGTATCGGACATGCTATGCTCTTTTCCGAGAAGGAAAACCATTATATAACATCAATTAATAAGAAAACATGTTATCTATTAAATATCTATCAAAAGTTAATTTTTCTTGGCCATCCTTGAAAACACTGCCCGGCAGTGTCCGGCAGCCACTAAAAGTGGTATTTTTTGAGATTTCATCTCAATATTGGGGCAATTTATTACACAGGTGGTTCAAGGATGTGCTCGAAATCCCACCAAACCCCATCTTCCCCTGCCTGTTCACACTGACTCACTTACCACTGCCAAGAGTTTCTCCCTCCTACCCTTTGTACAATTTAGCTTCCCTCCCACTATACATAAATTATCTGTCCCCGGCCACGCGTTGCTGTGGTTCAGTCTGGTTAAATGGAAAAGAAAGAAACGAGAAAGCGCACATTTCTAATATGTTTAATTTCACAATGCTTGTGGGTATACAAAGATTTTGTGTTGTTCCATTGTCTGTGCAGATATACCGACTGTAGAAGACACAACATATAATTGTCCATGTGAGAAGCAATCCTTGTCTAGATCTAAACCGCACAATTCTAACAATTGGCCTTGAGCTTTGTTGATGGCGATTGCAAATGCAAGTTGGCATGAACTGAGCTGTTACGATTTGTGCGCTGAACAACGTCATTTGGAAGCATGAGTTGTATTTCCTCATGTTAGATAGGAAATGCTTTGATTCGGCAGTATATCCGGCAAGCACATTTTTTAATGGCTTTAGCAGTTCGCCAAGTTGAGGCAGTTAAATTTTCCCGGTGGCACAACACATTCCTTTTGTTTATCAATTACATTTCAGAGCCTTGCAATAAGGACACACTTCAGTCATGGTGCCGATGAGAACATGCCAGCTCAAACTATAATCATCAGCAGGGTTGTACTGGAATGCAAGGCGATTGTAATTGTGTGATTGCTGAGCATGGAGTGATGTTTGACGCTGATCTGCTGTTTCTCGTTGACGTCTTTCAGCCACTCTCAGCCTGTCACGTTCATTCTGTTGAGAACGAAGCAGATTTGAAGCTGCTTTTAAGTCCAACAGATGGCACTGTTCTTTGGAAAAAGCATGTTTTTACCTGTAACAGGTGTGACATCTACGTATAGTAGGTATATAAAAACATGTGCCTATTCAAAAGCAATCTTATGTCAAAATGTCAAAGCAATCAGTGAAGAACTTTCAGAAATGTAAGATTTTGAACAAACATTTACATTTGTATTTATATAGATAAAAAGCCAATAACAATTGCTTCATTTGTACTTGTACGAGTTTCAAAAAATATGAATACAAAAATAAACTTTACCCATAACCATATATTCACAATCAACACTTCACTTCCCCCACACACACATACCATAGCACTAACTTGCTTTATATCCACTCCATCTCTTCTCCCATTCACACCCTTAATCCAACATCAATCACACAAAAACAAATTATAATGGCCCTCTCAATAGGACCACACAATGATTCTCGTCAAAACTTAATGGCCCTCTTCATAGGCCCACACAATTCACTCTACCAACTAACCTATTGCATTATACAACTACCTGGCCCATTCTCCTGCCGTGAAAATATTTAAACAATCCCTACGCAGTACTATTTACAACAACAGTCTTGTGCCAGCCCTTCTACCTCAGCCAACTCAATATACCACAATAATGCAAATTTCCTGTGCGTGCTCCACAACAATAATCAGCACTTAGCTCTATACTCTCTACTCTCACTCCCCATGAGGAATTACACAACTATTCAATTGCCTTCACTACTCACAACTCCATCAAATGAAAGTCTGACACTTTTGGGGGCACTGTTGAGCCACCAAACAAGTCTGAGTGAAGAGCTCATGCCAAGCTGAATCCTTTTTTTGTAATAAATCGGTTATACCCTTTGTTGCAACTACTCTTTCATATCAGTGGACAGGGGTATGTTTGCTGATCCCGAGGGCTGAATTCTATACAAAACCAACAGCTGTAGTCCGAGCTTTGTACCCCTGAAGCTGCTACGTGGTGGAGGACTGCTGGGAAGGGCGGGCAGTGTGGACCTCTTCCCGTGCTCTGCTGGATCCCCGCCACATTGGACTGATGTGCTGCCCTCGGCAGGCGGACGCTCTGCAGGCATCGACTCTGTGGTTCTGCATTGTTTGCTTGTTGGGCTCCGGGTCGCATAGGCGGCCCCCTGAGGCGCCGCCGGCAGAAGTCCCAGTTTGCGGGGGTACAGCGTAATCCTGGTGAAGGTGCAAGCCGTGAGGTGCCCTGAATATACAAACGGCTTCACGCTCTGCCCTGCTATGTCAGATGGCTGAGAGGAGGTGCGGCCTCTGGGATCCTGTGTCTGGTACCTAGATCATGGACCGGCTGGAGGCTGTTGCTCCGCGCCCCGAAGGCGATGCTGGGAAGCTCTGGATCCCGAGGTGAGGAGTCGTGTGGGTGAGGCAGGCTTGTTGGCCTGATTTGAGGCTGAGGCCTCCATCCTGGAGCCTTGCGCGGCTGCTGCTGGAGCGGGCTGCAGTTATCCCGCACACGGATCTCTGTGTCAGTGTGGATTAACCCTTCACCTGTGCTGGGGAAGTGGCGATTGCTGTGCGGCCCGCCATCCAATGCGTAGCGGTCTGTTCCCTACGAGGATATTCCTTGGACCTGCACCTCGTGACTGCACCTTGTGGCTGCCGAGGTGTACGGCGGTGATCCTGTTGACTTTGCTGGGACATATCCGCTCCTGGTGCTCCTGGTGCTCAGGTGCTCCTGGTGCTCCTGGTGCTGGAGCCTGTGTGAGCTTCTGGTGGTTGGCAGTTAATGGACACTGCATCATAGCAGTATCACGGGAAGAGCTCTATATTGCAGAGCTGACTGAACACAGAATATACGATGTCCGAAGGCTCCAGTTGTGAGATTGTGGTGCACTTTTGGGGTGCTGGAGGAGATATTGCTTTGGCTGCTCTTTATGGCGTGCTGTGGCTGCGATATCAATGGTCCCTAAGATGCTGGAGGTGCTTGGATGAAATTATCATTATATCACTCCATTGCACTGCATGTGCTGGACATCCTTGTCCTGGTAGCCTTGTCTGTCTGTGTGTCCGTGCAGCATATATCAGTGGATAATTGACTAAATCTCACCTCCTGCGGTTGGACTGTCGGCCCTCCTTTGCTGCCCCCCCTCCTTTGCTGCCCCCCTCTGCACCCCGCGCCATTTGGGTTGCTGCCTACACCGGTACCAGGACCTACGTGACATCTTCTTGGCATTCCTCCATGACTGTACTAACTCACTGGCTCTCCCTCTCTTAAACTCGGGGTGCTGTGGCCCCCGGGTGTGTGCGGTCTGGTATGGAATTCCCCCCCTCGTCCTTACACTTCTGGCCTTATGATAATGCGCCTGAGCCATGACCAAGGGGGCCACATCCAAGAAGAAGGGCCCAATGGACACTTATACCAACACGCCTGCCAAATCCCCTGTCCCTGTGGTTGACCCTTCAGTGGATGAACAGTCCCCCTCCCCCACAACATCGAGGGATGATCACCTGCTGGCGACTGTGCAGAATGGCTTTCTCACCGTAAATATGGAGCGAGGGAGAGGGTGCACAGCTCTGTTCTCTTTGATTGTGAAGAATTTCTTAATATAATGTTCTTAATTGGTTTTGAGTTGCTTAGTAGGGTGCAGCCCACTGAATAGTGCCTCCGTGCTGGGCTCTAATGATACACTGTAGAAAAAAGGACCTAGTCTAATTAGCCATCGGTGCGGGCCGCACACCTGTAATTCCCACGAATGGTTAAATATTTGTGTAAATTACTTGATCAAAAAATATATAATCATAAATAAAAACAGTTCACATGATGTATAAATGATATTTTTTAATCCACAAAAAATATGAATCAATGAATGTTTGTCATTGGTTAAACAACACCAATTTGTAGCCTGCTTTTTATTAGGCAAATGAACAACCCTATGGCTAATGCATTTCGGAAATCATGGTTTCTTTCTTCAGAGCCGGGTGAAACTACGCAAGAATGTATAAATTATTCTTCAATAATCAAGAAAATCAACATCGTGCAATTAGTGTTGCAATAAACATGTTGGGAAGGCATTTAGCAAGACAGGGTACCCACAATAAACAGAGACAATTCACAAATAACACGTAAAGAAGAGAGAAAAACACATATGTCATAATTAGTTGCTTGGAATAAAGTCCTTGATGGTTATTGCAAGATCCACGTTTCAATTGATCAATGTACTCTCATCATTAAATGGCATAACATAATGCTCGTATTACGTCAACATAAAATGCAATGAACATCTTATTCTACATGTTCTCAAAAATGGTTGCTCATATTTCCATAGAAGAAACTGTACCAAGATGTAATAATAGTTACTCTGTGTGTTATAAGCTTTCACCAATCGTTGTTGCAATCTATTCTTGCTTTACACCTACGAGCACTAACCTTCAAAGTGCATCTATTTTCCAGGCGCTGCCTGCGCTGGTCAACGTTGTAATGTGAGTTTGAGTAACGCTGTAACTACTGAAATAAAACGAACACCAACATTAGCGTGCTCGCCCCACCCGAACACGGCAATACTATAGAATCAGGGCTGCAATTAGATCAAATTGGTCATCATTCCCCAAAGAACCTATTGTGTGCCAGCCCCTGGAATTGGTAGTGACCACTGGATATACTCGAGGTATGATCTCCACACTATATAAGAAATGTCAGGACACGCGGGGGCCGCCTGGCACTGCCAGACAGTGCTGGGAGAAACATTTAGGTAACCCACTTGATGATACTAGATGAGCACGCTGGTGTAGACTCACTAAGAATGTCTCGTTGAATGCGAGCCAGTGTCTCATCCATTTCAAGTTGCTTAATGATATGCACTACACCCCCTGAAGGTCTCTAGATTTGCCCCCTCAATGCCCCCAACTGTACTAAATGTGGCGCTGCTGTGGCTGACACGCATCATATGTTGTGGTACTACCCCCATGTTGTTCAGTTGTGGGAGGAAGTGGCTGTGATTCTCAATGTTTGTATCAATGCCCCCCTGTTATGGTCATTTCCCAAATATCTATCTGGAGACATCAGGAAGGTTTCAGCTAAAAAGAGACGGCTATTCAATCTTGGTTGTCTGATAGCCAAAAAATGTATTCTGTTTAAATGGAAGTCTGAGACTGCACCAGGGATTGATATGTGGTTGAGAGAAATGACTCATGTGTGTGAATGTGAAGAAACATATATCTCACTGATTACACCGACTTGCAGACACAAAAACATTTGGGGACCATTTCAAGCATATTTGAGGAGTCAATTGTCTAACACTAAATAACTGTATCCGCTTTATTTTACGAAGTTACATAGCATTTCATGGACAATATTTTTGTAACTATGGCAAAATGGCAGAGTGATGCTCAGATATGTTTTGATTTATTGAATTGGATGTCTTTCACTTTTCAATAAATAAAGTTAAAAAAAAGAGTCTGACACTTTCTACGCAGTCATCTATTCTACTGTAAATGTGCCCGAGGGGTGTCTGCAATTACTATGGCCAATCGTACTCTCCTCTGTAGGTTGCGTCCTATATACCATTCAACCCCCCGCTGTGTGCGCACTTCACAGCGATGCATGTTCATGCACGGGTATACTCACGTGCTCTAGAGATCCTCAAGTTCCCTTGGTGCTGGATCTTCCCCCACAGCCTGCACCTCCATTTGAGCACGGGTTGCGCTCGGGACCTGGCAGATCTTTGCAAACTCAGCGCCTGCAGTGCCTCCTCATTAGTGCACTTTAAACTGGTCTCAGCCCACCTGCTTTGCAACCCCCAGGAGTGTAGCAGAATACCCTCAGCTCGCGAGGGACCTAAGGAGCTCACTGGGGCACAATGGACCAGGGGACCTCTCCCAAAAAGTAATCGTAGGGAAGAAAAATGAATCCAAAAACAGAGCGTACCCCAAACAAGAAGTAATGCAAATGTATTGGACCCAAACAGCTGGGAAGCACTGTTAAGATGGATTTCTGAACTCTGTCCTGGTGGCGCAGAAGTTCAGAAGGCCAACCTAATTACTTGGAACAGGGTAACCTCTGGACGAGCCAGACCAATCGAGGTAGCGATCGCGACGGTCAAGACTAGGTCTCAAGAGGGGTGAGGGTGACTGAAAGCCCGCAATGAGCACACAAAGCAAGATCACTTGCAAACTACTCCAAACAGTTGTTATATTAAAAATATATACACATTTATTTCAAGGCCTTTAAAACAATGACCATAGCGAGAAACTCACAATATAACGATAGTAAACCAACACATACCATATCAACACAATATATATACAAATACAACCAGTCTCAAGCGTTATATGCACGAAATGTGTAGTCCACCCAAAAGGGAGGGAAAACAGGCAGTGCGCAATAATGCTTAGACCCAGTTCGCCTTCAGAGGCACCTAACTAGATGGAAGTCCGAGCCCTGCGAAGAGTGGAGCCTTGTGCTCAAAAGTACCTGCACGCGCTGGTGCCAACGGGCAAAAGGAGAAGCTCTTCGAGGGAAATCAGGCAGTTCAGTTTAGTGCACAAAAGAAGAAGAACAAGTTCCGCGACTCAAGCGCAGCCTCCACAGTGGGCAGAAGCAGAGCGCGAATACGGAAAAGGGCGCTGTTTTGACACAGCGGGGAAAAGCAATGGGCTCCTGCAGGAGGGCGACCAGATCCTAGCTATGCTACTCACTGGTCCCCGATGCAAGCAGACCCAGGCTTCTCCGCATCAGTTTCAGCAACTGGCAGGTTCAGAAGAGCAGGGAACGCCTCGTCGTCGTGTTGAGTAAAAAGACGTCCCAATCGAAGAAACCCGCACAGTTTGTTACCACAGCAGGGCAACGGAGCGGCCGTGTGTATCTGAGCCAAATGTACACTACTCACTTCAGACCTGGGAACGCCAAGTGTACGAAGCATGTGAGAGTGACAAGGACTCGAAATACTACACAACCTGGCGGCGGTTACAGAGCAAGACTCCCGTGTAAGCTGGTCAGTCAGCTGGATGGCCCAGAGACGCTTCCGAAGGCTTACTGGCAGGAGATAGTGAAGATGCCGAGAATAGCTGTTCCCGCTATTCCAAGGGTTGAAGTACCAGTACAGGCCTTCTGGTTTGATCAAAGGTGAAAAGGGTTTCACAAGACGACAGCAGTGCAGAGGAGAAGTCCTTCAGCGGGTCACCAGCGATTCCTCGGTTCAGCCTCTTGGTTGCAGGATACTTGGCTCCTGTATTCCTTTGTTCGTGAGAACTCAGGAGATCGACATGGTAGTGGTGTTTCCAGCCCCCTCTTATCCACGGTTCCCTTTGCGCCAAAACGGAGGGGACCCAATGGGAGATCCGCTCATCAACACTCACACCATTCGTGGACCAATCACGGACCACGGTGGTCCCAGGCATTCACACCATCCTAGACTCTCTGGCACCCAGGATGTATATTGGGACCAGACATCCCAGCCCACATCCTGGAGGAACACACAAGACATGTAGAAGCCCGCAAAAGCATCCGTGTTTCGCGGGAAAGTACATGCCCAAATAAGGAAGGCCCCGGGTCGGCTCGACCTGGGGAAGGTGAAGGGAGCAAGACAGTCAGCGGACAGGACAAAGGAGCCTCGTGGTCTGGCCATTTTGGGAGCCAGGCCACCATTTTGGGTTAAGCGCGAGAAACGCGCTTAGAAGCCAAAAGGAGCACAAAACACAAGAAACGATCGCTGCCACCATTCCCGTCCCTGAATCACTTGCACCGATCAGATACAATCCTAAACGAGTATCTAGGGCCTGTAGAAGGCTAGAGACCCAAGAGAGCTGTAACTTAGCTTACAGTGCCCTCTTGTGTCATGTTGCACAAAAGCCGCAACATGATAAAAGAAACTACGGGAAACAGCGTTCCCCGGTACTGACTGTCTTAAGGGCATGTCAGTTTCCCGGTAAGAAAGGAGCGAAAGCCCAGAGGAGTGCGGCAGAAGGCTGCACTTCTCTGGCAAAGTCAAGAACAAGGTGAAAAACAACAGCAACAATTTTAGGGGTTGCCACATGGAAGGAAAATTACCTACAATTACGAAATCTTTCCTAACACTCGCCCCTCCCAGACTATGGACAGGGGGAACTAATCCACCCCTGGATGAGTCTCTTGTTCAGGTCGGTTAAACATTCTGGACAACCCATCAGCATTGCTATGTTGGACACCTGGCCTATGCTCAATAGTGAAGTCGAAGCCTTGTAGACTTATGGACCACCTAAGCAACTTTGGATTCTCCCCCTTCATGTTCATTAGCCACTTTAAGGGCTTATGGTCAGTTTGCACAGTGAAGTGGGTCCCATAGAGGTAGGGCCTCAGCTTCCTTAGGGCCCACACAACAGAGAAACATTCTTTCTCTACCGTAGACCATCTGAGCTCTCTGTCCTTAAGCTGGCGGCTAATAAAACCAATAGGGTGTTCCTTACCCTTCTCATCTACTTGTGATAGTACAGCTCCTATCCCAGTGTCAGAGGCGTCCGTCTGCACGATAAAAGGTCTTTGGTAATCAGGGGCCCTGAGGACAGGGGCCTGGCACAAGGAGTCTTTTAAGCCATTGAAGGCCTTCTCACACTCATCGGTCCAAGTTACCTTCTTGGGTTTCTTCGGAGTTGTGAGGGCAGTCAGAGGGGCAGCTATGGTGCCATAGTCTGCCACAAAATTGTGGTAATACCCCGTGAGTCCTAAGAAGGCTCTCACTTGGGTTTGTGTAGTGGGGGTAGGCCAGTCTTGTACTGCTTGTACTTTACTGGGAAGAGGCTGTATCCTCCCTCCACCTACTTCATGTCCAAGGTAAACCACTGAGCCTTGTCCAATCTGGCATTTACTAGCCTTTATGGTCAGGTGTGCTTTCTGAAGAGCCTGGAGCACAATCCCGAGGTGTTTCACATGGTCTTCCCAGGTGGCACTGAAAACTGCTATATCGTCCAGATATGCAAGACAGAATTCGTCCAACCCATTCAACACATGATTCACAAGCCTCTGGAAAGTGGCAGGTGCATTCTTCAACCCGAACGGCATTACCCGGAATTGGTAAAGGCCGTCTGGAGTAGAAAATGCTGTCTTCTCCTTGGCATGTTCTGCTAAAGCTATTTGCCAATAGCCAGCAGTGAGGTCAAACGTGCTGAGGTACTTGGAGGCACCCAAAGTATCCACCAGCTCATCTGTTCGAGGCAAGGGGTGTGCATCTGTCTTGGTGACAGCATTCAGAGCCCTGTAATCCACGCAGAACCTCAATTCAGAAGTGCCTGCCTTTGGAACCAAAACCACAGGGCTGGACCAAGGACTACTAGAGGGTTCAATCACCCCAAGGTCTAACATCTTGTTGACCTCGGTCTTAATATAAAACCGTACTTTGTCTGACATCCTGTATCCCCTACTTTTGGTAGGTCCACTGTCTCCTGTGTCAATGTTATGTTTGCACCAAGGTGTCAAACCAGGCGACTGTGAAAACAGGGGGGAAAACTGCCTAAGCAAACTTTTCACCTCAGCCTGCTGATCAGAAGTCAGGTGAGGGGCCACTCGGACACCCTCAAAGGAGCTATCTGAAGGACCGCTTTGGAACAGGTCGGGGAGAAGTTCCGACTCCTCTTCCTCAACATCTGAAGCCAGTAGCAGTGCTGCGATTTCGACTCTTGGGACGAAAGCCTTCAGCCTATTCACGTGAAACACTTTTGGAGCCTGTCCAGGCCTTCCAAGGTCCACTAAATAGTTAACCTCACCCAGGGGCTCCACCACTGTGTAAGGGCCTGACCATTTGTCCTGTAAAGCTCGAGGCCTTATGGGATTCATGATCAGGACTTGTTGACCAGGTGTAAAGTTGATGAGGGAAGCTTTCTGGTCATACCAATGTTTCACCAGCGCTTGTCCTGCCTTCAATTTATCACTAGCCAAGCCCATCAGAAGTACCATCCGTTTTCTGAGCCCTAGCACATAACCAACTACGTTGGTAATAACAGGGGGAGTGGGCATCTCCCATCCCTCTTTGACGATGGCTAAGGGTCCCCGTACGGGATGACCGAACAGAAGTTCGAAGGGGCTGAAGCCAACACCCTCCTGTGGTACCTCTCGGTAGGCAAACAGTAAGCATGGTAAAAGAAGATCCCATTTTCTTCTCTGAGGTTCCTCCAGAGCCCCAATCATGCTTTTTAACGTTCTGTTGAAACGTTCCACCAGACCATTGGTCTGGGGGTGGTATGCAGAAGAGAACTTGTAGGTGACCCCACATTCTTTCCACATAGCCTGCATATACTTCGACATAAAGTTGCTGCCACGATCCGACACAACTTCTTTAGGGAAGCCAACCCTAGTAAATATGCCAAGTAAAGCTTTTGCAACTGACTTGGCAGTTACAGTTTTCAATGGGATGGCCTCAGGTTATCTGGTTGCATGGTCGACCAGCACCAGGATAAACCTATTGCCCGAAGATGTTTGCGGGTCAAGGGGACCAACGATGTCGATCCCTACCCTTTCAAATGGTACCCCCACAACTGGGAGGGGTACCAACGGAGCTTGGATTGTCGCGCCAACCTTACCAGACAACTGGCAGGAGGCACAACTCCTGCAGTGACTTTCTACTTGCACCCCCATCTTGGGCCAGTAGAAGTGCATGGATAACCTTTGCTTGGTCCTCTTCATACCAAGGTGACCAGCAAGGGGAACTTCATGCGCCAACTGCAGGAGGAAGGGCCTAACAGCAAGGGGAATCACCAACCTCCTATGGTCTCCTTCTGTAGACTCTGTGGGCTCCCTATACAGTAGTCCACCTTCCCAATAAATCCTATGTGTCCCAGGAGGTTCACCCTCAAGCTGGGAGCAGGCCTGTCTCCTTAGGCCTTCCAGAGATGGGCACTCACGTTGGCCTTTACTGAATTCGTCCCTATCAGGACCTCCTTCAACTAACAAGTCTTTTAGTTCAGGATGATCGTTGGGGTCAAATACTTCAGGCATCGCCACCTCCTCGTCAAGCCCGGGCGATTGACCAACTTCCTCCACCGCAGTGGTAGGCGAGCTCGGGGGAATATTCTCTTTCCCTCGTCTTGACTTGTCGACTCCTTTCGCCTTGGGTTTCCCCTTCGGCTGGGGCAGCGTATTGATCTTGGCCAATGCTGCCCGTGCTTGAGACCGTGTGTAGGGACTTTCGGCAGTGTCTCCTACGAGCCCTAAAGCTCTGAGATCATTACCTAACAAGACCTTTCCCGGGACGTTTCTCTAAATGCTCACTGGAATCCTGACTGCTGTACCATTTAAAGTAAGATTTACAGGTATTACTGGGAACATACGGAGTGGGCCGTCAGCCAACTTAGTGGGCATCAGAGTAGCTCTGGCAACTTCCTCTGAGTCTACCAAGGTAGAATCCACTACAGTGCGACTGCACCCACTATCCCTAAGAGCTGGAGTATCTACTCCATTGATCAGCACACTGTCTTTAAAGTAGTGCTTGGTATTATCCGGAATCCTAGCATAAGCCTCTGCGACTTTAGGCTCCCAGGAACCCAGGGAAACTAAAACTACCTCAGCCTCTATCCCGCTGGGAAATGAGTCTGAGGAGAAGGATGCTCCTGTAATCTCTTCTTCCTCGTAGGAGGAGAAGGCCAGATTAGCGGAGTGGACCCCCAAAGGTCTAACCTTACACCGGGGATCCCCCTTCACGTGGTCAGTTGCTCCACAAGCAAAACAAGATCCATTGGGTCTGTTTACATAGGGAGGCTTATTGTAACCAGAGTTCTGTTTCGGAGGCTGACCTCCACTACCCTGTGAGTTCTCTTGTGTCTTACCCTTATTTTTCTTTTTGTGGCCCTTATGAGAAGAAGATTTATCAGATTCTCCACCCTCCTTATCTTTGGACTTTTTCCCTTCCTCCTGCTTACCAGGATGAGTTTTGTCCTTATGGGACACTCGATGTGACACCCATAAGTCGGCTGCAATGGCCAGCTTCTTAGGATCTATCTCCTTCGAATCGGCCAGATGCTGCTTAAGCTCCGGGGAAGAAGATGCAAAAATGTGTTCCAGCATGACAAGATTTATCATGCCTTCGAAGGTAGAAACCTTATAACCTTCGACCCAGCCAGTTAAGTTTTTCAAGGACTCAGTGACATAAGATACCCAAGTACCACCTTCCTTTTTCTTATACTCTCTGAAACGTTTCAAATATTGGGCCAGAGTCTTCCCAAACTTTAAAATTAGAGTTTGCTTTAACATTGCGAAATCAGCTCGCTCAGCCTTCGACATTTCCATAATGGCACTACAGCCAGAATGGGGCAGTCTGCTGAGTAACCAGGCAATCTTATCAGCATTGTCAACTTGTTGAACTTCGCATGCATACTCAAACACATTCAGCCAGTCCATAATGTCATTCCTTTCCTCATACACACTTAGCAGATCTTTCGGAAACCGTGGATGAGAGGAGGCCCCAGACCCATGTCCAGGACCCTTGGACCCATTTGCAACCTGAAGCTTGGCCAGTATCAACTGGTGATCCCTGTCTTTTTGTTTTTCTGCCTGTTCGATGTTTAGTTTGGCTATGTTGAATTCAAGCTCCTGCTGCCTAAACCGCAGCTCTTGCTTCTTGAATTCAAGCCTCCCCATCAGCACTGGCAGAGGAAACATTAGACATCTCGTCCTCCCTGTCCTCGTGGTCGCGATGGATCAGTGCAGCGGCAGAACCGTTGGTTCTACCAGTGAGAGCAGCCCCACCTCCTTCCGCACTGTCCTCAGAAGTTATAGCGTCAAGCTGCGCTTCTTGCCACGCCACGATTCTTTGGATCATTTCCAATTTCGTGCCTTGAGAGGAAACACCTCTCTCCGCACACATCTTTTTCAATGTTTCTGATTTGGAAGTATTTAAAGTTAACAAGGTATTTGTTTCCATACTGTTAGATAGGACTATGGCCTTTTTAACGTTATACTACAACAATTCACTACGTGTCCTGGTTGGAATAACCTGAAATGCCTTAGTTCGTGCGCAACACTGGATACCTTCAGTCGTATCCCACCGCTGTACACCAATTTGTTAAGACGGATTTCTGAACTCTGTTCTGGTGGCGCAGAAGTTCAGAAGGCCAACCTAATTACTTGGAACAGGGTAACCTCTGGACGAGCCAGACCAATCAAGGTAGCGATCGCGGCGGTCAAGACTAGGTCTCAAGAGGGGTGAGGGTGACTGAAAGCCCGCAATGAGCACACAAAGCAAGATCACTTACAAACTACTCCAAACAGTTTTTATATTAAAAATATATACACATTTATTTCAAGGCCTTTAAAACAATGACGGTAGCGAGAAACTCACACTATAACGATAGTAAACCAACACATACCATATCAACACAATATATATACAAATACAACCAGTCTCAAGCGTTATATGCACGAAATGTGTAGTCCACCTAAAAGGGAGGGAAAACAGGCAGTGCGCAATAATGCTTAGACCCAGTTCGCCTTCAGAGGCACCTAACTAGATGGAAGTCCGAGCCCTGCGAAGAGTGGAGCCTTGTGCTCAAAAGTACCTGCACGCGCTGGTGCCAACGGGCAAAAGGAGAAGCTCTTCGAGGGAAATCAGGCAGTTCAGTTTAGTGCACAAAAGAAGAAGAACAAGTTCCGCGACTCAAGCGCAGCCTCCACAGTGGGCAGAAGCAGAGCGCGAATACGGAAAAGGGCGCTGTTTTGACACAGCGGGGAAAAGCAATGGGCTCCTGCAGGAGGGCGACCCGATCCTAGCTATGCTACTCACCGGTCCCCGATGCAAGCAGACCCAGGCTTCTCCGCGTCAGTTTCAGCAGCTGGCAGGTTCAGAAGAGCAGGGAACGCCTCGTCGTCGTGTTGAGTAAAAAGACGTCCCAATCGAAGAAACCCGCACAGTTTGTTACCACAGCAGGGCAACGGAGCGGGAGTGTGTATCTGAGCCAAATGTACACTACTCACTTCAGACCTGGGAACGCCAAGTGTACGAAGCTTGTGAGAGTGACAAGGACTCGAAATACTACACAACCTGGCGGCGGTTACAGAGCAAGACTCCCGTGTAAGCTGGTCAGTCACTGGATGGCCCAGAGACGCTTCCGAAGGCTTACTGGCAGGAGATGGTGAAGATGCCAAGAATAGCTGTTCCCGCTATTCCAAAGGTCGAAGTACCAGTACAGGCCTTCTGGTTCGATCAAAGGTGAAAAGTGTTTCACAAGACGACAGCAGTGCAGAGGAGAAGTCCTTCAGCGGGTCACCAGCGATTCCTCGGTTCAGCCTCTTGGATGCAGGATATTTGGCTCCTGTATTCCTTCGTTCGTGAGAACTCAGGAGATCGACATGGTAGTGGTGTTTCCAGCCCCCTCTTATCCACGGTTCCCTTCGCGCCAAAATGGAGGGGACCCAATGGGAGATCCGCTCATCAACACTCACGCCATTCGTGGACCAATCACGGACCACGGTGGTCCCAGGCATTCACACCACCCTAGACTCTCTGGCACCCAGGATGTGTATTGGGACCAGACATCCCAGCCCACATCCTGGAGGCACACACAAGACATGTAGAAGCACGCGAAAGCATCAGTGTTTCGCGGGAAAGTACATGCCCAAATAAGGAAGGCCCCGGGTCGGCTTGACCTGGGGAAGGTGAAGGGAGCAAAACGGTCAGCGGACAGGACAAAGGAGCCTCATGGTCTGGCCATTTTGGGAGCCAGGCCACCATTTTGGGTTAAGCGCGAGAAACGCGCTTAGAACGCCAAAAGGAGCTCAAAACACAAGAAACGATCGCTGCCACCATTCCCGTCCCTGAATCACTTGCACCGATCAGATACAATCCTAAACGAGTATCTAGGGCCTGTAGAAGGCTAGAGACCCAAGAGAGCTGTAACTTAGCTTATATTGCCCTCTTGTGTCATGTTGCACGAAAGCCGCAACATGATAAAAGAAACTACGGGAAACAGCGTTCCTCGGTACTGACTGTCTTAAGGGCATGTCAGTTTCCCCGTAAGAAAGGAGCGAAAGCCCAGAGGAGTGCAGCAGAAGGCTGCACTTCTCTGGCAAAGTCAAGAACAAGGTGAAAAACAACAGCAAAAAGTTTAGGGGTTGCCACATGGAAGGAAAATTACCTACAATTACGAAATGTTTCCTAACAAGCACTATAAAGATAGCCATGTGGAACTGAACTGAATGAAATTAGCTGTCAACCCTGCCCACTGTGCCTAAACATGTATACACAAATTACAGAATTATCATACAACATTTTAGCTAGTCTCCTATAAGAATGTGCATGTTAAGTGACTCTGATTGGGTAAAATATTTTTTGCAAAAATCACATTAACACCCCTCGTGACATCACAACCCTTTACACACTGCCCACAATTACGTAATTGTGCTGATCCGTCAAAACCACTTGTTTGCCATTGGTTGGCATCACCCAATATATGGATGGATAAACTGCTGCAGTCTGATTGGACATGGCATTTTGAGATGGCAAGGTGCCTAGCTCCTTGGCCTCAAAAGTATCTTTTAAAGCAACTTTGATGGGTCTGCATTCTTGTGGGAAACTTCTGATTTGCAACATTTCTGCTGAATGTTAAAAAAATACATACTGCTGTCACAAAAATGCCTGCAGCTCGTTTAATATGAGCTGTCTCCAAAAATGCTTTCCTAATATGGGCCTATGTGAAAATGGCTTCTCTCCTGTTCACATATTTCTGAAAAGCCCCAAACCCCCCTACCACATTACATACAATCGTGGCTCCACAGGAGATCCTAATAACAGCTCCGGACTTTATTTTCAGGATAGCAGCCATTTGGGAACCATTTGGGACACCAAGCTCCAACTACTTCCTTAGCCCCCCCTACTTCAAACGGACGCCACACAACCAGCATCCTGTTCCAGTGACCCCCCACCATGAGGACACTGATTAAGCTGACCACAGCCTGCTGATACACCCAAGAAGCAAAGACCAATTTACACCTTGCCTCACACTCGTTAAACAGCAAATTCCAAGACCTATCCAGCATTGCCGCCCCCCAGGGAGACCTACTCCAGGCCCAAGATGAAGGCATCTTGCCGAAACTTCTAAGGACCAGCATTCCATACTTCACCTGGTCCTTCCAACCTCTTGATTCAGATCTAGACATCGACTACGTGTTAGGTCACCCCTTAGCCTGTCTACATACAACCAATTGTTATACCATTTATTGTTTTCAGTCTGGTTGTTTTGTATTGAGTACCTGCACTATCACTTTTCACTACAGGTGGTGGTTACACATTGTTATTAAAGCACTATTTTGTTTTAGCTTTGTATATTTGCAATTCAGTTGCTAACTCAGTTACATTAAGGAATGGTTAAGACTAAAAATTAACTACCCTTAATGAACTGCACCTTTTACTATACTATATAATTTCTCAATTTCATGAGTACTACTACATCTAAAATGTTCTTGGATGTATATGACATGATAGAATAAATCTAGGCCTACTGCAGTCAATAAGTAGATGCCATTATTTCAGACGTCGGAGCAGACCCCCTTTCTGTACACATTACATAATAAGGCACTTTTATACCCCTATCCAGTGGCAGTACTATGCAACCTACCCCATTACTGCAACAAATCACCCACCCTCCATTGTGCCTCCCTCATGGTACTTCTCGCACTGTACCTGCTCCTGTGTTTCCCTATACACACGGTGCTACGTTCAATGCTGTCCCCACTCCTGATGTCACCAATATGTCACTTCCAACGTCACCACATTACTTGCGCAACTGATAGGTGCACCCTCCTAGGCAGTGATGAACCTGGACCTATGCAACAACATGGCAGAGCGCTTTTTGGAAAAAGGCATGAGGCAGCTAAAGGAAGAAAATCTGGACCCTGTCCTAATGTTCGGGTAGTTTCCCTTGTCCAAATTGTGTGTCAGTTGGCTTGCGCTGATGCGACAATACAGTTTTTGAAAACATGTTTCAGTTGGCTTCAGGAAGAAAGAGTTTCTCCGGATCCAAATGCATTGGTGGTTTCCCTTGTCCAACTATCACGTTGGGTGCCACTATGTACTCGTATGCAGTACTTCCATGTCAAAAGTTAACCAGCATTTCTACATCAAGGTCAGTGTTCAGATCTTTTGTATCTTTCGTATCTTGGACAATGTTCTAGCTTTTGCAATGGATTTATGAAAAAAGACTATGGCCATCAGTACATTGTTCCCTCTATCTCAGCAGTAATTCCGGTGAGATACAGGGAAATGGATCCCCATTCCATGGAGTCCAATAAGTAAAGCATATATGGATCATAAGTAAAATATATATGGATCAACTGGGCTCAAGTCTCCTGGAGTTACACAAAGCACATATGGTCAAACTCAGTGTTCATGCCGCGGGGGCTGAGTGAATCCAAAAGTTCAATCCATAGGATTTCTCGTTGCAACAATTTCTGCTGGACATCCCCACCCCTGCTTCCCGTTGTCACTTGCTCCAAGATGACACATTTCAGTTGTGCAATGGTGGGGCGTGCTTCTTGAAAATGTTGAGAGACTGGAGACCTAAGACTTTTGGTACGGATATTGGATTTATGTTCTGACCACCTTGTTTTCACTTTTATTGTGGTCATACCCACGTAGTATAAGCCGCAAGGGCATCTCAATGCATAAATTACATTTTGGGCGTCACATGTGCAGGAATGTCTAAATGAGATAGGTTTGCCAGAGTTAGGGTGTGGTATACTGTTGCCTTTTATAATATTACTGCAGTGCTGGCAGTTGTAGCATGGAATGGTATCCTTAAACAAATTCTGAGTGCCGGTAGATGAAACATCCGCTTTGACCAGACTTTTGCGCAATGACTTGCTATTCCTGTAGGCGAAGGTTGGAGGTTCTTGAAAAAGTTGCTGCAACTGAGGGTCCATTCCTAGCATTGCCCAATTCTTCTTTATAATCCTCTTGATTTTCATGCTCTGCAGAGAGTAGGTGGTGATGTAAACTAGCGGATCTCCTGGTTTGGGGGGCTTCAGAGTCAGCAGTGTCTCTCTGTCAGTGCCTCTTACTTTCTCTGCCACATCTGTTATCCTTGTCTGATTGTAGCCTCTAGACCTGAATTTGGACTCCAGTAGTAGTGATTGGCGTTCATATTCGATGTTCGCCGAAATTATCCTTCTGTAGCGTAGTAATTGACTGAACGGCAGCCTGTCGACAGTTCTCTTGGGGTGGAAGCTGGTAGCGAGCAACAGGCTGTTTCTGTCGGTCTTTTTTGTGAAAATCCTGGTCTCTAGGGAGGTGTTGGCTACATATATTTCAACATCCAAGAAGTGGATAGAGGTGTTGCTTGTCTCCAGTAGTGAATTTGATCTGGGGATGCATTGAATTCATAATTTCATAGAAGTTGTGTAATTCATCTTGTGGTCGGGACCAGATTCCAAAAATATTGTCAATATATCTGACGTAGAGGGGAAGATGTCTCATCCATCTGGGCGAAGTGAGAATGTTTTCATGTTCGAGGTAGTACATAAAGGCATTGGCATAGCAGGGTGACATAGCCGCACCCATGCTTGTACTGGAAGTTTGGAGAAAAAATCGATCTCGAAATTTGAAAAAATGATTCATCAGTACCAACTTGAGTAAAGTTAGTATAAATAGTCTGTCGCCCTTGCCTTGTGTGTTGGCGTTAAACTGGATTCTCTTAAATTCTTGTAGTAGAGTTTTCGCAAAGGTAGATAGAATGTGGTTCTGTACCGGTGGATAGAAGGAACTCTTAGGATTGAGTTCTAGGAATCTATGTGTTTCTTTCGTGGTAGACTCCTCCTCCTCCAATGAGTCAAAGAACACCTTCAATTTTAACTTACTCATCAATTTGAAAAAATCTATTTTTTCACGAAGGATAGTACTGTTGTTGAGAGTACTGTTGTTGTTAGTGACAAATGATAGGCCTTTTTTCAAAACATGTAGTTCCATTTTTGATAACTGATACGATGAAATGTTAACAATCAGTGTTTCTTTGTTGTTTTCTTCTTCTTCTGCGGAAGATTTTGTCTTGTTTCCTCTTCGGACTGGCCTTTTTCTAAGATCACGGAGATCCTCGCACACTGAGGTACGTTGTTCACAGCGTGCCCATTTCTTTTTACTCCTGCCTGTATCCCTAGCTGATGCAGCTACATTTCCACCGGATTACTCCGGGTTTGTTATTTGGGCCATTTTAAAGATGGACGTGCGTTTGTCCGTGAGGTTCTGTTGCAGCTTCCTAGACACGCTGGATCCTATTTACTTACATCTCTGTCCATGGCGCGGCTCTGCCATGCACATGGCAATCTGTCCTTTTAGAAGCAATATCTTATTTTCCACTATTCTGTATTGACCAGTAGCCTGTCCCCGCTAGGCTGGTTTCTGTTTCTGATATATGGGTACTTTATGATCTTTACTTTAGATACTCTATTGGCCGCATCCCATCTCGGCTCTGTCCTCTGGCTTGTCCACCAGTTGGCTGGCTTTTGACTGGAAGCCTCGCTTCTGTATCAGCAAGGTGTTACAACTGTCCTGTGGAATCGCACTGCTGCACACTTCCAGGAATCGATACCTGTGACACCCACGGTTCAACCCAAAATCGGGACTCTCAACATGCAGGATCCAGAGACTGTAAGCCGCGCTCTAGTTGTTCCCGCTCCCCGGACTGCGGGATTAGCTCCGCCCCCAACTTCCGGAATGGTATTTCTGCAACAGGAACTTCAGCACTACGCGTTGCTTCTCTATTCAGAGTCGCGCTGCGCATCGTAAGTTTGCTACCTTCTTATCTGGAGTTATTCTTCTGCTGCTTTTCAGTGGATCGTTCCTTGTAGCTTCAACCCCTTTTCTCCTTACTTTTCCGGTTCCTGAAACTTAGAGATCTCGATTTCCTTCCGAGCCCAGCGGATCAACAGGAAATCATCTCCCTGGGTTCCCGACTGTTTTCTCTGGTAGTGTTTTGTTCTGTCTAGCTTTTTGTGTTCCGTGTCTCTCACGGGGTTTCTCCCTCTAATCTTGCTTCTCTATTACGTCAACATTAGATTTCAACTTCAGACCGCCTATTCAGTCTTCAGTTCCCTCGAGCTCCAGCCCTCTATCCTGCTCATTACAATTCCTCCCTTAGGCTATCACCTGTTGGTAAGACTCTAATCCCTACAACTTTCTTTGCATCTTCGTGTCTTTACTTTTGGACATATCCTAACCTCTTTAATATCATATAGGCGCATTGCCAACTTTTCACCTCCAATTGAAATAGAAAAGCTTAGAAGGGAATAGGCTTGTCAGAGTAAGCTGCCTTTCTTATCCCTATCACTCTACTATTAGAGATTCGGTATCTTTACTTATCTGAAATTCTATTCTGTTTCTATCAGAATCCTCCCTGACAAGATTCCGGTTCACAGCCCAACCAGTGTGACCCTCCACCAGCCGCTGCAGGAATCCACGCTCCCCAGCAGCACCTCACGGGGTTTTTTCCCTTCGGGGTTTCCCCTGGAGACTTCACTTCAATCTAGCCTTTGTCTGGGTTTGAGAGGGGTTTTCAGGTAATTCCCTCCTGCTTCTATTTCAAGAGAGCTGACCATCACGGAAGTAGGTATCATTCTCATTTGCCGACAGATATTTTGCTTCAAGTGCCTTATTAGTATAAAGTTATAACACAAGGTTAGTGTTTTCTATCCTCCCTATCATTTTAACAGACTCTATGAAATAAGACATTAGACTGATTAGTGCCTTTTCTCAATTACTCTACAGGGTCCATGTTATGAATATTGATGTGAAATAGGAACAGTGAAAGTTTATACCCTGAAGATGGTTCTTTGAACCGAAACGCGTCGGTCATCTCCCTTTTTCTAACATCCAAAAAAAAGGAGACTTTTCCAATGGAAGTTTATGCTGTTTTAAACTATTGATTCTAAATGTGTGAAGTGACACTTTTTCTGTATAAATTCCTGTGACTGATTTACACAATGCCAGTCGTTGTAAGGCATTTCCTATGTTTGATAAAAGTTCTGTACATTGTATGCTACATGGACTAATGTGTTCCCTATGGCATCAATAGAGTACACTGTGTAAATTTGATCCTATCACTTCTAATAACGCGTTGGATTTGACAAATTAAAAATTCAAGAGTTATCTCTATAATTCAGGCTCTGATGTATATGTACATTTTCTACTGAAGTTTCTAAATATCATGTTTGTCAACTAATGAGGTATTTCTATTTACCGTTTAATACGAAGTGTTTGAATGCAACCAGGTACTCCAGTACCCAGAAATTGGCCTGTACGGCGCTAAAACTATTAGAGTTACTTACCTTAATAGAGGGATTTTCTTCCCTGGAGAGTGCATTTGGGCTTGCTCTGTAGCAATACACAGCTCTGGTTCTGCTCGATTTTCTCTGTCCCAAGTGGCCTTGTGATGTATGCCCGCCTGCACCTGAAATTTTTATTACATTGTTCTCTAATCATTGCTGATATACATCTTCCTGAAACGTATTTTCTTTCCTCAAGAGTTCACGATTATCTAAATTGTTCTGTGCACCCCTGTGCCCCACTTGTATGTTACATTCTGAGAACACCCCATGAAGAAATGTAGGGCAGCAGCATATAGCAGAAACACACATTGAAAGTACAGCCCATGTGACATAATGCAGTAGACAAATATTGAGCAGTTGTGCATTAGGTTTGACACACATGTATAAGCAGAGAAAGATGCAAAGGGCACCAAACAGAGTGGAAAAGCCTTTGTATAGTAATGTTACAGGTAGTAAGCTACAAAGCAGCACCAATCTGTTTTATCGCCTATTAATTGCACTAGGATTTAGATTGCACATCCAAATATATGCCCCATAATAGATGCAACTCTCTAGGCCATTTATGAGTTATTAGGCTGCAAGAAGAACATGGATAGTTCCTCACAGTAAAATACACATAATTAATGTCCATCTTAGACGGTGCACGAACAAGGCCAAAACCTTTATGCGCCGCGCAGGTATTGGTCCGAAGTTCAGGGAAACGCAGGTTCTCAAGATCCAGGCGAGAGAAGATATAATAAAAGGTTTTTTACATAAAATGTTGCATGGTGAAGGCCACAGTTTGCGTTGAGTAATGGACAAGTGCAGCAGAGAAACACGCTGCTCCTGTCGGAAAATGGCCACTTAGATTGAAGCTACAAGTACCAATCAACAGGGGTACTTTGTCCAAAAAAACAAAGGGGCAGCTGTTCAAATGAAAGGAATAAAGTAGAGTATCATGGATGGGTTTGGGGTAATGAGTGGACCTACTGTCCCATAGCCAACTATATTTATAAAACCTGAATAAGCCATACAGACACACACACATACACACACACACACATACATCCACACATAAATGTAAGTTCAGGATTGCACATGGTCTTGGAGCAAAGGCCAGGAATGATGTCTTGTAGTCACACGATGGGAAAGGAAGGAAATGTTCTGGAAGGTGAAACATGTTTCAGAAGAGAAGTCACAATATTAGCTGTCATTTGTACAGTCACAAGGCTGAGAATAATCAAAAGGTGCCACACGTTGGGTCCCATGAGCACATGATGAGGTATTCTGTTTTTGTTGCCCCACCGTCTACACCTCACAAAATTATTGGTTAATGAATGGGGGAGAAGCACACCATGGAACGCTGGAAGTGGCATAGCCAATGAGGAACTTATTTGCATGTTGCCAAATGTAAGTATTTACAACAACCAATAAAAATGGAGAAGCTGGGTGACCTGATCATTTGTCTAGAAGAGGTTGTTAGATTGATCACGAGGGGTAGTTTAGGCCAACAGGGCTAGGTATTGTATAGAAATGTGTAGGGGATATCAACCACTGTCTAATCAGTTAACAATAGTTTACCTGTATCTTGAAACAATATTAAAGCTATGATGTCACTCATATAAATACTGCCATTTAATGATGACTACGTTGAATGATGCATCCATTATTACAGACTGCATGTAATAAACGTTTGTTTTTCTTACTACTCATGCCCTTTTATTGCTCATTAGATATATTTTTTGGTCATTCGTTTTTTTGGGCCTACCTTATACCACCTAGTGAATGGACACGTTTAGCTTTGTTACACAAATGCATCTATTTTAGTGTATACCCACATCACAAAGTATGACCTGAAAAGCACCTGGAACTGGTGAAATGTGTCAATATAATCTATTCAACTAACAAAATGTCCTTCCTCTATTTGACTATTTGACGAAAGGCCTTTCATTTGCTGTAGACAGCTCTCCCTTTCCATTCATAATAAATCAAAATAATTATTTCTGAATGGCCATGCCATTTTTACTTGGTCTGAAGATGAATATCTCCCCTATCAGTCTGCACTTGTTGTCATGCCTGTCCACATACAGCCTTCAATGGATGGTCGAAATCAGCAGCTTCCATACAATTGTTAATAACCTTACGCTACCTTTCCACCTACCCACAGATACAATATTTTGGTGATAAAGGGTTCTCTGTATTATGCTGCACTCCAAGTCATCCAAAATATCTTCCCTGCAGTGTGTGAATTGACACCAACAAGGTAACTCTGTCCATTACACTTCAAACAGAAATAGCGAAGAATCCATGATGTCTACCCCAGCATTACAAGACTTTTTCCCCACATCCACGATTGTATCCATGCCAGGACCACTCAGACGGTCTTCTCCTCCAAAACTTTAGTGATCATCCCAGTGCCACACTTCCTCTCCTAGACAGCTTGCCTACCCAAATAGACTCTATAAGAGGTACTAGACACCCCCCACCCCAAACTGAATACAGATAACATAATAGGCTGATCAATGGTTCCAGTATTGCACAAATCAGAAGTATAATGCTTTTTGAAAATAAAGATTGCATATAGGGCGACATATATTTTTGGGATCAGAATGACACAGGAAGTGGAGGGTGTCTCAGGTATTACACGCACATTATGAATATCTAAAAAATATAACCTGAAATCTGAGTAGAAAAGGAGTTATGCTCAAAGGTAAATAACAACTCACCGTTGGTAGCTGAACATCTAGGCTGAACAGACTGAGATAGATTCTATAATGGATGCCAATATACAAAATGACATCTTGGGAGCAGGTGGCAAAAGGCATGCATCATGCTGATGGTGGTTAATTCTTTGGCAGCAGTTCACTGTAGATTAGTACGTCTGGGATGGTATATTTAGAAATGTTGGGAGGGAAAGCAGACAATGATTGATAGTAAATCAGATAAATACATGGGAAGGCTACCAATTAGACAGACCAGTTGCTTACTTAGCAACAAATAGGATGAGCTCATGACGTTTTTCACAGTACTAGCTGGCAAGTAAGTTTGGTAGGACCTCAAGAAGTAGATAAGAGATGGTTCTTTGCAGGCATTAAAGGATGTATAATTAAGTTTAGCTGAGACTGGAATGAGCTTATCATTCTATGTGTTAATCAATCTATGCTTGCCAAGATGAGCTAATGTGGGCTTTGTGAGTGACATATAAGCCAAACAATCAAAGACAACGAGGGCTTATATTCTAGTTAAGTGAACCAATTAGAAATGTATCCTGAATTTGCATGAACACATTGCATCATTGAAATAAGCCTATATAAGCAAGCTGATTGTAGTAGCTATGTGTGCTGCTTCCAGTGTCTTCTGAACCTGTATTAAAGATGAATGTAAACTTGTGCCCAGGTGTCCATTCCTGTGTTCTTGTATCCAGTGCGAGAGTCCACAGATGTCAGAGAGCTTGAGGGGATGCAGAGGGTACCCCTTTACAAGACTGCTTTGTCTCTAACTTCAAATCTTCCCCCAACAGCATTGCCTACAAGTTCACCCACAACAACACTCACCTATAAGGTAGACATGGTACCTCAGTAACCCAAATCCCTCCCTGCACCCGCCTTCCCTAGTTGGTATGCATGGTAGCACTGATCCCTGGTTCTAACCCGTTGGTTCAGAGGTAGAAGAGCTTAGGTTCTACCTTAGTCAACTATTGATTGAGAGGCATTGACTGGGAAGTATTACAAGCCCTCTTTGGTGAGATCATCTGTATTCTGGTTAAAGATTGGTCTGTTTTGAACTGTAGTAGAAGTGGTCTAAAAATGTTAACATTAATGGGTTGGACAACAATGTAACCCTGCTTCTTAAGCTGAGAAGCACTGTTCTATCCTACTATTAAGGCTTCATCGAGGATAACACCCAGCCTGCAAGAATATGAGCAATGTATTCTATAGAAGAGAGCAAAGTCATGACTGGCTGTCATTCCATTTCCCTTCAACCCGGTAGTCAGGGAAGTATCTGTCTCAACCACCTCCATCCTACACACAACATGGCTCAATACTTCTATGAATCTCCTAAAAACTTCACAAAACAACATTTACTTATGTACTTATTTATTTATAACAAAGTTCATGTTGAGTCAATACATGTATAGAAAAAATATTCATTGTCAACTCTGTAGTGTACTGTGATGTTGAAGCAGTAGTGGCCGTCCTGGATCCCGGGAGAAAGGAAGAGATCAGCCGGGTGCCAATGCTGGCCTTTAAGGGAAAGGAAAACAGGAAAAATACTACAGATCCGAGAATGCCCCACGGAATACCGCATCAGGGAGGGGGCCCACCGATGGGAAAAGAAAGGAAAATAAGGAAAAGGAAAACAGGGTTTCCTTATCGTATCAGACCCACCAGAACAGACACGAAGTACAGGGTTAACCCACAGCGGGCGGAGCAGGGAGGAGGTGGGGAATCAGGGTCAGGTGAGACAAAACCATTGCTGGGAACACCCGGGGGTGATTACCGGGGAGGAGCGGGGAATGGTGAAAAGCATCTCTAAGAGACTCAGACGGGGTCTTCTCTTGCAGGAACAGCGCGTGACGATGGGCGCCGCACCTGATTGGAGTGAGACCAGTGGAGAGTACGAGTGGGCTTACTAGGAAGAAGCGGAAAACCCACAGATTGACGCTGGACCTGGTCCGAGGCTCAAGACAGCATTCCAGAGAAGAAAAGCGGCAACCGGAGGAAAAGTATCACAAGAATTGTGGACAATTGCTATTTTTCTTTATTTCGTTTGCCCGGCCGGCGAGCAGGTTGAGGGCTGAAAGCCTGTAAGCGCTGGGGAAATATAAGAGACTATTTGGGATTTATAAAAGCATAACCGCTGAATTGCAAGTAAAGCAAGTCGCATCGCCAATGCCTGTGAGGTGAAAGGAACTGTCATCAGTTGTCTGAATTCAATGACCTGTGAAGTGTTAGTTGTGAAAATAAACAACTTTGAAAGAAAAACCTCGTTTGTCTCCAGCTGACTACTTAACATGTACACACACTGAGAAAAATACATGTGTGAAACAAAGTATGTATGTTTTTAACACACTGTGTGTTTTTGAATAATTTGTGAGGCAGAGACAAAGGTGAACACAGATTTATTGTTAGGAGAAACCTTCACTGAAAGAATGTTGACAATAATCCTCCAACTTTTCTTATGTCTATCCCCTGTCCTTTCACTTCCCATCCATCCTTCTGCTATATTTGAACCTGCATGGGCCTAAAGTTGTGTGTGCAATAATTTGTGAAAAATGTTACTAGATCCAGTTGGTATAATCGGTTGCTTGCCCTCACTGGTTGCAATGCAAAAAGCATGAAAGTAGTTAAAATCACGCTTAGAGAGGTAAGAACGGGAGAGAGGAAGCAGACGCAATGACTGGGGAAACAGGAGTAACAAATAAGGGCAAAAAGAGGCAATGAATGGGGAAAAAGTGGCAGAAAATGGGGAAAGATGGGGTGTGACTGGGAAAAGAGGTGGAGGAGAATAGGGGTAGAGGTGGAATGACTGGTTGATGGGAGGAAGTCCCTAGGGTAACAGCAGGTGCATCTGAAGGGGAATGGAAGAAGCGATTGGCAGGAATATAGTGTATAACTGAGAGGGAAAGGGGGAGTGTGACTGAGGGAGAAATAGAGAGAGTGACTGGGAAAAGAGGGAGCATGCATTATATTGGGAGAAATTATGTAAGATGCAAATGAAAGATTAGTTTCTGCAAGAGGAACTGGAGAGCATAAGGTGTGTGTTTGGAGCCTGAATGGGAATATGGCAGTGCTGAGGAGTGTATGTTTCACATTGGCAGTGTGACAATGCAAGTGATCATTGCCATGACTATCAGAAGGAAAGGTCTGGGAGTACAAGTTTTGATTGAAGAATCGGTGAGTGTGTTAGAGGTGGCAGTGAGTTTTAGGGGTGTAGGTGACTAGGGGGGCTGAAGAACATAGAAGAGAGATATTGACACCATTGCAAATGAAAGCAAACAATACAATTAATACTATAATAGAGTTGTGCACATCAAATGAAACAGTAGAGCAAAAAAACTACTGTTATGTCAAGCACATGATATATGAGACACTTTCTATTCAAAGTTTAGCAGAGGCAATTTTCAAGAGGGCTATATTATGATATCCTGTGAAAGACCAAAGAAATATAGAGGCTTAATACCACCAAAACGAAATAGGCCAATCACGAGTTCAGAGATACATGCATTATTTATTTCTCTACAGCTAGCTATCTGGCTCCCAACACCTCGCAGTGTGTACCAGCAGACACCGTGAGGGGAGAGAGTGCTGGACATTACAAAGCATGCATCTTTTATACACAGTCCTGGTTACATTGTCCAGCCCTTCTCCAAGTTAACAGTTTACTAGGGTTCATACCCAGTTCACATGACAAATACAGCAATGTTGTCTTCAAACACTTGAAATGTTTTTCTGTACATGAAATACAATGGTGACATTTGCTTTCCGGTTTAAAGTAAGTCGTTTCAAGAACAACCACAATGGATTCCTGCAAAAGCACATGATTTCAGCTATTCAGCATTCTATTCCACTGTTTGAACAAGGATGAAGCTATTGGTGCAGACAACATCTAAACTGCAGTTCAGTTCAGTTCCAAGGTTTCTTAGTGCAGGACAAACATTCTGCTTCAGCAGCCTCAACATGTTGACATAGTTCAAAGTTCATTTTGCTCAGCTCAAGCCAAAACAGTTTAACATGAGACAGAAAACAGGAGTTTAATCAAAATGGCCGATGATTCTAAAATGGTGGCAAAGTCAGCTTTACTCAGGTTAATTCGGACGGTATACACGCATTTCGTCGAAGTATTTTTCATCGTGGGACTTTTCATCGCCGGCCCTTTCATTGCCAAAATTTGTTTTTAAACATTTGTTTTTCGTGGGGGGTGTTTGTGCGGGTTGGGGTATGATTATTTAAGTAAGGGGGGAGTTTGGGAGGGCGCAGCCCCCCATAAATAAAATAAATAAATAAATAAAAATGTTGGCGATGAAAGAGTCAGCGATGAAAAGTCCCACAATGAAATTTCGTTCGGCGAAATAACGTAGAACCATTTGGACATGGTTTTCAGTGCAATGTGACTGTGCTTAGGCCAATGTTCTTTATCAGGTGGTATTATGTGAAATATGGTTTTACACCTGGACCTCCTACAGGTTAGCACACACTACCTATTTCTCACAACTTGGCTCTTCTCTCACACCCTCCTGTCAATAAAAAAGTGCTGCAATTATGTCGCAAAAAATAAAATGTTGTCAAGCAATATTGTTCAATTTCATGCTGCAATATCCTGGAGAGTCTTCCAAATATTGTAGGTCATTCTTTCATAGAGTGCTGGGGTCAGTACAGCTATTAAGGCCTTGACCTTAATTATCAGGGACAACCATCCTTTTTATATTGGGTAGACTGAAATTGCCCTTCTGAACAGGTATGAAAAAGATACAATGAAGGAGGTTCGAGGCAGTAGTTGTCACTTTGCAGGACAGTAACATATGATTTTACATCACCCGAACACCTACCTTGGTATGGCCCCTGGCTAATGTCTGTTCAGAAGCTGCTCTTCTGTGACATACTATTCTGGGCTTCTAGTCCCTAGTTGAGCATCCCTTTGTTTAAATTATACTTTGTACGATGGATTACATTGTAAATTGTGTTTGAAGTGTAAGCCATCATAGGTCATTTTTAACCACAATATTTTAAGGCATGGTCTGATGCCATCTCCAAAGCTTATATCTTTTCAAGTTCAGTGTTTAAAGCTCCATGCTACCAGTGCTGCGCTCTAAAGCCCATACAGGCATACATAGACAAACACAGCATGGTACATCACTATGCGCTTGGCAGGAGCTTGGGGATGGCATTGAGTATCTACTGTGGATAGTGGAAAGTATTACATATTGAGCATGGCCAAAACCTTTCATTTGGGCAAAGAGGTTTGCTTCTAATGGCATGCCATGGAGAGAATAAAGAACTAGAGCTAGTTTGATTTGTATGCCTTTGGGCTTCAGAAAGGAGACATACGTGCAGTGTCTTCTACCTGAAAAAAATGCTCTTGGATCAGGGCAAAGGGTGCATCACGTGTTGGCTGCAGTATTTTTAATTCATTCATTTGTTCAACTTTATTTTAACATATTCATGCCATAAAAGCACATAAAACATGTCATCAAACATTTTAAGATCAAATACAAAAATCAAAACAATATATACTACATCTTAACAAAGAGAAAATCAGATCTAACATCTGCAAATAGCACTATGCCAAATTCAATAGCTAAAATTGGCTTTTCATTTTCCCACAATAAAAATGCAAGCAACAGTAATTCCTACGGCATTGCATTCTCCATAGAAAAGCATTCTCCAGCAGCAGCACTATCAAATCCTTCAGAAGCATGTACAGTGAACGCTGGGGGTTCCTAATAGAAAAGATAAAACACTATACCCTGGACAACCATATATCAAATTTGAGAGAAAATTGAGGAAAAGAACATTACAAGATGATGCCAAATGCTCTACTGGCTCAAATGGTGTTGCATTATACGCCTGGTCCATATTCAATATTTAGCAGTTGAATGTACTGTAAGTCCATCAGAAGCATTACAACATAGGGCCATTGCATTCATTGTAACTCATAGGTGCATTTCCCTGAACAACGGTCTTAAAAATCTTACTTTTGGCAATTGATATTGCGGGCAGATTAAAATAAAATGAACAAAATTCTCAGATGCACCTGGGCAGAACAGACAATCGGCTGAGACATTTGGGTTCCATCTATTGTGGACACTGACAAGAGGGAATGTACCTACCCTGAGTTTAGGGTAAAGGCCCTCTCATGCATGGGGTTGACATAGTCAAAGTATGCCTTGTATCCCACCCCTTGCTTATTACCGCAATACCTAGACAATAAAGATGATTGACCAACCTTTGCTAAGATGGCCTGCTCAACCTTGGTCTCGTAGGCAGACTTGACAGCCACTTTGCTCTTGGCTGACATACTGGTCGAATTAGACCAGAACTCACTTAGCCCCAGGCTATTCAGCTCGCTTTTATATGTGGGAGAACCACAGTAGCAATCTCCCACCTGCATGTGATACGAGATCAGTCACAGGTCTCTGTAGTTCCCCAACTCATCAGCTGCCCAAAGCACTCCTTAAAAAGCCTGCTGCTAACATTACATGTCCGGCAAACTATCACCCGATCTCTATCCCTGCTTTCCTGGGCAAACTCCTGGAAAATCTGGACATCTCCCATCTTAATGTCCACACTGATTCTGTTGGTTGTCTCCATGAACATCAGTCTGGCTTCAGAGCAGCCAGAAGCACAGAAGCTTCCCTCCTAAACACCTTTGATGATCTGTTCTCTAACCTTGATTCTAGCCTTCCTTCTTTTCTCGTCCTCCTTGACCTTTCCTCTGCTTTTGACACAGTCAATCATGCCATTCTGATCAATTGACTCTGTGAGACCCTGAGAATCACTGATCAGTCCCTGGAGAGGTTGACCTCCTTCTTCCTTGACCTACCCTCCCAGGTCCAACTTGGGTTCTTTCTCTCCACCACCTCGCTCTCTCCACATGTGGTGTCCCCCAGGGGTCTAAACTCTCAACCTGGATCTTCAATGTCTACTTGACCTCTTCGGCCCACCTGGTCTCTACCTTCTCGTCTAACTTTCAGTGTAATGTGGATGACACTCAGCCCTCTTTCAGGTTCCCCTCAGTGTCCTTGCCTCCCTCGCTCATTCCTGACTGTCTATCCACAATTCAGGTTTGGTGCCCCTCCAACGATCTCTGCTAGTAAGAGAGAGATCCTTCTCATGAGGACCCATGCTCCCGCTTTCCATCTCTCACTCTGGCCACCCTCCTTGGGCCCTCTCCCTCCACCTTCCTGTGAGGCAAAAAACCTTGGTGTCATGTTCGATTCCACTCTCTCCTTCTCTATTCACATCACTAACCTTGTCAAGAAGACACACAACCAGCTGAACCTCCTCAGAGGTACTCTTCCTTTTTTACTTTCCCCCAGAAGCTCACTGTCTACAGAGCCCTGGGTTCTCTCTAGGCTGGACTGCTGAAACAGCCTCTTCCTCAATCTGCCTTCTGCTATCCCCGCCCTCTTTACCTAATCCAGAAGAGGACTGCAAGACTTATCCTTGGCCTCAAGCCCAGGCACTGTATATCTCCACCCCTGAAATCTCTCCACTGGCTCCCAGTGGCTGCAAAGATCAAGTTCAAGGCCCTCTGCATTGTCCACAAGGCTTTCTGGTGCCATGGCCCACACTACATCAAACTCTCTCTTCTAAAATACTTTCCATCTCGAGCCCTTTGCTCAGCTACCTCCAACTCTCTGAGGGTCAATCGCTTCTCCAGGCAAAGAGTGGATCTCTCTCCTCTGCAGGTGACTCCCTCTGGAATGGCCCCCTGCCCCTCTTAAACTTGAGCCGGACCATTTGAAGTTCTGGAAGTTGCTGAAGACACTCCTTTGCTCTTCTGCTTTCTCTCTCTCTCTCCCCTGCTAACCTACCTGTCTGCTGCAGTGACTGATTGTCTGGCTACCCCAAGAGTCTCTCTGGGTACCAGGATCCTCCATGTTCAATCTCCCCATGCATTGCCTCTGGGCCTACAGCACACTTAGGGGCTGTAACTGTAAACTCTACAGCCCCCTGCCTCCTTGCACTTACCCAGAGCTGCACTTCCCTTGCTGCACTGCCTCAGAGCAATGCTGCCTTGATTGCACTTTCCCTTGCCCTCTCCCTGGCACTTCCCCCCCCTCTCTCTTCCCCTGAAAATGTAGCACTGTCACACTAGCACGGTCTGAATGACACAAGGCCTAGTTCGATTGTTTGTCTTGTCCTCCCTTGTTTCTCCCCCTTGTCTTGTTGCATCTAGAAATATTTGTGTACAGGCGTGTTATAAATGACTCATCATATCATCATCCATCATATCATTACCCAGGTAGTAGAAAGGACATGCGGTGCAGAACATTTCTATGCTCTTCATGACTATTTCAAGAAAAACTGGCAGGTTTGGTGTACCAGTGGGTAGTGCAAGGATGATTTTAAGATATTTATTTTCTGTGACTGTTAGCCTTGGGCGTCTCATGTTTCTCCAGAGCTCTGCACTGAATGTGGTCACCTATCTAGCCAAGGAGACCCACATTGCCACACACCATGGTTACTAGTACATTTTGCCAGTGCACCACTATACCATGTCAGCATGAGTCCTGCTTTACCCAGATGTTTGTTTGTTTATTTATTAATAAGGCGCTCCTCACTCGAAGGTATCTGGGTGCAACAAGGATATGCAATTTCTATATACAGTACAAGGTAATTACAGGTAAAATACTATTTACAATACAGAAAAATTACAGGCATGGTACAATACAAAAGTGGTACAAGGAAGGATTTACAGAACGACAGGTTGCATTCAGATGTCGTTAGCGATAAGCCAGGTTTTCATAATTTTCCTGAAGCTTGTGAAGGTCTGGTCAGTTCAGAGGTGTAAGGGTAGGGAATTCCAGTATTGGGCTGCTTGTACCGGGAAGCTGTTCCCACCTGCTCTTTTCAGGTTGAATTTGGGAACTGTAAAGCAGCAGGATTGGGCAGCCCTGGTGGGGCGAGAGGACGATTTTCTGATGATTTTTTCTTGGAGCTGGCGTTATTTAGACATTTGTGGGTTAATGGAAAGCCACTTGGTGTCTCTTCTAACTTCAGAGGTGTGTTCTCGCTTTGGAATGCTTAAGGCGGCTCTCAAAGCATTATTTTGCAAAATTGGAAGTTTGTTGGTGGTCTGTTTGCTGGCTCGTGCATATAGGGTGTTGCAGTAGTCGAACTTCTACAACATTAATGCTCTCGCTAGAGTAGTACAGATCTTAGTAGATAAGTAAGTCTTGCAAGCGTGAATCAACTTACATGTGTACGCTGTTGCAGAGGATGTGGCGTTGACTTGCTTACCCATGTTAAGAGTAGCGTCTAAGTAAAAGCCTAATATTTTGGTTTCTTTGGCTACTTTGATAGCCATACCATCAATGGTGAAGAATGCATATTGTGCATCAAGTGTATTAAGATGGGCTGGAGCACCGAGGATTAAGATTTCTTTCTTGTCGTCATTCAAGCATAGTCCATGGGCCTCCATCCATGCCTGAATGACTCTGTACAATTTGTTGAGGAGGGCTAGATCTGGGTCATAGTTTCCAGACAGAGGTAGGAGTATCTGGGTATCATCTGCATAGTTAGTATAAATGATACCAAGATGGTCCGATTTGTCAAATAATGGCTTGGTGAATATATTGCACATAGTGGGGGACACGCAAGAGCCCTGAGGGACTCTGCATGTAATTGGGGTGGGGTCTGCGGCTGCCGACTGGAGAAAACCCTCATTGACCTGTTGTTGAGAAAGGATTGAATCCAGTCAGAGGTTTTTTGAGAGAAATTGGCTGCAGAAGATAAGTGTTTGCAAAGGATTTTGTGATCCACCAGAACGAAGGTGGCCGAGAGGTATAGTAGAAGGAGCAGAGCACATTGGGCCTCATCACGAATTGGACGCTAACCCCAGCGGTGTTACCGCTGGGGGTATTAGCCATAATCCAAAAAACCCCGGCGCTATTAGCACTGGATCACGGGTATGGTGGAACGGTAAGTCCCCATTCCCTATTGGGCCCATTCAGGAATTTCCCATTCCATAGTAGGCCCAATGGGGAATGTTCAACGCTATTACCACCAGAGGTAACAGTGCCAAAAATCACCAAATTTGCAGTGAATCTGCCCCCAGCTCAGAGCTGAGGGTAAATCCACCAGGCCGTGATTTGGCAGACCCTTAAATACGGCAGTTATATCGTTACTGCTGCGTTTAAGGGTTAACGTCAAACTCGTGATGAGGCAGATTGTCTTATGACCTTGAGTGTGTCAATATGCATTTTTAAGTCAATTAGTGCCTTCTCAGTGCCATGGAGTGGTCTAAAGCCTTGATGTTCTTAGGACTAAGAGGTTGTTAGTGTCAAGGTATTGCTGGATCTGGAAGTAGGCCGCCTTGTCTTAGATTTTGAGGAGGAATGGAACCGTTGTAATAGGCCTGTAATTGGTTGGGATGGTTGGGTCAAGAGAAGCCTTTTTTAGCAGGGGTAGGACCCAGGCGTCCTTAAGATTAGTTGGGACATTGAAGCATTTATTGGTTTGGTAATAAATGGGGCCAGGTCTCTTGCGGCTTCTTTAATTATTTGGGCAGGGCAGGTATCGCCTTGGCATCTTGAGAATTTGAGTGATGCAATGATTTTTTCTACCTCTGTAGTAGAGACATGTGAGAATTTGAACTTAGGGGGAGGGTTTAATAGGAGTTCTTCAGGTTACAGGTGTGAATCTAATTTGGAGATAGTAAGTCTTTTGGCTGCAATTTTATTTTGGAGAGTAGCAATTTTGTTAGATAAAGCATTTTGTATGTCTGTACACCATGCTTTGTCCTTGATGCAAGGAGCTTCAGGAGCTGTGGGGGATTCCAATTCCCTTAGTATCACAAAGAGTTCCTTGGTACTGGAGCTAGCTTTATTAATCCTGTTGTTATACGTTTCTCTTTTGGTCCGTATTATTTCATCTTTGTATGTGCTAGATATTTTGCTCAAGTTAAGTATATTTTCTTTGGAAGGGAGGTTTCTCAATAGGACTTCTAGTTTTCTTTTTTCTGCACGCATATCTTTTAACTGAGGGGTAAACCAGGAGTAAGGTGGGCTTTTGGTTTCTTTTATGCATTTTAAGTGGCACAATAGTGTCTAGAGCTCAGGCCATGGTGGAGTTGTATAATTCAACCAGCTCTGCTGGGTCAGATGATTCTGATGTAGCATTTAAGGTGGGTAAGAGAAGAGGCAAAAGCTTATCCATAGTTATGTTCCGTTTGGTCCTCATGAGGGTAGGTGGCGCTAACTGTTTAGTTTTGGTGTCTATTTGTTTGGTCTGCGTAGTGAAGGTGATAAGGTAGTGGTCAGTCCAGGCTAAAGGTTGAATAGATGAGATAGAGGTCTCAGAGTTTAGGGCTACAACCCAATCTAGTATTCTACCTTTCTCATGACTAGGTTGATTAATTCTTTGTGTAAAACCTAATTCAGCTAAGGCGTCAGATAGTATCTTAGCCTGAGGGTCGTTAGGGTCGTGATATCCCAAGTTGAAATCGCCTAGTAACAATATTTGTGAGGTGGGTTTGGTGTTGTCCGAGAGTAGGGTCATATTGTCTTCTACGAAGGTCCCAATGGGGCCTGGCGGTCTGTGAATTAAATGGATGGTTAATGTGCTTGTCTTAGTTATGGAGAGTTTAACAGTAAGTAATTCACAGGACTTAACGATGGGCGAGGTGGTTACTCTGAGCCCTAAAATTGACTTTAATATCTGCACAAGCGCACACACTCATCATTCCCAGTTTCAAGCTTCAGACTGCCATAGGTTTGAGCTTCCCAGTCCTGGCGGCGAAGCTCTGGAACTCCCTACCCAATGATCTCAGGAATGTCCCCTCCATCCAATCCTTCAAAAACAGAACCAAACAATGGCTCTACGAGCAAGATGATGTTCCGGCCACACCTCTGTAACACTTGCTGCCTGCTGCGCCCTCTCGATTACCTTTGTATATACTGTATCTGACTGACACCCCCTTGTAAATGTATGTATATATTTATGTATCTATAATTTGTATTCTGTAACTGCCTTCTGTAACACTTTCTTGTAACTACCTTTCCAAACATGCACCCTGATGCCCATGGGCAGCCTACGCAATATAAATATACAAAAATAAATACTTAGCGATGAAGGCAATGCGGCCCCCTTTCGATGTGACCCTGTCAGCTCTTACAATGGTGTCACTGTCGGGTATAGCCAATAGGAGGGAAGGTCCTGCAGCCTTTTGTAACAAAGTTTCAGTTACAGCTAAGAAGTCTAAGTCACCTTTGTTAATTAAATCAGCTATATCAGTGGCAAGGGCCACTAGCGAGCTAGCATTAATTAGGGCACCTTTTAGTGGAGGGCTAGTTACGTTAAAGAGGTTGGTTCGAGTCTTTCCTAGGTTGTCTCTTTAAAGTACAGTTGTTAGATACTATCGGGGTAATAGGCATATCTTGTGGTTTAGGTAGTAGGGAGAGGTTTCTGTTAAGTCTAGAACCAAGCCTGGCATTTCTATCACTAGTAGGACATGGCTGGTTCGGTGTGGGTTTCCTACCATATAGGTTTATCCATTGTGATGGGGTTAGGGCTTCAGTGGCATCGTGTTGGTGGCTAGGTTGACACTCGGGTCCTTGACGGTTTGGATTAATTCGGGTAGGAATGTAGTTGGTCTGATCTTGAGGTAGTGTGAGTTTAGGTTGAGAGGTGGCAGAAATTTTGAGCGTTTGATCCCAGGTGATAAAGACAGGGTCATTTTTGTAGTTACTTTTAAGATTCCAGAAGAAGGGTGGATGGCTACTATAGTATGAAGGAGGGCCTGAACTAGAATTAAAAGGAAGGTAGTTAGATGGTGGCTAGCAGCGCACATGTTTTAGTCAGGGGGTGACTATTAGTTTGAGTGCCTCTGACAAGTGGCACTATATAAAACAACACACTGGCTAACAGTGGCTATAGGGGCAGTGGGCCAATGGCAGAAGTTTATGCCAGTTCAAGGCAGTGGGCAACTATCAACAGTATGTACCAGTTCATAGCCATGGGTCAATAACGGTAGTTTGTGCAAGTTTAAGGCAAAAGTGCAGATACCAACAAAGTGTACCAATTCAATGCAATGGGCCAATAACAGTATTTTGTGCGCATTTAAGGCAAAAGGGCAGATACCAACAAGTGTACCAAATCAATGTAATGAGTCATAACAGTATTTTGTGCGTGTTCAAGGCAAAAAGGGCAGATACCAACGAAGTCTACCAATTCAATGCAGTGGGTCAATAACAGGTTTTTGTGCATGTTCGAAGCAATAGGCAAATACCAACAGTATGAGGTAGTGCAGAGCAGTGGGCCAGTAACAGTAGTTTGTGCAGAGAATTCAGGCAATAGGTAGTTAATCCACAGGGATCAGCAATTTCGGAGACTCGGGGTGGAACAGAGCTCCAGTAGGCGTCTATTAACAAGGCAGATTGAAAATGACACAATTTAGATGTGGGCAGATATTTCACAGAATTAGTATGGTATGTCGGTAGGCAGATAGCCACACATTGGCCCGATTAGGTATGCTACTGTACAGGATCGTAGATATTCTGCTGATAGTCTAGTTCAAAGTTCCAGGCGACTCGGACTGTAGCCGGGTTTTCAATATTAGTCTGAGGTTACCTGTCGGGTGTGGATCAAAGGTAAAGAAAGGAAGGGGAACGAGGCAGGGTGTGAGAAGAGTTCTGGGGAGTAGCGTTGTGTATTGTAAGACAGGGTCATGGATGCATCCGTGGTGCAGGCACAGAGGAGCAATTGTAACCCACTCACTGGAATGCCCTACCTCCCACTATCTGAGGTGAGTCCTCCCTCACCACCTTCCGGAAATCTATGAAAACCATCCTCTTCACATAAGGCCCTTCACATCAGCATGAATACTTATCATATGACCCTTTGCAGAAGTTGTAATATAATGACCAAGTGCAATATCTGTAACAACAGTATGATGTTTTGTAGTATTCATATGTGTCAACGACCGCTACCATGCCTGTACCTGTGTAACTAAGTTCTTGCAAGTAACAGCGCCTCAATGCCCCTGGGCTGCTTGTGCGCTATATAAATATAAATAAATAAAATAAATAAAAAAATAAGTAACTCATCATGAAATACGGAGCCTATGAGAAGGGATGCTATGCGACCGCTTAGCTAAGTAGGCTGGATGGCTGCTAGACGTACCTTGTAAACCACAAAGTTAGCATGAGCTGGGCGCACCGAGGCTAACAGGGGCAAACAGGCCCTTTATCTGGCCTTGGTCGTGGCCGGCTCTTCCACGTGCCAGCGGATGTTGCTACCAATTCTTCAAGTCGGTCGCTAGGCAACAAACCCAATAGAACCTCTCTATAGTGGTGCATCGCGCCCGACATCTTTAACTCAGGCAACGTTAGGAAGTGAAGATCAGGATACGGTTCAATTTGCTGTTACTCTCAAAACGAGATACTCATATTGCTCAAACTGTTCTATGGGTCCAATAGCCAACTCTAGGGGTACCATCTTCTTTTTCATCTTTCTATTAGCATTAAATACAATAGACTTGGTCTTCCTTACTATGACTGATAAGCCCTTCTGATCACAAAATTCCTCAAGAAAATTCAGTTCTAACTTGAGCCCATTTGGGGTGAGAGAAAGGAGGACTGGATCATCTGTGAACATGAGGGCTGGACTTCTTTCTTTAGCCAGGGTGGAGCATCAGTGTGTAGTGAGAGCAATGTTTGGATTACCCCATTAATAAATATGCATAATAGTCTGGGTGCCAGGACACAGCCAAGTCAAACACCATCTCTATTCCTATTGGCTTGGTGACAGTGCCGTCCAAGGCCCATCTTACAACAGCTGTGTTTCCCGAGTAAATATGTTGTATTGCCTTCAAAAGCTGGAGGGGTAGAACAACATCGCAGAGACTATCCCACAATGATGCCCTTGGTACAATGTCAAAAGTTGTGCACAGATCTATGAACACAGCATGTATACTCCTTTTTCTGAGGATGGCATATTTGTCACATATTAGGCAGAGGTAGAGATTTTGATCAATTGTACTAACTCCACTAGTAAAACCCACCTGAAGGTGACTGATGTTATTATGTTCCTGTTAAGAAAGGAAGAAGGCAATGAATATGGCATGGGAAATGTGCACGGAATCGCACAGTGAACAACTTTGAATCTAACAACGTGCATACAATACCCAAGACTGGTGTATACTAAAACCCAGGAGTGCAAATAGAGTGAAACAATAATAACAATATATGAAAAGGGATGTGGGGTAAGCACTTAGAACCTCCTTATGACTGAAAGGAAAGTCTGCAAACTCCTTACCCACTATGCTATTACAGATACTGACAGCGCTAAGCCCACGTAGAGGGCAAGCAAGGACAGGATCTGTGAGCTGACACTCTGGATGATACTGAATAAGGAACTCAGAAACAGTACTCATGAGGACCGGAAAGACCACTTGAATGTCAGTAAACCCACGAACCTAGTTGATCAAACAGGGACCCAGAAGGCTATAACAGCAATGGGTGGAGGATAACTAAATACATAAGACCCAAGTCAAGGGGCAAGTAGGAATTGTGATTATAGAATAGTGAGGAAAACAAAAGGCATTCACACAGGGACTAGTTACAACAGCACCCCACACCTAATAATCAATGGGAAATAAATGCAGAAGTGCAATGGAAAACATGGAATGGATCCCAATAGAAAGTAAGGATCAGGAGCAGGGAAAATGATATCACAAAAGGAAACCTTTCCCACCCATCCAATGAGAAAAGGCAGGAAGCTAAATCTATAAAGGGAAAGACTAATGCATCAAGTTTTTCAGTAGCAAAGGACAGCATCAAAGAAACAGAGAACACAGGCAAATTGGGCAGCATCAAAGGGTAAAGCACAGAGAAAGGCTGCCTGCAGACAGAGGAAGACAGAAAGGGAAATCCAGAAAGCAGAAATCAATTAAGCACATAAATCCGAAATCCAGGGCAGAGGAACAAGAAACAGGAACTAGGAACTAGGCACAAAAGCTAGGAACAAGGCACAAGGGACCAGTCACAACAGGAACACTGCAACAATGACCAGCGCTGGACTGAAGCAAACTGAGGCTTTTAAAGCTGCTTAACGAGCACACCCCTCAGGTGTGCCGCCTGCTGCACCTGCAGCCACAGGTGTTGCCTATCCTCCGCCCAACATTGTCCTGCAAGGGAGGAGGTGAAGCAGTGAGCCAGGCATTCTGGGAAGCATAGTCATTAGATTAAAGTAGCATGCTGGCTGCCAAAAACCTGGAATGGATCCGTAAGGGAAGTAACTTGGAAAATAAGGTTTTAGCGCTCCCAATTCATCACAGCACTGTAGCATAAGGTTCGGAGGAAATGTCCAGTAGGGAATAAACCCCAAAACATGCCCCCAAGTGACGGGAACGGGAGCGAAGGGAGCGAGCCGTGACAGTTCCATTACTCAGGTTTCCAGATGTTCTAGCACTGCTCGGGCATTTATCTTCCCTCCTACATCTAGCACAGAAATGGCATGGTAGTCAGCCAGGGAGTCCCTGGCACCTTTTTGAAGATGTGCACAATTTCTGCATTAGTCCATGAAGCCTGAGGGTTGTGTAAAAAAGCTTTGCTAAATTTGGAATCCAGATGCTCGGCTCCAATGCGTGAAAATCATTTGGAACTGTATCTGGCCCTTGTGCCTAGCCCAACCTTTAACTATGAAAGGCTCATTCTACCTCCTCCACTGTCAAAACTAACCGAGCTCGATTGCACGTTGAGTCATATTAGTTTGGAGGGCACACTGAGGCACACTCCAATACTCTGGTTTCAGTGTACAACCGTGAAATATGATTCACCCAGGCTGACTCTGAGATAATGCCCTGTATATTGTTAGAATACATAGGATGGGCAGCACTCATCAAGTACTCATTAGGCCTCATTACGAGGACACCGGTAACCTGCCAGTGCTACCGGCGGGTTGCTACCATCCCCATAACACTGAATGAGGCGCCTGACTTCCCGGTGGCAGCGGGACATTACAAGTCCCAGTAGACCAGGAAGTTTGGCGCCAGAAAATGTTGGTCCCCATTCACGTGGAGTCCCATAGGACCCCACGGAAATGGGGACTCAGAAAAACTGGTACCATTGCTAGCTGTGCCAGTGATTCAGTGACAACTCTGCTTTGTGGCGCTGTTGCACCCAGCAGGTCAGATCTTTCAGGCGCAACAGCCCTGGCAGGCAGAGTTGTAGTTTGCCGGTACAGAAAGGGTGCCGATAAGTTGCAACCGGCACCCTTATTTCCAGACCTGCAAACTCGGAATGAGGACCATTGTTAGAAAAAATTTCTCTTGAAGCAACTTTTCCTCCATATTCTATGGTCCCCCAAATCTTTTGCATTTGTTACAGTCTCCTGACCTGACTATTTACAGTGGAGCACAGCCTTCTTCTGAACTCCACTGGGTTTTAGCTAATTGTTATGGGGAAACTTCAGGTTGTCAGTACTGAGAAACTTAGTTTCTCATAGTGTTATGACATTGTTACCACTTGCTGCTAACATTTTATCACTGCGCACAGTACATTACATTGCAGCGCAATGGGGCCATTGTGGTTCGTGATCCTAGACACCCTCTAAGGAATCTTTCGTGATTGTACAATGTGCCTTGGAACAGACTGGTGGCAGCAGTAGCTTTTTCTTGTAGTTTGGTAAGTTTGGAAAGTCAGCAACAGCTTTGTTCACCTAAATATTGGAACCTGTTTCATCCATCCAGAATTCTTCCCAAAACTTTTTCATTCCTCCTAAGAAGTACTTGGTGAACTTTTGGCACAACTGGGTGCTTTTACCTGTGCATCGAAAATTGAGCAAAAGGCTCCATTAATCTGAGGACTGGACTTATAAAGTTAGGGTTGTCAAAGTTTGTTGGCCTTTTCATTTGCAGGTATTGGTGGAGTTCTTAACGTTCTCGCACTGACTCCAGTGTGTTGCTTGTGTGATATTTTACTATTGCATTTCATGATTCAATTGTGTTGTTATTGTGTCTATTTAAAAAGTATATTTTTAGTATACTACTCTCTAATTGTAATTCTTGGTGTTTCACTGTTTATACTTATTGGAGACCTCTGCTCATTCTCACCCCTCCTGAGATTTAGCCTTGACTGCTCTCCAAGCTACCATGAACTGGTCTGGCTCTCTTCCCAGAAATGTTCTCCTGTTCATCTAACAAGGGTGGCCTCCTAAACATCTGTCCACAAGGCCAGAGTTTAGAAATCCATTCTAACACTCTTTAAGGACCAACATTCCTGGAGTCGTCATTGTCTATGGCGGACAGCAGAGAGGAGCAATGTTCCCTTACCCAAGCTGCCTTTTTGGCTTTTAGTGTGTTACGAAATGTCTTCCTAGCTTCACGGAGTGCCCATGAGCCTTCCATGGAAACACATTTTGCTTGTTTTATAAGCGCCTTCTTGACTTGGCAGCATCATCGAACCAGAGAGTCATACCCTGTGCTTTGTTTGAAACCACCTTATGGGAACGATATTATTAATGTTGATGACAATTTCTGTAATTAAGTCTCTGTTTAACCGGTAAAAGACCTTTTTCATGAGATCTTTTACAAAAAAGATTAATTTAGAAAGACCGCACTGTGCCCGCACAGAGCGGGCTTTCTAAATCGAACTTTCATGCTCCTGCCGCACATGAGTGCACTCAGGTGCTGACAAGCACAGAGATGACAAGCCACGGGAGTGTCAGGTGAGTGTGTGTGTAGTGCGTGTTTTAGTTTGTGTGTTTTATGTGTTTGTATGTGTAAGAAAAGGGGAATTGAAATGTATCTGTGTTTGTGTGAGTATGCGGTGGGGCTTTCTGAGAGCCGCACAAAATCAACCGAAATACATCAGTATTTTTTAAGTGCGACATTCAGAAAGCGCAATATTCACATAAAACCGTTGTACCACCTCTATCGCATGACGTTTAGAAGGTTTCTGTTCATCCTGAACACAGACCCCAAGGATTGTAACTCTTACTCCTGGTGGTCTACTCATAGGCACCAATGAGGGCAACATAATGTGTGTGGGGGTAACAGTGGGAACAAATGGTATTTTGAATACCTAATATTTAAAAATATCTCTGGATCTGAAAATTGCCATTTTTACCTTTAGTCATAATAAGTCCCTAAATGTACACATTTGCATGGAAGTATTAAATCCCTCGGTGTAAGTTTACACTTTCACTTATTAACCATCATCACAGAAGAAATGTCTTATGCCGCATACCATGCAGTCAGTGCATTGCGTCTAGGTTTGCTGAGTAAAGTGGTACAGTATGATTGTAAGCCAAGCTGTTCTTGTGTTCCTATAAAAAGTCCTATAAATGCAAATGAGTGTTCTTATGTTCATTATTATGCTATTAAAACGTCTTCTCGCCAAGAAAAAAACACTACTTAGCCAAACATGTATTTAATGTCTGCTTGTTCCTCTTAAAGATATATGCTTTCGAGGCAAAAAATAAACATGAAGTGCTTTACAAGCACATTTTTAACATCATCAATATTTAGTAAACCATGCTTAGATTGTAGGCCAAATACACACCACAGCAAAACGACTCACGACCTCACCAACTTTTACTTTTGTGTTAAATCTACATATTTGTGTAATACATTAGCTTGGTCCCAGGTCAATTTCATCTACGCTGTAGTAGTTCTTGCAAAAATGTCGACTAGCTACAGTGGTAAGGCAAGGATTAATTGCAATTGCCATCTTGGCCTAAACACGTTTGACAAAGTACCAGCTACATGCTTTGTTCCACGCATTTGTGATGCCACGCGCAAGCAGCTCGATTACTCCTGGGTGGGAACGGGATCGCATGGGAGCAGGCAGCACGTCTCGTAGAGAGAGAACAAATTACCATTTAATATGTATGGCTCTGGCAGGTTTTAGTGCCACCGGGGTGGGCACCCTAATGTATTTTTCAGAGCAATTACCCAACATTTTAACTGTACTTCATTCTAACTATCTTCCAACATTGCAGTATTTGCAAAGACTTTAAAAGATGCAGTGTGGCATTTTGTAAAAGGATGGAGGTCTAACTATATTTCTGGCACACATAAATAACATAGTACCCTTCCTAATGTCTCTTGTAAGAAGCAAACCTGTGCCCTTGCTTTAAAGAATCTTTGTCTGAAATGTCTCATACCAGAGGATGATTTGTACACACAGTATGAACCATATTACAGAAACGTTGTATATAAATATATTCACCAAAAAAAAAACGTTGTTAAAGGGACGTTATGGTTACGTTGCGCTATTGAAAACTGGTGAAATTCACTAAACAAACTTTACAAACGTGCCATAATACAAACGTGCCATTATGGTTCCAAGTAAAACCGAAAAACCCCTGAAATTCCCCAGTTATGGTAAGCTAAGCAACCATAACTCGCGCCACCACCGTGCACTGCTAAGACTAACACCTAGGACATCAAAGATGACATCACAAATATGGCACGTTTGTAAAGTTTGTTTAGTGAATTTCACAGGTTTTCAATAGCGCAACTTAACCATAACGTCCCCTTAACAAAGTTTTTTTTTAGTGAATTGTACGGGTTTTTAGTAGGACAATGTAAGTATAAGGTCTTATTAAGAAAAAAATGGTGTACTGCATGTCACAGATTTTCAGGAGAGCAACGTAACCATAACGTCCCTTTAGCAAGGGTCGTTTGGTAAACAGTATACACCTTGCAAGAAAAATGCTACATGGAGGTATGCTGGGATACTACACCGTGACATGTCCCAGAATCAGTACACTCTTAACTGTACGATCTATGCCTCGTGGGCAGTGTGGAAATACATTTTATAATCATGTAGCAATGTCCACCTCCAACATTTGCCATACACAACGCCAACATGTATTGGTATGCAGCGATTAGCAATGCACTACACATTATATATCGGTAGCAAAAGTTGTAGTTATCTGAAAAACACATCAGCTAAAGGCATCCTTCCTCCCTAAGAAACATTAGCAGTGGTGTAATGTAAAAGCATAAGAAACAGTGGCGCTACCTTGCACATAACAAATGGATAAAATTTGTCGCCGTACATCTACCGACCCATATTACCGTTTGTTGCCTTTTTGCTCATTGCCGTTCGCAAATTGCCTTATTGCCTGCCGTGCCAAAAATGAAAGGCGCCCGTAAACGAAGGAAATAATGCATTAATAACGGCCTTTCACAGTGTAAGGAAAAAAAAATGGCATACACTCCAAGTACTGCATATTTCTCAGTAAAGTACATAGGCTAAATAATCTTTGCCAGTAATAGTCTAAATTAGGAAAGCAGTAACGTGTGCTACTAAAAAGTATGTTTACTTGTTGTAATCCGGGGCAGCTTTGGCAGTTTGGATTACAAAACAAAATCCTCTTTAAAGATGGCCACCATAGAAAGGGAAGGCGGTTATTGCATACATACGCCCTCTTCCCTTTCCATGGTAGGCTGCTCAAAGCACAAGTACGTGACGTGACGCAACACTTGTAAATAGACATAAAGCGAAGTACCACCTAATAACTTACATTTCGAAATAATGCAGTGGAAGGTAAAAGAAAACGTGAACATTATAGAGTTTGCAAAGTATATTTATTTAACAACAAACTGGCAGAGTCCATCGGAGTAAGCCCATTGTCAATACGATCATAACAATGCTTGTAAGGGCGTCATAGGAAATGATGATGAAGAGGAGCACGTTGTTTTTTTGTCATACAACATTTTTTAACTCTTCATTGAAGCAGTCACTTTGTTTCACACAGTTATTTCCCAGAAGTCGTCATGACTTGGAGCCTAAAGCACCATAAATGAAGTGACGTTGCTCCGGATAGCGAGTTCAGCGTACGGCTTATCAGGTTTACAGTCTCATTCCACATAATTACTATGGACAGGCAACCGCTCACCAGCAGGTGCATTTGCCGTCCAAAGAAGACCTCACTCTGCATTTGAAAACCATGGCAGACACAGTATCGCATGATATACCTAGGCCGGAAAAGTTACAGAAAGTACGTGTCAATAACCAACCTCTACCAAAAAATTTCAAAAAAGACACAGAAAATGTGCAAAGTACATCTCAAATGTATGTGTTCAAACATGACATGTCAGCCTATAGTAGCAAGCTACAAATGGCGACATTTTGCATGCGCAGTAAGTAGGGTCGCCAACTCTTTGATAGTCTGTCACGGGACACTTGCCCACAAGGCGGTCATGACGTCACGTCATTCACTTGGCCCGCCCCTTTGTAAATATAATTGTTTTTCAATGGCTCTTAATTCCTGGCTTAATTGAAATGCAAATGGTTTGTCCTTGGGAGGGGATGGTCACGTATTTTTAACTGCAACCATGCCCATCACGACCCCAGGAACAAAGCATTAGCATTTCAATGAAGCCAGGTATCAGAGCGTTACAGTTCCAACTGTAGGCTCGAAAGGAGCCAGGGCTGCAGAGCGGTGGTACAAAAAAAGCAGCAGGCGGCAACGCCGTGCTGTGTACATGACCCCTTCAGTGTGCAGAGTGGCTGTGCAGGAGGCAGGTTCTTCCGACGCAACTCAGGACAACCTGCATCCCGCACAGCCACTCTGCAAACGGCAGGACGGAGCACCTAATTGAGGGACAATCCCCCAAAATCTGGGACAGTAGGCCACCCTAGCCGTAGGAGTAAAAAAAAGACCAACTACACAGGAAGAGGATAAATTGTTTATGAAATTAATTATGAAGGACAATTAAAAAAAAATTACATCTCCTCATTTCAAACAATACCAAAAAAACATGCAAAGTTACACCCAAAGCTATGAGGACAAAGTTACCCTTTCAAATAAAACATATTAATGCTAAAAAAGGATGAGTGCACTCATAAGCTACAAACGTACTACAACCTGGTCACTCTGCAACGTTACAGGAAAAATGTAATAGTGCATAAAGATAATACGGCAATTATATTAACACAATTAGATATGCGGTAATGGCACAATAAAGCGCGGGTGGCTGTAGAGTGGGCAAAAATAAACTTACGTTATATTTACTGCCTCCATTCTGTTTCTGCAAGTCACACGCCAATGTATTCGCATAGAAGAATCTTCGTATACTGATGTTGCAAGCCCCTTGCAAACTTTTTAAAACATAACCTTATCAATTGCAATTTTTTTCGACCCTTTCATGCCGTGAATTGCTACTAACTTTCCTTTTCGGTCAAGGTCAAAAAACAATTGCCCCTTACACATTCACTCGGATGCGCAGGCGTATTGAGCGATCAATTGAAAACACATTCTTTCTTTGAAGCAACATATTGCAATGCAATTATGAGAACTGCTACTCCCATACACCTCCAGAAGTGCTGTTTCCAGCAAACAATGCAGATGGTGCCCTTAGTTATGTAAACTTACGACGCCAGTCTGACCGCAATTTAATTTAAAAAACATTGTAACTCACATGCCGTAATTAATCGTGGTATAGTGAGCAGAAACTTCCATTTAAACGTATCACTTTGGTGACAAGAAAAGTCCACTTTTTCAGTTTGTACTTGCACATCCCATTCTGCCCCCCACAAAGGTCACCTTCTGAAATACTATTACATGAGTGTGACAAGTCCAATGCTGTCTTCTTTTGGATGTGTTTCTGGCAATATGCGCGTACAGTAAACCATGAATAAAAGATAGGGGAGCCACAAAAGAAAGCTGATGTATTTCACACTGTTCTACAACCAATCAGGGAAAGAGCCACATGTTTACGGGCACAAACTTTTTCCCCCATTCAATCTAAGGGGAAAAGAGACGTTTTGAGAACCCCTCCCCCTTATAACTTTCGCCCCCCCTGCCCCAAAGATCACCAAACTTTCCAAAGAAAGTCAGAGGGCCTCATTACAACCCTGGCGTTAAGGGGTTAACGGCGCCATAAAAGGCTGCAGCGCCGTTAAACCCTTAACGCCTCATTCACACTTTAAAGCCTGCTTTTTGCAGGCGTTAAAGTCCAACCCGTTAAGAGACCTTGGTGCTAATTACGGCACCGTAATTTACGGTGCCGTAATTAGGGCCTTCCCCATTCCCATTGTGCCCTATGGGCCAAACATGGGAATGGGGAAGGGGCCATGGTGAATGGGGAATTACCGCCCCACCAACCTTGTAATGGGGCGGTAATTCCGCCATCCACCATGGCGGAATCCGGCATGGACCATGGTGCTAATAGCACCATGGTCCAACGCCAGGGTCGTAATGAGGCCCAGCGTGTTAGATTTTCTTTTTTGTTGCAAACTTTGGTAACAAACCGCAGAAACAAGGCTGCCAAAAAGTGTTCTTCCTATGGAAACAGCAACTGCACCATAACAACACAGCCACTAACGTGCCTGTCTAATATGCTGCAGTGCTTGTGGGCTGGACCTAGACATTTGGATATGTGCGCAAAAACATTTGGATATGTGCGCACAAACATTTCAATGTATATGTGTACATTGCCTTATAACTGCACTGCTGATAAGGTCGTTTCTGGGTGCATAGCCACCCTCCCCAAAACCATCTAACATGCTAACCTATACTACGGGTGTATGCATTGCTATAATATGATGTGGTGCTTCTGGACAGGGCCTAGGGTTTTAGAAGTATTGTATATGGGCTATAGCTTGCAGCCATGCAGCCAAAACTCTACATCCTGCCCACAAACACCACAGTGATGTGCAGTGGAAGGGGTGTATTGATAGGAGTGGTATGCTTCACTTGATCTCGCTAGAGACTGCATGCCTAGCTGTATGTACATGGATATTACAATGTGTTGGTGTGCACTGGCTTATACCTGCAGCCCTTATAACTTTGCCTTCGGCCAAGCACCCAACACAGCACACACTCCCCACTACCATGTAATCCATAATCAATACTACAGGTGTATCTATGGTTGTGACATGCTGCGGTGGTTGTGGCTAGGGCCTACAGTTTTGGCAGTATGGCCTTCGGCCCACCGCCTACCACCATGCATCCAAAACTCTAGGCCCTGCCCAAAACCACTGCAGCATGTCACAACCATGGTGGCGTAGTAATCAATAAGAGACCCATATGAAAATATAATGTAATAACGACATGTACTCAATTTCAATGGTCACTAACACCACACGTGCCCTTCGATCATTTTCAAGGTGCCTGCACACAGCACGTACTGAAATACTACCCTTATTACACCCCTCATTTTCTGGACGTACAAATATCCAGCAGCAATTGCGAATACATCATTAACAGCTGCCGCCCAAACAAGCACAGTATTTCGATCATTTCTTACTCTCTGAACCTCCACAATCACTATAGGAGATCAAAATTATTTCCCAAACACCATTTCGCATGGCGAACACATCATTAACACCTACCACCCAAACAAGTACAGTATTTAACCCATCTCTTACTCTGTAATCCTCCCCACGCACTGTAGCAGAGCAAAACACTTTCCGACACGACATTTCGCCTCTGGTAGCGACCGCGCTGTCTTCGATCCAAGATGTCGGGCACAACCACACATTCTGACGCACATCACGGCCCGCTGTCGCCAATCGGTGAATACGTCGCGTGTCCGCGGTCATGACGCTACTCCCCTGGCCAATCGGTATCTTGTCCACGGAGCGAACAGGGAAGTGTAACCGCGGAGTGGACATAGATATCACTAATTTTTTTAGACATATTCTTTGGTCGTTTTAAAGAAAACTACTGGACGGATTGGCACCAAATTTACAAAAGCACATTTTCGGGACCAAGCCCCCGCCTCTGCCCAAATTTGGTAACAAACCGTCCAACGGTTTCACCTGTAGGCGTGCGCAAAGTTTTCCCCCATTCAGTCTATGGGAAAAAAAGACGTTTTGGGACCCCCCCTATAACTTTTCTCCCCCTGGACCAAACATCACCAAACTTTGCAAAGAAATTCAGAGTGATCCATATACTTTTTTTTAGCAAAGGTTGGTGTGGATTCGTCCAGGGGGAGCGAAGTTATAAGCCGCCCAAAAAGTGCTCTTCCTATTGAAACAGCAATTTAACCATAACTACACGGCCACTACCGTGGACATGTAATGTATATATATATATACAAGTGCAATTCACACTAGGGCAAAATTGACATAGTGCAAACAAATGTGATTGTGCAGATAAGACCAGTGATGCACAAGGTCACACCCCCGGCAGTCCCCAAACGAGAAAGGACATATAGAATAGGGAGGCTGGAATAGTTTGCAGCAGCCGCCATGTTGTTTAGTGAAATATAACACAACTAGGATAGAGTTTGCTTTGCCACACTGTAGGGAATTATTGTTACACTATAGGGAAGGATAGGGTGCGGAATACACAGCAGAGGAATGTAGTAAATGGCATGATGCATTGCTAGGTAGGGTACAGACGAGAACATTGAACATGGTAAGGGGATCACCATTTTGAGTGAGCAAGGCCCTGCAATACTCGTAGTTAAAATACACAGCACTGGAGGTTAAATTGCTGAATAGAGATTTTGCCGGCTCACAACTGTGTTTGGAAGGATGTGGATGCCAAGGTTGAGGAAGGATGGAGGATGCGATAGGAAGCTGAAACTGCATGAATTGGTCTTCCAAGGGTTTAAGATCAGATATGTAACAATTAGTTTCTGTTGCAGGCAGGGAAGCACACAAAGCTTTGATCGCCAGGTACATGGAGTGCATCGCTAAACATACAATAGTAAGATGAACACGTAGCGCCCCCCGTGGTGGAAGAGGTTTAGTATGCACATGAAGAATACAGAAGAAAGATGAAAAAAAAAAAGAAATGGCCCTTGCACATTGGCCCCACACCACGATAAAGTAACAATTCTGATTCAATTATATCATGCATCTGCCAGCGACAGTGTGTACCATGAGGGTGGACATGACATACTTTCCAAAGTTATCAAACTGTCTGGGAGATAGGAGCCCAGCATGAGAAAGGGATTTTGGAGTACATTTGTTTTTTCTGCCCATGGCAGCATTTTGATCTTGCCCTACAAATATATATATATATATAATTGGACTGTTGTGGACAAGTGCAACATTCAATTCAATATGAGTAACAATTGACCAATGGTGCACCATTTCTGTAATAGTGTCAGTACATTGTGGTAGCAGCCAATCAAAATGCAAAGGTGTGAGGCCTCATCTAGCCGGATGGACCATGGGTGGGTGCAGAGATTAGTTACTGGCCAATGTTCATTTGTAATATATATAATCCTGTAGGTGTTTGCTTTCTAATATTCAATCAGAAGGTTGTAGTAGTTTGTTATGTTATGTTATCTTAAAGGTACTTATACCGCGCACTGTCGCCACTTGCGTCATTCCTTGACGCTCTGGCGCATCAGTAAAGCAGTAAAGGGTAAGTTAGCAGGTCTCGGCAGTAAAAAGGAGCAAGAGAGCTGTGATGTGCATTTGGCAGCTTCAGTTTGGTTGACACTGTTCGCTGAGCGTAGGTGTGATTTTCGGATGGTAGCTATCATGTTCTGTTGTGTGTGGCTATGTGCGGTGTGTTACATTGTTGTGGTGTAGGGCAGTGTGTGCAGTTATGGTTGTGTTTAGTTCAGAGTTTGAGAAGTGTTTGCAGAAGGATGAGTTTTTTTTTTGTAGGGTTGGTTAGTGGAGGTGCCTTATTCTGCACCATCCGTTTTGAATGACTGTTGCATGTCTCCCTTCTCCTGTCCTGTATTCTGGTGTGCTACACTTGCCCCATCTATGTTGTGTGCAGAAGAGTGGATCCTCAAAGGGCTTTACCTTCCCCTCTAGTATATTTTGGTGTGCCGAAATTACCACTCCCACAGGTTCCTTGAGGTTGGGATGTGCTCCCTGTGGCCTGCGCTCCACCAGTTCAGATCTGGAAGCATCTCACTTCCCATTTATATCTAGGGCTCTCTACCAGTGGTCCAGTTAAGTTGGACCATTTTCTCTCTCCCCTGTTTCCCCTTTGACGCTCTATAGAGAAGGGTACACCTAGGTCTCCTTCCCATTCGGACTTTATTCTGGTTCGACACACACTACAGTATTTATCTGTTGTGTGTTCCTTTCATGGTGAGTTGATGCTATTCATTAATTTTTGTGCCATTCAGAGTTGAAGAGCCAGGTTTTTAGAAGTTTTCTGAATTTTAGGTGGTCGTTCCTAGTTCGTATTTCTCTGGGGAGGGGGTTCAAAAGTTTTACGGCTAAACAGGAGAATGCTGATCCACCAAGTCTTTTCCCAAGTATGCTTTAGGTTCTAGGCATATGTTTTAGCTGGATCTGAGTGTTCTAGTCGGCGTGTAGATTGTGATTTTCTTTTGTATGAATTCTGCTGCTAGACAATGTATTTCTCTGATTTCTGGCATCTGAATGTGATTTGTTTTTGACTGGGAGCCAATGTAGCATCCTTAGTGCTGGAATGATGGGGTTCCTTCGGGAGAGTTTGAGGACAAGTCAGGCAGCTGCGTTCTGTATACGTTGCAGTTTCTTCAGTAAATAGTCAGGCATTCCTAGGTATAAGCTGTTGGTGTAGTGTATCCTGGACATGATGAGGGAGATGATGGTCAGTGTTTTGTTCATGAAGGAGAAGAATGGTAGAATATTTTTGATCTTGTGTAGATCAAATAGGCATTTCTTACTTATCATGATTACTTGTGGTTCTAAGGTTAACTCATTGTCCATTAGGATTCCAAGATTTTTGACAATTATGCATGGTGTTGGTGCTGTTCCCAGTTATGTGGGCCATCGGATGTACTGGTTGCATCCTTGGTTGTTGGATGTAATCATGATTTCTGTCTTGTCCAGGTTGAGTTTGAGGGTGTTAGTGTTCATCCACTGGTAGAGTTCTTTGAGGCAGTCTATTAGCATTGTGTTCTCCACTTGTTCATTGTCGATTTTGTGGATGATTAAGGTGTTATGTGCGTAGTTGTAGCAGCTGAAGCTGTACCTTTTGGTGTAGTTGATTAGTGGCGTCATATATATACAGATGTTGAAAAGGAGCATGTATAACAAGGATCCCTGTGGTACTCCACAGGTGGTGTCCTGTGGTGCAGATTTTAATGGTTTTTGACAATGTATTGATAACTGTGAAGAATCCAATAGATCCCTCACTGAAACCCTGCCTAAAGTCTCCTCTGAGATGGCCAGGGGAAGGCATATGCTTCCTGATCCCAACCCTGGTGGTGGTGTAGTGCAGGAGGATCACCTAGGAGGAGACAGGGCCCAGTTTGGTGAGGGGATTTTGTGGGATGAGACACTGTATTTTTCCTCTGACTGGAACATTCTTACCACTGTACCTAAAGAAATTATGGCTTATTTCCATTATACTGTCTCTCAACCTAATATTAGATTTAAGGTTGTCAACACCAAGGTTATACAATTAGAACAAACTAAACTGAAAGAAAGATCCCTTTTGGTATCCCAAACTAAATACCTTCCTCAATCCCCAGGGTACAATGTGAAGGAATATGGAAATGTTGTCTTCACTAAACCATCTTCCTCTTTGGGAGTCAATTCTCATTGTCCCTTTGTTAAAAGCCTTAAGGGAATTAAACATATCCTTATAAAAAATGTAGAAGTTGAGAAATCTAACTTTAGTGGAAGAAACTACAAGTCCCAGAATCCTAGAGGTACTGAGATCAGGAAGAGAGCTGAAGAAGCATGTAGATGTAGTAGTCAGTCAATTAAGCCTAGTAGCCATAGCAGTAGTCATGCAATTAAGCCTAATGGCCTACACCTGAATACAAATACTGAACCTGTGAGGCATAAAAGGCCCCATCAGGAAAGAAAGAGTAGAAGGAGCTGGAACAAAAGCTGGAAGACTGACTGTAGCAGTATCAGCAGAAGAGAAGCACAAGGCTAGCAAATCAAAAGAAAGTGGAAGAAGAGAAGGGCCGCCGGAGTGGGAGGACAGCAGATTTCACATGCAAGTTCAGAAGAGTAAGAAAAACACAGGTTTGGCAGAAAAAGTCATAAAACCACAGCACTTGTATGAATAAATATAAAGAGTGCACATAGGCTGCAGGTGCCTGAGAGGTGTGGGAGTACTGCCAAGTACATCCCGCTGTTGTGGAAACAATTAGAACATGGACAATTCTCAGTCGCACTGCGCCCAAGAGTGCAATATAGGCATGTGTTGCAAGTAATTGAAGAGAGATGTGGTTATAAGTCTGATGGATTTATTTGCAAAGTAGCCTGACACGTGTTTCGAGTCTAAACCGACTCTTCATCCTAGGCTAAGCATAATACACAACAAAATCATAGACAATTATGCACCAATAAACAAATAATGTTGATATAAAAACCATGCATTGTGTAAATTCAAAAACAAGGCAAGAGGCATAACACACAGAGGCAAACAAAAGGTATAGGCAGATCATTTTGTCATATGGCATAATAAAAAAAAGGGTCACAACATGAAAGAAAAGAAGGATTGAAGGGTCACATTATATCAAAGGTCATGATAAAAATAAGGGAAACCACAGCATCAGTTGTAGGTCATAAAAAAGACACGGTACCACATATTGGATGATGTTGAAATGAATGGAGAATCCATGGTGCCAGGATGCAAGAAATACACAGGAAGCAAGGCAAACAAAAAGGTACAAAAAATTAACATGCATCCACGGGAGTCACTGTAGCAGCGCATTCAAAGCGGCAAGGTTGGCCAAAAAGCCCAATAATGGGTACTTCTTATGTAAGTTAAATTACAAGCAGAGATACATACCCAAATTATTTCCAAAAAGGTGCCAATTACAACAGTACCTGTAAATGGGAGATGGGACCTAAGATAAATTGAATGGGGGACAGTGCCAGAAAACTCTCTGAAATCATAAAGATAAGAGAAATTATGAAAGGATGTAACCAAATTGAGTGAAAAGATGTGATGTAGACTATAAAGCAATTTAAAAAGGAAAATTGTGCCTCACAGCTTCTCAATTGCGGTCATTTCTGTAGGAAACACAACATTTCTAAGCGTCAGGAATTGCAAAAGCAATTGTAACGTACCAACTAAGTTATGTAATGACAATGGGCCTCATTACGACCCAGGGGTTAAGGGTTAACGCCGTCGTTAACCCTTAACGCCTATTCTGATTTTAACGGCTGCTTTTAGCAGCCGTTAGAATCCATGGCGCTAACCCGCCATGATGCTAATTACGCCACCGTAATTTACGGTGGTGTAATTAGCACCTTCCCCACTCCCATTATGCCCTATGGGACAAAAATGGGAATGGGGAAGGGAAAATGGGAAATGGGGATTTACCGCCCCACTCACCTTGGAATGGGGCGGTAAATCCGCCATCCACCATGGTGTAAACGTAGTTTACACCATGGTGGTAAAGTTGGCGTACTTAGCGCCTGGGTCGTAATGACCCCCAATGTGATTAGGAACCAAACACACCAAGCATTACGCAATCTAATTCCAGAGAGTAATTGACTGGTACTAGAGAGAGAATCAAGTATTGCTGAATTGAGACATGCAAGTGCACTAATTGCAAGTGTCAGTGGGGCCATGAAAAACCATCTTACCAGCACAGCAGGAAAAGCCAAAGTGATGTGAAAGGAAGCAGCCCGGGCTGCGAAGATAGAAACAGGACTAAAACATAAAGCTGCAGCTAAGCAGGGAAAGGCTGAGGGATTCAAACATGGCCATGTTGCATTGAAAATAAATCTGCCATATTGGACTTGCTGAATTCAATGGAAACAATACTAGGGAAACTAACCTTGACTTCATAAACACGTGTCAGGCTACTTTGCAAATAAATCCATCGGACTTATAACCACATCTCTCTTCAAGTTCTGAAGAGTCCTGTTCTCCCAAAATCTTAAGTGCAGAGGTTTCGTAACAGAAGACATGCAGGAGATTAAGTTGTCCATATGTGAGCCTAATTGCCCTGATTGCCGTGATTGCAGAGCCATTGAAGGGCAGGAGACTAAGGCCAGAGGCAGAAGGCAAGCTGAGGGTCTTGGGAGGAAAAGGATCTCCCAAATCAAGTGGCAGGACCAAAGCCACCCGTGGTGGAGTAGGGCGTGGGTCCCCAGTGAGCCATAAGCAGTAGAAGTGGTAGTGGAAGTCGAGAGAGCAGTGCAACCCGCAAAACCAGTGTTACTGAAACCGGTGAGTGAGGCACGGCATTCATATACACTGCGTGAGCATTGCTGGTTACTGTAGCCAGCTCCTAAGTTACTTGCATATTGTTTAATGCAAGTGAAAGCTATTCATTATACCCGAAGTCCAGGTAACAATGAAATTGTACGACTCGTATATACCGTGAACTCATGTGTGAAGCTAAAGCCCTTGGAACTATTGTTTACTGTTACTGCATAACAGAGTGGTTGTGTTTCCCTAATCAAGAAGAGGGACCACTTTCTAAAAAATTATATGAATGACAAGTTATGAAGATTGAAACTACATGAAAAGAAGGTTGTGTGTGCTGAATTTTAATACCCTAAGGAAGTCAGAACTTCATCCTTGCAGTTCACAGGAATGCAATTTTTATTCAACTTTAAAACCTTGAAATTCACTTTAAAGAGAGGTGGGGTGTGTCTAATTGTGTTTTCACTTGTAAGACTGAACCCTATACTGTATCCAGAAGTGGCAATCTTTTCATCTCTAAGAAGTAAAGAGTCAAAAGTGTTAAAGAGAAGAAGACACATTACCCAAGCCCTAGAGGCATTCCATTTTCATAGTGAAAACAGTCTTGCCAAAAATTAAAGAGCCATCCAACTACCCTGTGAAATTGTTAACATTGAAGTGGCCTACGATACAAGTGTGCCATTGTTACCTGAAGCTGAGAGAGTGGAACCAAGGCTTCTGGGTAATTTCTGGGCTGAAATTGCATAAAGTTATGATTAAAGCTGGGGTGCTTATGAAGAATGTCTTGAAGTAAAATACAATCTGTTGTGCCAAAGACTGCTGAAGCTAGAAAGAAGGGTGTTTATCTGAAGAGGTTGAAGTGTCTTGTCAAAACCTACCTAGTAATTCTAAAGCACTGAGCAGTGGTAAAAGTACTTGAACTGTAGTGGTATATAAATTTGCCAGCTGATGTCAAATTGAAGTGGTTTGAAGTAGTAACCTACTGTGGGACAGAGGTCACTGTTCTCATGGTTATTTATGCAATGTTGGTCGGATCCAATATTACAGAAATAAATAAATTAATCGGGTCCACGGACCCAACAAACATTGAACAAATAAATAAATAAACTGGGACGTGGCCTGTAACTGCCCTGTTAGGGGTCACCAGAGGCAGTAACAGTCCTCCGCCACGGCCCAGTTTATTTATTTACTTGTTCAATGTTTTCTGTTCAGCCACATGAAATGGCTTGGAGGACCTCATTGTGGCCCGCGGGACGTATGTGTTATACGTAGGCGCCGTTCCACGTGCCTCGCCCACAGCCTTGCCGACGCCCGAAGGATCGGGTGTCATTTAGAGCTTCCCCGTTCTGGCAGCATTGGCGGTTGCTGAGGAAACAACGTTGTATGGCTGAGCGGCGGTCCCCCGATCAGCTGACGGATGCCTTCCTCAGTGGACCAACGTGCGTAGACAGCTCACGCCCTCTTCTGCATAAATAACCATGTGACATGAAGCTCAGCGCTTCTAATTAACGTTTGTGTTTCACCGTCTTACCCTTGTGCTGAATCGAACTCTCCCCTGTATTTTTGATCCTGGAATTGTTTACCGACCTTGCTACTGCGCGCCCCTTGTCTGCCATTTGGATCCATCAGCTGTGCTTCGACTACGGAACGTTTCTGACCTGCCTTTGTTTGTTCCCTCTCGGTTAGCGGATTCCAATCCGTGAAGATTCCTGAACTTGCTACTCTGTCACAAATCTTCCGGGTGGCTGCGCATTCCCAGGCACCTCTGGTGGTGCTCCACATATACTTCTTTGAAGTTTCGCTTCCACTAGCCATCTTCCTGATATCAGCAAGAATTCTTCAACGGTAAGAACAGTCAGCCATCTGCGACTTTTGCGTTCTTTTACGTTCAGTCATCTGTGACAGCAACCTGTGTGAATTAATTGGACTTTCTGGTTCCTACCACAAGTGCAAGTTGAACGCTCTGCTGTATTACTTGCACCATCCCGACTCTAGCTGCGACCCTTGTGCCGTTCGGGAAGTCACCCTCTACTAACCCTTCCTGGTTATTATTTTATACCGCCGTTGCCTTCTTTCTGGACATTCTCATCAACCAGGGGGGGGTAAGGCTTCTCCATATTCTTCTATTTAATCTACCCATTGAACAGAACTTCAATTGTGTGAACTTTTCTTCTTTTCCTTCTTTAAGATCTCTTCTATTGAACTAGCTGCCAATCCTTTTCAGGTACTTCTTACTTCCTAGACCTCTTATAGTTATGGTTCTTATTCCAGCATAACATGTATTCCTGTTTCTTTCAGCTTGGTGTGGCGGCGTGGTTTTCCCTGCTCTTTTGGGTAATACACCAATCTGCCTGTTCTATGTGTATAGTCAAGGGGGTCCATTATCGTAAAGAGCTGCCTCAAGTGAGGTAGTCTGGCCTGAGGGGTCCTTTTGGGCTATTCTCAGCAGTGACAGAAGTTTCCCGTCCATTGGGTACTCTGTCATCTCAACGCCCCAGCCGGTCCATCTGGTGGTGAGTGACAGTATGTTGGACAACCTTGTTCTAGAGTCAAACTCATCCTCTAGATTTACTCTAGATGGATGTGGCATTGATTCATGTGTCGGGAAGAATTCTGAAATGTCCTCCCATGCCACTACTGAATTAGGTTCCATTAATTCCTTTTCTATGTGATCAATGTTGCGTGCTCTCTGCCTTCTCTTACATTCTATTTCATCGTCAAGCTCTCTTCACTTTCTTGCTTCTTCTCTTACCCTTTCCACTTGTCTTGTCATCTCTCTTCTCTCAGTTGCCCTATGAATTTCTTTGTCTCGTCGTCTTTGTATTCTTTTATCCCTTCATTTCTGTTCTTCATGTTCCTTTCTCTTTCTTTCTCGTTTGTCTCGTTTTTTGATTGCCCTCTGTCTGTTATAATACTCTCTTTGGTCCTCTGCCCTTTCCTGCTTTTTCAGCTGCTCATCTCGATACAACTGTTCTCGTCTCTGTCTATCTTTCCTTCTAGCCCTATCTCCTTTCAATCGTTCCTCTCGTTCTCTATCTTTTTTATCTTGTTCATCTTAATCTTCCCTTTGCCTTACTTCCTCATTGCTTTTTCCATCAAGTTCGAGCAAAATCTGACTGTCCATCCATTTGTTCTGTATCAACGCTACCTCATTAGCCTTATCTTTTTCTCCTTTCCATCTCTTTATTTATCATCCTATATCTAAGGATGTACTTGGTCGATCACTTCTCTCCTTATCCCATGAGATTTTAGAGATCACATCTTTTTCTTGAGTTTTCTCTGGACTCTCGTCGCTGCATATGCCAGATTGCTGTACCCTATTACTGCCTTAAGTTCTCTTAATGGGTACACTCTGTCATCCTTTGTGCTGTTGCCTTTTATTTCAGGCACGGCGGGGAAGCAGAAGGCTTCTCACCCCCCTCTTTGCATTGGTTAAGCATCCAATCATCAAGAGGCGGCTCTTGCATTTCCTCCTGGTACATTTTCCAGAACTCTAAGCTCGCTACCCTTTTGTATAACTTGTTCCCAGGTATGCTGCGTGCAAGTATGTCACGTGCAAGTATGTTGTCATGTGTTGCAAAACTGCCTTTGATAGTGATCCCACTTGAGGCCATGGCATGAACATCTTATCTGTCGTCCCCTTAACCCATTTCGCACTGTACTGCTTAAGTTTGGGTGTATGTTTTGGCAACTGCTTGCATAAATGTATAAGCGGAGTAATATCTTCCATTTTGACTCGTCACTCTTGACTGTCAATACTCACCTTTATGCTTTATACTTAATAAATACATTTCTGAAAAATAACACAATATGAGCGTGCATCAATTGCCGCAGCTCCAAGCCTTTTATTCACATTTAGTTTCAATCTACTTATTCAGTTAAGCATCATCAGTTTAATTAAATAAACAAATAATCACATTTCAAAACGTTATGCTTTCCTTTTTACATCTCTTAAATTATTCACTATTTCTTCACCACATATTCATGTTCAACACATAAAACAAATGGACAAACTGACAGACTTGACCAGCCCATGTATATCACAGTGTACGCGCCTCAAGACTATTCCTTTATTCACGTTCTTCGTGACAATCCTTGACAATCCTTGCCCCTAAAAAATACTCCTACGGCGTTTGAGTCATTCCCTTTAGACAGTTGTTAAATGTGTCCATAGTCTACGTCATCCACTATTGGGACTCTGGATATGACTCCTTCTGATATATGCTATGACGCAGGGTACTGGGCTTACTCTACTGTGACGCTGTTCATCTCACAATTTCTCAATTACTCAATTCACAATTTCCACTCTTGCTGTCGGCACACCCTCTACCGCATGCTTCAGTGATCGCTGCGGCGTCACTCTACTCCAAGCCTCAGTCGTCCTCGGCCACCTTGTCCTCAGCGCTTCTAGGCAAGGAGAAGATATTGGCCGCTTGCAGAAAGGTTCATTCCAACGCCTCACTGCACCTTCGTCAATCCAACGGAGATGCCATGCTGTCAAACGTTAATCAGAGGCTTTGGTGGGAAATAGCTGACTTCCTCCCAAAAGTTTTGGTGCAGAGCCAGGCACGTTTCAAGGCGGACATGGCAGAAGCTAAATTGGTGGCTCAGCACAGCATGGAGTGCACTGTGGCGCACATTACCTCAGACCGTGCCATCTGCATTGCCATGGACATGAGGACTGCATGGCTACCAAGTTCAACCTGGACGTCCAGGAAAGCATATTGGACTTTCCATTCGAGGGTGGCGACCTCTTTCATTCCACTACTAATGAAAAGATAGATTAAAAAGAAAAAGGGTTACCAAACTGCATCCTCACGAATGCCACGCCCAAGGCATACACCCAGTCGCATCAACGCTCCGACAAAGGGCGGGTTCTGGGGCTTCCAAGAAGGGAGGTCGAGACAGCCTGAGCGTTTTCCGAGACTGCACCGATGCAAACAGCAGAAGGGGGAGCAAGGGCCTCTTTCAATCACCCCCTCCTCTACACCAGCCTCAGAGGGAAAGAAGGCATAATGCACCCCTTCGGGTCCATGTGTTTCCGGTGGGGGGCAGGCTTGCCCTTCACACGCAGTCTTGTCATCAGAAGTTTGCGGATCTCTGGATCCTATCCATAGTATTACGGGTTACCGCCTACCGATTCCTTCCTCCACTCCCACAGATTGGGACAACAACTCTGTTGGCGGAAATGTGCGGAAATGTGCTCGCTCGCTCGCTCATAGAGAGCCAGGTAGTGGAGGAAGTGGCTTTCATAAGTCTGGTAAAGACCCTGGAGGCTGAGTTGAGGTCGAAGGGTAGAACCTTGTATTTGAAATGGAAGCCCATGATCCTGAACCATAGAAAGGACCGATGAGGCTGCTATATTGGGACCTGTAGATATGCGTCCTTCAGATCCAGGGAGCACATCCAGTCTCCCATGCACAATGTCTCTGCAATAAGCGCTAGCGTAACCATCTTGAATTTCTTAAGAGGGAGGGATAGGTTCAGGTTGGAAAAGTCAGGCCAGCCTGTTTCTTCTTTTGTATGGTGAAAATCCTGGGAGTAGAACCCAAGCCTCACTTGGAGGCTGGGACTTCCTCCACTAAGGGACCTCGTAATTGGCGGTAAGGGGTCGGCGCAGCTAACGCTGGCGTAAACCCCTTACCGCCAGGGTCGTAATGAGGCCCATAGTCTGGGATCTTCAAATTGTGGTTTCGAAAAATGTACATAACGTTTAAATAATAATACATTACGAAAGGGAGGTAGAATCACTGTGGGAAACAAAAATAGGGGAGTTAGGGGGTGGTATATGTTCATGATTGGGTGAATTTAGGACAGATATTGGGGTGATTGGTGGGGGGAAAAAGGGTTGCATGTACAGGTTAGGCAATAAAAAAACAGTATTATTAGCATTTCGGTGCTGGACTGCCCTTGTGGGTGAGACAAAGACTGATATACAAATGGATATTTCTTCTCTGTGAATAGTGCAGTGAGCTAACATGTGGTTGTAGACCCTCCTGAGTGAAAGAAATTCCATAAACTATTTGGCCCATATTCGTTCTCAGTAGAGCGGCTCCCACACTCCTGTGAAACTTTATAATGTTTTCAATGCAGTATGAACAGATCAAATCCCTTGCTTATAATTCTTACTGTCACAGAACAAAAACAGAATCCCAGAATATTTGATGTCATCAGTGATGTCATCAATGATGCCATTTGTGATGGCATCTTTGGTGTCCTGAGTGTTTGTGTGAGCAGTGTATGGCAGTGGTGCACAGTTTTCTATAACTGGTGAATTTCTTTGTTTTTTACCTTGCAACCATAACTTCCCTTAAACAAAGTTATATACATATAATACACCTGCATTTCACATTCACAAGGTCTTGCAGGAGGTAAAAGGTTTTTGTCAACCAGATCTCTTAGCTATCGGGAACACTCGCAAATGCTGGTGGACATGATCTCGTTTATTCTAGCCAGGGACGTAGGAGAATCATAAAATCTGGGGGTGCGGGGGAGCAGGGGACACCTTGGGGACTTGGGCGGGGAGAGGCAGGAATTACCCAAATGTATGGAAATACTTAGGTCTTAATAATATTACCCCCATGGGCCTTATTTTTCTCTTCCCCCTCAGTTGGTGTGATGATCCGTTTCACTTCTTGTGTTTCTCCAGGTCTCCCAGCGATGGACCTTTAGAGAGATTTTTTATAATACTCTCGCCTGCGCTTTAAGTGCAGATGCTTTATGGAGTTTTGCCAACCCATCCTATCCTATTCCACATGAACCCTCAATGATTGAACATGAGTGTGCCCCTTTACAGCAGTCTATGTGCTGCAATCATACCTCGGCACCAGGGTATTCACTGGATTTACATGGATAGCAGAACAAGTGCTGTTGTGAATCTCGAGGCTCTGCTTTATTTTTTTCTGGGTCACCCAGATGGCTTATTGTGGCCTCTATTAAAACTTGTCTAAAACTCATTATTCAGCTTGTGGTGGGTACCAGAAATTCAGTTGCATCCCTATTTTAAAACAAGCGTTGGCAACGCCAACCATTTGGGTTTTAATGTAGGCATGGAAAAGGCACTTGCCAAGCACCGCCATAGTGGTGTCAGGTACCCTTTGATGGTAGCAGCTGCAAAATGGTGCAAGTACCTGGAGGTTTAATGACAGTGCCTGGCAAATGCCCAATATGTACACACAAGCAAACAATTGCCAGTGCTGGTTTTTAGCAGGAATTCAGTGAAGGAAATGCAAAGTGCTAATAGAGTGGCTGAAGGCATCCCTGGATAAGACATTTGTATTACACCAGTATTATGTTCCCAGCTCCAATTAAGTTATTAACTACACATGGCTTTGTAGTATGATATGATATGGCATTTATAACACGCCTATACACAAGTGTTTCAAGCAACAACAAGGCAAGGTAGGGGGAACAGAGGGAAGACAGGCAACAATCCTATTAGGCCAGGTGTAATTCAGATTGCGCAAGTGCATGGGATAATAAGATAAATAAACAAAGTTCAAGTAAGGCCAGCAGGTGGCAAATGCAAGGGTAAGTGCAGAAAACAGGTGTCAAGTGCTGGTAGTGGGAATTTATGGATACAGAAAACAGTCCCCAAGTGTGAGGGGTTGCCAGGAAGGCAGTGCAGGAGTGTGACTGGCAGGGGAGGGGGCCTGGGACTGAGATCAGAGGGTGGCCAGGTAACCAGTGCAGTTTAAGTATCAGCCAGGAAGTCAGCAGGGGAGAGGAGAAGAAAAAGCAGAAGCAAAGAGAAAGTTGTTGAGGTGCTTCCGGAACCGGAGATGATTCTCCTCAAGTTTCAGGGAGGCTGTTCCAGAGGGAGGCCCCAGCCGAAGAAATAGATCTTCCACCAACTCGTTACTTGGTGGAGCGTCTGATCCTAAGGGAGTTGGAGGCGGATGAGCGAAGAGCTTGAGAAGGAAGATATTTAGGGAGAGAGAGTTGAAGGTATTGAGGCCCCAGGCCCCAGAAGGCCTTATGGACAATGCAGACGATTTTGAATTTAATCCTCACAGCCACTGGGAGCCAAAGCAGAGTTTTCAGTGCTGGAGAGATACGATCCCTGGGCTTGAGGCCAAGGACAAGTCTCGCAGACCTGTTCTGGATGAGTTGCAGAGGGCGGAGAGTAGCATTCAGATTTAGAAAGAGGCTGTTGCAACAGTCCAGCCTAGAGAGAATCAGAGCTCTGGAGACAGTGAGCTTCTGGGGGAAGGAGAGAAATGGAAGAATGCCTCTGAGGAGGTGCAGCTGGTAGTGAGACTTCTTAGAGACATCAGAGATGTGAGGAGAGAAGGAGAGTGTGGAGTCGAATATGACGCAGAGGTTTTTGGCCTCACAGGTGGGAGCAGGAAGAGGGCCAAGAGAGGCCGGCCAGAGAATGACAGGAAAGGAGGGAGCGGGTGTGCCGATGAGGCGAATCTCGGTCTTACAGGCATTAAGGCAGAGATCATTGGCGGCGCACCACTCCTGTATGGCGGGCAGACAGTCAGAGATGAAAGAGGGAGAAGAGGTGGCTGAGGGTAGCCTGAAAGTGAGCTGAGTGTCATCCACATAGCACTGGAAGTTGGGGCAGATCGCGGCAATGCGGTGGGCAAGAAGTGGCAGGTATTGGCTGAACAGCCAGGGAGAGAGGTTAGACCCCTGGGGAACACCACATTTAGAGATAGAGATAGAGGAGAGGAATGACCCAAGTTGAACCTGGGAGGTTCGATCTGAGGGGAAAGAAGTCAGCCACACCAGGGCCTGACCGGTGATCCCCAGGTTATCACAGAGACGGTTGAGCAGGATGGCATGGTTGACTGTGTCAAAGGCAGAAGAGAGATCAAGTAAAATGAGGACACATGAGGTGTTGGAATCAAGGTTGGAAAGCAGGTCTTCGCAGATGTTCAGTAGAGCAGTTTCCGTGCTTCTGGCAGCTCTGAAGCCAGACTGATGATCATGGAGACAACCAACGCTTTCAGTGTGAAGAATGAGCTGGGAGATGGCCAGCTTTTCCAAGAGTTTGCCAAGGAAAGGAGTGATGGAGATTGGGCGATAGTTAGCCGGGCAAGATGGGTCGGCAGAGGGTTTCTTAAGGAGAGGGTGCACAAGGGTGTGCTTCAGGGCTGAAGGGAAGACTCCAGTAGTGAAGGAGTGGTTTCAGAAGTCGGCCAGGGCAGGAGCCAGGGAGTCAATGTGGTCCTTGATGTCTTTGAAGGAACAGGGATGAAGCTGTTTTGATGAGAGTTTCATAGATCGGACTTGTCTAGAAACCTTGTCTGGGAGAGCAGGGGAAAGGCAGAGAAGGAGGGGGAGAGGTGGCCGAAGAAGGGTCGGAGGAAGTGCAGGGAGTAGGATGTCATGACTTTTAGAGATAAAATGAGAAGCCAGTGCCATGCCGTGCAAACATCCCTAAGTCAATGGCTTTATCTAAACCCGAAGCACATCCTATGACATTTCTACCCTACACCACTCTCCCTGTGTTCTGGTCTTTCCTGAACCCCTCTCTCCCCTGCACACACTGGTCACGCCGTGCTGCAAACCATCCCCATCTTTCATTTGTTCTCTCCCCTGCCTTGCTCCTCTCTTTTTCTGTCCTCTGCACCCTTTCAACCCTTTTTCACTTTGCATTCCCCCACTCTACTGCTCCCCAGTCCCTCACTTCCCATTCCCCCATGGCCAGAACCCCACAACTCTCATCTGTACACTTACTCAGCACTTTCTCCTCAGTCTTCAGAGCATCCTCGATATCCTTGGGCGCTTTTCTACAACTATTAGTCATGCTCCATTGTCATATCTCATTTTGGGGTCTTCTCCAGGTCACTGTCGAGGCAAGGCCCAGCCAGTGATGTGCACACATGCTTGTATTTATTATTTAAAATATAATGCTGCTTGCCTATTGCCGGATGCTGCCCCCCCCCCATTACTGACATGCACCGCACTGGTCTGAGACCACATGTTTGCCTCACCTGCACTGTATGCAGTGTCAGTATAGATACACTCATCACTCTGTGGTGGTGAAGTCCAGGTATGGACCCAGCAGGGGGTTGAGCGGGCCAAGTGGGTAATGGAGATTAAAAGCCACTTGAACTTCCATAAACTAGTGCACTGTTCTGGATGTGCTAAGGGAACGGAAGGGAAGATGGCAACATGCTTCTTTTCACAGCAACAGCATTAATACTGCATATATCATAGGGTCCCCTGGGAGCTCTGGGAAGCAAACACACAACACAAGGGAAAGTAAACTGCAACATAGCATGGATAGGAATGTGCACTGCAACGCAAGTCCATGGGGGAAAGAGGCCCGCTAACAAGGCCATACAGTGCTGTCTTGGGTCACTATCACCAGGTAAGTAGCACGATGTAAGTGACTGGCCTGCACTTATTTTCGGGGTGTTGAGCTGTGGGGTCAGGTCTTTGGAGTATTTACACATTAGCCTGCAGTGCAGGTCTAAGTAATTTCTCATTTCTGCATTCATGTATTACAGACTATTCTTTGTAGTCGACACGATTTACAAACAATCTTCTCCCTATCATGGCTTTTTAATTCCCACAAGGCGCAGGTGGCGTGGCGGTGGTGGTGCTCTGACCTCAGGCTACACTGATGGTTCCTAAATCCAAATTCGAGCTCTGCAGAGCCTAAACAAGCTCCCCCCTGGACCCGGGCAAACTGCACCATGCGATGCACACCTCCCCTCAGCCACTGCCACCACAGTACCGTAGTTCGGTTCAACAGCTTCAAACGAATCCACACACGTGTGATCACATCCCTTTGCTCTGTGTACAGGTTGAGGCAACTTGCATTTCACACCCACTTTTGTTGTCCTCACGAATGCCCTCATTATCGGGAAGACCACACTACACAATGCACCCCATTATGAGCTTCAACATAAACAAATAGCTTAATTTTTCAAACAATAGAGACCTTCCCTGAATAGTGCTCCGGTGTGTGTGCTCCAGGTATGTCACCACAAACCAGTTTGCCTGCGGCAACTTACAAAGAGTTCACCAGCAGGTAAAAATCAGTAAATATTGAATCCCCCTGAGCTGGTGGCTTTTTTTTGAAGTCGCGTAGGTTTGCGATGCACTCGCGAGCACGTTGCGCAACACAGGGGTCTTGGGTGTTGATTTATCATTTATGTTCTGTAATGGGGCTATGCGAAACGTGAACAGTGCATGCAACACATCAGGGACGTATTTATTTTTCTCATTGTTTAAAAGTGCACATTGCATGCACAGAACAGCCCAATTTAGCATTTGTGTGCTGTGGGATCACCTGCATGCAATTTGAAGCCTTCACAAGGCATGGGGCGAAGCCTGTCTTTTCCTGTTATCATGAAATAAAAGGAGGGTTCGACCATCAGGTTATTCAATTCATGATGAAACATTAAGATGCCAGGATTCCCTGATCAGTTTGCAACGCGCTGCGCACGTGTTTAGAAACTGTATAAATATGACGTTTGCACATTCCCCCTAATAAATCCTCCTTATCCCGGCCTACAGTGCACCTGGGAGAGGGGGGCTATTTGACTTACCTTAAGTACAGTAGCTGAGGT